>NW_028190161.1:1470958-2941917 GCF_048542155.1 Nylanderia fulva | reverse complement strand
ATTGGCTAGCTCTGTTGTTATGGTTGCGGAGTCGCAGTTGACATAGTGTTGAACTTATTTGCAGTAGAATATTATTAATTTGACGGCTTATACGACATATATCCCACATCCATATTATACGATATTGCCGATATAACCGCTGACTATCCAGTTTTTCCACCCTTCAACCCCCTTCTTTTCGCGGCCGTCCCCCTCGTCATTTCGGTTCGCCGGCGTGGATCACTTGAGAGAGGACCACCTTTCCTCCCGTAGCTTTAGTAGTGAGTGAATGTGTGTGTTACGGTCCTGTAATTCACGCATGCGAACCGAAAGCGAAGCGGTGAGTCGGCTTTTGGCAGCACACTAACGCTTGGGTGATGACACTGTATTATCATCATCAGCTGATACACGGAACCACTCTCGTCATCACCTTCGTCGTGAAATAGAGATTGACGCTTCGATCTTTTTTTTTTTTTTTTTTTTTTCAATCACACTTATTGATACGCGCGTCCGAGTAACACCTACGATGATCACCCAAGCAAAACGATCCCCTTCTCCCGGGCCATTATTTGCATGACCAGACTCTGTGTTCGTAGCGAGTTATCTCTTATGCAATTGCAAGAATTGTTTATTATAATATGGTTAATATTATGGTTACATACGTTTATACTAGCGTTATAATTATCATTACTGTTGCTATATTTTTTTATGGCCGTCATTATTCCTATCATCGTTACGTGTCTAAGACTTTTACTTTTTGTTACTGATAACTTACTATTATTATTATTATTATCTCATGCGATTATTACGATTATGCGGGATAATCTTCTTTTGCCGAGATTTTGTCGAGCATTTTATATGGCGAAGCAAGTTACCATTATATTATTTTATATACTTTGCACGCTTTTAAAAAAATACATATATGGTGAGCCTATGATATAGTTTTGCGCGATAATATTTTGTTTCTTTAATTATTATTTTTTTTTTTAATTAACTTTTTTCATATATATCTGTCTGGTAGGTTGTTAATGCTTTTGACCTAACGTTTTGCTAACACGAAAACCATATTCTGGAATTTGATGTTTAATCTATTTGCTGCATTTGTCTCTTATATATTTCGGATATATACGAATAATTCTCCTAGATACGAGTGTACGTGTGTGTTTCCGTGTGTGTGTACATATAATATGCATACATCTTTTTTTGCCGATGGGTAATAAAAGGAACGGATAGTAGCTGCAGTAGATGGGTGGAGTTTCCGCTTCCACTTGGGTTCACTTTATACGTATATATTCTTTCGATTGCCAATGTTCTGCGATTCGCATTTATGTCTTTTCTCTCTACCCATTCGCCATATGTTAAATGTGAAATTATATTTTCGCGCGCGCGAAAAATATATTACTCGCGATTCGGGAGAAAAGAGGCTCCGAAACATATCTTTTCTTGTCTCCGGTGCGTTCAATACAGTTTAAGTGTGAATATCGCGCGTATATAGTAGATGTTTCTCTGCGTACATATTATATATATACATACACACATTTATATGTAATTATCGCTCCTATCTCGCAAACCGAGTTTACATTAAGTCGATGTTTTCCAACATCGTTTTCGGTCGGAAACGAAAGCAACGGAGAGAAGAGAGCGAAGAAGCTGAGCGTTTCTAGCGCTCCTGCCAGCATCTCTTTCCATTGCTTTCCCGTATATTTTGTTAACACTAAAATTTCAGTCTAGTCATTGCGCTGAATGGCCCGATGAGAAGAGGGCTTTTCCAAATCTGATTCGCAAATGCTATACAAAATCCACTAGCATACAGGATACGAAGTGAAATAATTTCGAATAAAATATAGGTATCAAATATTTCTAATATTCGAACGTGACAATTTTATTATGTCAAATATTTTAATTGGATCGTAGACTTTGATTGTATAGAGAAATTTTTCCTGCATACTTGAATCATACAAAATTTGCGAATTAAAGATCCTTGTTTCTAAGCGCGCTCCTTGCACACATTGTGTCCGAAATATCACGGAGATTAATATAACGAAAGTGTCTCACACACATACACAACCGGCTCGTGTTATAAAAATAATACGATATTCCCCTCAGTTTTCTCGCCCAGAGTCAAGCCAATCTTGCAAATCCCGACAAATCGCGGATGTATCCATTCGATAGAATTAATACGATTTAGTCGTGCAAGATTCTGTCGAATCAGAATTTTCATATTTTACACCACGATAAATATAATATACATACCATAATAGGAAATGTTCTGTTTGAAAACGAAAGTTCTACTGCAAATTTACCACTTAATTCGTATATGTGCGAATACTCAAAAGCGGCCGCGTTTTACTTCGGCGTTTTTAATCGATCGGTTATGACGTGAAAAAGAGGTGTCGCTTCAAAAGCCACTCGTCTCGGATCATATGCATCACGAATGTAATATCCGGTCGCGCTGATTATTTGCACATCAGTAGCAATTAATTAATATCCATATACGAACCGATCTTTTAGAGCATGTAATGAATCGTGGATATGCTCTAACACTAAAGAATCTGGAGTATGTTTGTGCGAAAAATTTCTGTGTGAAGTGTGAGAATAGGGATTCTTCAAAATATATCAAGCTCTCCGATATTTTTAATTAATAACTGGATTTTAAACAAGTAAATATGTATCGAGATGATATAATTCTTTAAAACAATGATTGGATACTAACATTTTTTTATAAATCAATTAATTAAATTTATATTTAATTTAATTTGGTACTTTTGTTTATCTTCATTAATCTTCAATAATATCAATAAAGTATAAATAAAAAAAATTATCAGATAGCATACTGATATTTATTTTTCACTCCGTACGTTGATCAAAACTACTTTGCTTACACAATGTGGATAAACTGATTAACGAGTATAGGAATGTGTATGGGTAATATTATTGTAACATACGATTTTAAATCCATTTCGATAGAGAGGTGAAAAAGATTCAATTATCGGCTATTGATATATTTTCAAGCAATTCTGTGAGTGAATGAGAGAGAAAGGGAGAAAGAAGGGTAAATGAAATATGATTGTGCGTGTATCTGTGTGAGCGAATCTTTGCGAGAGCGCATGTGTGCGATATTATAAGTTTTTTCTTTTTTTTTCGCACAAATCATACATCACTGGCCGATCTCACCCGCTATAAGAGTATCTGGCACATTTTCTTTCAGTTACTGGACACCCTCCCGGTGTGCCAAGATTTTAATCGACAAGTGTGCAACCGTCCCGCCTGCAAGTTTATTCATCTCAGTGACGGTGAGTTATTTGGGGAGCACAGACTCTGATTATAGCGCGGCTAAATGCAGAATAAGTGCTACTTATTTTATGTGAAGTAATTGAGATTATCGTGGAAAAAAATGTTCCGTACATCGATCATAATTTCGAGGTACAAAACCGCGGAAGTTTTATTATTACATTTTATCATCCACTTAAATTTATATTGAAGCAGAAATTTTGGTATGTTGAGAAGATATATTGGTTTTGTGTATCGCATTTATTCGCCTATACTTAATTTGTTGTTTCAACAAAATTAATCTTCGATATTGGAAAATCAATAAAGTTTCCTCATTTTAATATTTTCGTTTATCTTCAACTTTATGATTTGCATCTGATTGTCATCTTAACATTAAAAAAAAAAAAAAAAAAGAAAATGCTACGAAATGGCATGATTACATTAACGATGAATGTGCAGCGAGAACACGAGCCAATATCTCAGCATCAGGAAATCACATTTGATTCGTCGAATTGATATTCATCGGGGCGCTTTGGCGATTTTCAAATCTCTCTCCGATCGCGGATCGGTATCACGAAGTAACGAGGTTCCTCGGATAAAATAAGCGTATCACGAGCGACGGTAGAAATTCGGCTATTGAAATTCCTGCATGACGGAACTGATCCCGCAGGCAGCAGGCGCCGACGATTATGGTCTTGTCTTTCACACATTCGTCGTTCGATTTTTCCCGGTTTTGTCGATCCGAATGTGCGTGCGAGACGCGTCGCAATTACGAGCAATAAATCATTCGCGGTTTCATCGCTCGGAAGTTCGATTGTCGTTCCGGCTTTTTTTTTTGTATTTTATTTCCGTTTTGCGACGTCAATGTCGACCACGTCGTGTTGATCGCCTTCATTATCCCCGGGGCGTTTATTAAAAACGTCACGCCGTTACAGCGTGACTCGCTCTTTTTTTTTTTCGCGTTCAGCACGCGAATGATCTTTCCCGAGATGTAACGAGAATCTCTCTTTTATCAAGCCGCCGTCAATTAGGTTCCACTCGCGATAATGAGCAGAGAGCGAGGCGAAACTCGGCAACGCGAGGAAGAAACGCTTCTCGCTACCTCGCGAAATAATTAGCGGATGTACTTTTTTACACAATCAATTGTACGCGTTGCGAATAACGAGCGTTATTTATATGTCGCTGCAAATTTGCATATTTTTCCAACGTCGATTTAAAAAATATTCATGCGTCGCTTTTCAACACTCGGCGAATATATTGCGTCAAATTTTCTTTTCGACGAGTCAAAGATAAATTACCTTCAATCGAGAACCATATTTATGTTTAAATTAATATTTATATATTACACATAATATTACAATTAGACATTTTAATCGTCAATATTGATTCGAAATTCAGAAACTATATCGATAACAGTTTCTTGATCATGAGGAACATCGATCGAAGCTATAATCTCCCTAGAGGACAAAGGAAGACAGGAGTTTCGTCACGCGCCAGACATATATGGTACACGTATAATCCGACTGATCCAATTTCTCTGTAAATTTTCAGGAAACGTGGAGGTGATCGAGAACCGCGTAACGGTGTGCAGGGACGCAGTGAAGGGCGCGTGCATGCGACCCTCGTGTAAATATTATCACATACCGGTCGCGTTGCCGCCGGCACCTTTGATGGCGATCGCATCGTCCGCCTCGTCATAGGGTTGCCCTCGCTGGCGTGAGCATGGCGCAGGGACCGCGAGGAGGATGAAGAAGAAGAGTCCCGATAAAGCTTGCGCGAACATGCATCTCCATGCACGTCGGGGATCGTGACGTCTACAGGGGTTGGTAGAGACGACGGCGAACAATGGGAGCGAAAAAAGAAACGGAGGCGCGCTGAGTGAGGAACGTCGTCGTTCACGCCGTCGATTCGATTTACTCTTTCTCAACAGCACCGTCTCGATACTCCCCTTCGCAACTACACGCTACTCCTCACTCTATATACATACACGACGTATGTACGCTCGTAATGCACACGCACGAAAGTGCGGGTTAAGGCGCACGACAGAGCGAGGGAGAAGAAGGTAGGGTGTCGAGACGAGAAATTTTTCTGTCGCGGAAAGTCGAAAAAATGTCGCGGAGAAGGAAGAAAACGTATAGGAAGATGGAGGAATTCTTTTTTTGTTTGTCGGAGAAAAATTGAAACCGGGGAAAGATTTGATACGGGTGATCGTGGAAGCTGGAAAAATCGAGTGGCAGTCGAGAATCGTTCAAATATTTCTTATGATTGTACAAAAATATGTGCGAGCTAGTGATTAAAGTCTTCCTTAATGTTGTTTTTTTTTTCTCATTCGATTTCTATTTGGCTTCCCGTGGACCGTAGAGAGAGAGAGAGAGACGAATTTCGAAATGCTCGTCAAAACCGGGATGGCATTTCGCGACTTCCACGATTTTCCTTTTTTTCCCATTTATATCACGTAGGGTCCAAGTCTATCTTTCGGATCAGGACCCGACAAAGAACAACGACGACATTTTGTACTGACAGGTAAGCATTAAACTCGAATACATCTTGAGATTCATTCTTTTCACGAACAACAACCCGCGCGCGATTGTCAGCATGATTCAAGCTTCTACGACTTCCTCGTTGACGTCTGCGAAGTCATATACGTCAAATTTCTTTCCCGGTCTTGAATGGTAGTTTTCTCGAGAACAACAAAATACAATTAGAGAAAGAAAGAGAGGGAGGAAGAGTTTTTTTTATTCTTGATCCTGGACTTCCGTTTTCTCGTGTCTGTTATATTGATATTTCGAACACAATTAATTTTGCTCGGCGAAATGTAAGACATATGACCTTTTCTCCCTTTTTTATCACGGAATCAAATTATTGCTGTATTTTTGACAATAAGAACTATCGAGATTGACTTCGTTTTTCTACTCACTCGTTGCCTACTCGAGAAAGCTACTTCTGAATACCTAGGATTTTCTTCCTTTTCCGGACTTGTGTCTTGATTCGCTGTGACATGCAGTGCACGTTCGCGCAACGCAATGCATGCTCGTAAGGGAGAATTCTCCGAAGAGAAAGAATGTATGTCTCGGAAAAAAAAAAAAAAAAATATTGTATATCTGCGCCAGATTCCGGCGCGAGAGAAATCGTAATTGTATCGCATAAGTAGACTAGCTAGGGACTGCGAATCAACGCGACAAAACGAAAATGAATGCCGATCGAGAGGTACGCAAAATACAAAAAATATAATGACGATAAAATATCACCGAGACGATGTGAGAGAAAAAAATAATTTACACGAGATATGATATAAAAGACGCGGTGAGCGCACGCGCATATAACGAAGTTTTTTATACTCGTATATAACAAATCTCAATTATATTTTGTTTTTATGATAATAATGTAAACACGTGTGTGTATATACATGCGAAGAGAGATATGTATATGTATGCATATGCGAAAGGGGGTGTAACAATTTCGCGCGAAGGGGAGCGTAATAATAGTTATCGGCGGATTGATTGGCGACGATTATATAGGCGAGCGATGCGAAGCAATGGTCGGAAATGGAACGTCAGAATTGTCGGAAACTGGCGAAGCGGTCGATTCTCTCGCGCGGAGAGGAACAGGAAGCCTTAGGACGTGTTTTACGCCGGTTAGTTGACTTTCACGATCGTGTTAACTTGGTTCGCGAGAAAAACAGGCAAACGCCGAAAATCGCACATTCTCTATAGGCGGATAAACACTAATTAATTACTACACTACGACAAATGTATATGACAAATTTATATGCATACGATAAGAAATTATATTTAATAATTAAGGATACGGAGAGAGACTTCTGATGAGGGAGAGAGCGATCGCGAAGAAGGAGATGTCGCGAGGAGATATTCTTGGCGCGCGAACGAAAGTTGCCGAGAAAGAAAAAAGAAAAAAATAGGAGAGGTGAAAGATAGAGGAATCGTTTTATATCTGCTCTTCGAAACAAACGAAAAAAAAAATCGATCCGCCTAAATCGCGTGCGTAGGTTTACACGATCGATAGGGAATAAGTTTATATGCATACGTTGTTTCAGTCTTCGTAAATATTGTTGTGTTAATATCTTTTAATATTGATATATAATTATATTCCCCCCGTGGTATATCATGCGTGAAGGACCCTCCTCCATCGGTCGAGTCTTTCGTCATTAAATGCATTCTTCATGATAATTCTTTCGTGCACGCTCAATTGCAATCTTCGAAGCTATTCTTCAAGTTATGCTCCATGATTACGCGTGCACTTTGCATATATATTCGCGTCTCTCTGCGAATCTCATTTCTCTTTTCATAGTTTAAAATTTGAACGATACATTCTCGCGCGTCCAGAACAGATGTTCCGAGCAATATTTTTTTACAAAGTATATATACATACGTCGAAAAAGATATTAATATTAAGACACGCTTGCGGACCCGATTTTCTCGTCGAAAATATCTCAAAGAGTGATTGCTCACTTGAGAGAATTTGCTCTAGAAAGAGAGAGAGAGAGAGAGAGAGAGAGAGAGAGAGAGAGAGAGAGAAAGAGAGTGAGAGAGAGTCTTAACTTCCGAGTCTGCGATCAACATAAGACTTCCAATTCACCACATATGCTAACACGTGGCAATACAAATATTTGAAAGACATTTTACCGTCCAGGAGAGGCTTACACCAACTTTCCCGACCAACGACACGATATGATCTATCGAATATATTCATACCGAAATACATTGCGAAAATGAAAAATGCACTTTTGAACTAGTCATGATGATGGATCAGGATTCTTCACGCACCCCTTTTTTACTTTAAATGTTATATCGTATATTATTCTTTTTTTTTAAGTTAGTACATTAATCGTTTAATCAATCACTTTGATAATATAATTATTTAAACGAAATTTAGATATAACACAAAGTACTCTAACGACAAAAAAAATAAGTATAAGGAAGAAATGAGAGAAGCCTACGGATAAAAAAAGTAATAAATAATAAAAATATATATATTAAACGAGTGATTAAAGAGTTAAGCAAGTAAATGTTCCTGTACAGCATTTAAGAATCAAAGGACACTCTTATCAAAGCAAAAGGGAAAAAAAACAGATTATACACCTTTGGTATTAGAAGGGAAAGATCCGAGGCTGCCAGTAGGCGCGAATATAGCTGGAGAGAAGTTCAACTTTGTAAATTACTCGTGTACATAAAATAGTATTATTGCGTGAGAAGTAACTCGGTTAGCACTAGACGCAGATTAAAAAGTACTGAGGATTCTAGGATCGTCATCGATTATCAAATTGTTCGTTAAATAAGTTCGTGAACGAGAAGGGAAGGGCGTTTTATACGCGCGTGTTATAATAATCCGTTTTATAACTTACATGTAATTCCTTTACTACGACGACCCGCTTAAATTTTTTAGCGTTGACTTTCTTAAATTAAATTTGTTCTTCCTTCTTTTTTTAACATGCTTCTCTCTCGACATTATATAATTCTAGTCATATGTTCGAAATTATTTAATATTAATATTAATTGTATTTTTTCGTTGTTTTCCTCTTTTATATATGTATTTATATATTATCGCTTTTAATTCGTAACGTAATGTCACACAATTCATACGTTGAAATTTTTTACTTTATCTACTTTTCCGTCTTCAACAACCGTCGATTATGTGGTATAAGTATATCGCAACAAACGCAACTCAAGAGGGATGTACATGTAAATTCATCGAAACGAATGGGGAAAGACATACGGACGAGTTCCTCCGTGCCCATACTTAGTATGTACATAGATTTAATTAGATACGCATAGAGGAAGAGAAAGAGAGATATACAATATATATACGTTATATTATATAAAATTAAGTACAATAATCTATATGAATGTTCATTTAAGTGATTCAATGACACCACGAAGAGGAGAGCGAGATATTTTCAATTGTGATTCCACTTAGAGTATATACACACAACTCGATACTTTCTCTTAGAGACCCGCGCTCCTCGTCTTCGGGATATATTTCTTCTTCTTTGGTATCTCAGTGAACTAGATTTTTCCCTCGTTTACTAACGTCTTCGTACGGAAAGACACCAAGAGCAGGAACGATATTCAGATACGATATTCGTCCCACTCGCTGCCAGCCGCTCAGCCTGTTTAGACGAGCAAAGTCCTTCGAGAAGTTATCGATAACTCCTCCTTTCGTGTCGTCTCGCGATGGTACGGTTCGTTAAAGCTCAGGTACACCCTGATCCTGACGCGCTCGAAAACGAGATAAACGACCGGGATGCCTTCGGCTTATTTTCGAACGGATTTTCCTCTCTAATCGCTAAACGATGAATTAGTTCTTAGGTAAACAAAACGGTCACATACAGAGACAACGCATCTAAAGAGAACGCGAAAAAATTTACGTCGGACAGTACTATACCCGTCTTTCCCTTTAATACCAAAATCTCTAGTAAATACACAATGTAAACGAATATTATATAATTAATGATAATTATGCGAATGCAGAAATGAGAAAGAAGAAAAAAAAATACAAACGGACAAAAAACGAAAGAGGAAACGAAACGCTGCTCCGATTTATGGACAAATATAATATCACGAGAGTCATTCTAAAAAAAAAAGCGAAAACTTAAAAAAAGAAAAAACAAGAAACGACAAAAAAAGACAGTGACAAAAAAACACGATGAAAACGTTGTGACGAATCCACTGGAGTTTGAGCTTCCCAACTTGAGTCAAGGGTTTTAGCTGCTGCAGCAAGCAATCACAAAGCAAAACAATTATTTGTAATCAAGTAAGAGATTCGCTCGCGCCAATTTCTTGCCGTCGTATTACACCGAGCGTCCTCTTCGACCTGTCGATGAATCTCTCGAGAGTGGAGGATGACTTATTCCCGAGAGAGAAAGTCGACGGGGAAGACGTATCGCCCTGTTGAACGACGACATTAAATCGGGCGGGTGATTTGTATATGCTGCCGCTTAAAAACAGAATGCTGCTTCGCATGGCCAACGATTGCTCGCTGGATCGCATGAGAAAACGCGATTGTAAACTCGAAGAATAAAGAGAGTCGTCACACACACCCACATCCACGTATGTATTATCTCCGGACGTTAATTCTTAACTGGAGTTTTACTATCGAGTTAGATCAAGTATCACTGTGGGCTTACTAGTTGAGAATTAAATTTGAGAGAGTCTTTACGATGCTAGAAGATACTTGTTCAAGTATGTTTTACATGCGACGTACAAGATATCTTTTTTTTTTTTTTCAAAATCTACGGGATGTTGCATCGACAAGAATGACTAAAATTTATTCTCATGCGTTCTAACGTTCGTGTTGGTCGGATATGCTCGTGTGTACCTACCTACCTAGCTTCTTGCGCGCTACGCATTTTTGACTCTGCTAGGAAAAGGAAATGCAAAATAAGAAGGAGGGCGAGAAAGAAAAGAAAGATGATCAATTAGAGATTGGAGAAAGAGAGTTGAGATATAGAAGGGAAGTAGAACAATGAGATGCGCGAGGTGTGTTTTTATTCTGCGGAGAAACCAGTCAATGTTCCCTGTGGCTTATGGTCGCGATTGTCATGATTATTCCAATGAGAACGAATGGGAACGCTCACTACGTTTCGACAATTAAGCCGCTTAATCGGATTGCCCGTCGACGATTGTGTGTTCGAAATTACATGCACGAAGTTTGGACGAGATTTATAGGGATATCTTTCGTAAGTTCAATCGATTGTCATGAAATGTTGCCAGGGAAAATGATGAAGAAGAGCGAAATATTTTCTTCAAGCATCTCTTTCGAAATATAAAATCAAATTGAAAAAAGGAAATTTTGTGAAATATTAAAATAAAGTAAAATCGAAGAATTTTATTCCTTTGTCTGTCAAAGAGATTCAGAAGGAGAATTGAGAAAAAATAAGAACAGAAAATCTCTATCTATCTTTCTATACTTTTCAGTTCAACATGTAGTAAAATAAATTACATATTGAAGATTAATTTTTTTCTCGAAATTATAGCGGATGAAATGTTTAAAGAAAATTTCGAGATAAACATTTTTTAAAATAAATATTTGCAAATCACAAAAATACAAAGATATAGGCAAACCATTCACCCACCCTAACAAAATTAATCGCTGATTTACAAGGAAATATATTAAACATACGCAAATAAATTTTGTTTAAAATATCGTTGACATTTGAAAGATTTACGGATGAAAAGTACTTGACGTCACTTGATATAATTAGATGCCACGCGAATAAACAATATCATTATACGTATTTATCTAGGTAAACTGGGAAGATTGCATTTATTGAATAATTTACACGGTATTAAGGTTTTCTAAAATTAATTCACACGAAATTATTAAATTGAAATAAAATAACCGTATTCTTTTCGATATTTAGAACAATCATGAATTTTATAAGATAAATAATTAATAGGTATAACATTAGCCCGTATACGTGTCGAGAAAATTTTAATTACGATATATAAATTTATGTTTAAATTTATGATTAAAACTATAAAATTCGCATTACAATAATACGTAAGAAGAAAGTACAATTGTAAAAACGTTCATTATAATTGCGACTTTTAATTTTGCAAATGTGGATTTGAGAAGTAAAAGTTTAGTATCTAAAAAAAAAATACTTTGATTATTTTTTCACAAATTAATTTATCAAATCTGAATGGCGCTTAAAATATAAAATAACCAACGATACGATAGACTTGAAATTATAAAAAGATTAGTCATAGAGTAGATATAACAAAAAGAATATAAAGAATATATAAACATATATTTTTGATTTTTATCCGACAGTAAATCGGTTATGATATTTAAATAAAGGTCGATAGGTTTCTTGATTGAATTCGTGTGTCGTGAATTACAGTAATAAGATACAATAAAAGTGTTACTGGATTTCTCTGCAGACAAAACCATCTTGACTTCGTATGCGAAATGTTTCCCTTGTCGGTATGTAATCATTCGCACACAACAAGAAGTTATGTAAGCAAAAGGCTCGGGAAAGAGAAGTAGCGAGAAAGAAAGATAGGTATAGTGGAAGGAACGAGAGATGAATTTTTGCATGGAACACAAGAGAGAAACAACCGGATGTTATTTCATATATACGTATCTATGTGCAGTATATACGTGGATACGTATACGTGAACACATTCCGAGATTGAGCAATCGCTCCCTCGATGCTGTACGCGATTCTTCAAGAGAGTTCCTTTTATTCAGAGTACTATTATATATGTATATATATATATATATGGTATACGTGTATGTATGCAGACTTTTTTTCCCCGAATATGCGGGCGATTTTCCTCCAGCTGGCATGCAAATCGAACAGGAAAAAAGAAAAGAAGGCGAAGGAAAAACATATTTTGATATGAGGAACAGTGGCGAGTGTCATCTCTCGTCCCACACGTGTCGCGCAGCGATTTTTGATAATTGTCAACGACAGAGGAATGCCCCCTCCCTCCCTCCCCCCCTCGTGTAAGAGCGATTAACTTATATTTGCAAACGTAATGGAAAATTGTCTAGATAAAGAAAAAGCGAAAAAAAAACATTTAAGCGACTTTCTAGATAAAGAAGCCTTGACATTGGTAGTTCGATGTTGATGGATATTAACCTTTCGACTAAGCTAACGAGGACACTCTATATAGTATTTTTGAATTAGATTATTTAACACCTAGAGAGCGATAAAATATTGTAGCCCTTAGGACGAGAGTTTTACCGAACAAAACTAATTGCATGTCGATGTATCAAGCATTAAGCTTAATAGCTTTAGTAGATAGTAATCATTGTTGCTATATATACGGTCGCCCTTTTCTGGATCTCTCCCTGCGATTCGCTGCGAATGGGAAGATCATCGAGAGCAGTCCGCGGACATTCTTGTGCTCTGCCGTTTCGTTATTTCTTTATTTCCGCTTTTCATGCTCTTCTTATGGCTTCTCCTCCCTTGTCCCTTTTTATCCGCAAAGAATGCGAGAGAAAGAAAGCAAGAAAAAGAGAAAGAGAGAGAGAGAGAAGGAACGATTTAATCTCGCGTTAGTAACGCTTAGTGTCTCTAGGTAATATTATACACGAACGTATTATATACAATGACTTAGATGAAGTAGGATATTCAAGATGAAACACTAAACGAACAAAGCGGAACGCTTCTTTCGAGCTCTCGCGACGAACTTTACTTAGGAGGTACATGCTCTTCACGGAAAACACTCTATTTCTCACTGGAGACAGACTCTCCGTAGTCGAAAATACCTGCCTTGGAAATGTTCGTATGCACACTTCGGCCTGAAATCGAAAAAAAGCGTATCCAAAGTATCCTCTTCCGCCCTGCCCGCTTCTCTCACTCTCTCTATCTCTCTTTCAACATTCTATACTAGAGTACTCCGATTATCACGATTTCAGATCACGTAGAAAGATCTCTATATTCTACTGATTAACTTTAAACACTAATACGTATAGAAAGAGAGATAGAGAAAGAGAGAGACAATACCTACATATATTACTTACGGCTTGCGAGACAATGTAATTGCACTTTAATCAGCGACTTGGAAGTATAACGTATTATAGAAAGTAGCACAGGAGTTCGCTTTTTGTCCGGATCAATATTTAAATAATAGAGATCCGACCTCATCTCCCCCTTTCCATCTCATTATCTCTGAGTCGTCATCTACGTGTTGAAATCGATTCAAGTCGAGCGTGTTTCTTCCTCCGCTTGTGTGTAAGCTTTTTGCGCCTTTTGCGAGATGCTTTTTAGACCCTCGATCCCACTTACACGCGCATAACAGACACACATGCACACATATGCACATCCGGATAGATATGTCGGAATATATAAAAATATGCATACACGTAAACGTCAATGTCTCAGATTAACGCATTTTATCATATTCAAATGAATATATATATTCGCATATCTTGAAAGCCACGCTATATGGACAACCATGTGTATATAGCAAAATATATCTCTTATTAAAGTGCGCGTAGTTAAAATTGGCTTGCTTAACAAATGATAGACTTGCCTTTGCTATTCGCTGCATTGACAATTTTCTTCCATCGGGTGGAGGTTTCTGCCGTCGATTTAAAAGCGATCACATCGTTCCATTAATTTGATATCAGGCTCGTGTCGTATATGTTTCAGATCCAAAGACGAAATATGCAGAAATTTTTCTGTAATAATTATTATAATTCGTTAGCGAGGAAGTAATTAAAATTAATCAAATGTAATGTAAGAAATTTGATTTTATGTCAAATGGAACAAATTTTACACTTACCGCAAATTTCTTTTATCACATATTTCATTATAAATATGTATTTCGGATATGGAGGATGAAGTAGCACTTTGATATTAAAGCCACTTTTTTTAAATCGCCGATATAACTGCTACTGCTCGATTTGTATATATTATTGTATTCGAATATTCCATCGCGCTGCACACTTTCTCAGCTTTCGTACGCGATTCGTCTCGATTCATTGCGGCTTTTTTAATCGGCGATATCGATGATTTACAGACGCACGGTCGCGCGGGTACGCAAGTCGTGGCGCTATGCGTCATATTGCGTCACGCGATTCACGTGGTCGCGCGCTCAGCTGTCATTGACAATCAGCTGTGCGTACACCCGCTACCACGTGCGCGTAGTAGCCGCGACCTTTAACACTTCCCGCGCGCGCGGGGGTTTAATTTCACGGGATTTTCTTCTTTATTGCGAACACTTTCTTTCCTGTCAAGCGTTTTCCACGAAATTCTAATGTGCGATACACTTTTTGCGTTGGCAGTATTAGTTTTCCGGTGCCTTTATCCTCTCGGAAAAAAGTGTGATTCAATGTTACATTTGATTTTATATCTTACGAAGATGGCTTGATCTCTAATCCCCTATCTCCCCCCCCCCCCCGCCGTCACATTGCCCTCCTTCCCTTTGAACATTAATAACACGGTCGCCCCCCTTGACTACAAGTTTTCGAGAACAAAAGAAAACATTTTAAAAAAAAATTAACGGTAAACAACGCGTGAAGACTAAATTGAAGTAAATCTATCGGGAATCTACACAAGATTAAAGAACAAAAAAAAAGTTAAAAATTACATAAAATATTTAAGGTCATGAATTTATAAAGATATTTACACTTTAAGAATATATATAAAGAGAATCTTCTGTGGCAGCATAATATACGGAAAATTACTAGTTCGACACTTAAACTAACCGTACGTTGGGGACGAGGACGAAGGATTTTCTGGATATATAGACGCGAGGGTAGTATCCTGACGATCCTTCGGATCACTGCGTCTTCCGACAGTGATGTAACTATTAACATGTAATCCCTTAACGTTATATTTTTCCGGTGGTAGCTCGCGCGTTCGCGCTAAACGCTTCGTTTCCAATATCGGTATCAGCACACGAGCAAGAACGCTTACAATTGAAAGCGTTTTATATAAAACGGCAATCGCCGCGTTTAGCGAAAATAGCGAGGGCTGCACTAGCCGCCGGCAGTTTGTGATATATTTAGTGAAACAAATTGAAAGATGGTTGTTATTCAAATTTAAAAAAAAAAAGAAGAAAGAGAGGGAGAGAGAGAAAGAGAGAAAAGAAGCGCCTAGCGGTTTTACATCACACTCAGACACACATACACATACATACACACTGAAAGGATTTGGTAATGTAACTGCGAGCGCTGCTGAGAG
Source organism: Nylanderia fulva (assembly GCF_048542155.1). Lineage (NCBI taxonomy): Eukaryota > Metazoa > Arthropoda > Insecta > Hymenoptera > Formicidae > Nylanderia > Nylanderia fulva. The sequence goes on along the minus strand of NW_028190161.1, from coordinate 2,926,007 downwards.
CAATCTGATTCCGTATAACGCTACGAATAAATTTCATAAGGCATTCCGTGATAGATTATAAGCGGGAGACTGCTTTTTTCAAAGTTAGTTTTTGTTATCTCCGTAATTTGAAAAGAATAATTAAGAATGATTGATTTGCGAGATGAAAATGACTTGAAAATTAAAGGCGATTTTCTTTTAATAGCGATACGATTCGATCTTTATTGTTATGATGTCTTATAGTTGAAAAAACCAAACATTTCCGAATAAAATCTCTAAGAAATAAATATGTCTATTTAATATAAGTATTTAGAGATTTCTTGATAATGTGTTCTGTAATTTTTTTCCACTTTAAGACTTGTGCTTATACGTATTGGACTGAATATCTCACTTTAAGACGACACCTTCAATTTATCGACATTTGTCGAGTATGGAATCGTGGAGAAAAGAACAAACCATTTCTTTGAAAAGGTACTATCGACATAATAGCTTAACATTGTTTAGTATTATACGACAATTTTATATAGCCAGAGTCATTCTACTCGTCTCATTACGACACATAATTTTTTATAACAAATTCAGCAATGCAGATTGATCTACGCACTGTCATCGACCTCTTCTCAGCAGCGTTAAGATTGTGTATAACTAATTGTAAATTTTAGGCGTAAATTACCGCGCGTATAATAAGAAAAAAAGCGATAAAGTACGAGAATGGTGGTAAACTATCGTGAAGGAGAGGAGGAATAAGAAGCGAAAGAAACACAAAATAATACTGTAATACACGTAATAACACACACATACACTATATATTGTAATATTATTTTTCGAACATAGTAATGTAATGTAGAATATAAATATATATATTATATATTATATATATATATTATCTCGTATCGTAACGATCATTTCGTATAGCGCTAAGTTCAACGAGGTGTGTTTATGGAGGTTTAAGAGAATTAATTAAGGTGGGCCAGAAGAGCGGGCGGGCGTGCAAGAGCGGCGCGAGGTATATATATATATATATACACACACACACATATATATATATAAATATAAATATATATATAATACTGATATTTTTACCAAGTTTTTCGAATATATTGGGGGTCCCCTCGATTCCTATATAATGAGAACTTAAATGTACCCTCGCGCCACTGCCGCCTCCGCATTTATTAGCAAAACCCGCCGACCAGTCGTTGAGATTTCGATTCGAAGTGTGACATCGTGGCTTCATACAAATTTGAGATCAAGTAAATAATCAATTGCCAATTACTCCGAAATTAACAATCCCGACGTTTTCAATGTCGCTAACAAAACTTCATTTTATATTAAAGAGATAATAGCATTAAAGAGATAATTAAAGAGAAATAATTAAAGAGAAATAATTAAAGAGATAATAGATATAACAATTGAGATTTTCTTAATAAATCAAATTCTGCACTTTAAACTGAAGATACATTATATATTGATTTTTCTTTTTGACAATAAAGGATTGTAACAAAGATACGAACTTATATTATCTTTGTAGAATAAAGTGGAAACGGAATAAAAAGAATATATTTCTTAAATGCACATATGTGTGAATTTTGTGAAATATATTTTTATTGCAAATAGAGATATATTTCAATATAAATACGCACATTTTAAAATATATATTTCTTTAATTAAATTTATTTAGCAACTAGATGACTTAAAATCAGATTGGTGTTAGTTGTTCCTATACTGTAATAAAGTAAAATTGAGCAATACTATAATGCAACAGAAAAAAAAATAATAGAAGAAAGGCATTGTTGCAGTTTGATAATCTTGAATTTTTAACGACTGGTTTGCGGAGAATTTTCAATTTATCGCATCGAAGATGGAAACGTCACGGACTAAATAATTCAACGAATAACGTAATCGAGAGATGAATCCGGCGTCGGAATGCAAATTCTTGTCCGATTCAGGGCGTTTCATTCTTCGACGCGTGCGTATTTTAATTTTGCATTGTCCGCGAAAGGACGAAGAATTGAACAGAAAAAGAGGCGTGTACAGTGGGAATGTGGTTGGTTGCTGTAATATGAGAAAAAAAAGGAAAGTCAAAATCCACTCCCCCCGTTCCCTCTCCCGCCCTCCTCTTCCTTCATCCCCTACTTTAAAAAAAAACCCATCATTTTTGGGAACTCCTCGAATGTCGGCCCGGAATGGACAACATAAAGCGAAACTGTTTTCCGATGGCGAGAAAAAAAAATGGACTGTGTAAATTTGGCGATGACTTATCCAATACGTAAAGAAAGAAACTGTTTTACTAATACAACACGTTGCGTTTTAATATAGTTATCGGATATTATTGATTGTCGAGAATACGCGCGCCGAACGAAATTCAAAACTTATGACGAGTTGCGACTGAGATATAGACCTCTTCCTTTCATTTTGTTTTTTATATGCAGTTGTTATTCGATGTTTTGTTGTACGAATATGCTGGCATGTTGAAACGTGAGTGAGAACCAAGAGTCGCGAAGCTGGACATATCTATTTTTTGCGACGCCGCAATCCGCTCGTTACGTCGTTTGAGAGCTTTACGTGTTACTTTTAACGTGACCGCTGCATTAAATACCGCTCGTGACAATCTACTTTGTCCGTCGTTCTCCCGAGCAAATTTGATCTCGCGGTTTTATGGCCTGTTCAGCGCGACGAACGAGAGAATCTGGAGTATTTCGTACAATGCAGAGATAGGCCGTTCTAATTCTTATAATGTACGTTCCATCGCAGCGACACGAGTAGATTGCGCGTCGCTCTTAATAGAGAAGAGAAGTAATTATACGGACTAGAGGAAAATTAACATTGTGATGTTCATTGATCAAATATGTCAAAAGAAGAAGGCCCACTGGTTGAGGCCCGACATTTCTGAGTACACTATAAATAATAAATATTATGTAAAATTTATTGAACTATCTGTGTGTTTCATTTTCCCTCATCGTATACGAAATATCTCTTGTTCTTAATTAGCGATTACGAAGAAGAACGCGTTAAAAAAAAAAACGGTGAGTATTTCTAAGTCGCAAACATCTGAAACTTCGATAATATTACATAACTGAATAGGCACAATATAATTTTTAAGATATAATTATTCTTTAGTAAAGATTAACTGGATGATTAAGAGTCAGGCGCGATAAATAGTGTGTTAATTATTTTTTATATACGTTACTTATTTATTTCAAACGTTTCAACCCTAGTTTCGAACCATCTTCAGCAAATATTAAGCGATCTAATCATGCATGCATTTATTAAACCCATTAATATTTGCTGCAGTCCTTAAAAACAAATAATATATTAAGGTATTTATGTATTATACCCAGCTCTAAATTCGCCTGTTTCCTTATTAAGATATTTCTATCAGAGCCTTTTACTTCTAATTAAAATAATTTTTGAAAGAACAGCATTGATGTGCATTTTCAACTTTTATAAAAAAAATTCTTTTTTATTAAATCGATAAATATATTAATATGTGAGATACTTGAATATTTCGCTTTTTTTTCCCCGCTCCAATGAAAAAGAAAATTATACCTGGCAGTGAAAAATTGTGCGATGATCTCTCTTCGCGAAACAAGGTTGCACATCTCGTAGAATTTGCTGCGATGATACTTCACGTGCGAGAAATATCAGATGTCACACGACAGTTGCGAATTACTTTGGTGAATGCTTAGTTAGCTGCTGATAACTTAGTACTGCTGGTGCACAGCATAGTAAATGCATGTTGTGCAAGCCGATGTTTGAAATGTACCGCGGTCGACCAATCGCTGCATGCTTGAATGTGCGCCGCGAGGCAATATATTATGCGCATTCACTGCGGAGTCTGTGCAAATGCATGACGGCAACAAGCGATAAAGTTGCGACTGCGCATTATCGGAAAACAGCTCTCTAGCTCATTTTCGCTACGTGAAAATTCATCGTGAGGCAGTCATAGTGACACGGTCCAGTATGGACAATACGAGCGAGATTTTGCTACTCTCTTCTCAGAAATGATGGCAACATAGGAGCGATAGATCATCTTTGATTTTTATCGAATTTTTTTTTCAAAATAAATGAAATGAGTAAGCAAATACAAAAACTCATACATTTTTGACAAATGTTTATTTTAATTTGCATCTGTTCCATTGACAGCAATTTTAAATCAAATGTCTGACCATATATTATCTTTTATCACTGCGAGATTTAAAAAATTCAACCTTTAATCTTCTAGATCCAATTATTTTCTCTCGAAAAGAAAATTTGATTCTTCTGAAAAATATATTTCTAACAGAGACAAATACATACATTTCCATCTATGTCGATTTTGTAAAAATAAATCTGATGCTCCATTTAGCGAAATTAAAATACGATACGCTAAGCCACTTTGAAATCAGCGAGTTCAGCATACACATTAGTAATAATTCATACAAACTGCAGCTGAGATTTCAGCACAGTATAACTGTATTCTATAAGCGCCTCGTTTCTCTGAGCGAAGGGGACTTTTGCCACAAGGCGGTTGGCAATTCTGGCTCGTCTGTTTCTACTTGGCCTACTCTCCGTATTCTGTACGGGTTTTCGCAATCACCGGATCGCGCGTAAAAACTCGCGTTCGCGATCGATTAGGCTCGGCAAGGCGGCTAATGAACCTGGATGCAAGGCGCTACAGTCGGCAGCAGTCCATGACGGCATCTCGCAATCGTGATCAGCGTGATTGACCTCGAGGCGTCATAGAAAATTGGAGTAATTGTCATCGAAGCGGATGGATCGTGTCGAGTGTCAGTTACCTGAAAAATGTCACGGTGCAATCCACGAGAACGTCATCGTGTGCGACTGAATGCGATATTGTTGTGGAACAATCGGCGAAAGACACAGGAGATCCAACATACTCCTTCGACTTGAGAACTCGTGTGCAAGTAAAATCGATATACAACGAGCGCGAATGTTTGCGCGAGCATTCCTTCTGTCAATCAAAGTGAGTGAGACATCTGAACTTTTGCCGATGCGGATATTTACGAGTAAATGTGGTTTCTCCTCTCGCGGTTGAGGCAACTAGTTTTAATTTCGTAGTCTGTCGTTCGGAGAACAATCCGGACTGGATTTCAATATTTCATGATCATTAAATCAAACTTCATGGTCATTAAATCTAATATTGTTCCTTTTGTGGATTTATCAACTGGATTAATAATTGTCAATTCTACCAACTCTTGAATGAAATATCGAATGTGTATTGAAAAGTTTCATCAAATATGTTTTCGAAAAAATTGTTATGATCATGTGATTGTTGCAATTATCTATCATAGCGTATTGTGAACCAGTAGTTAAAAGTTATTCTACAAAAAAATCTATTTAAATGCGCGAAACACATTAAGAATCATTAACCTCGGGAACATCTGCATGTTGCAAAACAGGTATTGCATTAAATAACATAACATTATAAATATTATATATACATGATACAAACATACTTTGAAATCTGCATTGTGATAATAAAACTTTATGTAACATGAATATTTTATACAATTGCTATATACCATAAAATAAAATAATTTTTTATTTTAGTTGAATTCATTAGCTTAATTAATCTCATTATTGCTTAATCATTTAGTTTCTGTCAACTGTCAAAGAAAGAACTTGTGTATTTATGAAATGTTAATTTTAATTTTGTTACAAGTTCAATTATATGTAATACAATTTGAATCTATGACAAATGTCAAAATGCATATCCGTAAATGTGATAGATATATCGACAGTTGGATGGCTTCGTCTAATCACGTTAGTAGCACGCGGTTGTTGTTTCCACTTCACTTTGTTATGCTGAGGTCGAAGATTGCACTGATTTCTAATTTATTCAGTTCATCAATTTTCTTTGGAACTAAAATAAAAACCATGCTACTATTATTAAAATGAATTATTATTTGCATATCAACAAACATATTACACTGATGCAATAATAAGCTATACCATAATTGCAATGAAATATAACTGCCTTTATGTGTTAATTTTTTGAAACGATGTTTAAATCAAATAATTACTTTTAATCTAATATCGAGACAGATGTTGCATATTTTATTTCAGAATTTTTAAATTGTTTCTAATTTTATTTTATCGGATTCTCAATGCTATAACGTATTCAAAAACAATGTTCATTAGATCGGAAAATAATCAGAATTTATGCGAAAATGAAAAGAATAGATCCATATATTATTTTATAATAATTATTAATGTCCAAAATTATTTTTTGTTCGCAAAAATTTCATATAACTCTACTGTTTAAATCGACATATAATATTGAGTTTTTAATTTTAATTTTTCTGCAACTCGCGTATCGTTTAATGTCGCATTTTTAATGAAAAATAATAAAAATTTATTTACGTATGATATGTTTTAATTAAAACCATAATTCTTTTACTTCTATAACATAAAGTTTAATTTGGATAAATATATAAAACAATGTTATACAAAATAATTATTCATAAATAGATTATAGATGTTTTATAAGTGGAATAAGTAATATGATTTTGATATATATAACTTTATTTTAAAAACTCGTTTTTTAGTTATCTTTTATGCTTTTATGATAACGCATGTCTGTCCATTTCTTGCAAAATATAAATCAATATTTAATATTACTTTTAAAATTACCATTTAATATTTCCGACTATTAAATATCAAGGATCACTGTAATTTTTAAATATCTCTCGTTCTTTATAATTATATCCTACTACTACTAACAATAAGTATCATAAAAATGGAACGCATCGCATATGTAAAATTAATATAAAATATCTTAATATGAATGTAATTTTTTTTCTACAGAAACAATAATAATACCAACTCAAGAGAAGCATACATTATACACATTCCTCCAAAAAGTTTTGTCAATTTTAGTACCAATTAAAATACACGTTTTGTCTTCATCATGGACGATGATATGGATGATAAAGACGACACGAAGCGGTAAAGGCACAGAAAAATTCTTATACAATTTGTTAATGCTTATTCTTGTATAAATAAATATTTATCTTTTAGCAAATCACGCAATCTCAGCGAAAAGAAACGCAGGGATCAATTTAACATGCTAGTGAACGAACTCGGTAGCATGATTAGTGCCAATACACGTAAAATGGACAAATCTACAGTTCTGAAATCGACAATTCTATTTTTAAAGAATCACAATGGTAGGCATAAGATTTTTACAACATTTCATTTATCTCCTTCAATATTTTCATAATTAAAACTATTTGAAGTTTTATATTAATATATACTATTTTTCTCCATATGTAAAGTTCGAGATTAATATTTATATATGGAACTTAGTAATCTCAAACCAAGAGATACAGTTCCGAAGAATTAATTTTTCGCGCTTGGGCTCTATTGGCCGATTTAAAAATTCATGTATTATTATTATCAATAATATTAAGAGCCGACATACATTTTTTATCTGATTTTATATTAATATTCAATGTGTTTTAATAATGCAGCATTTATCATGTGGATAAACTTTTCAACGTGTGTTTCAATTGATAGTAAATTATATATGTAACTATTTCAGAGATAGCAGTTAAATCCAGAGTTCATGAGATCCAAGAAGATTGGAAACCGTCTTTTCTCTCTAACGAAGAATTCACTCATCTTATATTGGAGGTAAAACTGTCTATAATCATTTATAAATCTAAAAGAAAATCTTATAGTGTATGTAGATATTTACATATAAACTTTTATACGAATGTAGGCATTGGACGGATTTATAATTATCTTCTCCTCGAATGGACGTATTTATTATGTTTCTGAAAGTGTTACATCTCTGCTTGGATATCTTCCGAACGAGTTAGAGAACACGACTATTTATAATATAACATATCAAGAAGACCAGCCACACTTGTATAATGTCTTGTTGAATCCTGGAAGTACGCGAGATAGACGAACTGTGAAAAAAGGTACTATATTTACGATTAATGGAGAGCTAAAAATTTATGCAATTTTTATTACACACAATTTTTTGTATTGTGACAGAGGACCAAATATCTTTCACGTGTCACATTAAAAGAGGCGGACTCAATTTTCAGGAAGATTCTGTCTACGAACTTGTACAATTTATCGGATATTTTCGTAAGTAAAAAATCTTAAAAATTATTAATCTGCAGCACATACTTTTTCAATTGTATATTATATATTTTTAATACCAACGTTTTTTATGAGATAATTCGATATTTAAAGTCAAGTATAATTTTATATTATATTATATAGGGTCTGTTAAGGATAACGATGTCGACAATTTACTGCCGAATCAAAAATATAGTAACACCAACGCATCAGACAACAAGTATTGTTCTTGTATAAAATATATATAAAAATAAAATCGCATTGCGGAGCGTAAATTCACGTTTAATTTCGCAGATTAGTATTCGTGGGCACAGGACGTCTTCAGACTCCTCAACTTATCCGGGAATTATCTGTAACAGACAACACGAAGTCAGAATTTACATCTCGCCATAGTCTGGAATGGAAATTTCTCTTTTTAGATCACAGAGCGCCGCCCATTATCGGATACTTACCTTTTGAAGTGTTAGGCACTTCCGGTTACGATTATTATCACGTGGACGATTTAGACAATGTTGTTACGTGCCATGAATCACGTGAGTATATAAATGAAAAAAGAACGAAAGCACATGCAACGCAAATTGTTAATTGCTTTAATAATTTTTAGTGATGCAGAAAGGCGAGGGAACATCTTGCTATTATCGATTCCTCACGAAAGGTCAGCAATGGATTTGGTTGCAGACCAGATTTTATATCACGTATAATCAGTGGAACTCGAAACCTGAATTTATCGTGTGCACACATTACGTGGTCAGTTATGTCGACGTAATGAAGGAATTACGCGCTGAATTGGAGGGTTACGATAAAACGGAAAATCAGGACGTTTTAATACCTGTAAAACAAGTAAGATTATAGACGCGATATAATACGCACGATCGTAGAATTTTATAATTATTGCAATATTAATTATATGATACAAAACAAATACGTATATGTATAAAAATGACAGAAAACTGAAACATTTATAGAATACATTTTTGCGAATTTGTATTTTATATTCATATTTGAGAAATGATTTACATTCTTACATATGTGCATAGGTCACAACATCTTGTCAAACACCATTGACGCAATGGTCGAACAAATCATCAAAGACATTAAAGTCGATGTCAATCGCTTCCAATCTCCGACATTGCGGTGATTCCAACACATCTTCGATATCCGTTTCGTTACGAAGTTCTCCACATTCACAAATAACGCACGGATCACACTCGAATGCAGCTTCTGCAAGCAGTTCCATAGTTTCAAAGCCGATTACGTCGATGGACAGTAGGCAACAGCAACAACAACAACAACAACAACAAACGCAGCAGCTGGATGTTAATCAATCATGCCCTAATTTTATGGATCCACAATATGCAACTGTTAATTTACAGCCAGTTGTCACAGCGGGATTTGCGACGCCTGCTGCTCCTATTCTTTCAACGATGCCTACCCACGAGGTAAAGAATTCAATAGCTAATTAATAGCTTATTAATACAAATCACCTGTCATGGTCATAAAATACACAAGTTTCCATTATAATCGCATTTAAAATGCAATTTTCATGCGCAATGCGTGTGTCACATTTAAATTATACTATCGCATTTTCATTAATTTTTTATAAACGAGAAAACTTTTTCTGTACATGCACAGGTTTTTAACATCTATTTAATTTTAATGTAATAGAATTTCATGAATAAATCTAACGATTACGCATGCGATGTGTACTGATAACATTTTACGTACTTGTGCGAATAGTTGATTAAAATAGCAGGATTTTTATTAGTTCCAAGTTTCTATCGATTTTGTAATCTCTCTATCCTGAATATATTTCAGATGTTACATCAACAGGGCATAGTGATGACTCCTGCACAGAATCAAATACAAGACGAATTACAAAGAAAACACGAAGAGCTACAACAGCTGATTGTTCACCAGCAGGAGGAACTAAGAAGAGTTTCGGAACAATTGTTTATAGCCCGATATGGGATTCTCACGCCGTTATTAAATGTTCGTATATTTTTTAAATAAAAAATGTTATATCTTTTTTACATATTATTTTTTAAATATAAAAATATATTTAATAGTATCTTATGTAGAGTTAGACACTCTATCTATATAGTGGATTCTCAGATTTTGTTTGTTTATAGAAAGGCATTAAAAATCACCAATCGATATTTGTGTTTCAGGCGAGTATATCATACAATCCGTCGAATTCATGTCAACAAGCGAATCGATGCAACACCAACAATACTAATGTCCAATTGCCTACATCTAGTAGCGTAGGTGTTAATGTACTTCCCATACCTATCACCGTGCCTATAGTGCCTACGGAATTATTTTCGCATTCCTTACAAGTGAGTCCATCGTCGAATTCAACGCATGGCAATGTAGGTGCTATAATTCAAACTCAACAGCAGCAACAGCATTCACAATTGCAACACCAACAGCAGCAGCAGCAGCCACAACAGGGACCACCTCAACAGGAAAATAATCCCGATCTCGTGTCTTTCCAAATTTGCCCGCAACAAGCCGAAATGATCTACGGTAACATAGATGCGTCCTCGAATCAGCAATAGACATCATCGCAAAATTAAATTCTGTGACACTCTAATTGTATTCATCAGATGGACAAGAAACGTCTTCGAACTGATCGACAATTATCTGACAATTAAATTCTTCTAACTCTGCTGTATTTATTTATCCCAGTGAAGGAATTATCAGATAATATCTCTATTATCTGATAATGTTGCAATTGTTCTTTTATTTACAGAAAAATGCATTTTCAGAACGTGTATATGTGTGTATGTGTGTATGTCACGAATGTAAAATTATTCTAAAAAATTATTATATAACTGTGTTTGTGATATATCGCATGCACAGATATTGCATAAATTGTAATATAACATATTGTAATATAACATTGACGTTTTAGCATAACGTGCAATTTTTAATATATAGATGTATTTATGTTCAATTTCTCTGATAAACCACTGCATGAAATATGGATTAATGGAACGCGAGATCTAATCGGTATATCTTTTAAATTATAAAACTACAATATAAAGAAACTTTGTATGTGCCAAACTTATGAGAATTTAAACATTGTAAAATGATCTACAAATGAGATAAAAATACTAATTTTTACTAATTATACTTTTATAATTCTGATAACTTTTCAAGACTTATAATCGTATCAATCTTCTTCATTTAATTGACGGTTCTAAAATTTCATTCATCTGCCATAAAGAAAATACAATTTATATCTCTGTAATATGAAGAATATTTTGAAAACGGAAAGATATATATTGTAGCTAAGAAAAAGTGCGGCAAAACATTTAAAAGTTATTACGCTATTGTATATGTGTATATTGTATAAAAATTAATTTAATTTAAATTCTTAATTAATTTAATTTAAGTAATTTTCTCGAGGATTGTTCAATTATTTCGGTAAAATGTAAAGAGTTTACCATAATAAATCAAAAAGCTCTGATCAAAAAAGAGCACATTGCATAAATGCATATTTATTGAATTTATTTGTTCGACAAATGACGATAAACATAACATTTGGAAAAAAGGGACCAAACTCCATATTTTTTTCCGGAACAGGGTATATTTACAGATTTTGTATATATGATGATAAAAAAAGTAATATATAAAAAGTAATATATATTTTGTTGTATGTATAATATGTATATGTATAATATTATCACTTTCATACATATCTAATGTATTGTAAACAAATATATGTTAGATTGTTATAACATTTCATAATTGTTGCTCGATAAAAAAAATATGTGATGAAAATAAACCAGAAAACATTCCAACGAGGAATTCGCAGGAAACCGCGATCTCGTGAAACGCGTTCAAATTGATGTGATAATGTTCTTCAAATAATTGTATAATATATATGTAATACAACAATTGATATAGATTGGCATAAAAGTGATTATTAACAAACTAGAAAAAGATAATTGATAATTTTATGTTATATGTGAGAACATGAATTAAGACGTGTATATGTATAAAGGTATACATTTTTAAGTATATAATGTACATTTTCAAATAAGTATTTTCTGCAAAAATCTAAACTATGTTTATAAATTTTACGTTTCCTAATATCTAATTATCTCTTTTTCTGTTTTTCTGTCTGTAATTTGCTACTTTTAATAAAAAACAAGAGACAAACTAATACATATTTATTATAATGTTTATTTAATATACTAAAATTAAAAAATAGTAAGAAGGTTCTTACATTATTTCCTTTACAAAAATTATTTTGAGAAAATTAATCATTAAATTATAAGAATGATGATCCTTTTCCTAAAAATTATAACAATATCATAATAATAAAAATCTCGGAGATGAATAATATAAATCAAAATTTTAATGTAAAAATAATAATTTTCACGTTATTCAAAATTTTTATTTAATAAACATCATAATTTATTCACAACATCTCTTTACATACGATAATATTTCAATGATGTAAGTATAAAAAAATTATAATATATTATATAGAATGCATTAACAGAATAACGTACATTGAATAAAACTAATGTTGCAATTTTCTTAAAGCATCCATTAAAATTTGTACTTCTTGATTCACATTATCTACAAGAGCTTCTACTTGTTGTTTACTGTCGAGAATGCTGATACTCTGTGTATAAGCATCGTATCTGACCCCGAATTTTCTCGGTATAGTTTGAGCAAATTTTCTAAAATAAACAAAATTAAACGTAAAGATTTCCTCTTTGGCTATCATTTATCAACGATTTCATTCGTATTTACTTCATGTTATCGTGCAACGTCAATTATTATGCTTTCGGCTTGCGACAGAGGCATTGCATATAGTACACACAATATAAAGAAAACAAATACTATTTGTAGCGAGTGATAAGACAATTCGATCAACGCATTTGTTATGCATTTATTATTCCCGTACTTACGTCATCTTTTCTTTTGCGTCTTCAAAATCTTCGGCAACATAATATACGGGTTGATATTCCGTTATCGGATATTTTTGCAATGCAGTCTTCGGCGGGTCAAAAGGTCGAAGTTCTGGTTTGTCGCTCAAACAATATTCCAATTCTCCAAAAGATGAAAGTAAACCGGCGCCGAACGCCTTTAATTCACCATTTTGCCGGCACAATCCATATTCGACCGTAAACCAGAAACACTGCAAGAACAAGTTATGAGCATTATTTTTATAAAAATAAATTTTGATATACTATTTATCTTTTTTTATTTTTATTGTTATAAATAAGTATTTTGCTACCGATAAATATTGACAAAATTAAAATACTGGATTAGTGCTAGAAATCAATTTTCTCACTTTTATATTGTTTTCATGAAAAAATTTAAAATTAATAGGATATGTATACAGAGATGTTTGTCGTGTTATTATATTATACGCACAAGTTATAAACAGAAAATTAATAAATAATTAATAAATAAAATTAATAAATAAATATAATAAATGCTGTTTTGAAATATAATACTATCTTATCAATATAAATAAAAATATCATGATCTACCGTCGCGAGTTTCTCTATGTAATCATCTGGAGCACCAAGCGAGGCCAGACCAATAACTTGGGAGAATTGAGCAAAAGATGGATCGGCAAGAAGTGGCACGTGACCTAAAATCTCGTGGCATACGTCCGGTTCCGGCGTGTAGAGTGGTTTACTGCTGTGCCGTATGTATTGCGTACTATGAAAAACTCTGAAAGCCAATCCAGCGAGAAAATCGCGTGAAGACAATAATCCTGCCACTGGACGAAGTGTGAAACCGGTAGAATCTAAAATATCGATGAAAAGATTGAAGAAAAATTTTAATCGCTAAAATAAAATTGTGCGTATAGGACTAATTAATCAGCAACTTTTGTTTTTCTTATGATGCAAATAGAGAGAAAAAAAAGATCATTCTGAACTAATCAAATAATAAAAATTCACGCAAAAACTGGCATTGATGTTATTTTTTTTCAATGTATATAGAAAAATATAGAATAAAGAATATTACCTTTCAAGAAGTTAGATATATCTTCGAGTTGGGGTATATTGTCTTCTCGGTAACCACAATTCTCGATGAGCAGTGGGAAAACGTGATTATGCTCTCTACAAGCATATTTTGGATAAAGTTTAGTCAAGTTTTTGAAAACTACGCCCCACGTAGCTATTTCTTCGAGTGTGTACTCTACTTTTGGAATCGGTTGTCCACTAAAATATTGCATAATATATTTTATTTTTAATTAATAAGATACATATTTAAATATTCTTGATTAATAATATATATAAATATATTTTTTTTGTAAAAATGTCTACGTTGTTTTTTTTAATCTTATTTTTTATATCGTGGTTACACACTTACTGTTTGTAATTATAAGCAATGTCAGCGAAATATTTTCTTCTTTTTCTGTATACAGGATCTGTGAAACCGGGATGATCGCTATCGAGCTCAGAACCATATGACAAAATCTGATTAGCGAATTTGTCAAGATCGCGCATTCTTCTCGGAAACCACGGTACTGTGTTCATATTGTCTTTGTGATTTCTAAGAATGCATTTAAAATTTATGTTTGATTTTATTGTCAAAAACAACAATACAAATAATTAAATATGCATAATACGAATGATGAAAATTTAGTTTAATAAATTAAATAATTATAAAATAAGTTAATTAATAAGAAAATTGTGCGTGCCTAATACATTATAGTAATCAAAACATAATTTACATTTCAAAGAAGGAAATAGGGAACTATATAGAACATAGAATAAACAAATACGATATTTTTCTGTCATATCAGTGAATTCGAAACTTATCAAATTATATATCACTTATTTCACAAAAGCAAAATAAAACAAATTAAAGCAATATGATTAATTTTAAGATATTAAGAGCATCAAATAATTATGATCATATAATTACTACTCAAACATAAGAATTATAAAACTCAAAAAAATTATAAGGAAGTTCGATATAGAAAATTATAAGAATTAATAGTTGTTATAAAACTCAAAAAAAATAAATAGATATATTACTGTTTATAAAGAATTACACTTTTTGAAAAATATATAATAATTAAAATATTTAAATAAATCTCCTACCTAAAAATAAAGATCTCCTACCTCGAAATGATCGAAAAGTAACCGCATTGATCACGTAAAGATTCAATTGCAGAGGCAATATTACCACCCGGTGCACATTCCACCATAAATTCATAACTGTTTGGTTGTCGAAGAGAACTTCTGGATTCGATGTGCAAAAGATTCACTTTGTGTTTCTGAAATGATGTCCTATTTGCACATCTTTTCTACTATTTAACAATTTAACTAATATGAAATTTCATCTCACTTACAGCAAACAGTTGGAGATATCTTCCCAACGATCCAACTTCATCTTCTTCTGTAGGAGAAAAAATTAGGCAGGTACTTTTAGCTGAATCTCTGCCTTCTTTGATATAATTCCCGCCATGGATAAGTTTTGGCTAACAAAATTTAATTAAAAATAATTATAATGCATTAAACAAAATAATAATTGCTTAAAAAATTTCTTCTCTTTGCAGAAATATTCTAATAAATCTCACAATCAGTAGATTACTATTTAAATATCTTAAAATTTTTTAATATATTTTGGTAAATATAAAAATATTAATTAAAAATAAATAACTCAAAGGAAAAAAAATTTTATTAACACTATTATATTGCTAACATATTAATTAATAAATATTTTTATGAAAATATAAATAAATATGAATAAATAATAATTTTACTCCGTGCGCTAATAAAACATTTAATTAAATTTTAAATTAATAATTTATTTATTCCTTTTATTAATATCACACAAACATACCGATAATTCTGTGTAATTTATCATTGTATAATTAAATATTTCTACGTTCTTATGGTTCAAATATTTTCGCGTATCACAACTGTAAGGTAAACTGACACGTTAAAACTATACGATCAAGAAGTCTTTCAAATCCATATATAAGACTGTAAGAACTCCCCTCTTACTTGAGACGTGACCCGATTGAACGACTTAAAAATCCCGATATGTTGTAATTGTTTCCGCGTACAAACTTTTTTTCATTTACTTTATGCATGAGCAAAGATATGATTATATATGCGTAGCGAATAAAACAGACGATTAAATGTTTTTGTGCAAAAAAAAACGAAACTTTATGTGCTGCAATCCGTGAATGATTTTGCATCATTTTAATGGCGAAGATCAATTCTTTAAATTTAAAGGGAAATCATAAAATGTAATATAAACTCTTTTCGTTTGATTAAATTATTGTTTATAAACACATCTAGTATGCAAGAAACGACTTTCTTTCATCATGTCTGTCATCTATACAAACATTGATAAATGTATGCTGAGCAAACTTAAATTGCTGTAAATTGTTATACATTATATTATTTTTTTGCATACGAATCATGCGTATTATTTTATTATGTACATACATATATGTGTATGCTTTAGAGAGAGGATAATAAGTATGCTTTCGAGAGAGGATAATAAGTATTGCATGTCATTTTTTATATGATGTATTATAATTAAAATTTCACAATGCAATTACAGCTCAAAACACGATCAGCCAATCTATAATAAAATTACAATTTAATGCGTAATATGTACATAAGACAGAGAGTTGTAAATATTATCATGTATATATAAAAGAAAATACGTTTATTAAAAAATGGTATAATCTATATCAATTCATATTTAAGTAGTATAACTATCTGAAAAACAATAGAGATCATATTATATTTATCAAAAAAAACTATAATAGCTTAAATTGAATTTAAAATTATAAATTATATTCTTAAAATATTATTGTAAAAACAACTGATTATGATTTGATTGCATTACATGATGTGCTAATCATAATATATTACATCAAACTTTGCATACGCAATATTTATCACCTTATCTTTGTAAGTGTAAGTGACATGCACATGTGTATATGTTATATGTGTGTGTAGTGTATTCATAATATCATTTATCTCACAATCTCATTTTATGTGTATATCTTACTTTTTCTATCCCTACAGGAAAAAATTTTATTTATAGAAGCGAAAAAAACAATTTCTAATAAGATAACAAAAATTGCTTAGTGAAAATTGCATGCAGATATAGCAATAATACGTTGTGTCATTTCGTTAATAATAATAATTTTATTGCCCTACCGTGTCCGGAGGTGAACTGCTAAGAAGTGAGTCATCTACTCCCTTTTCGATGTTCAACGTTTGATCATATTGTTGGCTTGTTTGCGCATACATTGTGATGTGCGAAAATACGAAAGTTCACGCAATCGATTGTGACTTTTGTTTCAAATGACTTAATTAACCTCTACTCGTCCAACGACGCGGAAGAACTGATGCTGACTGTTGTGAAGCTATCAGTTTTAACAGGTTACTTGAAGAAAGAACACTCTTGCATTGCGACAGAATAAAAACAAGTATTGCTATATACAGAGAAAGCTATTTACATGCGAACTAAGGTCGAAAGTTATCGAAAACTTAATATCGCAAGATAATGTAGTATTTTTTATAAAGTTTAGAGAGTCATACATCATGCGTAAGCGTCCTTATTAATGTGTAAGCAAATGTGGTAATTTCTTTATTCGTATTTTCTGTAAAAGATTTAAATATTGATATATTTAAATCTTTTACAGAAAAGTATATATATATATAAGATAACTTTGATATATCCTATCAATATCTTTGATTATAGAACTATTTCTATAATGAAAATCCTATATTCTATCTCTATTCTACGCTGATATGTTCTTGGTGTAAAAATAATCTGTAAACATACTATCTTAGGACCAGTCAAAATATTTCATTTTAATATTTAAATAGTACATTGTCTGCAGATTATTGTTACATCAAGAACATACCAACGTATAGGATCAATCAATGCATTAAAAATATATTAATTAATTATGCAACGCATAAAAATTAAATATTTAAATCTTTTACAGAAAATACGAACAAAGAAATAAAATTTTCTACAAGAATCTTTTGTGATTCAATATCTACGCTTTCATTAGACTCGCGCGAGACTCCATACCCCACACATCCATCACGCTGCGCGGCTCGCGCGAGACTGATTTTCGTGTAGGATAATGCGAGCGCGGGCTCGATGGTCACATGACTACTACTGGTCATGTGACCACTAGTCATGTGACCACTAGTCATGTGACCACTAGTCATGTGACCACTAGTCATGTGACCATCGTGCCCGCGTTCGCGATACCCCGCACGAGAATCAGTCTCGCGCGAGCCGCGCAGCGTAAAGGATATATGGGATGTATTAATCTGATGGAAAGGATAGAAAGAAAATTACTTTCATCATACAACTTGCAGAGCCGTGCAGCGTAGCGGATGCATACAGACGTGCGAATCTAATGAAAGCGCAGATATTTTAATCGAAAAATTCTTGTAGAAAATTATATTTTTTGTTTTCTGTTAAAAATTTATATATAGAATTTTTATGAATTACGTAATTAATAAATAGATTTCTATGCATGCATTGCAATAATAATTTTATACATGTGTTGCAACTTTTAAGGTTTTATTATCAAAGAATAATATAACTTCGCTTAAAAAACTAAACAAAATGAGAAAAAAATATATAAAGGGATACATCTATATACAAAATAGTTCTCAAACAATACAATAGAAATTCGGCAAATTAAAATTATGTACATAATAGAAATTCGGCGATTTAAAACTATGTACATAATAAAAATTCAGGAATTAAATTATGTACATAATAGTAATTCGGCAAATTAAAATTATGGTCATAGCATCAAACAACTGTCATTGCGAAGATTAACAATTTGACAGTTGTAAAATGAATAACAATAGAAAAAATATCAGAGTGCGCAAAGCGCGCGCTTGTGTTGTCTAGTCAGAATTAAATAATTCACGTGAAATTAATAGATAGTTAATAAATTGTAATTGTTCAATTTTCATAGTACAATAGAAAATCATTACAAAATAGATTAATTATAATCCACGTGACATATCTCACGATATTTCAATGGCATCTTGAATTGTTTGATCTAAATAATTTGCGTGAAATCATTAAAAAATAACAGGAATCTCTCTTATTTCTCTATTCAATGAAAGGCGAAAGAGAGATTCATTGACTCTCGAAACACATCTTTTTCTATTCCTTTACGCGTCCTTCTCTTTCGAAAACATCTCATGTTCTCCTCTATTCCTCGTCGCATAATTCTCGCGTTATCTTCAATCTTTACGCTCGACTGAGCACGGCTCGGAAACTCAAAATGCGTCCAAAACTCGATACCCACATAAAAACTGAGGCAAAAAAGTATATTTTTCGACGGCCTTCAATTGTTTCCGTGCCGCGTTTCTCTAAATAAGGTATAAACATGCTCGTCGTACATACCAATGTACATACCAGCTGTCATCGTGTTTCATATCGCGCATCACCTGCGGTGATTTATGTCTCTATTTATTCACACAACTTTTTCTTTCATACATTTTAGTCACGAATACTCACAATTGCACTCGACCATGTAATTTCGAACGTCTCTACAAAATCCATTCATTCAAGACGTGCTTCGTCAACGATTTCTGAATTATCGCAGTTTCTCGTATCATTTTTAAATATTAGAACAATGAATTCTAATGAATGTTGAATATTATATTTATTAAAAGAATTAATTAATTATGATGATTGTTTTGATTAGTATTATCTTATTTTGCGCCTTATATTGTGACTATATATGTAATTGTTAGATGTATTTATAATAGTATCAAATATATTTATAATAATTATTCAAGTTCTGAATTTTTGCCTTAGGTCGCGATGTTTTCGAAAAATAAAAAACAAAATAAAAAAGAGTTAGGCGGTGAAATCTCCGAGACAATAAATCTTACGAAGAAGTGTCGCAGGGTGAACTTGTAAATCTCGTCGATTTCTACCTGATTGCCCTTCGAACTTTTCGAGTGCGATCTTTTTTTGATAAACACAAAAAATAAATTAACTGCGATTTCTAAAATTTTGGAAAAATTATTCATCGCTCCTAATGTTTAGGTACTGCATCAAGTATATCGCCGTTGCGTATTTCGTTTTTTTTATGATAGTCAAAATAGTTTGCGTACTATTATCTGACCATTAATGATCTGTACGTAAACATCTATATATATAAATGACCAATGTAGAGTAAAATATATATTGAGTATATTATGCGACTTGATCACATAATCTTATCATCCAATGTTTGTGACCCCACATACTTCGTTCGATCACGACGACAGGTCGTGTGATAATGTATAAATGTATAAACATTATTAACATTATCCAATATAATATATAGTACACTATTACTATAGTGCTTCTGTGTATGCGTATATGTACGCGTATGTTGTGATTTGATAATGTAAATGATAATGTAACGATCTTTGTACCAAGAGGAAATTGGAAGAAACGCTTCTCTCTCTCAGTAAGAAAGAAGATTCAATGAAGGAAGCACGCCGAATAGTTTCTTTTGTCTGAATATATATGTTATATATATATATATATATATATATATATATATATATATAATTTCCTGGAAAAAAACAATAAAGTGACTTGTGACGAAATTTATTTAACAATGCCTTGATACTGTCTAACGAGTGAAGTTTCGACACTATATTATCATTCTGATAAAGAACAATTGCATCTTTAGTGAAGAGTAGTGTTACATATATTTAGAACAATTGATTATTAGGTAAAATAATGTGGCTAGATTGCCTTTAATAGTTTTTGTAATTGCATTATTTTATTTTAAACTATTTCATTATTTTAAGTGTACAAGTTAGCTTAATAGTGATAAAGGTTATTGTTATATTTTTTTATATTTTTAAAAACGCTCTTTCATTTTTTAATGTTTTAATTAAGCGGCGAAAATTAATTTTTTCCTAATTTTAGGGTTGAGTGTGCATATTATACTTGAAGACATGTTACATGTTTTTTCTAAATTTTATATTATCTTTTTATTAATTAAACGACGATATCTCCGAAACAGTGAATCCTATATATACGCAGTTGAGGCCAAGATTGAACTCGTAGAAATAATAATAATAAATCTTTTTTTAGAAATAGCCGAATGTTGTTTTGTCATCTACACATTTAAAGTTCAATTTAAAAGGATCAGTTATATATCAGTCTTTCATGGATTCGTATTTATTGCTCGGTCCCGTTAATCGATTTGCGACCTATACAGCTTTCAATGCATACCTGAAAGGAACAAGATTTGAGGACGATCCTCATAGAAGCAGACGTTACTGCAAGTGGAAAGATCGTAGATAATACAGGATAAAGATGGCTTGGTCGCTCGATTTCTTCGCTGGTTGCTTGGGTGGTAAAGTATATTTTATACAAAATGAATTGCATTGCATTTTCTGTTTAAAATTCTGCTTATACCATTTTTTACATAGTTGTATTGACATAATTTTCTTATCAACTGCAAAGTTAATTATACTTTCCAAAATTTTAAAATGTAATCAAATTTATGAAAATCAATTTTATCTCGATTATCCTTCATCATTTATAATATTTTAAATTCAATGGCACGCAGTAGATTAAATGCCAATAACAAAGAAAAGTCATTTTATCTCATGACTTGGTTTATCGCGCAAGTTGAAAACAACATGTGTCGAAATACCGATTTCTCATTTTATCAAATTTGTATAAATTAAAAATTTAGCTAATACATCCGTTTCTTTTTATTTTATATATGTATATTTATGAATAAAATGATATTTGTTGCCAAATTATAATTTAATTTATTAAATAATGCATTATGCAGATTTTATATATGTATTGATATGTCATAATATATAAGCATTTATAAGAGAAATCCTAAGGATTTCCATTTTAATATAATAAAACTCTTAATATAATAAAACTATTTTATTCAATTTTAGGATGTGCCGGTATTATGGTGGGATATCCTTTAGACACAGTTAAAGTCCACATGCAGACGCAGGACTGCTGCAATCCGAAATATCGA
Organism: Nylanderia fulva; assembly: GCF_048542155.1. NCBI lineage: Eukaryota > Metazoa > Arthropoda > Insecta > Hymenoptera > Formicidae > Nylanderia > Nylanderia fulva. The sequence continues at coordinate 2,903,917 of NW_028190161.1, read as the reverse complement.
GGCACTTGGGATTGCCTGCGCACCTTATTCGCAAAAGAATCGGTATTTAAGAAGAAAAACTGATTATAGAACCGAATTAAGAAACTAAGAGAATTTCCAATTTTAATCCGCGTTTCTCTTATTCACAGACAAAATCTGTTAATGTCGCCATTCACGTGTATCTTTGTACAGGTGAGCGGCCTTTACAGAGGCATGACCTCGCCGCTTGCAGGAGTGGCTGTAGTGAACGCTATCGTTTTCGGCGTTTATGGGCATACCCAGAGACATTTGTCCGAACCTGATCGATTGTCAGCACATTTTTTGGCCGGTGCATCCGCTGGACTTGCACAAACTCCCGTCTCGAGTCCAATAGAGTTAGCGAAGACGCGTCTGCAATTGCAATCCTCTTCCGGTAATTCCAGCGGGCCGATGCAATGCCTGAGGAACATCTACAAGCGGGAGGGTTATCGTGGCGTCTTCAAAGGTCTGAGCATTACGTTCCTCAGAGAAGGGCCAAGTTACGGCGTGTACTTTGCGACCTACGAAATGCTGACCAAGACATCCTCGAAACAGTCGATCTCGACGTCTCACATGTTGCTGGCCGGAGGACTCGCTGGCACAGCTTCCTGGGTGATCTCTTATCCAATTGATGTTATCAAGTCACGCATACAAGCGGAAAGTAACAATCGTTATTCGGGGGCTTTGGATTGTCTCAAAAAATCCGTGCGCGCCGAAGGCTACAGTTGTTTATATAGGGGCTTAAATTCGACGATTCTTCGAGCATTTCCGACGAATGCAGCGACTTTTGCTGTAGTCACGTGGACATTCAGGTTATTAGGCGAGCAATCGAATGAGGCACCGCGGACAGAGGAGATCGTGTCGAAGACGTCAACGCAGACGAAAAACCGTACGACGAAAGGATACGAGTCCTTCGTCAGCAAGTGGAACGTATTTTTCGATGGTATTTCGAGGAGCAATAACTTTGTCACATCCTATTCAATTGAATCCATCTTGCCGATTAGCGGACTAATGCCGGATCATAACGCTTGTTTGGTTCACAACTGCAGACAATTAGATTGCAAACATGACGCATTAAAGCACAGGAGAGAAAAAGAATTTGAGGAGAGAAAAAGAAAATCGCGAAATGACGAAGGAGTCGAGGAGGATGAATACACGGAGGAGAAGAAAGCGGAATGTGACGTCAAGACAATTACCTGTACCTGTAATTTGTAAGTTGGTCTCAAATTTGGATAATACGTGATGTCGACATATCAAACGGCGACCAAGTGACTTTAATGATATGTCGATGCAACGAAATGACTCGTGTAAAAAAGAAATTTACGTGTACGTAAATTCTTCTTTGACAATTAATTTAATTAATGACGAATGTATATACCTATAAGAGAAATTATTTCATAAATCACATAATTTACGGCAATTTGTGAAATAAATTAAAAACTTAATTAATAACAAAAAACTTGTATCAAGCTCACTATGAAGCAGGAACAGAAGGATCTCTTTTGTCGAACAGCAGTCTCTGATTGAACGGCGGACATGTAAGACCACATGTCACAGCCAGACGCGACATTTATTCGCTTTTAAAATCACACAAAATAATTCGTATCTCCTTCTTACACAATCCCCTCACCGCTTTCATTTCTCCTTCACGGCCTTCTGCATTTCTCCAATTCGCGAATCGGTCTTCAATCCTTCCGTTTCACGTGTCAAAATTTTGACACATTCTAAATTCCGGCACATATGAACTCGACACACGGCAACACATTCCAGCCATTGTTAATCACTCTCAGCAACTGATCGGGAGCGGAACTTCATCGCAATCACAATCTCATCTCAGATCGAAAAATTATCAAGTCGCAAATTGTAAAAGTCAAACTATACCAAGATCGATACGGACTACTAACCTCCCGCGCAATCACTAAATTCTCAGGAAATAATTATTCTTACTAAGTAAGTGTAAAATAAATTATTAAATATAAGCTACGTACAATTTTAAAAATCTAACAACTTAATATAGACAAATAGCGAAACAGTTTGATCGTATGTATAATATTATAATAATAATCTATCTATATACTTAACCAATACAATTTAAAAGTGCTTTATTAGCAACTTATTAATTATATTTTAATACATTATTTCTAATAAAAAAATTTTTAATCCACATCACATCTTTAACCTTTAATTTTAGATTATTAATGAAGTAATTTAATGTTATAAATTATAATGTTATAATTATAAAATTTCTTTATCACATTATTTGCAATCTTTTGCAATATGCTTGGAATTAATACTCACCATTTGTTTTCTTTTTCGTAGATCTATTGAAGAAAAACTGTTTAATTTAATAAAAATATTTTAATGTTCTAATCCAACCTGTTGATACTCGCGAGACTATCAAACGTCTCAATTATTCTGATTTTGATATGGATGCAGAACCAAGTACGAGCAACAGTAAAGATGAAAAATGTAATACAAATAATCAACGTTTGATAGCCGAAAGTGGCGGCCGTTGCATGAGTACACAAGCGATGCAATCGCTCTATGATTTTCGACAAAATAATGTGCTTTGCGATGCAGTATTAAGATTAGAGGACGGTGGTATTTTCCCGATTCATCGAGCTATACTTTCAGCATGCAGTACTTATTTCAGGTTTAATTTTATCCGACATATTTTCTTTTTTTACATTATGTATTTGTGTACATGTGCATATATAGCAATTATCTAAGAAAAAAGTAATTTTACTTGTCTGTATGCAAATACACATTAAAATTTTATTTATGAAATAAATACACAAATTTATATTATTATATATAAAATTAAAATAAAAATCTTTTATAATAATAATAATTCGTGTGGAATTTAATAATTCTATTAGTTCTGTTTTTTATTTTAAATAAATTTCTCTCTCTATTAAATTTATTATAATAAATATTATCTTATTAAATAAATAACTTATTATCATATTAAACAAATCTTATAAAATAAATAATATATATTATTATATTAATTAAAATAAGTATTGGATTAATTTTTCTAACTTTTATTGCCTAATTTTACAGGACATTATTCACAACTACATTGCATTCTCGTGAGAAAACCGATGTCCTTTTACCAGGTGTGACAAGCCCGATGATGAATCTTTTGCTGAAATATGCATATTTACGATCTATTGATGTGAATCGTGAAAACGTATGCGAATTGTTGATTACCGCGGATTATTTAAGCATTCTGGGTGTACTCGATTTATGTTGTGACTATCTAAGGGATAATTTGGCACCGGAAAATTGCATCGGAGTAATGAGATTTGCTCGTCAACATTTTTACAAAAAGTTGGAAAATGATGCTTATCGTTTTATTGTAGGACACTTTGTCGAGGTACGATCAGTATAATAATTTACTTACATATTTTATTCTCCCCCTCTTATCTAATTTCATTCTCTTCGATGTACATCAGGTATCTCAGAGAAGCGAAGAAATTTTACATTTACCTATCGAGGAATTGAGGCCATTAGTCGGCGCTGATGAACTAAACGTGAAAAGCGAACAGACAGTTTGGGAGCTGATATTAAGATGGATAAATCACGATATAGAATCTAGGAAAGATTACATAGTGGATCTGATGAAGAATATTAGACTCGGTCTCTTAGACACGCAATTTTTTCTGGAGAATGTCAAGGATCATCCTTACGTTGTGGGCAATGACGCGTGTAGACCCATCATCATCGAAACTTTGAAGTTTCTGTACGATTTAGAGATGATCACTCAAAAAGACGGAGAAGTGCCGACACCAGAAATCGCGCGACCTAGAGTTCCACATGAGATTTTATTTGCCATCGGTGGATGGAGCGGCGGTTCGCCGACAAATTATATCGAAACTTATGATACGAGAGCAGATAGATGGATTCCGGTAGTATCAATAATATTTTAATGTACAACTTCTTTAACGCAAAAAAAATTAGCGTCTCGTTATGCAAAGTAACCTGTAAAAATCGAGAAAATGCAAAGTGAACATTATAATACAAATTATTATTATTTTTTGTACTAATCCATTTATTTTATATGAAAGAAATTAAGTGAAATAGCTCTCATAATTCTCTCTAAGCCACGCTTTATATTAAAATGAAATAAACATCTTAAATAGAATTTTAGCAATTTTTATGCGATCTTGAGTCTTCTAGATCGAGGAAACAGATTCAACCAGTCCACGAGCTTATCATGGACTTGCGGTGATTGGATTCAATATCTATGTTATTGGAGGATTCGATGGGGTCGATTATTTCAACAGTTGTCGTTGCTTCAACGCGGTGACCAAGGTGTGGCGAGAGGTTGCTCCCATGAACGCTAGAAGGTCGAATATATTTCAGAGGGGCTAGTTACTAGTCGTGCGAAAGATTTGGATGATATTCATTTTATTGTCCACTTATTAGCAATAAAGATAATTAAGAAATGAATAGAGAGTACTATATTTATATATACATTCTGCAATCACGTATAAATGCACATTTCCTAATTAATCGCAAAAATGAGCTGTACTATATAATAACTCTGATGCTAGACGTAGAAAAATATAAAAATATGTGTATGTATGTATAGGTATTGTACAAATATAAACCAAAGTTCAGTGACTAGCTCCTCTAATATCACTAGCAACGAAAGCTCGCATCACGATCCCTCCATTTCGCAGATGTTATGTTAGCGTGGCAGTTTTGAATGATCTGATCTACGCCATGGGAGGATACGATGGATACCATCGGCAAAAAACGGCGGAACGTTATAATTACAAGACAAATCAGTGGTCTCTCATTGCACCTATGAACGTGCAGAGATCTGACGCCAGCGCAACTACTTTGAACGGTACATCTATTTGATTCTTAAAATATAAACACACTGATATATTTAATCTAAAGATACTGACCGCAGCGTAATCAAACTGTTCTAAAAATACAGATATACTTGAAATAGAACATATAATACATATAATAAATATATCCACATAAAAGTAAAATATGTATTATAAAAAAGCTATTTGCTCAAAAAAAAAAAAAAAAAAAAAAAGAATATGAGAGGATAAAATTTCTTTCTTTAATAATTAAATTAAAAAATTTTCAGATATATTTATAAATATCTGTTACACACAATTATAATTTTTATAATATAATATATCATTCCTTTCCGCATACTTTACAGACAAGATATATATTACGGGCGGTTTTGATGGGCACGACTGTCTGAATACAGCTGAAGTATATGATCCAAACACCAACCAGTGGACAATGATAACTGCAATGAGGTCACGCAGGAGCGGCGTGTCATGTATATCTTATCACGGCTATGTTTATGTTATCGGTATTAAGACATGCATTTATTACGCAAGAAATTCTGTTTCGCCACTTGCAAAATATGTTTAAGTATTTGCGAATATAAAAAAAAATTGTATTTCAAACTATTTTATGCTTACAGTTGCTTTAATATATCTTAAACATATTTAGTTGAATTTTATCAACCACGCACAGATATCAAAATTTCATCACTATTAAGTTTTACAAAAATTTGCTTTCTTCGTTGTTTTTTATTTTATTGTTATGTTATGTAAATGTTGCAAGCAACTTAATTGAAATTTGTAAAGGAGGCTTTAATGGAATATCGAGAATGTGCAGTGGAGAAAAATATAAACCTTCTACGAACACGTGGAGCCATATTCCGGACATGTATAATCCACGTAGCAACTTCGCCATTGAAGTCATAGATGATATGATTTTTGCAATCGGTGGGTTTAATGGTGTCACTACGACATACCAGGTGGAATGTTACGATGAGAAAACAAATGAATGGTAATTAGTCTTTCATTAATGTAGAATTAATTTTTCGTCGATCTATTTTACTCTCTATAAGAAAGCAATACTATATAAAGACAATATTAACACCTGAAAGAAATAATTATGAGTTTAACTGATATGATAAATATTTGTTTGGAAACCTCTCGTACAAATTTTCTAGATATATCTCTCTTATATAATTCAAAATATTAAAAATTTATGAGAGTCATACAAGCAAATTTACAAAGAAAAGAGGTGTCTGGTAACACAAGCATCTGATTTCCATCAGACGCTTTTTTGCGTAAAAATTGTAAATTGTGTTCACAATTGTACGCGAACCAGGTACGAGGCAACGGATATGAATATATGTAGATCGGCATTATCGGCTTGTGTGATTATGGGTCTTCCAAATGTATACGACTATATACACAAGCATCGAGAACGACTGATGGAGGAAAAGCGGCAAAAGTTATTGGCTCATGAAGTACGCCGAAATCAGCATCAACAACAGCAGGAACAGGAACAAATGAGACAAACTTTGCAGATTGACCAAGTCATACCGGCGCCACCACCTTTACCACGAGCAAGCGAAAATGATAATAACAATAATCGCTGGCGTTAATTATTATCGTTTAAATTGAAGAAGCAACATCTGTCTCATTTCATTCATTCGCAATGCAAATTTTGGATTAACGCCAGTCGCACAACACAAAATAACAATCGAAAGAATAAATTAAAGAATCAATATCATCTGATTAATATTAATTAATCGAATTCATCAATGATAATAGCACAGAGATAGCTATTTATATATATATATATATATATATATATATATATATATATATATACGTCAATTACATTATTCATGCCTACTTATTACGAAAAGAATATTTTCAGACTGCCCTTTACTCATTTTTTGTTAAGTTAAATCTTTTTTTATACTGCAGATATTTTCTATTGAATCTTTTTGCGATACAATTTTATATATGCTATATAACGTCATCTTGATTAACTAAAGCAGTTTAGAGGACAAACAGAAGACATTTTTATCGTAAATATTAACAATATTCCATTGTTACACATAAAAGATGCTAACACGGACTGAAATGAAAGATTATGAGATGAAATAGCTGCAATATACATATCGAAAAGAGCGAAACATTGCAGGAAAGCAATGATAAAAATAAAAAATGCAGATACATAGAGAAATATAGCAATATAATCTGATGAGATATAAAGTAATAAATTTTGTGATAGAAAACATGACAAATCGCCTATTCAAAAAGCACTTATGATTTTTTTTAAGTTCGACACTGCATGTACCAGCAATGCTCTTTCTATGTGTGTAACAAAAAATAAAATTACAGTAACTCATATAAAATTGTTTTTCATTTATAATACTTATTATCTATCATAAACAAAAGTCTATTACATAATAAAGAAATATATGTCGGCTCTCAATATTATTAATAATAGTAATACATGAATTTTAAATCGGCCAATAGAGCCAAAGCGCGAAAAATTAATTCTTCGGAACTGTATCTCTTGGTTTGAGATTACTAAGTTCCATATATAAATTAATCTCGAACTTACATATAGAGAAAAATAGGCGACTTTTCGGACCTATATTTAAAATATTTAAAATTAACGAATCAAATGTTGTGTATTATAATTTGTAATTCATACGACAATGTAAATCGTTAAATAAAAAATATGAATTAAAATTACTATGTCAGGAATTGCAGATATAATAATTGTATTATCTGCGGTAGCATGTATCCCGCAAAGAGGTCGGTGTCTTTTGAAACAAGCTGTAGACAAGGAAAATAGGAGTAACATAGGAGGGAAAGTGACAGTATATTCTTCCATTCACCAACACGCCATCTGAAAGAGACGGCACGTTTCAAGTCGGTTCGATTCAGTCTTGCGCGTGACGCTGAAGACGCGTGTTCACAATGCTCTGGAAAAAATAACTCGTGCTCCGAGCTCTGAAAAATACAAATTATGAGTCATGGAAAATGTGCGATGCGATTGAAAACAATGACGTATACTTATTAATGACTTGCACGCTCTGCTTAAAAATGACAAATGAAAGATTACACGTAAAGGGAATTATTGTTAGTGACCTTTACCGAGCCGGTTGTCTAATTTTTCAGTTGGCCAACGTGTATATCATAAAACGTGTGTATTTGTAAGTGGGGACGTGTACACGCTAAGAGTGATCGTGCGTGTGAGGACTGTGAATCTCTCCGGCGGAACAGTGCTCCGAAACGCGGCTCTCGACATCACGATGGTGAGCTGAGGTGATACACAGGCAATGGCAAAAATCGCGAGAGGATCCGACTCGGTACCCATGGTTTTTGTGTGCGAGCATTGCACCAACCAGACATTCAAGCAAATTCAAGACTTCGTTAGGTGGGTCCATCTGTCTAACGTCTGTCAGTCACGACGCTCCGTTTTGTTGAAACAACGATATATTTCATGACTTTTTTTACAAATCCATCGACAATTTAAAGTCGCGCTTCAAAAATTATACAGACTTGTAATTTCGATGTCTACTAAACGTCTGATTATACTCCAGAAAACTGGCACTCGCGAATCACTTTAATAGTAATTGAAAAAAAATGTGTCTGCCGCCTTAATTATAATTAATAGTATATGACGATGCACTATTTTGTTATTTGTTCTAGGCACCTAAGAGATCAACATTGTTCCAGAGAAGGTGGATCCTTCGTATGTCTCTATGGCTACAATGAGGTGTGCACTAGTCTTCCTGTGGAAGGTGTCTCTGATAAGGATTATATAGCACACGCCACCAAACACGCAGTTATGCAACAGCAACGTAAAAGCAACGGCCAGTTATCCGAGATCGGATCATCGTGGACCGTCTATTCGGCTGCGCAAAATCTACCTGCTGTCCTAAACGATCCCTTCAAAGGGAAGCAGAGTAATTTTTTAACACGTACCTGGGGCGATGGATTTGTGGAGAAAGTGGACATTCCAAAGAGTCCTTACCTTCCTGAAATCACAATGCAACATTTCGAGACATATTTAAAAAAGATTGCAAGGGTAACTAATACTTATATTAAAAATAAAATTTATTTATTAAATATTACGCGAACGACAGAGAATCTATATTTTTTACTTTACATTCTTTCAGAGATATCGAAAACATTCGCGTATGAATTCCAGCGCAAATAGGCCATCTACTCCGAATGAATTACTCCAAAATTTTCCGAATCTTAGGAAGGTAAAATCATTAGGTAAGAATCTTTAATATTTAATGTATTGTACATAGAAGACGAACTTAAAATTATTAGTAACAGAGATATATTTTGAAATAAATATAAGAGTGAACCTCTACATATCTTTTTATGCAAGAAATGAATAAAATTAAAATTTTATTTCTCATCCAGTGCGTTTATTTCTTTGAGAATAAATAGTTCAATCATGAAATAATATTCTATTTTTATTGCAAAAAGTGTCATATCTTTCTTTAAAAAATTAAAATCTGTTTAAATTTAATTTTAAACAAATCAGTTTTTTGTTGTATAAACGTGCAAGTTTAATTTGCCAAAATCTTTTAAATTTCAATATTTTCTCTTTACAAAATTTAGTATAAATAATATAATATAGTAATAATAAAATAAAATATAGCATAAATAAATAGTATACTATATCTTTAAAGATTAAAAGAATTACGAAATTTTTCTTTTACTTCAGATCGGCTGCAATTTGATTTAGCTAGTATTCCAAAGATCTTTTTAGTGCCGAATTTAGATCTTTCACAAAAAGACAATTTTGACGCTGTGTTTCCGTTTGCAAAAGACGGTCTTTTAACCGAGGAATACAATATTGTTTTGCATGTGAAGCAAATGCAAGAAAAGGTAGGATTATAAATAAAAGAAGAATATACTTTGCTGCTAACATTACATTCGATTAATATTTTATCAGATTATAAAAAATAATTATTTTATAAAAATATACATATATGCACGAAAATTAATTTCCAAGGTTTCAATAATTCGCCATTGACATTTATAAAATATTATGTAACAGCTGAGTCACTATCTAGACATTGTGGAAGTCCGAATAGCGGAGCAAGTCGCGTCGAAATCTCAAGCTTTTTTCCATGCAATGACATCTCATGACGCGCTTATGGAACAACTCACTCAAACCATTACGGTTCTGAAAGCCCTCAGGAAAAATATTCATCAAGTCGATAAGCATCTAGTCAAAAATTCTCTAGAAATTTTACGGTGAATATTATACACAACAGATAAACTACTTATTTCAAAGATGCATTAAAAACAGTAATATATTTTACAGAAATATCAAAATTAAATAAAACGGAAATATAAAATAGCATACATATTTATTTTATATTATTGTTGCATCCACGCCAAATTAAAAATGCATTTCTCAACTTATTCATGTTCTTTGTTAATCCGCAAATAAAATAATCGTTTGCATGCGTGACATTTTAACGACTTGTTCGGGACATTTGGTGCGGATGCAGTAATAATATATTTAATTAATAATATCAATCTAAATATTTTGCACAATATATGTTCTTTTTATTTAGCCTGGAACGTGCTAGGTCTAACAGATTATTAGTACAAGAGAAATTAAAACTTATGGCAACCGTGCATCAAAGCCAACCCATGATACAATTACTGTTATCTACGCCAGATTACGTTGCGGCATTAGACCTTATCTCCACGACGCAAGAAATTCTCTTGCAGGAATTAAACGGAATACATAGCTTTAGGTAAATATCCAGAAAAGATCATTTTTAATTACTCGTCATACACATCCGTGTAATCTTTAAGAAATAATTCCTGAAGGAATGATCAAAATGTTACATATACGTGGTATATTTATTTTATTTAGACATTTAAGTTCTCAATTAACTGAAATGGAGAAACTCGTGGACAAGATGCTGTCGACTGAGTTTCAAAGGTACGCGACAGCTGACCTCAATAGACCTTTGGGTGGCGAGAATACTGTTTTAGACGGTGTAAGTACTTGCACAACTTTTTTGCATCGCATTCTATCCCTAGTTCGTAGCAAACAAACCTTCATACATCTCTTCCCAGTGAGATCATTTGTACGTCCTCAACGAACAGGATAAACTGGTTTCCATCATTTCTGGTCTGCTACGTCAAAAGCATTTTCAATTTGTGGATACGTACAAAGAGGAAGCTGTGACCACTGTAAGAGCCTTAACGAAGCAACGGGTGATAGAAGCTCTGGCAGCGAGCGACTGTTGTAGCGATCAGCAAGCGGCAGCTCTCGAAGTCGGGGGACTCTCTTTGACGGAAAGATTAACTTTGCTCCATAGTACTATACAATCTTTTACATCACTTCTATTACGAGTTAAGGTATATACGATCTGGAAAGGTCGTAACTTCATCTTTTTTATCCCTTTTTAAATTAATTTTAAAAACATGAGATCTTTATTTTACTTACTTATACAGTAGAATATTTAACTTTAATTGATAATTTAATTATTTAATTATCAATTATATTTTTTATGTTTCTCATATTAATTATATATTAATTCTGATGATTTTATTATTTTAACGTTAATAATGAAATAATTTAATAATTAAATATTCTTATAGGCAGTTCATGATGTCATGAGAGACACAGCGGACTTGTCAGCTGGATGTTTATGCGACGGCTCGTTTGACGAATCAGTACCTGATCGATTACTGACTCAAGAAGAGCATACGCGGGTAATTAACAAGCTTACTGACATGATTACCTCTGTATGTGATTATTGCCACGAGCGAATGGGCAATCTACTTTCGGCGGGGACAAACGAGAAGGATAAACTTCACAACGACAAGATTATTGCTGATGCCTCGCAGAATAAATTAGAGGAAAATAAAGAAAGTCAAACGTGGAACGATAAGGGTTCTTGGTTGAGCGAGAAAGCAACAACCGCTCAGGTTTGTCAATTGGCCAATATGGTCGAAGAATTTACATACACTTGCGAGAAACTCTGCGGCAAACAATGTACGGCGTTACGATCGGCATTTAAGGTAATTAGCATCTACGCACACGGTATATGTATTCGTATAAAATTGACTTTTAAGCGTTATCAAGTAAACTAATTCTTCCGTCAACATATGATCTCTATTTACAGGCACAAGCGAGTAAATTTGTACAACGTTTTCATAATGAACGCAAAATTAAATTAACGCTGTTACTGGAATCGGAAAGATGGAAACAAGCTGACGTACCGTTAGAATTTCAATCGCTAGTGACATATGTATACGAGAACAAGTGCTTTCCGCTTAAAATATTTACGCGCGAGGATGGCATGAGAAATGAAGGTGTAGAAAATTTTATCATGGTCGGTGATGAGAAATTTGCCGTTGTTGGTACTGCTCTGATGCTTATACAGATGATACACGAGTATTGCAGGTAAAGACAGTGTCTGTTTATAAGTTTTGCATAACGTAACATACGACCTTCTCTTAGGACCGGTAGTGAATTGGTCGCCTTATCTGGAACCATAGGAAGACAACTAGCCGAATTATTGAGACATTATAATTCTCGATGTTGTCAATTGGTTTTGGGTGCGGGCGCAATGCAAGTCGCAGGCTTAAAAACCATCACAAGTACGATACTTGTGTTGGCGGCGCGAAGTCTCAAGCTTATATTGTGGTTTATGCCCTTTGCCAAGACACATTTCCAGAGTAAGTGTCCACGTCGTAAAATAAAGTATCAAATATTCTTACATTAAATCAAAAGTGGCATCAAGATTAAGCGAATATTTATACATATTTTAATATACAGCACTCACAGAACAAAATCCTAGTCGAGGATTCATTGGCACATCCGGTATAAGTGGAGGGGTGGCTTTGTTAGATAGCGTTGAAAGGGACATCCGCGCGCATGTACGTGAGATTGAAGGGAAAATTCTCACTATCGTAGACAATTTGCTGGGAGGACAAATATCCAAATGGACAGCAAAACCTCCGGTGCCATCTAAATCTTTTAAAAATATTTCTAGGTAAATGTCACAATATATGTTGAATATTACGTGATTTTTCATATACCCTTCTTTTTAAAAAATATATATTTTTTTTACACAGTTACCTAATGAAGCTTCACGAAGCTGTCTCTGGAATTTTGCCTATTGTCGAAGTACAATCTCTTTACCGTACGGTAAATTCATCATTCAAGGAGAAACTTAGGGAGCAATTGGTTAAAATGAATATAGTAAACAATGGTGGCCCGCAACATGGCGTGGTCACGTCGGAACTCACATTTTATCTCGAAGCTTTGAGAAAATTGCAAGTACTACCGAGCGAAGAGTTAAACGACGATTGGATGAGTGACATATGGACTAGATAACATGCAGAGCGCGTGATATACTGCATTATAGAAGCAATGAAATATTATAGAAAAAGGTGACTAATCTCTGTGACACACGTTCGTCTTCCTTGTATCACTAGTTAATATATGAAACATAAAGCATATGATATCAACGTTCACCGATTGCCCGATAAATTTTATAAAAGAAATATTACTTGCAATGGATTTATGATTCATAATATTATGAAAACTTTGAATAATTAATGCTAAATAACATGATACATATGTGCTGACAAATCGCGATACAGTTTCATTAGTTTGATATAAGGAGAACAACAAACACGATGTTTCTATAAATATAGAACATTTAATATTAAAAAAGTGAATTTTTCACACAACTGATAATTATAACTTATTTCCTATTAACCCTTTAACATTATTTTTTTTTTTAATTAACAACTTATATCACAAACACTCATTGTTTTCACATTTAATATTATAATTTTGTGGTTACATCGGATATAATGATATCATGCCTCTCTTAAATATTTTTACCGACCATAGTGTTCAAGAAATTGTTATAAAAATATATATATACATATATATAAATATCACTATCGTAGATATATATTCATAAAAAATTTTATTTTCTAAAACGAATATATACGTGTATGGTTGTGGACGAAAAGATTGCAAAGAAGAACAGTATTTTCTTTCTTGTGTAAAATTTATTTTTTTGCAATTAAAAGTTATCCTTTACAAGTATTATGATGTCGTAATAAAATCAAGCATAATAACTGTAAATTTTATGTATGATATTATATTTAGTATTATATTTAGTATGCGCACAGCTCTTATATTTTCAAAAATTAAATGTTTTGTCTGAAGGAAAAGATGTTCCTTCATAACAAGAGTTTCAACAATAATTAGATTGAAACGAATTGTATAACATACAATGTATATATTGATATATATATATAAAATTAAAAATTTTGTAAAATTATTTAAATTAAAATTTGAAAAATTAAAAACAAGATAAACACGACTGATTTAATTGTTAATGTATATTTATTATTAAATTGACTGTGCATTAATTATAACACGCTGTTAAAATAAAATAAAAAATGTGTAGTCTACGCCTAAAAAAAATTATAAAAATAGTGTGTACTCATCATTTTAGTTCTTTAGAAAAAAACCGCTCATATTACTTTACGATAATTTTCTTTATAATTTGTAATCTCACACGATTCTTACATAATAAATAATTAATTATACTTATATATGAAAGACGATGAGTTTGTAATCATGAGCAAATTTCGTCTTAAAAAAACTTTTGCATATATATGTATCGGTTTGAAAAATGTTAAATCTTATTGCGTCTTGATTGTAATATGCATTCCTGATTTTATCTAGTCTGAAAATTGTACATAATGTACGCAAAGAAGGTACGCAAAAAGTAATCGATCTAATTTGTAAACAGATTTATAAAAGAGAATGCGAGAATGCGTTATGATCAGACATGAATATTGTAAAACTCTTTGAATAATCGAAATTAAATGAAAGTAGTCAGAGTTGATTACCATAAAATAAAAGATATTCCTTTATGGATATTTCTTTACTAAGACTGATGACCTCGTATTAGATCATTACGCATACAAATGAGGCGTTACGTAGAAAAACGATTAAATGTAAATTATTATACCTTGTACTCTCTTGCATAATGTATTATGAGGATCAACACATAGAGGATTAATGATACTGCAGTTGAAAGATGGACTAATATAATATTATTTAAATGTAAATGAAACCTAATGCCTAATGTACTAAACTTTGTAAATCGCAAGACTGGACATTAAGGAATGCCGAATAATATATAAATTAATTATTTATCATTTTTAAACAGCTACATCGAAGACTGTGCTCTATTGCACATTATATACATTGTATACCGATCATTCTTCTCTGCAATAATATAAATACAAATTTACATCATGCAAGATACAAATGGTATGAGTTGATCGCTCATCTGTCTCTATAGTAACGAAAAGAAAAACATAACCTGACAGAACAGAATTGTGCGAATACAATTTATAGTATTATTCTTCATTGTTTTAAAAACAATGTCTGCAGAAAATCGGTGACTAATTTATTCTGTATATATTTAACTCGTTAGCTCTTTGTAAATATAAAAAGAAACATGTATTATTATAATGCTCTATTAAATTAAATAATTATAATTAAACCATTAATGTGTGCCGAGAGTATCTTTATAAAAATGTTTTTCATCATTTGGCGTATCAGTAATGCAAATAATTATGTGATTTAAAAAGAAAACCCATATATGAATCCTTAATAAAAATATATAAAACTTAGTCAAGAAATAATTTACGATACTTCTACTACCTATTATCTACTAATTATCATATATTATCTACTTGTTATCATATATTTTTAACATACCAGAATTATAATAAAGTTGACTTTATAGTGAGGAATCTATGCGGGAAACTGCATTACGACTCGCTATAGAAGAAGAAAACAGACGCAAGACTGATCCAAACGAAACTCACGAACGATCCATTATTGTCCTTGGCAGCAAGGGAATTGTAAGTGATAAAATTAGGGGAATGTATATACTGTATTGTGTTGCGACGTACTTTGCATTTTCAGTTACATTTCTAGGGTAAGACAACAATGGTATATCGATTTCTAGAAAAAGACGAAAGGCCAAAACCAACTATAGCGATGGATTATTCGTTTGGTCGCAAAACTGTGAAAAGTTTAGTAAGTAATGCTACATAGCAATAACATTCATTTATCTGTAAAAATATATTTTTAAACAATATACGTTCTCTTTTCCTCTCTTTTACATTGGAAAATTATAAAATATATAATATATATTTTTTTCCTTCTATTTTTCTTCTCCCGATTACAAACTTGATCAAATAAATTTATTCGCATAATAATTATTTAGCAATTATTGTAATATATTTATAATTAAAATATTATCTGTTAATTGCATTAAAACTCTTGTTAAACCATTAAAATATTAAATGTATAGATAGTATGCACTGTGGGTATGTATGCGTGTGTGTGCAGGTGAAAAATATAGTGCACGTGTGGGAAGTGGGTCACTTGGCTTCCTCTTTGGTATCCGTCGCAATGACCGGATCTACATTAACAAATTCCCCTCATCATACTGTGTTATTGATGATGCTGGATTTATCACGACCAGAAGAATTATGGATTTCTTTCGAGGAAAGCCTTTCTACGCTACGAAACGGTTTAAAAATGAGTTATGATTCCGACGTAATTCAAGAATTACGGGAAAAAAGAATAGCAGATAGAAAAAAAGAGTTGGAACGCGGAGTTGATCCATTCCCGATGCAGATATGTATCTTAGGTGGACGATATGATGAATTCAAGGTATTTTATATGTATACATATATTATTTTAATTATATCTAGTTTTAAAAAAAGTTTCTGGTCTAGAAATTACAAATTTTTTTATAACAGATGGTAGACAAAGTTGAGAAATACTATACTAATTTTATTTCCAAGATTACTATACCACAATTATCATATTAATCAAATAATATTAAAAATTTATGTATTTTGTTTATAAGAAAGTTTATATATATAAGTTAAAACTAATTTTTCATTAAATTCTAAATTTCTTCGATAAAATTAGCATCTTGTACTTTTGATATTTCAATAAATTTGTTTAACTCCTGCATTCCATTCTGTGTTAACCGTCGCAATAGGAATTCGACTTGGATAAAAAAGAATTTATTGGCAAGATACTGAGAGCAATAGCTCACCATCTGGGTGCAAGTCTTTATTATTATTCGTCTAAAGATAAATTTCTCGTACGACGACTTAAGGATCTATTATCTCAATACGGATTCGGTTCTTCACCCACGTAAGTCTTTGATATTCACTTGCAAATAATATATGTTTTGTAATAAATTTCAACGTTTATTGTTTGTTTAAATTTATATCTGTGATAAATGTCTAAAATGTCATTAACGTATCGAATAAATCGCAAGGGAGGAAAAGTGCATAGATTACGAGAAGCCATTAATGATGCCGGCGGGCGTGGATTCTTTCGGACGAATCGATTTGCAGTTCCCTCAAACGAGACCGTCGGCAATTTTAGACACTATCAAACAGATCTATATATCTCGTATACCGCAAGTATCACGGAACGACGAAAGTACTTTGGAGGACCCTAGCAATGACCCTAATTTTAACGAGCCCATTATCGATAGACTGAGAATGCAGCGAGAAGAGGTATGTGTATATATATATCTTATCAATCAATGTTTGTTTAATAATTAGATTAACATAATTAGCTTATTTAAGAGACGTAATTGAAAAATTAGCATAAATTTTGAGCATAATAATTAATTGAAAAAATAAAAGAGCATAAAAATTTGAGTTTAATAATTAGATTAACATATTAGCTTATTTAAGAAACGTAATTGAAAAATTAGCATAAATTTTGAGCATTATATATGCGTAAACACTAAATAAATAATTTTCTCTCAGGAGATCAGTGTACAATTGAGTGACATGATGGAAGGTCGTATGCCAAAAATTCCCGTGCCAGATCCAATTTAAAGGCTATATCTATTTTCGTTATTTACTCTCTGCGTTATTTAAAGCAATAAGCGGAAGCACTGAGATAATGTACAATGTATCTGTTCAGTGGAAGCTATAATATATATAAAATTAATTTTTAAAAATATTTAAAACATTGTTTTACGCACAATTATGCACGTATATAACAAGACGTTTTTTCGAAAATAATGACGCAAGTTTTAATTAGTTTTTTGTTGCAAATTCTTCGCGAGGAAAAAGGAATTTTAAAATAAAATAAAAATGTCTAGTAAGCTTAAAATCTGCGTCTACGGCAACTTTATAAACGTTTTCTCTTCTAATTCTTTTTCTTTCTCTCATTCTCTCTGTTGCACCAAAACTGCATCATTTTCTCCTACAATCAAAACGTAAAGATAAGAAACTCAAATAACCGTGGCTAAATTTGCTTCTCGAGAGTAAAATATAAACTGATAAGAGAAGATTTGTAACATCTTTCCTTAAAAAGAAATGATGAGATCATGATATACTTTGTATAATTTCTAATCTCGCTTTCTCTTTCTTTCTCTTTTTTATAATATATATTAGTATAATTCTTACTTATATTTATGATATAGAAAAGATAAGATGATAACATTTAATTACTAATTATTTTGAAATATATATTTCAAGAGAAAACTGTTTAAAAGAAGTTTCTATAAGTATAAAAAATAGAATAATATTTCTATCAAACCGTATAAACTTTTTCTATCGGCAAATATGACCAATTTCTGGCATATCTTTATTCTCATTTCTTTTTCTTTCGTCATATTAAACGCAAAGAAATTGAGAAAATAGATTATCTTGACATTTAAACTCCATATTGGTTGAAGCAATCTGCCTATATAAAAGTTAACATCTTTGCAAGCTAAAATCAATATTTATATATTTTATTCTCGTTTTTCATTAATATTTTTAAATATTTCAACCCCCTATGTCTCTCTCTCTCTCTCTCTCTCTCTAAAATGTTGACCAAGCTAATCAATCTAAATTCCGTTGACATTATTCTCAAGATAATAAACACTTTACAAGTTAGGGTATGTCAGAAACCAACCCCGTCTCGCTCGCGTCTCTCTCCTTCGCGCACAAGAGGGGATGAAATTCGCCCCCGCACCGACGTGACGTTCATCGTTGATAAGAGACGGCGCGCGTTCGCGCGTGCCCATTGTGAATGGAAGCGCATGCGTAGCCCGCTCCGGTCGCTCCCGATACGCGCAGAGTCCGTAAGCGTTTTACGAAAACGGGGCTCCGCCGACTCGGAGGGGGTCTCGCCGCAAAGAGCTCTCTCTTGTCGCCGTTTCCTCAGTGAAAATGCCGCCGCGATAGAGAGTCGCGCGCGTGCCGTGTGCTCTCCTCGGGCTCTCGTCGCGCCTTCCTCCCCGTGATACGACAAATTCACAGGTCTTAGATTAAGAAGAAATTCGTACTTTCGCGAGAGACCAGTCCCGGTTCAACGGAAGAAGTCCTCGTCTCTTTCTTCGACGCTGTCTCATCTGGAGAGCCCATTTCCTTCTTCCGCGCCTCCTGTTCCTCCTTCTTTCGACCCCTCGTCATTCTTTACCACCCTGCTTGTCACCCTTTTCCTTTGTCACCCACGCGGTTTGATCGAGTCCGCGAGTGTGTCACGGACCGGATCGCTTTTCGCGCCCGCGGATTTTAGACGCCGCTTCCGGAGAACGGCGCTGTCAGACGCACAGGTGTACGCAGGTGAGTTGCGAGATAAGTAGCAATTCCGACAGATACCGAGAGAGAGAGAGAGAGAGGGAGTAGTGGAGAGAGAAAGAGAGCCGGCAGAGCAATTATTCGACAGTACCGAAGGCTCCAGAGGGCACAGAGGACAGAAAGCAGTCACGGCGAATCTCGGCTGACTTTCGCGAAAATCGGAGCAAGACGTGATGCTGAGTCGTGGCTGACAGATGCGCGTGCGCGCGCGTGTTTTACGTCGCGCGACCCATTTACCTGCGACGTGCATCATCGTCGTCGGGGTTGCATCCTGGCCACCCCACGACGCCGTTATCGATTCCGGTATGAACGCGCCCTCCGTCGACAGGTATCTAACTTCCTGTCTCGTTTCTCGCGTGTATCGAGCTAATTATGATCGATGATATCTACGCGCGCGTGCACGTGAGATTTACTTACGCCTCGGTCACGCGCGAGATTGCTTCCCACCGAGATTATTCATCCAGTTGTGCCCTCACGTCCGGCAAACATGCCGGCATTTCTCCCTTTTTTTCCTTTCACCGAACTTGCGAACGACGGACAAGTATATTCATCATGGTCTTGTTATGGGATAAGAGAGATATTCTCAGGAAGTTGCAAACTGTAATTTTTATTTCGAAATATACTGCTAACAAAATACGAGAGTACGATTTTCTCTGTTCGTCGTTGCTGCAAGATGACCAAAATCATTTTCGTAAGATTTTGCAATTTTATATCATCCATGTTTCAACGCGATTCTCTCATTTATATTCGATTCATTTTTTTTCGGGTAATAATTTTTATTTCGAAACATTGTCAAAATATGACAATGTCATTTTTTTCTGTCATTCGTTGCTGCAAGATGATCAAAATAACTTTCAATTTTACATCACGTTTATTCAGCTGATCATATTTATACTCTGCGTATACTTTTTTGAATTTATAAATAAATTTATTCGTAGTCTTCTTTATTATAATACGTTTATAAATGTAGAAAAATGAACAGAGTGTATAAATGAGAGAATTAAGCTGAATAAAAGTGATATATAACATTTGCGAAATCTGAAGTCTTATGAAAGATTAATCTTATGAAACTCATTCTGATCATCTTGCAACAACGAATGGCAGAGAAAATATCACGTTGTCATTTTTGGACAGTAAAGGAAAAATTATTGTTTTAAATTTCCTGAGAAACGTGTGCCAATAAAAACCATAATAAATAGCTGCATTTATAATATCTAAAAATATATAAGTAAATTTATATGTTATATATCATGGATGCAAATTTCGTTTTTTTACAAAAAGCCCAAGTCTTTTTATATAATGCCGGCTTAAACTTAAATTTTAATTACGATTATTGATCGTATCGCTCGATTGAGTTGTGGGAACACGTATAAGAGAAATTTCTTATAAACTCGAGGATTGTCGACCTCGATCTTTAATTTTTTATAAGAACAGAAAGTTTATCACATTTATGATAAGTTTATGTGACAAGTTTAATAATCGAAAATTTATTTTTGCGACATTTGTCTGATGATGCAATGCTCTTCATATTCTCTAATTTGTTGTTTATTTTTTTTGCAAACTTCCATTTATTTAATTATAGAACCACGCAAAAAATGCTCTTTCCTTTCGAATCTATTTCTCGCGATTGTAGACAGTCCCACTCGTTGCGGTAATTATCATTTCCGGTTTCGTGACTGTGTATTATGTGCGGTACAAAAATGTAACTGTTTCTTGGCCGTATATGTGGATGCTTATGTGCAAACGTGCCGAGATCACGCAGAATGAAATATCGCATACCTGTTCTCGCTACAATTTCAGATGTGGAGCAAACGTAATTTGCTGTGATCACATAGTCTGTGCGCTTCGATTTTACGATATGTTTACGATATACGTATTGAATATTTTTATGAAGAATTTTAAACTACACACCTCGACCGATTTATGCAACTGCTTGAAATTCCAGGCGTTTCCTAAAAAGGCATATAAGCCAGTCGTAAATGAGGGACTCGAAAATGATGGTTCGTATAAGGCAATTGCACTTAATGCACTAGAGACGGTCTAAAATTAAATCACGTATTGATTTATTAATTGTACTAGGAAATGTGTACTGTGATATAAGAATAATTGCACCGGATCAATAACCTGATTTAATTAATTTTAGAGAATAGTGTTTTTCTTCTATTTCTTTCATGAATTATATTTCTATAAAATGGAAAATTAAATTTAATAAAATTAGCATAAAACTGATTTCGGGTTTATTCTATTAATAATTAATAGTAACTCAATATTTGACTGTGAAGATGGATACCATTCATTTTTAATATAATTTAATGTACTTTTTATATGTTCCAATCTCGTTTTACCTACATTAATAGCTTACATTGATTTTGGCCATCCAATTATAGACACTTATTTCAATTTCAAATGAAGTATTTCCTTTTTCAAATCAGATATTTAATTATGCAATCATTTAAAATACTTTTTCATAAATTAAATATATTTTGTTTAAATTAAAATTGTTTCACAATATAACATAAATGATATTGGGAGAGACGAAACTAAAGAATATATCTGAAAAGATTTACATATGTGATTATTAATTACTAAATAACTATTGGGACATAATTTTAATTTAATAACAATTATCTATATATATTCTCCAGTATCTATCAATATATCCATCAAAATATATGTATCATTTTGTACAGCTCTTAAAACCTGAGGTCATGCTTAATACCGCACTTTCCATATTAGTATACGTTTAACCTTCTCGACTCCAGTGAAACGAGATTCGCGAATTGTCGAGTGGAATAATGATCTTATCGTTCGTGTAAAACACAGTTCTCAATAGACACGATTTTGAACATGTCCTTGTACATTTTTCGCTTGTTACCAGGCTTAATTGAAGGATAAAGACTTTAAGTCGATGCAGTCTTATAAGACGATACAATTCTCTTCAGCAGATACCTCTTTGCAATTCTTTCTTTCTTTTGAATTTTCTTATTCATATTTCAATATTAGATTATTACTCAGAGTGAAACTTCGATCCTGACGACCTTGATCTCTAATGACTCGCCGCGTGTCGCCTGGTATATATGCTTTTAATTCCCATCCGTAAGCCGTGTCCTGACGTCAGCTTTTTTAAATCTCCGTTTCTCTCCAATCGGAATATTTTAGCGCGGAATCTTATTTTCATATTTACACTTCTATCCGAGAAATTACAATTTGCATATATAAATAATACTATTATTTTTTCAATATTAGCTATGCATACGAATACATTTATTTATCGCAATTTCATTCATTATTGAATTAATTAAAGATATACAGTACCCTCCATAAGTTTGGAAACACCTTACATTTTACAATTAACAATCGTATGGCAGCGATCTGTGTAGATTTTTTGTATTAATAAATCTCTATTTATAAGACCGTTTTTTGTTATCACCCCCAATTAATAATATTTCGAATAATATACTGATAAAAAACATTCCATTAAGTTTATATTCTTGCATGTTACGAATATCTAATTAAAGAATATTTCTTTAGAGAATTTTTCTCTTAAATTAAGAAGATCCTTTTGACAGATCTGTGCAGGTTGTTTGCATAAATAAATCATAAAATAAACAAAACATTTAAATGACATTTTTATTTATTTATAACAATTTATTTATAACAGAAACTTACGGAGGGTACTGCATATGTCTTGACTTTGTACTTTGTCTTGATTATCTCTTTCGCAGATTATGTAAATTCCAAAATTGTTATCTCCAGCCGCAACGTTCGACGAGTCAATCGACGTGAATTTCTTGCTCCTCCCGATATCCTTGTCCTTCTTCCGCGGCCGATGAAAGTCGCCCTGTGACGCCGTGCCGGCGAATTTGATTTCGCGATGAGAATTATTTCGCCATGACGTCACGCTGTCAGCATATATATCGTCGCGGTGGCGGGAATCGTTTCGGCTCTCTTGTAGACTATCGATCGCAGGTGGAATTGCGCGCCGGTGCGACGATGAGCATGCGACCGTGTTTGTGTGAGCACGACGAAGTCAACAAACGCACGAGATTGCACGTAGAAAGCATAGGGGGAAAACGTATGGATACGTACCTGGCGGGACCAGGCCACCAGGTCGCACGTCAATGCGGTATTTTCCTGGACATCGGCTTTTCAAAAGTACTTTGGTGTTATCGCTATTAACCTTTTCCATCTGATGAATAGCAGAGTGCGACTCTAACGTGGAAATATATGTTTCTGTCTAATCGGCAATTTTTCGCGAAAGACGAGGAGAAATGTGTTTTATTGCTTTATTACGCGTCGCGTGCAAGATTAATATACTTGAAAATAAAGAAAAAAATGTACCCATATATGTGTGTGTGTGTGTGTGAAAAAAGATAATGAAATTTAGATCTTAAATAGATCATAAAATTGTATACTAAACATTTATACAAACATTGTTAATTTTGTAAATATTTTTTAAAATTTTTTACATTTTTTTCTCTCCTTTTTTTTAAATTGATTTATATCGCTATTTAAAAAATCTCTTTTTGTTTCAAAAATATAAGCAATAGCAAATTGAAAACATGTTATGAAAAATTTCGATGATTAAATACAATAAATATTTCACCGAGCGATTTAGGGCAACTTGAAGATTAATGATAACTTTTTCTGATGTTATTTCCGTATGACGTATATAGCATATAGATAATAGCACTATGTAGAGCACCAGTAGCATTGATTTCACGATTACATGCTATTCTTGCACCTTCCACTTTTCTAGGGCAACTGCATCAGCGATAATTATGCATATTCTTACGCAGTTTTGAATTATAAATCTCATTTTTAATCAATATGAAAATGTTTATGTCAACAATATAGATAAAGATATATTTTTTGAAAAATTTAAGTTTAATATTTTGTATCATTCAAACAGACTTATTTCAAACAGCGTTATATAGATTCAGTCAGTTTTATCTGCAAAGAACAGATAAGCGCTATTAAAAATTTAAAAAGAATATATATATCTAGATGTAGCTTAAGTAGATTATATATATATACCTTACTTGACATGATAGGATTTATAATGAAACCTGCATTTATTCTACACTTACTGGAACACTTTCGTTTGCTTTAATGCGCCTATTACGTGCTTCTACCGGGAAATGATATATTTGCATGCATTAGAAAAATAAAAAATTTGCACGCCTTCGTCTAAGGCACAGTCTCGCCGTATCGTTAAGCAAGATGTTCTCCCACGCGTTAAGAAAAGGTGCGTACATGAATTCTCGAGTGGCCAGGTGAGGAAAAGAAACTGGCGGCAGCGTTACGAAAGGTTCTTCGAACCTAACCGAAGATGGTAGCAAGGAAGGGCGTTATCTGCTGCCGCGTTTGCAAGTTAACAGGCGTATTATTCGTGACGTTGCTCTTCGCTCAAGGTTGGCGCTTTATCGTATTAGCGTTCGCACGCGTTTCTTCTGATTAAACTCGAAGCTCTTTTCAGTGGCAAATGACTATGCTATCTCATAGCGCAGATAATAATTTGATAATTAAAAAAATGTCAACAAAGTGCGACAATTTCGAAATATATTGTGATATTGGTTGCATAGCTTGCTCGTTATGCAGTATTAAAATATTATTGATTTAAAGAAAAAACGTGTTCTTACAAATTATTCATATTCATAGGTTTATTTCCGCGATAATAATTTTTTTTTCTTTTAAAACCAAAAGAATTGCGAGCGAGAGAAGATTTGGTTATTTTAATATTCAAACACGCGGGTTCATTGCATTTTTATATGCGTGCAGTTTTACATGAAAAAAATATCGAATATTTTATGGAATATTGCGGTTTATGCAAGCAAATCCAAAACAAAGCCCTAGTTTTTTTCTATAAAGATATCGATTATCGCAACGCGCGCTTCTATGCATACGGATTAACAGCGCGTCACTGTTCTCAATGCAAGTTAAAGGCACGTTCCGGCACGTGGCGACCAGCACAATTATATATTCTGTAACGAAGCAAACGTTCGTTACCCCACGAACAATTGGTTCGTTGTCCTAGGCGAGAACCAAAGAGCGTGAAGCGAGCCCTCGAAGGGCTCGGCGTCATCCCTCTTTCAAAGAAAACGGAGCTGCGAATTCATAGGATTCAACTGCAGGATTAAATCATCGAAGCTGTTAATCATATTTGTTTTAAACAACGTACTTTGATTAGAACCGCACTTTCTATCATTTTCTACCTGTTCTGTACAGACTATCAATAGTTTTGGATCCCGTAAACCCAAAAAATTCGAATGTCAGAAATTGTTAAACTCTTCATTAATTCGCTTGCAACTTTTTTGTAAATATCAATGTAGAATTGAAAGATTAATATTTTTAATAAGAATAGAGTAAAATAAAAAATTGTAATTTTATCAATTTTCAACGCGTTGTTTCTGATAATTAAAATCGCCTGTAAAATAATTTTTATATGGAATTATTTTGGATAAATAATTATTTGAACCGAAGCTTATAATACTTTTATGTCTATTGACGGTTGTGTTCACCAATTGTTTCGCATTATCGGTCTGACACTCAATGCATATGACTTTTATCGGCGAGGTAAAGTGCGGACAGAATAGAAGTGTCTCGGCAGAATGAAAGGAAATTTTTTAAATGAAACAGAGCATGATAGCAAGTGATGCTTGGCGTCACTTTGCGATGTTCCGTATGAAATCGCTATATGCTTGGCTGGAGCCCTTCCTTCTGGCATCTCAAGTTTACATTTATTCTCGGGCACTCCCTTTTACCGGTAATTTAAGTCTAAATATTAGCGATGGACGATCGAAGATGCTTTGTATTATAAATGCGAGCATGAACTTTGGCAACTAGCATCAGTACCTATTGTGCCGGGTATACATGCTATAACAGGCGATATTTTTTTGATCAGTCACAACAGTTGAATAAATAACAACAATCGTTACAAGGCTAAGAAGTATAATTTGTAATTGATCGTTAAACCAACAATTGTCAAAAAGCTGAAATATTTCTTTAAATAAAACGACCTGTCTAAAAAATATTTCGTACATATTTGTAGTACTTGGGAGAAATGTCTGTGTACATACATATTACGTAATTATAAACTTACTTCTTGAATGTGGAAAACGTCTTATCGGTTATATCTTATTTATTTATTTCGTTATCGATTCGTTATCTTAGGATAATATCACGTTTTGCGCCGCTCCCAGACACTGTTTTTAAAAGATATATTAAAATCTTGAGACGATATATATCATCTTGAGAGAAAATTCTGAGAAAATATTTAGTTGCCGCTTCAACTATATATCAATTTAATTTACGAGAAAATTTGTATCAGGTTACATACAATCCTAACAAAGAAGAAGAGAGATATAATGAGAAAAGGAGAAAGCTTTTTCTATAAACTATAATTATTTTATCAATATTTTTTCCTACGATTAATTTTTGTTCTATGAATTTTGTAAATATATAACATACTTTTCCCAGAAGAGTACAAGTAGATTGTTTGAATTAGTTAAATATTAAATGCGATGAATATTCTCCGAATTTTTATTCTTTCGCTCCGAATTTCCATTGTTGATAATTGTTTTAACATTTCATTTGTTCGGCGAAAGAATGCACAATCAAGTAATTAGTTTGAGCTGAGTTAACAAATTTTTTGCACCGGTCGCATCAAGAGTCGCAGTTATTTATGTGACACCGATATGATAAACAGAGAGAATGGAATACAATAATACTCTTTGCACTGATTTCTCCTCTTCAAAATGGTGCATCAGCGCGATAGTATGTAACACACTCGGTTGTGTGATAATTCAGAGCTATGTTGACCGCGATGCAACACGATGCGGTATGTATCTCCGTTTACACGTGACATTTATTTACGCGATCGTACTTCCTATATACATATTATACCGTGTCAAAAGATACTCGTATCCGGCAGCGCGTTAAATTGCAGGTGACAGAATCGATAGTACCGAAGTTTCAGTGCATCGATTCTCGAAACTCGCAAATTCTTTCCGCAATACGTACAAAACACTAAAGATTATAGGCGTCCGCAAAGGAGGGCAAGAAGTAAAATTAGGAATCAGTAAAAAAATTCAGCATTTACTCTCCTTGTGAATAAACACTGAAATTTATCTGTAATTTTATTTAATATTCCTAATAGCGCAGCACAACATATCCGAAAGATATTCTGAGGATATCCAGAGGAACGTCTTCGGGATACGTGTGCTGTTAGGGATAAAAATATTAAAATAAAAAATGATTAAAAAATTGAATTTAAAAAATTAAGGATGAATAATATAATAAGAAACAAACAAAATTTAATCATGCCCCTCCCTGGAAAAAATTCCTGCGAACGCCCGTGCTAAAGATATGTAATATAAAATTAAATCAAATTTTTTGGACAAGACTTAATGAACCTGTAACAGCGTTGCCAGAAAGTGGTTCCCGGTTACTTCTGCGTAACTATTGTAACTCCGCAAATAATCGAGCGATTGTTCGACATATGGCATTGTTTTGCACGGTTAGTGTGAAAACGTCGTGTGCTTTCGACGTAAAACTCTACATGTCGGACGCGCATTGCGCGTCATGATCGACAATACTTGTCACGAATTTTCACCGGCTTCGTTATCGTTTTCACCGGGAGGTAAAGGTACACGATACACCCTTTGTCATCCGAGTTTTGCGAAAAATAATGCGGGTTTCTCTACCAATGCCAATTCTGTACGTTCACGTGTTTACGTAACGAAGACCGTTCTCACATTGCCGCATGATCGTAAGAGCGTGACGGTAACTGAGCTCTACGTGTGGGTGACCGTAGTATATAATGTTTGCTCCTTTCCCTTTCCTGAATAATCACCAATATTTCATCAATAAGAAATCATTGTCCTGTATAAATTAATACAGGGAAAAATCCTTCACATTTTTATTCCAATTGCGAATGCTTTCTTTCGAAACTATGCGAAACGATGCGCGGAATGCTTGATAATGAGAAGATGAAGGCATCTTTTCCTATCTCAACATATCAGGTTCTCTAATGTTGACACGGTTTAACACTATGCATTCTGCGAATCGAAATCGAGTCGTTTAAGATTCATTATACTCGGTGACAAGAAAACACATTTCACAATAGAAACTGTATATAATTAAAAAGAATGAATGTTGTGACGTGATCCTAAACACAATGGGTTTATGAAAGAAAATTAAGTGAAAATAAAATATTAAATGAAAACGAAATGATAAGAATGCGGAGAGAGAGAGAGAGAGAAACGTTTCAATTTCAAAAATTATGAAAATTGAACTCACATAAAATAAAGTGATTTATAATTATTAAATTTTTGAAAAAATATATGAAAGAAAATTAAGTAAAAATAAAATTTTAAATAAAAACGAAATGATAAGAATGCGGAGAGAGAGAGAGAGAGAGAGAGAGAGAAACGTTTCAATTTCAAAAATTATGAAAATTGAACTCACACATAAAATAAAGTGATTTATAATTATTAAATTTTTGAAAAAAATATACTCACAAAATACGAAAAAGCATGAATATGTGTATACTAAAATTCAAACCGAAAAATTCTTTGCAAATGGAGTGAATATAAAAGGCATCAATGCGCGCATTTAAAATGCAATAGTTTATTATTTCATATGCATCGCTCTGATCACGTACGCATACGCACACACACAAACAGATTCGAAAATGGAAACGCGAATTGAGCTTTTCACTTTAATCCGCAATATCGATCTGATAATACGATGAAGTGAGATTTAGTGCTATACACGGAAACGCGTGTATACGTACACACTGCGATCCAATAGAGATGCTGTACTTCATAACTCAGAATATCTGCGAATTTGTGGCATACATCAGAGAATAAAATCGAATAAAATCACTGCGATAAAACGCAATTCTTGTCACGCATATTTTATAACGGGAGAAGAAAGATAACTAAATTAATAATTTTTAATCAAATTCGCGATGGCAGTATTCCATATTTTTTTTTTTTAAATTCTTATATTCTCTTAAAAACACGTGCTGTATGTAATATACTAACTGAACAATAAACTTGAATAACACTAAGAATTCTACATTCTGTATTGTATTTTCTATACATTCTATATATATATCAGAACGTACTATTTATTTAAATAATTTGAAAAACTGAGAGAAGTAGAGATGTATAAAATGAAAATATATGTACAATATACATTTTTGTATATACAATATATTTTGTATTTTATGTAAATTTTTTCCGCGTTCGTTCCCTCTAAAATGGATAAGATTTTACGAATAGTGCAAATGTGTTTCACTGACCTTGTTGGCTCTCGGTCCGCTATTACGCAAATGCACTGTTGCTATTACACAGTAAAGATGCTCGTCGCGAGGCAAAACTGAATATAATGGAGACACCTCGCCACCTTCGACTCGAATATCTAAGCAGATCCATTATGACGTACTTCAAGGTCATGTTCGTGCACGAAATCGTTTTATCCAACGAATAGATTTATGTTTCGTACTTTCATCGAGTGCACGCGAGCCGCGGATTATCGTAAAGTTATCTCTCGTTTTTCTTTTTGCAAAATAATCGCGCGATCGATTGATGAATAATTTTTAAATTCGCGTTAGATGACCTTATTTTAGTGCGTTTTTGAAATTGACGTTCATATATTTATAATATTAATCAAACGATCCTTTCTACACCTCGTTATCAATACGAAGATATACTTATTGCTTCTCCTCATTATTAAATATGTTAATTTATATTAAGATATTTATATTATTATTTAAATATATGTATATATATTTTTATATGTTTTTATATCATATTATTTAAATATAAATCTACACATTTTTAATCTCAATGAGAAAAAAATATAGTTTACTTTTACTATAATAAAGAAATAGCATTGTATTGTAAACGATACATTTTCACAAAGTATGTTCTTTTTCCTCAAATCTTTTTCTTACCATTTTTCGACTAACTTTTCTTTACACAAAGGTCAAGAAAATCCAATTCAGACTCTCAAGCGAAATTGCGATGGTTGAAACAACAAATGAGACTTCTGCCATCGTGACATCGAATGGAAACTGAAGAAGCTTTCTCGAGAGAACTCAATCCTATTGTTTCGGTCTATCGGAGAATCATCTTTAAGCATTTATATGATATATTGATTGCATACCGGTACAGCTTCACAGTTGAATTACTTTTGTTAGGTACGTATTTTCAAAATATGAAAAAAATTATCAAAGTTTTAAATGCTTTTTGTGCGTGTGTGTATAAGTGCATAAACATAAAAATATTGAATTTATCTTTTTATATTAAAAATTGGAAATAGCATATAATAATACGCTGTATAAAGTAATATAATTGATGTTACTATGTGATTAAATTATTGCACGCAAAACTGTGTAAAAATGATCGATAATAAATAATAATCTCTGTGTGCATTTTATTAACAATGGCTAATTTAAAGATCATTTTGCTTTTTTGTTACAATAAGAATAAATTTACAAGACGCGGTGCAAGGAAAAGCAGGACCTCACTCTTCATATCATACTTGAGATAAAACGCAAATAAACTCTATCGTTGATATAAAAAGTATGGTGGTTCTATAAGTATTTATAGCATATCGAATAAATTCCATTTTTATTTTCTCCTCGCTGCGTTCTTCTGCATCACAGCTGTCAACTTTACTTATTTATCTGGTTATTTATTTATTGTGAGTCAGTCATATAGAACCAACGTCGAGATGATCTTATTCATGAGTGCTAAATCTATATTTCATAGAGATTTCGTTGTTTGTTAAATTACGTAACGTGAACTTTGAAAGTAAATTAGAAAATTATTTATCGTTTGCATTATAAAAATTGTTCGAAAAAAATTAAAAATTGAAACAGGAAAATTATTTCATTCGAAGAACTTGTAAAGAGAAACGCTGTAATATTTAATGTCATCGCAAATGTAAGTTTGTTCATAAAGAACGAAGAAGTCTGTAGATATAATGTTGTCTTATAAATATTGAGTACATCTAAATTAAACAGCATAAATTAGATAAAATTATTTTGCCTTTAGTGATATTCTTAAATAAGTTAAAAGAAATATTTTTTCATTTAATTTATAAAAAATTATCATAAAAGAGAAGAGAAGAGAAAACAAATTTTGTGAATGAAATTAATTAGACTCTCTTTTTGTAATATTAGAAATTAGATTTTTTATATCCATCTCAAAATATTTATCATAATATATGTATATATTTGATATATAATAAAGGAGAATATTAATTGTGATAAATATATAAATTAGAACATTTTCTCAACTTTAATAAAATAGATGTTATCCTTTTTCGGATATAACGACTTTAATATTATACAGTTTTGATATTACCAATTATACATGTATAGAAATTGACAGCCTTTTCGTGAAACATCCTGTATGTCTGAATCGTTGCTATGCAGCTCCTTTTGTTTATTCCAACGCGATAATAATGTATCGCTTCGCGGCCGCTAGAGGCCGTCGAGCCTTAATACCCATTCTCGTACGTAAAAAACGATCAAGAGGTGAATTAAAAGCGAATCCCGAAAGCATTTCTCTATAACTTACTTGGCGCGGAGGATACCGTGATCACGAAGGCGGTTCCTCCTGGGCGAGGCCTTGCCATTGCACTTCGGCGAGGCTGACCCTTGCGAATACTCCTAACGTGGGTATGTCGAGCGCACAATTTTTGGTAGTCGGGATCTGCGTACGCGCTGTCCCGGATACGCGAAATCCAAAAATAAAAGCAACTCTTTATTTGTTTTTAATCTAACCATTTTTATAATGTTACTCTCGATTTTATTTGCCTGAGATAAATGTCAAACTCATTTTTCCAAATATGAGAGTGAAGGAGAAATTATGTATACGATGAAATAAAAAATGTTATTTACTTAAGTAAAATGTCAAACTAATTTTTCCACATATGAGAGAGAACGAGAAATTATGTACGATGAAATCAAAAGAGCTTATTTTTTCTCTATTTGTATAAAAGTACGATCGATTAATTCAATATATAGAATTATAATGTAATCAGATAATATTACTTATTTTGAAAAAATAAAGAAATACAGATTTTCGATGCAGTATTATCGTGTTGGAAATATAAAGAGTGCATGTTTGTGATTTGAAAGCTAGTTTGTGGTTTCGTATATATAGATATATCTTTAGAGAATCAATTATATATATATTTAAATATTTCTAAAGTATTGATGAGAAACAGAGAGCGAGATGAAGAGTTGAATCATTTATTTCCTAAAACCCTAACATCATAAATTTTGTAGGAAATCTGTGTGTCGAGAAAAAATATGGAGTTTGGACGCATGCATATAAATAATACAGAAACAGTGAAGTCATTGCAGAGATGACAATCGGCGTGACACATTTCATGCCGACATTTTTCCAACTTTATAGCAAAAGATTTATGATAAAATTTCTGATCATTATAACAATGGGATGAGCAGAAAGCGTGAATGCGTTACAATGAATTATTTTAATTATACCTAAATCAAAATAATCTGCGATCAATTTTTCTTTAGAGATTAAAATAGCACGTATATATCGGATATTGGTTTTATTTTTTAATTTTTTAATTCCACAATATTTTTGTGTCTAATACTGAAATTGAAATGTCAATGCTTGTTCATTTTTCTTTACAATTTATCAACGATGCATTTCGCCTTTGGTTTTTTCGTATCATTCATATAAATTCGTCAGAAGCAATATATTATTAATAAAAAGTATTATTTCCTGCCTTTATATTTATCAATGATATATATCGAGAAACTAATTTTTAAACATACATTTTAAAGATACGAGAATATTTCAAGCTAAATCGAACATTATTAGTTCTTTTAAGAAATTATATTTTTAATAGAGTGTCATTTATTAAAGAATGTCATTAATATTTTAATATCTTGACGTAAAACGAAAGAAGGTACGCCAGAAATGTTTAACTGTGTATACAACTGTGTACATACATACCATATATTATAAATCACTCACCTCACGGTTACTTTGCCGATGAATGATCTCTCCAGGCCTCCTTTCTCCTCTCTTGCTGCTTCTTCAGAACACTAATCTAGAAAACACGATTAATTATGATTATAAAATACATCATATGGCATTTTATCATGCAACAACAGAATTTATGATTTACACTCGGCACACGGAAAAATCGATCAACATTTTAAATCATCGATTAAATCTTCGATCAAAATTCATACATTTGTTGCTGCAATGCTGTTATTAAATTGAATATGCTTTTATTCTACAACAATTATTATTTTATATGATAAACGTGAACAAATATATATGAGTTAAAATTGAAGACAAATATGTAGAATAAAATATCTCGAAATATGTCATCGTTTTGTCGCGATGGATTAGCACAGTAGATATCGATCTCATAAAATATGCGTTTTGACAAATTATGATAATGTACAAACGTCGATTTTACGGTGAGCGATTGACAAATATTAAAATCCGAAATTAATAACAAAAATATTAAAATACAGAATTAATAACTGTTAATTCAAACGCGTTGTGATATCATTCGATTGGAGTTAATTCATCTTGTCCACGCGAATAATTTGTTAAAAAGATTGAAAAATTAAAAAATAATGTTGACAACCTTATTTGAATTCAGCACGATACTATTCGAGTCGAATTAACGATTGATTAAGAAACATATTAGAAAATTAAGATTCAGTATTGTAGTATTACATTTTGCGAACATATATATAAATCTCACGAAATAAATGTATTATTAATAAATGGCTGATATTATAATCGGGTCTTTGTTGTTTAAATTATTCGTAAGGATTTATTTACTATTATTGTATTTCGTGCTCTTTCGATTAAAAGATAAATAAATTATATTTATTATAAATAAATTATAATAAATGTCAGGATCTGTTAGTGGATTACATTATCTCACAATTATTTTTTTCTATTACCGAATTCTGCTATTAAAATGTGTATGAGTGATAAATTGATTCTAAATAATTAAATAGATAATATGTAGTATCTTCGAATATAATTGTATTTCAAAAAATTAAATGAAAAAGTTTCAATCGTCAAAAAATAAAATATGTCGATCACTTTGAAATAAAATTGAATTTATTGATATTATTCATAATTTACGCATGTATAGTTTGAAGAAATTTATAATGTTTTTTTCAGATTTAATTTAGAAATAATTATGTTTAATTCATAATTAAATGCACAAATAATAAAATTATGATTATAGATTACTATGAAATATAATATTTTAATTTTGTTTTATTTAGTTAATGCGCATATGCCCTGCGATGAATATTAAAACAAAGTATCTCATATATTCTGTGTATATACGACGGTTTTATAGTATTACCAGGAACTGTCGTGAACGAGAATAAAACCGCAAAAATGCTTGCAAACCACAAGATATGATTGTGGAGCCGGCATAAAACTGATAAAAAAACTTAACAACTTACACGCTCGCTTCATGCAATCTATTGACCCATTTAATTACATAAATAAAGATCATTAAATGAGAAAAGTATAATAAATTTTTAATTCTTTGTATTGTAAATTATTTTATTAAATTATTGATGTGTGTATGTTTTGCAAAATTATTTTAACGATTTTTTATGCGACATTCTTATTAAATAGAAATTGTTCATTATACATATATAGTATATACATACGAGTGAAAATGGCGTTAGAGAATTGTCAAGAACAAGAAGATTAATGACTTATTCCGACAGAAGCAAATCGTTTCTCGAATAGCAATTGAATTTCCATTTATACAGGTATAGCCATTCAAAGGTCTTAATTTATAGTTTTAGTATATTCATAGTTAGAGAATCGATAGTTAGAGAAAATCGTTTTATGTATTCTAAATACATAAATACAATTGGCAATTGTAATAATTTTTTACAATATTTTAAAAAGGATACATATCCTTTTTTTCTGTATTGCATGATTTATTTCAATTAATACATCATACATTTATTCATAGAGAAACATTACATTAAACATAATATTTCAAAATATCGTTTATTTAATACTTTTCAAAAAATATAAATATATAAAATAAAATAAAAAATATTAAAATTCAGAATTATATTATATAAAAATTAGAGAATAAAAAAATTTGCTAGATAATTCCTAGAAAAGATGAGAATTCCTTTATTACATAGAACAATATAGCATAAGAAGAACCACGCATATCTGGGATCTTCTGAGTTTCATCAACGATCGAGCAAAAACGCGTGTCTTGTATTATGATCAAAGAATACTATGACAAGATGAGAAAATGGCAGAAAAAAAATATCATAAGTAAGAGTTGCCCTACTATATGTTCTCCTTCCTCGACAATCTCACAGCATCCACCCGCTCCGAAAATCAATACGTACCGCGCGTGTTACGGTGAATTGGTCGGCAAGTACAAGAAGAAAATAGATCCAATAGATATATAAGTGGTTCATATTCAAGTTGTCAAAACTAATATACATTAGTTTTCAAATTATAAATATAGTTTTTCTATTTTTCTTTTAATTTTAATTTTATATAAAAATATTTGTTGTATTATATTATTTTTCATAATAATTGTTAGTTAATCATCAATTTCTTTAAACAAAATTCAATAGAAAAAATATATTTTTTTGTTATAGGTGTTAATCTCTTAATGCTTCAAAGAGCACCATAATATTTATAATACATTTTGTAACACAAAACGCCAGAAATTATTAATTTCGTACATATATGCAAAATATTATTATGGAACATACGAAATTCATTTGACCCTTGACAAATTATTTCGAGGTAATGAATCTATATATATATTTTTATTTATTTAAATTAAATTTGTTTGAAGTACAATAATAATTATAGAAATAAGTAATAAATTCAGATATTAAAATAATTTTATATAAATATACAGATATTTTAAAATAACATTTTATTTTTTTCTACTGAATATATATCTGATATTATATATTTATATTTTCATTACCACGAGATTAAAATAAAAAATAATTAAGGGCTTACCAGTACGATGAAGCAACAATTGAGTAGTAATGCACAACGTATATCTGAAAAATAGAAATGTAATCAAATTAAAGTAATTCTAAAATTATTAATTTTTCAAAAAAAATTATTGTACAAAAATGAAAATTTTTTCACTCATCTTATATATAGATATTTAATAGAAAAATTATAGTATCTAAAAAAATAGGTGTTACATATAAAAATCAAAATGTGTGTCATGTGAGACAGTTACGTCACGCGATTGTAGCCCCAGGCATCATTAAAGTATTGATTTAATTACCAAGAAATTAAGTTAGGCGAAAATCGCTTTCAAGTAAATGTGTAGTATCGAGAGTGCCGAAAAGAGTATCGGATAAATGTATTATCCAAAATACAATATATCGCGTCGATAATGCGATAATTCCGTCATGTAATATTTCGTGCAACAGTAATTTTAAATATTGTTAAATAGATAAATGTTCAATGTGTAAACCACTATATTTTTAATAGAGATTCTTGCTTTATTACGCTTGTAAACAAATTATTTTCTATTTTAGATTTTATAGCAATACACATATAATCATGTTTATGATTATTAAAAAAATAAGACAATAATTTTTTCGAGTAGATTCAGTTTTCATTATTTTTCAAAATTCAACAAAATGTGTGAACTTTATAAAAGAATACTAAGACTATCTCAAGGCTTTTTCTTAATTGTATTTATATATTTATAAAAGAATTTATAATCTTTATATTGAAGATATTTACATAATATTTTATATTTTATATGTATTATATTACACAAAAATATAAAATAAATCACAGAAATACATAATTAATTTCGTTAAAAAGTTAAGTAAGTTATAACTTATTATTTATCTCACGATTGCTTTGCTGATATCTAATACTTACTTCTTTGTTCATCCTTTGCTGTTTTTTCGTAGCACTCACATGATATTCATTTGCGAAAACACATTAATTATGAGCACACTGATCAACAAGAGACAAACGCGCTGTACTTTACATTACGGCACTCCCGATCTCACATGACGCACTTTATTATGTGTATATTGCAACAAGAGAACAACGCGAAAATTAGCGTCATAACAAAGTTATGATCTGCTTGGCATTCAATAATTATGCGGAAAATTTTATCCATTATTTGCAACAGCTATTTCTATTAAATATAATACGTTTATATTTTAGGGCAATTTAATATATAAAATATAGTTTATCAACTAATTCCACGACAGATTTCAATCAAATAAATTTCAAAATACATGTTTTAAACAAATTTCAATTGTATACAAACTTTACAAATGTCAAATTTATGTTCGGTTGACAAATTAAAATACAAGATTAATAACGACAATATTTTATTAATTAAACGTGACATAATGCTGTTCGATCAGAGTCAGTCTATTCTATTCCCGTGACACTCTGTTAATAATCAAAAAACTTGAGAATGACAGCCTCTCATCCTGATGCTGTGGAATATTCGAATTGAAATTAATGACTAGAAGATATGACGTTTTGTTCGAAAATATGAAATTAAAATTTAATATTGCATGCCTTCCAAACTCGTAAATCTCAAGAAATAAATGTATTATTAATAAGCAATTGATATGTACATTGTAATCCAAAGATACTTTTTTTATTGCTTTCCATTTGAACGCACACTAATATTTTTACATAAAAAACGTAATAGGTATTCCATCATTTTATTTTGAGAAAAAAATTGCGCAACCAAACTCGTAAAAAAAACGGTATTACATGTAACTTTCTCGTGCCTGTGTTATCAGTGATTTTCTTATATGAACATATCCTCTACATACATATGTACTTTCTTCGAATCGTGCTGGATACATTTTATTACAACCTCAAAGAATTTATAACATCTCTAAAAATAAATTTTTATTAGAAAGATAGAATCTCATCTTGATACGATTCTTCTTACAATTTTTTCAAAAATTGAATTTTTTATGAAATTTTGTTTTTTTTTCAATCAAGGTTATGTTATTCTGAAAAAAACATTATTTTAAAAAAAAGAAAGAAGAGAAAAATTATTTTAAAAATATTTTGCGTTTATTTTTCTTTGCTGCAGTATTTATTCTTTCAATTTTATATCAAATTTTTATTATTGTTACTCGAATAATAGGTAACATAAAACATTCAGATCAAATAGATTATATAAAATCTGCAGCAATAAAAATAAAAAATTTAATGTAAAACACAGTTATATGATTTATTGTTTTATCAATTGAAGAAAATAAGTTATTTATAGATTCTGAATAAAAAATGTTTAAGTACGCTTTGTTGAAAAGATGATCTTTGTTGTAATTACAAAACATTTCTTTAGTATT
This sequence comes from Nylanderia fulva, assembly GCF_048542155.1. Classification (NCBI taxonomy): domain Eukaryota; kingdom Metazoa; phylum Arthropoda; class Insecta; order Hymenoptera; family Formicidae; genus Nylanderia; species Nylanderia fulva. The sequence continues at coordinate 2,865,004 of NW_028190161.1, read as the reverse complement.
ATTACAGTTGTTCCTGTGTTTAGTGCCAAACATTATGAATATGGTTACTTACTTTTAGATTATTTACGACAGAAAAAAATTTATTTGTTAATAAACAAGGCTCGGAAGAGTTCCGTTTAACGAGATGTTTATATATATGCGCACAAATTTCTGCGTAGACGCCTAAATACTCGTTTAACAATTTTAGTTCAAAATCATTCAAAGAAGTCATTTTTATTAGTTTTTATCTACAACAAATTTTTAAATTTTAAATCTATTTTCAATAAAAATAGATTTAATATTTGGTTATTATTAACAAATATTTACAGCTATTTCAAATAAATTATAATATTCTTATATTAGATAAAAAAATGTTAAAAATTTTTAATTAAAATAAATAATTATGTTAAAGAGAGAGAGAGGGATTTATTTTGTGATATGTTACAATATCTAAAGAAAAAAATGGAAAAGCTTTATTTGCTTTCAAATAAAGAATATTTTTTACATCATACATAATAATTAAATTTTATATTTTACATAAAAGAAATGATAGATTAGCAATATCTATTTATTATAAAACCATTTATAAACAGACAAAGTATTATACGTAGGCGCAAATATTCATTCTATACGCAGTGTAGATAGGTTTGATCTTAGTCAGGCGTTGTCAATGAAGATACGACTGGAACAAAAGATTGATAAATTTTATTCAGGCATTTTACTTTACATTATCAATTCTTGCGACATGTTTGTTGACAAAACGCTTTGTACCGAGTAAACTGCGACCACCTTGTTACGTTGTTTTATAAGAATTTCTTATTGTTTATTCCTATAATTGAAAGAACATATTGCAAACGTGAATTTAAAAGAAATTTTATTAAAAAAAACAAATATATTAATTTTATTTAAACAATGAGCGGATACATTTTTATGCTCAACTTCTATTTTTAATTTTAGATATATTTCCGAATAATTATTATAATAATATTATAAAAAGCCTGTTTATTAATAGAACAGAAAAGCTTTGTTGCGTGTGTCGAATTTTATTCAATACTTCAATTTATTGCTTAATGCAAATTTAAATAACAGATAAAATATATTACCATAATCATTTGTTATGACTAGTAACATAATCGATTATTATATCATATACACAGGCGCATTGTGTGCACATTATAAAAAAAATCAAACATATATAAAATTCAAAAATGAATCTCTAATACTAATCTGAAATAATCTGAAATAATATTTTATCGTAATAATACATACCTGCTAAAATAAATTAATGTACAATTATTGTACACGTCTTTGTGATATTTCAATTTTAAGATTTTTTTTTTTGACAATATTTTACGCTTTCTTGCAGTCACCGATTATACATATGTGTCATGAAATTGCATTTGCATTAAGTATATATCATTTTTTTGTATATACGTTGTGAGTAATGTTATTATAATTAACACGATTACTCAGTTAACAATGAGTAATCGCGTAGAGCTGGGAGCAGTGATCTCTGATTCATCTGATCCAATATGCGATCGTTCGTGATTTCACAAATGCAACGTGACAGAATCGTTATATATAAAAAAAAACTATTGTTATTTGACAAAGAATACATTATAACAAAACAATGCGAGATGATACTTTTCGATTAACGTGAATACGGTTAACATGAGCACATATAACGCTTCTTCCACTGTCTGATTATTGTGTAGTCTTCTGTAACGAAAACAATGTAAGCGTTGTGGTTCAATGGTGACATTGATCGGTTCTTCATCGCTTCTCTCATAATCGACGATTTTATATATGTCGCTCCCATCAGACTGATTTTGTCATAAATTTATGTTTAAACTTACAGATAATAGTTTTCATTCTTAGATTTTTCTCATTTATTCTTTCTCATTAGCATTATTTTTTTTTAGTTTCTTTTTTATTCCATCAAACTTTCTCATTTTTTCACTTTTGCTCTCTCTCTCTCTCTCTCATGCTTATATATGTTATTTGCATTTATTGATTACATCTAAGACAATTCCATTTTTTAAATTAATTGCGCAGTCTTATTACTTTTCACAATCGAACGAACTTTTACATCTTTTTATTTAAGCTTGATTTTTTAACAAAAAAAATACTCTTTTAAAATCTATATTATATTAAATATTAATAAGACATATGAATAATAAAATTTATGAATTTTTTGTTAGATTTATATTCATTACAATTTTATATTTATTTTTATGAATTCCTCAAATCTGTCTTTTATTGAAAAGATAAATAGTTATAACAATATTTTATTATTGCTTTTATTTATTTACTTTTACATTTTTGAAGGTATGTGCATAATTATAGCGCTTTATATAGTGTGAAAAAAACTTACTTATACATTCATAATAATATAAATCAATAGTACATATAGTAGTAATATAGAGTAACTGGTCATATTAATCGACGAATAATTTATAATTATATAAGACTTCTAACTCTGTGAACACAAAGTCCCGCGTCGATCAGAAATTTAAAAAGCTTTGGTATGTTTATAAGCTCAACAACCAGTTTTTCACCACATGATATCATATCTGGGATATATTTGATCAAATTGAAAGGGAAAATCGAAAGGACCTCAGATATCACATCGCTAAGTAGTTTAGGGTCATATAAGTGTTTCGGGATCTGAAAAAAATGAATAAGTACATTAGAGATTTTTTCAAAAAGTTTGCTAACGATCATAATTCCATCAATTGCAGAAAATTTGTAACTTAAAATACAATTACATTTTAATAGTTTTAATTACATAGTTAAATAGTTTAAAAATTTTACATTATTATAAAAAGACTTTAATATTTAAAATAGTAAAAATAAAAATTAATTTTTAAATATATATTTACGTTCATTACATTAAGGCATGAAACTATGTTGACAGGGGATTGCTGCAAACATTGTAACGTATCATGCACATCTTTCGTCAGAATTTCCTGCACATCACTTGCCAGATTGGACAATTTTTTTATGTTTGCTGTGGGCGAAGGTATTTTCTTTATTTGCTTTATTACGCAGGTATTAAAAATCGATGATAATTGAGTGAAAATCTCATATCCCTCTGTAAAGGCTCTAACACATGTAGCTCTGGCATTCAGAATTTTTCCTAAAATACTGTCCCCACCGAGCTGTCACAATAAATATTTTTAAAGAAATTAATAATTTACATTTGTAAAGTGTCATTATATGAGAAAAAAAGCTCTTCTCCTTCCCATAAAATTTAATTCGTCTTAAATATAATGAAAGGAGAATAAACAGAAAAAACTAAAAAAAGGACATTATACTCCGAAATAGATAAATCAAAATATGCATAAAACAAATGTGTAAAACTTGATGTAAAGTATTAGTGATTAAATAAACTTGAAAAATATATATTTTTTTGAAAAATAATAATATATTTTTTTAGAAAAAAATGCAAATTTATTCTATTAACTTTATTAAGTTATATGACATTACGGTAGTTATATTAAAACTTATGTTTACCTTTGATATATTCTTTATAATATTTGAGATGTCATTTCCTCCTATTTTTAGAGGATTAATTGAAGATATATTTGGTATGAGATTCTGTATATCCGCTATAGGATTCTTTATAATATTCGATAAAGGATCTTCTATAATCTTCGATATGGGATTATTTATAATATTAGATATAGGATTTTCTATAATATTTGGTATGGGATTCTTTATAATATTCGATATAGGATTTTCTATAATATTCGGTATGGGATTCTTTATATTCGGTATGGGATTCTTTATAACATTCGGTATGGAAGGTACCAAATTAAAACCTTTTACTTTTTGAAAGTTGAGCTGAAATTAAACAAATATACATATTATGAATATATTAATAATGTATTATAAATATATTAGTTTTTTTAATGAAATATGACGAATATATACATGTAATTATTTTTAATCGGGGCTATTACCATTTTTAATATATAAATTGTAACATAGAAAAAGAATAAAGCGATAAAAATATCAAAATATCTGTAATTTTTACTAAAAATGTTATATATTCAATTTTATATTAATTGCTTTTTAATTTTTATGATACAAACAATTATTTTAAATTTAAAAATTGTCATACTTACGGAAGCAACCACGATGACGCAACTTATAGCGATAAGCTTCAACATTGTTGTTGATTCTGATGTACTGTACTTCACAACTTTTCTATAATAATAATTTTTCAAACTAAAACTCACGAGTTTATATATATGGTATCCACCTCCAACCTCTGTAAGAGATATCATTTAGACATGCAAATTAACTTGTCAAACTTTGAACATTCATATTACTATGCAGTTGTTCTAATTAGCTTAAATAAAAAATGATTTGCAACGCACAAAAAAATATATTACATGAAAAGACGTCATACTTTTTACTTTAATGATGTATTGGATATGTTTGTCGTTTCGTCATTTTACTAATGATAATCTTTTGCGTTTTACATATAATATATATATATATATATATATATATATATATATATATATACATATACATATATTTTTTTTCTAACCAAATACATTAAATATATAATTTATTATAATAGAATCTATTTCTGTGCAATAATAAATGCAATAAATTTTTAAAGAAAGTTTTAAACACAGAAAACACAGAAAATATTATGTGCTCAATAATTTTATCAAATAAATAATATTTTAAATATTATTATTCTATTTAAAAAAAAAAGAAAAATTATTTTACTAACAGTTACAGTCTAATATTACAATTTTTATGTAAGTCAGATAATACTTTATATACAGTAATATTTTGTTTTTACGCTTGTCAGCAGCTTTTACATATCACAGCGAGTATTGATTTCACCAGTTAAATGCGGACATTATCGTCCGGAAGTGCAGAGAATAAAGTCATGATTTTTCTTTCTGATCTCATTTTTGTATTTTGATATTAAATCACTTTTAATCTTAATACAAGAAAATATATTTCTGTTAACAATATCTATACATTGTTACCCTTTATACTGCTTTGTTTTAAAATAAAAAGATATAAAATTTTCTCTATCATAGCTTTATAATTTTATTGTTACTTTGATTACTTTTCTTGGTTGTTAGAAACTGCGCATTGGAATTATATGAATAATTATAGAAATAAATTTTAAATAATATATAATAATATATTAGTAATAAAATGATAAGCTGACATTTTATTTTTTAATGTATGTTAATGAGTTTAATATATTATAACTCTCGACTTCAAAATAGACAGAAAAATTATTATATTAAAAAAATTCATTCACTATTAAGTTCAAGCAAATCAGAACGTTTTTATATTATTATATAAAATTAAGACTTATGCGCAAAAATTAAATTATAATACAAATCGAAACTTTTCTCTGCTTCTCCATTAATATTGTAGAAGCATTAATCTCTTTTCTCTATGATGCATTTTTACATATTTAAACAATTGTTTTTAATTTTTAATAGAACGAATATTTATTATTTATTACATTATAATAAATTGTAATAAATAATAAATATGTTACTGTACTATAAAATATCTATTATTCTATAAAATATTTATAAAATTAAACACACTAATAGTGAATTGTAATGTCCGCATGACAATTTTTTGTTTCATCGTTCAAGATCGGTCGTATGACTATATTTTATTATGATTTGTATTAATAATTTGTGATTTGCATATCTGACCATTTTTAATAATATCATAAACATACTCTCGTATGTACACGAAATGTATGCAGTACTCTTTTAATTTCTGCAGTGATAAAACTGTATAAATCGTTTATAATCATCGACTGTTTTAAAATAGTATATATTATTTTACAAAATTGACAGCTTGGGCTAAAGATATTTTCTTACATTTTAATGAATTGCTTTTTATAATTTATAATACACACACTATAAATAATAATGAATGCAACGTATCTTGCAAGATTAACAATTTGCAACCTAGTGTTTTCTTATATTTCTTATATATTTACGTACGCTAAGGTATTCAATAATATTTTTTTCTTAATCAACCAATGTGAATACCATTTTCTTTCATTATGTATGATGCTAAAGAACTAATCTCACGCTTTCAATCTTGCATCCTTTTGCTGGCTCTTTATTTCAACATTCTATTTTCTCTTATATTTTCACTTTATCTCTTTTTCTTTCGCATCTATGGGCGATTATTTTAATTCACAATTTTATACACTTAAATATTGAAAGAAGAAAAACAGAGAAAAAATGTTTAAATATTACAATTTAAATATTGGATAAATTCCATATTTTTCGTATTTTTTGTAACATTCGATGATATCGAATAAATAATGCGGAATTTGCATTAAATAAAGTTTATTTTCATTGATAATTAAATATGTGTTAATGAGATAGTTACACAATTATATATTTGTCATTATAAATTTAATATTTTTTTACTATGAATTATTATTATATTTATATACATATTGAAAATATCATACCAAATTTTTTTTAAAACACGAATTTTTAAATGAAACTTATACTTTAAATAGAATTCTTACGAGAACGAAACTGTAGCTCTTCAATGCGATAAATTGAAAAATTTTGCAAAAACATACTTTTTATAAGAAAACATATATTTTTCTCTGATTATTTTATCGTTTAAGTAATGCTAAATTGTTTAATTTTATAGAAGAATTGATGGATATATTTGAGAAACCATCTGGCAGAAATCTGAGATATTTGAAATGCTAGGCCACAGTATGTGAAAGAAATACGAGAAATCTTTATAGTTGGTATAACCCTTTTGTATCTATAAATCTAATCCTTATCCTTATTGCATTTTGCCCAAAAATATTTCTTAGTTATTCTCATTGTCAATTTAATTCAATTTACATAAAAAATTTTTATTTTTGTCTTGCTTTTCATGCATTTTTGAAACTGCATTTAATTTCTGCATCAATCAAGAATGAGAATAATTATTTATTGGTGATAAATAAATCAGATGATAAATAACTGATGAATTAAAAGATGTAGGCTCAGTTAAGCTTCGCGCTTTTCTCGCACTTTGAATTTCAATTGAATTTGTGATGTTTGCGTTTAATTAGCCAGAGTTGCGCTGGAATCGAAAGTGAAACATAACATCAGGATCAGTATACCATACCAATGAAAATGCGAGCACGCTGATTGCCGTTAGAACCAGCCTCGCGAGACGCACACGCATGTGTAATATATGTGTGCCGTATATGATACGTATACATGTACACGTACGCTTACGCACGCGTTCGCGTTCATATACGTACGAGTTCACCCCTATAAAATATTCCCATAGGAAAGGCGCACGGGGTGTCGTGGGAACGGTCTCGCTCGATATAAAGTGCCGTGCACATTTTTATGGGGCGCGTAGACGTTCAAGTAGCACGGGGATTCCTTTGTAACGAATCGACGACGAGTCTTCTCGCCTGGGAGTCGCGACATCGAGTCAATCCAAATGAGAATATATTTTTCTTTCTTCTTCCGAAACAGTATCATGGGAGATGCAACTCCAATTTTCTCGCAGAACGTCTTGCGCAGTTTGTCCGAGGCGAAATTCTTACTTTTACTCGCGAGAAAACGTCTTAAATCGATGAAGTAAATTGTTTGAAATGTTTTTTTTTTTTTTCAATTAATTTTACTTTGACAAAACATTTGTTATGATAAATAGTATTATTACAAATAAATTAAAAACTTAATTGTCTTTTCTAATTTGTCTTTTCTACTTTATTGTCAAATTTCGAAATATAAATCAAGACTCTTCTCTCTCTTTCTCTTCCAAAACAAAGACTATAAATTACTATTAATTGCTATACTACATCAAGTACGCTATAAAGTTTGATAAAATATCATTCACTAAAGCCTTGTCATCAAAGGATCATTAATTTCACGCTGGTTTGCATACATTTGGAACCACAGAACCATTCTCTAATTGAATTTTTTCCGGTGGCTATTTAAACGAACTCAGCGTAAAACTGTCTTTATTTCTATGATAGCATTATATATTAAATATTGAGGATGATAACCTTAACAAACCATTTTAGCTATTACTTGCTCTATTATATAATTTAAAAAATATAGCTGTGTTTATTTACAAATGCAAAATTTTTTTAAGAAACAATTTCAGGTGCTGTCTATTTAATGTGTGTGTGTGTGTGTGTAAAGTATTAATAAAATCAGCTGAGTTATCTTTGAAATCTTTTGTCATAATTTTTACATACATTATTTCTATTTTTTCAGACAAAAACTGAATTGTTGGATCGGAATCTACAAAATTTTCGGTGAGTTTTAATTGTTTTTCTATCAACCATTCTTTAAAAAATTATTAATTTCTAATATTTTTGTTTCAATTTTAATGTTGTTTTCTTTTCTTTAAAAATAAATATAAATGGCAGAATAGAGTAGTGATAGAATAAGCAATAAAATCCACACATCTGCTCGGACATTTTGATTCATTTCCTGTACACTGGAATATCGATCATATATGTTCCCGATGTTTATGATATGTTCTTTGTTCAAAATTTTGGGAGCATGTAATCATAGAGATAGATTAAATGCACAAATAATAAAACGAACTATTGTATATCATGGCAATTATAAATAGCAATTATATATACTTTCTAAAGAAAAGTATTAAAAAATAATAATACATATAAAATATGTAGATATATAAATAAATATAAAAAATAAATTTAAAGAATTAAGTTAAAAAATATAATAGTTAAATTTTAATATGAAATATTGTAAAAAAATTGTTTATTAAAATATTAATATATTAATTAATATATAATATAATATTAATTATACTATTATTAATTATACTATTTTAATCATCTATGTAATTATCTTGCCACGAATTAAATTATTATATAAATATTATTGTATTAAAATATATCCTATATGTGCTACATATAGCTTGCAATGAAAATTGACGCACATTCATTCAATTAAATTAAAGTAAAATCAATTTTAAATTTATTCAGAGATTCTTAATGTATATTGATTTTACATTATACATAATTTACATTACGCAGTGACCGATAAATTTATTTAGATGTAGATTTAAGTATTAGAATAATTAAAATTCTGCTCGAATTTTTTAAATATATATTATATGACTATATAATAAAAGATATAAACAAATACACGATAAAATAAATATCTATATCCAAAAGTTGGAAAACTTAAAATAGTATAATAGAAATAGTATAAATTCTTAATATTTGCAAATATATGAAATGTAAAAATATATTAATTATATGTATATGAAATATGTGTCACACGCATATTGTATTATAGAATACTATAAATGCATTCACACATATACACTATAATATTCTATATTTTTTAAAAGTAACACATATACAGTTATTTTTTTATTTATTAGAAATATTTGTATTTCCTTGCCAATTTAAAAACTCCGAATTCTGAATAAAATTCTGCAAGAAACATTTCTATTTATTTAACGTTGAAATATTTTACCGGCGATTCTTATGTTAATTGAGGTGATAGGTTGAGCATGAAGTCACTGTCGACTCATTATAAATCATCGATATAAGTCCAATAATTTCCGCTCAAATTTCGCTGATACATCGCGATCCGAACAACGATACATGAAACACATCATTCGAAATGTGAGATACATTGAAATATTTTGAAACTTATTTGCTGAAATAGCTATTTGTTACTTTGTCGAATGTTCACAAAGCATTCGCTCATGAAACGAACTCGAAAATCAATTTATCTAACCGATCAACGTTTGATGACGCGCGCGAGGTCAATGACGAAATGTTATGCTTCGTTAATTGCCATAACCCGATTTCACATTGCGATTAAGCGCGTGTATATTCATCTATTCTCGTGTACAAATAACAATGCTACTCGTGGTTCTCCATTATTAAGCGGGACTTATTGTGTGAACCGTACACACTGATGGAAAGGGACGGTTATGGGGCCTTGACTCAGAATTCCCATGACAGATCCTTCGTCTTCTTTCGTATTTCGTTTCACAATAGAAATGACACCTTTTAAAGCAAAGAGTATAGCAAGATATAGGAACGATTCATACATCTTATCAAATGACTTGGATTTCTGCCGTCTTCTCTCGTGATAATTGAAAATAGTGGGATTTGTCAATTAACATGAATTTCTTTGTCCATTCTAGAAATAGACTGCTTATCGGACAATACTTAAAAGACTACGTTTGCGTCATGCTTAATTTACTGAATCGCCGTTGATTTGCAGTAAGAAATGAGTAATGGTGGAGAAGAAAGCGCTCATTAGCGCGCAATCTCTTAACCGGTGAGACAGCCACGCTCAAAACAAAGGCAACCGTCAAGTAAAATGAATAAGGCCTTGTTTCTCTGTTGTATAACTTACAGGGTGTTATTAACACGGATAAGACATTTCTCTGGCTGTAACAGCACCTTCTTTATTAAGATTCTACATGATTATAGTATAGATATGGCGTTTTAGCAAATATTAATATACTAGCTTCACGCAATTAATATCGTCATAGAAATTATTAATTATACATATATGTATATAATAAAATTATTGAATATATTTCACTATAAAATTTTCATTCAGTTATAACATATTGTATAAATAGAATAGTCTTTTAATAAAAAGATATGTTACTTTTAATATATCTTCACAATTAATTGTTACTTTTAATATACTTTTACGATAATAATGTGTTGACATTTTATCATTGAAATTAAATCATTATTAAATTATGGCTAATATATATGCAATAAATATAATTTTTCTGTGAAGTAAAAATCTTTAGATTTGAGTTTATTACGTGCGATGTTCGTTGGAAAATGTCAACGTTTATGATCAAACGATTTAATTTCTTCAAACTGACCTGTTAAAATTTAATCGTTGTGGAAAGCAAACGCAATTCCTGCATCGCAATTAGCAAACACGTTAAACGCGTCAAACATTCCAGCGAATGATCCCTCCCATCTAGTTAACAGTATGCTAACGGATGCCATACGGATGTCGTAATGAATAAATTTTAATTGGATATTTTAATACTTTTTCTCTCTTTCTCTCTCTTTCTCTATAGGCACTCGTTTAAATCGTATTATCGCATTTAACCTCGTCAATCTCAATTTTAATCAGATTTCTTGCAAAAACATACAACTTGACCTCTTTGATTTTTAAATTCCTATTGATAAAGTTATTTGACTTTTCCCCAAACAAGAATTTCTATTATACTTCAAAAATAATTCTAACAATTAAATGTAAAAAGTAAGAACCACAATATTTATCTATCATAATTTTAAAATAACTCGCAGTTATTCATTTATTTTCACTTATTACTTTAATGCCTACGTTGAGGAAATTTTAATCACGGACGCAATTAATCTTATTTTGATCATTTTACATAGTTATGCATAATTGACTGTATTGAAATAAAAATAATTTTTCAAGTTTTTTTCCACATTTTGAGCAAATATTGTTATGCAATTTCGCGTGTGTATAATATTTAAGCTTTAATTGACGTTCGCAATATTGTGCCTATTTAGAAAGGCGTTTGAGAATCCAGAGAGCTTGCTGCGCTTTAATTAATTGCCGAAGTAGGATAATTACGCCCGAAACTCTCCGACAATGGAGAGATGGTATGTGTATCGAAACACATGCCTTAGTATCGGTACCTGCCAGCTCGATATGCATGGGAATATACTGGCATGTGGTTTTGTCGCGACCATATGGCGCATCCGTAAACGCACGTGCGAGAGAGAATAGAAACACACGTATTTTTTTTATACAAAACGCTATCATTTCTTATGAAGAAACATTTGCACAATTGATATTGAATGAATATGAGAGCGTCCTTAGCAATATTTTAATAATGATGTAATTTCAATGATTTTTAACACGATATTATCTTAAAGTACATTAAAAGTAACATATTTCTTTGTAAAAAAAGACTATTCTATTTATATATCATATGTTGTAACTGAATAAAATTTTATAGTAGCAAGATGTATTCAACGAATTTATTTGTGATAAAATTTATTCGGTTGTGAACCGGCAGTTAAAGTGATGCAGATACCTGTCCATTGACACAGACATATTTTGCAATAGTATGTTATACTCCCGAAACCGCTTATGGATATTTTCATATCTGAAAATGGCAAACAACACGCCGCGCCATAGCCTATGTTGCATAAATATTTCAAACTTGCTTGCGCATTAATTATAATTTGTAAATAAATACATTTAATCTGACAATATTTTCATTCATTTTTAAATTCGTATTAATTATAGTAGTATTTAAAATATTTTAAAATAATATGAATGTATATAGTAAGGAAATACTTATTTATAGACATCTCAATATAATAAATATTCAAGTTTTACCAACTTAAAAATATTGGAAAATTTATACTCTCGAAAGTCTTCTCTGCTGAGGGAAAGTTTTTGCATCAAATTTGCTAGAGAATTTAATATTCAATATAAAAAAAATTGATATATGAAAAACGAGCGTGAAATATGACATTGTAGACCAATATAATTCTCAGTATTTTTAAAGTTTAAAATACATTAGAACCTCATATATCAGTATATACTGACAAATTAATATTTGTTCTATAATATTATTACTTTTGCAATTTTAATCTGACTCGCCACAGTCGAATATGAGGCCCGCAGATTCGAACCACGAAAGATGATAAAAGGGTGCTACCGAAATAGCAATCGCAGTTGCAGGTTTCAACAGAAGTATGTTGGGAGTCTCACCCTTCAATTGGCAGACGCAAGTGCACCTACCGTTCGTTATTTTTTACACCTGTGCTCACGCATAGCGTTCCGATATTTTGAGTGTGTGTGCGTTACGTGGCGTATTGTGAAACTTTCATATATGCGTATCGCACGTAATGTGAAAAAAATCCGACCGAAATAATCGCAGCTGGGCAACGCGTTATTGTGGTTCACGACCTTTTTCGAAGCGGAGATTTTTACCGTATACAAAAGGAACAGAGCGACTATCAGTCTGTGTTAAAATAGTGTTATCTTAATTGTTTGTGCCATTATTATGCAATATGATCATATATGTGTCACGTTGAAAAAAAATAATGTTGATCAAAGTTATATATATTTTTGCTGATAAAAATAGAATCCGACATTTATGTTTTGTGATTTTTAAGGACTGTAAGAAGAATGAGACATTTATTTTTCAGGACTTTGAGCCATTTAAATACCTTTTATATTTTTGTACCATTGAAAACTCTTCACATTGCTGGAAAACAAAACGTACTTGAATCTGCGCCTTTTATCTATTTATAGCTTTTGAAAAGCTATTTCTTTTCTATATTTTTTCTATATATATATCTTTTTTATATTTTTTAAAAAGCTTTTAACATACGACTGTAATTAAATTCGTATCATTAATCATGGTGACAAAATTACCTAGCCGCTTCTTTAAGATTAATTAAATAAAAACAAAATTTTTTAAATTTAATATGGTCGTATACTTATTAAAGATAGAAAACCTCTAGAACAAACTTCCTGCATTTAAGACCCTGACGTAGGAGAGCAAAGGCAGATGTTAAGTTTCTTTCGTCATCTTTGTCGCACCCTTAAACGCGAAAAATAAATCCATGTATCGCAGCTGCTTGGAGAAAAAGTGAGAGAGGAAACATGTCATTGAGAAATTTTAGTACCGTTAAATGTTACCTACATCTTACTTAATTAAATCTTAACGCATGTATAATTTGTTTTAAATCTCATTTAAATTTAACAAGAATACGATCTTCAGTCTCACATACATCAGCTTTAAAATGTGAAATAATATTAAATAATCTTGGTCAAATTAATGATTTACTTTTTCTTGTTATTTTCACGTAATATAATTAATTTAATTATTCTTGACTGACTTTCAGCCATTATTTAATGTCGCTTTTATATCATCTTCTATCAGTATTTTATATCATCTTCTATCAGTATTTTATATCATCTTCTATCAGTAGCATGTATCAGTAGCCATGTAGCATTAAACTCTGCAAGGTTCTTTGACCTTAAGTGAGATTTAATACATTTTCTGCTCTATGCATTTTCGATTTTAATTTGCGTAACGAGAAAGATTCGTCACAAATATGAAAGAGATAAATTCGATAGGCTTTTCTCGATGAAAAATGTTATAATTCTTCGATATTTTTCATCGAATTGTGAAGTATCCAAAACAAATTCTATAGGGCGAGAGGTTCACCCTGAGAGGAGAGAGACGCGTTGAACTCCGCGATAAACTTCTCTCGGTCGTGTCTCAGCAGATGTACGAGCATTTGCCGCGGCAGCTGCTTCTCTCATCGCCGTAAACTTTGGATATCCACCCCGACTCTCCGTCTCGCATTGACCCTGAATATCCGCGGTCTCGGTAACCTAACGTGAACTGCAAAAGATCGCGACGGCGATTTCTGGATCGCGTCGATGTAAATTTCTCTCCGATCCAGCTCGAGAACCGAGCTCGTCCTCGGAAGGTGTAATCACACGAAAACCGGTTTCACGTGATTGAACCTCGAGCGAAAAGTCGATGGTCGGGGTATCGTTGTCACTAGCTATATCCCTGAGATACGTAAGGTAGGGAGAAGAAAACAACCTGGATCTGACTCAGGCTAAGGCATTCATTCGTTGGAAAGAAGAGGAAGGACTGACTTTTATTCGGTTGCTTTCGAACAGGGTTGTGTTTTGTAATTTATCACGTTCCTGAAATTTTATTCAAATGTGCTAATATGCCAATACAATCTGTATATTTATGCACATACGTTGTCAAAAATTATATGAAACATTTAATCAGTTTTAATCCCAATGTTTCATTCTATAATTCAGGAAATATAAATACATGTACAAAACATAACATGTAAAAAAATTTTGTAAAATTTATCAGTTTACTATTTGAATAAGCATATTTTTCAATAATTTTTCTATAAAAATATATCGAAATCTACCGACAGAAATCGAATATGAAATTAAAAAAAATTACTTATAAAAATACGACTTTGATCAAAATAGATTCATCAAATGTAGGCAATGTCCACGTAGCAATATATTCAGTATATTGTAATAAAATATTGCAGATATTTGCCAAGCGATCGTAAATAAGTATTATGACAAAGTTTCTTCATGGAGGAAGGATCTTGTAATCCTATGTCTGTCCCTGGCAAGCGACAGTGAGTGGGATAGAGCGACCTGGGCCCATTGGACCCTCGGCATTCACGTCTGTGGAGTCTTTCAGGGAGGGTAGCCGTGTATCCGTTGTGGAACAGGCTGGCTTGTGCCCGAGAATATATGCCGTCGAACAAACTCTTCTCGTACCAGATATCGGTGAAAGTCCGCAATGTTGCGTCGCGTCGTTCTCCGCGGCAAAAGTGCAACGGTGCGGTTGTGTATTCCTTTCAAATCTGAATTTCATTGACAAGTGCTCGTCCAAGTTCCACGTATTTTTTCCCCGTAAAATGATTACGCTGTTGAATCATCTACCTGTGTCGCCTGTGAGTCCCCGTCCAGATGGCGTGTTCGTTATTGCGTGAAAGCGTTGAGCGTTCATTTGAAAGCCGTAGGCATCGTCACCGCCCGTTGGATTACCTGACAAATTCTTCTCTACCTGAATTATCAAGCACTTATTAAACGACGTGAATATTTTTTTTTTTTTTTATAATAACACTCTTTCATTGATGTGTGTTCGGATTTCATCGTGCTGTGTTGTCTTCTTCGTTTTATTCGTTTAGATAAATTTGAAACGGAAAGAAGTGACGAATACAATTTTTCCAAGAGTATGATTTTTCCGAAAAATCGTCAGACGACTGGATCCTACGAAGAGCGAAACGTACTTTCCAGTTCC
Source organism: Nylanderia fulva (assembly GCF_048542155.1). Taxonomy (NCBI): domain Eukaryota; kingdom Metazoa; phylum Arthropoda; class Insecta; order Hymenoptera; family Formicidae; genus Nylanderia; species Nylanderia fulva. Next base: position 2,849,152 of record NW_028190161.1, on the reverse strand, counting down.
GGTGGGGTCGCCGGAAGTAACTGAGCGTGACGGTGACGGGGCTAACGGAAAAACGTGGGAACTCGCATCGCGCAGCACTCCATTACTGCAGTTGGTCCACACTAAACGAAGTTGTGGATAATCGCATTATACACTTTGCGACAAATGTTGCTCTATCGCGAGAAAACTTTGATCGCGAGCTACCATCGTGTTTAAGTCCTACCTCGCGGTACACACGAAGACGTAGAGCGCAGCACAAAAGAGCCGTACGAAAAAAAAGAAAGAGGAAAAAATTAACGGAAGAGATCAACTTGTTTGTTGTTGGAACGATGCCTCAATTGCCTCGTCGGAAGCACTCTACAGCTATGCAATTAGATGGGTAGGAAATTGTATCGATTAAACTGTAAAGGATTCACGATAAGGGAATTCGCAAGGGAGCGAGTCCATAAAATACACCGAAGTCTTCTTCCGCCGTGACCTTATTAATTAGCGCATTAAGGCAACGCGAAGTCAGTTTAATTGAATGCGCACGCGGTATCTCTCGAACTCCGTGAGGAAAGATCCAAACTGCAGGATTTAAATGCCAGATACTCGAAAGTTTAACGGAGTTAGTTCTAGTCTCAAATGAGTTTCCGATCGTCTAGATAAAATTTTCGTTTATTCAGTCGAAAAATTTGCAACGAGAAATTCGCATTAGAAGTATCTTAGAAGAAGATCACACGACACCAATTACAATTCAAGAAGAATAAAAAAAACGCAATTTGCGGGGAGCAAGAAGACTATACGATCGAAGTTCGCGATGATAGACATATTGAGGACGCACGCAATCATCGTTTATAAATAACAAACGGAAAAAGATCGCGTAAGGAAGCATCATCACACAAGACAAAGCTAACTGCATCGTAGCCTGGCGTGCAGTAAAATACGCGGTTTCCCGCTGTTTGTCCACAAAGGTGTTCTGCGGTATCTGCCTGCGAGCTGCAGGCTGAAAGGAGACGGAAGAGGCGAAGGTATTCGGGGAGAAGAAGGACTTAGTCCCGGGACCAGAAACGAAGAGAGCCTGATCGAAATCCCACTCTTCTCTAGGTAGAATCTGTGACGTCAGCCTGGAGCAAGTTGCATGACCAGTTTGCTGGTTAAAAAAAAAAAGGCAAAAGAGGCAGAAGAAAAGGAAGAAAAAAAGAGGAAGGAGAGCGGGAGAAATATAGGAGGAGGCAATAGTCTTCTCTCTCACATTCATCCGCGGTTGCGTTTTTACCGGTCGGTTTTACTCTGCAGCATCTCGCGCCGCCATGTCATCCGCGCACCACGACATCCATCAGCAGCAGTAACGCGTTTTCCCCTACTTCTCTCTTCTTTCTCTCTCTATCTGCCTTTTCGCGGCATCCATTCAGTGTGGCAGTTGTGCCGGACTAAAATTACCCCCGGTCGGCTTGATCGCTGGCGATCTAAGCGCAAGTGAAGTGCTCGACTCCAGCGTGGAACGTTTCGGAGCCTGTCGCGACGAGGAGGCGCATCTCTTGATGGCGGTTTGTGATGCATCAAATGTGTGAAACAGACGTCGCGTAACACCAGGGACCAGTGATATAATTGTTTTGTGATATGATCGAGAAGCTCTGCGCGCTCAGCATCGATCTTGATGAGGTGCACGTCATTCTGAATGGCTTGATGAATAATACAGGCATTCGGAGTCTATATAGCGGAGGTGAAAGAGACCGAAAGGTCATCCGTCGACAAATCGATGTATAGACTCGCGTAATACTTGAATCTTTCCTCATCAAAACCTCATCGAATCATTCGGGGATCTTGAAGAGAAACTTGGTCAATTTTTTCTCTCTCTCTCTTTCTCTTCCAATGTGTGAAAGATAAACGTAAAGATCACACTTGTATATCAGTGCGCATGGATGTCGTTGAATGATAGTTGGATACTGCGAATGGTTCACCAAAGGTACTTAAAATCGCCAACAGTTCATTGTATTTGGATACTTGACGCGAGTGATACTGTTCATCGTGAAAACATCGCTGCTCGAGAGAAATGGGAAACCACCCATCCGCCCACCAGCCACTCGAGAGGGCTACCAGCCATGCTGGAAATGGTCTTCGTCTCTCGGTACGTCGTTGGTGTTGTTTTTTACGTCAACAATAACGTTTACGGTTACTCGCGCATACTTCACAAATGTCTGCGATATGAGACGAAACTATCGTGCACGTCTACATACACATGTGACAGCTGCAACTATACAATATTGCTCTAACTTTACAATATTTCACTTAAATTGCATCAAGCTGCAAGATCATATTCATCGGTACCATCCCCTTCTGTCACAGTTTCTCGTCAAAAATTTCATAAATATGGAATTATTTAAAATCGAATATGAAAAACTAAGTGTAGGGATTTTCATTTAGTTCAAGTGCATTTTGATGCACTTTTAACTTGAGGGATTTAAATTTATCTAGCTTTAGCTTTATCAAAATATTCAATATTGGTAACTCAAAGCTTGTGAAAATAGTATTCAACCGATATTCAATCAAATTTGAATACAGAACAAATTATCTCAAAATTCAGAAAAAATACACTTCTAATATATCTTACAAAATAACCTGTATTCACTTAATTAAAGTGAAGGGACATTTATTTTCAAATTAGATCCTGTCGAATTTTTTGTGTGCGTTCTTCAAATGAAATTGGATCAAATACATTAATTCTGCAATTTGAATTTCTCTTTTTCTCAATGCCATTTTGCATATTCATAAAGAAAGAATAAAAATATTAGTTGAAAAACCATTATTACAAAGAACAGAGAGATAAAACATTTGTTAGTTATCTTTACATTAATATTACCAAAGAGAAATATACATTATGCATTTTTTCGTTTCTAATTCTAATTAAGCTAATCATAAAATCGACAAATAAATCATAAAAATATTTTTATATTCTTTAGATAATTAATTACTTTTTACGTATTTGTCAAAAATAAATAATTATAATATATTCTCTTTAATATTTCTTAAACTTGAAGGGTGTAAATTTATCTGACTTTAGTTTTATCGAAATATTTTCGATGAAATATGATTTCTAAAACTTTCACAATTTTGATTATCATGAATAAATCAAAGTATTTCTATATGTATAATCAAAATTCTAACGAGTAGTGTAATGCAGTATATCTTTGTTTTCACTTTTTTTACTTTGGTTTATTTATAATTGTAATTACGCTGTCATCGCGACAAAATCCAGTATATGAGTATTAATATGAATCGTAAAATTGCATGCTCATGACGTGACCATCAACGTTTTTCTTACAAGTGTTTTGTGAACAAGCATATGAAGGGACGATTTATTCCACGCTTCATAAAATCTGAGATTTGCAGCCGTCGGAAATGACGGTTTGCCCTTCTTATTGCTTCCATTTTTCACCCTTCATCGCGTCTCTCACGTCCGTATTTCTCATTTCATTCTCGCAATCTTCTACATACGGTAAATTAAACATTTGTTCATATACATATTTTTAAATATTAAAAATATTTGTTGCCTCCTCCTTTTGAATATTTAATACAACAATTTATTATATCTTGTTTTTAGACTATATATCACTATTTATGCCATAACTATATAAAGTATTCATTCATTCAAACAAAATAGAGATAAAAAAATTTAGATTATTTTTATTTTACAAAATATTATAAGATTGAGGCATTTTTCTATAGACCATTTGTTTTAATTTTAATGACATTATGTATTAAATTCATATTTTTTCTTGTTCCTTTTTGACAGAATGATTTTTTTTAGAAAATTAGATACTAAAAGTATAACTCGCAGAACTTTTATATAACTTGGTTAAAAATTGACGAAACTGGATATAGGTGGAATAAAATCGAATATTCGTTACTAATATTGCTGACTGCACATCTCAGATATTTCTGATAACGCGAAACTTCATTAATCAGGAGACGTGACGTCAATCGCACCGGTCGTAGCATGACTAATATATGTCGTTTTCCTTATGCTGGACGTTTCGTGTCATCGTGAACATTACAATCAGCTATCAGTGAGAATTCGATTTCCGTGACAATCGCGCATTCTCATGTGCTTAGAAATCCTGACGCGGATCCTTGGTGCTCGTCGAGACCGTCAATGCGCCATGTGAATTATATAAGCTCGCGTATCTCACTTTGTGGATTTCCATTTCATAGACGGGATGACGCACTTCATGCATGACGGTTTCTCAACAGCGAAAATGACGGTGCAACGAGGTGCGGTTGACGCTCGCGTTTCAATGACCTTTGCTGGTCGAGCACGTGTCACATTTGGCACGGCCAAAACGACATTTCGTTCATCGAATAGCATAATGTTCAATTTATCGTTGCGAAAAGCTTGCGTCCGCAACATGCCATGCATAGTAAGTGCATTAAAAATAAAATTTCGTAGCATCAAAAATTAATTACATATAAGTACCTACGTGTTACACGAGTAACTATTACACGAAACTTCAGGAAATAGAAGTATTCTATTAGGGATAGTTTAATAAGATTTAACATAAGTTTTCTTTTGACATAACATCATAATGAAAAGTAATTTAAATTTCCTCTTTCACTATATGCGATCTTTACTTTGATCTTCTTTTAAATACCTGCCAGTACTGCTTGTTTCATTATTTTATACACAGAGATATATTTAATTAATATTTAATTGTTTAATATTTTTTAAAGTATATCGTAATTTATTAAATATATTAATATTTATGTATTAATATTTATATATTTGACAAATTCATAATTTAATGTAATTTAAGAGGAAAGAATTTATAAAAGTATTTCAATATTAGAATAACGTTAAAAAATATTGACTTTTACACATCTAATTAATGTACAGTATTGCAAAATATTTATTTTGAGTGTGTAATAAAATGCGCAAAAAGAGTTTTTAAACTTCTATCTATAAAGTTACGTTAAATTAATTCTCTAGAAAATATTTACAGTAGAATTCAAGATATTATTAAAACCGTGTGAAAATATTCCATATAAGCCGCATTTCACTCCGAAATCATATACGCTGTTTATGAAACATGTATGCAGTTTGTAAAGTTGAGGAGAAAATTACACCCCTGTCACTTTGATGTAACGGGAAGATGATAAAACGTGAAACGAAAAAATTTGCGTCTATAATTCTGTATAAACAGAAAAAGGATGTGAGATTTATTAATGCCTATAAATTTTTTCTGGGTAAAAGAATTTTGCTATAAATTTATTTTGTCAAAAAGCAAGCGGTATTTATCATGGAGAATAAGCAAATAAACATCGGATTTTTGAGATAAATTTACCGAGACGTGTATTTTCTGCGAAACGAAAATGCTTCTGCTTTGCCGCTTCGTTGGTATTTAATCCCGCTAGGAGGCAAATGAAATAGTTTAAAATTAGCAAAACGATCATAGAAATGTCCGGATCTCGCACCAACATCTCTCTCTCTCTCTCTCTCTCTCTCTCTCTCGATTTCACCGTGCAGCCTAATTACATGATGTTCGTTACGCGCAAATTAGTAAAATTGCTCGATTACGTCGAGACGGCGAAAATTGCGTTTCCTACCAAATGGACTAGTGCAATATTCGATTTAATGTCGCGACGTCGAAGGATTCGTCCTCCATTTTCATGCTTCTACACATTTTATTCTATATACCTACTTGTTATACAATGCAAGCAATTTAGCGTGCAAAATAATTCAATTTCTTGAGACTAGCATAGGAAAATATGTGTGTATCTTTGTGTCATCATAGTCAGTTTAATAAAGATAGAAAAGAAATACTTGAACAAATCTAAACGTAGATCTGTACAAACACGTAGCGATTAGATATAAAGCTCTTCCATATGTCAATAATAAAACAATAACAACAGTTTCATCATTTGAAAGATTAAGGGCTGATTTTTCCAACTTCTCGGTAAGTTTTACCTGACAGATAGCATATTTTCGTCTCTTTCCAGATAAGTTCTAAAAAAAGAGACAAAGATATGCTACTTAATTGTCGGATAAAACTTACCAAGAGTTGGAACAACCGGCCCTAAAGAAACTCAGAATTTACGTTATTTCCAACGAAATAAATCACGTAGGTATATCTATGAATCATACATTTTCAAAATTGCAAGAAATCACATTTGACAAATTGGAAAATACAAGATTATATGGTCGTAGCAAAATCGAAAATTCAAAGACGCAATACTTGAATTTATTTCAACGGAGGAAACAGTTATGTACGCAAATGATGGAGATGCCTGGCCAATCGAAGCGGACGTATTACGAATTTATTAATTCGAGTCGCGTTACGCGACAAGTCGATACGCATAAATCTAATCTCCGCACACGCAAGCGTACACGCCCGCGATCACGCATACTTGGTTGATCCAATCGTATCGAGGGGATCGAACTCAAGGATAACTGGTGCTGTACGTAGTGCTCGTTTCGTGACGATGAAACGAAAGAGACTGAGAAAGCCTTTAAACGTTCGACTACTCTTAGAGGTGAACGAGCCGTGCTCTTCCAGGATTTTTAACTATCACCATTATTTATAAATAATCCAGAAATTCAATTTATCTCTGAAAAGATGTTCAACTTGATATGCAATTTTGCCGCGATTAATTTTTATTCTGAATCTTTCATGAAATTTACGTACGAGTTTGATATTAGATATATATATATATATACAGAAATATACGCGCATTGGGTATTTCAAAAAACATTTCCTGCAACTTCCTCATTCCCAGATATAAACGACGATTATTTTCTGCGCGCAATAGAAAAAATATTAAGGGTTAAATATTAAATATAAAGAATAGTAATTATTTAATAATAAAATAAAAAGCTCTTTTATATTATTTTAAAATAATTTTTAATCCTAATATTGTGTTTCTATTATATGCCTAAGTATTTTATTTTTTTAAATCGATCTCGATGAATAGACAACGTTTACTTACGCGTTGAATTAAAGATGACCGACCGTGCAAATTAAAAAATCGCACGTTGCATTCCTATGCACTTGGCATTTCCATGTCATACAAGCCGCGTCACATTGCGTGAAAGCCCACTCGTCACACACAGTCCAGTATGCAACCAGTTGAACTTTTTTGCGTGTATATACGTATCCGCCTTCGTTATTGCATGCGTAAACACCTGCCGCGGTGAAAGGACTCGGCTCAACGTGGATACATGAACCTGGGCGTAGTGCAAAGTCAAAGTATTTCGCGCACAACTTATTTTACTCAATTTCTCTTTCATTCATATCTCGCTATTCTTTTGGGCGGCTGCAGTATTCGAATTTCTTCGTATGGGGATCTTTTCGTCTTTTACATAAACTTCTCTCTTGCACCCTCTGCCTTCCACCTTCTCGACGTTATTTAATATAAGATATAGCCCCCTCGCGCGAGTACTTTGTAATCCTGGCTCCAGCTATTCATCACGTCAAACAATGCGGCTCCCATAATCAGACTACCTTCGGTCGCACGTAAACTTCAAATATTTCTCACCTAAGTTATCTGTGTTATCTGACACTTTCGAAAGAATCTCACCGGAAATGCATACAGCGTACGATCACACATGGCTAGCTTGCATCCTCGTATTATTTTTTAAACCGAGAAATTTTTGGAATTTTATTAGTCTTCATAAATTCAGATTTTTTAGTCCTGAACGCGAATTTATAAACTATGTATAACACATTGTATAGTACTAATAAATGTGACTAAAATACTATTACATATTACGCGAATTACATATTACTTCAAAATTTGCAATTTTCAACCTTTGTTGCAGCAAAATTCATATAGCAGTACGAAAATTAGCATTAATTGTTTTGTTTTAAAATAAAGTAAAACATACAATATTTATTTTAAATTTATATTTTTAAAATTATTTTTAGCTGAATTCTACTGTATTAGAAATAATTTGCGTGTTTCATGCAACTAGCTATGTATGCTCGAAATTGTGTAGTTCATAAAGTTTTTTATATGAAATAAAACTAATAAGACATCTAGCTAAACTAGATGACAAATTTAAATAATTACTGAAAATTAATCCCCGAAATTTTTTTCTATTCTCATAATCTGACTTCGAAAATAATATATCTTCTAATTTAATATAAATGTCTAATAGTATACATAATAAAATTCGAAATAAACACGATAAATTTATTAATGTGAGGCCGATGAGGCGTTACTAATTATATCAATGTATAACGATTCTTATTCCTAGCTTTTAAGGTCATCGAACCTTAATTCGAGCAACAAGACTGGATGAACTGCTTGTTTTTGCCAGCTTTTTCTAGCTCGTAACATCTTTCGATTGGTTAGAAGATTTTTGGCTTCAAGACGTTCTTAGCTCTGAAGAACAGACGCCAATTGGCTGTAACGAGTCGTGCCAAAAATTCACGCAGGCTTTTTTAGAACACAATCGTACATGAGACTATCCCAACGATGATTGTAGATGAGTTAATGTATTAGAAATAAGTCTGTTATATATAGAAATTTGAATCGCATACTATTTTCATTTGTTGTAATTGCATGAACGATAATTATAAAATGTTCTCTTTTTCTTCTCTCTTTCTCTCTATCTGTGTGTGTATGTATCTGGTTTCGTTTATCAGGTTTCTATATATAAATGCGAATTATTTTCTCTGATGATGCATTGCCGATCTTGCATATAATAATCACAAAATTAATTAAGAAATTCTGCAGTATATGTATTAAAGTTGCGCATTATCTTGCAATATGTTCACAATTATATAAAAAATAATAAATGGAGATTAATTATTTATATAAATATTATCTTTTAACAGAGATATGATTAATAAGAGTTTTAAAACTGTTTAAATTCTGACCTCTCTTTCTCTTTCTGTCTCTGTTTCTCTATCTCTCTTTACAATAGCGGAGACAAGAAGTTATTATGCAAGATTTACTTATCTATGGTTGCCATGTGCACGCTACTTGCACGTATAATATGCAGAGATGCATTCTTGGCCGCCATCTTTCCTTTCACACCTCAAGGTCTTATTCGTTGATTATCATATACAGGAGACACTTCTCCAGAAGATCTTCATCGACTATCTTGCTTGCATGTAAAATACATGCGCATTTCTACCGAAAAAAATGATTTCTTAATTTGTGCGTGCACTCTATTCAACTTTTTGCTTGAAAAATAGTACGTCATCGTTGGCCTTCTATCAAAAGCGGTTCGTGTTAATACGTTACACGATAAAATCAATAACGTTATATAGTTGCAAATTATGCCTACTACTTTTCTATTTTAATACTCTTTTCTTTATAATATAAACATAAATATAATTCTTCTTACAGTTTTTTTAAAGATGTTATATCCGTGGGTTTTATTCTTCCTGTGTAGAAAATATATTTTTACTCAAAGAAAACACATGTGAGAAAGAACTGATAGATTATAGATATATAGATAAAGTTATAACATATTTAAAAGACAAAAGAGCCTTGAACTTCTTGAATTTTCCAGATTCTCATACTCTTACTTAGTCATCAGTCTACTCTAACTGAAAATTCAAGGGAAAAGAAAGTTGCTTCACTCTCACGAAATATATTGAAAGAATACTAAACAACTCAAGACGATGAGTCATTCGTGTGTTTTCTTATATTTTTATTTGTCATGCCTTTCCACGATATCATCTTCGATATATATATATATCATATATCTGTTTCTTATTGATAATTATAAATAATCGAAATCCCTTAATCAACTTATTTATTATATTATTATGTAAATGAACTTATTATAAATATATTATTAACAGACGTAATTTTTTATAATTATTATATATTGTATGTAAAAAAGCAAATGTTGATGTAAAAAATTGTGTAAACTAATTGAAAAAGTAAAATACGATGAAAAATATTGCATAATTGAAATCTATCAGGAAAGAAGGTTAAAACACATTTATATTCTATGATGGAAAATATTCTTTGCTTCTAATAATATAATAATCAAGTTGTTTATGTGATAAAAAGAAATAATTATTCTTATTTCTTCTGTGAATTGGTTTATTGATGCAGAAAAAAAGAGAAAAACATATAAAAAGCAACTAACAAAAACGAGTTATTGGACAAGTTAACACGATTATTGCAAATCAAATAGCTATTACGTAGTTTAATATTTAATAAAACTTGGCAAAGTTGCTAATATTGTACAGTTTTTTTTCTCGAGGCAATCAATGCAACGAACTCTTTCAATAACTAATACGCGAAACTAGAAATAAATACTGACTGAGGTATTGATTTTTGCGACATCGTACACCGAATAATCTCACCGATTTTTGAATCACTATTTTCCGAATGTAACAATTACTTAAAACGATTTCACGTATCGATTCAGTATCAAGCTGGTTGTTTTTCACAGTTCTAGTTTATATATACTTAACTATTATGTTCCCACGGAATATTTATAATATCTCTCGTTGACCGCGCGGATATATCCACGTGCAGTAAAAGGAGACGCGATCAATAGATTTACAACGTAGGTTTTTATATTATAAAAAATAGAATATGAGTAGCTTTACATGATGCTCTTACTTTTAACATCCCAGCATCGTTGAGCATCAAATTTATCGAGCAATGCACACAATTTGCATTATAATTATGTGAAAATGAATAATTCGAGTCTTGTGTTCAATTTAACATTATATAATAAACTATTTAGCATGATATAACTATGATAAATAATTTATTAACATTATATAATAAATTGCTTATTATATAATAGTACAGTTATACTGTGATAAACAATGTATTACATAATGTTAACGTCTTTCTAACAATATTGTGCTATCTATGGAGCATTTGAAATACACCTTCTTTGTTCTATGTTAATGCTACTTAAAACAATGATGTAATTCCGTAATGTTTACATTCGAATCTATACAAGTCGCAAATAAAAAATATGTACAAACTCTCAACAATTTTAAAGTAAAATGAATAATAATAGCAAATGTCTATTTGAAAAAAAGGATATTATATATAGATTGTCATTCTCGGATAATCGTATTTTCAGATATAGACATCTCATTAGAGGATACTATAAAGAGTTATAAAAATTAAATTTCAACCTGTAAAAGGCTTCATTATTCCAGAAGATCGATGTTTTCATCTTTATAATAAATTATTCGAAAATGTATGTGAGATATTAAATAATTTGTTTCCATTGATAATAGGTAGGTACATGTTTCATCTGCTATCCGTATTTATGAGGCCATTAACACAATGTTCCCTGAATTATTGAACTGCTGTGGCGCAACGAGAAGGGAAGGAATGACTGTAGAAAAGCCGCATTCCCTCCATATCGCGCCAATTAAAAAGCAGTTACGCGTGCATTCGAACGCGTCGCCGCAGTCAAATTAAATCTGCGCAGAGCGTTGTAACAGTCGCAGACTAATTTGCTCGATCAAAGCAGTTTAGCTCGGCAGTGCAGACAGTCGTATTGTTCGCTCGGCACGATCGGCCGTCGTTTGCTAAAGATACACGATATAGGGAACACGAACTCGCATAGGAAAGATTCGCGTAGGCGGGATGAATAGAGCGACGTGGTACACGAGGAGCATGCGATCGTTTTTGTTGTATAGAGCGTGCATAGGTAAGCCTATTATATCGTGCTAAGTAAACAGTCCTGCTAATCCGATTGCGTCGAGAGCGTTTACTTTCGCACGTTTTAGCCATTAGTCGGTCATCGTGCGATAATCGAAGGCCGTGCGGTATCGTTCGATCGGAGGGTCCCGATTATTTTCGTTCAACCATATTATTCTAATCGAGCACGCGATACCCAGATGCGATCGTTTCCACGGAGAAGTGTCGCCTCGTAAAAAAAAAAAAAAAAATTGGGATGCAGCTACTCGTGCGCAATAATGCTGCACTCTGTTCCCTCGATAGTCCTTCACGAGCGACACGTGACACGCGATTTCAAACCTATCAATGTGTTCTTCATAGGTCGCGCTTTAATGCACCTTTGTTAATGCCTTTTAATGCGAGAAAATGTTTTTTCATTTAATTTGCGATAATAATATCTGCTTTATTAATGATTCATGAGTCATTAACTTTGTGATCTCTATCTATACTTTCAACAATTGTTTCGCTTATCTCATTTACATTGAAAGAATCGAAACATCTTAAATCAGAAAAATATAAGACTGATGAAAGATTTGAAAAACATAATTGACACATTATACTGTATTTTGCATTTTCATATTAATTTAAATTTTAGAAATAATGTGCGTGAAAAATTTCCAACTTATCTTTTCTTTAAATGCTCCATATTATCTCTTCGATCGATAAGAACAGATATGTGTTAATAGAAAAGCACGAGAAAAATAATTTATAGAATTAATATAGGATATTTACAGATTTCTCTAGTTTCTTGTCATCGACTTTGTTCTACTTACCTTATATCGCAGTTCTTTCAGTTCTGTTTCGATTCAGGCTTGCACGATTGCAATATGCAGTCGTGAGGTGAAAGTGACTTTTACGAGCCAATCATACCCTTTATAGAAGATGCTTGCGTATACGTCTGGCCTTGATCCTAAAATAATAGTCATTACTACGGATTATTGCGTGTCGAATGTCACTTTAACCTCTTTTTTTTTTAACACTCGTGCTAAATTGCTAATTAGTTACGTGCCTCGTGCAACAGAAAATGACGTTAAACTTTATTTAGATTTTTATAATTCAATAGTACAGGTATCTAATAGAACTACGAATGTATTTCCTTCTTGATGACTAGAAATTTAAATAGAACAAATTTAAAATACATTAGAAACTGTCCCATGTCACATACATTCAAAAGAAGTTATTTATGGAGATGTAATCGCAGGGGATACATTTAGAGGATCTTGTCGATATAAATTATCTAGGGCACTGTATAAAATTAGGTGTCAATGTGCTCTCATATTTTAAGAGTGAGATAACATAGTGAATTTTCGGTTGTCGAGTCACGTAAGGCCACAAATTTTAACAAGATATATGTATATGTATCTTTAAATTCTTATCTTATTAAACTCACATTATTTAATAAAATAGAAAAAAATATATAAGAGCAAATATGTATCTTATTTCTATTTTATTAAATATTTTGAGTTTAATTTACAATACGTAACCTCTTCAATTAGCTCTTCAATTAGTTATACATATATGAATTAATTTGAATATATATTAATTTAATAAATCATATCTTTCAAATCAATCATTTCATTTTACATATTTTTTTATCTTATCTCTAACTTTTTAACAATAATACAAAATTTTTAATTTGATGTAATATTAAATATCGGTATTTCTAAATTTGTAAGATATTTTTTTGCGAATTCCATAAAAAAATAGTTAGCTTTTTGGTTATCAGTATAAAATGAGAAATTTAACGGAACGTACTAACAATTTTAATAAAACATACAGCGACATTGTTTGCTATATATATATTTCTAGATTTTTCATGAATATATTCAGATAAAATCACAACATGAGAGATTTGTAAAAATTAACGAGTTTATAAACCTTGTGTATGTGTGTGTGTGTGCGTACGCGTTCTATATAATACACGAATTTGTTGTTCGCGTTTATTATTAAATTATCTGATCGAATCAAACTAACTCGATAAAGTTCTAATTACATTCGACTGTAACAAGTAACCACGGTCATATACGCACAACTATATTTAATGGATATCTGAACATCAATCGCAAACTTTCAAAATATCTATACACGTCGCGTGATGTGTACGATGTCATTCATGTGATTTTATCTATATAATTAATGTAAGTGAAATATGTGTACTAGAAATACGGTTAAAATTCTCTCTGTATTAGCAGATTTATTCTTACGATTAGCTTTTTAAATTCTTTATTAAGAGTTTAAATTCTTTAACGAACTTGGAAATCGATGCTTTTCGTTACAGACATTTTATAAATGTAGCAATTCTAATTTAATATTAAAAATAAAAGCGTTTTTAAAAAGTAATTTCAAAAAATATAAATATATAAATCTTTACATATGCGTTAATTTAATACGGATTGCAATATATATTTTTTTGAAATTGTAAAAATGTAATCAAAATTTTATCAAAATTAAATAAAATTGACATTAATATATTCGCGTCTGACTCGTTTAAGTTTAAATGTATATTTTATATTGAGAGTTTAAAGTTTTAATTTGTTTATATTGAAAGTCTAAAGTTAAATAATTGTGACAGATGACTCCAACGCAATTTTTTCTAAAAAAATTTATATCAAATTTGTCAAAGAAAGTATTGCTAAAGAAAAAAATATGATAACGTTTACTGATAACTGCATTAAATTCGAAAATTAATTTTGAACATTGTCATTTATATATTTAATATAGATATGATTCTGTTAGAATAGAGGCAGTGATTGGTGATTGTTAGACATTCATTATTTAGAATATGAATGTGAGTGGCAAGCTAAATGAATTAATTAACATTCTCATTATTCGAAATCATCACAGGAACATTACTCATCAATTACGTTACAAATTGCGACAAGTAGACAATTGAGCTAATTGTAGATCAATGTTAGTCCGCAAAGTTTCTAGACAAAGAGTTTGCAAATCTAAAAGAATAAAATTAATTAATTCGATATAAGTACAAAATTACTAAAGTACTCTGTTCTCGCAATAGCGATAAAAGCAAAATTGTGATAATCCCTGTCATTCTCGACGATACTGCAAAATTTTGTTTATTAAAAAATGGAAAAATATAATATTATATTAGACGTAGCATTTTAAAATTACACTACATAAAAAAATTTCTAATGAGCTTTATTTTAATTATTGTACTTAGTGAGAAAATGAAAAAAAGTCACGATATATATATGATATTCGATCAAATGACGCAACACCGAGCAATTAACCTCGCGAAATCTGACAGTAAAATGAAGAGCACGACGGAAGGAAACGTCGATGATGGTGAAAGGGAGAAACACGGAGCACGAGCGATAAAGGTCTTCTTAACGCGTCTCCGCTCTCGATCCGTCGACCAGCTCTTAGGGGTGCCGTCGATTCGAAGGGTAGATCCGCGGTCGGTATTAGGGGAGACTCGATATATATATATATATATATATATATATATATATATATATATAAAGGAGGGTTCCGATATAAAGGATTCGTGTTGGGAACGGGTCTCAAGATTCGATCACAGGGCTTTGTCGAGGTTGGCGACTCGGCGCAACCGTTGCCAGACACTGGCCGTTTTCGGACATTTTCTCAAGCCCGGGGTCTTAACGATTCATTGGGAGGATCCTAGCCGCGTCCTTTGAGAATTTACTCCTGGCTTTGCCTTGACTGATTACCGTATTGATTCTTATTGAACTCTTATCAGCAGACAATTGCGGACTAACAGAGATGTCTTTCCTAGTTTTTATGATATTATTGCCTTGATTCCGTTTTAGGATTTTCCCGACTTGACCTTTGTTAATTTTCTGCTACACTGACATGCATACATAATATCACCGATATTATTAAACATCAAATTAAATGCGTCTTTCTCCAAAGCAATTTTTAATAATCACATACATATTTATATATCACACAAATTAAATTATTCTAAAAATAAATATCAAGAAAATTAAGAAAGTGTTTTAGATATGTGTATGAGATTAAATTACAATATATTCTTTACTATAAAAAAAAATATATTTTTGATATTAAAGATTAGACAAGAAAATTAAATCAATGAATGATTCGATTTTTTTAATGTCTCTCATTTTTTTCTTTTTTGTCTCTTTTATTTTTATATTTATAATTAAAGGATGATTAAAATTTTATATTTATAAGAATCTCTTCTTTCTCTCCTTACATTTTCGTTATCAGATTATGATATACGTGATTGAATTCTGTGCCGAGATAAATGACTATATGCTTATTCGAATGGATGGTTTTCTCTATATTCGAAGGAAAGCCCTTCGCGATAATGTCGCTTGAACGTTTGCCTGAATTGCAGAAAATAAATCGTATTTTTTTGTTCCGTTATAGAAGCGCGAGAGATCGCCGGGAAAAAGAATGGATCGGCTTCGACGGAGCTTCCGGGACAGCTTCCGTCGACGGAAAGAGTCTCACGTACCCGAGTCCAGCAAGCCCCATCAATGGCAAGCTGATGAAAGTGCAGTACGTTCAGCCACGTGCGCTTTTCACGTCAAGGTAAGCATAAAAGTTTAACGATACATTAGATATGTAAATTAAATGACCAATCCGAGACGTACCGAAATTATTAAGATGACTATTCGGACTTGGCCTAATTAAACCTGTCTTAGACATTACTTTAGACATACTGCTGATGTAGATCAATTTTCAAATTAATGTTGACAGAAAATTATTTACACACATTACTTCAAATACTTTTATATAATTATATATTACTTTGAATAATTAATTTTGGTTGGAATAATTGAAATTTCCGTTATTGATTTCTTCTGCTAAACGTCAAAAATAAATATAATTTATTTATTATTAGAGAAATATAAATTGGCCTATTTAAATTTTTAATGAATGGTTAATTAAACTATTTATATTTATAGTACCTGGGATGCGTAGAGGTATTCGAATCGAGGGGTATGCAGGTTTGCGAGGAAGCTCTTAAAGTTCTCCGAGTAAGTATTACACATTTTTTTTAAATCAATACGATTTCTCAGAAAATATATAAACTAAAAAAATTAATTTTTCGAAACTACCAATTTTCGTCTTTTATCTTCATATTTATTAACGAAAAATTTTTTTAAATATAAAATAATTCTGAAAGCAATCAGATAATTTTTTATAAAACTTCTTTCTTTTCATTTTGAATATTTAAGGGGATTCCAGCTGAGAAACTCAAGCTTTGCGAAAGTTAGGCGCGTCACACTCTCCCAAGTCTTTCGCCTTGATTATATTTAGCACGGCTCACATATAAAGACTCGACATTGACACTAAAGAAGTCTAAAAATAAGTCGGTGGTTTAAAGGTCAGAGAGCAAATCGAGCACTCTTAGTGATTCCACATAAAATTTTCAGAATTCGAGACGAAGACCGGTGCGGGCGATACTTCATGTATCCGGTGACGGACTACGCGTTGTCGAGGACGAAACAAAGGGACTAATTGTCGATCAGACGATTGAAAAGGTTTCATTCTGTGCACCTGACAGAAATCACGAGAAGGGATTCAGTTACATCTGCAGGGATGGCACAACGAGACGATGGATGTGTCATGGATTTTTAGCGTTGAAAGAATCGGTAAATCAGCTATATGATCAATGCATTAATGTATCAAAATTATGAGAATATACATAGCTTTAAATAACTTAATAGTATAATTTAAATGAAGAGAAACACATTATTGAGAAATATGTCGAAAATAAATTACTGCAATATTGCATATAATTTTTAAGAATTATAAAATATTTTTATATATTGCAAAACGGTCGTACATTTCACTATTAATTGAGATTTGTATTGTATTGTATTGTACAGTGTAAGTCATATTACATAATATGCATTTTTCTGTTTTGCCTAAAATAAAATATAAATGACATATTAATTTTTAAAAGATTCTATTGTAATTATAGAAGATATTGATTCCTAAGATTAATTCCAAGATTCTCTTTATGGATTTATCTTTTATATATTATTTAGGGGGAAAGATTGAGTCACGCAGTGGGTTGCGCCTTTGCTGCATGTCTGGAAAGGAAACAGCGACGGGATAAAGAATGCGGAGTTACAATGACATTCGATTCAAAGACTTCCACCTTTACGAGAAGCGGCAGCTTCCGGCAACCTAGTCTCACGGAACGGTTGCAGGAATCACGCGATCGTGCAGTAGGTGAGTCGTAATATAGATTATTAATTTCTATTTTCATAATTATAATTACAAGCCAATGCATATAAAAATTAAAACAATTTAGGAGAGAAGATTACAAATATCTTCCATAAATATTGAAAATGTATCATAAGTCGTGCTTGAAAGATAACAAATGGAAGATATTCGTAAAAATATAATTAAATATATTTATCACGAATATATATTTTGGCTTGAATGTTATATTACGTCTATATATATTGCACAAAATTTCTCATCCTTTATTAATATTTATTGATTTCTATTTTATTATACCTCAAATGTATTTATGTTTTAGATGTTCCTCCAGTTAAACAGGTGTACAATCCCTTTGCAATCGAGAGGCCGCACGCCACTCCGTCTATGCTAGAACGACAGGGTTCTTTTCGAGGTTTCACGCAGCTCAATCAAGCATCCCCATTTAAAAGGCAGCTCAGTCTACGAGTCAATGATCTTCCTAGTAATCTCGAACGCACACGTAGTCACAGTCTCGAGCCAACGGACTTGTCGCGAATGCCGTCAGCTCTTTCGCACATCGTACCTTTAAAGCCGCCAGGTGAGTGTGTACCTTATTTCGTCTTGTTTACATTCATAATCTTATCAAGACAATTATTGATGAATGAGCGAATTCATTATGGATGAATGAGCGAATTAGCTTCATTAAATAAAATGTGATTAATGTGACCATATGTGCTATTAATTTAAATCGATCTGATTGCTGAATAACGATGTGCTTCCCTGTTTTTTACAATAGAGTTCGAAGGATATGACGAAGGTCATTACTCCTTATTCTGTTAATCCCCCATTGTTGCCTGCTCTTCGATGTATCCTTAAACGTGCTCGTTTTTCCGTACACATGGTACAATTGCGTTAACAGACAGAAACAGATTTCACGACACTAGTAGCGTGAGCTCACGTGTAGCTAGAATTCTCGTAATCTAATTTCCTTGTTTTTTCCCGCGTGATTTTGCTCGTGCTTGAAAGAAAAAACATTCAATATCGTTGTTATATGCTCCCTCACTTTATACTTATCCGATACACGTATTTATACATCCCGTAGCATGTCTTTTGTACCATATGCATCCCAGCACCACGTTGTGACATGCAGATTGCGATGAAATATTTCGTCAAACGTGATCTCTTCTGTTTCTCCGCAGTGAGTCCAATACCAGAAATATCTCCCGGTGGTCAGGACAGCGTCTCTGCAATGTGTCAGCAGCTTTCTCGAGGGCTTTCTCTGCTCTCGAGCAGCGACGACTTTGGACCAATGCCGTCCCTTGCCGCGAGCTCCATCGCTAAACAACTTTTCACGAGCACCATCACTAACTCTCCTCCAGGTACTTTCCAGGAAAGATCAATGAAAGTTACTAATTTCCCTTTTCGTTCCGATCAATCGCGATGGTCGATGGTGCGTTAAAAGAATCGTAACTTTTCTTTATAACTTCTTCGTAACTTTGTTCGTAATTTTCACATGGCGATCCTTTTCAGTAACGAGTAGCAGCTCATTGGACGAGATGAAACTGCAGAATGGTCCCAGCATCAATAATAACAACAACGATAATAACAAGAGCGACGAGCTCGGCGGTCTGAATCACGTCGGGCCCAGTTGGCAAGAGTCGGCATCCCCCGTTCTCGCGTCAAACCACAGGCTCACGCCTCTTCTTAAGACAAGCAACTTGAGTCCTGTTCTTCCAAGGACGAACGCGCCTACTCCGGTCATTATGAGCACACCGGCACCGTCGACAGCAAGCCCCGCTTTTAGCACAGCTTCTACGTCCTCTTTGGGAAATACGTCTACGTCGGCTGTGAACAGATCGCCGATACCAATAAGTTCGGCGATGACACCGAAAACAAGTTCTCCCAGCGCCAGCGTAGCGTCCGTCTCCTCGGCATTATCCATCTCGACAGACGTCGGCCAAGTTTCATCGGCAACCAGTGTTCCGACAGCTTTAGTAAGTTGAACATTTATGAACAAGTTTCTTAATTCGATGAGCGAAATTCTTTAGAATTTTATTAAAATTAAATTATTCGCAAAACTTCAAGTAAATCAGGCGTGAAAATTCTTCATGTTATTCTTCTTGAAAACTTTTGATCATTTACATTATTTAATTCTTACAGCCGACATACAAGAATCTTTTCTTCCTTTGGTCCATTGTATCGTATCACTAAGGTAAATTACTGGGGACGGTCTTCTCTCACGAGTTTCTCTATTCACCAGGTACAACCACTTTCCACGGCAGCCGGTTTGCCGAAACCAGAACAATGGTTGGGCAGTATAACCGGCTCGGTGCCGTCGCCGGGGTCGCAGCAGGTAGCTGCCAGTCCACGACGAGCACCTCCGCTTCACGCCAGAGCGCACTCGCTCGGGTCGGCCGCGATGCAGGGCCAGGCTTCCAGAGGAGGACCCTCCGATCCTTTCGACGTCGAGTGGGCAGAAATCGCCGCCAGAAATCTGCGGCAATCGACCGCGACAACGAATCCCTTCATTATGCCGAACGCGACCCAGGCGTTCCAAGTGCAGTTGTAGCGTCAGGAGTTCATCAACAGCGTCGCTAAGTATTTTCGCTCGAGCACATAGCGGCAGTCCGCACGTTCGCGTTTCGACGTCGCGCACGATCGAAAATACTACACGTAAGCCGCCGTGTCCTTGGCCCGACCTCGAACACCGTCGAATGCTGTCGCGCGCGTAATGCCGCGGTCAAGCTTCTTCCGGTTGAATAATACGAGTTCTCTCTAAACAGGAGAGGACCCGGAAAAAAAAGAAGCCGGGTTCCGAAGGAGCACGACGACGAGCTTTCTCTTATATCGAGTCGGCATTTAGTAGAACGACAGTAGCGCAGCGAACTTAAAAACCAGCACAAAAGAAAAAATATCAGCGTAAAATACTTTATAGATAGATAAGTATACGCGCACAGCCTTAACGACCTCAGTAAAAAGTAAAAAAATGGTACACGCATAAACGCATTAAAAACCAAGCATATATGTTCGGGTGATGTGACAGGGAGATACACAAAAGTTTCATGCACCGAATAATAACAGTGGCTTACAAGCTCGTCAGCCGCGATTATATGGAGAAGCAATAGACGTCGCGCGAAATACCAACAACGGATTTCCCGACAGTATCGATAATTATACTTCAATGTCTGTCACGCGATATATCGTAATTGGATATCCCAATTATCTTGAGTAGAGTTAGGCTCGAACCGCGAGCGAGATTATCGTCGTTCTGCATGAAAAAACGAAATTGTACGCACCCAAGATTATACTGCACCCTTACCATTTTTTTTTCTTTTTCAAGAGAGAACAAATTACGCGTAGTGTAGTCGCTCTTCGTGATCGTGTGTCCCGCGACCTGGATCGCGAAATGATAATCGTACCTTTCGCAGGAGGGAAACTTGCATTTCCGGCGGGTTCACCCGGCTCAAGCAGACAAGCACGTTAGATAGATGTAGAGTGACATTTCACCATACGTGAACTGTCATTATGCAGGTGGATTAACATCCGCGTGAGGGACTGTGATATTGACGCGAAGTGGCCAGTACTTAAGCGAACAGGGTCGAAGAAGAAGTACTCGTGAGGAACTTGCTCAAGGTCGTCGTGCCGCGCGATAACAGAGAGAATAAGAGCGATCGTGAGCTCGGGTACCGCGGACTCTATCGTCCTGTATAGCCGGCAGAAAACACCCATATAGATTACTTAAATAAAGATTAGTTGTTGAAGGTTATAGCGGAGATATTGTCTTACACTATCGTCGTCTATTATATATATATATACACACATATATATATATATATATACACACACACACGAGCGTGTTGCATTTATCGTAAAGATGGAGGATCGCGGGATGATGAGAAAATTCTCGCACGAGGACGACGCTCACGTCGAACGATTTCCTTGAGAATCTTAGACGGTGCTTCCGCTCTGTAATAGGAATAGCTGTGCGAAAATCGTTCGTCGAGCCGATCCTCGAAAAAAAGGTGCGAGTTCATATCTGACGATCTGATTGCAATCGAGTGCAAGAAGATTTTCCTCAGACCCGTATAGTAATAATTGATAGCGTCCCGCGAGATATCAGTATTGCGCCTCTAGCAGCTTTCTGTCTTTCAAGTTAACGGCTGCACTTTCGGTTTTTCGAAACGGATCGAGGGTAAAAGTCGAGGAAGGCCAAGGGAGATAATCACAAGAGGGATAATTGAGGCGCGTATGTGTGTAGTTATGCATTGTACATAGATTAATTATTTAAAGTATGACACGACAGTGTATAGGAAAAGGAGGAAGAACGTATGAAAAAGTTGCAAAGAAAGAACGTTAATGGAATCATTCATTAAACCGGCGACTCAGCAATGAGACGAGAAAAATTCTTCCTAGATGAAATTTAATCGATGTGTAATAATATCTTATAAATATGATTTTAGGTGATTATATTGAAGAGGAGACATAGCACACATAATATTTGCGCGATCATATGATAAATCTGCGACTTATAATTTATTTACGAGTTCGATTATAGCTCCTCCTAATTCTTGCGTTATTTTTAAGAATAGCAGATTTTGTCACACATTCGCAGTCATTCTGATAAATATGTACGTATATGTACAATATTATACATGTAGACATTCTTGCAATACTCCACACCGAGATACTTACGCAACATAAGTTTTTGATCGCGCGATTTAATTTCGATGTCGCATTAAAGTCGCGTCTCAAATCGTATCTAATGTAATTTATTTATTTAGCCACGCTGTGAACGTGAAGCGTACCTACATATATATATCGATATTCTTCCACACGGCGAGTATTGTTTAAGAAGTATTATCGCTTCATTTGCCTAATAGATCTTAATCAGAAAATTGATTTAGAAAGAAATTGTTAATTGGCGATTATGAATGCGAAGGATACATCCATCTATGTCTGCGAGAGAAATTTTTGCCGTCACCGTTGCGAGTTGTTCGGCGAAAATGGACTTGGTTTTTTCGAACCACCTTCCGTCCGTCCCGAAAATCAAAAGGTAAAAAAAAAGAGATAACAAAATTAAAAGCGCGATGAAAATTTAAACAAACACTGTAAAGTAGGCAGCAGGGAACGATTGAGTACTTATTGCGGTACTTATGCGAGAGAATATCGGTTAATCAATGTACTTAAATATTAATGCACGTAGAGAGATCGTTGCTGGCGAAATCGCTAATCGACGCACGTCGTCGACGTCTTCGTCTTTATTCGTTCTTTTCGTATTTTTCTCTCGTTTTTTTATTATCTTTGAAATTGAAAAATTTCTTCCGTTACTTCGTTTTTGTGTCCTCGAGAAGGAGAGAGAGAAAAAGAACGAGAAAAAATGTGTACATAACGCAGGATAGTGATTCGTTATAACTTTATCACATTTACGTACTTACTGTTTTCTTTTTCCTTTTACGTTTCTTGGTCGATGTACGCGCTAACTCACATTTGACTAGGATCGAAAAGGAGCGATAGCAGCGTCTTGGCTGATGTTACATCCGCTTTTACAACGCTTTTGCGACGTATCCGGGCGTATATTTGATGCTTCTTTACTTTTGTCGTCATTTTTCATCAAAAAGTAAATCTCGTTTGTTTGTGACTATTCTTTTTATCGCGCCCGGAAAAGCGCGAGGATTAGCCAGGACGCGTTCCGGTGTCTCGTTCGACTGAAACAGACAAGTGCATTTAAAAAATATATATATAACAGTGACACACACATAAAAATATATATAAATACAGACAGTTTTACACACATACAGAACTACTTACCTAGAGAAGGAGACGCCGGGACAAGAGTATAGGCGAATAGATGCACCGCGTGCCAAATTCAAAAGTGCAACCGCGTTGCCTGCCAATTGGTACATCGCGCACGCTTCCGTGGTTGTGTTGTACATAGTGTCGCCGGTCGATTCCTGGATCAACGTACGACTTAATGCGTGTATATTTCGTAAAGGTATCCTTGTTCATTTTACATTGTATCTGCCACTGTAAAAATACGATTTATTATATAATATCTGTTGTGATTATGAAAGTCAGGTCTTTTATTTCTTTCACAAAATATATCTCCGCACTTTTTTCAAGCGAGAAAGGTGCCAATTTCTTTCCATTATCTTCAAGATGCGGTAGTCGCCTTTATATGCGATGGAGAAGAGGCAATTCAACGGTAATATGTGTAATAATAAATATGATAGTCAGATTTCAGCAGCGTGAAAAAATGGATGAAAAATATTAATTCTTTTTCTCCGAGTTAATCATGGAATGGAAATGTCAATATCTATTTCTAATACTTTATTTTATTTAAAAAAAAACACAATTTTTCTTGTTACTGAAATATGAAACTATGAAAGATTATATTATATATATATAATGTAATGCGATATTAATAATATTTATTATCTATAGTAATATTTTTCAGATATAATACTTTCGAATTTTTCAATACCTTAAATTAATAATCTAAATATTTTTATATATATATATAATTTTCAATATATGTCTATTAAAAAAAATGATAAACTATGCACGATTAAATATATACACATATTTTAATCTACTACAAGATGTCACACTGTTATACTATGATAGATATAAAATTATTTTTCTTAATATATTGTATTTAGTAAATATTAATGTTTACTGCAAATTTAAGTAATTCTGTAATCAGTTTATGAACAATTTTCTTAACAGTTTTCAAATGTTTCTTATATATATATATATTATAATATGCGAAGAAAAACAAACTGAAATGAATGACAGATGAGAAAAATCAGTAACTTAACCATGTTATTAAAATAATTTGAAGTACAAAAATGATTAATATGTCATATAAATATAGGACAAAGAGCACTGCATATTTTCGTTTTAGAATATCGTAAAAATTTCGAATTATGTCAAACAATATCTATCATCATGATCAATATAAGCTTAATCAAATATTCGAGCAAGTAAAAGCTATTTCGGAGGTAGTGGATGAACTTAGGATAGCACTAAATGATTTGAAGAAGGCAGTCATCGATGTAAATTGTAAGAGAGTTTTTCTTGAGTCTACAAAAGAAAATAATAAAATTGTCGAATCGACTGTACTGAGAAAAATGAAAAATGAAACGTATTTTAGAAATACTGGAACTTGCACAAAGATCGATGAAATGCATCAGCTCACAGATAATACCCAGGTATTCCTAAAATAGACAATGATCTTTCTACATTTCTACAACATTAATTATGCAACGTTTGCAATGATTACAATAATTTTACATAAATGTAAAATACTTATTATACATATATTTTTATTATATATAAAAAAGTTATAAGCAAACAATGTTATAAGTATATTTATTATATTTATAACATTATTACCCAAAATTTTATAAAAAAATATATAATTTATTTTCTTATACAAACTTACAATGCAATTCAATTTTTTACGTAAATTTCTGTTGTATCTTTTTACGTAAAAATTATTTATGTTGTGTAAATTGTTATACAGATGAAAATATATATATATATATATATATAACATTTATTATATCGTTATACAAATGACAAATACATTATAATATTTGTTATTAGGCTTGGAGATGTTGCTCAGTTTCTTCAAATTATATTCATTCTGAGAGAAAAAGCGATCATAAGCCATCAGCGCATCCAATTAGATCCTTAATGTACGATAGCCTAAAATTATTTAAGAATAAAATTATAAAAAATATACAAAGCAGTCTAAAAACTCGACGATCACTCGGGAGCAATGAACATAAATGTGTGACGTCCAATCAACAGCAATTACAAATGTGCATTCTGCAAAAAGAGAAAAAGCAAAAATCTCTCAAAAATACAAGGAATAAAGACATAATTAAAGAACACAACACTGACATCAGCAAAGAATTATATAATTCGACAGATATATCATTAACATTCGACGTTTCTGTACAAACAGAGATCGCTGTATGGCAAGAAAACGAGGAAAATTTATCCAATTTTCCATATCAAAACGTGATAAAAAATACACAAGCAAGGCCGTTATCAATGATAAGCGATGATCGTTTTATGATTCATTCAGATCGGCTCACGGGCGATTTATCGAAAAATCACGCGAAATATATGTTCTTGACGAATAAAAGAAAAAAATATAAAAAATGTTCGTGCAAAGAACAATGTCCTTATGCACTATACAAATTGCCGTGCAACAAATACAAATGCAGTACACCGACAAAAAAAGTAGACAACGAAATAAACGGATTGACATTCGAGTGCATAAGTTTCCAAAGAAAGAATAATTTGCCGAGATTTGTAAATGTTGATACAGCACGAGAGAAAAGTGATAGACGTTTCGCGGATTTTTCGCCTGTTAAATTTAAAGTGAATGAATCTTCAACTTCTTCGCTTTCGGTGGATCTCGAAGTTAAGATTCACAAGGAGTATCCCAATTCGGAGAACATCGACGAATTTTCCAAACGGAGAAGAGCCAGAACGTATATTGTAAATAAAAAAAGTATGAGAAAAAATGACTTAATTAAAAATTTTGAAAAGGAAACTGAACCATTTTTCAATAAAATTCATTTTCCTTATTGAGACACGAAAATAAAAAAAAGAAAAATATTGATGAAATAATAGAGGTAAGTTAAGGTTGATGATTTCATTCGATTCATAAAAAAAATCTGTCAATATTACTTAAGATCACGCGAATTTTTTTTATGTCGAAGGACGACATTTTTCTAAAAGAAAAACGAGATGGAGGAAGATAAATGTACAGATGCACACAAAATATCGTGTTTTAACTATATACTTATATAGAAGACATATCATTTTTTAATGATTATGCAAAAAACGCAAGATAAAAGATAAAAAAAGATTACAAAAAAGATTATTAAAAAAAAATAAAAGATGCATCATCAAGATGGGCGCTTTATCATTGGAAATATTTTGACCTTAAATTAAAAGGTATTATTACCATAAGTTATTTTGCATTCTAGACTAACAAAGATGTAAATGCTCATTCAAAAAAAATTTTTAATCAAATACGTGACTATAGACTGATGACTGGCGAAATAGATCTGTAAAAACATCTTATCTGTGTTATTTGTAATCACATTTCCGCTGAAAAGTATAAAAATCTCATGTGTTATCTTATTAATTATTTTCATTCTGCATTTAAAATACTGAATTTTAACATAAGTAATGCTCATATATCAGGCAAACTTTATAACTGCCTAAAAACTCGAAAATATTACTGCTGCAATTTTCATAATCGTAATATTATTTCATCGTGTTTTATCATTTTCAGCGTTTAGCTTTGATAATCAATGATTAAAAATAGAAATAGGATAATATTTTAATCAAATGTGTGCACCACATTAGTTAAAATATAATTTATTATAGTTATAACATATTAATTTTGAGAAGATATGTATATGTAAACATACGTAAAGCGTACATTTGCAAAAATGCATTTATACAGATGTTGTTCAATATGTCTCGTAATATTACAAATTCGAAAAAATACATTAACACATTATTCATTCCTGACGCATAGATTAATTTATATAATTTAACAAAAACAATTTTCTTTATCCTATCTATGTAATTTAAACATGATGTATAGATGACTACATTGCAAATATATTTGACAAGATTTATATTTATAATAATATTGTTTTATAAAGTTTTATAATAATATTGAAAAATTATATATGTACATGGCACATTTCATTTATATAGTTAGTCTCGTAGAAGTAAATAGTAAAATTTTAACATAATTTAAGGTTTCGGAAAAAATATTCTGCGTAAACTGTACGCAAAATATCAACATATATTAAATATAATAATGAACGATTCTTTTAAATATTATTTATCACGAATTAATGTCGCAATGTTCCTAAATTCAATCTCAGATATTTGAAAAAAAAAATTAATATATTTTTACGCACTCATAATATTATTTAAATAACAATATAAAAAAATTATTTTTTATTATAAAAGAAATGCAATGTTAGAAATTAATCGCGCGTATAGAACAATAGAAATAATAATTGATTTCAAATATCCAGATTGATAATAAATTTCTTAATGTAAAAAGTTATCTCATATAATATAATATAATATATGTACACGTTGGAATACATAAATATATAGGATGATTTATACACATTGTATGATTTTACAGCTATTGCTGTACAATTTTCCATGTCCATTAGAAATATACGTCATATTTTGCACGATATTATAGAACTTAGAAATCAAGAGAAAATCTCAATTATATAAATTATTTTTCTGCGAGAGCTATAAAAAGTACAAATTGATGATCGTTTGAGTTTTGCAAAAAATTTTTCTTCGCGATGATATTTATTGTTAAAAATAAACTCGTATAGAAAGTAATGGAAGAACAATGTGATTGATATGACATATCTTACATTTATATCGTTATTATAGTAAAGCCAAGAGAAATAATTTTATCATTAATCAATCGCCGGAACCGTGACATATAAAACTCTAAATAAATCTTACTAAATTAAGAGCTAAATTTTCTACATAAATATATGCGAAAGAACGTACTGAAAAAGACCACGCCCATGAAAATTGTTAACACAATGCAAGTCATTCCTACATGTAATCTTCATGCATCAATCTACGGGTATCATCTTGCGAATTCGTCAATTGCAAATTCACCAACTGATTCAGATTACATTTCGGATGCTAATCATTCCACATCATTCTTATTACTCACGCTTAAAACTTTGTATTTGTTCTTCGAGACATTCCGTCGTAGATTCTACAAAAGTTTTGTTCATAACTTCGTACACTTGTTCCATAAGTTTTGGAAGATCGTTTTTAGTCAAACCCGCGGTAGGAATAGGCGGTAAGACTGTAATATAACTAGTACCTAAAATAGAAAGTCTTTCTTTTAGAAGCATGCATAAAAAATATAATTTATAATTATATATAAGAAAACATTTCTTAAAAAATATATAGAGATATTCATTTGATATATTTATTAATTATACATTTATAAAAATAATTTTTGGTTTATACCTGAATAAAATCTTTTTAATTTGCCATCTAAAAAATAGTACTTTGACACAACAACAGGTTGAATCGGCATTTGGGATTCAATTGCGACATGAAAAGCACCTTTCTTAAAAGGAAGCAACGAATTACCCGAATGTCGATGTCCTTCGGGAAATAGAAGAAGTCTCCGCTAAAAAATTCAATCGAAAATATCAATACGCTTTCGTAAAGTATAATTAAAATAATATAATTACCTATATATTAATTTATATTATATGTAAACATGTATACTCATATTACATAATTTAAATAATCTATTCTTTAGTGTTTTATTTTAGATTGTTATTCATTAACACACAAAGAATAATTACAAAAATATCACCTTTGCTAAACGAATAGATTCCGCTGTATCGTTAATAATTCGTTGGGCTTCTTCGACGTTTTTTCTGTCAATGAATACTGTTCCCCAAAGCCAACTCGCGAGACCGAATGGTCCAAGATACAAAATCTCTTTTTTAGAAATAACTGTGCAATTCTCCATCGCTAACCATAATTCACCTAAAACTATATTGACCAATTTTATTATGCATATATCTATCATTCTTGATAAAAAATATACAAGCTTTTATTCGCACAACACATACATTATTTTCTCAAGTTTGTCTTCTTAACAATTTTTCTTCTTAATCTAATGAGACAAATTTAGAATAATTGTAATAAGTAATTATAATTACCACAAAGATCTAGTGAACTCTGATGATTAATGAGCACGACACAACCTGAATCTTTGAGGATGTTCTCTTTACCGCGAAAACGGAATTTGATTCCGATTATTTTCGCTATTGTTACTACACATCTGGCTGGCATTCTGAAAGATTTCATATTTATATTCTATTTTTCAAGTTTAAAGGTTTGATTTTATTCACATGTATAGGAACATACAGTGCATTTTTCCAGCTACGAATTCGGAACAGCATGAACGGTATCCATAATCCTGCTGCTAGCGCGCTCCCTACTATGAAGAAGATGAATTTCGCTCGATATCTCACTTTCTCGCTCAAGGCACAAACCATCACAAAGAGAAATATCAGGGCGATGCCGCTCGTCGTATAAACGCTGTACAGTACTCTGATATGGTGCAAAATTAATTATATCAATCGTGCGTCAAATTCGTGTGACATTTAAAAATCAAAATTCGCAAAGAGATAAAGTTATAAAAGACATTAAAAAGTTTAAGTTCAATAAAATAAAAGATATATTAATTTGTTCTTTATTATATTCATAACTATAGAAAAATGATATGTTTTATTTTTAAAAAATGTGCCTCAAAAGAACTACGTTCGTATTTTTTTTTTAGGTTTATACGCATGTATAAGAACTCAAGTGCATCATTTTGTTCTTTATTATTCATATATAATTTGTTCTTCATTTTTTATAACTGTAGAAAAATGATGTGTTTTATTTTTAAAAAGTTTACCTCAAAAGAACCACATTCGTTTCTTTCAGGTCTATACTTATATAAGAACGCATGTGCATCGTTTTGTTCTTTATTATTCATAATTTGTTGTTTATTATTCATAATTTATTCTTTATTATTCATAATTTATTCTTTATTATTCATAACTATTAAAAAATGATGTTTTATTTTTAAAAAGTTTGCCTCAAAAGAACCACGTTCGTTTTTTTCAGGTCTATACATGTATATAAGAACTCATGTGCATCGTTGCACTTATGCTATAAATTTACTAGTGGTCTCTTTGTCTCTCTGTCTCTCTTTCTCTCGGTCTCCCTCTAACTCTTTCTTTCTCCCTCCCTTTGTCTTTCTCACTCTCTTTATGGTTAATTAAAAGTTTATAAAAAGGCAAGTGCTTCAGCTAGTTAAAAGACATTTTTAGTAATTGTAATGTTAAAGTAAGATGATATATATAAAATCTTTTGTTGTTTCCTTCTTTATTCGAATCTTCTTTTCTTTTTCTTTCGTGATCCGTCTACGAGTTAAAGTTGCAGGATTACTGTTATTGTATGTAGCTACTATTTTTTTCAATTTGTCCGCTTCAACAATTGAAATTGTTCACAAATAACTGTTTTATGTGTATCATAAAGACTATCAGAATTGATTAACTTAATAAACTTCTTTTTATATATACATAATATTATTACACAAAAATTATTGAATTTCAAAAATATAACAATTTTATGTGTGGCATACTCTTATAAAATAACTTCTGATAATCAATAAAAATAGATACAGAAGATATAAGTATATTAGTATAATATTTAACATTTGAGAATGGAAGGTGAAAACATATTCTTCCAATTTTCATTACTTCTATTCTCTTATCTAATTTCTTTTCTGTTTAATTAAATATATTTTAAAATTTGCAGTCAAATATTATTCGATATATATTTTCTCGAAAATTAATTATTAAGATATATAAATCATTCATTTTTTTTATGCAAGAAGAGGACATACATTGTCCCGAAAAAGTATAATTTCAAAATTTAAGATATAAAACATTGTTCCAAAAAGTCAATGCTGAAATTGTAGTCATGAGACATTGTTTCGAAAAATCATTATACCGAAATTTAAACAATAAGACATGAAACATTGTCCCGAAAAATCACAGTACCAAAATTTAAGAAGTAAGCCAAAATACCGAAATATTTTCATGTAGAGACAAAAAGCTGTTCATACATCGGTATGTACTTCAAAAAGATTATTTTCGTATAACATAAAGTTAGTTTTTATTTATAATAAATACGGAATAAATACTATTATTTTGATATTATTATTTGATATTTTAGATTTTGAATTTATGTATAATAATATATATATATATATATATATATATATATTATAATTATACATATATTATATAATATGTGTAATTAAAACAATTAAATTACGTTTAATTTTAATTGATAAATAGCATCTAAAATAATTGAAGAACTTTTTCACACCTTTATCTCGTGTTACAAATCCCTTTTTATTATATCGAGCATCCTTTTTATTATCGAATGACGCAAATTAGATGGGATTTACGATGATCGTGCTTGCCATATCTTTTAAAATGCATGTGCAGTTGTGCACGATATAAAATGCGTGAGAAACAAATGCATATATATAAATATGTCTTTTCACACGTGCATTTATTTGCATCAGACGACCGACACTAATTATATGATATTTTAAAATTGTAATATTTTTCAATATTTATGAAACAAAGTAATTTTTTTACGCGCGTCGATTAATATATACGACAATATAACATGATTTAAAACTAAAAAAAACATGATTATTCTGCCGATAATCATCGGCAGAATAATCATGTTTTTTTTTTTTTTGGTTTTTTAGTTTTAGTAAAAAAAAGTTTAGTTTTTTTTTTTAGTTTTTTAGTGTTAGTAAAAAAAAGTTTAGTTTTTCAATTTTTTTTAGTTTTAAATCATGTTATATCATTGTATATATATTAATCGACGCGCGTAAAGAAATTACTTTGTTTCATAAATATTGAAAAATATTACAATTTTAAAATATCATATAATTAGTGTCGGTCGTCTGACGCAAATAAATGCACGTGTGAAAAAACATATTTATATATATGCATTTGTTTCTCACGCATTTTATATCGTGCACAATTGCACATGCATTTTAAAAGATGTGGCAAGCACGATCATCGTAAATCCCATCTAATTTGCGTCAGTTGATAATAAAAAGGATGCTCGATATAATAAAAAGGGATTTGTAACACGAGATAAAGGTGTGAAAAAGTTCTTCAATTATTTTAGGTGCTATTTATCAATTAAAATTAAACGTAATTTAATTGTTTTAATTACACATATTATATAATATATGTATAATTATAATATATACATATATTTATATATATATATATATATATATATATATATATATTTATAATTTTTATTTTTTTTATTTAAATTTATATATTTTTTATTTTATTATAAATAAAAATTAACTTTGTATTATTCTATGAAAATTATTCTTTCAAAGTACGTACTGATATAAAAATAAATTGTTGTTCCTAAATAAAAAATTCGGTATATTGTCTCATTTCTTAAATTTCGACATTATGACTTTTCGAAACAATGTCTCATATCTTAAAATTCGGTACATTTTTTCGGGATTATGCATGTTCTCCATATTTTTGTGTATACATATAGCAAACATAAAACATTGAAATAACATTGAAATAACATTGAAATAAACATTAAAATATGAAAACTTAGACACAAAGATAAATTTCGAAGAAAACATCGAAGAAAAAGAATTTTTTGGAAGTTACATAATCGATTGTATTATTATATTAATGACACAATTAATCACATAATGCAATCATTAATATAACAAAATTCATTGTCAATGTTTCTAGATAGGATTGAAGTTCAATTTTTTTATCACCATTTTTTACCATTGTTCCTTATAATTTCGAATGAGACTATAAATTATCAAACAGACGTATATCGCATAAATGAACTTCGCACTTTCTTGTATTTTTGCATTATCAAAAAAAACAGATGTCATACGAATGTACATATTTATGTAATAGATACATGTTTTTACGACAAATAAAAAATTATTTTCATCTATTTACTTATAAATTAATAATATTATTTGTAATTAAATTTTATTAAACCTCGTTATATTAATCTCAAAAGACATTTGTAAGTTTTATTTTCTAACGACATACTTATTTATATTATTTGTAAAAATAAAATTGTAACCTTCTTCAATATGAGTAGCTATTCTGGAAATCATATTATTACAATGTGAAAAAACAATAAAAAATGATTATCTTATAACTTCTACAAAACATGAATCCGATAGTATTATTAACTGACTCTTTGTTCCAAAATAAGCAAATATATAATACAAAGATATGCAAGAAAATGAAACTATTCTCCAATAAGCAATAATATTGTGTTTCCTCAGTCTTTACGATAACGTCAATCATTCATTAGTAAATTAATTTTTCTGACATACATTGTTGTATTTATAATCACGCAGGGTCGAGTTCACATTGCAATGCAAAGTAATCGATTCTTTTTATGTGAGAATCATTTCAATTATCACATATTTCCGTCCCCCACATCCAGCTTTACAATTGCACTATTTTATTCTGAGGAATATGCTGTGTGTGCTATTCTTCACGTGATTAAAATTCTACTCTATCAGATAAATATTGAAAATTATCGTTAGAGTTATTTAGAGAATTTTTTTAAATTTGAGTATTTTGACATTTACACATTTTAAATTTATTCGAAAAATAGTTAAATTATTTTTTAATAACTTTTTATAATCGAAAACATATCTTTTGATTACATAGATTTCAATTATAATCCAAGAATTTAAGAAAGATCGATTATTGTGCAATAAATTGGTATTAAAAATTAATATATTAAATAAAATGTATTAATACATTAATACATTTAATTTGAAATAGAAAATGAAACAGATATAATTTCGTAATTAATATATAAGTTAATATATAAATTAATTATAAATCAAATGTTTCTATTTTAATATTAAAATTTTATTATTAATATTTATAAGATTAAAACACTCTTTTTCACACTATAAAGAAAATAATTAAAATTTTTAAGTTATATATATTTTTTGTATATTCCATTTTTCACCTAAATTTTGATTGTTAATTAATTGATTTAATTAGTAGATTAATCAATTCTATGTCTATGTGATAGATTTCAAATTAAATTTGAATTTGAAATATAATCTTAAAATGAGAGAAATTACAAAATATTGATATACATGCAATGTAAAACACTATTTGTATCTGTTTATAAGACACAAATTTCACACTGTGTATTACGACATGAATACAACAAATCTTTTAAATTAAGATAAAGAAAGATAATGAGAGATAGATTTATTATTTCTTCAAACATTATATTTATCGAAATAATATACTGCAGCTCAATTTTCAGTTTGTAATGTGAAGCAAATAAATAATCATCACAGATATTATGCGGATCATCCGATCACTAAAGGTCAAAATTCTTCTTGACTGTTTTGACTACTTAAGTCCTTTACTCTTTCAGGTTGACGAACGAGTCAATTCGTTCGTAAAAGGTTAAACGATTTCATTCAGTAAGTTTCAATTTGATTCGAATTGTCAAGATAATATCCTGAGATACCTCAATATTTTTCTAATTCATAGTTTGTGTTCTTTATGTTAAGCCCATAATGAACATAAAAAATAATGTATTCTATTCGATTTATTATTTAACATAATAAACGCAAAAATGAATTAAATAAAGTACTTAAGATAATATTTTTGATAACAATTTGTTATTTTGTGAAAGATAAAATTGATTTGATGAATTGATATGTAGACGCGCAAAAAACATACGCATAAAGTATAAAAAATGATGCGTAAAAGTGTAAAGTACAACATATATTACATGTGAACAGAAATGAGTAATAGTCCGATCGAAATTCAAGGAACATAGTCCGATCGAAATTCTATACATAATTGAAATATGTACTTACATTGGAGATAACACATGGATAATATACTTCAGTATCGATAACACAACGTTACATATACAAATATTCAATCTATTAAATTGATAAAAATGTTCCTGTTCCGAATATATAATCTTCATTCCATTGCTATTAATAAGTACTATTAATAAAGATAAATATGAATAACAAGTTGTGTAATCTAATAAAAATATATACACTAAAGTACTTTTAACTTCATGAAAGTAATAAATCTTACATGTTTTTCTGCAATGCACAGCTTACAGAAGTTAGGCCTATTTTCCATTATGATAATTAATGATAAGACTTTATGTTAACAAATAATAACGTATAATACATGTACTTCTAAGTAAATTATTTTAGAAACGTATTATGTATATTCACTATAAATAGTAATGAATTAATTAAAAATGCGTTAAATACACGTTATAAAATAATATAATTTTATGATATAGTCAATAGTAAATAATAGAAAATCAATAAAATAAATAGAAAATTACAATAGATTAGAAATATATATATATATATATATATATATATCTCATTATGTATACGAAAATATATACTACTAAAATATGTTATTATAAATTTGACATAATTCAAAATTTTGTGAATTGTCCACCCTTATCGATCTGTCAATAATTTGTGAATAAATTAAAATTAATTTTATCTATCTAATTATTTTAATTGTTATTAAAAAACAGATCATTATATTTGCTTGTCATTAATATACCTATATATATATATATATATATATATATATATATATATATATATATATATATATACATATAATTCAAATACTGTAAATTTTAAATATAATAATAAGTGACTAATTTTTGATAAATTTATATCTAATTTAGTTATTAATAAGTCATTTATATAAATATGTTAGTAATTCAATGTTAAATGAATTTTCTTAATCAAAATTTTATTTTTTTTACAAAATAATTAATTAAATAAAACTTTAAAAAATTTCGCAACACATAAGTTACAAATTATGCTTCTATTTATACAAACAAAAATATTCTATATTTCTGATTTTAAAAAATTCTATTTTTAAAAGAGTTTCCTCAAATATATTTTATTTTATATATTTATACCGTTTATTCATGAAATTGCACTTTATTCATGTTTATCTATGCTTATTATTACCCTATCATGTAAATAAATGTAAATATTTCCTATAAAAAACTTATTACGCATGTTTCCTTAAATGAAAATTGAAATGTGTCCATGAAGAGAAATCGCTGACATTTACCTTAATCACTATTGTTTACCTGGTTTATTATTTATTCTTTCGTTTCGTATATGGTTCGTGTGCTACACATGATTCATGTAGTTTATGCGTGTCCTTATTCTCAATTTTTCATTCGATAAACGTCAATAACGATCGCGTTAATAATAACCGCAGCGCGGTTACTATACACTATATTTTATTTTTTAATTTCCTCTGCATTCGATGTATTCCGGGACAAAATTAACCGAATAAAAAGAACAATATATAATATTGTCACGTTGATTACTTACGTTTTCAACATGATGTTATGCAGATAAGTACGTAGCGTTCACCGCGATTGATCAAAAACAACTGTCAAATGCCAACAACCGTCGCGATCGTCTCGCCGTAGTGACCTACAACGCTATAGTCAGATGGCACGTGGTCCATCGAACGATACATCGAACGATGAGTCGACACATCTCGTCAATCTTCGGTACTTCCCGCCTTTTCAAAAACACCATCAATGGTTGTGTGCATATATATACTTGATATTCTCGAATCAATAATCTACAAATAAAAAAAAACAAAGATGAGATAAAAAAGAGAAATAAGATATGTCCTATATAAGGACAGGGTTATTCTTACAAAAAACTCTAAGTAAGAAAAACTCAT
This sequence comes from Nylanderia fulva, assembly GCF_048542155.1. Lineage (NCBI taxonomy): Eukaryota > Metazoa > Arthropoda > Insecta > Hymenoptera > Formicidae > Nylanderia > Nylanderia fulva. Next base: position 2,811,899 of record NW_028190161.1, on the reverse strand, counting down.
CTATAGGAAAATGAAAAAAATATATATAATTCTAATTAAATAAATAATAATTCTATAATACAATGTCGATTTTTGCAGCTTAAACAATTTCAAATAAATATATATTAATATAAATAATAATCACTCTAGTATATAAAATATATATATATATATATCATGAATGCAAAAATATATATACATATATATATATTATATATTATGAATTTTTTTTGTTCAATAATTTATATATATATATATATATATATATATATATTTTATTTAAATTTTTGTTTTGCTATATATATTTGCGTGTTTATGTCAATATATATCCGATTAAAAACCATCTATAATTATTCATAAAATTAATATACACCATACCGCATATATATGTAATATGTCTATACACATTTTCACGCATACATTTATAAATCCACACACATAAGTAAATTTGTCAGCATCACTGCTGCTGTATTCGTGTGCTTCTCTAAATATTTCCTACTACTACACTATTATTTCAAATAGATCTCTACAATGGCATCTCCTGAGTCAAAATCACCTGAACAATCCGAAAAAAATCGAAAATACGATAGACAATTGAGGTACTACTCGTTATAATAAATTTTGAGGTTATACATGACAAAACTTTTATGTCCTGTCTTTGCTCCCATTTTCTGATTAAATCGATAATTTTGCCACTTTTATAATTTTAGTTATATTTTTCTCAAATTATACTTGTTTTTTCTTTTCCTTCCATATAAGAAATATTTTTCATCGTACCATTTTTGTCATTGACAGATTATGGGGTGATCATGGCCAAGCAAGTTTAGAAGCTGCTCATGTCTGTCTTATAAATGCTACTGGGCTTGGGACAGAGATATTAAAATCGCTAGTGCTTCCAGGTATAGGAGCATTTACTATAGTAGATGGCAAGAAGATTACTCTTGAGGATATCGAACCTAAGTATGTACATAATATTGTAACTGTTAGACCAACATTATACTCTCGAGATTTATTTTAATGTAATACATTAAATGGATTTGAATTAGTTTTTTTCTAGAAGCAGACAGTGTTGGAAAATCTAGAGCTCAAGTAGCCACTGAAATGCTTTTGGAATTAAATCCAGATGTAACAGGTGATTATATTGACGAAGAACCCGAACAAATTTTATCCAACAGTCCAGATTTTTTCAATAGCTTTACTGTGGTTGTGGCTACTGCACTAACTGAAAAGTAAGAATTCTGATACTAAAATATTATAAAAAATGTTAATTATACAGACATAATTTATAACAAAATATTGAGCTAAAATTAATTACATATATTTTTTACATATCATTTCTAATATAAATATGTTTTCAAAAGTACACATTATTTTTCAGAACATTGGTCCTTCTGTCAAAAAGACTTTGGGAATTGGATATTCCTTTAATAGTATGCAGAAGTATAGGCTTTATTGCATATATGCGCATTCAAGTAAAGGAACATAGTGTTATAGAAACCCATCCAGACAACGAAACGCCAGATTTACGTCTAGATAGACCATTTGATAGCCTGAAGAAACATTTAGATTCTATAAATCTAGATGAAATGAGCTTTAAAGACCATTGTCATGTACCATATCTAATTATTCTATATAAATACTTAGAAAAATGGTTTTTGGAGCATCGTACTTTACCGAAACTTTACAAAGACAAGCAACAACTCAAAGATATGATCAAAAATGGTATAAGACGCGATGAACATGATTCGTCTAATAGCGAGGAAAATTTCGAGGAAGCAATGAAAGCTGTAAATACATGTATAAGAGCGAGTGATATTCCCGATAATATTAGAAATATTTTAAACGATGATCGTTGCATTAATTTAACAGCAAAGGTATTAATGACACGTTTTTATCATTTATTATTCTATAATTTACTTTAAGAAATTTGATTTAGAAAAATATGTTCAAACTGATTGGTTTATTTTAGAGCAGTTCTTTTTGGATTATCGCGAAAGCGGTGCGTGATTTCGTTGATAATGAAGGAAAAGGATTATTACCACTTAAGGGTACTCTACCTGACATGACTGCAGATACTGAAAAATATATTACGCTCCAACAAATGTATGTTACTGATATTTAAATAACAGTTATAGTGAGAAAATATACATGAAAAAGTAGTTCAGTCCTTATTGTAAATAAAAATTTTAATTTTAGTAAAATTTACTACAAAGGTAACAAATATATTTAAATAGTTATTAATAATTATCAGATTAATACAGTTTACAATATATTAATAATTTTAAAGAATGTGTTATTAATTTTATTATCATACATTGACTTTCAAGATTGGACTATTTTTTCGTGTTTTATTTTTTAATATCTATAATCATAGACAAACATCGAATTTATATATTTACAGTTATCATAAGCAAGCATCAGCAGATGTAGAAGCTGTGTGGCGACGTACTTTGCAATTGCTACGTCAATTGGGTAGACCATCAGATTCAATTTTAGAGAAAGATGTTAAGTTATTTTGCAAACATGCCAGTAATATTCATGTAGAGAAAGGAAGCTGTATTGCAGATGAATACGATTCTAAGATTTTTGATACAAATATCATAGGTGATTACTTTTCTCTCAAAAATATGCAAAATTATAATATTTATAATAAATTATAATTATTAATAATTTACAATTATACAACGAAAATTAAATAATTATATTATAAATATAATTATAAAAAAGAAAATGATATACATAATTATAATAGCTCTCAGCCAAATTGTTCTTAATATCTGATTTTACATTTTTGCAGTTCAAAATTTGGAAACCCCAGAAAGCATGATGATTTACTATGTTATGCTTCGAGGAGTGGATAAATTTCAAGCAGAATACAATTCATATCCCGGCGAATTCGATGATCAAGTGGAACCCGATATTGTAAAACTTAAGGTATCATCTTTTAATAATATAATTTTTTGATATAAGTATCGAAATCGAAGTATCATAATCAATATATTCTACAATTGAGTTATATTATTACAGACATGCCTGACAAAACTATTGAGCGAATGGGGGTGCGGACCACTAGCTAAAGATGATTATGTACACGAGTTTTGTCGATTTGGTGGCGCAGAATTGCACTCCGTTTCGGCGTTTCTAGGTGGTCTTGCAGCGCAAGAAACCATCAAACTTATTACAAATCAATATAAACCTGTTCACAATACCTTCATCTATGATGCTGTTACATCAAACTCTGAAACATTCTTTTTTTAAAACTGTTGTATGCAAAAAATCTACATTAATGTAATAATACAATTTTACAGCTTATATTAGTTTCATGAGTTCTTTGATTTAGAATAACAAAATGACTTTTGCAAATATTAAAGCTATTTATACACTATTCTATTTTCTGCTCTATATTATCGTCCATAGATCTTAAAAAAATTTGGAAAAGCAAAAAAAGTAATAAATTTAAAAATTTATTGTAATTTACAGTTAAACATTTTGTATACATCTTTATAGTGTATTTTGGCGCTTTTTTTATAAAATTTCTGATATAGAATAAAATAATGCCAAACTTGATCTTTCTTCCTTATACACATATAACACATTAAAATAAAGATATATTATTTAATTCCCCAACATTTCTAATAATTTGACAGACATGAGTTTTGATAAATTTTATAAATAAATAATAATGAATAAATCAATGTAACGTAGTTAAAATTTTACCGACTAACTATATAAATAAAAATAAATTTTTTAAAATCGAAATTTTGTATCACGAATTTATAAATGATTAAATAGGATTTTTTTTAAAGTATTAGAAAAAATTTGTTTTTATAAATATCGATACATATATCATTATAGCAATCCTTGGGGCTTTTGAATGATACTGTTGAGATTTCGCACAAATAATTCAATATGTAATTAATTGCAATTATTATTTTCTTATAATCTGTTTTTATAAATTACGGTAATCTTTTCTTTTATAACACACAATATTATTTGATATTTTATAATTATTAAATTACTTTAGTTATACCCAGAGATTGTAACATTTTTATATATATTCATGTATTTTATATTAATATTTGTATTGTTTCATAAAAAAACATTTGGAAATGTGTATAATAAATTCTTTATTATACAAACGATTGTTTATCTATTTATTCTTATATATCCATTCTGCACTGTTCAAAATATTAAAATACATCAAAATAAAGTATAGAACAAATCCAGCTAAAAACAAATTAATTATATTAATTGAAAATTCAATTCAAATTATTCAAATTCAATATCTTAATCGAGTATTTATCGTAAAACGAGATTTGCAACTGGGATAAATAAAGTAATATTTTAATTTATTCAAAGAATATTTGGTGATGCAAATTATATATAAAATAATAATGATATAAAATAAAATACCTTTATTGTAATAAATTCCGCAAAGCTCGAACTGGATTCTGCATTCAATATATTTGTAGTTCACAATTGTCGTTTATTACTATTTTTCACTTCAATTTAACACTAATTATATGCACGCACAAAATATATTTAACATTGTAAATATCTCTGCCCCCCCCCCTTCCCCCTCTTACCCTCCTCCCTCTTTTTCACTTTCTCGCAATCTTTATATTCTTTTCTACACATTTAAATTTCGCGAAGATACACTATACGCGTACATATATGTATAAACAGACGATATATTCTTCGGAAAGAAATGTAATATAGCAATAAGATTGTCATACATACATTTATAAATCAATCAAAATATAACACCGGATGTCTCGTCGTTGCACGCAAGCCATAGGAGCGAATGCTTACGAGTCGTAATATTGCTTTGATCAAAATATTCTACGCGTTGTTTATAATTGCACTTTGCATGCTTCAATACGTTTAATGTTATCGCACAACACTATTTTAATTAAAGAGTTTTTGATACAATATACCTAATTATCATGGCGAGATAGAGAGAGCACGTCTTGATGCGCACAACTTTGAACCGACTTTAACCTCCAGGCGGCGCTGGTATGCGGCGCGTCGCGTCACGTGTCACGTGACAGAGTGATAGTGGGGGAGGGGAGTGAGAAACCAGGAGGTCGATTGTGTATCTTGGGTGAGTTTGCTCACGAGATGAAAATTACAAAAGTGAAAAGATTTACTAGATATCGACAAATGAAACCGTGGGTACTCTAGTAAATTTCCTCACTTTTGTAATTTTCACCTCGTGAGCAACTCACCCAAAATACACAATCGACCTCCAGATACGTGCTCCGATCCCCTTCCACCGTCTCCCGCAGCGCAGCCAACAAATATTTCTCTCTGTCTCTCTCTCTCTCTCTCTCTCTTTCTCTATTTCTTTCTCTATCTCTTTCTCAAAATGTTTTCAAAAAATTGTTTTCAAAAATGTGTCACAATGTGTCATCTGTATGTGTATGCGAAAATATTTTAATAACAAATTTTATAATAATATCTGAGCTTTGCACACATGTAAAATAATGTATGCGTATAATCAACATTTGGTATTTTTGTCGAAAATAACAATAGGATGCGCAGTTGCTTCATAGGATTAATAATATGAATCGAATCTTTTCTCTTTTTAGTATGACGTACCTTCAGCAAAACGTTCTGCATTCAAGAATTGTGATTATTTCCTCGCGTATCCGCCTCGTAAATTTGCACTTGCAATAACTCACATCGCGTTGAACTGTTTGAAGTTCTCTGCAAAATAGAATTTGATCGGCCAATCAGGAACGAAAATTTCTGTGTTTCGATTGGTCGATCAAATATTATTATACCAATCGGAACAAAAAGCGCAAAAATTTCTTTGTTGTGATTGGTCAATATCCACAACCATTATAAATTCGCCACTGTTGACACCATAAAAATTCTACCACATCTAGGAACATCGGGATGGTCTCGATTATATCAGATCATGTTGGTATCTGCACGGTCTTGTGATCGAACAGCTGAGGAAAGTGAAGAAGAGGAAGGTCAGAAGTTTGACACCTCGAACGAGATAATTTCTGTATTAATTAACACAAAGTCTTGACAACAACCATGGTGGATCGTGCGAATATCAAGCAGATTATACCGGCATTGCCGGATGAAAAAATTGGTAATTAAATTCCGCATGCATAATAGAGATTCGTCTATTTGACAGGGTGCCCCTCCCAGCAAGTTTCTGTTTTTATTGTTCAACAATTATATTGTCGTTATTATAATAAAGAGATGTGCTAAGTTATGTTTAAAAAAATGTTTTATTGTCGTTTTTTTGTATAATATTTATACGCATTGATTTATGCGATTTTACAGATATGCTGGCAGCTACAAGTGTGCTCCAGCAGCAAGCTGCTGATATTAGGAATCAACGAATTAATTGGCAGTCTTATTACCAGTAAGTATTTCTAAATTATTCTTAAAAGACAGAAAAACTTAAACTGATTAATAACATAAATTTAGTAACGTACAAAAATATTTGTATGGAAGTGTTTATATGAGTAGTATTTTAAAAATATTTATAATGTTTTTAGATCACAAATGATATCGAAAGAAGACTATGATTTTATAGCAGCCTTTGATACAAGTGATGCAAAAGCAAGAGAAAATAAGCTGAAGGAAAATCCGCATCAAGCAGCTAAAACTTTTCTTAATTTGCTTGGTCATGTTTCGAAGGATCAAACAATTCAATATATTCTTACTATGATTGATGACATGTTACAGGTATAATGCTACACACATTTATTCTACTTATAAGACAAACGAAATTTTTTTCATTAGTATTTTTACTCCAGTCAAAGTTTCATTCTTTATTAATTAAAATTTTAATGTAACGTTATTAATAGGAGGATCGCAGTCGTGTGGAAATCTTTCGTGAGCACTCTACACGAAAACGAGAATCGGTTTGGGGACCATTTCTTAATTTGTTGAATAGACAAGATGGCTTTATAATGAATATGACATCACGCATTATAGCCAAGTTAGCTTGCTGGAGCCATGATCTTATGGAAAAAACTGATCTTCAATTTTATTTAACATGGCTCAAGGATCAACTAAAACTTAGCGTAAGTTTATTTTAATAAATTATTATATCACAGGTTGTGTAAGTCAGAAGACTCAGTCCAACAAGGTTCAAATTATATCAGTTATGTTACTTCTTTGTTTTTGTTTCATTATATTATAGTAGTTTAATATAATTACAAATTATTAATTTATTAATTATATTATATAGCAGTATGAAAATGCTAAGTTTTAAGAAAACACAGGCATTTAAAATTATATTAATACTGACTATTCAAATTGCACAACTGCTGAGATGTATCTTTTTTTCCATGTGAGCATGTAAATGAATTTTACACAATTATATAATTTTTTGTATAATAATTTTTATTGGAACACTAAAAAAAATATGCTTATCTTATTTGAATGGTTTGTGCTTGAAAGCTATTGCAATGTTAGTTGCTTTATATGTATCTATGTAGTTAGTTTTATATGGTTATTTTAATAGTATTGGTTTGTCTTTTGGATGGTAATAATTTATTTTAATGTGCGTGTTGCATGCAATCTACCTTTAGTAATCCAACTAATTTATCGTGTACTTGGTGGGTTCTACAAAAATAATCATGTGTCTTGTATTTATATAACAAAAAGAATGACATTCTTATTAAAAATTTCCATACCTTTTATTTATTACATTAATATTAATATAATAATATTTCATATATAATTTATTTAATATACATTATTATGTTATTGATTTATAAATAACACATAACTAATCTAATGAATAATATATAATTATTGTAATTTGCAAATTATAGAATTTATGTGATAAATCTGTGAAAAAAATTTACAAAAGCCTTTTAAATATAAAGACATAACTAACCGAATAAAATTAGTGTGTGATTGATCAATATATAGATTTATCGCTTCGCGCAAAACACGAGAGCTTAAAACACGAGAACTTTCTTTGAGAATTGTAGTAGAATTTGTATAGATAAAAAATGAGATGGGGTTTTAGTTTGATGCCATTCAGGACAAAGGCTTGCATGCGGGACTAGAACAAGACATTGCTGTGGAACAGGCCAAGGAGGCCAATGAGCTGCACGAAATGCTCAACCCGGTTGGTTTTGTAATGACTTAATCACAGTAATATTACTTATTATTCTAAACAAATTATTAAAATCCTTAAACCATATACTGCCAATAAACAAACTACTGATGATTTATAAAGATGTTTAATATTATATATAAATGTATTATGAACTCTTAAAGATCTTTAGGACTGAATTTATTAATGAACTTTTAACACGAATACGCATGAATTATGCTTTATAAGAGCCTGTTTTGTGGATGTCATATTTATAAATTTCTTGAATTTTAGATGCTGTTAGATAATATCTTACCTAGATGCTACTAATAGATGCTAAATCTTTCAATAAAATCTAAATATATATCTTATATATTATATATATATATATATATATATATATATATATATATATATATATATATATATATAAGATATATATCAAATTATTATCATATTTTTGCATGTAGCAAAATATCGATTAAATTTTCTTTTAAATTAGAAAGTTATTTTTTTGTTCTACTCTATATTTTTTATTCGAGAGACATAGAGGATACACATTATATTTCTTCCACTTTTTAGAACAATGAGTACATCCAATCAGTGGCGCGTTGTTTACAAATGATGCTTCGTATAGACGAATATCGTTTTGCGTTCGTATCCGTTGATGGAATTTCAACTCTCCTCAGTGTTCTTTCTGGAAGAGTAAATTTCCAAGTGCAATATCAGCTTATTTTCTGCCTATGGGTACTTACTTTCAATCCTCTCCTGGCAGAAAAGATGAATAAGTAAGTAATCTTCCTTCTTCTCCCTCTTATTTGTGATATGTGTACATTTTATTAAAAAATTTTAACTCATAATTGTTCAATATAACTGTAATGTCTAAAAAATTGTGTTTTATATTGCAGATTCAATGTCATACCCATTCTCGCCGATATACTTAGCGACTCAGTCAAAGAAAAAGTAACACGTATTATACTTGCAGTATTCAGGGTAAGTCAGAATGTCGGGGAATAAGAGGAAGATTATACATATTACATTTTTTTATATTATCACAGAATTTAATCGAGAAAGTAGAAGACGGGCAAGTTGCCAAGGAACATTGCATCGCTATGGTGCAATGCAAAGTATTGAAGCAGCTTTCGATATTGTGTCAGCGGAAATTCGACGATGAAGATATTACTGATGACATCGAGTTCCTGAACGACAAATTGCAAGCATCCGTGCAAGATCTAAGTTCGTTCGACGAATATTCAACGGAAGTGAAATCTGGCCGTCTGGAGTGGTCTCCTGTTCACAAATCGGGCAAATTTTGGCGCGAGAACGCTAGCCGTCTCAATGAGAAGAATTACGAGCTCTTGCGGATTCTCGTTCATTTGTTAGAAACCAGCAAAGATCCTCTTGTCCTCAGTGTGGCTAGTTTCGACATTGGCGAATACGTACGCCATTATCCGCGTGGCAAACAGTACGTTAAGTGAATTTCTAATGTTATAAAGAAGTATATTTTGTACATTTTTTTTATTTTTTAGTATTTAATTTTTATAATAAATTCAGTATTTGTGAAAATATTTAAAATTAATTTTTTTGTTAAAATAAAATCTCGTGTATTTCAGTATAATTGAACAGCTTGGCGGAAAGCAACGTGTAATGCAACTTCTTGGGCACGAAGATCCTAATGTTAGATATGAGGCTCTTCTTGCAGTACAAAAACTCATGGTACATAATTGGTAAGTTATAAAATGTTAAGAACTTTCTACATTTTTTACTATTCGATTTCTTTATGTTGAAACAAATTTGTTAATTTTTTAAAAATTCTTTTCCATGTATATAAATTTGTTGTCTATATATAAACATTTATAACTATGTAAATTATTTACCTTCTTAGGGAATACCTTGGAAAGCAATTAGAAAAAGAACAAGGTGCATCTGGAGCGTCCACTAATAAACCTGGAGCACAAGTGCCAGCAAAAGCTTAAATGTTCGTACAACCTGTATAAATTATGATTTTTCCGTTTGGAGAAAAAATACGAGAGTATTATAGAGGATTTGCGTGCGTGACATTATCTACATCCGCTTATGTAAAGCACTTGTATAATTCGATATACTTACATTCCCTTCCATTCTATATTATTGTAAAAAAAAAAAGATATAATCTATTCTCTACTTTTCTTTCGTGTAATCCAATTTTGTAAGATAATTCTTGATTATATATAGATATATATATCCAACTCATGTATATACAAACTTATACATAGGGACGTTTTACATTGCGAATGTAATAAGATATATAATGTTGATGTATAATGAATCCCGTCACGTGTAACATATTTTAGCTTTATGTATAGAATGTTCTCTGGAATGTTAGAGAGAATAAAATTTTATTCTGTTGAAAAAACTGTTGTACACGCGACATTACAAACATCCACATACGTACAGATATATTTTACTTAAACTTTCCTAAATTGCAATTTAATGTTAATATTACAGGATGCCAATTGTATTAAGAGAAATCTGAATATATATGGTATCTCGATCTCATTTACATTATCTTCTTCGCCGCACAGACGGCATTTCTTATCGTCGTCATCATTTCTATTATTCATGATTAATTCGGGTCCAAGTAGCGAACCGCATTTTTGGCATGCTAAAGTCTATAAATCAATATTTATTATATTTAATGAATCCCTCAAATACTGATTTTATAAATAATTAAACAATATTTAATCGATACGATTATCATATTAAAATGTTAAAGGAGATAATATCTCTTATCGCTTACCGTCATTTTATCGGAACAATGAAAGAGCCGATCTTGAAGAAGGTACGAGCAACCATGAGAAATTAAAGCGTCTCGTTCCATCTCTCCAAATCGAACACCGCCGCCTCGTCGACGACCTTTGAGAGGTTGTCTCGTTAGTTGATCGAGTGGTCCAGTGCTTCTTACCTGAAAATAAGAAATATAAATATGTATATATATACATATAGAGAGAGGAAGAGATTGTTTTCGTATAATTTTAAGAGAATGGAATGACTTATTGATTTTCAAATTACACATAGAAAAAATAGACGAAGAGACGCAAGCAAAAATGCTGCTATTTAAATAATAACTAAATAAAATCTAAGAAATCATACACATAAAATAGAATGGAAAAATTTTTTTAGATGCTAATATAAAAATTTATATGATCTAATTTACCTGCCACTTGTCGGAGACCATGTGTCGCAATCTTTGATAATGAACTATACCAAAGAAGATGCTGGCTTTCATCTCGCATCCATATATACCTGAATACATTCTTTCAGTTCCGTAATAATTATAGCCATCGAGTTCTAATAATTTTCCGAAGTAGTCTATGGCTGTGTTTTCCTCATCAAATCTAAAGGGTGTAGCATCGTGAACTAGTCCATGCACAGCCGCTGATTTTCCGGCCATCACTTCGATCATCATAGCTATGGAAAACAATGATTAGTTACATGGTTTTATTACATGGCAGTTATAAATTATATCCATATTTTCTTGTAAAGCCTCTCTTGTAAAAAAAATTTTTAGTTTGTGTTATAAGTCTGAATTGAAAAAAAAATTCATCAGAATTCCTATATTATCATAGTATAAATAATTTAGATAATATATAAAATACAACGCAAACGTACCTATTGTCATACGACTTGGAAACCCGTGTGGATTGAATATAATATCCGGAACCATCCCGGTTTCTGTGAATGGTAAATCCTCAGCAGGATACAACCGCGAAAGAATTCCTTTTTGTCCCGCTCTTGACGCAAATTTATCTCCAACGATAGGATTTCTCTGAAAAATTAATGAATTTTATGTGTGTGTGTGTGTGTGTGTGTGTGTGTGTGTGTGTGTGTGTGTGCGCGCGCGCGTGCGTGTGTGTGTGTATAATGTATATTATGTTCAATATAATATTATATTAATATTAAATATATAATATGTTAAAATATGTGTAGATATACAAAATTGTACCAACAGGAATACGGAATGTAATACATGCTCTTCGAGGCTCTTGACTGTTAAGTGTTCCACATAACTTTACATTGTCAATGTAAGCGTTTTCTGTGCTTTTGTATCTTCCAATGACGTAATTACTATTATCAGCATCATAATAACTGTCAAATATACATATTTGATGAGTTTTTAGCGAAATAAAAAAAATGACAATATTAAAGCTAAAAGGGACTTTACCAATAATAAGGGTCATCTTCTTTGATAAAGGCACCCATAATAGGTAAACCATCAATATCTAACGTTTTCTCAAGTTCAGGCTTGTCTGGATTGCGTGTAAAGTAACTCTTCTTATCGTTTAAATCAACAAATTCAGACTTATAGATCGTTCCATGTCCGAAACCGCGTTCATAGGATGCCTTGTTGATTACCATCNCGTCTTCCATATCGTACCCCTATATGTATCAATGATATAAAATAGAATTATGAATAATTCTTGAACCGAATTTTTGATACTAGAAACGAAATAACACTTACCGTATATGAAATAACAGCAATTATTGCGTTGGTACCCATCGCAAAATCATCCATGTTAATATTATCATGATGCACTGGTCTAAAAAGAGGCGCAGCTGGTGTTTGCAATCTGTACAATTTTGTTTGCGATTGTTGTTGCCAATTGTAACATGGCGTTCCCATTGTTTGCTTACCCATCTACAAGAAAATATTGGTAAAAATTTTTACTTGCATTATTAGCACATTCGTGTAATTTGTGGTATTATTAATTTACATTATTTATTAATATATATTAATATATATTAATAGATATTTTTCGACCTACAGATACGAACCGGAATAATTTTTATTCAAATCTGTATGAATTATTATTGTATTATTGTTGATGTTAAATTATTAGTTTTAGTAAACTAATGTTTGCACATATGAATGTGCACACTGAGCATAAAAAGATTTACCTGACATTGGTACATGTTTCTTGGACTCTGATTACAATCTGGCATTGGAATAAGTTTAGCTAAATTGCTGAAGATGGTTGTTTGACTTACTTCCTGATGAGTCGTGAACTAGCACACACAAAAGAATAACATTTTTTTTCTTATCATTAGATATAAAAACTATAAAAATAATACAAAAAACATAATGTATATTTACTCCTTCATAAGCTTCTTCAGGAATCACACAGATGTCCATATAAATTTGTTCAAATGTTCCAATAAGTTCAATTTTTTGCACAGATAGATTTATCACTGGTCTCATCATTCTAGCTGCATTAGTAAACAAGAATAACCCTGGATATTGAGCTGAAACCTTCTTCTTTGGTACAAGCGCAATTTCCAATGTCGATGGTATCTGAAGATAAAATATTTCATTAATATACATGATAATTATAAACTGAATCACAAGATATCTCTCGACTTACTTCTTGGCCTTCTATCTTAAGCAATCTGAGTTTGTAGACTACTTTATTAATAATCTTGTTCTCGATCAAACCGATTAGTTTTCCATCTAACATGACGGTATACGAATTTTTCCAATTATCTGCGATAGACAATGGAATCATTCCAAGATCTACCAATACTGTGGGTATCGCGGCTTTTAATTTTGGATTTGGATGTTTTGTGACAACACAATTCATTGTTAAATGATTCAGCAACCCACATGGAGCACCGTCAGGCGTATGTATTGGACAAATAAATCCTACAAATATTACAATAATATTATAATTGATATATTTATTTTGATTTTTATTAATTAGATTATCAATAATTATGTAATATATAATCTGAAGAGAAAAATTGCAAATCATTGCTTATATTTTTATTTCGTGCTCATTTGTCAACATCTCTATTAATGTAGACAAATTATAGTAGGATTTTTTAATTACCCCATGCATCAGGCAACAATCGTCTAACTTCGGTAGTCCTCATAGTTTGGAAAAATGTGCCTCTATGTATCGCACGAAAATGACTCATATAACGCATCCTATTAATATTTTCCACAACAATTGTGAGGCCGGAATTTTGCATGAGACCTAGACCAGTGGACGACTTTACACTTCCAGTGGATAAGAAATACTCCATTTGTGCGTCAATGTTGCTCCGAATTTTGGTAACATTCAACATTTCTTCTAAATAGGTAAAAAGATCAAAATATATATAAATTCGTGATTTTATTTTCACAAGAGATCAAACTTACAGGTAAAATACTTACGCATATTTAAAATGTACCTATTACCAGCACTTTTGGCACGTTTGAGAATATGAATTTTAAGATTTGCCAGCCACGAGCCCAATTTCTCTTTGAGAACTTGTAGATACAAATGCCCGCCTAACAAACATTCGTGCATCATCACGGAATCCGCACCTTCGGCAGCGCATTTGTTACGGGCAAGAGCAAACAGTTTTTTAGTCATGAATACAAGTAAATGAAACTTATCAATCAGTTCATCAAGATGAATGGCAATACAATGTCTATACATAAATGAATATGATAAAATTAAGACTTGTAATGAATTATACATGAAAAAATAGATAATTTAATGAAATACAAACTTACTTTAGAATATAATTACAAATGTCTATATCAGTTGCATCTGCAGGCAATTCAGAGAATTTTACTCTAAAAATTTTTCCTACATACGCTTTACATTGTTCATGCCAATGTAAACCTTCTTCATGTAAAGCACGTAACATATTCATAACACTATTACTGTAATAGAGATCATCTTCACATCCAGCAATTAATGTTTTGTAAATATATACATCGGTCACATCTATCAAACATTTTAGCATCAATATTAATGGTACATAGTAAGTAGTTTTCTTGTGAGTAAAAGCGAATTTTGCAGAACCATCATTCACATAATGCAGTGTATTGTTCTGTAAAAAATGTATTTATATTATACTGTATATATATACATTTACACTAACATATAAAATACATAATAAAAGTAATAATATAAAATCTATAAAAAAAAATATTTCTGTGCTAAAGTATACATACCGTGGCAGTATTATCTTCTTGAACACTTCTTAAAAAAATACCGAGATCGCTAAATTGTTCACCACGAGTTTTCCAACCTGGTCTTTTTATAGCAATGGGATAGTTTCGTCTCGTCATTATTAACATGCGTACAAGTCGCTCTAATCCTTTGATTATGAAATATCCACCCCATTCTTGTTCATGTTCACCATGAGCAACTAATTCCTTAGGACTCATTTTATTTAGGTGACATCGATTAGACTGTAAATATCATATATTTTCATAAATTATTTCATAAATTATAATTCAGCATAAAAAAATATATATTAAAATTATCATATAAAAAAATTAATAAGACATAATATTTAATGATTAGAAAATAAAAAGTAAAAAGCCAATTTATTATTCTTTATTCATTGTTATATGTATATTAACTGTTTATTTTATTTTATTTTTTTTTCTAAAAATTATATAAGAAAAAATAAATTTTGATTTATTTTTTCTACAAAAATCTAAGAATATTAAGATAAGAAATATTATATTTTTTTGTTAATTGTAAAATTACTGTGCTTATAAAAATTAGATTCATTTTTTTCAATATGTGTGTGTGTGTGTGTAAGAAAAAGAGAAAGGGACCTAGTTATTTATTAATAATTATTGATTAATAATGATTAATAAGATCCTTTTGTATATTTTACCTTGAGCATAATTGGAACTTCTCCTAAATCTTTCTCAAGAAATTCTTGCTCTATGCCATTTATAGACCATCCAAGTCTCACTACTATTTTACCTTTATAAGTAGCACCCCTCTGTCGACATTCTGACGGATATATTTTATAATTTTTTACACCAATTGTACCAGAAGGTACAGTGGGCTTATGAATTTGCACATTGTCTAACCAGAGGATTATTTTGTCACCATTAGGAAGAGTTAAATACACTGGTGTACTGTTTTTTATACCTTGAAAAAGGCCATCTTCCAGCATATAATTAAAAGAGTCAATGTGAGGTTTACCCAGAGATTGTAACAGCTAAAACGTGTAGAAAAATTAACTATCTAGTGTCGTAAATTTTTTGGAATAATTTATTTCTATAATGTGCGTGAATAAAGATCTTTAATAGTATATAACACTAAATTTTAATTAATTTTTCGATATTATTTATAGTATTTATACGATTTTGCATTAAAAAAAACAATATATTTATATTGAGATATAAGAAAATCATTTGAATTGTATCAGCTTAGTATGTGTGTACACAATTATGTTATATATAATTTTGTATAAAAAAATACAATATTTACATCATTCTGTTTCTCAGGTGGTTTACCAAAATCCGGCGATGTGTTCGTTAATTTAGGCTCTCGCAACATATTTGACATATTCATTGTAAAATATAATTTCTTACGATCACTTTTTTTTGGTTATAAAACAATGCTTTCAAAACAAATCTCAAGCATAAACCTTAAAGAATGAGATTGCATTAATACGACAAAATATTTGTGGACGCCAATTGGCTATCGGATAGAGAATTTCTAGAATCTCTATGTATTTACCATCTGACAGCCAATCAATGCATTGGACAAATATTTTGTCATACTCATGTAAGTTCATCTTAATATACGTAATTCATGGTACCCACGTGTGTGACACATTGCAGATTCCGGTACAAATTTACATTCTGTAATATTTAGTTATAAATGAAATGTATAATATATTTAGATTATGTTAATGTAGAATATATAGCTGGAAATTTATAAAAAAGCTGGAAATTTATAAAAAAGTATTCTAGAAAAAAGTTAATACACACGCACGCACACAACTTTAATAATAATTTATGTATATTCTATTAAAAAACTCCAAATAAAATATGTATATTCTAATAATATTAACATTCAGTTTTAATCAGTCAATATATTAATTTTTATATATGAAAAACTTCTTATGTAGCTTCTCTTAAAAAGTACTAATAAAGTTATCAGACAAAATCTGATATATAGAAATGGCAAAAAGCATTTTAATATATTTGGTAAAGTATTAGAATCTAATTAGATAAGGGATGATATAAATTGAAATTTTAAACATTATAATTATATATACATTTTTTACTCATAAGATTATGGTTCAAGATCTAAGTCATCTGTTAAATGAATAGTAAATCTTAAAGTTTTCTAGAAAGAAACATATAATGTCACAATTGATTACCTTGATCACCAAATGGAACACTTGTCAGGATCCTAAAAATTCTTTATTTAATAGCTAATTGCATCATCTATCTGTGTTTTCTTCTTTCTATAATTAAATGATTAAATTATAATGTAAATGACTTTTTGCACACATCTCTACATATGATAAATCCTTGTTACAATTTATATAATGTAAAAAAAAAGAACAAAAATATTACAATATGAATCTTGTATTATGAATGTCACAGATAAAAAAAAAACACATGCATATAAGTCTCAGAAAGATCTAAATATCTAAAAAGATGTCCAAAGATCTAAGATATGTTTTAAAATATGATTTAATCTAATGATTTAAATATGATTTAAATTGTGTTACAGCATTTTCAACTATTTGCTTAACTTCTGTATTTAGATCTTCAAAGTTTAGAGCTGTATTGTCATGCATTTTCTCACACTTTATATCCAAAAAAGCAGAATAAGCGATTCCTAAATCAAAGTGAATATGTTTGCAAATTTCCTGTTCTTCATTTGTTTTAGCATGTAGATGTAATTGCTTAATAGCATTCTCCAAAATTTCTACTTGTAGTTTATATAGTTTTATCTGTTTGAATTTGCATTGTTCATAATATGCAAAATATTTGTACGCTTTGGAAATTTCTATTATTATTCTTCCATGTTGTATCATCTGCTTTTCTATGGTAAAATATGATCTTGCTGTATCAAGCCATCTCAAAACACTCACAAAAACTACTTTAGCTTCATCAAGATTTAACACATATGTATCTGGAATCTTACTAGTAATACATTCTAGATCTTTTTCTAAGTCAGGAAATAATAAAAGATTCTCAGATTCCTTCTTCGAATTTGTAAGGGATTCTAATCTTCCATCTATTTTGCAACATTTATTATTTATTCGACATAATCTTTCTTTTGATGAACGTAAAAGCGTAATTCCATAGAAACTCCAGTATCTAGCAATAGTAGCTCGAGCATGTTGATATTTACTAAGCATTGAAGTATATAGAGATTCCGAACGAGTCTTGGCCTCTATCAATTTGTCTTTATAAAGTCTTTCCATCATATAATCAGCTGCAGCAAGATGATGTTTTGCTTCAGTGAAACGATGCTTTAATATGAAGTACTGGGTTATATCACATGATGCTAAAGCCCAATAATAACACTCTATATCTAAAAACTGCAATGCTTCAAATAGTTGTTTGTTCAATAAAGTATGTATATATATAATCAATTTCTCCTTATTTCCAGGCGATTTATGATATTGGTTTACTAAATAATCTACAGTCATTAAATGAAGTTGCTCTAGTGAAAGCAGAAAATTTTCTTCATCTTCAATACCAAGAATGGTTGGTACATTAATAGGATCCGGATACTTATTTTCTTCCTTTGTGTATTTTAAATAGAGTTCCAATGCTTGATCTAAGAATAGATCAGATTCCTCTGTTTTCTTTAATTTATTAAAAACCAACCTTAATTCATGACGTACTCTTATAGCAGTCAAAATAGCTTTCCGCTCCAGCTCTTTTCCTTTTAACAGCTCGTTACATTTCATGAAATAATTCTTACTAACACATAATTGTGTCTCTTCTGTACAAGCAACATACATTAGACCCACATTCATATAAGCTATTGCAAGAACTATAATATCATCGAATGTTGTGTCTGTTGAACTGGTTAAATTTTCAAACAAGTTATCCATCTTAACTTCTGTCTTTTTAATATTTTTCTTTTTCTTTTTAGGAAGTTGATTTATTTCACGAAAAGCTTTTACTTCAAACGATAATTTTAAAACTTCTCGAAACTTCTCGTTAACAATTACAGTTTCGTTATTCTTAACTACACCTGCAAAAAATCAACATTAATAGATTATATTATATGATTATGTGATATATTAACACAGTTTGGAATAAAATATTCTCTGTATATTACCAAATTGAGATGGTTCATGCATCCGCTGTTTAATGAGATATTCTATAATCGCCAACATTATTAATATTACACACGATGTTACGTCAATAATAAAAATTTCCTTTATTTGAACTTGAAATTTGAAAATCGTGTTATATATATATAACAAGTATAAACACGTGCTTGATCGTAAGTAGGGGGTTTCCGAATAATGTTCTTTCTTTCATCACAGATACAAAATACAGACACCTAACACAAAAACTCACTCCAGACACATTGAAGATTGAAAAATGGAATTTGACTAATCAGAATAAAAGGAACTAAAGTTTCTTTTCTGATTGATCACATTTTAAATCTTCAGTGTCAGTCTAATATGGATTTTAAATCGTGAACACCTCAGGACAAAGAAATCCTTTAATATTTTCATTCTGATTGGTGAATCGAAACATCTCTAGAATCGGACAAGTTTATTTTCCTTATTCTTTGCCACCAGAGTATCGTGGCAATGATGTGGGAAGCAACTCTATTTTTATCTATCGTATTATGCTTTTAACAAACCACCTGTAGAGTGGAAGAGGGAAGTTTACAACATAACTGGAAGCTTGCTGGTTCAGTACTTAATTGAGAATGTGATAATTTCAATTAGAATTGTCGTCTAATCAAAAGTCCTGTGTACTTTTGATTCAGAGATTTTTATGAAATAGTTGTCTACATGTACAAGAAAAAGTTTAATCTCATTGTTGGTAAATTAAAATTATATAGTATAATGATTGAAGAAGATTCATGTAATATATACACCAAGAAATTTGAGATTTTATTAAATTGAAAAACAGAGTGGAAAATTGAAACTGTGACACTGCAATCCCTTTAATAGAGAATGGCGATGAATTTAAAAGAGATAAGATATTATAGCATGTTTATTCGATGATCCTTTCACTTGTATATCAGCTTGGGAATTCAACATTTTTTTCATTTGAGTGGGAACATCACTCAAGGTCAGTGGTGGTCAGTGGTCTCTCTCTCTCTCTCTCTCTCAGTGACCATTTCCGATTCTCATTATTGATTGAGTGCAAACAGGTTGTCCTTCGTGTTTTTCTCGTACGACTCGTATCTGCGATTTATGTCTGCAAGCCGATTTACATAATAGCATCATCCAGTAATCATGGACAAATCTGAAAAAAAAATTAAGAATTTTGAAATCATTATAAAAAACCTTATAGCTGGCGGTGAGTCACTTGAAAAATTCTTTAAATATCTGATTTTATTATTTTGGATTTTAAGATCACTTCAAATTACTTTCCTAAACTTATGTCACAAAAGAAATAACAGTACAACATTTTATTTAGAAAATAATCTCAATCTTTATCTAGAAAAATTAAAACAAAGATATTTCATTAGCTTTATATTTTATGTAAAAAATAAAGAAATATCCTGTAATGATTTGTGTTCTTCCATTATTGATTTTTTATTATTTATAAAGTACAACAAATTTACTTTTTATATATCTTTTCATATCTTTCCATGTTCCAAAATATTTTTAAAGATCTATTTGATAGAATAGATAGTTTGATGATAGATAACTTGAAATATCTTGTATTTCTTTATATAAAAATATATAAATTATAAAATTTTGTATATTCTAAATATATTGATATATAATATGTGTTACAGGTGTAGCTGGCATGTGCTCAAAAACAGCTGTAGCACCTTTAGACAGAATAAAAATTTTATTGCAAGCTCAACACGAATATTATAAACATTTAGGTAAAAATTTGAACTCTTGCTAATAATGTGAAATGTATCTAAATTTATATAAATTATATATATGTATAAGTACATAACATGTATGTATATATGTATGCATATATATTTTGCAGGTGTTTTCTCAGGATTAAAAGAAGTTGTTCAACGTGAAAATTTTTTTGCTTTATATAAAGGCAACCTTGTACAAATGATTAGAGCTGTGCCTTACGCAGCAATACAATTTACAGCATTTGAACAGTATAAAAAGGTAATGAAGAGATTCAATATTATAGAGATCACTCGAATTTAATCTATTGTAATAATTTTTATTTGATAATTATTAAAATAAAACTTTAATAATAAGCATTAATTTTTAGTTAATTTAAAGAGAATCTCTAAATAGAAATATATTTAATTTTGGATATATATTTTTATCCAATAAATGTATATATGTGTATGTATATGGAGGAGAGAGAGAGAAAATATATAGAATTTTTCATCAAATAATTATTGGTAAATGATTTAAAATACTTTGTCGACACATTATAAATTCACACATTAATATTCGGCCAATTATCTACCCGATTATTATAACTGAAAATCTTATTTATTTGCCCTGTATTATACACGTATAATCGATCTCTACTTTTGCTATAAATGTTTAAAAAATTACATGTAATGTTTGTATAATTTTTGTCAGCGTTTAGGAAAATTACTCCAACAAGGTTCGCATATAGATGGGTTCTTAGCTGGAGCTGCCGGAGGTGTCACAGCAGCTGCAATTACGTATCCACTTGACACCATCAGAGCACGATTAGCCTTTCAAGTTACTAGTAATACACTTTATTCTGGAATTAAACATGCTGCTGTTAGAATGTTTAAAGAGGTAAATAACAGTTTATTTTTATCATCAAAAGATGTATTTAAACCTATAAAAACTTTATTTGCATCTTTGTACCATAACTCTGTACAATAATAACAAGGATGCTTTAATTATATATTTCATGTTATAAATTAAAATAACTGTTAAAGTAAATTTTGAATACAAGAATGAGATCAGATGTTAAATCTATATAAAAAACATATAGACAGATAAATTATATATATATTAATAATACAGAGAGATTTAATTTTCATCCTCTCTCTCTCTCTCTCTCTCTCCAAATATTCTTATATATAAAAAAACTTTGCTAACTTTTCACACCTTGAGTGAAAACTTTTTTGTATCAGAACAAGTTAATAGAGTTAATAGAAAGAGAATATTTCAGGAAGGTGGCCTACAAGCCTTATATAGAGGATTCTGGCCAAATATGTTGGGCATGATACCTTACGCAGGATTTTCTTTCTATACATTTGAGAAATTAAAATATTTATGTTTGAAATACGTGCCACATTACTTTTGTTCTGAACAAAAAACAACTGGTGAGTTAGATTGCCGATTTTCAGACATAGGAAACATAGATTGCTTCTATCGAATCTGCTTAACAGAAAGTATTTGCTCAAGTAAAAAAAATAAAACTATGCTAGAACTCGCTATTCTTTTCTAATAGACCCATGCAGAAACTTTATTTATTTTTTATTTCTGATAAAAAAGGAGAAAGACACATTCGTTAGATACACTCTTTTATTGCATTATTATGATTGGCTCATTTAACAATCTATGTTTCCTATGTGTACATTATTTCCTGAATCTAACAAATATGTATAATGATAGGAAGTTACAATTATAAAATTCTTCTATTTATGAATATATATCTCCCTTCAAATAATTATTACATGATTAATAGCTTTTTTTATATCGTATTTTTTTAGAAAAAAATTTATCATTTTTTACTTCTTTTATTAGTAAGCCTTTAACTTTTAAAACTAATTTTCTTTACAAAGAAAATTAGTCATTAAAGAATTAATAACTCATATAAAGATCAAAGAATCGACATTATTAATGATAATAAAAATATAATAAAAGTAATCGTAATATTATATTTCATTGTGTTGCAGGTAATCTTATATTAAATATACCAGCAAAACTTTTATGTGGAGGCGCAGCCGGTGCTGTAGCGCATACTTTCTCTTATCCATTGGATGTTACAAAGAGACGTATGCAATTGGCAATGATGAATCCAACTACACATAAATATGCGTAAGTAATATGATATAATATGTTGATAAGAATTTTAATTAAACCTTGCACCAGAAACTGAAATAACTCTTTTGTAATATTTTTTTAAATTATTAATTTAACCTTGCAATATTTTTTTAAAATTATCGTTTATACATATATAATACGTTATTAACGCAAAAAATTTAGTAAATTTATTTATTTAAATATTCTTATCCAGAAAATTAATATTCTCAGGTCTGGAATGTTGTCTACTCTTAAGATGATATATATTGAGAATGGCATTGTAAAAGGCTTATATCGTGGAATGAGTATTAATTTCTTACGAGCAATTCCTTTCATGGCAGTTGGCTTTGCAATGTATGAAGTGACGAAGCAGATGCTCGATTTAGATACAGGAGTAAGATTGTAATTATATACATATTACATAAAATAAATGCCTAGTTTTTATACATTACATATTTATATATTCTTATGAAAGAATATAATAAAAATAATATACTGATCAGTTGGCTGATATATATATATATATATATAATTAATACAATCAAATTGTTTTTATTAAAAAAGAAACAATTTTGATATTAAAATTTGATATTGTATTATTTTCATGAAAATCTGTCATAAAAGGCTAGACTGTAAATATCATATGTAATACAATAAGTATTTTAAGTAAGTATTTTGCTTTGAGTACTTAGTTTTTAATTAATATAAATTTTATACTTTTATATTGTAATTGTAAACAAATTACTCATATTTACAATATAATAAACATATTTTGTAGAAATAGATGTTTAAATATATAATAATCTATATTGAAAATCAGTATTGAAGAAACTAAATTATGTAAATTATTATTTCAATATAATAATTATTATACACATAGATTGACAAAATTATAATATTTATAAGAAACATGATAAGATTATATTAAAAAAAAATTTGTATATATTATCTCAAAATGTATTTATATTACATATAACAGAAATGTTTTATTGTATTTTGATACAGTATTACTTACTTTTTTATTATTAACAGATGCAAGTATTAGATGATAAACTAATGAAAAAAAATATATTTTATATATTTGAATGTATATGTGTGTGTGTGTGTGTGTGTGTGTGTGTGTGTGTGTGTGTGTGTGTGTGTGTGCGTGCGTGATTTAACTGTCAAGTAATTATAAACATGCATAAAGAATGAGTTTTATTGAAACATGCGTTTTTTTCTAAAATATTGTGAATATGTAGAGCACAAACAAAACTCTGTCTAAATGTGATAATAGCTTTTTATTTCTGTAATTTCTTATAATAAGATGACATTATATAATTATACGTTCATGGCATTTTTTGTTCCTTTTCACAAATCTGGGCTTATCTGACACCAGATCTTTGTAAGCTATGTTAAAGTAATGTCAAATAAAGCTCATGTCAAGTAAAGTTTAAAAGAATATTGCAGGCTTAATTCTATGCCAATTATATATTTATCATATACAATCGCACGCGCGATTTATATATGCATAAGTATTATTTCAGATAAATTAAAAAATTATAAAAGCTATCACAAAAAAATTTAAGATATACAAAATTTGAAATTTTATATACTGTATTCGAATTAAGGATATCTACCAATTTCTACAGAGTTAAATCTAAAATAAAACTTTAATTTTTCAAATGGTTATTATTACATATATATATATATATATATATATATATATATATATATACATATATGTATGTATTAATGAGTTATATTTTAGATAGTACAAATATTTTTGAAATTTAAATTAATGAAAAATATTTGATATTGTAAATGAGTTTTTAAGTGTGATAATACCTTTTCAATATATCCCATACTATTAAATGAAATCAAATCAATAATATTTATATATAGATATTAATATATTATGTTTTCAACGAAACATTTAATAATCCATATTTATTTTATCAATTGCATGAAAATTGGTATGACGATTAAAGAAGGCAATAAATAGAGCATATAAAATTAATTATACTGGATGTTGCTACCTATTGATTTGCTGTAATTTTAATCAAACTCCGTCGTATTATATAATACTACAAGTGCATTTTTGTTCTATAGGAAAATTTATTCTTATTGTTGTAGAATTCAGAGAGAATATATTATGTATATATACGCATGATTGGATAGTAGAAAACGAAAAAAAAAAAATGCTCAGCCTGCATTGTGCAGAAAAGGATCGCGAAGTTATCTCCGCGCAGCATCCTGTGCTATGGATTTACAGTCTTAATAAATTGCTATGTAATGTGCATCTAACACATTTCAAGTTTGTCTCGCCATCCGTTGTCATTACTATTGTAATTGCTTCATTATGCATTATATTCGAATGCGATGCTTATTCCTATAAATACATCCGTATGTATTTTTTTTCATTTTTTTTATCCCATACACGATGCTTCTGCATACATTCAATGAATATGAAATTTGACACAACACATTGGACTGCTTTGGCTTGCATTACATACGTTTATTTCATCAGAAGCATCATTTTATATCTATTAATTAATAAAAAGATCATCAATAGGTTTATAAGCAATTTTTTTCTTTTAGTTTAACCAATGTGAATGCATAGATTCACTCGGTATAAAATACATGTTTCACTTTAAAAGGCAGAATTGATGCAAAAGTTTTCTATTATGTTTTTTAAATTGTCAATCATTAAATAGTAACTAAACTCTATAATTATTTATAAATTAAAAATTATGTTTAAAATGTGATAAAAAATTATTTACCAAAAAACCTATCAGACCAATTAAATTTGACTGTATATATTAAATATAATTAAATATAATAAAATATAAATAAATATCATGAAATATAATTAAATGAAATAAACAACATTTAAAGTGCGAATATATATATATATATATATATATATATTCTAATTAGTTTTTCTTTCGTGCATGTTATTCCGCAAAAATAATGTAAAAACAACGAGAAGCAAACTTAATCGCACATTTTGAATATTTTTTATATCATTTAGATAAAAATATTTATTTTTTTTTGTGCTTAAAAATAATGAATATTACATAAAATGAGTGATATAAGTTTAACAAAATTAATATCTGATAAATTCATATGCAATGTCTTATTAAAAGATTCTTAACCATTTTTACCTTAAAATTATTGAATTATTTATTGAATTTTTATACAGCGCAATTTATAAGCATACTAGTTTACTGTTGCATCAACTCAACTTTTTTCCAAGTGGAACATTTCATGTTTCATTCACACTGATGTGACACTCTCTTAAATATAAATTATGATCTTGGTATATTTTTTGGAATCTTGCATGACAAAAACTTGTTTTAGAATATATGATGTTTCGTTTACAAGTATAATTATTTTCGACGGGTTTTAATATTCTCATTCAAGATTACAAAATAATACCATTTTACCAATATTTTTTGTTCTACCTGTTACGCGCAAATGTGTGTGCATATTATTATATTCAGTTTTTTATATAATAAAAATACAAGCGGATATAATAAAAGTTGTAAAACTCAATGCTACAAGTGAATTTAATCGATACGTGTGTACATTATTGTATTTTTTCTTTTTTAGTGTACAAGTAATGTTGTGTCTACATGTATTGTGTAAGGCACGCACAAAACGTGCGTGTAATCTATTCTATTCTCTCAATGAGACACCACAAAGTGAGCCATGATATAATACTTGGAGCTATATGTGGTATATGAGAACTTGTTTGAGCCTCACACTCATTTAGCGATGTTTTATTATAAGTTATGTTATCTGGCGTCACTATAAAGTCAGGATCGCGCATTTCCATTCCCCTACCTTGACACTTAGCCCTGAAGCCTAACCTCTTAGAGGAAGTAGTCTGGCGTTCGCCTGGTAACATGTGGTTCTCCACGTCTTGGTGCTGGGTCAAACTGTAGGCTGTAATAAAAATATAAAAAAAATTATACTTTTATTATACTTTGTAATTTGATTAAAATATCCTTGACTATATAAAGTAATTCTTTTTTTAATGTAATAATATAACAAATATTTAAAATTATTATATATATTTTAAGGTACACATTTAATATATAGTATAAAGTTTATTAAGAGGAAAACTTGAATATATATATATATATATATATGTGCGTGTGTTCAAATGTATCAATATGTCTAATATATCTTTTATAATTTGTAAGTAAATATGTACAATTTAAATATATAAAATGTATTGAAATTACTCACAATGAATATTTTAAAGCATCATCCAATTCCATAATTGCAGCTTGATTTCCACAACGATAACAGTAATTAGGTGCAGAGAATATAGTCACGACATTGCGATCATGACACCTGAAACAATATAGTACATTTCCTATTACAAATTGTTTATAAAAAATTAAGTTATATGCAATCTATTAAGTTATCTATTAAGTTATAAATAATATCAATGTCTGTATGTACCAATTATAACCCTCCATGACCAATTGGTGAGCTCGTGAGACGAGTGTTAATCCATTGGAGTGGTTGAATGTTTCAGAAATATCTTGACCAAAAGTATATCCTGCCCCACGCGGTGAAATACCCCATCCTCCCCTATCATCTGGATCCGACCAAAGCAGATCACACATGGGACCCTATTAAATAATATAGACGAGTTATAATTATGAAATAAATTTCCTTATTATATAATAGAATTTATATTGTAGGAATTACACAAGCAGATACTAACTTCATGTGGCACTTCCTGAAGACGATCTAGAGCACGTATGTGATCTAAAGTATCGATTGACGGCGATAAACCACCATGCAAACAAAATATTTGACCATCGACCAATGCTGTTAGCGGTAAATAATCAAATAGATCTGTAAAGAACTTCCATACATTGGCATTTCCGTATTTACGTAAGCATTCATCATAAAATCCATACACTTGTGTGATTTGCCTCGACTCGTGATTGCCCCGTAAAATAGTTATTCTTTCTCGATATCGCACCTTTAAGCAAAACAAAGAGAGGAAAAATAAATAATATATATATATATATATATATATATATATATAAATATAAATTTGTGATAAATATTTATTAATCTAAAAAATATATACAAATATATGCTGTAGAGAATAACATCTAATAGTACTAATTAACAGGAATAAATATATTCCACATTATAGATTATAGATATTTTAAATTATAATATATAGAAATTTATTTATATTTATTTATACTATACCTTAAGAGCTACGAGTAAAGTGACAGTTTCGACTGAATAATAGCCACGGTCAACATAATCACCCATGAAGAGATAATTTGTATCAGGTGATTTGCCACCTATTCTGAATAATTCCATTAAATCGTGAAATTGCCCATGTACATCTCCGCACACTGTTACAGGACATTTTACTTCTTGTACATTTGATTCCTTAGCTAAAATTTCTTTCGCCTGAAAGTTTTAAATATTATAAAATAAAATATAATCTTCCACTTTTTTTGTCTCAAAGAGAGAGAAAAAGAGGATAGAAAGAGGAGAAAAATTATTGAAACTGTTAAAAAAAGAAAAAATAAGATAAATTGTATTGCAATTAAAGAACAGATTAATTTACAAGTAGAACACAATATAATATTTAAATATTATTTTGCATTAATTTTTTGTGATCAAAAAATAACTTCTGTGACATAAAATAATATGTCAATATGTAAAATGAATCAATATATGATGAGAATAAAATACCAATTTAAAATTTTATATTATACTATCCTACTGCAGTTAAGAAATACTTTATAACACTCAGACAAATTTTCTATAACTGGACTTTAATTGTCAGATACAATTACTGACACATTTAGAAAATTAGATGCTTTGGCCAATTGGCACAATATAGGGATGTAACGCAGCAATACATAATTATAAAGTACATTGCGATTATAATACCATCTTCAAAAGTTTAAATATAGTTCATTCAAAAATACTTGTTTCATTACTTCAGTATCTATTATTAAGATTTAGAAACTGAAATAAGTTTAGTAATAATCAGATTGTTCTTCCAATAATCCTTTACTTAAGAGATATTGCTCATATTACACTATTTTCTCAGAATTTTGATAAAATTTATCAGAATTTTTTATAGTTAGCTTAAATACCAGACAATTTTGACTAATATCCTATTCGATTTCAGATAATTATTGCTCCTCCATATTAGTTTAAATATAATAGATAAATATCTCAATTCGCAAGAGATTATATGATTCATAATTCCTTATCATTAAATGCCTACGTGTATCAATAAAGAGATAAGAAGGAATGACAAATGCTATTCGCAGATATTGTAAAATATATTGTTTTAATCTGTAAAAATGATAACACTATTTATCTCATGCAGAAATTGTCAAACAATATACACTTGTTGCACAATTAAAGGCCTGTGAAAAAATATATATATTTTATATATATATATATATATATATATATATATATATATATATATAATAGTCATTGGTTAAGAATTGTAAATCTCGCTGCAAATTTTTCGATCGCGATGGAGGATATAAAAAACTGAAGACGGTGGTAAATCCAGAATTCGAGGGATTTATTGCGAACTCTCGCGAAATGTGTTCCGAGAAAACACGCGTGACATTTCGACGAGCCATGTTTTAATTCGGCGGTGCACACGCTAGCCGAGGTCGGTACTGTAGCACACCGTCGTTCCTATTCATTCGAATGCACAGAAATCGGAATTGGATTCTAATCGGGCGACGTGAAAAACGCGTACGGGATCGATTTCGCGAAGCGGGATCGAGTACCTTATCGCAGAGGGTTTTCACTTGGCTCTCTGTCAGTTGTTTGCAGTCGTTTAATTGTTCTATCCACTGGTCGAGTTCCTTGAGCGACGCCTTCTCCTCCATCCTGTACCTGTTCCCGGGTATGCACGGAGATTAAAACAGCAAACGGTGTATAAATATCCCGCGCACCCTCTCGCTATCGCATGTAAATCCGAGCGAGTCCCCCGTTGAACAAGAAACTAAATCATTCGATTTTTTCTTCCCACTTCACTGGCCCCGCGGAGAGACGGTCCCGCGACACAAAATATCCCGTAGGTGCGGAGAGCAGCGCTCATTCACACAAAATGGCCGAACGCCGAGCGCTAGCGCGGTGACGTCAGGTCGTACTCGTGCGTGATGCCGCCCCCGCGCTCTCCGGACAGGACGCGTCAGCCAATCGGCGTCTCGGACAGAGATTCGCGCGGCCAATCGCGAGCGACGACAGCCTCGCGCGCGATTGGACAGACGCTGCGAACTACGTTTATCTGTCAATTCGATGACAGTAGATTTATTTTTTTTTAATTATTGCATAAATATGATAATTATTACATATATTTATATATATATATATATATATATATATTACGTTATTTTATTTACATTTTGCATCATCATCGTGGTTTATGGATGATTTAAATACAGTTAAGACATTTAACAATAATTTATTTGTATAAGCTTAGAATATTTGTATGATATTATTATACATTACAATAATCAAATGTTATCGCAAGAGGTGTATCAACAATGTAATTAAATTACAAAGCTGTTTTATATTGCTAAAATATGAATGTACCTTATTAAAAATTATATTATAATTATAAAAATGATTATACAGTTAAAAAAAATATAAAAAAAATCTTGGAAGACTAAATGGTACTTAAAAATCTATATGTATTAATTTTTTTATCATAATAGGTACGGAATAAGATTTTTACAAAAATACATAATGTAGTAATATGAATTTAGATTAAAAAGCAAAAATATATATTGGAATCTATTTGTGGAATAGAATTTTATGACATCATGCATGACATAAGGATAAATTATTTTTCACATATTGACCCAAGATTTTATAAAAATAAATTACATAAATAGAAATAAATTTCAATATTGAATAATTCATAGTGATCTAACATCAAGCATGTCTTCGACATATAAGCATTAGCATTAATTTTAAATGGCAAAATCTCTATGAAGATACATATTGGGAATTACAAAAGAAGGTAACAACTATACGGTTTGAATTCCATTGCATGTATCCTTTGTAAACACAATTTGCGATTTTGCTATTTATAGTTACTTTCTGCTATATTTTACTTATTGTTATTCTTTCCACTGTTGACCTGTCTTTCTCTTACAAAGAGTTGCATCCAACTGTTCGAGCCATGGCAGTAATAGCATAATTTTTCTTCTGTAATTTGGATCCTTTGCAATAGGATTATACTCTAGATACACAGTCTGTAATTTTTTGTTGGCTGTTAAATTCTCCAATGTGTTCCAATCTTCAATTTCATTATTATTCATCTGTAAATAACATAACAAATTTCAATTGTAATAATACACATTATAATCATAATAATAATTGTATAATACATATTTGCATTACCCACCCAAAATTCTTCCAAATTTTCAAGATGATCCATATTTTGAATTTTTTTAATTTTATTATTTGCTAGATCAAATGTTGTTAATCCTGGGCAATTTTCTATGCCTTCTATACATGTTATACCATTTTCAGATAAGTACAATTGATCCAATTTTTTTAATTCCTCGATATTCTCAATCTTTGTAATCCGATTACTTTGCAGACTTAATAAGGTGAGATTTTTCAAACTTTCCAGATTTTGAATTTTCGTGATTTTGTTTTTACCAAGATACAAATTAGTTAGCTTTTGAAAACCTTCTAAATTCTCAATTTCACGTATTTTGTTATCACCTAATTCCAGTGTTGTGAGATTTGCCAAATGCGAAACGTTCTCAATATGTAAAATCTTATTGGATGATAAAAATAGCTTCTGTAGATTTAATAAATTCTCCAATCCTTCTATCTTCTTAATACGATTAAATGATAAGTCCAAAAGTCTAAAATCCATATAAATGGCATAATTAGAAATATATATATATATATATATAAACTTTAAGTTATTAAAAGTATGTGCGCTTATATATATAATTAAAAATATAGATATGTATATATCATGCAGTGTTATAAACATACTCCAGATTCACAAGAGCGTCCAGATTTTCTATGCATGTAATTTGATTATCTCTCAGTTCTAATTCCACCAAAGTAGTAAGTGTATCAAGATTTTCTATTTTCTTTATAAGATTCCACGTGAAGCATAATCTGCGTATTTGTGTCAGAGGTTCTAGATTTTCTAATTTGGTTAATCTTGAATGATTGAAATCTAGTTCCTAAAATTAATATTACAGATTGATAACCTTTTGTTAAAGTATTCGTAATGTAAATATAATCTATTATTTTTAAAAATTTGAAAAAAAATTATAAAATTCTGCAAACAATTAGAAAAATAAAATATTTCATGAAAGTCACAAACTTCGCTATTAGGATCTATAATTAATATCTTCTCAGGCTCCTCAGAATCTTCTCTCTCGTTTTCGACCTCCATTTCGGCAGAACCTTCACTTTTGTCGTCTTCTAGAATAATTGGATCAAATCAAACATAACCTATAATCTCTTTACGATAGTATGTGTTTTTTTTAACATACCATGATTAGCCATTATTGGAGAAACACGATGGGAGAAAATATAGGTAAAGGTTCAAAAATAATTGGCTGTTTGTTATTAATTACAATCACATGAAAATATAACAATTTTATATTAAATTTTTGTGCAACCAGCCGGTATCTTCGATAACGCACTAAAAAATGTTACAATAAACACTGCACTATATAAAACGGCGGAGAGCTAAATAAGCTCAAATTACACGGAGAAGAGAAAAACCTACACACATAAGAGCTCTCTAATAATATAAATAACAAATCAATCAAACACTGGAATGAAGTATGATGTCATATAAGAGTGCCAAGTGTCAGGCGTGTCAGGTGTACCTAAACGTCAAAAAAAGGCGCCAAATACGAATTCATCTGACGTTTGACAATGTAAACAAAAAAAAAAGAAAAAAAACATTTAATCTTACGAATAACGATATAACGAATAAGTAATAGATTTATTCGTGTGCCTGCAATTTCCAGAAACAAAACAAATATAATATTCAGACGTTGAAATGAGAAAGAAAAAAGTTCAAAATTTACGAACAAATGTAAACAACACGAACAGACTTATTATTTGCGGTTACACAAATTTGTCCAAATAAATATTTTTCAGGATTTTTCATAATTATAGGTAGGAAAGATCGATCTGTATTTTTGAATTTTATTTCCTCTTAATTGCTATTCTGTTTTAATGATATATATTTGCAAAAATGGAAATGAATAATTAATGGCTATTTTCTCATATTTTATACGCATAGATCACGTGACAAGATAGTGGAGTTTTCAATTGACAGATTAAAGCGGGGAACACACACTCTTGCATAAGCGCACAAGCATATGCATAAGAAATTTGATTGGTTGAATTTCTTATGCATATGTTTATAGACCAATCAAGATTCTCATGTTTACGCTTATGCGCCTATGCAAGAGTGTGTGCTCCCTGCTTAACAGCTGATTCAGAATAGAGGAGTTACACTGGATGATTATAAATCTGTGACTACATAAATCTGAATCAATAAATCTATCATTTTTATGTTTATATTCTCCAATTTTTATATTGCATTATAATGCATTTGTTTCCCTTTTCTAATTTCATTGTTAAAGTAAAATAGTAAACTTAAAAATAATAAGATTATACTGAACTTTTGAATAATTATAATATGATCAATTGTTATCATTACATGTTAATTAGACTATGTTAATTAGATGACTGGCACAAATTTAATTTCACATATACAATTGATAATATATACTAATATATACTAATAATTAAAGCATAAAAATAGACACTAAATATGATCATACATATATTATATTAGAAGAAGTCTTCTCTATATAAGTAATAAAAATCTTATATGTTAACTCTTTTTTTATAAAATTGAGATTTTATTGATATAACATAGACATGGCTCTGAAAGGAATAAAAGTTTTGGAATTAGCTGGACTTGCTCCAGGACCTTTTTGTGGAATGGTCTTAGCAGATTTTGGGGCATCTGTTATCAGAGTAGACAAGGTAAATAAATTAAAAAAAAGGAAACAGATTTTATTAAAATTCTACTAAAATATCCTAATATGTTAATTATAATACATATATATTAATATATGTATATATATATATATATATATATATATAAGAATAAATTAATATTATATTTTACATTATAATTTAAATGAAATTTTTAAGTTATAAGAGAATTTGTCATCTTATAATTATTTATATATTTTAATTTTTGTCATAGATTGGAGCTCCAACATTAGATTATTTGGGTCATGGAAAGAGATCCATAGCATTAAATTTGAAATCTGAAAAAGGGATTAATATTTTCAGAAAATTAAGTGACAAAAGTGACGTTATTATTGATACGTATAGAAAAGGTATAGAATATATGTATATTATTTAGCAATTTTAATCATCTTCAGAATAAAAGCTATTATGTTAATAAATAATTTTAATTTAAAGTAATATTTAATTTTGATTTTAAATATGTAAAATAAATTTATATCAATGTGTAATAATAAAGAACAAAATATTTAATTTGTGTACAAAATTATACATAGAATTTATGTAATATAGGTGTCATGGAAAAATTGAGGATTGGACCAAATGAACTTATGGCAACAAATAAAAAGCTGATATATGCTAGATTAACTGGATATGGTCAAAATGGTTCTTATGCGGATATGGCTGGTCATGATATTAATTATTTAGGTTTATCTGGTAATATTAATATTATAATTTATTATAGTTATTTATGAAATAGTATAGATCTGTGTTTATATAAATACTCATATATTGTAATATTCCTTTGCAAATAGAATTTTTATTGTGTGAAAATGATATAAAAAAATTATTAACAGGACTACTATCTTTATTTGGTCGATATAATGAGAAACCTACACCACCCGTTAATCTGGCTGCTGATTTTGGTGGTGGTGGTTTAATGTGTGTTTTTGGAATAATTTTGGCACTATACGAACGAACTAAAAGTAATGTTGGACAAATAGTAGATGCGTCAATGGTAGAAGGAAGCGCATACTTAGGATCCTGGCTATTCAGATCTCAGAAGATGCCTGGTATATGGGGAAATCCACGTGGCAAAAATATGTAAATGCTTCCTTGGAATATATATAAATATGCTCTTGCCTTTCTATTTTTGAAAAAATCTTATATTTTTTTTTCTCACAGATTAGATACAGGTTCACATTTCTATGATACATACGAAACGAAAGATAAGCTTTATATGTGTGTTGGAGCACTCGAACCACAGTTTTATGAAACTTTCATAGAGAAACTTGGTCTCTCCAGTGAGGAGATACCGCAATTTGAAAATTTTGAAGAGAATCGTCGCAAAATCGCAGAAATTTTCAAGAAAAAAACTCAGACAGAGTGGTGTAATATATTTGATGGTACTGATGCATGCGTTACACCAGTACTAAGTTTGAAAGATGCTGCGTCTCACAGTCACAATAAGCAGAGACAAACGTTCACAGTTATGGAAGATGATATAATCCCAAATCCTGCCCCTCGTTTATCTTATACACCCGGAATTTCTCAAGGAACTTGCAGAAATCCACAACCTGGTGAAGACACTATAGAAATCTTAACAGAATTGAAATTTCAACCTAAGGAAATTGACAATTTATTATTAAACGGATTTGCTTATCAGGCAAATTATACTTCTAAAATTTAAAATATAAAAGTGATTTTTATAATAAATACCCTATATAGTGTAGTAAACTATGTAAGTAAACAATTAAATAGAATGGAAAAAGGGAAGAAAAAATAAATAATATATCAAAGAGGATTTTTTTATTTCGATTTGTATATTTGTATTCGATGATTATTTGTTAAAATAAACAAAAAAAAAAGATTGTACAGAAACTTTAAATCAAACAACATTTTACCTTTTTTTTTACATTCACCACTATAGTCTATATTGAGTATAAATTCTACAGAGAACTTTTTTTTTATAGAGATTCTAGTGTAGAATTGCCAAAAATATATATATATTACAGGATCTCATCGAAATAATTCATCATAACATAAAAAAACTGCCAATTTGTTATAATTAATTAGAGCAGTTATAAACAAAAATGTACAACGAATAAAGAAAAACTATATAGGTCTATTAAAAACCCATCAATATTGTACTGGCAGTAATAGATGTTTCCCTTGGTGCGCTAGCTTGTCTTACGCTCATTTCCCATGTGTCTAACAGCTGGGAGAGTGAGAAACGACGTGGCAATTTTGCAACACGGGCATTCAGAGCCTTTTGTACAGCACATAGGAATGTTGTTGCCTCATATTCATGTGGGGCCATAACACAGCGAGGTGGCATTGAAGGATAATCCGCGGGGACTGTGACTGAGATCGGTGGTACACATGGGAGATGACGATCATCAAGCCAACATATCAATTGTATACATTTGGATCCATTTTGCTGCGCAGGATCTAGACTAACCTTAAATGAGAAAATTATATTATTAATAATTATTTATATGTAAACTTTTTTTTATTTAATTATTGCTTACAATAATTCGGGATAAAATTCTACATATATAATTGATACAAAATATTTTAGCTTAGATCAGACTATATGAATCATGTCTATAAAAAACATTAGGACATTTATATTTACAAATAAAATATGTGTAGCAGGCAGCAGACTTATTCGTCTTAAATAATTTTTAATCAAAAATAACGATTCGAGATAATAGATTGATAAAAAATAAACTAAAAGCAAAATTATTACATACTTTAAACCGTTGATCCAATCTAGCTATTTCTCCTTGTAATACATCTGGTATTTCACTAGGTGATTCTTCTACCTTTTGCTTCTTCAGTAGTGGTGGCAAGTTCCTATTTTCAAACATATAATGAAATATATAATATATTTTTGTTTAGATCATAAATTTATTACTAATAAAATGTTATATATATATATATATATATATATATATATATATATATATATATATAAATGGACACATATATAGCTTATCTGTCATTTACACATTTAGACATTCACACTCATCTATACATATGCATATACATAACATATTTACTTTATCTCGGGTCCAAACAAGGCATCTAGGCATGGTCCAAAGGTACGCTGCAATGTGTGATTGATTACTGGACTCTGAAGATGTGTGCTTACAGCTTCTAATAATGGACTAAAGATTTGATGTTCTTTCAATGTTG
This sequence comes from Nylanderia fulva, assembly GCF_048542155.1. Classification (NCBI taxonomy): domain Eukaryota; kingdom Metazoa; phylum Arthropoda; class Insecta; order Hymenoptera; family Formicidae; genus Nylanderia; species Nylanderia fulva. The sequence goes on along the minus strand of NW_028190161.1, from coordinate 2,774,650 downwards.
TTACCGGTGGCCCCACGCTACCATCTCCTCTTTTAAAGTCCAACTTTTCTAAGACAACTTCACATTTCAGCAATGTATCTAGTGGCATACGCTTACTCGGATTTGATAGAATTTCCAAAAGTTTCTTCATCTTGCTAAGTTTATCAACATCTGCAGCAAAGAATGGACGTAGTGTAAATATAAATATTAATTATATAAATATTAATAATAACTTGAAATAAGATTAGCTATAAATATTAATGCTGTTTATATATGAAAATTATTGAAAAAGAATATTAAAAAGGCATATTATTATAAAATATTTATAATAAATATTAATCATTTTTTTCTTTGTTGAAAATTTCCATCAAGAAAATAATCCTATTATCTTGTGTTGATATTTGTAATGTTAAAACTATATAACTCTAAAAAACTAAATTTAAAAAAATTGAACAAAACAATTTTATTTAGAACTAAAAAGTTTGTTTTTATATACAAATTAAAATATACTAAAAAATTACAAATATAACACAAATTAAAATTATATTAAATAAAATTTTTAATATATGCATATATGTATATATGTGTATCCTTACTTCCTTCACTGCTCATCTTGGAAATCATTCTTCGTAATGGTTCTATATATTTGCTCAACTGTCTAACTTTATCCCTGTACGCTTGATCTTCTTGCTGAGGACTCGGTGTGGCACCTACACCTCCGGGAGTATTTAATGAACTGCTTGGAGATGGTGCCATGCCTGATTTAAAGTATTATGATTTACATTCCAATATATATATATATATATATATATTCTCTAGCTTTATAAATCCTAAATTATATTTGAACTTACCTACAGAATTTACAGAACGCGATGGGCCTGTCATGATAGCATGCTGAGGGCTTGGTGATGGCACTAAAGCGGGTGAGGCTACCATCTGATTGCTATGAAAATATTTTTCATCTTGTTGAGATATGCTCGTTAAAAATTATCAGGAGACGCGGTAGCGTCTCGCTAAGTTATATCTTTTATTCGTCAAATTAAAATACAATCTACAAAAAAACAAAAAAAAATTTATATACGTTATCATATTACCTTGACGGTGCTCCTAAACCAGCTGGACTTGGAGCCGAAGGAGATGGACTTTGCCTTAAGAATTGATTAGGCGTAACATTACGTGGACCAGGGAATCCAGTATTCATCATTTCATTCGGCTAATAAAATAACAATGATATAAATAAGATATTATCAATGAAAAATTAAAGAATTAAAGTAATAAGTATTCCATGTACTTTTCTTTGAATATGATTCAATTGCTGTTGCATCTGTCCAGGACCCAATTGTCCAGGAATCTGATTCATTTGTTGCGGCATGCTCGTTTGTATGTTACCTATTGGACCCGTGATTTGGTTATTCATTTGACCTGGTAGTTGATTCTGCATTTGAGACTATGACAAAGAATACAAGAATATAAAATATTCATTTCTTCTAAACTTTTTTTATATATATGTATATATAGAAAGAGAAAAAGATATAATTTTTACTATAATAAATCTAAAAATTTATTACTTATATATGGATGTATACCTGCATATTCTGTTGCATTTGTCCAGCAGACAGTTGACCCATCTGCCCAGGTACCATTTGATTCATTTGAGGAATATTTCCTTGTCCCATTTGATTCATTTGAGTTAACATAGGATTGTTTTGCATGGTTTGAATTGGACCCATATGATTCATTGGACCACCAGTTTGTGATGGCATCATACCCATACCTGGCATTTTATTCTGCATGCCAGGCATATTCATTGGTTGACCAGGTCGTTGATTTAAACTTTGCAAGACTAACAAGGAAATGCATAAGATCTCAAGGATTATTTATCATTTAGCAGTATATTTTCAATATATTTCACAAGTAAATGTATGTATATTTAAAAAACTTAAAGGTAGGTATATTATAATAATATTGTGTATAATAAAAAAAATATGAATATCTAAAAAATGTACTACAAATCAAAAAGTTGTATTCAATAATTACATCAATTAACTGCAAATCAATTTATTCTATCCATTAGTAATAGAAAATAAAAAAATTAATAATGTAAATATAGGAAAATCTTAGAAACAAACTCATAATTAAATTTATGGTAATAATCTATAACAACAATTCTTTAAATTGTGCTTTCGGAATTTTCTCGTTCACTACAATTTTCTTCCTTCATAAATTTGTCAAATGCCACCTCTAAAGGAAAATTGTAAAAATTTTTCAACTTAAATCCTAATTTATAAATATTTTCTTTTGTATCTTTTGATGCTTGAATGTATATATACTTGTAAACGACATTGCAAATTTGAACATTTTCATTTAACGTCAGTTTTACGACAATCGTGTCTCTGATGTTTAATTTTCGTATATCGCTTGGCCATACGTTCTCTGTAAATATTAATTTTATTTCTGTAATAACGTTAGAATTAATGGAGAACTGCATATCCTTGTAACTTCTTCTCGCATTGTACATGAATCGGTGTACAGTGATGAAGCGATGCATGTAAGTATCTATCGAACGTTGTATTTTGTCAATTATATCCAATATTTTTTCAGATATAGGGTGATATGTGCCGAATTTCAGTTTGTCTTTGAGATCGATCACCTCTGGTACAAAAGAGTAGCCTTGACTGATGTACCATTTACGTGCAAAACTACAATACACGAGTATTATCTTAAATTTAAATCTCTCTGCACCAAATACTTCGTAGTTCCCTTTGTACGTGAATATGTACCTTACAAATTTTTCGCCCGATTGCACTACTACATCTTTCATTCTTCTTTGATATGTTTGCACCAAGTTACGTCGCTGTATTAACCACTTTTTATATAACGATTCCTCCCTATTTCTCTGCTGCATATAGTTCAATTGACAACTATCTATTTGTCCATTATCTGAATAAGCACTTTCTCGGTCATTCACGGATTGCGCGTAAGATATATTATCTTGCTCCATTTGTTGAAATTATATATCCGTACAATGCGTTTCTTCTTTAAATATAGTAACGCGATGTTTTTTTTTCGAAATTTTGTAACTGCTAATTACTTAATGTCTGTCATATTTAACTATTATTAACAGCTAGTTACGTTTCAAAATACGCTTTAGTTAAAGGGCTTTTCAAGGTCAAGTTTATCATAATATTTACTGGTAAAGGCACATTAAAATTTACATCTCATCTCAGTTAAGTAAACTCACTCTTCTTGAATAAAAAAAATCGTCAATTATCATATTTATAATTATTGATACAAAAGCCTGCTAAACAGTGTGATTAATATAAGAAATTTTTAATTATAATTTAATATGTTATAACCCATGCGCAAGCCCCACAAAACACGTTTTATTATTATATTTATTTATCTACAATTTACTATGTTTAAGATATATTATCTGTCATCTATTATGTTATAATACTTTGTATTTACGACAATATCAATTGTTAAATTATTTTGTCAACATAATAAAATCAATTTGTTGATCAAAAATAGAGTAAAAATATACAAATTATTTATATAATTTTAATATTCTGAGATCAAATTGTTTTGATACACAATTTTTAAATTATATATATATATATATATTAATTACTTACGATTAGATGCAGTGTTTGCAGTTGGTTGTTGAATTATGCCCTGATGATTAGGACCCGGACCTCCCATACCCATCATTTGATTATTTCCTGTTCCTTGACGCGCCAATGTCTGTAGAGCGTTGATTGGATCCGGCATGCCTTGATTGTTAGTGCCAGCATTACCTGGTGCATTACCAGTTGCGCCTTTTTTAGAATCTATAAAGAAAAATATAACATTTTACTAAATTAATATATATAAAACTGTCACAAAAATAAGACTAATTTTTTTAAATGCTAATATAACAACACTAAACATTAATAGCATAATGTAAATTATCTCTTAAATTTTTTTAAACAATATTTTATGTCAAAGATATTAATAACAATTAACAGTCTAATATAATTTAATAAGTAATTAAACAACTTTTAGGTATAATTGACATACACATTTTTAATATTTAGCAAAAGATTTATTTATATATATATTTAATGTTAACACAACTATATTAAAAATAATCTCATTACTCTTATGATAAATCTTGAATATTACCATGAAATAAGAAATTAGTATAATTTAAGAAGTATTACTCATTTCTCTGACATGAAGAATTAATCTGGCAACAAAGCCCAAGTATTCCTCCTACAAAAAAAAAAAATATATTAGAAAAAATGTTAGAAAACTTGCTAGACAGCAATAAACAGAAATAATGATGATACAATTTACTGATAATGGATTAATTATAGGTGAAATACTTTTAAGACATTGATTGTTATAACATTTTATAATATCTATTAAATCTTACTGTGACTAAAAAACTTTTAAATTAATATTACTAAAAAAATAAACTAAGAAAAAATAGGTTGCAAAAAATATAATTTAATTTTACAGAAGTAAAATAAGACAATATAAAAATAGGACAATATATTCAAGATTATTCAAGTCATAATTTTAGACAAACCTTAGATTTTGCCTTCTGATAGACATGATTTTCCATTTCAATGCTATTTTTCGATGTAGGCATTCCTGACATCTGTATAGCTTCATCTCTGTCAATAAAAGTTTACAATTACATAACATACAAAAAAATAAATCATTTCTTTTAGCAGTAATACATGTTATAAAGCAATAAAAAAAAAACAAAAATAATTAGAAAAATTAGAAAAAAATAGAAAGGATAGTTAAAATCAAATTTGTTATAATTTTAAGTTTAATCATAAAATTAATATAATGTTTCACATATGCAGGGTGTATCTGAATGGTCTGTATAAACTTTGGGAATATGTTTTAGGGACAAAACAAGCAGAAAATGTCATACAAACATAGGGTCAAAACACTTATATAGAGGCTTATATGACGGTTCAAGCACAGACTTTCTTGGAATCAAGCAAAGGCCAATTTGAGCATTTGGTATAGCAAGTAACAAGACATTAGTACTGTTATATCTGTAGAAATAAATATAAATACAATTTACAACTCCTATATAATTTAATGTGATAATTTCTTGTATTGCAAGAAAACTTCCATCCATCATAACTCTAGAAAAAAGCATTTATGACCTCATGTTTATAAGACATATTTTGCTTATTTCGATCCCTGAACATATCTTGAAAGTTTGTACAAACCATTCAGAGACATCCTGTAAATACATAAGAGCACATATAGATATAAACACATATAAATATAACGTTCTACGAACAAAAAATATATATATCAAATAAATTTATGTTGAAAATTTTAATCAATAATGATGCCCCTTTTGACCATAGCCAAACTATAGTCAAAGATTACCCTTTTCATCCTCCTCAAATGTTTTCTTCTTTTACAATATATTACATGCGAATTGACTTACATTTTCGCGATTACGCTCTGTCGAAAGCTCTGCGTCTTCCATGAATCATCTCCAGGCATAGTTTGCGCCATAATTATTAATAAATAATTAAAACTTGTTTACGATTATTCACATTAATCCTGTGAATGTTCATACATATACATTACACGTAACACCATAGGCTAAAAAAACACAATTGATAGAAAACTTGACAGTTGGAGAATGATCAAACCGAGCAAAGTCGTTCCGAAAAATAAACTGTAGCACACGAACGTGATTGGTTCTTAATTTTATAACCAACAAATCAACGTGGAATGTTGATAAGACGACAACTGATTGGTTTGAACACGGCCATATTTGACGATAGATTTTCGAACGCAATCTCGGAGAATTCTATGTAAAATGGAGAATATTTGGGTCTTGTTTGATAACTGTGTGGTTTGATAGTGCAAAGTTGTAATAAGATCAAATAAATTTAAATTATTTAATTAGATTGTGATCCATGTAAATAAACTTCGTATTAATTTATTTAAAGATTGTATATTTTGACTTGAAATTATTAGTTCGATTCCATTAGGCATTGGTTATATCTCTACCACTTCTACTATGCCATTATTATTGTCTTCTACACAGGTTCCATAAGATTCATAATTTTGTTCGGTTTTTCTTAAAATGTGTGTACTGGGTTATATTAGATATCATTAATAACAGTATTCTATTTTAATGAAGAATTCAGATAAGATTTTTTTAAATCTTACTATGAAGATTTAGAAAGCATTTACAATTTCTTAATGATAATGTAGTTATACATTTTATGATAACTACAGACAATTATTTATGAATATTGTTCTTTTGCATAGTATAAAATATATATTCAAATATGTACAGGGACATGTCAAAAAAGAAAAGAAAAGATTTAATCTCTAAGCATAAAATATTCTAAAATTAATAATTTGTGATTTCTGCTAGAACTTATTCAATAAATTGTTAAATATATATTTAATTTTTGTATATTATGATTACAGCAATAAATTTCACTTTGCATCATATTATCACTAATGAATCCAACCCGATCAACCAATGTTCGGCGATATGAGGAATCAAGATCTGCTCGTAATGAAGACCATGATGTTTATTCAATTTTACGTTCAAGGACCGAAGAAGAAAAACAAAGACGTAGACGTGAATGGCAACGTCAACAAGAACGAGAAAGGCAACATGAAAAATTAAAACAAGAAAAGATTAGAGAGTATGAGTTGAAACGTGCAAAAGCTTTAGGATATGCTAAACATAAATTTATAGAGAACTAGATAAAATGAAAAAAGTTACAATATGGTATAAACTATTAATATTTATAACAGCATTCTAAATTTCATAAATTTGAAATGATTTGAGTAATGCATGTACATTATTCATTATATTAACAAATAATCAGATGGTTGAGATCATACTTTTAATATCATAAAAATGCATATTTGATTAGCAAAAGAACAAGAAAAATAAAATTGTATAAAATGAAAACAAGATGTAATTTTTGAAGGCATATTTAGGAATAGAAATGTCCTCCTGAGATCTTTTCTCGAAAAGATCTGGTTAATGCAAAAGTTTGTTTATTATAATTAATTTAATACATTATGATTGAATTTTTCTTTAGATTAGATGGGTCTACAAGTGGGTCACTACCTTTGTTTAAAGGTCCTGAGGGTATACAGATTAGTACTACGGAACTACGTCGAATTAAAGTTGATATTCACAGGAATATTCCTACAAAAGGACCTATTGTTACTGAACTACAACGAAGTATACTTAATGCCGAAGATGTAGTCCTCAAGAGAAGAGATGGTAAAATATTGATTTTTTTTTTTTCAATTATACAGTATTCTAAATTTTTTTGCAGAGATGATTATGTTGCACTGAAGATATCTACTTCTTGAAGAAACTTTGAATACTTAGTATATTGTGATTTATTTTTTACTAAAAAATTTAAGAAGATTTTTTTATATGTAGAATTTAGAACTCAGGAAATTGTTTAAATAAATTTCCTTGATAACTTTGTTATTATTATTATAGTTGATTTTTATCAGAAAATTTTTATAAAAGATTATTGAACTACAATGAAGTATACTTCATGCCGAAAATGCATTCTTAATTTGAAGAGATGATAAAATATTGACTTCTTTGAAAATTGTTACATTTCTTCTGAATTTTAATTTTTTGTAGAAATTGTCATTCAGCATGTCTGTTTTTTGAAACTTAGAAAATTTAGTATTTTTGAGGAATTTCTTTTTTTCTTATCTAAAATGTTAGAGATTTCTTTAATAGAATTTTAGTAGATATTCTAGTATTATAATTTGTAAATAATTTGAGAATTAAGTCATAGCCAAGTCTGAACTAAAATCTTTATTAAAATATTGACGATAAGTTTTTATTACATTATATAAAAGTTTTATTATATGTTTGATCAATGGATTTATTTTTATAAACAAATTACTATATATATAAAATCAGTGGTAAGCTCCAAAAAGATAACCACGAATAGGAATGATCGTTTTTGACAAAACAATGATACATATGATTCAGCGTAGGAAGAATTGAGAGAGATTCCAACTCGGAAGAGAAAGGCTATAAACTTCAATAAGAAAATTAAGATAACTGATAATAAGGAAAGCAAGAATAGATCAAAAATATTAAAACAAATACAGAAATGTTCACTTATTGAGACTTGTTAATATTATAATTGATTAATACATTAAATTAAAATATATAGTTTTTTAAAGATGATTTTTCTCATATATATAAAAATTAAACACATTGTAACTCTTATGAAATGTAGAAAATAATATATAATGATATATCTTTTTTATGATTAATTTTCATATATTTAAATATTTGGATTTTTAATCACCATGCATTTATTGATCTTATTGAAATTTTATAATAACATGTGTATATATATATTTAAAGTAGTTAAATAATCAGTGATTACTCAGGATTTCATCGTGAAGATAAAAGATGAAAATATGTGTAAGCATACATGCATTATAACAAAAAATAGAAAAATAGGAACACTTAAAGTATGTTGCAAACTTCATGCATTTTTATATTGTTTAATCGATCAACATAAATCGAAAAATGTATTGCTAAGTACAAATATTTTCTTGATTACTTTATATTAGAAGATATGCACTTTTTTGAAAAGTAATTGGAATAATATATTATTATTATTTCTAACTGAAAATTTTACTCTTCATATAATTATTATTCAGTCAAATTAGTATAATTTGTGCATATAGCAAAATATAAAAGTTATAAAAATGTGTCATTAGAAATATAATGTATTTATAATATATTTTAATCATTTTTAATTAAAATATAATTGATGTAGTTATCCTTTCCGAAGATATTTTATAATACTCTTTCATATCTCATTTAATTAATCTAATATAAATAGCATATAGCAATTATAAAATAATTTTAATCAGATTTTATCGAAGATCTGATTTTATATATTGGATTATTGCATAGAAAATGTTGTTCAAAAGTTTATGCTTTATAGAATGTATAAAGTAAATGTTTTTTCGATAATCGATTATTACATTAAAATTATGCAAATATAAATTTGAAAGATGACAAAGTCATACAATTTTCAAATAATTGTTAATGAATATAGAAATTCAAATAATCAATTTCTTTAAATTTTTACAGTTATTTATATTTTTCTTTATAAATAAAGACAAATCTGAAATAAAAACAGTATTTTATCTGCAATAATCCAATAATTTAGTAAACATAATTGTTATTTTTATTAAAAAAATGTTTACAATTTTTAATTATTTGATTTTTATAAAAAGTGTGAATCTTTATTGTGCATATATATAAGTAATTCATATTTCATTATTTTAATATGACAGGCAAGAAAAATGTCATAATTTTTGTAAAAATTTTAACGAAATTCTATTAATGATATAAGAAACATCATATCAGTGCACTTTATTTTTTACTGCTTTTTATTTAAATCTTCTTTTATATTTATTTTTAAAATATTGAATATTTAAGATTGAAATCGCACATAAGATATTTTACTTGCTTGCAATTATATTTACAAATACTAAATTTGTGCTAAAATAGCAAATATCTTTATCATCGTTTAAAACATAATATTCGTAAATATTGCTGATCTTACAATATTAACTGAAAATAATGAACAGAACAATTTATAAGCAAAATTATCGCCTAATTTGGATTTGAAAGAAATAAAATTATTAGCTAAATTTTTTCACTTGATGCATATAAAAATTGTATCATTAAAAGGTGTAATTAAACTATATAGGAGAAGGAACTAAACCAATATTCGACCGAGAAGAAATAAAAAAAGCTGTAACCAAAACTAATGAAGTAGAGGAGCGTCGTACGGTTGTAGCTGTAGATGGGGAGCAGTCAGGTATTATAGAAATAATTGTTGAATTATTTAAATTTAAAATTTTGTTTTAATGTAACTAGTAATTACTGAATTTGTAAAATTACGTTTAATTTCTCTCAAAATATTCTAAACTCTAAAAAAATTAATCGGATTTCTATGTGTGCGTATATATGTATATGATGTACTAAATTAACTAAATTATGGATGAAAATTTTATTTATAAATATCTTTATTTGTGATTTCAGCAAAATAATACTTTTGTGTATCGATAAACAAATTAATGAACTATTTATGAAAAATTATAATACTTTCACAATTACAGTTTTGAGTAAGCCGCAAACTTCTAAAAAACGTTCGTCGAGTCCTACTTATAGTCCCGGATATCTATCTTCCCATCAATCCAGGTTTGTTTAATTCTCAACTGCATTCGCTTCATTAAAACATTAAAACATTTTTAACATTCTTCTTTTCCCATCTTAGGTATCGTACGGATTTAAAACGTCAAGATAACAGGACAGAATTCCGTGATCATCAAAATAACGGGTAAAGCATCATTATTTATGTATCATTATGTATTTATAGATTGAAGAAGTATCTAACTTTGCATTTATATTATAGCAATAATATTTTTAAATAACGTTAAAGCAATGTTATATAATCAAACCAATGTTATATATGATTAAAAGAAACTAATTCATAATATATTTAGATTTCTGAGAAAGTTTAATATATATATTTTAAATTAGATTTCTATGTTTCAGAAGAAGTAGCATAGAGAGGCACAGAGAATATAAAGAGAAATATGCAGAAAGAGATGCACATAAATACAATACTAATCGATCACGTTCTAGAGAACGGGATTCAGGCAAATCACATTCCAGGTACCGATATTTGTTATTATTAACAATTTGGCATTTTTATTATATTAATTTAAATTATCATTATTATTAGCATTTAAGATATTCAACGCTAAATATATTATTAAAATTGCACTAATTGATTTACTTGCAAGAAAGGCGAGCAAAAAAGATACTATTTTTTATTAGAAAATACCTTAAATAGTATTAATTTTTATTGTAATTATTGTTACGATTTTTTATTGAGAATATTATTATATTTATTACTATTATTACAGATCGATGATGGAAGAAAGATCTTATCGTGACAGATATCGTGACAGATCAAGCGAACATTCTCGTGAAAAAAGAGATAGAGATAAAGATAGAGATAGAGATAGAGATAGAAATAGAGATAGATCGAAAGAACATTCTCGTGAAAGAAGAGATAGAGATAGAGATAAAGATAGAGATAGAGATAGAGATAGAGATAGAGATAGATCGAAAGAACATTCTCGTGAAAGAAGAGATAGAGATAGAGATAAAGATAGAGATAGAGATAGAGATAGATCGAAAGAACATTCTCGTGAAAGAAGAGATAGAGATAGAGATAGAGATAGAGATAGATCGAAAGAACATTCTCTTGAAAGAAGAGATAGAGATAGAGATAGAGATAGATCGAAAGAACATTCTCGTAAAAGAAGAGATAGAGATAGAGATAGATTGAAAGAACATTCTCGTGAAAGAAGAGATAGAGATAAAGATAGAGATAGAGATAAAGATAGAGATAGAGATAGAGATAGAGATAGAGATAGATCGAAAGAACATTCTCGTGAAAGAAGAGATAGAGATAAAGATAGAGATAGAGATAGAGATAGAGATAGAGATAGAGATAGATCAAAAGAACGAAGAGATGTAACACCACATTATCTCGAACCTCCAATACACGTGCCTATCTATTATGTAAGTTAAATATAAAAATTCATATAAATCTTAATTTTGATCTTGCAAATTTCTATATGATTGAATTTTTCTTAACAATTTCCAGAATCTGCCTCCGAGACCAATTGTAGTAGGCCCTATGGTTCCATTTAGAGGACAGGTTCCTCCTATGGGAAGAGGTCGACATGTAATGGCACCAGTTAGACCATTTCCTCCACGATTTATTCCTCCGGATTTGTACAGATTAGGACCTCCACCCCCAAATCCACGTAAATATAAATATATGAATAATATATAATGTTTATTGTGTTTGATATGTATTTATCTATAATATGGTATAAAATTTTACAGGATATGGACCATTTTAAGACAATAAAATAATCTTTATGTTCATATTATAACTATAACTAGTTAATTAATATGGAATTGGTGAAAAGAAATTATTCTAATCAATCTTACTAATTTCAAGATTGTAAGATTGAGCAAACAAGAAACAAAAACATTAAATCTTAACAAGTTAAGCTCTAATCAGATAGGATATTTTATCAAGTTTGTATAAGATTAGAAAATATCATTTTGAATATGAATTACTAATAATTTTTCAAAAATTAACATTTTCGTAGAGGAAATCTGTATCATAAAAATAAACAAGTTATTGATGTTACTGTATCTTTTGATTTAAGTGATTATTCAAAAAATTTTTATTTATTGAAAAAAGGTAGGACAAACATCAATATAAAATATACACACACATTAAATTAATATATCAATGTTTATTCTTCTTTCAAATTTTTGCATGATAATTGTGCATGTATATGTATTTATATATATATATATATATATATATATATATATATATATATATATATATATAATATAAAAGTATAAATCTAAAATAAAAATATCTTCTTTTTGTAATGTTATAATATAGAAGAATCTCTATATGTTAGAATTATTCTTTTATACATATATTCTGATCTATATTATATTAACATTATGTGCACTCTGTAAACATAATGCAATATAAAATATATTATTAATGAAAAAGAATTTTATTTTCTTTACAGATATTTTTGTGACTCATTTTTATTCATTTATTTATATAACGATTCCTCCCTATTTCTCTGCTGCATATAGTTCAATTCACAACTATCTATTTATCCATTATCTGAATAAGCACTTTCTCGGTCATTCACGGATTGCGCGTAAGATATATTATCTTGCTCCATTTGTTGAAATTATATATCCGTACAATGCGTTTCTTCTTTAAATATAGTAACGCGATGTTTTTTTTCGAAATTTTGTAACTGCTTAATTACTTAATGTCTGTCATATTTAACTATTACTAACAGCTAGTGACGTTTCAAAATACGCTTTAGTTAAAGGGCTTTTCAAGGTCAAGTTTATCATATTTACTGGTATAGCCACATTAAAATTTACATCTCAGTTAAGTAAACTCACTCTTCTTGAATAAAAAAATCGTCAATTATCATATTTATAATTATTGATACAAAAGTCTGCTAAAGAGTGTGATTAATATAAGAAATTTTTAATTATAATTTAATATGTTATAACATGTGCAAGCCCCACAAAACACGTTTTATTATTACATTTATTTATCTACAATTTACTATGTTTAAGATATATTATCTGTCTAATGTTATAATACTCTGTATTTACGACAATATCAATTGTTAAATTATTTTATCAACATAAAAAAATCAATTTGTTGATCAAATAGAGTAAAAATATACCTGGTGCATTACCAGTTGTGCCTTTTTTAGAATCTATAGAAAAAAAAATGGAATTTTACTAAATTAATTTAGTATTATATATAAAACAGTCACAAAAATAAGACTGATTTTTTTAAATGCTAATATAACAACACTAAACATTAATAGCATAATGTAAATTATCTCTTAAATTTTTTTAAACAATATTTATGTCAAAGATATTAATAACAATTAACAGTCTAATATAATTTAATAAGTAATTAAACAACTTTTAGGTATAATTGACATACACATTTTTAATATTTAGCAAAAGATTTATTTATGTATATATTTAATATTAAAACAACTATATTAAAAATAGTTTCATTACTCTTATAATAAATCTTGAATATTACCATAAATTTAAAATTAGTATAATTTAAGAAGTATTACTCATTTCTCTGACATGACCAATTACTCTGGCAACAAAGCCCAAGTATTCCTCCTACAAAAAAAAAAATATATTACAAAAAATGTTAGAAAACTTGCTAGAAAGCAATAAACAAAAATAATGATGATACAATTTACTAATAATAAATTAATTATAGGTGATATACTTTTAAGACATTGATTGTTATAACATTTATAATATCTATTAAATCTTACTGTGACTAAAAAGATTTTAAATTAATATTACTAAAAAAAATTAACTAAGAAAAAATAGCTTGCAAAAAATATATAATTTAATTTTACAGAGGTAAAATAAAACAATATAAAAATAGGACAATATATTCAAGATTATTCGAATCATAATTTTAGACAAACCTTAGATTTTGCCTTCTGATAGAGATGATTTTCTATTTCAATGCTATTTTTCGGTGTAGGCATTCCTGACATCTGTATAGCTTCATCTGTGTCAATAAAAGTTTACAATTACATAACATACAAAAAAATAAATCATTTCTTTTAGCAGTAATACATGTTATAAAGCAATAAAAAAAAACAAATAATTAGAAAAATTAGAAAAAAAATAGAAAGGATAGTTAAAATCAAATTTGTTATAATTTTAAGTTTAATCATAAAATTAATATAATGTTTCACATATGCAGGGTGTATCTGAATGGTCTGCATAAACTTTGGGAATACATTTTAGGGACAAAACAAGCAGAAAATGTCATACGAACATAGGGTCAAAACGCTTATATAGAGGCTTATATGACGGTTCAGGCACAGACTTTCTTGGAATCAAGCAAAGGCCAATTTGAGCATTTGGTATAGCACGTAACACGACATTAGTACTGTTATATCTGTAGAAATAAATATAAATACAATTTACAACTCCTATATAATTTAATGTAATAATTTCTTGTATTGCAAGAAAACTTCAAACCATCATAACTCTAGAAAAAAGCATTTTTGACCCCATGTTTATAAGACATATTTTGTTTATTTCGGTCCCTGAACATGTCTTGAAAGTTTGTACAAACCATTCAGAGACATCCTGTAAATACATAAGAGCACACATAAGTATAGACACATATAAATAAAATGTTCTACGAACAAAAAATATATTAAACAAATAAATTTAAGTTGAAAATTTTAATCGATAATGATACCCCCTTTGACCGTAGCTAAACTATAGTCAAAGGTTATCCTTTTCATCTTCCTCAAATGTTTTCTTCTTTTATAATATATTAGATGCGAATTGACTTACATTTTCGCGATTAGGCTCTGTCGAAAGCTCTGCGTCTTCCATGAATCATCCCCAGGCATGGTTTGCGCCATAATTATTAATAAATAATTAAAACTTGTTTACGATTATTCACATTAATCCTGTGAATGTTCATACATATACATTACATGTAACACCATAGGCTAAAAAAACACAATTGATAGAAAACTTGACAGTTGGAGAATGATCAAACCGAGCAAAGTCGTTCCGAAAAATAAACTGTAGCACACGAACGTGATTGGTTCTTAATTTTATAACCAACAAATCAACGTGGAATGTTGATAAGACGACAACTGATTGGTTTGAACACGGCCATATTTGACGATAGATTTTCGAACGCAATCTCGGAGAATTCTATGTAAAATGGAGAATATTTGGTTCTTGTTTGATAACTGTGTGGTTTGATAGTGCAAAGTTGTAATAAGATCAAATAAATTTAAATTATTTAATTAGATTGTGATCCATGTAAATAAACTTCGTATTAATTTATTTAAAGATTGTATATTTTGACTTAAAATTATTAGTTCGATTCCATTAGGCATTGGTTATATCTCTACCACTTCTACTATGCCATTATTATTGTCTTCTACACAGGTTCCATAAGATTCATAATTTTGTTCGGTTTTTCTTAAAATGTGTGTACTGGGTTATATTAGATATCATTAATAACAGTATTCTATTTTAATAAAGAATTCAGATAAGATGTTTTTAAATCTTATTATGAAGATTAAGAAAGCATTTACAATTTCTTAATGATAATGTAGTTATACATTTTATGATAACTACAGACAATTATTTATGAATATTGTTCTTTTGCATAGTGTAAAATATATATTCAAATATGTACAGGGACATGTCAAAAAAGAAAAGAAAAGATTTAATCTCTAAGCATAAAATATTCTAAAGTTAATAATTTGTGATTTCTGCTAGAACTTATTCAATAAATTGTTAAATATATATTTAATTTTTGTATATTATGATTACAGCAATAAATTTCACTTTGCATCATATTATCACTAATGAATCCAACCCGATCAACCAATGTTCGGCGATATGAGGAATCAAGATCTGCTCGTAATGAAGACCATGATGTTCATTCAATTTTACGTTCAAGGACCGAAGAAGAAAAACAAAGACGTAGACGTGAATGGCAACGTCAACAAGAACGAGAAAGGCAACATGAAAAATTAAAACAAGAAAAGATTAAAGAGTATGAGTTGAAACGTGCAAAAGCTTTAGGATATGCTGAACATAAATTTTCACATCGTAGTCGAAGCAAAAGTGGTAGTAAATCTCCTCCACACTACCAGCATAGAGGAAGATCTGCAACAATTACTTCCAAACCTAGTACACTGTTTGAAAAGTAAGTTCTGAACATATGTTTGGCTGTACATGTATATACATCTTTTTTTATTTAAACATTTACCTATGTCTTATAAAGTAAAGTATTTATAGATGGGTAAGAAATTTGTCAAATCCATGTTTGGAAATCACTTTAATAAAGCAGAAAAAATATAATACAAATAACAAATAATAGAGAACTAGATAAAATGAAAAAAGTTACAATATGGTATAAACTATTAATATTTATTACAGCATTCTAAATTTTATCATAAATTTGAAATGATTTGAGTAATGCATGTACATTATTTATTATATTAACAAATAGTTAGATGGTTGAGATCATACTTTTAATATCATAAAAATGCATATTTGATTAGCAAAAGAACAAGAAAAATAAAATTGTATAAAATAAAAACAAGATGTAATTTTTGAAGGCATATTTAGGAATAGAAATGTCCTCCTAAGATCTTTTCTCGAAAAGATCTGGTTAATGCAAAAGTTTGTTTATTATAATTAATTTAATACATTATGATTGAATTTTTCTTTAGATTAGATGGGTCTACAAGTGGGTCACTACCTTTGTTTAAAGGTCCTGAGGGTATACAGATTAGTACTACGGAACTACGTCGAATTAAAGTTGATATTCACAGGAATATTCCTACAAAAGGACCTATTGTTACTGAACTACAACGAAGTATACTTAATGCCGAAGATGTAGTCCTCAAGAGAAGAGATGGTAAAATATTGATTTTTTTTTTTTCAATTATACAGTATTCTAAATTTTTTTGCAGAGATGATTATGTTGCACTGAAGATATCTACTTCTTGAAGAAACTTTGAATACTTAGTATATTGTGATTTATTTTTTACTAAAAAATTTAAGAAGATTTTTTTATATGTAGAATTTAGAACTCAGGAAATTGTTTAAATAAATTTCCTTGATAACTTTGTTATTATTATTATAGTTGATTTTTATCAGAAAATTTTTATAAAAGATTATTGAACTACAATGAAGTATACTTCATGCCGAAAATGCATTCTTAATTTGAAGAGATGATAAAATATTGACTTCTTTGAAAATTGTTACATTTCTTCTGAATTTTAATTTTTTGTAGAAATTGTCATTCAGCATGTCTGTTTTTTGAAACTTAGAAAATTTAGTATTTTTGAGGAATTTCTTTTTTTCTTATCTAAAATGTTAGAGATTTCTTTAATAGAATTTTAGTAGATATTCTAGTATTATAATTTGTAAATAATTTGAGAATTAAGTCATAGCCAAGTCTGAACTAAAATCTTTATTAAAATATTGACGATAAGTTTTTATTACATTATATAAAAGTTTTATTATATGTTTGATCAATGGATTTATTTTTATAAACAAATTACTATATATATAAAATCAGTGGTAAGCTCCAAAAAGATAACCACGAATAGGAATGATCGTTTTTGACAAAACAATGATACATATGATTCAGCGTAGGAAGAATTGAGAGAGATTCCAACTCGGAAGAGAAAGGCTATAAACTTCAATAAGAAAATTAAGATAACTGATAATAAGGAAAGCAAGAATAGATCAAAAATATTAAAACAAATACAGAAATGTTCACTTATTGAGACTTGTTAATATTATAATTGATTAATACATTAAATTAAAATATATAGTTTTTTAAAGATGATTTTTCTCATATATATAAAAATTAAACACATTGTAACTCTTATGAAATGTAGAAAATAATATATAATGATATATCTTTTTTATGATTAATTTTCATATATTTAAATATTTGGATTTTTAATCACCATGCATTTATTGATCTTATTGAAATTTTATAATAACATGTGTATATATATATTTAAAGTAGTTAAATAATCAGTGATTACTCAGGATTTCATCGTGAAGATAAAAGATGAAAATATGTGTAAGCATACATGCATTATAACAAAAAATAGAAAAATAGGAACACTTAAAGTATGTTGCAAACTTCATGCATTTTTATATTGTTTAATCGATCAACATAAATCGAAAAATGTATTGCTAAGTACAAATATTTTCTTGATTACTTTATATTAGAAGATATGCACTTTTTTGAAAAGTAATTGGAATAATATATTATTATTATTTCTAACTGAAAATTTTACTCTTCATATAATTATTATTCAGTCAAATTAGTATAATTTGTGCATATAGCAAAATATAAAAGTTATAAAAATGTGTCATTAGAAATATAATGTATTTATAATATATTTTAATCACATTTTTAATTAAAATAATCCATGATTATTGTAAATATAGAATATTTGTAGAGAAATTTCACTTTTGTTTTTTATAAAAACATCTTTTAATATTTAATACTTGTGTTACATTAAATGACACAATGAATCTTAGAACAAACGATGTATGAAAAGATAATTATATAAATAATTATACAATTTGTCTTTTAGCCATTATACTTAAAGACCAGTATATATATATTAATTGCTTATCATTGCTTCTCTTTACAGATATTACTAAATGTAGATGTAAAAAAGATGTGAAAAAGAATTAAATTAACGATCGAGAAAATTCTCAAGAATACCACAAAAAACAAATAAAGATGTTCGAAACAGGTATAAAAATGTCTTTTTTTTATCGCATCTTGTTTTTAAACTTGATTTGAACAGGAATGCAAAAAGTTCTTTTAATTATAACTATAATATAACTGAAATATAATTACATAAATATATATTAATAATTGTATTTATTACCACATTAAATGACATATTTAGATTTAGAAATAATGTTGTATAAAAAATTAATTATACATTTAACTTTTAATTATTATATTTAAAGACTTATATATATTAATTACATAATATTGGACAATATTTGTTTCAAGATTGTATGCTGAGCTAATTCTTTGTCATTGGGCTAAGAATAATTTAGATGGATTTAACAACAAATCATTGGAAGAGAGCAGATCAATTAACAGTGAAGATTCTTATTATAAATGGCAAAGACAAAGTCACTGGATTTGAAGAAAGTATATAACTATAGAATTAAAATATAATCACAATTAATCAATTATTTAAAAATAAAAAGAGAATATTTTAATTTAAAAAGTTAAACAAAAGTATTTAGATATATATTTTGCAAAATTACACAACACGGAAGATATATTTTCGGGAAGATGAGTTAGATTGATGTAGTCATCCTTCCCGAAGATATTTTATAATACTCTTTCATATCTCATTTAATTAATCTAATATAAATAGCATATAGCAATTATAAAATAATTTTAATCAGATTTTATCGAAGATCTGATTTTATATATTGGATTATTGCATAGAAAATGTTGTTTAAAAGTTTATGCTTTATAGAATGTATAAAGTAAATGTTTTTTTGATAATCAATTATTACATTAAAATTATGCAAATATAAATTTGAAAGATGACAAAGTCATACAATTTTCAAATAATTGTTAATGAATATAGAAATTCAAATAATCAATTTCTTTAAATTTTTACAGTTATTTATATTTTTTATGAATAAAGACAAATCTGAAATAAAAGCAGTATTTTATCTGCAATAATCCAATATGTTAGTAAACAAAATTGTTATTTTTATAAAAAAAATTTTTACAATTTTTAATTATTTGATTTTTATAGAAAGTGTGTGAATCTTTATTGTGCATATGTATAAGTAATTCATATTTAATTATTTTAATATGACAGACAAGAAAAATGTCATAATTTTTGTAAAAATTTTAACGAAATTCTATTAATGATATAAGAAACATCATATCATTGCACTTTATTTTTTACTATTACTGCTTTTTATTTAAATCTTATATTTATTTTTAAAATATTAAATATTTAAGATTGAAATCGCACATAAGATATTTTACTTGCTTGCAATTATATTTACAAATATTAAATTTGTGCTAAAATAGCAAATATCTTTATCATCGTTTAAAGCATAATATTCGTAAATATTGCTGATCTTACAATATTAACTGAAAATAATGAACAGAACAATTTATAAGCAAAATTATCGCCTAATTTGGATTTGAAAGAAATAAAATTATTAGCTAAATTTTTTCACTTGATGCATATCAAAATTGTATCATTAAAAGCTGTAATTAAACTATATAGGAGAAGGAACTAAACCAATATTCGACCGAGAAGAAATAAAAAAAGCTGTAACCAAAACTAATGAAGTAGAGGAGCGTCGTACGGTTGTAGCTGTAGATGGGGAGCAGTCAGGTATTATAGAAATAATTATTGAATTATTTAAATTTAAAATTTTGTTTTAATTTAACTAGTAATTACTGAATTTGTAAAATTACGTTTAATTTTTCTCAAATTATTCTAAACTCTAAAAAATTAATCAGATTTCTATGTGTGCGTATATATGTATATGCTGTACTAAATTAACTAAGTTATGGATGAAAATTTTATTTATAAATATCTTTATTTGTGATTTCAGCAAACTAATACTTTTGTGTATCGATAAACAAATTAATGTACTATTTATGAAATATTATAACACTTTTACAATTACAGTTTTGAGTAAGCCGCAGACTTCTAAAAAACGTTCGTCAAGTCCTACTTATAGTCCCGGATATCTATCTTCCCATCAATCCAGGTTTGTTTAATTCTCAACTGCATTCGCTTCATTAAAATATTAAAACATTTTTAACATTCTTCTTTTCCCATCTTAGATATCGTACGGATTTAAAACGTCAAGATAACAGGACAGAATTCCGTGATCATCATCAAAATAACGGGTAAAGCCTCATTATTTATGTATCATTATTTATTTATAGATTGAAGAAGTATCTAACTTTCCATTTATATTATAGCAATAATATTTTTAAATAACGTTAAAGCAATGTTATATAATCAAACCAATGTTATATATGATTAAAAGAAACTAATTCATAATAAATTTAGATTTTTGAGAAAGTTTAATATATATATTTTAAATTAGATTTCTATGTTTCAGAAGAAGTAGCATAGAGAAGCGCAGAGAATATAAAGAGAAATATGCAGAAAGAGATGCACATAAATACAACACTAATCGATCACGTTCTAGAGAACGAGATTCAGGCAAATCACATTCCAGGTACCGATATTTGTTATTATTAACAATTTGGCATTTTTATTATTTTAATTTAAACTATCATTATTATTAGCATTTAAAAATATTTAACGCTAAATATATTATTAAAATTGCACTAATTGATTTACTTGCAAGAAAGGCGAGCAAAAAAGATACTATTTTTTATTAGAAAATACCTTAAATAGTATTTTTATTGTAATTATTGTTACATTTTTTATTGAGAATATTATTACATTTATTACTATTATTACAGATCAATGATGGAAGAAAGATCTTATCGTGACAGATATCGTGACAGATCAAGCGAACATTCTCGTGAAAGAAGAGACCGAGATAGAGATAGAGATAAAGATAGAGATAGAGATAGATCGAAAGAACGAAGAGATGTAACACCGCATTATATCGAACCTCCAATACACGTGCCTATCTATTATGTAAGTTAAATATAAAAATTCATATAAATCTTAATTTTGATCTTGCAAATTTCTATATGATTGAATTTTTCTTAACAATTTCCAGAATCTGCCTCCGAGACCAATTGTAGTAGGCCCTATGGTTCCATTTAGAGGACAGGTTCCTCCTATGGGAAGAGGTCGACATGTAATGGCACCAGTTAGACCATTTCCTCCACGATTTATTCCTCCGGATTTGTACAGATTAGGACCTCCACCCCCAAATCCACGTAAATATAAATATATGAATAATATATAATGTTTATTGTGTTTGATATGTATTTATCTATAATATGGTATAAAATTTTACAGGATATGGACCATTTTAAGACAATAAAATAATCTTTATGTTCATATTATAACTATAACTAGTTAATTAATATGGAATTGGTGAAAAGAAATTATTCTAATCAATCTTACTAATTTCAAGATTGTAAGATTGGGCAAACAAGAAACAAAAACATTAAATCTTAACAAGTTAAGCTCTAATCAGATAGGATATTTTATCAAGTTTGTATAAGATTAGAAAATATCATTTTGAATATGAATTACTAATAATTTTTCGAAAATTAACATTTTCGTAGAGGAAATCTGTATCATAAAAATAAACAAGTTATTGATGTTACTGTTTCTTTTGATTTAAGTAATTATTCAAAAAATTTTTATTTATTGAAAAAAGGTAGGACAAACATCAATATAAAATATACACACACATTAAATTAATATATCAATGTTTATTCTTCTTTCAAATTTTTGCATGATAATTGTGCATGTATATGTATTTATATATATATATATATATATATATATATATATATATATATAATATAAAAGTATAAATCTAAAATAAATATATCGTCTTTTTGTAATGTTATAATATAGAAGTATCTCTATATATTAGAATTATTCTTATATACATATATTCTGATCTATATTATATTAACATTATGTGCACTCTGTAAACATAATGCAATATAAAATATATTATTAATGAAAAAGAATTTTATTTTCTTTACAGATATTTTTGTGACCCATTTTTATTCGTTTATTTATATAATGATTCCTCCCTATTTCTCTGCTGCATATAGTTCAATTCACAACTATCTATTTATCCATTATCTGTATAAGCACTTTCTCGGTCATTCGCGGATTGCGCGTAAGATATATTATCTTGCTCCATTTGTTGAAATTATATATCCGTACAATGCGTTTCTTCTTTAATTATAGTAACGCGATGTTTTTTTTTCGAAATTTCGTAACTGCTTAATTACTTAACGTCTGTCACATCTTTTCACATCTACATGTAGATGTGAAAAGAATGTGAAAAAGTTTATGTTTTATAGAATGTATAAAGTAAATGTTTTTTCGATAATCAATTATTACATTAAAATTATGCAAATATAAATTTGAAAGATGACAGTCATACAATTTTCAAATAATTGTTAATGAATATAGAAATTCAAATAATCAATTTCTTTAAATTTTTACAGTTATTTATATTTTTCTTTATGAATAAAGACAAATCTGAAATAAAAGCAGTATTTTATCTGCAATAATCCAATAATTTAGTAAACATAATTGTTATTTTTATAAAAAAAATTTTTACAATTTTTAATTATTTGATTTTTATAGAAAGTGTGTGAATCTTTATTGTGCATATATATAAGTAATTCATATTTAATTATTTTAATATGACAGACAAGAAAAATGTCATAATTTTTGTAAAAATTTTAACGAAATTCTATTAATGATATAAGGAACATCATATCATTGCACTTTATTTTTTACTATTACTGCTTTTTATTTAAATCTTATATTTATTTTTAAAATATTGAATATTTAAGATTGAAAGAATTTAGAATCTAAAATCTAAAACATATTATATTTCTTATATGAATCTTTATAATGTCAGAAAAATCGTCTGAGTTAATAGCAGGAGAATATATTTTGCACAAATAATCTAAAATTTAGATTAAATAGTAATAAATAATTTTATATATAATATATAAGCGTCAAGAAAACTAACGTCTAATGAACTAATAAACTATTGAAATATTTTATTGACATATTCATTTTTGTTTCCAAATTTTATAATAGAATATATTGTATATACATATATATATATTCATTTGTTTAATTGTATTGTTTAATATAACCAAATATAATATACATAAGATATTTGGTTCTTTTATTAAAAACTTAAAATATAACACGCAGTCAGTTTTATTATTATACAATAAAATCATATAAAATAATTGTAAAAAAATAAACATAAAAACATGTGGGCTGGGGAAGTAAAAAAAGATGTTGTAGCTTTGGTAGTTCATACATATCCATTGTGTAAAGTAATTGAAATAATTCATAATATATTTTAATTAAAATATTCCAATTTTAATTACAATAAAGAGTTTTTCTTAGCATAGTGACATGCCAGAAGAAATAAAACAAGAGGCCATAGAAACTTGTGTCACTGCTGTAGAAAAATATCCAGAAAATTATGAACACGCAGCTCGCATGATCAAAGAAAATTTGGATAAAAAATTTGGACCACCTTTTCAAGTAATTGTTGGAGAAGCTTATGCATGTGCAATTACATATCAAGAAAAAACATTATTGTACATGTTTATTGGAGGTAATACAGCAGTACTTGTATGGAGGACAGTTGCAGGTTTTTGATGAATTATATTGATTAAACAAGACTACAACAAGATTAAACAAGATTAAACAACACTAAATTGTAATTCTATATATACATATATATATATATATATATATATATATATATATATTATCATGTATATACATTTTTAAATATATATAATATGTATATCTTTACAAAATAGTATATATTTGACTTGAATCTTATATATTACACACAATGCCATGCATATTATAATTCTCAAAAGTTTTGCCAGAAACAAGAAGAAAATATTCTCAATACATTATTTATATTTCAATTATTATAGATATATCTACTTGATGTTATTTCCAATATGCAACTATATTTAATTATGATGATATAAACATCTAATTTAAATACAGTTAAATACAGATTGGACCCATATATGTATATATTTATTATGAGATGCATAAAAAATATTTTTTTTTCTTCTTATATCGTTGTCACAATTATACAAATACTTTGTATAAATACTTATATAAATACTTAAAGTAAATAAATATCTGTTTTAAAAATGCATTGTACAATTACAATTAAAGTCACTCTATGCAGATTTCCAAATGCATATCGCTAAATTGCCGGCGCAATACATATACAGAAGGTGTTTTAATTGATAAGTTATTTCAAAACCATAGCCTTCTCCAACGACAGTATGCCATGATGCACCAAATTTCTTGTCCATTGTTTCCTTAATCATTCGAGATACGCTTTCATAATTATCTGCATACTTCTCTGCTGCAGTCACACATAATTCCATTGCTTCTTGTTTCATCTCATCGGACATATCACATTTCTATAAAATATACTATTAAATTAAGATATAATTATATAATATATATATAATAATATAATCATTTTATTAATTTTAGCAATTTATATACAAATATATATTTATTTCAACTAGCTATAATATTTAATTCATATAATATATGTAACATATTTATAATTTTTTCAAAAATTTAAATATAAATATAAAGCTTTTAAAAAATGTAAAGAAAAATAAAATGTAAATTGAAAGAGATAAATAATTTTTTATATATTTATAAATGTATAAAATTCTATATTGTTTAATATTTAACAATATATATATTTAATAGTATTCATTTAGAAGCCGATAAAACTATATAATTTCTGTTTTAAATTCGAAAAATCGATTGAACATATACATATATGCTTCTCCTTTTATTGATCGACTGTCACATTCGCATTTACTTTGCAGCGAAATTTTTTACAATAAATTGGGCACGAAGATGTATTTTACTTACTCGACAAAGTGGATAAGTGTGAAGAATTTTTACAACATCATCCTTTCTAACTTCGGTCATTATTGCTATATTTATTTATATAAACGAATCACACCCTTAATGATGCTTACACGAGTACTCCACACAATAGAATGGTTGCGATGTCTCAGGCGCAAGTCAGTGATGTGATGAGTCATATGGCATGGGAAACAGACTTTTGTGTTGATTGTAAATAGAGGGAAAAATATTCCGCATTAGAGCTTTTGATAAAAAAAGATATTCCTTTTTTTATTATCGATTTTTTATGAAAAATTTTACTATTATTTTTGGCTTGAGTGTATGTATGAATTGTAATAGAAAATATTCATTTATAGAGTTGTAAAAATAGAAGAGGTTATCTACAGTGTTTTTGATTATAATTTATAATAATATATTATGATATTAAAATATTTATTATATAAGAGAATTCTTTAATGTTTTATGTTGTGTGACTTTACAGAAAATAATATAAAAAATATTAATAATTTATGTTTGTTATTTTTTTTAAGTTTGTCTTTTCATAAAGAAAAAATAATTTTTTTATAAAGTTTTTATCAGGTTTTTTCTATATAAATTGTGTTTTAACAGAAAATATTTAGAACATAAGAATCAATTATAAGAAGTCAAATTTGGACAAAAATGGCATCACGATTTAGTGGAGCATTGCAGATTACAAATCTGGATGATTTTATCACTCCATCACAGGTATATAATAAATAATTGATATCCTCTGAATTCCACACACTTAATCAAACCATACTCTAATTTAAGTTATATTACATTGTTACAGGAATGCATTAAACCTATAGAAATGCAATCAAATAAAAGCAAAACAGGTGCAAAGATAAAAATACAGTCTGATAGTTTGACATTTAATGAAGTAAATATATACTTGACATTCATTTATTTATACTTGAAAACAAATTGTAATTTAAAACTTCTTATTAAAGTTTACTTTATAATATAGATTAGACAGCCTGAAAAACTGCAAAAAGTTGAAATCACACTCGCAGATTGTTTGGCATGCAGTGGTTGCATTACATCTGCTGAAAGTGTGTTAGTTACTCAACAAAGTCAAGAAGAACTGCTCAGAGTATTTCAAGAAAAGATAAGTCATCAAGTGAGTATATCATTATGATAAGTAAATGTTAAATCAGGATTAAAGATAATTTTTTTTAATATAACTTATTATTATAAAATTTAAAGAAATATTTATAATTGTCTTTTATATAGTAGAATATAACTATAATTAATTATAAATTATATATTTAATTTATTGTATTTTTTAATAATGATATCTTTTATACTTATATAGAATATGGGAAATACAGATCTCAAATATATAGTAGTAAGCCTATCAGTGCAACCTGTATTATCACTGGCGCAGCGTTATGAACTTACACCTGAGCAAGCTCTCCATAAATTGGCAGGTTTCTTTTATAGCTTGGGAGCTGACGCAGTATTAGATATGACTGTAGCTGATGATTTTGCTTTATTAGAAGCTGCAAAAGAATTCGTCGAGCGTTATAGAGCTAATAAGGAGAACATAAAAAATCAATTACCAATGCTATCATCTTCTTGTCCAGGTGAAACAAATGTTTTAATAAAAATACCATGTTAATCCTTCTTGAAACTTACTAAAACTTATTAATTTCTTTTACAGGTTGGGTATGTTACGCAGAAAAAACTCATGGAAATTTTATATTGCCATATATAAGTGTCACAAAATCACCTCAACAAATTATAGGATCGTTAGTAAAATATCATTTCGCCGAAAACATGGGTCTTTTACCAGAACGAATATATCATGTAACTGTAATGCCTTGTTATGATAAAAAATTGGAAGCTTCTAGAGAAGACTTTTATAATGAGCAAAAAAAGACGAGAGATGTAGATTGCGTTATAACATCAAGTATGTATACATATATTAATTTCTATGTTAAATTATTTAGAAATTATTCAAATTTAAACAAAATAATTTATATTATTTTTCAGTTGAATTGGAACAAATGCTCAATAAAGATGGTTTAATATTAAACGAAATAGACGAAGGTGAAATTAAACAACCATTTGGTTCCTATAACAAAGAAATCGAAAACAAATTGTGGGGTCATAGCGGATCGGGATCAGGCGGTTACGCGGATTTTATTTTCCGTTATGCAGCGAAGAATCTTTTTGACGAGGAGGATGTTGTAGTAGATTTTAAAAATCTTAGAAATCCCGACTTCCAGGAAGCGGAACTGAAGAGAAATGACCAGGTGTTACTAAGATTTGCTATTATCAATGGATTCAGGAATATACAAAACATAGTGCAGAAGCTGAAAAGAGGCAAATGCGTTTATGACTATGTGGAAATTATGGCATGTCCGTGTGGTAATTATTACTTTATTTAAAATAATTCATTAATGTTATTTGCCAAATAATCTTGTGATATATCTGCCGTTATTATTGTTAGGTTGCTTAAATGGTGGAGCACAAATAAGACCTGAAGGAAATATTCAACCCCGAGAACTGGCGTCGATATTAGAAAGTACTTATCATAAACTTCCACTGAGTAAACCCGAGGAAAACACAGTGGTGCAAAATTTGTACAAAACTTGGCTAGGAGGGGAACATACAGATAAAGTTAGCGCATATTTCAGTACACAATACCATGAAATACAAAAGATGAATACAGCACTTGCAATAAAATGGTAACATAGCAATAACAATGTCATGTAATTATGCTTTGTACAATATGTATATATGTGTATTTCCTATAATGGATTTACATTGACTAAGATTGAATTATGTTTTGTGAGTGTTTAACAAAAATAAATTAATACTAATCAATTATTAGTTTTTAAAATTAGTTTTAAAAATTTAAATTAATTGCCATTATAATATTGATAATAAAAATAAATATTTTGTGCTATTATGTAATAAAATAATAAAATCTACTTATATACACAACAAATGATATTAATAAATAAATTATAAACATATTCATTGTGTAAAAGAGTTGTGATTATACCTAAAATGTATCAATAATTTTATAAGTGTTTATTTACACAAGCCATAAAATAACAGATATGATTATCACAATAAATAATATCACGATACATGTACATATAAATACCCTTTCGCAATTCATGTGAATAGCTGTCGTTTAAATATGAGTTACATTTTAGCTTTTAATTAAAGCAGCATTTTTCATTTTTAATAAATATCTAACGCTATATAATCTTATATATTAATTTTTAAATTGCATTGTTTCACTTAAAATGTGTTGTGTAAATTGTACATACATGATATCACGTGATATACACAATGTGATACATATACGCAAATAATTTTCTTAAAAAAAAAAAAAAATAAATAAATAAATTTATTTGCATTATATGGAATGGAAATGTTACTGTGAAACACTTTTAGTGAAACACTTATTATACGTAATTTTCCTTATTTGCTTCATTTTTCTTCCTTTGTTTTTATAATTTCAAGTCTTTCTTTGCAACAACTATAGTCACATTTTTTACTTAAGATTGCAACAATAAATAAATAAACAATTAAGTAGAGCATGATGCCCCCAATTATCTAGAATTTTTGTTATCAAGAAATTCTTCATTTTCATTCATCTCTCTGGATTCTGATTTCTTCAAATCTAAATCTGGATATCCGTCTTCAATATACCTAATGGAATCATGATCCATGTTATTGTCTTCTTTGTTTTCACATGTGTCTATTAACCATCCTTGATTGCTATCAATTTCTCTAGAAACAACAAGGAATAGCTCTTTTTCCTTGCTATCTATCTGGTCCTTTAAATATATGAGTAAATCGTTGTCCTAATATAAGAGAAAATATATAATTAATATTGCACAATACATATATAAAAAAATATCTTTTAACAAAATTAATTTCATATTTAATGACCTTTCCTATTAATTGGGGTGAGTCCAGTTTTGAATCAAGATTATAAAAGGCACCGTGAATCTTTTTTAGAGCAATCCAATGACGTCGTTTCAAAGGAAGTAACACAAAACCTAGTTTATATTCAGTTGGAACATTAAGTATAAAACCCTCAATGTTGTCTAGACAAAGACACTTAGGATCCCTATAAAATAAAAATGTTTATTAATGTTCAAAATTCTAATCATATATGTAATCATATTTCTTAATACAAAAGTACAGACCTACGCTTGTCGAACCATACAGCTTCACGTCCTCTTCTTTGAAGAGCAGCCATAATAACATTAATATCATAATTGCCAAGTCCTAGTAATGACTTATGAGGATTAATCCATACATCAGGACTTAAACTGTAACAAATCTGATCCAATTCCTGTTTGCTAAAGCCACGCTCTTGAAACAAGTTGTTTAGTGCATGTAACGCACATAGCTCCTTCACCTAAAATGTAATTTATAATCTCATTTAAATTAATATATACATAAAGAAAATATATATATACACATCAATTGAAAAAAAGCATTTATATCATTTTTATTAATATTATATCAAAGAACGTTTTTGTTGTATCATTATGTTTTTATGCAACATAAGTGTACGTAACAATATTCTATAAAAAAAACATAAGTACGTAACAACATAAGTGTATGTAACAATATCTTATAAAAACCAGAATATACATTTAATTTTTATTGCCAAATCTTACTTGTCTCTCATGATATATGGGTCCAGTCATATCAGTCGCCGAGCTTGCAACCATTGTAACTACATAATTTTTTCCGTCTTTTGTAACGTGTTATTTTCTTTCCACTTGGAAAAATTTAATAACAAATAAACGACATCAGCGAGTCGTTTAGCTGGAATCAACACACCTTAATAAAACTCACTGTGTTATAATCGATGATTTCATGTGCAAAGACACGATAAATATAACTCGGATTTGGAAAAGCTAATAATTGTAGAACAGTGACAGCAAATTTCGCATGAAAAATCTTGACAGATATGGTAACCAGCATAAATACAAAAATGTATTTCTATACCTATTTTTCTCTCGATATTAGTCTCTAGTCATGACAGATGACAGCTCGAAAGAAAAGTGCGAAAATATTCGAAATAAAAACCCACAAGAGCGTTTCGACTTTACAACCTCTTGCTGATCGAGCTACTTGGGGACAACCGAATATGGCGTCATAATATCTAGAGACTTTTTGACAGCAACTTGCGATTGGTTTCACCATTTTTTATCCAATTCGCTCTAGGTTTTTTTATTCACCAATCGGAACAAAGATTTCTTTGTCGTGATTGGTCAATAAGGTGCTTCGCGTACTATCTTTTTGTAGAATTTTGATGAAAAATGGCGGATTATGTTTGTTGTGATGCGATTAAAGGGTCTATAGATGCCGATATAACTTGAACGAAAAGTGTAGGGTAGAATTCGTAAAATTAGTACTTCGTAAAACGAATTGAATATACGTGAAAACTTTCTGAGAGAGCAAGTGGCTGAAACTGACCTCGAAGATGGAATTTGTGCCCTCCGATGAAGAGGAACTTCGCAAGAAGGATATCAAAGAGAGAGATAGCTTTGCTAATCGTCTGAGAGCCAAAGATGAAAGCAAAACACGCAAAATTGCCATGCCTAGTGGTTCTGGAGCCGGTAAGTTGTATGGAGAATATTTCGTCCCTTTGCCTTCAAATCTGAACTAAAATAGCTGTTAGAGACAATAAAATTAATATTATAGATATTTACAACATTCTATGTAAGTTGTTCATTTTAAAATTTATATCTTCTGTCCTTGCAGCTGAAGCAGCTAAGAGACTCAAAATTATGGAGATTGATGCGAAAGAGAAGCTGGTACCAAAATTGAGAGTTGAGTCTCGTAGAAAATATTTGGAGAAACGTAAAGAGGACAAAGTTGCAGAATTAGAAGCTGACATTCTTGACGATGAATATTTATTTGATGAAGAAGTGTAATTTTATATGGAAATATATCTAACTTTTTCATATAATTAACTTTAACAACATAATTGTTTGATATATGTTTTTAACAGTTTAACAGAAAGGGAGAAGCATGAAAGAACTCGTAAGAAACAATTATTATATTTGGCAAAAGAGCATGAGAAGGCGAGAGAACTTGAGCGTATCCAACGTTATCACATGCCTCTTGAGAAGGGTAAGATGGAACCAGAACCTGATATTGACAAAGAACCACCGCAGTCGGAACAGAGCAAATGGGAATCGGATCAGATATCATCAGCTGTTTTCCGTTTTGGTGCTAAAGATAGGAAAGGTTTGTTGACCATTAAAAGCAAGTAATTATTTTTGTAAATTTTCTCTTGGCTTAAATACTATTATATTTCTTTTTTATAGCTCAACAAGAATATAGTCTTCTCATGGAAGATGAGATGATAGAATTTGTTCAAGTGTTACATATGCCGGGGCATGATAGGGAAAAAAAACGTGAGGAAAGTCCGCCTGCGCACGTTAAAAGTTTGCAAACGATACAGGAAACCAAAAAGAGTCTCCCCATTTATCCTTTTAGAAAGGATTTGATACAAGCTATCAAGGATCATCAGGTAAATAAATAAATATTGAAACATCACAGATGATGAATAATATTATAAAGTATAAGAGGCATTACATTTTTGAATATTAGGTTTTGATAATAGAAGGTGAAACGGGATCGGGAAAGACTACACAAATTCCACAGTATCTGTACGAATCTGGATTTGCAGAGGACGGTAAGATTATCGGATGCACACAGCCGCGACGTGTAGCAGCGATGTCGGTGGCTGCAAGAGTAGCCCACGAAATGGCTGTTAAACTGGGCAATGAAGTTGGGTATGCCATTCGTTTCGAAGATTGTACGTCGCATCGCACCCGTATTAAGTATATGACTGACGGTACATTGCACCGCGAGTTCCTCAGTGAACCCGATTTGGCGTCGTATAGGTATATATTTATGAGCATTGCTAATAGAATCGTAAATAAAAATTATTAAGATAAAAACAAAGTTGAATGGAAAAATAAAAACGAAATAAGAAAATAAGGGATTAAGAAAAATGAAAAATAATGAAACGTTGAATCTCTTAATACATATTGATAAATAATTATGATGGGTTTTTCTATTTTTAGTGTAATGATAATTGATGAAGCACATGAACGGACTTTGCATACCGATATATTATTTGGATTAGTGAAAGATATTGCGAGGTTTCGTCCCGATTTAAAGCTGTTAATATCATCGGCTACGTTGGATGTTACAAAATTTAGTGAATTTTTCGACGATGCACCTATATTTAGAATACCAGGACGCCGTTTTCCCGTCGATATTTACTATACAAAAGCACCGGAATCAGATTATATTGAAGCATGTGTAGTTTCTATTCTTCAAATTCACACAACACAATCATCGGGTGATATATTGGTGTTTTTAACTGGTAAGCATCACAGCATGTGTAAAATATTGTTGTAAGCAATAAAAGTTAAAAAGTTAATAACTTTTAACTTAGCTTACAATTAGTTTCTTTAAAATAAATTAATTTTTATTTATATATATATAAACTAAACTTTTTCCTCTATTAAAAATTTTTTTCATCTCTGAATATCATTATTTTTTTCTGTAAAATCTAAAACATTAAAAAATAATTAAATTTTTAATACCAATTAAATTTTAATTGATGTATGTCATTCTTTACATTCTTACATATACTCTTCTATTATGAAATACGTAAAGCTACTATTACATTTTATTTATTTTTTTTATAATTATAATTACAAAGAGAAAAAAATACATTCTTATATAAAAAACAAATTTTTTTTTGTTATTTTATATAAATTTTTAAAAAATTAACAAATAAAATATTAAATTTTAAATATTAATATTAAAATTATAACATTTTAATTTGATATAATATTAAATATAAATATTAATTAATAAAAATATTAGTCGGCTCTCGAAATAAACATATAACATATATATATATATATATATATATATATATATGTGTGTGTGTGTGTGTGTGTGTCTTATATAAATATTAATGTTTTTAAAAATTATCTTTTGATTTAATTTAATCTTAACTCATTTTTTAACTGTGTTAGTTTTTTATTTATTCATTTTAATGTAACTAAATTAATTTTATAAGCCATTAACTTTAACTTAGTTTTCAAAAATAATTAACTTATCCAATCCTGGTTGTAAAATATAATGAAAAATATATTTTTGTACATAGGACAAGAGGAGATCGAAACATGCCAGGAAATATTACAAGAGAGAGTGAGAAGATTGGGTAGCAAATTAGCAGAACTCTTAATTTTACCCGTCTATGCGAATTTACCAAGCGATATGCAAACCAAGATATTTCAACCAACTCCACCTGGTGCGAGAAAGGTAATATTTCTCTTGAAAAATATTTATTAAATTATTTTTTA
Organism: Nylanderia fulva; assembly: GCF_048542155.1. Classification (NCBI taxonomy): domain Eukaryota; kingdom Metazoa; phylum Arthropoda; class Insecta; order Hymenoptera; family Formicidae; genus Nylanderia; species Nylanderia fulva. Next base: position 2,740,346 of record NW_028190161.1, on the reverse strand, counting down.
AATATTTTTTAAATTATTTACATATAAAATTTTGACTTTTATTTTTAAGGTTGTATTAGCGACTAATATAGCAGAGACTTCGTTGACTATAGACAACATAGTGTATGTGATAGATCCTGGATATGCAAAGCAAAACAATTTCAATCCACGTACTGGTATGGAAAGTTTAATAGTTGTACCAATCAGTAAAGCATCTGCGAGTCAGGTAATATTTCTCTTAAAAATCTTTACAATTTCTTCTTTAATTATCCAATTTAAATAAGAGTAAAAAATGAAATTTTAGAGAGCGGGACGTGCTGGTAGAGTAGCACCCGGCAAATGCTTCCGCCTCTATACAGCTTGGGCCTATCAGCACGAACTTGAAGACAGCACTGTGCCTGAAATTCAAAGAATTAATCTCGGTAAGAATTAACAAAAATAGACAATATTGATTACATTGATCAGATTGTAAAAATATATTTTAATATTCTTTAATTGATTAAAATATTTTATTTATATAGGCAATGCAGTACTTACTCTGAAAGCTCTCGGGATCGATGATCTAATGCATTTTGATTTTTTGGATCCTCCGCCACCTGAAACATTGATCTTAGCACTGGAGCAGCTCTATGCATTGGGCGCGCTGAATCATCGCGGAGAACTAACAAAACTCGGACGTAGAATGGCTGAATTTCCGCTGGATCCAATGATGGCAAAGATGCTACTAGCTGGTGAAAAATACCGCTGCTCTGAAGAGATAGCGACTATCGCAGCCATGCTCTCGGTAAATGGCGCTATTTTTTATAGGCCAAAGGACAAAATTATACACGCAGATGCTGCGCGCAAAAATTTTTACGTGCTCGGCGGAGATCATCTGACACTACTCAATGTATATAATCAATGGGCACAGAGTGATTTCAGTACACATTGGTGTTACGAAAATTTTATACAACACAGGTATGTTAATCAGTGATTAGTAGTAGTAATATTAACAAAGTTTTATAAAATAAGTTTGTTACGATTTGTTTTTCAGATCTATGAAACGAGCAAGAGATGTTAGAGAACAGTTAGTAGGTTTAATGCAGCGTGTAGAAATGGAATTAGTCTCAGGAATCACAGAAACAATTAATATTAGAAAGGTATGTGTGTTTGTGTGTGTGTATGCACACACACACACACACACAAGTTAATATTATTTTATTTTACTTTAAATAATGATAAAATATTTTGTTTAGGCTATTACAGCTGGTTATTTTTATCACGTGGCCCGGTTATCAAAGGGTGGTCATTATAAAACTGCAAAACATAATCAAACAGTTGCGATACATCCAAACAGCTCTTTATTCCAAGAGCTTCCACGTTGGCTTCTTTATCATGAACTTGTGTTTACTACCAAGGAATTTATGCGTCAGGTATGTATAAAATTATAACTGTCTTGTCTAAATTCAAATCTGTTTGTAAGTTTAAAAAAAAGTTATGTTGATATTCGAAAAAAATTTTGAATAGGTGACAGAAATTGAAAGTAAATGGCTATTGGAAGTGGCGCCTCATTATTATAAGCCTAAAGAGATAGAAGACTCAACAAACAAGAAAATGCCTAAAGTTACGGGCAGAGCACGGCCAGATGGTACAAATTAAGCATAATTCCGTACTATTATTGAACTGTGATATTAAATTACATTTTATACAGTGTACACAAAAAAGAAATATTATCCTGTATTCAATTAATAATTTTTTAGATTCATTTGTTATTCGAAATGTTATTCTGCAACAAATTATTTTGTTGATTTTAATTCAAGTATTATTCTGCAATAAATTATTCTATTGGTTTTTCACATACACATACTTTGTAAAATTTTTTATCTGAAAATTAAAATATATGTAGAAAATTCTAATAGAAATAGATATCTTTAGAAAACTTAATATTAAGTGGGGTCTACAATGGCAGCAAGAGTACAGAGTAGAAGAGTAAGCAGTAAGCAGTACGAAATAGGATTCGCTCATTTCGGGAGTAACAAAATGAACAAATCCCATTTCATACTGCTTACTGTTTACTCTTGTACTCTGTACTCCTGCTGCCATTGTAGACCCCGCACATTAATGTTCTTACAAAAATCAAATACAATTAATTTTATTGCAATCTAAATAGATTTGATGAAATCATCAAAGGTAGCAAAAATGCAAATGTTTTTGACCAACAAACCGATTAAAAATATTCAAAAAAGTTTCAATAAACGCAAAATTTAATGCCGATGGTTTTATAATATATACAGGCGGCAGTTGGATCATATACAAATTTATACTATATAATAGTAAATCAAATTATATGTGCAGTTTTCATTCAAAATTTATGAAACAATTGTGTTCATTGAAAATTGAATTAATAAAATCATGCATAGTAGAATAGAACAGTAAAATAGTACTCTTTTTTTTATAAAAACAAATCGAAATATTAATAAATTAAAATATTGCTGAATCTTACTCCATTTTGGAGTCATCTTTTTTTCTTATATTGTTAGATTTTTGTCTTATTGGGGACACAATACTACAATTTTATTTTATTTATTTTTTTTTAATATTTTGTAAAGAGATAAATTATATTTTTAATACGCTCGAAAAATCATCTAGAATATATATTTTACGAAGAGATTAGTTGGTAATATTCTTCTTTTCATGTGCCTTCTAATATGCTCGAAAAATCGTCTGATAATTAATAGAAGAATATATTTGTGAAGAGGTAAGGTCAAAAATGTTGTCGGTAATTACGATGGTAACTTACCGACGATGATAATTTACCGACTGTCATATTGACATATCTCTTCGCAAATATATTCTCCTAATAGCGATCTCTTCGCAAATATATTCTCCTAATAACGACCTCTTCGCAAAATATATTCTCCTATTAACTCAGATGATTTTTAGGACTATTAAATTAAGACTTGCTGCACTACCGCTACTACCTCTTTGCAAAATATATTCTCCTATTAAACTCAGATGATTTTTGAGCATATTAAAAAACATTATTACTCGTTAATTGCTTATCTAAAAAATAAAAATAATTTACAAAAAATAATTAATTTACTAAATAAAACAAGTACGCGTTGCGTGTAAATCTGATTGGTTACGCCATGATGTTTCCCTTATTTTGACATTTGACATATATACATATAGCTTTCTTTATTTAAATATTTCCTAATTCTGTTAGCTGGTTTTTTTTAGACACGCTAAGATCCTTCTTTTTGCACCGTTGTTGCTAGCTACGAGAGAATCGTGCAGTATATTTAATAAAAAAAACATCTGTGTGCATGTGTGCGCCATTTGCGGTTCACCTTGCCCGGCCTTGCCGATGTGTGATAGTGTTGGACGTGCACGAGTCTCGCATTCTTGACAATTCTTTTCGCCGGTAGTGTTTGTTAATGTCATATATATTTCCCGAGCTTTTCTCAGTCGCTAACTCGGTACTCATAATTGCATCTTCTGGAGTATTTTTTCTTGCGTATATGTAGCTACAAGCAAGTAAATCATAAGCAACATTTCCGATACGGTGCCAGTGACGTAAACGCTACATCAACATGTCGGCTCTTCAAAAATCAATTTTGAAATCCAAGTTACCACCGTCAGCTGTCAAATTTTCAGGATTAAATTCCAGGTAGGTTTGTGTGGCTTTTGGTAAAATTGTGTACCAGCAAGATTGATTTGTTGAAAGAGTGAAATATATGTGTTTCTTGGATTGCTACAAAATCGTATACAAGAGTATTTCTTTTTTAGAATCAATAAGAGATCCCAACGAAAGAGAGACTACGAGCCCGTGCAATGGAATCCGTATTTTGATCATTCTAAGGATGTGCCAATAGGACAGAATACATTTCATGTTTATATCAAAGGCGTTGAAGGACCATTATTAGTTTTATTACACGGTGGTGGTTACAGTGGCTTAACATGGGCAGAACTTACAGTAGGTATTATTTTGCAAAAAATTCAGTTATACGCATAAGAAGAAAACATTAATACATAATATGAATTTTAGAAATCTATTATGACAATGGTATTGTGTAGAGTCATGGCCATTGATCTTAGAGGTCATGGAGATACTTACACTACAGATGATGAGGATTTGTCTGCAGAAACTTTAGCATCGTGAGTGTGAAATGTATTATGTTTGACGTTTTATTTTGATTGTATGGACTTTTTAAACATCTATATTTTTAAAGTAAAAAAGAAGAATGTTATGTGTGATTGAAGTTTGTTAAAAATGTGAAGAGAACCATGAGATTGTATATATATCTACGATCTGAAATTACATAGAGCACAGTATAAAAAAATTTTATTTATTTTATAAATGTCTTACTAGTGCATTTTAATAGTGTCTTATAGTAAGTCATTCTATATACTATTTTAAGAAATCTTTTGAATTTTTAATAAATTATTTATCTTTTTATTTAGGGATGTTGCAGCTATTATAGACACAGTTGCATGTGATACTCCAATTGTTCTTGTTGGTCATAGCATGGGTGGAGCAGTAGCTGTGAAAGCAGCTCCGTTAATTCCAAATTTATATGGATTAGGAGTTATAGATGTTGTGGAGGGTACAGCAATGGATGCATTAGCTTCTATGCAGAGTTTTTTAAGATCTCGACCATCTAGTTTTAGCACTATATCTCAAGCTATAGAATGGTGGTTAGTATACAATATACAACATACTCTTAATAAGTTAATAATTGTATTATGATAATTGTGTTTTGTTATAAATAATTAAATTTGTTCTTTGAAAATAATTGGCAATTAATTTTCTCTATTTATTTTCTTATAAAATAAAATATAGTTGTAAAATAAAGTGAAATAAAGTTCTAAAATGAAATAAAATTATTTTTGATCATTTTTCAGTGTTCGTAGTGGACAAATTCGTAATATACAATCTGCAAAGGTCTCAGTTCCTGGACAAATAAAGAAGTTAGTGAGTTCTTAAAAATATTTAAGCTTTTTTAATTTATTCATATTAAAATAAATCGAGTTATGTGCAACACACGTGCCATTTCAGCATTGAAACTAGCAAATTAGCAACTCATGATATTGACTCATTGTCAACCCAATACAACACATGTGAATCCAATCCAGAACCAGTTGTACCACGAGATGATATTATTCAAGAGGAAGAATCATTCAGCATGCCACCACCACCTGCATCTTCTGCTACCTCTGCAGCTAACAGGAAATATGTATGGAGAATAGATTTAGCAAAGACAGAGCAACACTGGTTTGGCTGGTTTAAAGGATTATCAACAGCATTTTTGAATGTCCCAGTTCCAAAAATGTTGTTGTTAGCAGGAGTTGATAGATTAGATCGTGAACTTACTGTAGGACAAATGCAAGGTATATTTTCAAATTATTAATAATACAATTATTCAGAATTATGATATAGCTTTTAATATTTTTTAATAAAATTGTTATGCATTTATGAAAAAAACAGGCAAATTCCAAATGCAAGTATTACCCGCGTGTGGACATGCTGTTCACGAAGATGTACCAGATAAGGTAGCGGAAGCCATTGCTACGTTTATGGTTAGACATAAGTTTGCAGAGCCAGCCTCCGATTTTCCACGGTAAGCCAAAATATATCGTCTACTCATCATATTTAAAATTTAATCATATATTTTTGTAAGATTGTTTTTGAAGAGATAAAACAAGTATTTTCTAGTTTTCTAATAATTTTTACAAATTTTTACAATTTTTATATACATTTTTATGACATATGTAATTTGTTATTGTGATTGTTTTAGGACTTTTCCAGCTTGTTAAGAAAATAATTAAATAATTAAGATTATATATATTGTAATGTAAACTTAAACAATGTGAAGGGTTTTTTTTTTAAATTAGTAGATATGAATCAATCTTATTTATTTCAAGAGAGAAATTATAACCACCAAATATATAGAAACGTACATCATACATGTGTAAATAAAACATTTAGTTAAATGAGAAAAATAAAATTGTTCTTATATATGTAAATTTTCTTTTGTCGAAATGTATGCTTATCAAACTTTAATTTTTGTGGAGTTATTAATATAATTTTATACAGATATTTAAAGTACTTACATCTATAATATTTTTCAATTTCTCTCTCAACATTTATTTTAAATATATCATTTATAGCAAAAATTAATCAATTCATCATACATTGTGTAGAACAATTTAAAGATATTATAAGAAGCAGTATTATACATATATTTAAAGATATTATAAGAAACAGTATTATACTTGTGTTATATTTTTTGAGAGAGAATAGTTTATATATATATATTCTATTAAAAAATTTTTGGCTTTTGTTTTTAGATTATAACAAACACACATGCATTATAAACATTGTCATTAGTAAAATCATTACATTGAAAATTTATATAAAATCGCAGTAATATGTACAAATTCGTAAATAAGCGTCGAAATAAACGTATGGCAGTTACAATGATTGGAATTTTCTTAATATAGTATAACAATACAAAAGTGTGTAAAAATCCTATAAAAGTACATACTAAAAAAAATTTAATATTTATTCATAAATGAAGTTATCTCTATAAAATTGTGTTTCAAAAAAATAACACTGCAATAATTTAACATATACAATATCACAAGAGAGCAGATTGTGTTATTATTTCTGAAACAAATCTTATAGATTGTTGATTGATACTAAGAATTAATTTTATGAAATTAATATAATTTAATATACAGGCGTTACTTGAAATATCTATATCTATAATACTTATTTTTCAGTTTTTCTCCCAGCACATATTTTATATCACTCATTTCTATTATTCATAGCAAAACTTATTCAATAATTTATCTATTATTAATAATATTTATCATATATCTTAAAATTTCAAAATATTTATAATAAGCAGTATTACACATTGTTATACTCTAAGAAAAAAATAGAGTTCATATATATGTATTTTCTATTAAAAAACTTTAGATGCCAGCTAAATTTTTAACTACACAAGGTCCTGCGCGGCCAGTTTTAAGAGGAGCAACCTTTAAATATAAACATATTTAAATTTCATGTGTTTTTATATATATATATATATATATATATATATAATTATATACAATATATATAAAGTATACATTTAACATTTTTTATTTAATTATAAGAATTATTTATACACTTACGGGTTCCCATTCATTAGAATGTGGATCGTAGGCTTCTACCAGTGTGAGATATTGCTGACCATCATATCCTCCCACAGCTATAAGTCGATCACCTAGCACACACACACCTACTGCATCTCGGGGTACACTCATTGGTGCAACCATTGTCCATGTATCGGTTTTAGGATCATATCTATTGTCATAGTTCATTATGTACAACTTAAGAAACTTTAAATATACTTAATATATAATAGTACAGTTTTACCTCTCTACACAGTCAAATCTGCTTGCATTTGGGTTAGTAGCTGGAGCATCATGACCACCAAGTGCATAAAGGCAACCATTTACTACTCCTACGCCTACACCACCTCGTCTCTTTGACATAGGCGCACATGGTGTCCACTTATTAGTATGTGGATCATAGCATTCTACAGTATTTAAACAGGAACTGATATCTCTTCCTCCTACAGCATATAATCTGTCAAAATATAAAAAATTGTATTAAGAATTTATCTTAAAAATAATATTTTTAAACAAGATATTTTAAGATTGAGATTTTTTAATGCTTAAATAATTATGAAAATTTGCATTAAATGAAAAAATGTAATAATTAATTTTTAAAAACTAGGCTATCAATTTTTTGGTTTTAAACTGGTTTTCTTTCTATAATAGAATATCATTCTGGCGTATATTTGAAAATTTTAAATTAAACATTGAAAAAATCTAAAAAAAAAACTCATTCGATTTTTTAAAGGTCATTAATTTATTAATACATCAAAACTTACTTATCATTTAATACAGCTACACCAACTGTAGACCTTTGTATGGACATAGGGCATATCGAACTCCATTGACGTGTTGCTGGATCCCATCTCTCTACTGTATCAAGAAAACTCCAACCATCATGACCACCAACAGCATACAAGGGTCCACCTAAGACTGCTACTCCTATATAAGAAATATTATCAAGTTATTTGAATAAATCATGCTATCAGTTTTTATGTATATATACCTAAGCCATGACGATGTACATTCATGGGTGGTAATGTACTCCAGGTAAGAGTAGAAAAATCGAAGCATTCTACCGTGTTTAGCGTTTTTAAACCATCTCTACCGCCCGCAACAATTAATTTTTTATCTACTATTACAGCACCAAATTGCAATCTTCTACCACTCATGGCAGCTAGAGATTTCCAAGCGTTGTCGCGCAATGAAAATGCATCTATGGATGTCGCACCTGAAAGTTATCGTTTGTTAATTTATAAATTAAACTAGCATGATTAAAATATATAATATTGATATTGCATTGAAAAATCTTAATATTACATATAATTAATATAAATTACCTTTATTAGCATCCATTCCTCCGACAGCTAACAATGTACCCACAGTAGCTTTTCTTGGTTTCGTTCTTCCTGATTGAAGCAGAGGTCTTCGTTCAGGCAGCAGATGATACTTCAATGCTTCCATTACTAATTCCTGTGCCACTCTTTGGTCTTTAAACATTTCATTGCTCTCAATATTGTCAGCTATAAACTGTTTTAATTTATTAGTTGGTCTATACAATACAGTTTTACTGAACAAAAGAGTTAAACTGTTGATGAACTTACTGCGGGTGATAACAATGGTAATTTGACTAGACCTAATAAATCACTGGCATCTTTGCTCCTGTTTTCTGGATCATGCTCCAACCAAATCATAAGGGCCTACAGTAACATTTTAATAATAAAATACCAGTTGTACATTAAACTTATATATTTTAATTGCATATGTGAAATATTTACTTATAAGTAATTTAAAAAAAATATCTATAATTAAAAGTATACGTTATACAATCATGTATTTTTTAAATATTTTACAATTAGACAAAAGTTTATTCATTTTTTAAATAGGCTAGATTATTTGTGTTTGTATTTATAATATTATTTATAAGTAATTTATATAATGCATATAGTCAATCTTACATGGAAAATAGTTTCTTCTGAAGGAACATTAAGATCCTCGGATTCGAGTAATTTTGCGACTTCGTTAGCAGACAGAAGTAAAAATTCTTGATTTCTTGTAACTTCCATGAAATGTTTGGTAGTATATGCATGTGCATGCTCAAATAATTCTGTACAACCCTGTGTATCGGCAAACATTCGTATGCCGAGGCAATTACTTGGATGAAGTTGTTTAATGAGAAATTGACAGCATGCTTTAATAACTGGATTTAATTGTAATAGGCATGCAGTTGCAAGAAGGGTCTCTACACTATCTTCCTGTAACTCTATGCAACCTGCATATAGACATAAAAAAGATATGATTAGGAATTATTAACATTAATAGAAATTACTTAAAAAGTTAGACCTCTTAAATATATTATATTATTAAATTATTTTTTTCAATACAATATTATTAATATTTAAAAAAAATGTTCTTTTAGATTAAATATATCTCAAACTGAATTACCTGTATAACAGTAAAGAACCAGAGCCCATAATGCATCTCCATCTACATCCATTAATTCTATTTCATTTTGTGCTGACTCTCGTAGAGAGCTTGTAAACATAGCAGCAAAATATTCTGAACCAGCACTTAGTACTAATCGATGAGCCGGGACACGTTTATTTCCTAAAGAAAATGTACAAATTAGAAAATATAATTTAAGATTTATTTAAAATTAATTTATTATTTTAAATAAATATTTCAGATTACATATTAAATATACTTTCAAATATAATATATGCAAAGATATTTTCACATTGAATATGCTTTATTCCTAACTTTTGTAGTTAAAAACTTTAATAGTTGGAAATTTGGAACAATATCCACAAGTTTAGACAATACTTTTAATAATTTTATATATACATATATATATATATATATATATATATTAATATTAAAATAATATAATTTTAAAAAATTTTTTAATTTTTGAGAGATAAATCTTTGATTATTTATTAAAAAGTAAAAAAAAATAATTTATATAATAATATTTCTTATCTTACAATTGAAGCACACACTGATTAAATTATTATCATATGAATCATTTTGACAGTTAACAAGTTGAGCCAGGTACGCGATATCTTCGCGCTGTCACGAAGGAAACAAAGCATCTGCTCACCCGCGATTAGCGTGACGTCTGTCAGCTGTTGCTTGTGCAAATAACTTTCCATCATCCGGAGACTGCTCTCCGAATGCTTCGGCGAAATGGATACGCACGACATCATGCTGGAGATGCTATGCTCGCTGGCGTCCTTATCGAGGCCGAGCGGAAATTCCTGTTGCTCGCCTTTGTTGCTCGTGGTTCTCGCGGGAGAGCTTTCCGCTGTCTTCGACGATGACATGCTCGTTCACGTATCGTCGCGAGAAATCGTCGATCAGGAGTCAGGAGGAACGAGATCCGGGACGTCGCTCTTCTCAGGATATGTCGAGATGTAAACAATAGATCGTGCCTGTCAGTCGCGGTCAATGACCATCCACGATCATTCTACGGGTCAGCGCACTCGGCACTGACTGTCTGCCACTAGCACTAATCAGTTGAGATCGTTTGCCACGCGATGTCCGTACATCGCACGAAAATAAACAAAGAGCTGAGTGTATACAGCCGCCAGCTGTCATGATCGCGAGGATGCACGAAGCTACACGATCCTGCATTCGCATTCACCGCCTCTCACCTCGCTCCCTTCTCCACTCATGCATGTGCATGTGCTATTGATATCTTTTGTACTAAAATAAAGCACCCGAGTTATGCTTTGGAAAATAAATTGGTTTAAAAAAAATATATGAAAAGAAAATATTGCAAAATTAATGAGAACATATGTATAATTATTACTAAAAAAGGTTCCCTCTTTAAAAGGCTACAGCTATTATCGAAAAGAATCTTTCATTCCTTCTTTTTCCTTCCTTTCCTTCAAGGTTCTTATCTAAAAAAAATCCTTAAATTAGAAAATAATTGTTATATATTTATTAATACTATATTCAATGGCACAATAGTTCTCATTTGACATTCAAAATAAAATGGTTCTTTTTAATTATATGTAAAGACATATATATATTTAAATACAGAGATAGAGTTAGAAGAATTAGAAAAAAATAAAATATTTTTATTGTACTTCAATGTAAATATATAAATATATTTCTTTGGGTATATAATATTGTATGCGGGTCTATCTTATGGAAGTGCACGCAATCTATGTACAAGCATAAATATATGAGATACACTCGATACAAAGTTTTTTTAATACAATATATTATGCATCATATGTATAGGAAAGAATATTACAATCATGTGATTTATGATTGAATAATTCACATCATTTAATTAATTATATAATTAATTTTATATGAAAACCTATTGCCTTGATCATACACTATAATACATAATTCAATTAATTTTCTTTACATAAGTTATATATTATACATTTTTTTATAACTTTGGTATATAACACTATATTTTGTGCTTTATGTAACAATGAAGCTGCAACACATTTGTACGAGATTTCTAATCACTTTGTTTTTCTATATTATTTGTCGATATTGTGTACATATCATAAAAGCAGTGTATAATATTATACAGAATCTTTGTAATTTTTTCAAGTATCAGAGATATATTTACAATTATGAAGTACAATAATAAATATATAGCATATACTTACATTACTGTAGACAAAAATGTACATTGTATATTTAAATACTGTACTTAAATTTTTAATATATTGATAAAATCGTCATGTTCAGCAAAAATCGACATTATTAGCATTCTATGTTGCACTATCAACAGTTTAAAATTTTCTGCTGCGTTTGTCTCGTTACTGTGTTGCAACATGTTACGTTTATTATATATAAATATACTTTATACACATTGAAAAAATTATTTAATGAACATATTGGAAATTAAGAGACATTTAGTAGAAAATCTTTTAACTGTTGCAAAATTGCCTTTTCTGCTGCAAATAATTATTTTATGTTATTATAAAAATTAAAGCAGAAAAGGAATATCTATACATTTTGTAATAAAATTGATTTTTAAAAAAATATTACATATTGGGACAGAACTTATTGTTAAATGGCAGTAACATAATAAATATATAGCTGCATACATGCAACATTTGCTACAAACCAACATGAAAATAGTTTGCCTACATACTTGATTGCATCAACATCAATTAGAACTGATCTCTTTCTGATTGTTACTTGGTACTTGCGTATCATAAGAAAAATCGAAATTAGCAATATAGAAGCTATTATATTTTTAACTTAATTATAAAATAATTAGTTATTTTCTCGCTTTTAAAAAGAGAAAAATTATTTCTAACACAATTACAATTTCCTCTAGAAATGTAATTTTTTATGTAAGTTAAATAAAGAAAGGTACATGAATAATTATGTATGACTGTAAAATCAAATTACATTTAACTTTTCTTTTTTTCAGAAAGAGAAAAAAGTTGTCGATCAAGATTATTAAACCGAAGATGTTGATGCAACCGTCTTAGTGTCGCGTCGCGCATCTATAGTTGCGCCGTAACATCTCCAGGTACTTTCCATTAATGCACTAGACGCAGATACCTCCGTCATACACTTGTTCTGATTTGGGCATCGAGGAATCTGTGACCGATTCCGAGAAAGATCCGTAAAAGGGCCTTTTTCGACAGCAGCAAAATCGATCGAATAATTCCGTCAGATCGCTGCTCTCGGAATCATCCCTGAAGATACCACTCGTCGCTTCTTCTGTGCACGGAGCTATAAATGTTTGCAGATCGTTTCTCGGAAAGCCCTCGCGATAGTAGATCTTGATTGTATCGTACGCGTCCATTATCACAGAAATAAACAGACTTAAGACGACATAAATGTACAATGAAATGAACGAGTATAAATATATTCTAGAGAACCACCACACTATTACCGATGATTTGGAAGACGTGATGGAAAATGTGGCAAACATATCATCACCGTTGATCAACGCGAACAAGCACTCGGAGGTGGTCGCGAGAGAACGAAATTTCAAGTTATATGGCCCGAGCACCAGCCAGCCGCAGAATACAAAGCCGGCGTAAATGAGGATTGCACATATCAAGAATCTTGCTACCTTCGGCGTCGCTTTCTTCAGAGTCAAAATGACGACATTGTACGTCTTGAAGAAGCCGAGATAGCGCAACACGCCAAACCATACCAACAGATTGCCGGTACCGAGAAAGATGCTGCAGATATTCCAGTGATCGCTCTCGGAATGTTTCCGTTCAATTTGCTCCTTTATGATTGTGCCAATAATGATCAACAGATCGTTGACGGTGATCATGATGTACCAGAAATTTAAAAATTCCAGTCGACCTTCGAAGCTCAATGTTGTGCCATACGTCTTCTTGAAGAAGTTAATTGTCTCGAATTTCAACAGCTGCGCTCTGTATATCGCTCGTGAACACAACATCAAAGAGACCGCGCAGATTAATATGACAAGTAAATTCAGCAGAGTCCTCAGTGCGGATTCGATGCGATTATCTGTTATATAGCGGGTATCGCCCTTGCACTGCAACTTTCTAGCCTCTGCGTCTAACGAGAGCAACATCTGTCCATCAAAATCGCGGTTATCAAAGTCGATTTTGACATTGAAACGATAACAATCGGGCGATGTCATCGGTCCGGCAGCTTTCAGGTTTACCGTCTTCAGAGCAAATTTGAGATGGGCGCGTACCAGTGCGGAAAACTTAACAGTTATGTTCCTATCCTGTAGAAAATTGTGCGATGATTTAAATGTGTTGAAGACCTCAAGACTGATGTTTACGCAAGTTTGCACAATGTCGCTGTCGAACACGTAACTCTCGTTGAAGCCGAATATGGTGCCTTCCTTGTACTGATAAAGGCATAAAATTACAGGCCCGACGGAATTGTCCTCGGCGATGTAGGAGTACGAACCAATCGCATCGTCAACGTTGTAGTAGCCGTGTAGAGCATAATCGATGGCTTCGTAAAAATTGCTTCGTTTGTAAATAGCCAATGGTCCTGTCGCAGGCGGATATGCAGGTACCTGAAACGTCATTCACAAGCATTATAATATGAGAAATAATTATCAAAGTGAAAAATTCATTTCTCATTACACTGCAATTGCAATAATAGCTACAATAATTGATTTGTAAAAGGCAAAAAATAATTATTTAATAAATTACATTTAAGAATTCTTAAAACATACTATATGATTAAAATATAGTTTTTTAATATTATTTTCATTATTTCATTTTCATAACATCAAGAAATGAAGGTATCATTTAGATTTCTAGATATGTAAACAAAATAAAACTATATACCTCTTGCGTAGAGTCCCATCCCATCAAAAAGAGATGAGAGAATGTGATTCGATTGTCCCAAGTATAATTCACATGCATGTAATTGTTGTGTGCGAATAAACAAAGTTGTACAGTCACAAGGATAATCTTGATGACCTGGACAACAAATTTGTATGGGAAACGTCGTTTTGCCTGCCACTTCTCAATTGGATTCATAAAGAAGAACCGTAGTTTGCGACGCATTTTCTCCTCCGCAAGAGTAGTGAGAGTCGGACAAGTTTTGCATTCCATTGGAGATGAATGATTTTGCCTATAATGCATAATAGTTGATTGTAATGGTTTTATCTATATTATTTTATATCACACACATGGGATTCTTTTTAAATATAATATTAACATTAAATTATTTTAAATCACACAAATAAAATAATAATCAAAGAATATATATATAGATTTATATTAATTATATAGAATTGAATATTTATTTATATTTTTATTGATTATTATGTGAAAAAACAATCAATAATTTTTGTTTTTGTTCAATTACGTCAAATAAATCCTTTTTTCAAGTTTGCAAGAGCATGCTATCTCTCAAGCATGGTCACTGTCAATAGATTATCAGAAAGAATTGTTAATTGAGATGTTGGAAGCAGTCGAGAGTGCTATCAATACTTACTATATATTTTAACACGAGCGAGCAGAGTCCACTTGATCGAACCGCAACAAAGAAACGTAACGACACCAAGAGTGCCGCATAAAGAGACGCGTATAATTCGTTCAATTATATCGACGTGATTTGACAGTTCTCGCGATAATTATGTATACGCATAATCTGCGATCAGCAAATAAACTTCGATAAGCACAAACCTCGGTTCGTTGACTTCGTTCAGCAACGCGTTCTCGCTGGTGATATCGTCCTCGCTCTCGTCGTTGTTCCACATGCGATTCTGCAAATTGTTCCCCACCGAGGTATCCTCGTGCTGCATTCTCTTACGTACTTTCGTCGGACTTTCCTCCATCCTTCAGAATTCCGACGCGACAATACGAAAGGTGACGAGCGAGCTCAGGTAAAAATGTCAACAAACAATCGGCCTCCTATCCCGCAGAGTCGTCGTCGTCGTCCCACTTTCCGACTGGCGATGAGACATCCAGCTGTTCACATGCGTAGATCTGTGCGTGAGAGAAGTATATATTTTACTGTGCAATTAGGTTAGATTGAGTGTTAAAATATCACGTACCAAAAGGGAGCGCGCAATTGATGACAGATGCAATGGTCCCAAATTAACGGCCATCGCACGCCATCTGATCCAACCCGATGCAGCGACCGAGCTCGACTGACCGACTGCGCCACTGATTGGTTACAACAGTGGAGGGAGACGTGACGTCAGAAGACGTGACGTCAGACGGAGAGATTTTGTTGCGCACGCGCAGTAGTGAGTGACAGCCAGTGACTTTCAGTAGCGTATATACTTGTAGAAATAAGTGGTATCCTCAGGCACATGATCATTAATACGTTTTATTATTATAAATTTTATTATTATTATATTGTTATTATAAATTGTATATTATAATATATTATTATTATAAATTATAAATAATATTATTATTATTATATATTATTATAAATATTATATTATTATTATAAATTGCAGTATTTATATTTGTCTTGATATTAGAAATATTAGGATGCGGTATTATAACGTTTTATACGTTGTAAGAGAAAATTTTGAAAAATCTATATGCGCCCCAAAAACGTTTCGTGTCGTACGAGTCTGCGAAGAGGCAGTCACGTGATCGGGAAGTGCGAGTTGGGGAGGAAACATCCCTCCATATTAGATCCTGCTACCACGCTTGCGCGAACTTGCACGCTCTTATCTACCCGGAAAATATTGTCTGAATAATAATAATTTAACATTGGTATTGTATATAAACTTCCATTCTTAAATATTGTCACAGGTACACCTTTGAGATGAGACGCATACATATATATATATAAAATGAATCTACGCTATGTAAACACGATGTTTTTGACCCGGAAGCCGGAAGTGTTCAACTTTGAACGCGAACACACGCACACATTGGCATCGTGATATCGAATGTAAGCAACGTTTACTCTGATTCTATTTATATTTTTCTTCTCCAATGCTTCTTTTTCAATTTCGATTTATCTCTTTCATAATCGGGAACTTGCGATAGATTGAACAATATTACTTTTCGATAAATGATTTTATTTACTTGATGTGCGGTTATATTGTATGGCTTCGAGTATAAATTCAAGAAGGGATCGAGCTATAATGAATATTATATATATTTTTATTAAAAAATTTCGAGGTTAACCTCAAAAGAAATTAATGATTTATTTTATTTTTCATTAAAGTTCGATCTTTCGACGAGATATATGTATTATTAATAATTTTAAACGCGATATAAAGTGTTTTTGTTCATGCTGAAGATTTACGCCATATTGTTACATATATACATGCTCACGCATTTTTCAAGAAATGCGTTTTTCTAAGAAAAAAACGTTACGGTATTATATGCAATAAAAAAAAGTAGGGCATTTTATAAAGATTTACGTTTTGTATATTATATGGTTGAATTTATTACATGCAATTTTTTCAGATTTTTGTTCTCATTAAAACTATTATTTAATATTATATTAAACATTAAGATAAAGATAAATAGCAGTTGTGAGAAAATTATATAGTTTAAAAAAAAATCAAATATAACTTCTTAACAAATATGTTTGAGAATTTGCATGAATATATAAATGAATAAATATATTAGAAAAGAGAAAAAGATACTCTTCAATTAAGATAAATTAAGATACATTTTATAATTTATAAATACATTTAATTATATTTAATTCTGGATTTTGGCTAGTAGAATATATATATATATATATTTTTTTTTAAAGATATCATTTAAATTTGTTTTCTAAAGAAATGAGGTAAAATTTATTTTTTAGATTTCCTTTCTTTTATTATTTTTTCCATATTTTTTGTGCATAAAATTTTGTCGCAAAAATAATAAAGTCCATAATTTTTTTTAATAAATAATATGTAAAAAAACATGCACGCGATTTAAAAATTTAATTTGAAGTTTGAAACTTTGTTAAAAACACAATAAAATTAAATATAATTTGTTTTATGAAAGTGGAGTAATTATGAAATCAAAATAAAAAATAAAATATATAAAAATATTGAATAAAAAATATAAAAAAATGTAAAATAAAAAATAATTATTGCATGGAATTATTGCATGGATTAATTATGTTTACCGATTCATACCTATTGTTTGTTTGTCCAAAGTATGTATAAATATATTTAAAAACAATCCAACTTTTGTCCTGTTTTTAGTTTAAAAAAAATTACAAAAAATATAATTAGATTTATAAAATAGCAACGTCCTTTTCCATCTATATATGACAAAGTTGTGCTATTTCATTAAATCCATCAATATTATATTTGATAATATAGAGTAGCAATCGGAACCAAATAGATATGCAGTTGTGTGAATAATGTATAGTTGTCTACACGACAACATTAATCTCATTGTATATTGACATTACAACCTATTCAATATTTGCAGATAGCCGACGATGAGATATCGGATGAGAGATACAATGCAATAAGAGAGCAACTGCGTGTCTCATAATGTGTAACGAAGCATCGATCCGTGAAAATCCGGACAAGAGGTAATCTTAAAAATTAATCTTAAAGATACACTCCAACTTTTCAATCACATTTGTAATTTATAGCTTCTTTCTGACATGCACATTTAAAATCACGAATTTCGTTATTTGGATCAGGTCCAATTCGCTCGAGTCGCATTGGAGCACGTAGAGGAGTCAGGATGTGGAATCGGAGTAATTTGGATTTCAGCGGAATCCAATGGAATATACTGAGACACGTCGTCGGCAAGAGTCGTAGAGGATCCAGATCGCACGAGCAGAATGGAACGCAGTTTCGCCAGGATAGACTCGGAGGTAAGTGCAACGTGGAAAAACTCTTATCACGACACGTAGCCTCTTCCAAGGATGAGAATCAAGTGGCGGCTTCACTTCTCGGGAGTTGCGCGCGCGTGTCGAGGGGATTGTTGCGCGATATCGGTGGCTGCGCGTTGACACACGGCGCGGGCTCTCGTTGCGTCGGCAGCGCAGCATTACCATCACGTTACCCTCGCGACACGGAGGAGAGTGCGTCCTGACGCGCGCCAGGTGAGGAAGCGCGCAGCCGAGAGACCCGAGCTCGGCCTTCATCGTCGTTCAGACAGATAGGCGCAGTTTATCCCTCTTCGCCGTCGCGTTCGTTTCCTCGAACGAAGCAGTAGTTCAGCGAGTATTAACATCTGCCTTGAATAACGACGGTGATTTCTAAGACGTAACCAGGATTCGATCGGCTCGACTTTTCAGAGAGCATCGCCGAGGGTGTCTTTACGTACGACTATGTACGAGTGACTTTTAGGAGTCAGTCTGTTGCTTCTCGTCAGTCGGAGAGCGACCTTCCTCAACGTTATTGCGACTTGACTCTGGGATTCAACGCTGGGTCGTCGACCTGTAGTCGTCTTGCGCGAGTGTCGTGTTTCATCGAGCGGAGTGCAGTTCCGTATCGTGATCCTCTTTGTTGTCTTTGATCCTTGGTGGAGAAATTTTCCAATCTACGAGCTTTCTCAGCATATCAACGTCTCTCCTATCCGTTTCATCGGTGAGGACGGAACTCGCGCCGTCGGTCCACGCGACCAATTTTGACCATATTAGTCTTCCTCTCTTTATCCTGCGTCGCGTTAGCCGGAAGCAGCATGGGGGACCAGGAGCAACAGGAAACAATGCCGAGCGTGGTGGAGTTGAATGTGGGCGGCGTCTTCTATACCACCGCCTTGACCACGCTGACCCGTGAGAGCGACTCGCATCTGGCAACACTCTTCACGGGCAAATCCACCGTGGAGAAGGACGCCAAGGGCAAGTACTTCCTAGATCGCGACGGGGTGCTATTCCGTTACGTGTTGGACTTCCTGCGCAATCAGGCGTTGGTTCTGCCCGAGGGCTTTCGCGAACGCGAGAGGCTCAAGCAGGAAGCTAATTTCTATGGGCTACCCGGTTTAGAGAAGGCTATCTTGGAGAACGCGGATTCCGGCGGGCAAACCGGCGGCGCGGTCAGCAAACGCCCGCCCGGATACATCACTATCGGCTACCGGGGCAGCTTCGCCTTTGGCCGCGAGGGTCTGGCCGACGTCAAGTTCCGCAAGCTCTCGAGGATCCTGGTATGCGGCCGCGTAGCGCTTTGCCGGGATGTCTTCGGTGAAACGTTGAACGAGAGTCGCGATCCCGACCACGGCATGTCCGATCGTTACACATCGCGCTTCTTCCTGAAGCACAGCGTCATCGAGCAGGCCTTCGACATGCTGCAGGAGCAGGGCTTCAGGCTGGCGGCTAGCTGCGGTTCTGGTACAGCTGGCAGCAACTCCGACCAGCTGAAACCCGGGGTGGATTCCGAGGAGAATCGCTGGAATCATTATAACGAGTTCGTCTTCGTGCGCGATTAAGAGAAATCTTTGTTAGCAGCCTTTTCGCGAGTAATTGCGAGTAAAAAAAAGTGTGTACTCTTTCGTTTCGTCTGATTGTCGTCGATGACTCGCATCTTCTAAAACGTGCTAATAAAAAGCGGCGAACACAGAGAAAAAGACTTCCTCAGGTACTTCCTTGAAAGGATTTTCAGGCAAAAGCGAAAATATGGAGAGACGTGAGAACACGTGTTTGTGTGCTTAACGTGTGACCGCGTAACGCTAATAATATGAGACATTTTCGTTGATTGCATAATTAATGAGGTCGATATATAATATCGGATTTAGGAAAAGTTCGTGCGAAAGCGTCGAACGTTCGTTTCGCGGAGTTCTTAATTAATTTTGTCTCGTTAGAAATTTCCCCGAAGTTATCATATTATAATCAATCAATGTTGACATTACTAGGAATTTGGGGCGTTTCTATTTTCGAGAGTACCACACGAGAGTAACATTCTCAGCCCTCTCTGAAGCATTAATTCTTGAGAGCCCTTCACTTTAATCTTTCGACTCTTTTATTCGAGTGACGAGAATGGATAAAGCAAAGATAGATTTTCGTATTTCGATAGAGGACTCTTATTCAAAATATTGATGCTTCATTTAATAATGATAACGAGAAATTAAAGATGCACTAAAAAGAATTATAAATTCGTCGATTACGACTAAGTATATGTTGGATCTTCAAATGTCATTTGCTGATAAGTTAATTAAAATTGCATAATAAAAAATTATAGTAGTCAACATCAAGCTATAACGAAAATGTTTGCTTTCAAATCAAAGACTGATTTGAATGAAAGTTGAATTTGTTTAATCATACCGTGTACTTTTACGGGTATAATTTAATATTTAATTCTATACGAGTTTGATTGACAACTGCAGAAATGGAATCGAAAATTTCCTTGAATATGTTAATGTTTTCTATAATCGAAACGTGCCGACGGCAGCATCTAAAATTTCCGACGAAAATCCGATTTGCTTTTAAAAGTTGTTGCGACGGAGAAACGTTTATTAAAAAGCAGTCTTATATAAATCCACGAGATGAAAGACGCCAATATCGGGCGTTTTTCATTGGTGGCCGCGAAGGAAGATGATGAATGAAAGACGCAGAAGGAAAGCGGATTCGGGCGAAGGCTCGGTGATGTTGAAATATTTGCGAACGTACGCGACTTGACTATTTAAAAGGGCAACAATGTTAGACTGCATGTCAGTGATAAATACCGCCAGAAGCGACAGATAAAATGCAAGGAAACACGCAAAACAGACTTGAATAAAAATATTTTAAAATTGAAGCTTCGAACGCGTAGATGACACATAATTGCATTTTTTCTTATTCGCATTTAACGCGGAAATCAATTAAAGATGTTAGAAAATTCGAAAATTATTGAGATCATCATTTAAAAAAGTCTCCGGCTCTGTTTAATATCTCAAGTAGTTAGTGCCAGTAAATAGTCAGACCGAGTAGTCACTGTTAGTTTATGGTCAGATCGAATACTTGGCGTTGATCGGTAATTGAATCAAATTAATTAACGGTGTGCTAGAAATGTATATTTTATTTTTTTTTTTTTATTAAAAGTATTTATAAAAAATAATTTGTTGCTGCAAAAATTCAAAAGAATTATATAAAAATACTAACGTTCGGTAGATCATCCTTTCGACGTAATTGAGCACTTCAACTTAGCTTAAACAGCTAACTAGCTTTATTCTCTGTGGTCGAGCAAGCTTGTTGAATGCGTGTACTTACAACCCGACACGATGTCAAACGCGTTATTCGAACAACGGGACATCGGATTCGTGTCTCTTCTAACAATTCTTTATCAGTGTCTTCAAAGTACGACCAAAGTAACGCTTGTTTTCTTTTATGTCAAATTTGTTCTCTTAATTCTTTTCGGTAAGTGTTTTTTTGGTAAAGTGAAACGTAAGTGTGTGATAGGCATTTCGTATCGTTTTCGACTTCCAAAGAAGAAAAGAAAGATTCGATAAAATATAATGAAAGTGTCGTTATGAATTCACAATGAGTCCCATTTCGCGAGTTACAAAAAAAGTGCATTTACGAAATTATTTAAACAAGAGCAAAACTTTAATACTTTTTCTTTTCTATAGTCTTTTCTATGGTCTCTCGCAGAATAAAAAATACATGCCTGGTAAAGAAAGTTTGAAGAGAAAGAGAAAGAGAAAACTTTTCTTTAGATAACAAAAGGAAAATATTAAAAAATCGAAAATTTTAATTATAACTGAATATATAACTACTCAATTATTATTTTTGAACGATAATGTTTACTTGAATTTAAAATTTGATTTATTTTATATAATTAAAAACATTAATTTTTCTAGTCATATTTATATTGCAGAGTTATTAAAATAATAGAAAATAGAAGATTTTTTATTTCAGACTCTAATTATTATGCACTATACACGTAACATATTGTTTTTAATCGTCCCCTTATTAATACTATTAATAATTATTTGCATATTTAGAATGATAAAAGATTCGAGAAACCCATCGCAATTATAATCTTTGTCGCAACAGGTTATCATATAACGGATGCAATGTTTAGCGATTGTTTCAAAGAGTGCCGACGGCACTGAACAGATGAGGCAGATATTGAGTTTCGTGCGCTCATTAATTTCTCGTTATCATAAAAACCTATAATGTTAAAGACTTTTTTCAAGAGTGATCGAGATAATACGACATATAATTATTGTGTCACAGCAGCGTTTCCTATGTTGCATTGTTACGAAATGATACTTATCAGTATTAGATAATTAATGAATTTATACAAAATCTCATGATACAAGTGAAAAGTTAACTTTCAATTTAAAAAAAGACATTTAATTTTTAATACTGAAGTTATTCACTGCGAAAAATTGATTATTGCTAAAATTTCAAGAGATAAAATTTTATGGCTTGATACTTTCCCTTTATAATATAATTACACGTTATGGCTGTCGGAAAGTAATTTTGGGGCGATAATGCGAATCACAACTGTTATTGTTAGTGTGTTGTACGTCGAACTGCGTCCACAATAGATTGATTTATAATGACGTTAGGTTCTCGGGTTGTATGCGAATTATACGTGTCAACGTGAGGCATTATATGCATATATAATGGAAAATGGAAGGTAGCCCAATGTACGTTCGATAACATTTAATTTATCTATATTGTGTCTTTCATTGAAACAGCTGATTCTTTTTTTTGTAAATGAAATGAATGGTGTTAATTGCTTAAAATTCATAAATGTTTCGCGTATCAAGTGAAGATATTATCATTACATGATATATCGCACAGTGAAACGAATGAACGACCTTTTCGATATTTTCAAGTTTGCCTCTTGTAAGAGACCAGCTTCAGTATTATATGCAACTGATCACGATGATGATTGCAATGAGCAATTAGTCAAATCTTATTAGCTGGGGGATTCTATTAATGTGAGGCAGTGGTATGTGTACCGTAATCGTTTCTCGATTACATTAGTAAATCGCCTACTTCCATTTACTCTGTACAAATTAAAGACATTCAGGTAAATCAAACTTGTAAGATAGTAGATACGGATGTTGCAAGATATTAATGTAAGAGAGTCTCACATAGAGCGACTATAAACTTTGACTTATTTTATGATGGCACAAATTTTTAATCTTATGGTATATATCATTCAGATATTTTTTTTTATGTGCATTTATATTTGATAGACACTCGATGTAGCTGTTTATCGAATTTCTTGATTTACGATTCAATTTACGGAATTTTATGTTATAGTTTGATCTATATCACGGAATTTTATTTAATTTATTCATAATATATATGCAAAATTGGGCCCAACCAAATATTTATTACAATATGGACAGCTCATTGTAAAAATTATTTATCGTTGAAAAAGTTATTCATTATTTCATTTTGAGTCTTTGTAGTCGTTAAAATTATAATGACTGATTACCATATACATATACATTCGTCTATACTGTCAAATAGAATTAAACTGTATTTTCTGATTCCTATATATTGATTTCTAAGATATACTGAAAACGATTTTCAGATGCAGTAAAAGAGTATATAAACGTATATTCACACATGTGCGTTAGTATGTTAAACTTTTCAAAATACAGTATATACATAAATTATATTCGGATTTTCGTAAAATTTTTATTTGTGAGTTTATCTTATACTTTTTGCGCGTATGCAGAAAATGCATTTATTGTGCACTTGTCGTGAGCCTTAGAAGGAACATTGTTTTTGGTTATGCGCAAGATACGATTATTTTACCTGCACCAGTATATTATGTGAAGAATATATCGAGATCGACGATATGTCGATTGTAATTCGTGATATAGAGGCTCTATTTCGTAAATTAGAAACAGTATTATAACTCGCCGCAAAAGGGAGCGAGTCTCGAGTGAATAAATTTAATAGAACTCATAAGCTCTTCAAGTTTCGTCAGAGATTCTAATAAAGAAATCGAATTTTATCGAAATCTTTCGATTCTTCAAAAATCTTTGCTTAGGGTTATTACCTTAGCATTATTCTTCATATTATTTTTTATAGATATAAACTATCTATTTTACGTAATCTCTCTTTTATTTCGCTTTACAATGTTCGATATATACGATGGAATTTGAACTTTTCGAATCTTCTCGATTAAAAACTTTTGTTTAATTTTAATTAAATAGCTCTCTGCGAAATCTTTTCCTTTAACATAAAGTTTCCGTAAATACCATCGAAGTTTAGAGGTTGATGTTGGCATTCCAAATTTTGTTTGTAAGATAATAGAGAATATAGGAAACACAAGGTAGAAAAATAATAGTAGTTGATTATGATTCGATCATTTTTTTCCAAATTATATCTATGATATATTAGAAGACATCCTTGCATTATAACGATGGAGAATTTATCAAAGTATTTCTTTTAATTCAATTAGGAGACGTCTTGACCAATCGAATTTAGGTATATACATATATGTATAAAAGTACTTTATGTATTAATACACAGTACATATATATATTTATGGATTGGATGAGAGAGAGAGAGAGAAGAGGTTTTTTTCCAGCGCATTGCACATGGTTTGACATTCTTTGAGAAATAGTTCAACTAAAAGTTGCAACGCGCGTCGTGGAAACATTTGATTCCGATATTCGAGACTCGGAACCCGTTTATTGGAGAGAATTCAACGAGTAGAATCTGAACGGTGTTAGATAGTGTGTAAGACTGTGGCGCGATATGAAATTATTGTACATGTATATAAACGTATATCTAAGTATAAAAAGAGGAGAAATAAAAGAATGAGATGGCAATGAGAATGTGATTATGGCAATCCTCGATCCATGTATCTCGTGATTTTGTTACTATCCTCATATTAAGTTTTCTTTGCTACCATTTTTTCCATACTCTAATTAGGGAAGGGACGAAAAATTAACTTATGATATATAAACCGTAAGCATCATATGTGAAATATATCAAATGGCTAACTTCATAAAATACAATCAAGAAAATTTAATTTTTTCAATAAACTCATTCGGTCTAAATAACTACATTTTCAAGTTTTTTCTTTAATGGAATTTGATATTAAATTTTATACGTGATTAAAAATTTCTATTAACTTTGTGCGATGCAATTTTCGATGATTTTTTTCAAGAAACTATTTCTACATTTATTTTTTAGAAGGTATTAAATCAGTGTTTCTGATATATACAATTTAAATTAAAATTAATTTTATATATCTAATTCTACGAATAATACTACGGAAATAGAAACATAAAAATATGTTTTTTAATCATATTTTTATATTTAGCACTTTGTAACTGTTGTTATTATATAACTATGTTTAAAACTGAAAATCTAGAACTTTTATAAGATTTTTGTGTAAAACAGTTTTTTATACGCTATATCTACACAAAGATTAAAATAGGTCAACTTATTCTTGAAGAAAATATTTAAATTTATAATAACACGTATATATAACTACAAAATATTTTTTGCATTTTGCTCTGCAACATATTCGAGATTTATCGAAATCCAGTAGGGATAGTAGCGAACGTTTCCCTTTAAGCTTTCCATTATGGAGGAAAGTAATGATATTACTCCAGAATAGTTTTTCCGCTGTATATGAATCAAGTGAAGCGTCTAATTTTCGTTTTATATTGAAATGCATAAGGGACGATAATCTATGAGATGAAATTTTAATTGCTTCGGATTAAAAAATCTAGAGCGAAGAAACTGAGATAAAATTGCTTTTTAGTGATAAAAATAGTAAATAGCATAAACACATTAAATTTATTGTAATATTATTACAATCTATATATATTTCCAAGTTTTTGTAAAATTAATGGGATCGTACTATTTTTGAGATGGACCTGAGATAAATTGAAAACGTAGCTATTCTCTAAATTTGATTAAATCGCAAATAATTTGGAATTTTGTATATTCTAAAGATAAACGTTGTTGATCCGAAAATGTAAAGCTATCAGATTTTTATTATCTTTAATGGGAATATCCGGAAAGATCGGATGTAATGG
This sequence comes from Nylanderia fulva, assembly GCF_048542155.1. NCBI lineage: Eukaryota > Metazoa > Arthropoda > Insecta > Hymenoptera > Formicidae > Nylanderia > Nylanderia fulva. Next base: position 2,713,902 of record NW_028190161.1, on the reverse strand, counting down.
ATGCAATATACAACGTTCAAATTAATTGCAACAAGGCGGGATCGTTTCGTTTGCCAATCGAGAGAAGGAAGAAACGATTCTTCTTGCACGATAGTTTCTCTGTGGAGGAGGAGATTGCGTGTTAACGAACACGAAGCGCCGGAAGATGGTGGATGCAAACTCGATTGCCTATTTGAATGAACTGTCGTACTTACACGAACGTGAACGCCCAGCTCGTGGAAGATGTAGCGGAGCTGTGCTACACAGGGGAGCAATCTGTTGCTGAGTTTTCATCTGTCAGTTAGATAGAGGAAAGCGAGAGAACGTGCAAGAAAGAGTAAGCGTCATCAACGAGATGTAAGCAAAATCGAGGTCGAGTTTTCTTTTCGACAACGCCTCGTTGAAGACGCGAATAACACGACGTTGTTTATCTTTGCTCTTATCATTTTCTTTGAAATTTTTGACTGCAACATAATATGCGAAACTTTACGAACAAAATTATTTTTCTTACCAGAGATAATATTACTCTTATATAAATAGAGTGTGTCTCAAAGATTTATATTCTTTATATAGTTTCAAATATTTCAATGGAAACAAGGAAGATTTATCTTTTTTATAGAATAATTCATGAATATTAAAAAAGAACATTTTAGGAATGTAGAATGATGAAAAAATTGGTATGAATATAATAGGAAAGGTAATTTACAATTGAAATGTGCATCTTCAATCGATCGAAGCTATAGTTCGGAATTAGATCGGTAATAGATTAATGGAATAAATTTAAGAATAGGTTTTATTCATTCATTATATATAAGAATTCTTAATTCTCTATACCGAACTAAATATTAAAAAATATTTCTTTTTTGCTAGAATTGTTCAGCTATGGATAGATAAAAAAAGATCAAGGGATTCTTCGGTTAGAAAATTTTGTCGAGGGCGTTTCTCTTTACAGTGAGATTTTGTTCATAACGCTAGTCTGGCAGGAAATATCGATTATTGGTCAGGCATTTCCCTTTTTCGCCTATGTATAAATATTCTATGGATTCTAAAAATGTCGGTTTATTCTCGCGAAAATATGTGCTGGAGCACCGAAGCATGTGCGATGTGCAGGTATAGAGCTTAAGGATTAATATACTTCCGAAAGACTATAGATGTGTCAGTATGTGTAAAGCAGGACTAGGTGTGTTTAAGTAAATAAATAATAATAATTTCAACAAAATTTCTGGCTTAATAAAACAAGAATGTATGTGTACGGTGTAAATAATAATTTTTCGAAAAATATTTCATATTCTATTTTTTAAAATACTGCATAAAATTAATATCTACCATATTAAAGAAGGTAGTATTATAAGATAGAGAAATATACAAATATAATTGAATACTTATGATACAGAATATTATATACCTGTATCTAATTTTGTTCGAAGTACACATATAAACTGAATTTGAGAATAAATATTGTAGCTTCATTTTTATATGTTGGAATTTCTATTTTAGATATTTTTCTTGATTTTCTGTGAATAGTTCTGTTTAATTTAATCAATTTATTTGTGATTCTACTTATATACAATGATTTATCTTTGATTGGTTGGACTTATCTATTAGCTGAGCTAACAAATTTTCATTTACTTCCTTTGATATATATGTCCACTTTTTATATTATTTATTCTGGATTTCATTTTTCGTAATATTTATCATTTCGACAAAGTGATACTTACTTTATTATATCCTTCTGAAATATCCTTTTATTATATCTTATTACGTTCTTTTATTTGAACTGAGCTATTTCTGGTATAATCTTTTCTTCTTGAATCATAACTTCTATGTTGCCTCTATTATTCCATCACACTGTGTTATATTGTGTTGTCTTTTTTTATTAAATATTCTATCTTTATTGTTTCATAAAACTCGACATTACATTTTTCTATTCGAGATTTTAATTTTCTTATCTGACAAAATACAGAATTGCAGAAGTACTAGAATAATATTTGCAACGATCCTGAGTTATTAAATTATTTTCTTTTTTACCAATTTTTATTAAGCAATTTTCAACATAAATTTATTGCATGTGTACGCATTTTTGGGCTCTTGTCAAGCATTAATCAGATTTGAAAAAGTTTGATATTTAAATTTGAAGGAAATGCAACAAGAAACAATATAATAATGTATATTCTTTATAACTTTTTCTTTCGAAATTCTTATAGCAGCAGATTAGATATTATTTGTATAATCTGTATGTCATTTATTACAACTTCGATGTGAGTTAGCCTATTGATTTTATTGAATTTTCTTAATAAAGCACAATCTTGAGTGTTTTTTCGCTTTTTTCAAGCATCGAGCTAAATACGAAATTTATTCTACTAACGTAAACACGTTATTATTGCGTTACATGAATTCACGTTTTGTACGGTTTTATATCGTATCATGTTATCGAGTAAAGGCGTCACAATTATTTAGGATTTATATTAATTATACAAATCCTGCATAATTGCTGTGCTATACGTTCATTGGATAATATGACAACAATGCATATTATACGTATAATTAATCTAAATCCCATATAATTGCTACGCTACGAGTTCATTCAAAAATTATAATATAATGAGAATATAATTAGAATAAAAAGTAAATTAGATGTAATTAATATTTGTTATATTTGCTTATAAATGTTTTTCTGACGAATATTTAAATGATACATTTTTCTCATTGACATATATAAAATTAATTTGTTAAAAATTAAATAATATATTTTTTCTTTTTTTCTTTGACAATATTAATTTGAAAATTCCATATCACGTTAACTAAATAGATTACGTAATAGCGTTTATATATAAGATTTGTCATAAAAAATACAGAGCAAATATATATATATATATATATATATATATATATATCATATAAAATTAAATGAAATGCAGGAATATATTGAGAAATAAATTTAAAATTTTATTATTTTTTTTAATGCTATTATATATTCACGATATGAAAATAACTCTATTGTTATAATCTTGTATATTACTAAAATGTTGCATTATTGTATGAAATAATAATTGCTTTATTATTATATTACATCGTGATATTGTTAAATTTTGCATTTTTAAAATTAATTTTAAACGTAACATTTAATGTATATTTTAATAATGACAGTACTCTCTTATAGACGCAAATGCAAATGCAAGAAAAAAAAACTTTCCCTATCGAACAGCGTAACAATTTCCTTATATTACAATAAAGGAATGTGCTAATGAGAAACGTCATACGATAAATGTCAGGTATAAACTTAGCTTTAGACGGAAGAGGATATTTTTAAAAGTGAAAAGTGGGTGATTTTTTGTATGAATCGCAAAACACATTAAGTTGTACAGATGTGGTGTTCTTGTTTGAGGTGAGAAATCGATCCGTAATTTAACCTTTGTCTAAAAATGTGCACAAATTGGGAATTTGAATGAAAAAAGAATACTGCACGTGACTAAAAACAAACCAATGGTTGTTCTGTTGTCAATTAAAAAATTCGATATCTCACCCCGATTGCGTATATATATTTCGTTTCCGACATCACATTGTCGTTTCGTGTTTATTGAGTTTGTTGCACATCGAAAATGAATCAAATGACTCAAATGAATTTCCGAAATGACGAGTGCGATAAATAATGAATGATCATTATTTAGCGTGATTAATTGTCTTTTTTTATATTCTTCATTGGTTACATTTGTTTAAATCTATCGTTTTGTTTAATTCACTGTCGCGTAATATAAAAATAAAAATGATAGGTAGCATCATCTATAAGAAAATTCTTTCCGGTTCATTAGGATATAGGATCAGAAAATAAAGTATTTGATATTCGTATAATTTATATTTTTCATTTTTGAAATATTAGAATTAAATCATATAACTTCTTTCCTTTTTTTTTGTGCAAAATGTAATGCAAACTTAAATGATTATAATTTAATCTTAAATATCAAAGTATATATATTTTTTATATTTAAAACTTAATCTAGTCACATCTATCATATATATTAATTTTAATGCTATATATGAAGTAATTTCGGTAAGATTTTAATTTCTCGTTCAGAACTTTTGATTTTTTTGACTTTATGCAGGAGAAGTATAAAAGCACAAATAAAATGTAGAAGCAACAGTGGGAATGAAAAGTCTAATTAAATATGTAATTAAGGTTAAAGGAATTGATGTGGGAAACATATTTTCCGGTTAAATTTTGAATATTTCAGTCAAAGCATTTTTTTCAGATTGCTCTGCATTCAGCCTTTCGTTTGGCGGTTTATCAATTTTTCGAGCCATTTGTCGTGTCATTCCAGTGCAAATAAAGCGACGGTCGTTTTCATGCAAAGCCGTCCGTTCATTCGAATTTCCATTTGCCTCGTGTATTATCATTGCCCGTACAAATTTTCCCGATTAACTCATAATTATCTCTCCCGACCTATGTCTCTGCCGCTTGCTCCTCCCTCGTCCCGGCATCGATCGAATCGGATAATTATAACACTGCGGCCGGTGCTGCGGTTCGAAGGACGACGACGACGACGACGAGGAGCGGTGGCCGGAGTGAGAATTTCAATCTCGTGCTCGTTGGCGAATTTCGGATACTCGAGGTGCCAGCAATTTCCCCCGACGACGAATACAATTTCCAGATAGGGACTCGCATTGAATACTGTTTACTGTGGCGCGGTACGAGGACCCATGAGGTCATCTTGTGGAAACTGTTAATGAAGCTACAAGTGCATTTACTCCGGTACGTCGGACAAACCTCCTGTTTGTCTCGAGATCAATATTTATTGCGCGTAATTAAATCTTTTTTTTTTTTTTAATATATATCTTGACTTGAACTTTCGATAATACAACGTAAGGAATTTTATTCGCGTGTTTGTTCCTATGTATTTTATTATAGATTTTTCGTAAAACGCAAGAATTTATATATGTTTATATGGCGTGTTTGGCGTGCAATGATTTAGCAATAATGTATTCTTCTTGAAAATTATTTTTTGAAACACTGATAAAAGTAATCTCTCGCCCAAATAGGTTTCTATGTTATCCTAAAGTTCGGCAGTTTCGCGGAACGAGCAGATTTAGAAAGTTTGATAGTCGTGAGAAAAGAAAATTGTTCTCACTTTTAAATTAAAACAACATTATAGCGTTTCACGAAGCCATTAAAAGTCATCTAAAGTTCTACATTAAAGAAATTCATCTACGGTTTAAATTATTTCAATTTAATGTGGTAAGGCGATAATATGATTGCCTATGTTTGTATTGAAAATAAAACAAAAGGAGGGAAAACATGACGCGGAAAATCTATTGAAGAATATTTGAACATGATTTCAAACACAGGGGGTGCGTTTACGAACCTCCAAGCATAATAAACAGTATTCATACGTGCGACATTTACGATATTTGAGTATTTTGGCTGTGCAAGTTATTTAATTTGGTGAAGAGAAGTGCCGTGTTATATTACGAAAACATGAATTTTGCTAGAGAATGAGACAGTGAAATTCTATTTAATTATGAGACTAAAATGATTAATGAACTGTCTTCAAATAAATAAAATGTCTCATAGATTACAATTTCTTGAAGGCGGTTTTATAGAATGTAGGAAAATTAAAAATGATTTACACGATATCCTTGTCCTAGATTTATCGCTGATAATAATATATTATTTTCCGTGCGGATATTGCAGAGAGATTTATTTCCAGATGGAATGTGCACAGGAAAAAAATATTGGCGCGATAAAGTTTGAAGTATAGGATGCATGAGTAATTAAATTAAAAAAATTAAATAAGAAAAGTATAATTTTTTTTGAAAAAATTCAACGATTTTTAGATTTCAGACTCTTTCCTATATATCTTTTTATTTATCGCACAAAATCTTTGTGACACTCGTCACGTAGCATTGCATATTAAAACAATAAGATTATTCAATTTTTAAGAGCACAATTGTGCATTGCTACCTGAAAATGACAAATGTAGAGCGTTAATTTGTCGATTATGTGAAATATATAAATATTTTACAATCTAGTTAATGATAGTATAGTGAAATTGAATATTGTTATTGTATATAAAGTATTAATCGTACCCGATAAAGAAATGAAAAAGAAAATAAGAAATAGCTGTACAAATTGCTTTTTGAAATTCGCGATATAGATAAATATCGACAGGTTAATATAACGCATATGTCTTTGAAAATGTTCTATTCGAATATCTCCGTCATAAGGGATGATCGCTCTATCGTGATGTGCGCGTAATGGTATTTCGTATTCGAGAGCCGTTCGATGCGGATTCCGCGGACGTCGACGACGTCGCTCACGGCAACCGCATTTTCCCGGTAAGTGATCAGGATTGAGTTACGTCGTCGCAGCAATCATGAATAGCCACGAGCGATCTCGGGTAGCCTCTAATGAATCAGAAACAATTAAAATCCTTTTGAAACGTTTATGTTGCGCTATGGTGACTTTCTACGTGGAACACAATTTTTTGCATTTTTTCCCTAACATTTTTCACATCCACGTTTTTTCATAATTATTAGTGCTTAACGATATATCAAGATATTTTTATAACTGCAAAAGTATTAACTTATATAAAAAATATATGTGAATGATATATTTTATATATTATTTTATTTTTCTAACAAAATTCTTTGATATTAGAAATCCGTAAGCACAGAAAGCAATCATGTGTGGTGAAGTCGGAGTTAATATCCGGTGTTGCAATACAGATCTCAGCGCGGTTTAGAAATACGTAGGAATTCTTCCAGATAAAATCAAACTCATGTATTAGCACGAATGACTCGGTTCATGTTTGCATTTAGGGCTGAATGTAAACATCTGATTTTCGGCTTTCTGTTGCCTCAGATGGACATGACACTATTTCAATCAAACTTAGAATTAGATAAGCACTTAGAATTAAATGATCAATATAAGATATATTGCTTTCCTTGCAAAAAATATTTCGGAAAATTATTTTTTGATAAATATAACTATATTTTTTTAACAATAAACTGTTAGTTCGATTAACTAAAGTAATACAAAATATGATCATCGAGCGCGAAATTATATATAGATGCATTAACTTTATCTTGTGTCATTATATACCCATATCGAATATCGAACATTATTAACAATAAGTAGCAAATTATCAGTTTCAGAAATCAATTTTAAATACATATTTTTTATTTATGCGATTGACATATTTGTAATTATTATTATTAACAGTTTATCTCAACTATTAATAATGTTTCTTTTTCTCTTATAAATTGCTATTGTATTTTGTTTACTAAGATGAATTGTATGTGTCTTCAAATTTACATTATCGTGATCATTTGCGTAATTATTTTCTTTATTACTAAAACTAAGGAAGGGAAAAGTTTAAGAGAAATCAAGATGTGCTTGTGCACGAAAATTACGCTGACAGGATTGAAAAATTCTGATAAGAATCCGGTAAAGGAACCATGGTTACGATTCAATATCGATGCGAACATTTCACAATCATATTTCGGATTCGCAGATCTGTCTGGTTCGATGGGTCGAACCGGACTGAATGTTCTCACAGTTTGATCAATACAAGCAGCGCGCAGGCGTTCTCGGCAAATGGAAACACGAGGCTCTCTCGCTTTCGTGTCCACATCTGATCGGAAACAGCTAGATAGCAAGAAAAGCAGATTGAGAAAAGCATATAAGAAGATATATACATATACAGATGACAGAAACATGATTCCCTTTATCGGGATACATTTTAATTGGCCATTATACTTCAAGAAAAGTTTCAAGAAAAAAGATGTCCTGTTAATTAGGGACACCAGTTCTTTTCATTCATAGATAAGAGCAAATTTTTAAAAATTATTTTATTGCCTTTTAAGAGTGATATTTTTAATTCTTTTATTCCTTTTTATCTTAAAGAGAATAAGAAAAATATATCTTTCAGCTTTTCTGGCTATAGAAAATTCTTGATTTAAGATTAAGAAATATAATAGAAAAACCGATCCAAAATAATTTATTATCTCTCTGGACAGAGTAAAGAGGTTAATTCGGAAGACATATATATCAGGCTCAACATCTCTGAGCAATATATTTGAGAAATGAAAAAGCGATTGCATTTGTCAAACGGAATGCACTTATCATCCAAACGAATCGTATTGGTGTCAATGGAGAAACCTTCGATCATTTCAGGATGATAAGCCTTTTCACACTGAGACTTCACATTTACGATCCCGACGATCTTCAGGATATCAAATTATCGGTTCGAGAGAAAACTTTTTTTTTTTATTATCCCACGTGATTATAACCGCGTCATACCGTGTCATTCTCTTTCCCTTGTCTTTTCGGTGACATTGTGTATTGCATTCAAATATCATTTCGCGGTCCCACGAGAAATGATGCAAATAAAATTTCCTCTGTAGTTCCAATGTAGTATGACTTCTCATAAATTCTCATTGATATTTTTTATCGAAATTTTTTTTATTGGAAAACAGATAATGAATGTTTATTCCTTCTCTTTGCCTATACATTCGTCTCAATTTTACTGGATCATAATGTTCATATAGCATGTTTTATGCAATTTCAATTGTAATGATATACTCTGCTCCAGAATATTGATCTTTTTTCCAATAAAATATCAAAAATCAATTTTATCGCAAAATTTTCATATATTTTTTGTAACTAAATTTTATAATTATTATAGTTATTCTATTAAAGTAAAATCTTACAATTAATTAAAGAATAAGATTAATTAAGAAAAAAATAATTTATTCTGTTTGTGCTTTAAATTTTTGACAAATAGATTTCTTTGAATCGTTTATAATTCAGAAACTCAATTGTAGATTTTCGCTAAAGAAAAATGAACTTTAAAGTTGAATCATTTACAATCAAAATCAAGATCGAATTGTTTAAAACTCTACACATAGATACATCATTAAGCGCATTTCTCTGATGCATATGTATTGCATATAAGTAAATTGAATGCATTAAAAATAATTTCTTGAAATAATTTATTTTCGTGTCGTCTAAGCTTTTTATAATAGACGAATCAACGAAGTATTAAAGTGGCGATTATATCTGTGCTGAATTATCTCAAACAAACGTATTTCGCGATCCTGTGCGCGCGATCAAACGCACAGAATTCAATCTCGCATTATTCGTTCTCCGCTCTGTTGACCCGTCGGGTAATCCTGCGCTCGACTGAAGGCAGGGTTGAAAGGGCTAGTTTCGATCTCAGAGTAACAGAAATTTCAGGATTTTTACTCGTTGGACCTGTGTCGGATCTGTCCATTTCTGTCTCGATTGTTTTTCGATATTAAAATTCCGGTTTATGAGCAGTCTGAAAATTTGCATTGGTGTAGAGTATTTATATTTAAAGATATATATAACACAGAACACAAATGTTTATGCATGCCCTAGATTTTCCGTAGTATGTTTATTTACAAGTTTATTCACAATATTTGCATACCGCTGTGATCGATTTGGAGTTTCTATTTATTTATTTATTTATTTATTTATTTATTGAGATGGTAATAGTTTTTGAGTTATAAACGATTGAAAATCAAAAATTTTAAATAAAATAAGCTTTAGGAAAACAAAACGTTATTCTTTATTTGCACGAGTAAATAGATTTTTACATATGATGTTAATGTAAAACTGAATTTTAAAATGTGATTAAATATATTGAATAATATAATATTGAAAAGTTTACACAGAGTATAAGATGTGATTGATCAAACTTTAATCGAAAAGTTGATTCTAATAATTAATTAGTCAAGGAATCTCATTATCGTGGAGCATGGATATGAATTATGTAATATTCTCTACACACATTTCATCATTTTATAGGAGTATCTATATAATGTTTTGTAATTTAATAACTTAACTAGGGAACGCCATACACATACATGCACAAGTACTTTAACGAGATAATTTTGCAGCTATTCTGCTATACTTTCTTTAATCACGTATATCCAGTTTTTGATGAACGTTGTAGCTAATCGCATTATGTGAACGTTTTTGGAGTTTCAAAACTGGAAGGTCAATTCATATAATGAAGAGACACCTAATTTATCTATTATTGTGCTGTTATTCTTGCAATTAGAAACGTTATATATCGGTGTGTTATGGCTAAAATTCTTGCTTTTTCATATTTATCTATGAACGTAATTCCCTTGAGATTTATATATAAAAAGATGATAACCTTGTGTTATACACGCCCTCGACCTTTAAGCCAGTGTTGCGCTCCAACGAAGCAAAATCCAACCCCTGTGATTTTCAATAACGTGTGCGTTTTATATGTATTTTTATATTCTGAAACGAGAAACTTTCCGTCGGCATGTTTACAGGAACCACTATATTTTCATCCAGTACGGACTATAATAGTCTTTTTTCGTTCCTTTGTTGCTTTATCGATTTATATGATGTGTTATAAATATCAGATTAGAATTACATAAGCATAAAGTGTCGGATAGAGATAAAAAAAATTATATATATATATATATATATATATATATATATATATAAAATTATATATATAAAATATCTCTCAAATCTTTGAAATATAGGAAGATTCAAGTTGAAGTATTAAGTTGTTTATTACAAGATTAATTTTAATTTATAAGAAACGAGGTTAATGGATGTTAATATTAGCTTATTGTCTATTAAACAAATTTACTCGAGTTCGTACGATGACGTGACGTTAATCTTTGTTTAATTTTCGCGATAATATCCTCAAGTATCGGTAATAAAGCTAGATAATCTTAGCGATATCGCGTGTACGTAAAAATGATTTCTTCCGTGGTATTTTTATTACGTGCACGGTTTATTTTTATTAAGTACATTTTTAATTTCTTATATTAAAATATAATTTATCGATGTTTCCCTTGTTACAATTAGAAAAATAAGTTTTTTTACACATTGTGTATTTGCATGATTGCGTGTTTTCCGCGTCACATTAAATCAGATACTTTTTTTTACAATTGTTACACGCAGTAAGCATAAAATATAATGTAATGCAATATTGTGAGCAAGTAATAATTTTAACCATTGCGGTTTCGTGATCAATAAATAGATAAACATGTCACATTAATATTTGGCACACGATACATAAAAGAGTTTCTGAGATATTTTAATAATTAAACATTTTTAATCGCAACGAAAGAAAAAATTGATTTTTAATCTATCTTACTTCATCATGATTTATGATCATAAAGTAAATTTTAGTATCGCATTATCTAACAAAGTAAAATTAAGCAATATTTACAAAATAAAACTAACAGTATAATTTGAAATATAATAATAAAAAAAAACAATTATATATTATCTTAATATTATATTGTAATAGGAACTATAAAATATAAAACAAACATAACAAATAATGTAAAGTTTTTTTTAGATTAAAAAAAAATTTTTAAATATAATCTTTCTCTTTGAAAATTGACTATTTATCAAGTAGTAGAAAATAATTATTAAAATAATTAAACAGATTTATGTAAATATATTTAAAAATTTTAATAATTTATAAACGTGTTGAGATTCAACCACTACGTTTACATATTTTATGTACATTACTTATTAATAATAAATGGATGAGAGCAGAGCTAATTCAATGTGTGAATGCCCTGATGGGAATGAGCACGCACTGATGAAAAAATCAATTTTAGTGTAATTACGTGCAGGAGTATCCATTATCTTCTCGTTTGCTTTAAAACGACATTTGTTACGAGCTGTTTGTAAAAGAACGCGTGATCGTCGATAATTTAAATGATTGGGACAAATGCTGGATCTGTATAAAATCAATATAAATATGAAATATAATCGATTTTTACATCGTTTTATATAAGCAAACGTGGATAGTGCATTCACAATTATATAGCGATGCGCGATCTATTGTAGTAAATCGTACGTGCGTCGCATTCTTGGCAAATGCGAAAATGGCATTGTGTGGGTCGTAGCATTCTTCTACGCGACATAGCGGAAAAAATAGTGGGAACTTTTAAAAGCGAGCATTTGTGATGACCTACTTTAGTTTATGAAGCATTCGCGAATGAGATGCATTTTCCAATTATCTTCGGTATATTCGGAAACATGCTTGTCTTTCTCTTATTTATAATCTGCATTAATTAATAAATCTTTGAAAAGATTTTCACATGTGAAAATTCAAAGCTGTATGAGAACATACGGAAAATGATCAATGCGTTGATCTAGGAAAGGTATTTTTCAGAATAAATGTGTACATGTGTATCATATATTCCTTAAAAGTTATAACAAGTAGATATCTGAGATAATGAATTTTTTAGCTAACTTATTATTTTCATTTTTTGCGAAGATAATATTAAACGTAAAATTCATTAATTAACACTCTTCATGTTGACGTTTCTTCATAATTAAGTATTTTTATATTTCACAAAATTAATAATTTGATAAGAAATTTATTAAAATATAAAATAAGATGAAATATAAAATATTAATTGATTTACAAATTAAGAAATAAATTGTAGTTTAGAAACAAATAATTTATATCTAACAAAAACAATGTGATTATATAATTTGAAACTTTTGATATAATTATTATTTAAATAATAAGACAAAATATATTATCTGGCCAATTATTTAAAAATAATTTTATTTTTTTAACACTTAATCTAGGATTGATATAAAATTATATTTATGGAAATTTATGTAATTTTTTTATAAATAGCTACTATAATATCAGTGCCATTAATCACGTTTGTACGATATTTCACAAAATGAATTGGAGAATATTTTGATAGACGAAATGCAATACATGAATGTCAATACATGAAATTTTATGATAAACGAAATAACATTTGAGCAAATGTTATACATATAAATTTGTTGGTCTATCGGTACTAATTTTTAATATATATTTTTAAATACATGATGCTAATATTTTTTATTATAATTTAAAGAAAAAAAACTTAAAAATATTCGGTATCATTAACATGGCTAATAGAAATTGTAGCACGAATTGATTAGAAATTGTAACACGAATTGTCAATTATTTCCAAAAATTTAAAAAGATAGTATTATATCCCATAAAATGTATATTCTGTACATAATATTCATTTTTTATAATTTATTCTTGACATCTATTATCACAAATCTTTCCATTTACTTTATTCTATTTTTTATCAATCTTCTTTCGCTTGCGATGTTCGTAAAATGGATTGATCTTTTCAAAAGAAGTCAAAGGAGACTTTAGAATATCAATAGATTTATGAACGTAATAATAACATGAAATTTTTGGCCTATCAATAATGGTTGAAAAAATAAGATTGATGTAAACGAAGAAAAAAGACTAGCTATCTCTCAAGATAGCTGCGTAACTTTACTAACTCCATCATTTTTATCGCACACTTCATACTTTACATTTCTTTTCTCATTATAGTAATATGCTGAAAATGATTATAAAACTTGGCGACATATTAACTTAATTTTATTCTGATATTTGACCTGCTTTTGTATATATTTTTCATGATTTATTAGCATTTAATTTAATAATACATTAAACTTGTAAAATTTTGACAGTAATGAAAGTATTTCACAATTAAATGTATTAGAAACAATTTTGGAAGAAAAATCATTTATATGATTTTTCTCCAAAAATTGTTTCTAAAGAATATACTTTTACTTTTTATCTTTTCTTTTTTTCTCTCATCTTTATGTAATATCTTTATTTTTATCTTAAATTTGTGAATTATATGTATCATTTACTATCTAACTAATTCTGGTTTCTAACTACTCTTAGTGATTCTGTATAAATTATCTGTTTGATTTAACTGTGTGCGCGCGCGGCAGGTGAAATAATTTCCTTAAATTATTCACCAAAGTTCTAATTACTGACATCGTTGAGAAATGTTAGCGTACACATAATTAAATTTTAGCGCGTTTATCAATACTTGCATTTGAAGAGAAAAGGTATTAAACATTTTAAATATTTTTTCAAATATTATTTATCTTAATATAATAAAGTTTTATCCTTATTAATTTTTATAACTTTATATGCAATTTTCTTTTTTGCTTTCTTCGTGTCAAAATGCAGCATTATGTGAAAAATAAAGATTGATTGTTTAAAAAGGGCAAAAATGTTTAAAAATAGTCAGACGCAGTTGTCTGTAATAGCGAGATTGGCGAATCTTGCATCGGTGATTATCTGAAACTGGTTGTATTGGTCCATTGTAAAGGAACGTTCTGCCGCAGACAGTTCCAACACAACGTCGGCGTTGTTCCATTACCGCCCGTGCATTACTCTCTTTGTGCCGGGCACCCTGTTTCGCATGCTTTTATTTGTCGTTGTCTCGGTTAGGAGAGTGAATGCGCACGATCGGCTGTTCAGTATGGAAAAGACATTTTCCGCTACTGGATTTTCGGAATTTTGGGAAACGCGATTTAACGTAGTCTAGCTGGTGAACGACGTTTTCTGGTAGCCGAGCACACAGTCTAATAAATATTTCAGGAAATTCACCCGTTTGCGAGCAGTAGGGCAATGGGAACGAGGGAAGAACGAATGCGTTTCGCACAATGCATCCCGTGAGCGAGAATGTATTCGCGAAATAATGCACGGTACGGCATTCTTTACATTTTACATCGCTAAACGTGACCGCCTGCTCGGTGAGTTTCCGTTTTTCTTACATGATTCGGAGGAAGTTGTGTAAATAACAGTATAATGGCAGTCATAAAACGCTGAAACTATATTCTGTCTTGGTATGCATAGAATGCAAAATAAATAATCAGCTAAAATCATGAAAGAGATAAAAACAAAAGTAATGATATGCGAGAGGCAACAGACAGAATTATAATTGAGTTTTGATACGGCATATGATTCGGAGCACGATGTAGAATTTAACTCAGCAAAGACTTGAAGCCATTTTATTTTACAAAAACATTACGGAATTGTTTATATTTATGTATAATAAAAGACCGCTGATATTGGGATATAAATAGCTGGAAAAGAGAAAATTTTAACATTGATCAATAAAATCATTTATGCTTATCAATATTATTTAAAATTATAATATGTGATGACTGTTTTATTGAAATAAGACTACAGTTAGTGATTATTTCTGGTTCTATTTTTATATTATAAAAATCCAGGTATTAATAAATCAGATTTTTTATAAATGTATGTAATCTGATATTTTACGAGAGAGGAATTTCAAAAATATTTTTATTACGCTTCAAAAGTTTTCTTGAATTTATATGTTATTTTATATTTATATAGCTGTATTTATATAGCTTGATGTAGAAATATGAAATTGGCGATTAATGATGATATTTGTGATGATGAATAATTTATCTGGTATAATAAAATAAATAATAATTATATATCTACATGTATGTATATATTGTGAAAGTTAATAATATATAATTTAATAAATACATAAATATAAATTTAACATATATAAGATAGGCAATAAGAGCCAAATCGCGGATGACAGTGCGTTATTCTAAACGAAACTAAATTTTTTCGTTAGAATTAAATACCTGTGCACAAGGCACCAAATTTTTACTTGGACACGGCCAAGATATAAAATTGGAATAATCTCTACAAGAGATTTTTAATTCCATGTATCCCCTATTCCCCCTAAAGAAATAAAGTGCGAGAGAAAAATATAGATCCGAAAGTCGCAGAATCGGGAATTCCCGATTCTGCGACTTTCGGATCTATATTTTTCTCTCGCACTTTATTTCTTTAGGGGGAATAGGGGATACATGGAATTAAAAATCTCTTGTAGAGATTATTCCAATTTTATATCTTGGCCGTGTCCAAGTAAAAATTTGGTGCCTTGTGCACAGGTATTTAATTCTAACGAAAAAATTTAGTTTCGTTTAGAATAACGCACTGTCATCCGCGATTTGGCTCTTATTGCCTATCTTATATATGTTAAATTTATATTTATATATTACAGAGCCTAGTTAAACTCTTAATTAATAAATACATATATTATATAATAATATAATTTAATTGTTATAAAATATAATCAATCTGGAAAGAAACAAAATAGAATGCAAATAAAATCGCTTAGAAATGATCAAGTTATGGGAGGCCAAGTTATGACGAATACGTGCTTATTCTTGCTGCGCCAGAGATAACTGCAAGGAAAATAAGAATATAAATTTTTTTTCAAATCTCTCTCTTTTTCTCATTGATTTTTTTCTCTCGTTTACTTGAACGAAAAAATATAACCTTACACTATTTAAAATTAAAGTTATTTTCTTATATTATTGAGAATTAATTTATCACTGAAAAACCAATGATGACAATGTGTATTGTTAAAAAATTGTTAAAAAAGATTTACTCACACACAAAATCGACTCAATAATTGATCGAAATTTTTAAAAAAATATCATGAATGTTATCTAATATTATATGAGAGTGAAGTTTTATAAGTTTCGTATTTCTGTTGTATTGTTTCGTCAAATGATATTGATAGGGCAATTATAATTACAATATACATATTTGTAAAGAACTAAATGTTTGAATCTATATACTGCATTAATCATATAATCTCGAAATATCACTTCTGTATTAAAATTTACAAGTTATTATTTCTCAAATCGATGAAATCGATGTTATGGGAAATATATTATGGGAGTTGAATAGCGTGAAATAGATTTGAGATTGCATATCACTTTGTTTGACGCTAATTGCTAAAGCAATCAAAAAGCACTATGCATTTCGAGATAAACCCTTTAATAAAATATGGTGAATATTATCGCAATTTCAACGCTTTCAATTTTGAGCTTTGTTTTATTAATTACCGATTTGCTACGATGACACTGACCAAATTATTTCCGTTGATACGTGAAGTAATATAATTAAACAAGTTCAAGGTAGATTCGGATATATATTCAACATTTGTATGTATGCTTGCTTCTAATTGCTAGGGCAAGGTAAGATATTTTAAGGTACGTCTGATATAAAGGGCGTGAAATTCGAACCAGTTTCTCGATGAAATGTTATCTCAATTTTATGTAACATTTTTCTAACGATTACGTCAATGTCTTTTACAGACTCATTTTCATTAACGATCCTGTGCTTCTGGGTTTTCCCTTCTTTTTTGCTACGATCTAACATCCTGATACATCTCTTTCTTTTAGATTCGTTATCGTTATCGAACTCGTGCTAACTCTCATTCTTCAAACTATCGTGAGAATTTCCACTTCGCCAGACATCTATCAAGGAAAAGTTTGCTCTTGCTGTAGTCAAGAGTGAGAAGTTTCAACGAAAAGTTGGCCAAGAAACTTACGACTTCGCGAATATTAATGTAGCAAAGTTGCACGTAATTTTCACGAGCGAGAATCATTTTTAGTGTCTCAATTTTCCATCTAATTAGGTTGTCACTGGACGATTCATTAATGCTGTTTTTATTTTTGTTATAAACATTGATAGATTTCTGTGGCGTTGATAAAAATTTCACTTACTTATCAGCGTCAGATAAAAATTCTATCTTGTTGAAGCGATAAAATTTATCGTAGCTCCAATTTCGAGCTGCGTTTCACATTTCATACATCTCTCATTTCCGTTGCGCGCAGTTGAGTTTTAATGGGTCGCATTGTATAAAGCCGATTCTGTCCTACTGAGGTCGCATTATTTCTCCTTGCGCAAGTTAGTTTCAATTTCCGCTGAGCGTCGTGTTTCCATGTTCGTCGGCAAATTTGAAATTCGTCTAATATTCAGGAAGAATTTAACGAATTTTCAGGAACTCGTCATTTCGATGGTCAAAAGCATCTCAAATATATTTTTGACTATCGAACAAAATGCCGACACAGTGCACGCTATTTCCAATACATTCCATATATCTATTATTAAATTTCGCTCAAAATGCATTTCCCCAATCTGTTTACGCGTGTTTGTGCCTGCAGGTTGCATGGCATACATATGTATGCGTGCACCCTGACAAATACATTCTCTTTCGAACTTTCATAATGCGACGCAAATGTAAAATTTATCGTTTGCATCATGACAACAATGTATTTTATCTAAGATATATTGCTAAATGTGAATTTTATCTTTTGTGTTATCCTCGTTTATAAATTATAAAATCAGATTTTACCTCACGTAGATGATATTTTATATATTTTGTAATATATTTTATAACATTTTATAACATTTTTTTTATTATGAGTACTAAAACCAGAGTGTGCTAACATCACTTTAGAGCTAGTTTTGTTTAAAACTAAATCTTTTCCTCTGCTTGTATTATATATGTTCATTTAAATAACTTCATTAATTTTCTTTATTAAAATGTAAATAATTTAAGGGAAGAGAAAGAGGAATTAAGTCTTTTTATTTTTTTATTTTTTTTAGTAATTTGCATTATATGCATACGTTTTTTAAAATTTTCATATTTAGTGACTTTATGCAAAACACAATAAAATCTTACGTCAATGAGATAATAACGTACATACGTTATTTCATACACATATGTGTGTGTGTGTGTGTATATGAAAAGATAGCAAATCAAATTTATTTAATGAAACTAGACTAATTTATGTATTCAATTGGTACATTATTAAAAGTTTATTTATTTTTGGTGTAGCCTCATTCTCGTACCGCGAATGTGTGTGTGTGTGTGCATCGATTTTATTTCTAGAAGTTTTCCAGAGATAACATTTTAATATTTTAAGTACTTCGTTTAATCGCGAATGGCAATATAAGTCAACCAGCATAGGATAGATAATTTTCGAAGATAAACATTTTTCTTTGAAACGAGAAGTAGAAATTAGATTTTGTTCATCAAATATATTGGATATTAATAAATTGCATAAACAACTTAATTTTAATTATGAGAAATAAATTAATATTGTTATATTTTGTAACGATTTTAATTTATTAAAAATAATGATATTTCATAGAAAAATCTTTGCTATTGAAATAAATTTGTTAAAATAAAAATATATAAAATTTAGCTAAAAATCAAGAATTACATGTATGTACGAGAGCAGCATTTAAAGTAACATCGTAGCTGCAAATGGAGCGGCAATTAAATTTCGCGAAAGTAACAATTTGTTGAATTGAAAATTTAATTGAAAATTACATTTTACATATATATATATATATATATATATATATATATGTCGATCGTTGCTTTTTATATCAATTGACTATAGGAGGTAAATGATTTTGTCCATTTTTCTATTCAAAGCGAAAATTGTTGGGCGCTTTAATTAAACGAAATTTTCAAATCTTTTGTTAAAACTGGAATAGCCGTAGGGCAAAATGTTATTATAAATGAGATTTGTCTTTTGCAAGAACACTGCGCATATCTACACACGTATGGAACGTGTATTCATTATTGCCACAGTCGGTGCCGCAATATGCATGCATGTGCACGAGTATATACCGAGAATATCCCAGGAGTAATGCACGTATCATGCTTGGCGCAAAGCGGCGACCCTATTCGTCACGCTTGCGGTAATTGGAACAGATAATTGGAAAAAGTTTTGGAGATTCATTAGCAGGCAATTGTTGGCCCGATTGAGTGTCGGCCCACTGAAAATGGGATTACACATACGTCGAATATTTATTTTAATCGGGCCGCATGTTTTTCCTTTCCCTCGCGCCTGCTTTTAAAATTTATATCATAATTAAAATTCAGCGACGACTTTAGCTGGTAAATTGATTTATGCGGCTATGTAGAAAATTTCAATTTCCTGCAACGATAGCTGCTGCAACGCTTTTGATTGTTAACTTTAATTGTTTGTTTTATTACGTAGCGAAATTTACGTTATCAGTTGTAGCATATGTTTGCTTTTATAAGTACGTGTGGCAAATATGTGTAGCGTTCTTAAATTAGATTTCTTTTTAAATCGATTTTCAATACATAGAAGTTTTATCTCTAATTGATACGAGAATCGAATCGGATCGCTTTGTTTGCTCACATTTATCTTTCTAATAGATTTTGTATTTTATCGTATTATGAAATCGATAAATAATCCTATTTAAACAGTTTCCTTATTCAATAAGTCTTGAGAGAGACGTGTCTCTTTAAATAAATTTAAAAGAAAGAATACCAATATGTTATATAACTCTATCGATTTCTCGGAATATTGAATGACATAATATTGCAAAAGTGAGTTCGCAGATTGATCAAAATTAAATTGCAATCGGCGACATCAAGTTGATGTGCGCCAATCGACACATGTTTGTTTCGAATTGGCTCGCGAACACGTTTCCAATCTAATAACGTGTCTAGAAAAAAGAAAATATGTTTCTACAGTGATCGATAAAAATTTGTTACAAGATTTTTATTACGTCACCGATGACGAGCAGAGAATCAGGCGCGAAAACAAGATGGGCTGACTCGGAGAAGTTCATAGCGCGATAAAAATTAGACGACGCCTCTTGGAAGCAACGAGGAAAATAAAATCACCAAGAACGAATCTTTACCGTCGTTTATCGTGATCTACCACGATCCACCGAGGATTATCACGGGTTACAGATACCGCCCGTGGTACAGTTTAAACTTTGCTCTTCGACAATTTTTCTCTCTATTAACTTCTAAACGAATTCTGTCGCGAAGTTGCTGTAATCTAGTTTCCTAGGGGGAAATTGCATAACATCGTTATCTTTAATTTACCGGAACATATGAAAGATATAATTATAAAATGAATAATAATTTGCATGCAAGTATTTCAAAATTCAGGATAAATCAAGTATGTTTATTTTCTTTGTTAGCAAAGCTATCTTGCTTCAAATATATATTCGAAAAATCTTTTTACTTTAATTTTTTTGACGGTTCTCTTTAAAAATTTCACTGAATCAAGCGAACATATAATTGTATGAATAATTATTTTTAAACAGAGTTTTGAAACTGTGTTTTAATCACCATAATAAAAACCTTTTGAAATCGTATACAATATTGAAAAAAAATTGTAGTCATTATTTTTACCATAAAAGAGCCGTATGCGAAATATTTGATTTTAGAGTTTTAAGTTTTGAAGCTTTTGATTCGTCGAACATATTGAAAAATTGCGGGAATTACGCGAATTCGGGCTTTTCATGCAGTTACATGCAATTTTCAGCACATTTTAGCTTCTTTTATTGAAAGCTGCGGAAGTGCAAAATAAATACTTCATGATTTGAATTTTACGAATTATTCTTTTATACATACATATATATATAGAGTATATATGTTAGTTTTATTATTCATTAACTAATGAAATGTAAATTGCCGAACAAATTAAAATTAAGCAATATGCTAATTTTTCATTTTACTGTTTCCGTGAAATTTCTTTAGCATTTTTGTCTCGTCTCTGTTTGTATAATTTCAGAGATAGAGATTATAATTTATCGTTAAGAAAATGTCAGTTGATTTAGTTCGCGTTAAATTTACATGAAATCAAGTCCAAAGCTATCTTGCGATGAAATATTGCGAAACGTATGATGCATAAGCAAATATACACTACTTTGCGCTATGCAAAAGTGTATTATGCATTACTATGTTTTATTCAGTCTCTTACGTCATGAGTAATAAAGCAGAGAACTAGACGAGCAAGATCATCAGTTTCATGCTTTTCAAAGAATTGTAGAAGTTAAAAGGTGCTTTTAAGTTAAAGCACTAAGTAATATAGATCTGAGTTCTAAAGTAAATACATTCTGTAGAAGAGTAAAGAGATTCTCTTTTTGTCAATCTTACAACTCAAAAGATTAGAATATATTAACTTGTTCATTAGTATGCTTGTCGTTTAATATGCTAGCAATATGAATGTTGAATAATAATCAAATTCTTTGGTTATAAAAGAAAGCAGTTAGGGAATACTCTCTAGTAGAATTAGAAATATTATATTAATATTTTTTATATATACCAAACAATTTATTTATATTTACACACACAGAAAAAAATTAGCTACTGTAGCTAAATTTTAGGTTGTGTAATATAGGGATAGCTACAAATTTAATTATGGTAGCTAATTTTTTCCATGCATTATTCTGAGGATGTTTGTTTATAGTTTATAATTTGCTTGTTGAAATTTGGGGAATTTTTAAACTAAAATTTAAAATTTGCTAAACACAAATATATTATTGTTTGCACAAAAAACCTACATTTATATCTAAAAATTATAATGAGATTATGATAAAAAACGTTATTAATAAGCAACACTAAAAAGTATTAGATAATCAGCAAACAATTTTTTTCTTCGTGTTTATTTATCTCAAATTCGTATTTTTTATTATAATTTTGTTAATAATTTTATTGTATATATAAAATAACTTTATACAGATTTAAAATTGCTTTACATATATATTGCATAATATGAAACTTAGTATCAAATATCGTTCTAAGGAGATTCTAAACTTTGATGAAGTGCTTTATCCGCATTTATCCGCGTCCAAGGTATGAGATTTATGCATGCTTGCGTTAGTTGAGAAATAGTTGTATTAGTTCTCTGCTGTTGAGTTAGGAATGTATAAATATAACATAGCAGTGTTCGCTGTAGAATTACGGAGAGATTGAAGCGCATTCTAACGCGCGTTAGCGTAGCAGCAACATGTTTTGCATAGCGGAATGCATTGGTCCTTTATGGTGCCTATATTCGCATATAAAGTGCGATGGTTAGTATCTACAAGGAATGAGACGTGGCATCTTCAAGGAAGATGCATTCCATCGAAAGTGCCCGAAAGGACATTCGTGAAATTTGAGTCCCTCTTTGAGAAGGGACGAGAGCGTCTTCTTCTGACAGACACGATTTAACCGAGCATTGGATTTCGTTTTCACATGAGGGTATATTTCAGTATTAAGTCTCCGAAGATCCACTCGATGTCTAGCTCTCCATCTTCATAATGGCGTTTTTATGTTAGCATTGCCCAGCTGGACGAACGGGCTCTCCCATAGAGAAGAATACGTGCAGTGTCGTTTGTAAACGATTGATGTACTGGAAAGTGAACTTACCCGACCGTGCTATCTATTTGCGTTTATTATATGGTGATAAATGTCGCAATAATAATGCCCCGCGGTTTCTCTTAAGCGTTAATTTTACTTTTATTTTTGTTGAAAATATCCTATAACACGAGAGATTCATCTAAATTAAAAAAAAAATTCAGTTTGATATTTATGTGTATTTATATAAATGATATACAAATTTTAACTATTATTAAACGTAACTTTTCCAATTTTATTTGATTTAAAAAATCATTGCTTTTGTAAAAGGATTCATGTGTAATTTTTTTTAATATTATGAAAAAATGTCGATGCGCTTGACAATATGTGAACGAACAGGGAAGTAACTATCTTCGAAGCAAGCTTTACGAACGATAACATTGACTTGGGAAACTCGAGACTTTGTTTAACTGATTGTAAGATGAGAAATTCGAAATTGAGGGAACGAACATTTCGGAACAATTCAGTGTCGCGTTACTCCATGTCGCCCTTTTGATGCGTGACAAGCACGAAACATCGATCCGAATTCTGTTCCCATTCCTCACATACTATTTCGCGCGTAAACTCTAACACGTAACATAAGTTATCTTATACTGATTTATGATCAGGCAGAAAATCGATAATGAGCAGAATGGTAAATAGACTGCCAAAAGAAATTTTATGGAACAACCTAATATTAATAGATCGATAGTAACTTATAATTTGTAAATTATTGTATAGAAATGTCGATTTATATGTTTTTAATTGATTCGTTAATTTAAATAGATGGAAATTATTATATTTTAATTTTGAAAGATGCGAGAGAAAAATATCTGCTTTTCTATCGAAGTGACAGCACGACTGAAAATAATGATTTATTTCCGTTGCGTTATTTAATGACGTTATTCACGCTATATATAAAATCTTTAAATATTTTGTCATGAATATTTTGACTGAATTTTAGATTGATGCAAAAATATAATTTGCGAGGACCGTCTTCATTTTATCTCATTATCCGATAAATGATGAATTTATAATAGAATTTTATCGATTCGACTGCGCTTGTTTTAATAAGAGGTTTCTCTCAAGTCGAGCACTTGAAAAGCACAATATTAGCATTTCTAGATTTATGTTCTTTGAATCGTAAAGAGGACGGATGCAGCACAGGGAATAGTGACTTACGCTTAAGAATGCTTTTACGTTTCAAGCATCCCGTCTCTTCTCGCCTTGCTTTTTATTTTCTTTCAATACTCTTACATCTTGAAAAAGGAGATTTACGTAGGTAGACATAAATAGCGTTATTAGTATTATATCGTGTACTACATCTCGTATGTAATACGTGATGGTTTCTTTTTTAGGCACTTTTGAAAATATATATACATAATATGTTAAATATCGTTCATACTTGAGTATGTTAGCCCGTATTCAGCACCATCGATGAGTATTCAGATTTATCGCGCACTATCCGTAATTTCGCTTTGTCTCATGTCTGTCAAGTAACTTTTACAATTCTTACAAAAGATCATCGAACCGCGATTGTCGAGAGATTAATTCGCTCGTCAGACAATCGCGCGTTCGCAGCAAATAATCTTTCCTTAAGTTTTTTAAAAGTTCTTTCAAATCGGTTTCTCGATTCTTGTTAATGAGATTGGTTGACTTCGGTATTTTGGAAGCAGAGAGTAACGCAATTTTATCAAGAATCTTAAACGTAGAATTTATCACAGATTATCGGGTGTAATTCTCGGACGAGATTGATTGTTGACGTGGTTGATCGTCTCTGTGACACATTCGTTTATGTGTCCGCGTCGATGATATTTGCGATATATTTCACCACTTCATTGTGGCGAGGCTTGAATATTTTTCTTGAAAAAATTTTGCAACTTATTGCAGCAATCCTTTGTCGTAACTGACCGAGCGAAAGGCGTCCTCGACAAGGTCCGTCAAGCATCTGACCGCCTGTAGTAAAGCCGCGAGCAGCAGCGATAGCGAGAGCGAAATCAATTTACTTGGTACCAGAGCGTTTTCCGAGACGCTCTGACTTTTTCCCGACGCTTTTTTTCTCTTGCGCTTATCGCAACCGGAATTCTTCCCGACATTGTTGTCCTTAACTTGCGTCGCGCGTTTCTCTCGCGATCGCGATACCGCGTTGTCCGATCCGACTTCCTTCACCGATTTCGGCGTCGCTCTCTTCTCCAAAATGGATCGTCGCTGCGACGCAAAGCTCTCGAGCTTCTTCCGAAAATCCTCCGTCGTCGCTTCGACGGCCTGCAGAAGCTTCTTCTCGTGGGAACCTCTTCTGTCGCGTCGTTTCTCTCGGTCTGTTTGTAACGCGCCTTCCGATCGTGCTTTCGCATTAATTGTCAAGCGACGAGATCCCGTGGCCTCGAGGAAAATATCTTGCAACGAGAATTTTTTCTTCTCCTGCTTGTCGCCGAGTTCCGCGTTCTGGAAGATCGAATTCTCGTCCAACGAGTTTGTCCTGCTATGCCACTTATCGCGGAAAAGAGATTTCTTCTCGACGCACGCGCTATTAAGATTGTAATCGATCGTCATCGTAGGCTCTTCCGGTTCCGACGAGCATAGTCTAATATTTTCCTTAACTTCATCCAGAACGACTCTTCTGGGTAAAGTTTTGCCGAGACTATTGGGTACAAAATTCATCGTCTTTTCCTGACACGTCTGCAAATCTGTCGCTTCTTCTCGCAAAACGTTCGATCCGTCGTTCCAGTCGAGACAGCGATCATCGATCGACGTGGAGGGATTACGTTCATTGATGTTGACTGTATCCGAAGATTCTTCGTTGGAGTCATTTAGCAGAGGCGCGCTCGCATTTCCGTCTTCGTCGTCGTTATCTTTGATCGTTATATCTTGTCCTACCCATACTTGTTCCTCTTCGACTTCCTCTTCCTCTTCCTCTTCTTCCTCTTCTTCATCCGAATCAAGAGACTTGGATTTCTTTTTCGTAGCTGGAATGATGCCATCGGCGTAAAGGAGATCCTGTACTTCGTAAAGACTTCGCTCGATGCTCGGACTCTTATATAATAAATTTCTCAGCTCCGGGATGTCCAGGTCCTGAACGTGAAGGAGATTCTGCTCGATATTCAGGAGACTTTCCTCGATCTGTACCAGACATTGTTCGATGTCGCAGCCTGTCTCCGAGTCCTCCTGCTCGTTCTTTTCCGATTGACCCGCGTTGTTCGCCTCGCATCCTTCGTTGTTCGGTTTTCTCGTGGTTTCGTCCTTGGGATCTCTCGTCATGACTTGAGCTTCTTCGTGACGATTTCCCGACCACATTTCCGAGGTCCAGGGAGGCATCAGAGGAGCTTGATGTTGCGTCTGGCTGTCATAGAACACGCGATAGTTGCTGTGACTGTTGGCCATCTCGTAATTCACGTCCGTCCTTCTAACATCCCAGGCTGGATTATCGCTCTCCATATTCTCCACGCAATCTCGATTCCGCATGTTAGCTGCGAAGTCGCCGTTCTTGCCGTGGCTGTTCGCCACCGCGTAAATCGATGTTACTTCAAGATCGCAAGTCGCATCGAGATTATTACTGGCGCTCTGGTACCCTGAATACAGCTCCGTGTACTTGTTGTGGCTGCTCGAGTCCTGATAAGCATTTCCGTGGCTGTTCGCGAGCGGATATGTTGCGCCGAAGTCAAAATCAGGCCGATGCCGTCTCGAGTCCCGTCTTTTCAATCGTTCGTAGATCGACCACTCGCGTTTGCCGTGACTGCCGATGTCTTTGTCGTCGTCGTTATCGTCTTCGTCATCGTCGTTATACTCCATAGCGTCCTCGGGATACGACAACTCCTCGCCCTCGATTTCGGGGACCGAAGGGCCGAGGTTCTTGTCGTCGATCAGAATGTAACCGTCCAGCCCATTTTCGTCGAGATCGATCCACTTCTTGGAACGTCGTTTCTCGGAGCGATTCCCTTCGGGATATCGTCGTCGTTCGCGTATCGTGGGGTCGTGTACGTGTATTTGTACCGGGCAGAGAACGTCCGGAGTCCTCTCGACGTGGTCGCGCAGCTCTGGCGGTGTCGTTGTCACCAACGGCGCCGCTTCGTCCAGCAGATTATCCCTGGACCCGCGGTACCGGTAGCCGGGACATGGTGTGTCGACCGGTGAGTGCGAGAGGAGATTGACGTAGCCACCGGCGCCTCTGCCTACGAGCGATCAGGTACTGGTAGATGGACTCATCTGATCGTGAATCACAGCGGAGTTTTGGCTTTCGCTCAGCGCTTCGTCGCTCGGTCTCAGACGATGCATGTTGCATATTACCTGTTGGCGAACACGTACAAAATAAACACGTCTATGAATCATTCTTCGACGCTTGGTAGAAAAGAGCAGTGTATTTTGTTTCTCAAAAAAATCAAACAATTATTTTAGTACTCGCCGCGAACCTCTATTATTGCAAAAATTCAATATTCCATACTTGGAATTATACAATAATTAATGGTATTTACTATATAATAATTGATAATAATGAATATATCTTAGTGTCATTGGTATATTAAAAGAAAAAAAATGTTATGGCAGGAGAATATAGTATTAATTATTGTCTTAATTATTGACAATAATATCGTAAGAATTAAGCATTTTCTTTAGCACACAAAAAAAACCCAGCTTATTTTATTAAAATGTATTGTCATTAAGAATTACCTTTGGAGGACTTATCCTAATATCTCTGAATTCTTCTGTGAACGTCAGAATATAAGCACAAAATGCCATTGCGCAAAGCCATTCGGTTACTGTGCTAGCCACATGTAATTCCCAGCCGCCATCCTCTTTGTACCACTTTCGAGGATTCGTTCCTATAATATAGAATAAAATTTAAATATTAATATAAAACTGATAATATAAAATTAAAAGTATATGAACTAACCCTTATAGGCGAGATGGGCCAGCACGCCTGTGATGAGAATCACAAAAAAGCATACTGTACAAAAGGTTGATAATGCCGTGCGAAGATGCGCGAGTCGTAATGAATATCCTGATGGTTGCAAATAAAATGAACATACGGCCTGTAAAAAAAAATTAAATTGATTTACATCCATATTATAAAAAAATTAGGTACATGCGTTTAACGTAAAATAATTTTAAGAATTCTATCCCATTTTTGGAAAAGAACAAAGTTACCATAAAACTTCTATAAATGTTATTAATTTTCAATTTTGGACCACTTTTTAAATTTATGATTTTATTTATTAAATTTAATTTGTATATCACAATGATTCGGCGATAATGTTTTATTCCTGCAGTTACAATAGTTTCATAAACTATAAGGCTGTCATGTTCTCTAAATATCGTTTATGCATATTGCGTCGTTAAATTAAATCTTGATATCAAAAAGCATTTAATAAAATTTTGCTTCGTTATTTGCTACTTTAAACAATGACCTTTTAATACGCACCTGGGTCCAAAAATACGCGGTACCACCTCCAAAACAGAGTACCGCGCCAATAAGATGAACTACAATTACTGAAGTTTCTTGAAAATTCGCGACAATTGATAGACCAGCGGTTGATGTGAGACCGAATATTAAGGCCCAATGATTCCATTTCGGCAAAGAGGCTGGTGAACCGAAAGTGCTGGTGCACTCCTTAACTTGAGAATATCTTACGTAGATCATAAAGAACACTGCAATATAAATAATGATGCATTTATAATCTATCGATATACAATATTAAATATGAATGTATATTAATTATTATTTTATCGTATTATTTTTTTAACACTTGCATATCGAAACTTTCTTATTTTTGATATAATAAGGAGAGAGTTGCCTGTTATAAATTGCCATATAATCAATATTGCACGACTATTCGAATATCTCTCGGCAATATTGTTGTGATATACAATATATGTGCGCATCAAGAAAGCCATTTTTTATAAAAAATACCGCGCTACTTGTAATAAAATGTTCTACTTACTGAGAATAGCAATCAGATTGACAGTTTGAGAGAAAATGCAACTCTCTGGTGCATAAGTCGCTGCATCGGAGATATAAGGAAAACCAGCTTCTACGTGTCCTAGTAAAACAGCGATTACGTATCTGCAAATTGCAATTGTAAAATAACATTAAAAAATTTTGATTTATTAATTATTATTTGATTTATTAATTATATTTTACTAATAGCACTAAAGATTATATATATATATATATATATATATATATATAAAATTTAAAAGATTAATTTAAGGATTAACTTAATGTTTTTTTTATATTATTAGTTATATTAAATTAGAAGTAACAGTGATAATAATAATATAACGGATATAAAGAACCAAATAAAAATATATACATATATTGGTTTGTTGAATTTGAATAGTAAAAAGTTTATTTTTGACGCACAAATTCTATCTAATTTCTAATCGGTCTTTATCAAGAGAATAATAATTAATGTTATAAAAATAATAATATAAATAAATAGATAACAATGAAATAAATATCAAGTTGTTTAAAAGAAAGCAATTTCAATATATTTATAAGTATATAATTTTTTAAATGATTTATAAACATGATTTACGTTAAAATGAAGATTGTAGGCAAGGAGATAAAAACGGCGATCGGCAGATAATGTAGATTAGCAAAGAACTCCTCCATGATTTCGATGTATAATCGTTGTCAGTGTGTTAAAGCTGATGATGATCACGTTAATCGTCGACGTCTGCGATCGACACCGTTATCGGGAAGAGTCTTGCATCGATGCAGCCGCCGACGAATTACAATCATTCATATTCTTAGTGGCTATAAATTCATAGGCCTTTTAATCCTCTCTTCGTTAAGTCTATCAATCTTTGCAACGTCTAAACTGATGACAGTACTGCGATTCAATTGCCATTAATATTTCCTGGATGAGTTCTGCAAGAGAGAGATAATTTAATATTTCCTGGATGAGTTCTGCAAGAGAATAAATTATCGTTATTTTTTTCCGCGAATATGACATCATCTTATATAATATATTGCAATTAGTTTCATCAGTGCGAGATAGATAAATGGTATCCTTATATCATATCCTACAATTATTTCCGCCACAAATTTGATAATATTTTTTTCTAGTGTATATTTTGTAAATAGTATTTCTAGTATATTTTTTAAAGAATAACATATCTCGTGTTTTCTATATATTCTTATGTTATATTTGGATATAGTTATAAAATATAGCTATGAAATATAAGTATAAAATCCGTGCAATTTTATATCCTTGTTTATGTGAGAATAATTTCGTGCATCACATTCAGTAATTTAATATCCAGCGTTATATTTTTGATAAAAATGTAATCGTTTTTTTTTAAATGCGCAGTAAATTATAAAAATTTTGAGAGCTAAAAATATTATTCTATTCACTAAGTGCTTCTGTAACGTTTGTAATTTATAAATTTATCTGTTGTCACGTACGTTAAATATATTGACCACTTTGTTCATGACATTATCCTAATGTTATCCTTATATCAAAAGATTTTCTTCGTTATTTCTTATAAATTATAATAGCCGAGGTGAGCTGCTGAGAAAGCCTGTTCTTACGAAATATTTGATATTTTACCTTGGAGAGGAAGTTGATGTATAAACTCTTTTAGAAAACACTAATATATATAATATATTAATTGTAATAAATTTTAATATCGAAATTTTATCATAATTGATGATCACTGACAATGAGATTGTTATGTTTACGATTTTTAATTTTTTAATTTAATTTTTACTAATGGCTACACATTTATTTCTATTGATATAAACAAAAATTAATTATTATGGATATTGTATTATTATTAATTAAATTCGACTGCATTACATAAAACTTTATTTCTTTTATTTTCTAGATTTTTATACTTAAATTTTTTAGACAACTAATTTTATAATTTTAATTAACAATAAGATCTTATTATATAATAGTTATATTTAATAGCATGAATAATTGTCAGTAAAGATAGATGTAATGAAATATAAATGAAAATAATAAAAATTATATAAATTATTATAATAAATAATGCAATCTCAAAAAGATAACAGAGTTTTAAGTGGTTGATAAACAGAAATCAAGAGAAATATCAAATATCTATATTATATATCAGAAAAAAATGTCAAAAACAGAGAATTCTTAGATGTAGGAATAGCATCGTTGGTAGTATAACACGTGTGGCAATAGAATTTATAGATTGTGGACTTTGCAACGTATACTAATGAATTTCAATGAGTTGGATAATAATGACATTTATTTAATCTACTGCGCATCAGTGATTCATACTGAATCCGTTCGAGACATAGCAGAGAAAACTACATTATACGCTTATGTAAATAATATCGTGCTGGTAACAGCGCTTACGACACGTCTTGTTTAATGAACGTGCGAACTGTCACACGGGCGTTGTCTGCGTGAAAGATCGAAGCGTGCGGTTAAGCGAAAAGCCACACATACGAGATGCAAACGGATATGACAAACTAGAAATCCCTAGTTAAATAACACTTTCTCGTTCTCTTTATCCGCTTATAAGCTAAAAATAAAGTCGATGAATAATAATGTCGACGGCATTCGTAATCGACAACGCGTGCAACAGTGATAATTAATTTATATTCATGTTTATTTTTTTACGATACACAAAATTATAGAATGTTCATCGAGAAAAGAATTTTTAAAAATTAGTTTTCTTCTGTTACTATTTCTGTGCTATCTAAAAAATTTAAAATTATTATAAGACGCACTCGACAACACATCGGGCGATGCACAAAGAATTTACACCCTGAAAACGATGGTTCCTCCCCGTTACTCCTTCATTCGTGGGGTTGCTGAGACTTGTTGGAGCTCTTCGTAATCTTCACTTTGTGGAGCATATATCGGAAATTCGCGGCGAATATCACGCTCAATTGGAAATTTAGGCTGGAGGTTCACTTGTAAGCTGTCTCGTTTGAATTTTCTTGGAGGGTAAAGCCTCATAGGATGGCGATAAAACTCGTCGGAAAATGCTGTGACCTGTGGAGGTGCGCGATCGATGTTGCGTCAACGACGCTCTCGACAGCTGCGCGGTGCCGGACCGTCGTCGCCAGCGCTGTCGGCGTCCTTACACTTACTGTCCGATTACTACATTCGCCAAAGACTGTCTCTCCTACCACATTTTGAATGTCTTTCATCGCTAGGATGTATTTATCGTTCGCGGTCTTAACATTAATAGCGAAGGCTGTCTGAAAAATCAAATTGGAGAACTGCAAAATTGTTGTCAAACTCGGTTTTGAGTTCGTATCGATAAAAATTCGAGAATAAGAATTTATTTCAGCATTTTAGCAAAGAACTTTATTAAACTCATCTAGTAAGGACTGAGAGATTTGTATTCTAATTTTTAAAAAGATACACGGAGAGAATTTTCCCTTATTGTTAGAATTTATCCTGAAAAACCATGTTAATCGTGGGACAATATAGTATTGGAATTTGGAAATGGATTTCTATCATTTATTATTGATCGATTTTGATGCTAGTTTTTTAATTATTGAAATTAGAAAACATCTTCGATGAATTATATTTGATTGTAATATAATGCCTTTTATTTCACAAATTTTAAGAATTTTATAGTTTCATATAAATGCAGTATTGCTGCGATTCTTTTCTTGATAATTGTGAAATTCTGAATTTTGATAATATATTTCCAAATGAGCTAAATAATATAAATAAAACAAGATAAATAGATATATAGACAAATTGAATAAATATTATTCACAGTATTTTTTGAATAAATTGTAAGATTATTTAATAATTTTGGCATATTTTTAATCGGAATTTCAGATCATCGGCTATTACATTTTTTATTTTATCTTTTGAGTACATATATATTTAAAATCAAATTTATTTGTATAATTATAATCGGATTTACTATATTTATATACCGTTTTTATTGAAATTTAATTTAGAAAACTTGCTAAAAAGTGATCTTATAAAATTGTACTCTAATTGAATCAGAAATCGTACTTATTTTTAATTAATTTTAATTCTATATATTTTTTAAAGATTTTTAAGACTTAAAAGATGTGAAACCTGGATAATTTTTTCTGTTGTGATAAACACATAAAAAAAGCAAAAACATAAGATTTTTTTAAATTACTCTATCAACTATTTTGTATCAAATAATAATACTGGCTCAAATAATAAAAGTAATTAATTATTTTGAAAATAATTTTTGATATAAAAATTAATTGTAAAATTTTAGTATTAAAATTAATTGAATATATATATACACAATTATAGTAAGAATATCGAGGACTAAATATCAAGATCTCCATAGATTCAGAATTTTTTTTTACAACCATCACATATATTATCAAGGATTATATATCAAAAATGTATTATACAAGTAAATTTAGAACATTTATGTATATAATAATTAAGTTTTTACGTAATGAGCCTTTGCGTCAAAAAATGTAATAAATGAATTTCCAATACAACTGTTGCCGATTATTATTAGTTTTAGTATACCTAAACTAAATATTTATAATGTATTCTAAAGCTTATAGAAATTCTATTTTTATACGAGAATAACAAATATTTAATAAAATAATTTTTATTATAAATAAATGGATTTTTTAATTAAAATTTGAGTAAAACATGAATTATTTAATAATATTCACTATACATAATAAAATATGCATATGTGGTGCATGTTTATATTGTTTTTTATTTTATTTAGCATATTATATAAAAACTTATTTTATTCATTAACATACTCTATTTTATGTTGAATACTTTTTATCTGCTGTTCAATAGATAAAGTTAATTTTTTCCAAATATCATGGATGAATTTTGCAAATATATTTTATTTATTATACAAAAATAAAATGTATTTTAGATTTTTATAAATTTTTAAGCAGAAAAGTTTTGGTCTAAAAAGGAAAAGTGTTGCAAGATGCCAGTAAAATACTTTTTTGCTTGCATCATTATTTTTCCAATAATATTCGTTTCATTCTTCTATTAATGTAGACTCCAATTTCATCTTTTTTTCCACTAAAAGTTCCTCTTCTCTCTTTCTGTAATATAAAAGTCCATTACATTTTTAGAACTCTTCTTTAAATAGTAATATATAAATAATCTTACATATATACATATTCATATACATACATAATCACATGTGCGAATCATCAAACTCAGTCTTTACATTTGTGGAATTTGCTCGGTGTGTCTTTCATTTCCTTCTCAATGTATTCTTCTTTATTATTTCTTACATAGAATGTGTTTCAAAGTAATGATCTTGACAGAGAACAGCTTTTACTGCTTCCTGAAATTATAATCAGTAAAAATGTATAACAATTGTTAAAAATATATTCTTATATATTTTACGCTACACTCACAGATCTTTGCAGTACTGTTGTTCGCAGCATTGCTGTCGTAGACTTATTACAGACATCCATCACGTAATATATAAATGTTTATTTATTGCACACATTTGTGTTCATCAATAATATTTATTGCATATTAAGTAGTGTGTGTTTACTAATTCTCTCTCTTTATGTACATATATATCTACATGCGCACACATACTATCTACAATATACACATATGTGTACAATAAATAAATATTTTATTATACGTCACATGCTTTTCAGGCGAAAAAATTTCACTTATAGTTTATTACAATCATAATTATTAAATTTTTAGTCCAGAGATTTTATGTCCAGAGGTTAGGAATAACAAACATTGCATCGCACTGGCGCACAGCGCCGCTTGTAGCGCATATACGTACCAAGGTACGAGTCACGTGACGTGTTTTTCATTCGAATATGGCACTTCGAAGAGTTAACGCGTCGCGAGTGTGTGCATAAATCGAGACTAAATACAGAAAATTTAAGCCAAAAGCAAGGGTAGGGCCGCATTGATAAGCTGCTTCGGTGAGTTTTGTTCTCATTTATTGTTTCAGAAATAGAGCAGGTCCAATATTTTCGTCAAAATCAAGATCAATTGTGTCGCGATTGTACGGCGCTCCGAATCAGACAGTATCGATAGCGTCAATTCGGAGCACCGTACAATCGTGCCATGTATCAATATTCTTTATTTCAAGTAATAAATGCTTTGAAGGACGTTTCATTGCTCGACTAGAGGAAATCTTTATCATTTATTGTTTCAGAAATAGAGGTGGTCCAATATTTTCGTCAAAATTAAGATCAATATATTAGGTTGCGATTGTACGGCGTTCCAAATCGATGCTATCGATAGCGTCAATTCGGAGCACCGTACAATCTCGCTGTATATTAATACACTTTATGATAATTTTTTATGATTCTTTTTGAAATTGCATATTTTGTACTTGTATATTTTTTTAAAATAATTTATTTATTTGATTTCTTAATATAAGTACACTGAAAAAAATTTATCACAATAACTTGACTAAACCTTTCAGCAAAATTATTATTTTGTTAATTGAACATATATTAGTTGTTAATTGAACATATATTTAAATCAAATTTATGCGTTTTGTTAGATCTAATATATTAAATTTAATTTAAATATTTTTATATGTTCAATTAACAAAATAATATCTACTTGAAAAGTTTAGTCAAGTTAACAAATTTTTATTTTTTTAATATATGTTTTGATCAACATATTTTTATTGATATTCTTGAAATTTTATATGTGTGCGTAATGATTTTTATATCATATATTATCACTTATATTGTTACAGATGATAGAAATTCGGTGAATTCGACAGATTGCAGAGATTGGTCTCCTACAGGAAAAATGGATAACACCGACGAGGAATCCGCGGAATACACCGAGACCGGAGAAGAAGAATCGTCGAAATGTGAGTCAAATTATTTATTTTGTTATTTATTTTGTAAGCGATAGAATAGAAATATAAGTATTGATCGGATTCCGTGTCAGAATAAACTCGATGTAATACGTTGCAGTTGCTTTTCAGGCATTGAAAGACTTTTTAAATATCTATACAGGTCTCTTCCTCTCTCCTGTCCCGCTTATATCGCGCTTATCGTAAAAATACATTTTACATATATAATTTACCGTAATTTATCTTTAAATAAAGTTATTTGTTAAAAGTCATTCAAACTTAATATTGATAAATACATCTATTTATTTTTTTTATACTTTATTGCAAAAATACATCAATTTCTAATTGATTATAATTCTAAAACAATTGGAGTTTCTCCATTTTCTCAAATTGAAATATCTTCAATATTTTCGAAATATTTCTTCCAAAGGATAAACAAAACGAGTTTACTTACAGCTACTTCTATATTTAAAAAAATTATAATTTAATTAATATGTCTGCAAGTTACGTGTGAAGTAGGCGTCTCATCATTCCGATTGTTTGATTCGTTTGTTGGTTTTATCAATTTAACAGAGAAAAAAATGTTTTTAATGACCAGCTCTTGACTTAAGATATTTCAAATTCGCATGCGCAATCCTTTTTAGAATCGCTTGTAGTAGTTTGTTATGATTTTCGCGTCGTTTGTATAGTTGCACGGTTTTAAATTTGTAATTGTTTAAAAAAAATGGCCAATCTAAAAGATTTTTTATATCTGCTGTTTCCAGGTGATTCAGACTCGTTTCTAGTTATTTGTGATAGTCGAAATCGAAATTTATATTGAAAAAGCATTTAAAAAATCTTAAAAATTGACGAAAATCAGTTTTGGCAATTTTTTTAAACGAATGTAATTTCTAAATTGTGCAGCTGCAAACGAAACGGAAATTACTTCAAACATTTACATTCGATTCTAAGAAAGACTGTGCAATCGAATTTGAGAAATTTTAAAGTCGGTTGTCGTTCATAATTTTAATATTTTTTATTTTTATATTGACTACGAACGAAATACTATCATTTTTCACATTAAGAAATTAATTTTTTGAAAGTCAGGGGCTAGATTCACTATTCACATACCTTAATGCACGACATTTCTAACTTCAAGAATAATTAAAATTGAAATCGATCTATCTCTTTTTAAATTCTTGTTCGAACACAGAAACGTCATATTTCGATCTAATTTTTACGGAATATTATTGCTATATGAATTTGGTCCGACTTGTAGGGAATTAATTTTTTAATATTATAATAACGATAATTTCGTTTGAAGTTATAATTTAAAAAATGAGAAATATTAAAATAATGTATTCTATGTTATACTGTTGTGATATGTTTTAATTTTTGATTTATTATGACATATTTTTTATCGTTGGCTATAATTGTAATGCAGCTTACAACTCTATTTAAATTAATACTATTACTTACTATATAGTAACAAAGTTCTGAGGAATAAGAGAAAGTCAGTTTACGCAACGCATAACGATATTCTTTTTATTCGTTTAACTTGCATTCTTAATTAATATTTTTTCTATATTTTGTTCTTTATTAACATAGGAAATTCATATGTCAGGTCTTATTTTTCCGTTGTGATTGACTAAATTATTGTTTTTTCTGTTTATATTCTATAATACGTATATACTTATATGCTATTTTCATTATTCTGGTTTCTTGTTGCTTTACTATTTTCTTTGCGATAATGTGCAATAACTGTCAGGGGTTTAAGATATATTAGAAAGATAGGATATAGTGAACTAAATATATAGCTAGTGCTAACTTGACAAGTGTAGAAAAGAAATTACGTATCTTGTGGCGTTGTTGCTTCCGTTTTATGTAACTCCGTGTTCTCGATTTTATCCAAATACATTAACTAAAACAAATTTATTTATAAATTTAATGCATGGAATACATTTTTGTCGTATATACATTTCATTATCTATTATTAAAATTGGTTGATAAT
This sequence comes from Nylanderia fulva, assembly GCF_048542155.1. Classification (NCBI taxonomy): domain Eukaryota; kingdom Metazoa; phylum Arthropoda; class Insecta; order Hymenoptera; family Formicidae; genus Nylanderia; species Nylanderia fulva. Next base: position 2,676,299 of record NW_028190161.1, on the reverse strand, counting down.
TACGCATAAAAATAAAAATAATTGTATAAGCAATATATACAAGATATTCCACTATTATTATAGTCTTCTTTTTTAAGTATAATATTCTTAAATTTCTTAACAAATTCAAAATTAATTTTTTCTTGACAAGTAAAAATTAAGATTTTTATTTAAAACAATTAAAAATTTTTTAAAGATTAAAATATGTCATTGTAAATGTATAACAAAATCTTATTCTATTCTTTAATTAAATTTAATTCAATTTTAATTTAATTATATATAAATTTAATTAAATTTTTAAAAATAATAAAAAATGATACGCTCAATGATAAATATTAAAAAAAATTTGATAGTTAATTGTTTTTTATAAATTAATATAAATTGTCGCTCGTGTATTGAAAACAAAGTGATAAATATAAGGCCAACTTATCGAGCTGAATATTCGAGATGTTCAGTCAACTACCATTTATTACATGTATAAATTATAAAACTACAGTCATTATATTATATTAAAACTAACGCAAATTAACGCAAATTACAATCATTCTATAAACGTTTCGACCGCACGCGGTCTTCTTCAGTATAATTATTGAAAAATAAATTCTTACAATTCACATGATATCGAAATTTAATTATAGTTATTCAGAATCGAGAGTTTTTGAGCAATTAACGCGTGTTTCAATCCGTCCTGTCCAACAATGTTCGCCTCGATATGATCTCTGATTTTGTTCAGATCTCGGATGATTTCATCGTTAATATGCGAGAAATTAACCCGTACCGTAGACGCTGCGATTAATAAGAAATTACCGATCAACGTATGTCCAAATTATAATATATATCCCCTACAATTGGTAGTATGCTTACCTATCATCGTTCTTCTTGACAATTTTGCTACTTATTAACAGTTATTAAGGATGACACTTAACAAACAACAATACAGAAAGACAGCTCATTTTAAACTCTACTTGATCGGAGAGCGTGCGTGTTTATATATGATCTAATATCTATGTTTTACTCGTTAATGTCCTATTTGTCCTATTATTATTTATTGTTTGCTAATATATCCAAAATATCAAAATACGACTCGCTAAGTAACTCAGTATCTTTGTTTAAATTTAGTCCATTTTTTTGTTCCTTGATATGTAGCATCTCAGAAATGAGTCTTTTATAATAATTATTTTCGTTGTCCATGATCTTAACATTGTCCCAATTAAAAGTATGATGTTCATTTATTATGTGTTCAGAAATTACTGAATGTTTCGTTGAGTCCAACCTAATATTATTTTTATGTTCTTTTATTCGCGTCTGCAATTGCCTCTTTGTTTGGCCTACATAAGATGCATTACAATTATTGCAACTGATCTTATAAACCACATTCGAATTGCATGGATGTTTAGTCCTTTCATCCTTAATAACTGTTAATAAGTAGCAAAATTGTCAAGAAGAACGATGATAGGTAAGCATACTACCAATTGTAGGGGATATATATTATAATTTGGACATACGTTGATCGGTAATTTCTTATTAATCGCAGCGTCTACGGTACGGGTTAATTTCTCGCATATTAACGATGAAATCATCCGAGATCTGAACAAAATCAGAGATCATATCGAGGCGAACATTGTTGGACAGGACGGATTGAAACACGCGTTAATTGCTCAAAAACTCTCGATTCTGAATAACTATAATTAAATTTCGATATCATGTGAATTGTAAGAATTTATTTTTCAATAATTATACTGAAGAAGACCGCGTGCGGTCGAAACGTTTATAGAATGATTGTAATTTGCGTTAATTTGCGTTAGTTTTAATATAATATAATGACTGTAGTTTTATAATTTATACATGTAATAAATGGTAGTTGACTGAACATCTCGAATATTCAGCTCGATAATTGTTTTTTAGTTTGTCAAATTTTTAAAAAATTTAAATTCTAAAAAATTTGTAAAAAGACGATAGTGGCAGAATATCATATTTATAGAAGTATTTAGAAAGAAAAAACTTAACAAATGCAAAAGATAACATAATTTCTCAAACAAAAAAAAACTATCATATCAACAATTATAAATAATTGTGATACCGTAACTACGGGATCTTCAAAGTTAATTAATCGAAATTCCAGAACGAATGTGAGAAGAAACGCGCAATAGACTATCGCGAGAATCCATTCGCATATAGTACTGGCGACGTGCCAGCCCCAACCACCGTCTGCTGGTAGCCACTTCTTGTAATCATTACCTGCACAACAAATTAAATTTTCATTTTTATTTTATTTTATTTTTCTTTTTATTTTATTATTTTATTTATTGTTTGAACATTCTATTTCAATTAAAAATGTTTAAGCTACTTTATTTTAATTCTGTTTAACGATAAGAATAATATTTTTTATGTAATGGTAAAATGAAAAATCTTATATATGAATATTTTTGCATTTGTATGCAATTTTTGAATGAGAATCTAGCCATTTTGCATGTGAATGATTGCAGAATCTAATCTCACTAAGAGTATTTGTTACATTATACAATACATACTAATTTATAATATATTTACCTTGAAATTCAGACATCGAGATATAGCCAGGAATTATTGTAGCGATTGTTAATATCAACGTGAGAGCTGAGAGAATTGCGCGTACATAAACGATAATCGTGCCATTCATTGCTGGTACCATCTTATAACTCAGATATGTCTAAAATATTAGTTATTATAATAATAATTTTAATTATTTTTCATGATGATAAAATTATTTTTTTTGTATAAAAGTTATCCATTCCGTCACTTCAAACTACTTTGATACTGTTTTAAGTAAATGTTTAATTGGCATTGCACCAAAGAATGGCTGCCTCATTATCGATTAATGCCTTTTGCAAGAATACCCACGATAAAACGTAACGATACACATTACGAGGTACCTGAAAGCAAAAATAGAGTGTGCCAGCTGAAAAGCAAGTCATTGCTCCCACCATATGAGCGGCGATTACACGAGCTTCTTGAAAATTGGCTAGTATATCTAGACCGAAACAAGCAAGGATACCGCAGCATGCGGTCACTACGATAAGTCTTCTGCTTACGAGGTTACGACCTCTCTCTATCTGCCATTGCAATACTTGCCGGTGCCTAATGTAGACGCAGCATCCGACTGTGAAAGATGCAGATTTTGATTTTGTTTAAATAGAATTTATTTAAATCTATTTTTCTCTAGTTCTTCCCTTTTTCTTTATCTTTTTATTATGCTTTTTGTAATCTTATTTATTTTTTTATTTTACAGTTATTTTAATGAGACACTTTATTCTCTTCAAACTTTTTTTTAAATTTATTTAATTATTTTGGGAAAACCTAGATTTTAAAGATAAATGAGATAAATCTAATTTAATTTAATGTAATTTAATTTACTTTAATGAATGGGATAAAGCTAATTTAATATAATCTTTGAAGAATTTTGAACTGTATATACATACGTAAAAGAGCTGCGATATTTAGGCACTGCGCAAATATGCAGGATTCCGGGGATAATGTGCCGGTCTCTGATATATAAGGGAATCCAGGCACCACGTGGTCCCATTGCACCGATATGGTGTATCTGAAATATGAATCATTTATAAACTATAAACGTGTGGCGCGAGCAAGTATATAAAACGCTTGCATCAGATTTCTTCGACCGCTCGCAAAGTTCTTTTACGATTAGCTCTTCATCGTTAATAATTCTGCATTTGCTATTCTATAGAATAGATAGTAAAATACAATACAAGTTGTAAAACAAATTATTCCTTAATTATAATTAATTAACTTACATTTAGAATATTTATTTCTTTAAAATTTTATTTATTTTAATTTCAATGAAATACAATATTCTTAATATTTTAAAAATTATTTATATAATACGTATTAAATAAAATAAAATAATATACAATAGAATAAAATTTAATTCAATTTTTTTTCAAAAGAATAAGTACTCTCTTTTTCTCTGCCTGTGTTATGTCGATAAAAAGATATAATATAGTAATAATTCTTATATTGACTTCGTATCATATTTAGCATCTAATTTTGAGAAGAAATTATTGATTGACAGTGCAAGCAAGATAAAAATTAATTAAGATTTGCTAAGAAAGATGAATAATAGCGATTAGAAAATGAATAAGCTAATTGAAAATTCTAAAAAGAAAGAAGTTGGAGAAGTTATAATACTTTATATACTTTAAATTTTTAATTTATACTGAAGAATGTATTTGTCTTGTTTTTTACTATACTGCTACTAATAATTTAACTTATTATTGTCCATTCATAAATTGCAAACTTACGTAATTACAAATGTCACGGGAATTAAGATGAAAAGACTCAATGGTAGTACGTGTAGTTTCCCGTATGCCATTCTCGTTTTACCCTCAGTTCTGCAAGATACGGTAATTCTTATCACGCGTTGTTAGTGTTGTATGCGTCCTATATTCGCACTTGTACACATTCTTCATCGAGATGATTAAGATTGGTCGCGATGCGATAGCTAGCATGATCGATGGATTGAAAGGGACAGATAGAAGATGGGGTGTGACACATATTTTAGCTGAGTTCATAAAAAGGACTCAGCCAAAATGACCCAAGAGACCGCTGGAAGACTCTTCTCGTGATTTATAATGTTCATTCCACGATATTGAGGGTGGTATTGGAGGATAGAAAAATGATATTTTTTTCCTAATTATATCGCAGTTTTAATAAATCTCTTGATATATTTGGTACACTACTAAAGTAGACACATACATATATCAAATGTATTAAGAACAAATAAATATAACAAATATAAATAAATAAGTTTTATCTCATAATCAATCAATGAATCATTACACGAAACATTAAAAATTTGTTACATCAAATCGTTTATAATAATAAGATATTCAAGATGATATTTGAGAAAACTCGGTACATTATTGAACCAAAAACTCGAAAGGAAAGCAAAATTTTGCTAATTTATTTTTACTGTAGATTGAGAAATAAGATTTTTTAATTGCATAACAAAGAAAACGATTTGTTGAATTTTTGGGAGAATGGATATTTGATAACTTATGACAATCGAATTCTATCATTGAAAAAAAAATGATCGAAACTCACCTTGAGAACCTCGTCAAGTCTTACAACTTTTTTAATAAGAATATACTGTCACGACTCATGCCATGGAAGCATTTAATCGTGAAGCGCTTTGACGCGACTGTTCTCTGTTGTGCTACCTTTTATCGCACGTACCGTACCAATCGACACACGCATACAATTACATGCTAATTAATGTGCAACGCGAGACAATATGATACATTTTTCCGACATTTAATTTATTTTTTAAATATATTTCTGTGAGAATATATTTCAATTAAAAATCAAAAACATTTGTGTTTGTCTGCATATTCTTCACACACATCAGTTTTTAAATAAAAATTAAATAATTTGAACGAAATTATTTATAAATCAAAGTTGTTAATAAAATAAAAGATTTAATCTCTTAAATTAATTATTTTGATGAAATTAGTTATTAAGTTATTTAATAGCTGTTGCATGCACTTATAATTTATTTTTATAATTAGTTATGAAAGTTGATTTTTAAGAAAATTATAGAAAAAAATTTAGAATATACATTTCAAAAATATGGAAACAAAAATAGAAAATAGAAAATAGAAAATATAAATTATATAAAATTATATTTGAATTTTTATAGTGTCTTAAAATTGATATGAAGAGTTTAATATCATTTTTGCATTATTTTTTAAGGCCAAGTGCATATAAATTATTTCCAAATTATCATTTCAAGATTATTTCAGTTTTAAAAAGGAGAATTGAGTCATTAATCGATAAATGATTTAGGAATATAAATCTTTAAGCATTATTAAGTTAAATGTACGAATTGTCACGCAACGTAACACATGCTTCGCTTGAAATTAGTAGAGTATCAAGAATTTGTAATTAACGCAATCGATATCATGTTTATTGGAATGGTAATGGGGTCGTTTGGCAGTACTGTTTCTAATTCGACCCAATTTCAAATTGTGTTTACTACTGCACGCTGCGACCATTCCATGCTAATGAAACATTCATTTGAAATTGCGACTTTTCGTTTAGAAATGCGAAGAAAATATATAATTGGGATATTGTAAAAAAACTACACGTATATGAATTACATATTTGAATCATATTTTTATATCAACAATATTACGACAATACAATACGCTCAGCGATTTTTGTTTGATCTTATATTGATCTTATCACTATGGTACATTTAACAATTTACTTTACTTAGGAAGAAATTTGGTAATTATTATTGTTTTTTGGGAGATTGCTATATCTACATATATTTATTGTTGTAAAGTACAGAATTCTTTTGGAAAACTTAATGTAGCATTCTTGGCAATATAAAATCAGAAATAATTATAAGTTATTTTAATTTTCAATTTTTTAATTAATTTTTTATTGTTATTCTTTTTTGAACATTTTTAAGTGAACACTTTTTTGTTACAATACATTTCGGTGAACCTGTTAGTATTTTTTTAATGGCAGTAATTTGAGAGAGTTTTAGTAAAAAGCATTTATAAATTGGACGCAAGATATGTTTTTAGCAAGTTTGGTGTTATCTTTTAAATGGCAGTTAATTAGTATATTATTGATTTTTATATTAATTTTATAATTATCAGCGAATATATGTCTTACGCAGAAAAATAATTAGTATTTTAAATACCAATTATTTTTATTGCTTGAATGAATTGTTCGGATTTCAATCAAATCATTGATACTCGCAAATATTTATGAAATTTTCCTCAGATTCCTCACATTCATCTGTTTCATAAGTAATTTTTTTTCTGTTTGAAAAGCTGTTTGCTTGGTAAAGATATTGTGATATTGTTTCAACAAAATTTTAAATTATTCAAATAAATGTTTAAGCAGGGAAAATATTGCTGTTGTAGATGCATAATATAGGCCGATAATTGCACATGTCTAAAATAATGTGTGTATATACATGGCTTAATGTTAAATATTTACATTCTAATATAAATAGTTTAATATATTCTAATATAAATAAATAGATGCACATTGTTATCTGGAGTCGATCGCCAGTTCATATTTTCACAAATACTTTTAAAACGCGATCGGACTAGTTTTCATATCTTAAACTAACGTGTATGTGTACATATAGTTGTATTAGTAATTCTCATTTGCACAGTGAATAATTATTTACAATCGCAAAGAAAAGTATACTGGTATTTTATTTATAAATATCAGCAATTAATATCAAAATAATCAAATAAAATTCTTACAATTAGTAAAATATATTTATATGTAATATTTTTTATGTTATACATATATATTTTTTATGAAATTGCATTAGAATTAAAAAATTAATTTATCAAAGAAAATAATTTGTATAAAATTAGATTTCTTTCAAGTGCACTAAAATTGAGAAGTATTATTTAAATATAATTTATAATATTGGTATTTGTCAGTGCTATGTTTACTATGATTGCATTCTCAATTGTTTCATTGGTTGCATAACAATTTGTAAATTATTTGTGCCAGGAGTCTGAGCTTGCTATTTCATTCGTGTAATTAACAGATATCTTTCATTCTCTGAAGTGTTTTAAGGCTTAAAATATAATATTATCAATTAGTTAATTATAGCATATAATATATCGATTATTTTAGACAATAAAATAATCATAAGTTTAAAGAATGTCAATGCAAATTAAAAGTGTTTTCATATGGACGGAGCGTTTCCGTGGTTTTCCTCTTGTCGAAAGCCGACGTTATTGTCCTTAATTGCATCGCGAATTAAGTAATCCGTGTTATCGGAGTGATTACATTCTCAGTGAACAAAGTCATTTGAATTAACATGTTATTACTTATTATTTATGACTAATATAACTGTTACAAGTATTTAAATAAATAACGGAGGAACAAACCGGAATAATTAATAGAATGCTAATAGAGATTACGTGATTAGATTAATAGGTTTCATGTATGACCGAAATAATTTTGTATCTGGTTAATTTTTTTAGACTTCGTAACTTTTCTTTCAGATTATTCACAAGATTGTTTTAAAAATTGCGTGCAATAACAATAGAATTTGAAAAAAATGATACTTATATATTAATATATAGATCGTGTTTAAATTTTATTTCTTTCTAATATAAGAAAAATAATAATTTAATCATATTTCTGCGACTCTAAATGCTCGACATAAAAATATGCGTATACAGAAATTTGACATGTTAGAAATAATGTCTCTAATCATATACTTGGCAATGTATCATATAAGATATATTTTTGTTCCACAGTTTTGTAATAGATTTGCAATTTTTTATTTTTTATTTATTTTAGTTAAAACGTATTTTCAGGTTAATTTTAGTTTTATAGATTAAGTATTTTACAAAAAGATTACATTAAAAATACGCTAAAATTATACGTTTCCTCCTATTTGTAAATTTCTGCTTATTTTTTCATTTATTATTTAAAATTTATTTTTTTCAAATCTTATCAAGTTTAGGATTAATAACTTTATATTGTTTGTAACTCGTAATTACGCGCTGGCCTCGTCGATGACAGTGATCATTCTGGTATTAGCATTAGGCGGTACATTCATGAAACGCCACTTCGGTTTAACTTCCTCTTCGTCAGCTGTCGATTGCACACCGCTAGTCTGACCACAATTAGATTGAATAGTTTTGGATCGCGCCAAGGACCATCTGCGTCCGCGGCGATCCATAATAATCGGCACCTCGGCGATTAAATTATTCTCGAATTCTGAAAGCATGAGATAGTTCTCGACCTTGTTACACGAGGTTATGCAGTCTCCTATATAATCAAGATCCTCTAGTAGATTGTCGGGTAAATCCATGTCGGCGATACCTTCCTCTGAGATACATGTGAGCTCCGGTTTATTTGATCCCAAAGCGTTTATTGTTTCACCTAAAATAATAATTGTGATGCATATTTTGTAATATCTTTAATATAACTGGCATGCGATTTTTGGCACACTTTATAATATGCTTCATATATTATATATAGATATAATGTTATGTGATGCAAATAAAATATTAATTAATTTATTTAAAAGACTATGAATATAAATATAGAGCATATGTGAAAAAATTAGTTAGTAAAATCTCACTACAAGTAATATGATGAGCAGTTACAAATAAATAAATTAATCTTATATTTTTATTTCTAATGTAAATTAAAATTATTTCTTCAATAATTATAATTAATAATTAAAGAAATAACATACGAAGTAATAGCACGATATATGATGAGAACTTGAGTTTAATTCAGAATTGCCGTAAATTTTATTATAACGCATTATAATAAAATAATGTCATTTAAAGGGGATACTTTCAAACTATAGTCTTTTTTTATTAATAAAATTGCAAAAATTAAAAAAAATATAAAAGAGAGAAAGAAAAAACGAGATATATGTATACCTTGTATTGGCACAATATCAGCTCCTAAGACGAGTGCTGCGGCTGTTGCTCCGGCTGCTCCAGCAGCGGACACATGAGGTCCTTCGTTCTCGGGTTCCTGACTGAATGACGGCTTTCGTCGTTGAGGACAGTTATCCGAAGCGCATGTATGTTTCGTACCATTAACTCTATGTTTATGTTTGGACAAATTTCTTCTATGCAAATCGATGAAGAAGAGAGTGAAACTGCCAACTAAGACGCATGTTGAGCTGAAGTAATAGCCAGCCTTACCGCCGCAGCCTACGTTTATATATCCTACAAAATACACGAACACATATATACAAAAGAAGATTCAGTTTATATTATACAGAGCATAATCTATAATACGTTCTCAAATATTTTAAAAATCTTTCTCTTTCGAAAAAGTTTGTTTATAAGTAAAATAATTGCAATGAATGGAACAATATATAATAGAATGTTTGTGTTCGTTAAAATGCACAAATATCATTACGTTAGATTTTATTTTATTACCCGATATTGGCACTCCGATCGCAATTGGTATCGCTTGAGAGCATTGGACGAAACCCCATGTTCTGGCAAAGTTTCGTGCTCTCACCCTTTCGTACGTATACATCTTCAGGCTATAATGATAGCCGCCGCAAAAAATACCTACAAGAAAATCAGCGTTTTTTTTATTGCTCGTAATATGATCTCGAAAATATTTTATGGCATAAAATAATGAAAGAAAAAGGTGGAGAAATCGCGTTACTAAATCCCTATTGTATTCTTTCGTTATTACAATTTTGGTGGTTTAAATCGTCGATTTTTTATAATCTTCATTACTTCAAAGAAAAAACAAACACTGATCAGCTGAGAAAAAATATCACAGTTTTATTTATTATCGTATAATCGTATATATTATATTATATTGAGACAATATATATTATTAATTTATACTATATTAACACATCAAGAATTATCTAATAATTTTTTTGTCAATTCAAATTATTTCTTATTCAAGAAAGACTTTTTTTTTAAGACTTTCTATTAGATTTTCTGCATTTTCACAAATGAAAGTTTGACTTTACCGTAAATCCACGCGAACATAACATATCCGTGGTAATTTCCTTGAACGGCGGTGAGAGCGAGAATGCAGAGTCCGCATACGAAAACGGCCGCTTGTGTGAGATATTGGCGGGCTATCCTGCATTCGACGCTGCGATGAACGACCAAAAGTCCGAATGCTACGCAGCCGAGAGTCCAAGCTAGTCCGAGATAAGCTTGCAACAAGACGACTGCATCCCCGAGACCTTCCTCCTCGACTTGATGCGCCTACAAAGAATAGATTTATTTTATGCATCTACAAGCTTAAAATATATGTACACCGGATATTAACATTTACTTTTTGCGGCAGAAGAAAATATAAGTTAATATACAAGAGTATATAGATTATAATTTTTTAAAATTTTAAATAGCGATTTGATATAAATTTATTGCTTTTAAACAATTAAAATATAATCTATTAGAAGAAAATAATATAATGACGATTAAATAAAATTAGAAGAAAATGATTAAATCTTACTGAAATATATAGAAGATTAATTCTGCGCAATTTTAATAACATAATATATCTACATAATATCGTAAGCTGCATTAATTTATAAAGTATATTTTTGTAAAAAAATTTATTTTACGTGATTTATTATCGAATCAGGAATAAGCATAAAAATGTATGCAGCACATGTGCTGCGTCAGTTTTTTTAAAATTCACTTCTTATCGTTACCAGATAAAATATTGGCGTGTTGATCCCAAACGCCGAAATTCCGGTTGACACTAAGAGAATCCTCACTGTTTTACTCTTCAAAGTGCTAAAATCGAAAAATGGTGGCCTGTCATCAGCCTTGTTTTTGTCTTTTATTTTACGCTTTTGATTCTTTAAATGTAAGATTGCTCTTCGTTGAGGATGGTATAATGAAGCGCTACGGTAAAAAGTGCCAAGAATAAAAGTGAGAAAAACCACTCCTGTGACAGCTTGAAGACCGAGTCGCCATCCGATTGCCCTGTAATAAAAATAATCTTTGTATATAAATTTTAGTTGATTTCTTCGTGATGTCCCAATTATAAATGTTCTGTAATAATTAATTGTAATATTTCGAAGAAGAGAAAAACTTATATGAAGACATTGATTCTTAATAAAAATAATAATAATGATGTAAATATATATTTATATAAATTTTTTTACTGTTTTTATATTTGAAGTAAAAAAATACTTAATAATTTAATTATCTTTATTAATAGTAATAAAGGGCATTTTAGGAGAATAACTTTATTGTAATTAATATTATATAGAATTATATGAAGGTTAATGTAAAAAATGTAATGAGTTTTGCATTTTTTTTCGTTCGTTCATATTTTTGAATTTATTAAAATAAGTTTTTGACGTTTATTTGTTATGATTTAACTTACGTGATTGCTCCTTTTATAAAAGCAGACATGACCGCTATACCCAAGCCGCTTCCTGATACGATGAAAATTTCGACCAATTCTCTCTTCCTTTTAAAATATTGTGCCACCATCAGTGTGCTACAGTCTCGCGTCATTCCAACCCCTATCCCTGTGTGGATAAAAAACTAATGGCTAAAATATATTTATAGTCATCCCTAGTTTTCTTATAGGAGTCGATAATAATAATAATAATAATTTTGTGATTATTCCTTTTCATGATTATTCTGCGTTTTTGTGAAACTGTTGCTTGAATTCAATTCGCACAAAGTTTCACATGAGAGAAAGAATTAGGATAGAAAAATAAAATTAATATTAGTAATAATTATAGATGAAAAAAAACGAGAAGGAAGATGACACAACTATAATCGCTTGACATAGTCAAAAATCGCAATATATACATATATTTTTCTCATAAATATATTATGTCACATAGTTTATGTTTTTATTAATAAAAATTATTCAGACTATATTAAGTAGATTAAAAAAAGAGATATGTACTTTATAGATAGAGATATATTTTATCGACGAGTTTCGTTTATCCAAGAATCTCATTATCTTTACATTGCTCTCACATTACAGGAGAACATCTATGACTGCATTACCGCGAGTAGTCCTCCAGAGTCTCGTTATTATTACGAGCTTTACTCACCGACTACGGTGCCGTAGCTGAAGAACAATTGGTGGAACTGCGAGGCGAAGGAAGTGAAGAGACAGCCGAGCGCGGTAACGAGGCCGCCCAAAACTGCCGTGACTCTTGTGCTTTTTCTTCGGCAAAACGCTATCGTCACCGGCGAAACCAGCAGGGCTACACCCGTCGACATTGCCCCCAGCCATCCTGTAACGAGAAAACATCAGATACAGTGTACAGGTATTGTGCAAACTTTGCTTAACCGTATACGCTGCGTAGACGGCTTCTAGATAAAATCGAAGAAGCATGATTATGAGGAGGAACGATAACAACTATAATTATTCGTACAATTTTCTATATCATCTAATAATGCAATATTATGGATTTTTATATTATTACTGTTTGCGAGATATATATTATATATAATGCGACGGAATTAATTTTGATGCGGAAAAATATCTTTTTATATCAGCGGTATATTTGTTGATCTATGTCCCAAAGGAAATACTTTTTCGTATCGCTCGTAATATAAATATCAGATCGTACGTAGCAATTTTAAAACGGTCTCGATTTTTGTCACGCGCCATAGATAACAGAATGCTACGACTATAGCAATCGTTTATCTAATCTCGTTTGGCATTATTTTTCTCGCTTATATCGCTATGTAACGTTATGTCAATTATCTATTTCATTTTATTCTTTTGCTCATTTATCTATTTATTAAAATTGACGCAGACCATCCGTTTTCGCCATTTGTTTGACGAACGTCAGACGATGTCTGGTGAGAAATGATAGAGTCGCAATTCGTGGTATCACATTTTCCGCGCGGATTTTCGAGGGATATGTCAATAGTAAAACGAATTCACTTTGCGGATTCACTGTGTATCATGGCAATGGAATCCGACAAATCTTCCTCGACACTTTACGAAGGATAAACCGCGATCGGCAATATGACCACGACGAAGAATGTTTGCTTATCGCATCGATTGGCTCACTGCTTCGGGTTTGTTCATCATCAATGTTCGAAAAAAATAGAACAATATATACATTTGATATCTTAAAGCGCACTTAACATTTAATATAATTTTTTTTCGACCATTAGATATTCATAAATATTTATTAACATTTTCTCTTATATATTGTTTCTTTCATGGAATAATATTTCTTTCTTTAATTTCATTTGCTTCTTATACTATCTCTTTCGTCAGCATAAATTGAGTGAGTCACAATTTTTGTCTAGTACATTTCCAGCCTGCGGAAATGGATTAAATAGCGGCTTTATATATACTTCCTTATAAGACTCGCGATACGTATCGTCTAACATAAGTAAGTTATTGCCATATCCCAAGATACGCGGCAAGTCGGAGCCAATAAGGTTTGCGCGCTGTCATCCATCGTTTCTTAAATGATTTATGATAGTCGCAGCATCCAAAGAATCTTCGGAAAGCATATCGACGTGCTAACGAATACGTTTCATGCTCCTTTCCTTTTCCGTTTTATTCTTGCCACGATGTGTTTAGCGCGTCTATCGCAGCTATGAAATCTCATCGATAAATCACGTCTAAGGAAGGAATAAAGCCGCAAACACTTCTTGCATCTACTTAAACAGCCGAAGATTTATCTGCAAACAATACTAGTTTACATCTCTGTAAGCTATCGTAAATCGCGTATAAGTACTTCCTCTTAAATTAATAAAAGAAAATACTTATTTAAAATTATCGATCAATCGAGATATCGTATTATACATACGTACAAAATACATTCTCTATCGCAAGATCCTGATCGCTCTCGCTAAGACGCTAATTAATACGACCGTCGGTTGATACCGAACGAGCACTCACTCATTGCGTCACTAAGACCGTTTTAATTACGACACCGTTCTATTAAGCGGACGCGATTAGGTCGCCGTAGGCGGAGAATCGTTTAATTAATTTTCACCGGTGGCATTGATACGCGAACTCATCGATCGCGCTTTATTGCGGCGGTAAGTAACGGGCTGCCGGTTACGGAGACAAACGGGCGCCGCGTAGGAAAAAGCAGTTATTAATCTCACTGTTGCTACGAGGGAGTGAGATGGATGCGTGTTAAATATCGCTCGTCAACGATGCTGACTTGTCCGCGTGCATGCGTCATTTAAGGTGCCTTTCGCAAGATCTCCCTTGGTTCTTTCTCCTTTTGGATATACCGACGGGATTCTTAAGAGCCTGCAACCGTCTTGGAAGATCCCCTCCTACGCGCAGGAATAAATATATACGTCCAGATTTGCCTTGGGATATACACCGGCTGTTTCTGTTATTATCGTTTAGGACGTTGACGAGGGAGAAAGAATGTGAAAGTTCAGGAGAGAAATTTGTATGCAGAGAGTTATTTCGGAATACATTAGATTGTGAAGTGCCTTCCTGATAACATGATAAGGTTCATAAATCTGCGAAATATCTGTAAAATTTGAATATAAATTGGTACGTGCGTGGCAATATTATTTTTATTTCTATATTGGTTTATTGATTGAACAACGTTTTATTTCCGATTAATAATTTTTAAACATTTAATTTATCTAGTTTTTACAGAAATAATTTTTGTAATTAAAATCACTTCTAGTTTGTGAAATCCAAGGAGGACATTCATCATGTTCGCGCTTTGCTACTTTTTGCGTTTCTCCTTTTTTTATTTTTCTCGGTCAGGTTCAGAGTTCTTTATCGAGAATCGTGTGAGTACTCTCACCCCCCGAGATAGTCTCCGTTGATAGGAATGGGTAAAACGACAGTGAGAGTGAATTGGCGAGAGCGAGAGCTGCCATCAGGGTCAATGACTTGCGGACTAGTCGGGTTTTACATAGTAAACGTGTCCTCGCGAAGGACGAGGACGCTCGATTATAGTATTTTTTAAAAATATTTAATTCAAAATCGGAGCAACGAAAATTTAAGACATAAAGCGTCAAAGAATATTAATTGACAAAGGCTTTTAATACATTAATAAAAAAATATATAAACATTTTAAACATAACTAAAATTTTAGCAAATGTTTCTTTTATCATCGATATAACAAATCGATTAGAGCACTTTTTGCTCTTGAAATGCTTGGGATTTTTGCCAGACAACATGATTCATTTCCGCATGTTCTTTCTGAATTTTCACAAGTCATTCGGGTCGGATTAGCTTATCGTTGTTGAAATTTTGTGCCTTTGTGAAATACAATCTTATGTTGCAAAATCATCAAAATTTATTTAGATTCAAAGAGCATAACAAAAATCGTTGAAAATAAGTTGTAAGCGGCTTTCCATTTATACGGACGATAATAATCCGTTCGTTGTACAATGCTCCGCAAATAACGAAGCAAGCTTATATAAACTTGAAAGAATTGCTGACGTTGTGCTTATTAGAAGTATTGAAAATCACTTGAGAATACAATTTTATATTTTGTTTCTTTATAAAATGTTAAAAGAATACTCTCGACAATTCTTTCTTTTGCACTGGAGATAATATCATCTCATATATTGCAAGACATAAATTTCAATCTTGTGATTACATGTTATCTTAAGTGTGTATTTTTATAGCTCATGTGCTGTTTTCTCTTTCTTTATTCTATTTTTTAAATTAGCATTTTTATTTTATTAATAACAGAGAAAAATAATTTAAAAAATGCGAAGAAAATACTTTGATCTAGACGTGATAATTAGATAAATATCAAGTCTTTCTCTTATATAAATATTATCTCTTATTTGCGCGAAGCAGATATTAATAAGTCGCAAATATATTTTTATTATGTAATTAATTTAATACAATCACTTTTGATAAAGTAATGTTGGATAAAATATTAATAATGCTTGTGCACTTGCTGCATCACGTACCTACGTTCAGAAGAGTCTGACGATATCGTTTTGTTCCATCAAGTAATAACCAAGCCCCGACAGCCCCGTGAATTCCCGTGGCGAGAATCTGTACCATGACACCCGTCACGACGATGACCCAACCCCAACCATTTTCAGGGTAATAATGTTGTCTTATGGTGCATTGCGCGGCATATCTGATATAAATTCATATCTGATAATAATTTCGAGGATCACGTCCAACCCCGATCGCATAGTTACATCAGAGACACATGATTAAATATTCATTATTATACAATCGCAAATAATGATTATAAAACAAATAGTTTGATAATGATATTTAGTTTAGAAAAATGGAAGTCTATCGAAAGATATATATAAGATATTGAAAATGTCAATTAAATATTACATAATATAATAAATTGAAGAAATATTTTATATTGATAATTAATTAAAAATAAATATTAATTATTCTTGAAATAATTTGATCTTAATTAGAAGAACTTGTAGATCAATAAAAATGAAATAGATTCAATTAAATTCAAGATTAATATTAGATATTGTTTAATTTATTTTGACGCGAAATAGAACATCTCGATCGTTCGGCAGTTTATTGCATTTTGTATATTCGAACCTAGGATCAGGATTTGCATCTTCCTCAATTTCCTTTGCTGCTTGAAGGGATACTATTCCCTCACATTCCCCGGAAAAGGAAGGTTCACCGAGTTCGCCGGAAATAGCGACTCCGCTGTCCTCATAAGCAGGACTCAGAACAACTTTTCTGTTGCGCTCTTGTTTCTTCATTCCGCGATCGAAGATGACTATTCTTTTTGGTACCAACAATGATACGCGATCTCAATTATCTTTTCCGACATCAGTATGATGTGTATTCTCGTCAGAGGCTGCTGATTTGCCATGGTACGAATTTACGCCGTCGGCGTCACTGATCGTTCGCGGTAATATCATTATTTATGCAGGAATTATGATCTTTTATAACTCACTAAAAATTAAATATTGAACGTTATATTACAATCGTAACCTTCAATATGAGAGATTTTATATTTAAATATTTTTAAAATTTTTTCTCAGTCAAATTGCAAATGAAAATAGTAAAAAATTGATTTCAAATTACAATTATTTAAATTTTATATATATATATATAATCTTTTACTTATTTTATTATTTATTTTTATAATGTTGATACAGAATTAACCAGATAATGAAATAAGTAAAATAATTTCTGAATAAATGATAAAATACAATAGGCTTTTAAGAAAAGAGAGTTACAAAAACTTAATAATTATTATTTTTAAATTAATTTTTGATATGATTTTTATGATATTTAATATCCAAGGAAAAAATTAAGATAGTTAAAAGGCGATAAAATCGAAATCAAAGGGAGTTAAACAAAGCTGGTGAGAGAATGCATGTTTCTAGTCGTGAGTTTCATCGTTATAGTGATGTTCTTGTCATGTTCGATGGATATATATACACGTCTAAGTGCATTATGCTAAAAGCTAGGCAAACAGAGTCTATAGATGAAGCTAAGGATAAGGGGTTGCAGAGTGGTGAGTGAAAGGCGGATACGAATTTAGCGTATCCGAGTAGGAAATAAAAAAGTAAGGGAGAAATTGACGAGAAAAAGAGAGCGAGAGACGTTGGAGCGTGTTGCACTTTTAACACACGATTTGCTAATCCAACGATTGTATAATTTCAAGAGAAGATAAACGATCCATGACTTTGCAATGCTTGGAACGACGTATGCGCATATATTTTTCTCACATTTAATATGGAATTTGTATACAAGAAAGTTTACCGTGTTATGGTAGGAACTTTTCTCGAAATTACCTTTTTAGATTCTGAAATTATATGTATATTTAAACATTTTTTTATTTTACTAGCTTTTAAAATGGAATAAATTTTAACTAAATGTAGTTGTATATTGTTTTGCATAAAGGAATCTTTGACCCAAGTATGTATTATTAGTTTTGAAATATATTAAAATGAACATAGTTACTAAATATTAAATAGTTTGAATACATTTGAGTTTGAATGTAATAAAATTTAAAACTTGCCATATATAAAGAACATTCTTTTTGTATGAGTACTTTTTTTGAAAGAGAAACTTTTTATGAATTAAATTAATTAAAAGTAAATTAATTATAATGTTATATAAATTAATTGAAAGATTAATATCGAGTGAATATATTATTTTAAAGAATTTGAGATAAAGATTTTGTTTGACTCTTAATTTGAATTATTTATGTTACACAATCGAAGGATTCAATATAATTTTTCGCCAATATAAATTTAAAAAATTTTCCTCTAATTTGCATGTTGGGAAAATTGCCACGATAAAAATATAATCATACTTCAATAAAACAGATTAACATTACTATATATGAAATCTTGTTAACACCATGATATAAAAATGGTGCGTGACACTTGCGTGATTAATGCGATCACTTTACTGTAGTTCTTTCGAAATATTGATCTTTTTTTTTGCCTCACCAGTCGATGATCTTTACACCTTTATTCTATCTCAAAATTTTATTTTGCTTGATTGTCACACTTTGTTTTTGAATTATATTTGATTATCGAGAACGTGATAAATATTCCCGATTTTACTCGTGATTTGATATTGATGATAATGACGATAAATTGTTTTATATATTGAATTACGATGCACAACAAACGCAACGAGTTTTTCGAAAACGGTAATAATTTATTGTTACGTTTGCGCGCATATATCGCGTGTTCCATTCAGAGGGGTTGTCGGAACAGATGAGAGACGCGTTGCCAAACGTCGACTGGGTTCGCGGAGGTGAATCAGAAGAGACGCGCGCTTTGCGAACTGAGCTTGCGTAAAGAAAGCGAGTGGTCCAATCCCAATCCCCTTGTTCTCTCGGGATCACCACGTGCTTTCGTGGGTTCGTGATAGGACCAATCGCGAAGTGAAATTTTGCTGTGTCTAACGAAGTTGTTTGTCGACGATCAGCACGATTTTATCATTGTTATGTCTATGCCTCGAATGTGATAGCTTCATTTAGACAGAGCCCTGTCGTGCATAGGGGAGTAATAACAGTAAAATAAAATGAAATTAGTCTACCAAAATATATAATGGCAGAGATAATAAAAGTAAGCTTCGCAGCTCTCTTAGCTTTCTCAGGCAAATTAGTTCTATAACTCTAGAATTTCTGGAAAAGTTTATTTTCTCGCGAAAAAAACTTATGTAGTATGCTAATTTGTTGATTCTCGTGAAATTTCTGACTACAAATCACGATCGAATTGCCATTTATCGATTTTAATGAAGTTTCAAGAAGTGGATTAAAAAAAAGAAATTAAGCGTATGCTATTATTCATTTTTGACAAAATTTCTATAAAATTCATCTTGATAAAAAACTTTTGCGTGTGTAAAGCGTCCACTGCAGTAATTGAGAATTAGAATATTCTATTGATTAATATCAGCTCATAATATTTTTCTGCTATAATGACGATTAAATGGCGATATGATCGCTAGGTAATTAAATAATTTATATAAAAGACAAATTTATTTTATCAGAAAATATATTTTTAAAATTTAATGGTATTTTATTTTGCATATTTAAATTGCAATATATATATATATATATATATATATATATATATAAAAATTTAAATTAAAAAAAACTGTATTTCTATCATATACATTTTTTGATATATGAAAAATGGCGAAACAGAAAAACCGCAAAAAAGAATTTTGAATGCAATAATTCAAGTACAGCAATAAATCGGTGTTGGAGAGACTATCACTGCCATAGGGTCGTAAAATAAATGCGACGTACAGGAAAAAGTTTCAATCGAGGTTTCACAGAGCACCTTTTGCTGCACGCTTGAGTAGGCGCCGATCATCCGAAAGATCACGACGATTCCTTCCGTCGCGACATCGTCTTACATTCTGTTCCCTACGCTTTTTATAGAACATGCGGAATTGGGTTTAAGGATTTTTTTATATGACGATAACATGATGATGATAATTTAATACGATAGTGTTATCTATTTTGAAATTGTTCAATTATTCACTATGTATCACGTGACAAAGAGTTGGCGAATTAGATTTAAAAAATACAATAAAAAAATGTATAAATAAATTTTCTCTAAAAGAGTTGAATAAATTAAATAAGAAATATTTCGATAGAGATAAATATTCTGTGAGATAAATATTCTGTGATTGTTTATGTGAGATTTCCGTTGCGATAGTATATTTCTTATTTTTAGAGATAAGATTATTTTTAGAGATGAGATTTTATATATGTGTGAACGCGGAGAAAAAACCATAGAATGAGACTCAGCCGGAGAATATAAGAGTTTCCTTTGAGTAAATTAATTATCATTATAGATAATTATCGTTAAGACTACGAGATGCACCTTGTCGAGAAGTAAACGAGATGATGATTATATTTAATCAATAATATACATTACTAGAAATGTGACAGAATGATGAATTTTATTACGACTAACATCAACTATATTATATTCTACACGCACTCTTGCCTGTAATATTTCGACAAGCTGTTATTAAGTACTGAGGTGATATAGTCGAATAGTTGAACAAAGTTTTATAAATTAAAACCATTTCAATTTTCTTTTTGTCAAACAAAACACGAAGCACACTCTACAAATAACTCTCGATAATATATTTTCTTATGTTGTCATGAAATACATTTAAAATGCTAAATAACAGATAAGAATTGTCAAAGTGCATAAATGTCATGCAAACAGATTGCATTCCATCGTTGTATCATTAAAATTGACGTCTATTTTTATCGCGGAACTATGTTGCAGCTGTCGAATCACAGCTCATTATAAATCTCGTGACAGCACTTCGTCGTCTTAAATACTTTTTTTCAAAAAGAAATAGTTTAATCATGTTGTTTTACAAAGTACACATTATTGTATTCCTTTTGAGCATTCTATTTTCACTTTTCGGTTTGATGAGATTAAATTATGTCAAATTCCCTGATGATTAGAATATAAATTTATACGCCCAGAGCAATAATTACGATTTTATTTCCGTGTCTAGAAGACGAAATTGTTCGTGTTTGTAGATTATCGATTTTCTCTTTTATAAGCGCGAGTTCGAGATCTGACGAATTCGAAATTTTATCGCGGACTTTTAGCATGGGATACGTAAAAAAATTTGATTAATATGATTTAAATGATTGATTACAGAGTTTTAACGCTATCACTCATTTTTTGTGTTAAATTTTTTGAACAGTCATTAAATCTAAAGTGATGTATTAAAAGCAGCATTGTATGTGAAGTATATAAAAAGCAAATCTTCAAAATTCATTTTTAATGTTATTATATTTCATATTTTTTAAATCAAAGAGATATCCAAAAAATAAATTTTTTTAATGCGACACATAGTTCGATATATTTTAAAAATTTATAAATAAGGACATTTAATCTAAATGTAATAATGATATACAATAGCAATTAAATTGAATACAGAATTCAATGTGATTCATGACTGTGCATTAGTTACTATATTTAGATAGTAAAGCAAAGTGAATGACATGAAGGGATAATCCATTAAACTCTTTTCCTTGCACGTATTTAGAGTATTAGTGTTATTCGACGCGGAATTATGAGGATAAATTATGGGGATGATAGAGCGACACACACGAAGGCTAGGAAGGGACGATTGAGTTACTAAAAGATGTTGTCTCTCGTGATTAATAACTCTTAGTCCCTAAATGGCAGTTTGCCTTATCTTATTCTCTTCCAATTCGCTAACCAATTTCGCCGAATTATGGCAGTAGCATTACTAGTTTTTTTCTAATCGTGGAATAATTTGTTCGTGTGAGTGGTCACAGTGTGACACAAAAAGTTTCAGTGTCAAGATTCTTGAAGAAAATAAGTAGAAATGAAGTAGGATAAATCGTACGGCGCCGACCGTAGCAAGCTAGGTCCCTGATAATCTGCTTCTCGGAGCGAAAGTTCCGAGATTTTGGTAAATTACGATTGATGTTTCTGATTATAAGTGAGAAAGATTACATATATTAATACAAGATACACATATTAATATAAGATTCTATCCGCGAGCATTACATGCAAAAATTATTACACTAAAATTAAAAAAATTTATATTTTTTTAGTTTTTATTTAGTTTAATTATAAACTCTTTTTACAAAGAGAGAACAAGATGCATTTTTGAAATTTTACAACATAAAGTTGATGCAATATAGAATTCTATTATTAGTAAATTTTTTTCGCAACAGCAATGTATAAAATATATAATTTTAAATCTAAACATATAAATTTAATGAAATGCATGCTATGACTTTAAACGAATATTTTGCATACTTTATATTTTTTCTGTGTGTATAAATTATTTATTATCGATTAAGAAAGAATAATACAATATTCTCATATTGATTTTATATTTAAAGTCAGATTGAGAGTAGTAAAACTTACATTAAGCAAACTGGATATACTACTTATCGTAAAAGCTACAAATAGTTGAAACAGTAGAAACAAACAGTATATAGAAACGCAGAAAGAAGAAAGGGAAGATCGTGAATGTAATTCGGAAGTCGTAATTTTCGAAAGAAGGTATATGAGTCACTCTCTCAGTTAGATTGCCGAGTCGTTAAGCACTTCTCTTCATTGCGTAAAGAGAAGAAGATAGTTGAAGTAGCTTTCGAAATTTCGTCGTTCGTTTGCCAAACTCTTCGTTCTCGTCTTCGATCAACGTGTGTAACGAACCAGGACGTTGATACGACTCATTGAGACACTCTATATACTTGGCCAAAAACACTGATAGAGTTCTTTGGGGACTGTAATTATGTTTGTTAGTAATAGTTGTAGTAATCGCAAAAATGACATTTGATATCATTATTAGAGAACTCTTCAAAAAAGATTATTTATATCTCTAAATGTTATTTTAATTTAAAAACCCGGTATTATAAAAATAATACTTTTGACTTATACTACAATTCTTATAAAAATAATAATATATATATAAAACTATAGCTTTATCTCTTTTATTTAAGAGAAAGAAAGCGAAATACAAATAAATTTTGTTTTAAAATTAGGGAATAATATTGTATATATATATATATATTTTTTAATGTATGTGTATATGTAACACTAGAATTGTATTAATAAACTGCGAAGGGATGACAAGAACATTTATTTAGAATCATCGCAGTTTCTACGAAATATTTGACTGTGTTTGTCCAGTTGTTCTATCTGCCTAGATAGTTTATTTTCGTCCGTATTGATTGCGAGATGAAAAATTGCACAGATTCCTTATCACAGTGAATAGTTGGTGAACTGATAAGTTTTATTTGAATCCTCAAAATAAATCCAAGTGATAATTAATCAATGAATGGGTGTTTTAATAATTTAATATTTTATCTTAATTTTGATAACAGTCGCGCGATATTAAATAGATTGACAGTATCGATTAAATACTATACAGTTCATTAACTTGAAATTGATATTTTTTTGATGAAAATTTGTTTTTTGTTTTTGTGATTAATCCACGCAAAATTTTGTTAAGATAAATAAAAATTTGAAATTATTATATTTAAAAAATAAAACATTTAAAATTGTATTATTTTTAGAGATTAATTCTTAAAAATATTTCAATTTATAGCTTATTATTTAAAACAATTGAAAATGTAATAAACACATTAATATTCTATTTGTATTAAAGAAAAATATTTACAGATAAAAAATATGTTTTTCAGATCTTTTACTATTATATAAAACAGAATATTTTTAATTTTTTTAAATTCAATTTAATCTTGAGAAAGAATCATCTGTTTCTCATTTATTGTAATGTTAAAATCGTAATGAGCGCTACCATGTGTAGATAGATATTTCTATTTCATTCGTGATAACTATTGTGTAAGTATAGTATGCTAGGGAATGGTGGTGAACCATAGCTTACAAATCTGTGACCGGCAAAGCAGTTTTCCCTCAAGATTCTCTTGAAACATGGTTATCTGATTCAGATAAACTTGCACGTTGTATTACATCAACTTTGAAAGCTGAGTATGCATAGTGGGCCGTGCATTTTTTTGCAAAGAATTTTCAACATTTTTAACTATTATCTTATAACTCTTAATTATTATTTGCTGTAGCAAATATATACAATATAGTAGATTGCTGCAAGAATTTTAGTGTAATATACAATCGTAATGTAATACTGAATAAGTGAGCATATGACAGCAATCAATTTCGGTTGGAGTATTTTTCTTGATCGTTCTGTACGATGTGAAATACAACGACCTGATTTTACGAAGCTCTAATCGCTTTGAAAAATGGAAAGTGGTGTCGTGATAAGTTTTCGATCTCTGTCAGTGACAGGATGATAGCGAATCTCTATCTCTTTTTATACGCATATCTTTACATCCACGAATAATGGAAGGTTTTTCTAGCCAAGATTCTCTCTCCTGGTCCCTTTCTCTTTCTAAAACAGGCGATGCTCCTGACAGAAGGTTCGGATTTATTCACTTGATGACGAAGGGGATTAGAATCCATTGAGACCCTCGAGAGATATGATCATCCTTTCCGTACAAAAAATCATTGTACGCTACCCTCGGTATTATATCAAAATATTGATAGTGTTTCTGATAAAAACATCAAATATGTTCAAAATCGTTCATAAATTCGTATTTGCAAGTATCTTAATAAGACTCAATTATGTTTTGTAAATCATTATCACGATTCTAATAATTAAAAAAAAAAATCTTAAAAGTTTTAATTAATAAGAATAAACAGGGTGTGAAAAAACATTACATTCAGTACTTAATTATATTTTAGATGTTTTAAAAAATTGTTTTAACAATTTCAAAAATATTTTTAAATCTCAATTATATTATATACATATTTATGTGTGTCTGCACACATATTTATATATTAGATTATTTATTTTGCAAATTGAATACATTGTACTATTCAGTATAATTGTATTGTACATTGTACCCTTTTTTGTTTATTGTCAATTTTTTTATAGTGATTGTATTAAATTCGAAAGCATTGCTTCTCATTAGAAATTTAACGCGAGTTATTTCATTATACACATAGCTATGAAATGCATACATGCAGAGCTCGCATGCTGCATCTTGACAAGTATTAGGAGGCACTAGGAATCAACTTGTTGCATTCATGTTCGTCAGATCGATAATTCAAATTCAATGTCAACTGTATCTATTAGTTGTATTTTAGCTTTATTCCCACTTTTTATCAATGCTTGCAAAATATCTTGCGTTTTAACAAATTTTATGACTTATATGATTCATAATTATTACATTTAATTTTTTTTGTAAAAATTTATTATATTTGCATAATTTCTTTTTCTGCGGATATATCATTTTTTAATATCAAGAAATAGAAATCTGAGAAAAGTTATTACAAGCTTACATAATAATGTATATCTACACTGAAAGGACAAGATGTTTGCATTATATCGTATTGTGACATTTTATTTTCTTAAATGATTCGTGTGATATTTTAAAAAAATGTTATTATAATTTAATCTTACATCCGGCAAAAGCTTTAATGACTTTCCGCATCTGCTTTTTCGTTTTCTCTCTCTTTTTCATCCACGATTAACTTTTAACACACTTTAAATGAACATGTCTATAAAAAAGACCGACTTTCACACAACATCGATTCACTGACAGATTTATTTCCGAGCGACTAATAAATCCTCATTAGTCCTGTGAGAAAACAGATCATTCCTATGAATAGTATATTGTTAAAGATTCGTTATTAAAATATCTAGATTAGGATACATAGTTATTCAGAAAGATATATGAAAATATACACAAAAAATAAAGAAATAATTTTTAGATATCTAAAATATTTTGTTTGTACAAATATAATAGATATATAAATAATAGTGAAAATCAATAAATTAACACTGATAATATGCATAAAAAGATTAAATTCTATTTGTTCAACAGCTCAATTAGATTGTGCGAAATGGTTCAAATGCGCGACCGTATAATTAGTTTAGAATCAATTACGTGATAATTGCAGTGATGGTCGTAGCTATCTGGTTAGGCGTTCGTGTAATTAAGGCCTTGCTAAATAAGAGCAAACTATAAAAAATGTATCTTTCTTCACGTACCTTTTCTCTAATATTCTTGTTGTTAAATTGCGTCTTAAAAATGGCTGTGAAATATCTATTAGAAAAGTGACGTCACAAATAATTAAACTTCTTGTAAAAGCATATATTAAAAATGTGTCGTAATGAAAAAATTAATTTTATTTAAATAATAATTGGGATACAATATTAGAAATGCAAATCAAAATTAAAGAATTAATAAATAATATGAATAAACGATAAGCAAACTTCTCTTTCGCATGTCGTACGCAAACATGATGAATATCGTCTGATGTCGACATTTACGACTAACGAATTCGTCCGGGAACAATATTTTTGAGAGTGCAACGTGGAAGCCGTTAAACTCATTGCAAACCGAAGGATTTACGGATGCGATTTCCGCACGCGCTACATGTCTGTGCATTTCCAGTAACAAGAATATTTGCGACAGACTGACAGATGTATGTATAGAAAGGAAAAGAGAGAAAGAGAAAGACAAGAAGTACGAAAGGTCGACGTCTTTTTTACGAGATTCGTCGCGAATTGCAGTGGACAATTTCGGGCGACGTCCTACGCAGAAAACGTAAAGCGTTTCTCGATTATAATTGCGGTAACGACGCCTACCGTGGAAGGAAACGATCCCCGGAGATAACCGAATCCTTTTAGATGTCGGAGCAGTCTTGCGTTTTCGTATCGAGGATCATATCTAGATTATATTTCGTGCGGTTAATCCGTTTGTCAGAATAAAATTCATAGTATTACAAATTATCAATTTGATATTAAGCAGGTAAATAATTTTCATCATCACATTTTTATGTGTTATAATAAATCATAAATAATAATTTATAAATTATCGAAAATTTTATTAATATAATTTTCGTTGATATTTTTAATATAATCTTTAATGTGGAAAATGACAGCAGACTTTTGCTCTTCATTTTTACTTCTCTTTCTCTCAAGAGAATCAGACAGAGAGGCGTCTTCGCGACAATAGGCATTTTAGATAGAATTTATCTTGATGAACTTACGTGTCGGCTTGGCGCGTTGAAAGCATTCGCTGCGGGGGCACGAAAAAAATAACTTTTTTAA
This sequence comes from Nylanderia fulva, assembly GCF_048542155.1. Taxonomy (NCBI): domain Eukaryota; kingdom Metazoa; phylum Arthropoda; class Insecta; order Hymenoptera; family Formicidae; genus Nylanderia; species Nylanderia fulva. Next base: position 2,648,741 of record NW_028190161.1, on the reverse strand, counting down.
GAGAGTCCAAGAGTAATTTTTATGGTACCTCTCTCATCTGCGTTGTCTTACGGTCAGACACAACGGCGGTTCCTCCTTGAGGTGTTTCACTTGTATTCAACATTATCGCGTACGCGTGACGATTCCATGCTGTGTCGACATGGCGCATATTTTACATCTTTTATCGAAAGCGTTTGCTAGGTCAGACACCAGACGCCGCGAGAAAATGCGGGCAACTTTGGATTTTAATCCGATGGAATTTTAATCTCTGGATTTTTCCTTCTTTTTTAAGCGAATCTAGGGATAAACTCAGGGACGTAACTAGCTTAGATTTAGATCAGGAAAACTTTTTGCGCTTTCTCAGCACACAGTGCAATCTTTGAGAGAAGTTTCGTCGTCTTTGCTTTTCCAATTACATATATCGAGTGCACTAATACCTATTTCCGATCAAAATTAAAGTAATTGGATTCTGAGACTAAAGGAACGCGAGAATAAATGACCACAAACAAATATCAACAAACGAGCATGAAAAAGTATTAATGAAAAATAATTTTAAGTTAATATGTTGTTTTTGTGGTATTTTTTAAACAAAATTAAAGTTGAGTAAAACATTAGTTAGATAAAAGATTATTTTTAAATATTTTATATTTTAATTTTAATTTTAATATATATACATATGTGTGTGTAATTAATTATAAAATAATTATAATATTAATTAATATTTTAAATGAAATTAATATAAAAGTAATTTAAAATATATTGTTTTTTCAAAATAAATAAAAATGTTCTCTGGAGTATTTTAGATCCAGATCGTCCTTTAGATTTACATATATCTTGTGTCACGAAACTCTTATAAGTCTCCAAAGAGATTTTACATCATACACATATATATGTATCATATTTATGTTTGTATTTATTTACATATTTTATTTTCTGCTTTTATCTTTCATGTATATGGTACTTCGGAACAATCTACTTTGATTATATTTTTTGCATATTAGCTTTTTCATATTTTTTATTGAAACATAGGAAATAAAATAACATTTTTTAAATAATGAGAAATAATATTTTAATTAATTAAATTGTACTATAATTTTTTATTCTGTTATATAAGCACAAACTATAGGAATTTAGGAAGTTTAAGAAAATTTTATTTCTCTTTTGAACATTAAAATATATATCAAAGACATTTTTAAAAGTTTGTGTGTTAGATATGGTCAATCTTTTTTTAATGTTTATGATTAATTTTTTTCTTAATACAATTTGAATATAGTTTTAAAATAATTTTTTATAATATAAAATTAAATTAAAAGTATACAAATTGTTCGGCGCATTTAATAGTACTTTTTTGAAATAGTAATTAATTTGAACGTTGCTATAATGTAAATTTTCTATTTGTATGTTACAGTTAACAAAATTCGGGAGTGCCGTTAAAAGTATCGCGCGTATTAATCAACGACTTTGACGATCCTGACAACCTGAGAGGAGAAGACAGGCCTAGAAGGGCATCGGGCAGAGCGACCCTAAAGTGAGTACCGTTATTAGTATATTAATTATAAATCATATTATGTGTGTGTGCATTACTTAACAAGCAATAATTATAAACGAGAAAACATGTTAATGGATCGTATAAAAGGTAGGTGACAAGTTTTTAACGATGATGGGATTTCATTGCCCTAGGCTAATATTTTCGAGAGATATTTGATGCAGGTATTTAAGTAAAACAAAAAATTGATTTGTTGTTCTCTTGACGCATTTCTAAATTTTTTGCTCTTGCTTTGATTTATGAATCTTATATGTGTCAGTTCGTCATTTATCTGACCATTTCTCTCAGGGCCGTATTGAAAAGAATTTAAAATATTTATTCATATTTAATTCTGTGCTATTTCTGCATAATATATAATTAACGATAAATGTACGCTTGTTCAAAGATCTTTATACAATTGAGATATTCAATGAAAATAACATTTTTAATCGGACATAAAATAATTTTGCATATTTTCCTGTAATTTATATTTTTCTCTCGATATATTTTGCTTTAGCTCTATCTTATTTTTATTCTTTGCCATTCGTTTTACAAGTAGAATTAGAAAACCGATTAGATAAATAATTAGATAGAAAAAATAGAAAATTTACTGAATTATATTTAAAAAAGGAATGATTAAATTATTAAAGCCTAATATTATATTTATTTTACGTGCGTGTGTGTACGTGCAAGAGCGCTTTCTCATGACTTGTTCTCGAACGCAAACGGGATCAATGTTTTAATGTGACTCTGCTTTGATGACGTCAGTTTTCTAATCTTCATTTGGGTTGTACAAATTTGAAAGCCAATTTCTCTGTGAGTTTGGTGAATATCTCATATCTATGTTTTAAATTTGCTTTACAAAAAGCTACCTTAAATTACATCTTAAATTCACGAGCCAATGCTGATAAAGAAACACAGGTACATATATATACACATACAACACATAGGAAAAATGAGAGAGGAAGAGAGAGAAAAGAGAAACTTGTTATTTTTTTATTCATACAACATGTTTAGAACAATATCAAAATCAGAACAGACATATCTCTTGTTTGATAATTATCTTAAGCAATTTATCGAAACATTATTCTCCATATCTTTTATCTTTTAATTGTTTGACGCATTTTACACGAATTTCCATATTTGCATAACTATAATTTTACGTTTGTCAGTTATTCAGCAAGAGAGAGTTCCTTTGGGACGAACATAAAGCGACAAGTTAGTATACCAGTTTTTGTAAGCATCGTTATTTGCGATACCGTAATTTCGCCCCTTATGTCGCGATGCGAGAGCTTCCGTCTCGCGAGATATCTGGGCCAGCGTAAACTCGGAGGAGAAACCATGTGTGCCCGTCAACCCGATGCGCGAAATACCTTATAAGGAAGGATTATTACAACCAGTGCGAACAGCCGTGATACAAATGCCGCTGATCCGTTTTAGCTGGATTATTTCTTTTCCGTGAAAATTAAAAGATATATCGATAGAGATTTATCATTGATTGAAATTATAAGACCATTAATTTGTGACGGCTATTACGCTCTTATCGAACTATTTACTGATATATAATTAAAGAAATGTCTTTAATTTGCGAGAAGAGATGAAAATATTTATAGATATATTTAAAAAAAATTTATTTAGTGATTTAATTTTATAATATATAGTGACATGTTTAAAAGAAAAAAATGTTGCGGATAAAAGATATTTTCATTTCAAGCATATATTATCGAATTTTATTGAGTTAAAAAACTTGCAATATATTATGATATATATAATAAGTTTTTCTTAATATTCATATTTTATATTTTGTAATGATTCTTTGATATTAATACTTTATGATACATGAGTGATTTATATTATGTGAAACGTAATTATTTTACATATAAATAGAGATTTAATTCCGCGATAACGGTCCAAAATTTTATCTCTTTCATATAAGTAGTACTAACTGCGACAAAAACGCCAATTATTATTCGCACTGTAAAATCGCGATTTTCCGTTTTTGGCCGTTCGCCAGCAAAGCAAGTTGTACGCATGTGATTTCTATAGAGAAATGTCACAAAATGTTTAAAGTTAAACCAGCGATGTGTGTGTTAAAAATGCACCGCGATTTTACTACCGCTCCAAATATTAATGCCAGTTGACACGTTCCCATTTCGCGACCAATTTCAGTAATAACTTTTCGCATTACTTTTTCTTTTTTGATCTAAATTAGAATTATCGTCTATGATTTTAATCTAAAAAGATTTTGGCCAATAATTCTTATTTTTTGAAATTTTCTATTATGAATGATTGCCTTTTCATCATTCTTATTTCCGATGCCTATTATTTATAGAAGATCTTAAGTATCTCTGAATACGAGATTTAAATCGGGGAAACCCTTGACTCAAATGTTTTCGTTCGGAAGTACTTGATTTGTTACGTAAACACATAGCTAATAAAAATTCATCTACTGTCGATCAATACCATCTACGTATTAACGAAAGTAAAAGTGTTTACATTGACACCATTAGTCTGTCGAAACGCGATGAGATTTAAATTTTTTTATTTTCAATGTGTACAATTTACAAATATATCAATAATTTGTTATCATGAAATTTTAGTTACTAATTATGTTAATAAATTTTATAAAACCATAACTGGCAAACGTATAATTATAGTTATGCAAATATAGAAATTCATGTAAAATACGTTGAACAATTAAAAGATAAAAGATAGAAAATATTTTGATAAATTGCTTAAGATAATTTTCAAATGAGAGATATATGTCTATTCTGATTTTAATATTGTTCTAAACATGTCATGAATTAAAAATTTTTAATTACGATTTCTCTCCAAAAATAAGTTTAACAAGGTTATATCAATTTTCGATCTAATCATAATCTAAGGAGAAAACTCAATGAGAATAATATCAATTTTTATTTTAATTCTTTTCATACAAATTTAAAATTAATAATGACTAAAAAAAACTTACAAGTATTTATATTGACACAAAATAAGATTTATTTTAAATCTTTGAAATTTAAAAGTGGTTGAAATATTTGTGCCGATCACAAATAGTAAAAAAATGTGAATGCCTATTGAAATTTGGGACGATCAATTATTTATAATTTAACAATAATTGATCGCTCGACTAACCTGCCTGCTCATGCACGTGGGAGCCAAATTTGACCGTCACTTGCTGAAGAAAAATGCCGATGGCCCCGTGCGTGCCGTGCGATAGAATTTGTACCAGTAGACCCACGAGGAGAACAACCCAACCCCAGCCACCCTCCGGGTAGTAGTGCTGCTTTAGTGTTAGCAATTGTCTCAGGTCGGCGACCAACTGGCGCGACGCTGCATGCGTCTGTTCCGGTGCAACTGGCGAATGATCGCTGCAAGCGATCCCGCTGTCATGGAATGACAGCCGCGGCAGCGATCGGCTGCGACAAAGCAGCGCAGTGGCGATCGGCGCCGCCAATTTCGTCGAATCGCTTCTTCGATTGACGACGATCTTGGCCGCGTTTCGGTTCATCGTCTCATAGACGGAGGTTGCAGCATCATCGCGATTCAAATAACCCGAATACTTTTGCATATGAGATTGTCGATCGTAAGGAAAGTGCGTCTCCCCGCAGCTTTCGCATTTTCTCGCTCCGCCAGGCTCCGCGCAAGGAACGACGATATCTGTTTCCTGATTCCTCGACTCCGCTCGATTCCCGATAGCGTTCCTCGCGGACGCGGATCGTCGTGTTCTTCCGGGCGATCGCGCGCGGTTGTCTTTCGCGAAGATGTGAACGACCTTACGGGTTGCTTCACCTCGCGGAGGAGCTTCGTGAAGCATGTCTGTGTTAGGTATAGCGGCGGATACAATGACATTATCCCCGTGAGAATACGCGCGACTTTGCCGCGAATTGATTTCCATCTTCTCTTTGTTGCAGTCATCTTTATGGCTCTCGATATTTCTGATAAGCTCGGGTTTGTTCGAGCCAATCGTTTTATCAGCATCGGGGGAGTGATATGCTGATTCGCATGGCTCGTTTGCGCGATTGTTTATCGATGCAACTTTTACTTCAGCTTGAACAGCGCGCCTTTTTCTTACGTCGCAATATTCATTATCGATAGTTTCGTTCGAATTTTGATTTTCTTTGATTTCGTCAATTGGCGGGAACAAGCAGGAAATTTCAAGCTTACCATTTAGGTTGTTAAATCTCTCGTTTTCCCTTTCACATGTAATTATCTTACGTTCGTTAACGATATCATTACGAATATCGTCATCCATTTTGTCTTTAGTAACATCCGATTTGTTGGCGATTTGAATGTCATTTTCAATACATGGTTTTTCTTGCTTTGACCGTTCTTCATCATCTGGTGTACAATGATTCCCGATGATGGCGTTGCCATTATCAAAATACTTTAATACGTGATTAGGATCGCGGATTTTTAATTGGCTAATTGGCTCTTCGACGTAATCGGCGCGGTGATTATTATAATAATCGGTCCAAGATTTGCTCATTACGCGCGCTTTGTTTGAAGATCTTGACGGTTCCGCAGCTGTTGCAGACGTCACTTGGTATTCGTCAACTTCGAGATTTCTACGAGAGGCTGCCATTATCCGAATTTCTCTTTCTCTGATTTCAAGATGTCACATGACTTATGGTTTTCGTCGTTTTCGTTCTCTTCACTGACGTCGCCGTCTTCGTCGTCGTCGTCGCTCCCCTTCCTCGGTTTCTTCCATCTCCTTCCTGATCAGAGATCCAAGGCTCGAAAAATGTTTGTCTCGAAATTTGAATTTTGCAATCGAAACGAAAGATTGAATCGCGATTACATTCTTAATGCATTATTTTTGTCGCACAAAGAAATAATTTGAATTTTTTATAAACATTTTAATATTATTTTTATTATTTAGCATAAACATGATGAAATTATAATCCATTTTTTTGTATAAATAAGGATATAAATAATTAATTTATATTATATAAAATATCTGTAACAGTATTTTTTAGAGAAATTTTTGTCGAGTATAATTTGAAATCCTTTATTTTTTTCCTTTTTTCAGTTCATACTTAGACTACGAGTATCAATAATCAATTCAATTTGAAAATAAAAATTGAAATTTTGTTTTGCACGCAAACCATCTAAATTCAAATTATCGCCACCTTCGTGTGGACTCTAATTTATTACAGCTGAAAGCGATAAAGTCTTCGCAAATACAATCGTAATTCTCACATTTTACGGTGATCATTATTTAATTGAAAAATCTCGTAAAACTTCGGAGAACAGTTTCCGAAGGATAGAATAAATTTTCTTAAGACGAAGGATGCGCCAAGATTGTCATAACGAAACCGCGATTGTGTCAGTCGCAAAAAACTTTTGGAAAAGTTTTCATTCCTCAGTAACCCGGAGGTTCTCGTAGATAAAAAAAAAAGCCCCCCATTTCAGTAACGATCGTAATTAAAGTTCGAGCTGAACGAGTCCCCCTGTCCCCAAGATATACGATGGTCGAGTGCAAGGGGATGCTGTAGATAGATCTCACAAACAACCGGGGAAACAACCGGGCGCGACACGCTCAGCGCGCGAACTGAGAGAGCGCTCATCTCGGCGCGCGAGTGCCGTCTCTCTGCGGCTGCGGCCCGCGGCATCTCTCTGCTCCGGAGGAGTGGAGTCGTCGCGGATTGTGTCAGGCTGTCGGACGCGCGATCGTCGTCGTTCCCTCTTCCTCCGTCACCGCTCGCTCTCGCTGTTCTGTTTCATCTCGGGGTATCTGTTCTATGCCACTCCACTTTCCCTTCCACCGCAATGACGTCGTGCGTCATTCATCAGTAGATATGTCTTAAGGATGCTGGCCGTTTCTACTTCTTACGGACGTATCGGCGATTTTTTCCTTACGGACTCTTCTCGGTGGCGGATCGCTATTTTTCCCGCCTTTTCCCGTCTCCTCCGCGTCAGTTGTCAGTTCGTTGACTCGACTATCGTTCATCAGGAGCCTAGTTACTTTCTCTGTTTGCTTTTTATGTTGATCAATGTCGCTGTTACGCGCTGAGACTTGCCGGAATGATCTTGAGTATTTATCTTGGACCGTAATAAATCGTACTATCTTTGTACCTAACTATGCGTATCTCTGTGAAAATGATCGTGTATTACGGAAGTAATCCGTTGAAAGGCGAATCTCTCGTTTCGCTCCTTCGAGGATAACTCTTGAATCTATGATTGTGCGTGCAAAGTCTTTATTAGTATACGTTTCTTATAATATCGATTGTCGTGGGCGAAGAAATTATGAGCGTAACTTTGTTTCTTACATTTCTTTTTATTAAATTTTGCACATATATTGTCTGAACGTATTGATGAAATTATTGCTAAACATGTTATTACAACAAAGTAAAATAAATAGTTTTGCGATTTTATTTATTATTTTAATAATGATCGTATTTGAATTGTACTACAGTGATGTTAAAGGCCGCATATATTTGTTTCTATTAATTCTTATTTCGAATTTACTGCATTTTCAATTCTAAATTTGTACGCTTAGTCTATGAAGAGAAAGATAAAATAGTACAATAATATATTTGCACAGAAATGTAACTATGATATGCATTATATCTTTTTTCGCGAATTCGAACGCGGAAAACATATGATTCGTAGTAAAACTTCGAGCTCATGAAACTTTAAATTTCGAAACTTTGAAAGTTTTCCTTTGAATCGCTAAATGATAAATGGATGATATTTTCTACTTAATAATTCATTATGTGGAGCAAATCTCACAAAGGAGTCATTTTATCTTTTCTCGTTGAAGGTCGATGATTTCGTGACCATTGCCTTTAAATAGACAGTTAGTCAGCCGAATTACATTCGTCTGTATAAGCTGTCATAAGCTGTGCGTGCGAAAGGTGAATCTGAGTACAATGTATTACACAATCGCTTTGCGTGCATGATTTGGTACTTTCTCCGACAGACTCGCGTTAACAATAATGACGACACAAAAAGATTCTTTCTGAGCGAGCGGGAGGTAAATTTTTTTGGAAGAGATAAACGTATCTCGCAATCAGTTTTAATTCTCCCCGACTTGGTTTATCTTTGGTTTTAATACAGCTAGTCCTGCTTGTACATAAACATTTTTACGATAGGCAAAAGTCATTTTATTACACAAGGAATAAAAATCTAAATTGCCGCGATAATCTTAACTTTTCCGTTCTCGCACCGAAAAATCCCTTTCGCGAATCTCATACGGTTCCTTTGACAAGCCCTCCGTAAATCCCTGTCCGTTTTATTCATATCCTTTTTGTGGACATTATTCTCTCGTTACCCAAAATATATGAATTGAGGAGTATCCAGATGTTATTGTAGTTATATATCTGTGGATTAAGCGAATATTTTATTAGACTGAGATCGATAAAAAATATTCGCTGTGAAGATTGATTGTAGGAACTTCAGTATTACTTTGAAAAAAAGAGTTTTAATAGAATTTTTTGCCGTATTATTTATTTAATTAAATTGCGGAAATAAATTATATATATTCGCAACTTTCATCTTTTTATTGGTAACAAAACATTTAACATATGAATATAATATATGTGTATTGTATATATAAAACATTTTTTATATTCTTATATTTTCAGAAATAATTGTGAAATGATATTTTACTTAAATTAATATAAGAGTTAAATCATTTGAAAAATAATTATTTATGCTCGTACTAGAAAATTAAAAGTGTATGAGTTGTCAAAATCACATGGTTGAATGAGATCAATTTAAGATAAATTTATCCCCGTCACGAAAATGATTCGCAATTTGCAAGGGGAAAAAGATAAAGATTACTTTACTAAAGGCTTTGGTCTGCTTTAACCAAATGCTTGTGTCATGCTAGGTCTCGTATTGTTCGCGTGTCATTCCGTTAGGACTTCGTCAACACTCTTTCCGCGTGTCACGTTTCAACCCGTTATTACATATCGATTCGATATGGCTGTTTATGGAAGATGCGAATAGTACAATACTGCTGACAAGGAACAGTGTTCTCCAATGATGGACGAACAAAGAAACTGTCGAGCAGCTATTACTTGAACAAAACGTTATGTCTGACAGGGCACAGTTTAAAGGCACAATACTTATGAATTGAAGTATGTCATAGTACAATGTAGACTTTTACCCTCAGTAATACAGTCAATTTCCGATTTTATTAATATTATTATATTAATATTATTTGATCCACATTCAATATATTTTTTGTATCAGAAAAGATAGTCGTTAATATTTTAAAGTTTATACTTTATAAAGACTAAATATCTTTAAATTAAAAATATAGTTTGCATACCTTAAATTTATTTTATAAATTGTAAATCAGAATCAGATTATTTCAGTAAAAATTAATTTGTAAAATAATTTGATGAGTTTATATTAATTTTTTACTTTTAATCACTTTACTGTTATACCAGATCGAGAATTCTGTGTTGGTACGTTAGAAAATTTATTATTCTCCATATTGAAAATTTATTATTCTTAAAATCTATTTGCGAAACATCTTTGAGCATAAATATTAGCAATTAATTCTGGTACATTTGTTTTTTATTTACGATTCGCTGTATGTGATTTTCAGAAATGGAAATGCTAGCGTAGCATGTATTAAGTTAGCATTGCCATTTTTAATATCATTCCTACTAATTATTAAAAGTAATACATAATACGAAATTAGAAACAAATAAATTAGTAATAGTAATAATTAGCCATACATCCAAGTCAATTCTCATGATAAAAAAACAGATTAACAAAGATCTGAATGACATCCAAGGAAATAGAAATCTCAGAAATTAAAGAGAGTCCTCGGTTAGGAATATCTGAGAAATTCTTTTTCTTTTTCCGTAACTCAATTGCTGAAAGCTTTTGGTAAGCCTCCCAGATTATTGCTAGAAGACGATGAACATAAGTTTGTCGCGGATTCGTGCATTGAAGTCATTTCGTTGCTTTTTGTGTCAGAACGACTCCCAGCTTGATCGTCGCGAGGAACATCAAGATAATTGAATTTTTATTGTTCATTTTTTTAGTCTCAGGTACAACTAAATAGTATAAATGGTATTTTGCTTGACTATTAATCGATATATGCCGTATTTTGATCAATAAATTTATTTTAAATTAATGTTTATTATTTTAAAAAATTAAATTTAAAAAATTAATATTTTATACATTTAAAACTGTCCCGTGCTTTCAAACTACTTCTTATATGGAATCTACTTATATGGAAATATTACACTTAAAATATTTTGTAAAGCATTCGAGGCAAATATGAAAATTGTAAACTTATTTGTAGTATTATACGCTATATACACATATACACTTTCATTGAAATATTTTTAATTTATTATATTATCAAAGTAATATTAATTAATTTAAAATTCTTAATTTTAATTGAATTTAAATAATAAAAGAGAAAAGAGTTCCTAAAATAATATCTTAAAATTATATTATAGTTTCTGGATTTATTACAAAATAAATATAATAAGATTAATAATTAGGCGCATAGGTGCATATAGTAATAATTTATTTTAATTATGATAATATTAATTATTTTTATAAATTATATATTTTTTATTTTAAAAACTTTGTTGCAGTTATCTTGCTTACTAAATAATTATTTATTAAATGAAGATAGACATTATGTATATTAAATAGCAATGTAAAATTGGATAATACATAAAATACACATTTTTAATGAAATTTATGATATTTTAGAGATACATTAGATGATTTTTTATATTGAATTTTTATTGATTTTTACAAGAGCTTACTATAATATCTTGCTCGGTATTTTTGTAACGCTCTCCTCCAGTTGGTAGCGTTTATTCACAAAACAGAGAGCTATGTTATCTTCTCAACGTCGATAACTCGGTAATTAGTTAGTTATTTATCTTGTAAAATATTTTCCTCATATATGATGGATATAGTTTATTATATAGATATTTTTCGTTAAGATATTTGTCGATATAAATAAAAAAGAATTTTATTACAAAAATTTAATTTTACGTACTTTAAATTTTAGAGTTAATATATTTGTACGAAAACAGAAAAAATGGTTCGTCTTTATATTTTAATGAAAAGTATTGTATATAGCATAAAAAGTTAAAAACAAATTATAATATAGAAAATATCCTGTGAAAAATTTATTGACTAGAATATCAAATTTTTGTTGTATTATGGATTTGTTGTTTATTCAATTTAAAAAACTGTATTAGAAACATTTACAAATTAAGAAATCTGCTTTTCCCTATTTAATGTTTAGCGAGTTAAACGAGTAAAAAAATGAATCATTCGCTCATCTGTTAGATTGATCGAAAATATCACGTTTTGATGTAACAAAGTAGCAAGTTCAGGAAACTTTAATATATATCTTTCATAAGTGTTAAGGATTCCACCGCAACTTTTATCGTGCGAGAAACTCGTTTCTCACATCGCGACGCGTGCTCAGGAAACGAGGAATATAAGATGGCAAACGAGAAAGGATAATTTATTAACTATGAATAGGAAGATATTTATATCAATATGCAGAGAAATAGATCAAATATTTAAATAACCGAGCGAGTCGTAGAAATCTTCATAATATTTTTTTTTTATCTTTTTATAGTAATCTCTTCGTTAGGTAATACCTTAATGATAAATTGGTCCAGTTATTAGGTTGTATTCAGATAAAAGAAATTAGATTTTTTGACAGATTAATGGATGACAAATTTCATGAGATTTTCTTTGCATTAATTTTTTTGCAATTTTATATTAGATAAATTTAATAAATTTTTATTCAAATTTAAACGCCAATACATACATTAAACACATTATTTTATTAAATTCTGTGACAGTTTTAAATGTTTGAACATAATGATAAAATAATGAAATTTTTTCTTTTATTTATAAGTTATATGAACTATATGTACACAGGGAGAATTTTCTTTTAAAATATATCCTGAAAGTCATGGTATAATCCCACGAGATTTATCACGAGAAAATTCTTTTCGTGCACACGTATTATCTCAATTTAATTTAAGAAACTTTAAAATTAATTACTTTAATATAAAACAACAAATTTTTTCAAAAATATTTTGTACTGATAGATTTGCACTGATACTGTAAAATAAATAATTATTGATTCTATTGTACATTAAATTAAAATAGCAAACAATTTTTTTATCGTACATGTCACGATTATTCGAGCTGTCACAACTGACCTGCATATTATTCTAGAAAATTTTCATGTGCTAAATTATAATAAATTTTTAGTTTATTGATAAATACGATATAATTAGATAGGTGTACGGCCTCGATTATTTCCTTCCACGTATAAAAGTCACGTGTAGTCTTAAATTGTCTTCAATAATTCGAAAATCTCAAACTCACCGGCTGTATGCCACGGATGATGATAGAACTTGACCTTAGCGGGCAACGCGAGGGTGGCCGGAATCGAGAATTGTAGGCCTGATGCCAGAAGGTGCACGAGAGTGCCAACAAAGGTGACTATCCAACCCCATCCTCCTTCAGGATAATAGTGCCGGCAAAGTAGTCGTTTTGCTCGCACTCGGGGGCTGCCGTTAAGCTGAACGGCCGCGATGTTGTTCCTATCCTCGTTGTCGCTGATTTCCGCCGGATAATTCTTCTCCTTCAGGAAGGAGTCGTCGACGGAAGTGGCGGCATAGCTGCCTCTACCTGCCGTATTCAGCAGCGGCCAGGACCGCGCACGGGATATCGACATCACAAAAGGGAGAACGACTCCCTTGGTAGCTAGGTGCCCGTATCTAGGTTGTCGCTCGTGTATATGATGCTCGTATGCGTTTTCGTCGTACGCATCGATGGTGCGTACGGCGCGCGTGCTGTCAGAAGCATGCTGCTGCTTGTCGTCCAGACAGCAGCGTAGGTTTCTCTCATGCGTTTCTTCCTCGTGACAGCTGCAACGTTTGCCGATCCGATGATGTACGGAACACGCCGATTATATGCTCGATATCGCGTCGCGGTATTTTGGAAAGTCGAGTGGTATGTTTTTGGCGTTGTAACTAATTTAATTATTAGTTTAATAATCTCAGCTATTATTTCTGCTTTATATCTGCTTTAAGCACTAGAAAACGATTAGATGAAGAAAGCTTAATGGTAGAAATATATTTTCACTTTTAATTTATTATTGATTAAATTGAAAAGATACAATATATATACTTTTCAAATATTGTCATATTTTTTATTCGTTATATTAAAAATCTTATGATTGATTATCTTTTAATTATGTCATTTAGCTATGTTAATAGTAAATTTCTGCTTATGAATGCTTAGATCTTTACAATACTAGTTCGTTACTTTGATAAAACTCGAATGACAAGGGATGTGATTGAAACGTTTTTAATATTTTTACGAAATCAATATTTTGAGGTATATTTAGTAATAGAATTTCTCTTCTCGATATTTTTTTGTGTGCGTATTAATTCAGATTTGATCGCGTTATCGAAACGAAGAGTAATGAAACGTGCCTTGCTGTGGATAATGCCACTGTCGATTTCGGAAGTTTGAGAGACAAGATTAATTGTATAGTTTTGTTCGCGATACGTCTGGGTGTCAAGTAAATTATGACTGAAATACTTTTTCCTATAGGATATTGCAATGAATTAATTTAGCGAATCTGCCGAACCAGCTTATTATAAATTATCGCGTGTAGCGGTCTTTGTATCACAAGATCGATCCATTGGCTGCTTCGTTCTCGTTAATGTGCGTGGACGAGGTCGAGTGTTCTCTAAACGCGCGATTTTAATAAATTCTCAGCACGCGGGCTTCTCTCATTGTGCAGCATCGCGATTTATTACATCTATAAATGCACTGCTTGACAGCCTCTGCGCACACGTTTCCCCGCCGTTCTTTAAAAGCTTTCATCGTTTATCGAACGAAGTACGAATTATCGTGCTAAACTTTTCGACAAAAACAACGTTCTTTTTTTTCTATTTATCATAGTACTTGAACGAACAGAGGTAGTGAATATTGAAAAAAATTATTCTATGCTTTATAAGTTAGTGATATAATAATAAATATATAGAGATACGCGAAATGTATATCTTTTTACAGATGATATTTAAAACATATTTAGAGCATTTTCTATTTAGGAATACAGTTGAAATATGACAGTGCAAATTTTATTTACAATTATTATTATTAAGAATATATTAATACGCGAATGAAAAGTATTCGATTATTGGAGCTTCAATCAATTTCGAGTCATTAATTCGAGCTTTAATTAATTTTAATCTTTATTTACACGTGTACTCACAAATGACGTTAGTGACATTTAGAAAGGGATAAACGCTGAATTAATATCTCATAATAATTCATGTTTTCCATCAATTTTTTAATCACATAATAATGTTTAAAAAATTATAATGATTAAATGAAACAAAAATAATACGTTTTGCGTCGATTGTGAGTCTTATTGTTTCTTAACTGGGAATCATATAAAATTTCACATGATTGTAAGAGTATTTGGAGGTAATTGTATTCGAGACAATATGCAGCTCTCTCAGATGACAGACTATTGGATCTATCGGATAACGCTTGGTTGAGTTCAATTTCGAACGAGAGAGTAATGGATGCGCCATAAAATGATTACTGTAGTCAGTTAATGGCTTTATTTCTCGTGACCGATTTACGGTTTTATGTGATCGTGTAAATCCACGGTGAGAGCGAGTTTCTCGATCGGACGGATTCAATGTGATAACAAACACAAGGGAAAAAATGAAGTGTACGCGAAAAGAGTCAAAAACGTATGAAACACGTTTTTTTTTTATCGACTTGGAAATATTTCGAGAAAATTAACGCCGTGCGACTTTAATTACAAATAAATGATAAATTAACGCCCTGCGATTGGGATGAAGTAACGGACTAAGCGATATAAGGTGATTGTTGCTGAAGACCGGCGGATTTGTGGAACGTAGGGTTTCGCGCCGTATCGTCGACTGATGCCGCGCTCCGACGAGAGACAGGCTCTTTCCCTATATCCCCTCTGTACCCTCTTTCGCTCCGCAGTTTCCTTCGTCGCCTCTCGAGCACCACCACCCACCACCACCGCCACCACCACCACTAACATTACCACCATCACCACCATCACTTGGCGAAAACACATTACCATTGCTAATATTGTTGCATCGTCTTGCAAATTTCACTGTCCTTGCATCTATACTTTTAGGTATTTCTCATAAGAAGGTATACAATATGTAGGTAGGCAATATTGTCTTATAAAAATCGGTATCTTATAAATATTCCCTTGTGCCGACTATAACATATGAATTTCTGTCAAACAGATATTTTCTATACAAGTTATTCTTAACTGAAGATGGAAGACGAAGTATTAACTACTTCAGGTCAGTCTCTCTCTTTCTCTAATTTTTCGTAAATTTAATAGACACATACAATATATTTTATTAATAAAGAATCAAAATAATATATATTTTTTTTTTTTGATCTTCATGTATTTTTTGCCGCGTGAAATATTTATTGAGTCTCAGATTTTTGTAAATTTTTTACAAAGCACGTAAAAAAAGGAATGGCAGGGGTGCATAACAATTTTTATAGTTGACAAATATACAAACAATAACAATATGACAAGAAAGATGTACGACTCTAAATTTCTGAAATTTCTATCATTCCGTGAAAGACGCGAGAGTGAGAGACACGTGCTTGTAATAGCGATGCTGACTCGTGACTTCCGCTGCCGAGAGACCGGATGCTTTAAGTAAGATCTTTGGTGTGACGGGTATTCCATAAAAATGACGAAAATAAAAACAACTGAAATTAAACAGCTAACATTTATAAAAATTGTGAAAGAGAAAAATAAATTAGCGAAAAACTAATATAGAGCGTAGGTTTTAATATAAATCAGTTTTAGATCGGACTAGATTTGATATTTTCGGATTGTGGGTTAATGACCTGTGGCATACATTCGATGTAAAAGACATAAATAACCATGACTTGAAGATTAGTTAAAATTATTAGCTAAAAATTTTATTTCAAACAGTTTAATTAATTTTCAGTATATTATATATAAAAGAATTTAAACTAGGCCAATATATTGTATCATATTATTCAAACATTGCAAAATACCGAACTCATCGAATTTATATATTTATTTTATTTAGCAATATATATTTTTGATGCTGAGAAACCGATCTATATACAAATTTCTAATTTAACATATGTGTATGTATCTGTTACGTGTATGCTATTTTTGCCTTCGTGACTTTGGCAGTAACTGGTGGACGTCGAGCAGAACGTCGCGGTCGCGAAAAAGTGCAAGAAACAACAAAAGAAATGCATCTGTCACGCGTCACCGGCGTCGTAGAGTCCGCGAGTTTAGGACGACAAATCTGGGAGGCTTCAGGTCTTAGATTTCGAGCTTTATGAACGTTCAGGACGACTTTGCGAAAGTAGAGACGGAAAAAGCGTATCCTCGGAAGTTTCATTCGTGTGTCATGCGTTTTTCTTTCGACATTCCTTTCTTTCATGACCGTATCACGGAGACGTGCGCTGCGAATGGTGTATATAAATTACGCGACGTAATTATACCTTCGCCTGTATACCGGGCGTCATATATGTTAGTTCGTTTTTGTTGTCGTAGCAGACCATTTGCTCTCGGTATAAATGTACATAACTGCCGGTGAGTGTTTCTCGTAAAGTATTCCGTTTAGTTCTTAAATTGCCACCGGCACGCATCTCTGACTCATCTCGCGATCAAACGCATGTGCGATCGGTGAATCAATCGTTACTGATTTGGCGATTGGATTAATGAAATTTATGTTGGTCGGTCGGATTTTTGATGGCGCGAAGGTGAAACAATAAATTGACTGAATTTCGTGGGTAGATATATATTATAAGAGAATTGTTTTCAATTAATTTTATTTAGTAATTTGTTGTCAGAAGTGAGATATTAAATTAATATATTTTTATCTAATTAAAATTATAGAATTTTTATACGTGCTTACTATGTATATTTTATTTCTATTTTGCCGGCAATTATTTTAATCATTGTTAGAAGAAGTTAAATAGGACCAAAAAAATAATATCTCAACAGAGTACCAAGTCGACATAATTTGCATATTTCTCGAAAACTTCATGAATTTCCCTTTCGTAGGAATGTTGTTTGTTTTGCTGAATTTTATACTGTCGACGATCTTAGACAGATTGCTTGAGAACATGATACTGCTAAAGCATGTACATATCAGTTGTATTATATTTTCGCATATCTTATCGCGCAATGCCTCGCAAGCGACATACTGACACAATATGAATTTTGTCAGACGCGAGTTACGAATCGACATCAAGAAAGTTTTACGCGAATTTTGCGAGGATACAGGCTCAATGCCTATTTTCATAAATTAAAAGTATATAATTTTATTATAAAAATTTTATTATAAAAAAATTTTGCTTTCGGAAAGTTAAAATTATCGAGCAGAAGTATTCGTTGTGAGAATTTTCTAATATTTTATTATATTTTTGATATATATTCTTTTTATAATATACTTTTTGGACAAAAAAGCCGGACGGGTAGCGATAAAAACAATAATTAATAAATATATTTTAAGACTCTTATATGCTCAATCATCGCTCATTGTTAGCTCTCTTTTTGTTGGCAAGTATTATAGTCGCTCTTGAAAAACGAAGCTTTCGAATGTTCGCCAAATCTGAAGAATGGAGGTTCGTACACGGAAAAAAAAAATTAGCTACCATAGCTAAATTTTAGCTATGGTGGCTAATTCTTTTTTCCATATATTACACCTGAAATTTAGTTATCGTGCCTAAATTTTAGCAATGGTAATTAATATTTTTTAGCCATAGTTTAACGGAGAATGTTATAACTAAAAAATATTAGTTGTCATAGCTAAAATTTAAGCATGATAACTAAATTTCATGTGTAATATATGGACAGCTAAAGTTTAGCTATGGTAGCTAATTTTTTTTTCCGGGTACTCACGTACGCGAGCTTCGATCCGGTGGTTTTTCCAGACCGGATCAGCGGAAATGCGTACAAGAACTACGGGTGTCTTCGATGCGCGTATGTGTAAGAAAAGTATATAGAGGCAGTTGGATAGAATGGAGTTTCTCTCGGAGGAATTCGTCGGATAGGGTTCATCTAAAATCAAATGAGACCGGGATTAAACGCGGTGCCCGCGTCGCAGAACAATAGTATAGGTCCTACATGTATCTGTATGTACATAACCGCGAAATCACCGATTTGCACGGTTTACATTGTTATGTATTTCGTTTCCTCGCTTCGCTGCAACGGCTCCAATTATGTCGATGGAATAAAAGAATACATTTCGCTGGACGCCTTGGTTTTTTTTGAATCCGAGATCATCCCAAAATATACCTTGATAAATATAACATCTATAATTTTAATGATGTGATTGCTAATTTGTACATATGTTACATTATTGTTAATGCAATTGTGAATTTTTATTAAATTTTTTATTTTGAATTATTACTACAAAATAGGAGCACAATATATATAAGTTTTCTTTTAGAAATAATCAATTAAATTATATTATTTTCATGATCACAAAAATCATATTTTATTTAACGTAATAATTAGAAATTTAATTTTCAATAATTAACTTTTGGATTTTTAAATCTAAAAGAGTTAACTCATATAATAAATTAAACATTTATTTCTTGTTTTTTTATACCTACATGAGAGGATAAAATTTTGAAAAATTAATTAAACCAACAAAATTTTTTGAAATGATACAATTAGATTCGTGTCATAAAACTTATTGCGAGATTTGTAAAAAAAAGATTTCTAAAAAGTATTTGTAAAAAAACTTGTAAGAATTGATGTGGTGTAGCGTTGCTCGCAGTCGTAGAAAAAGACGATATTATTCCGGGAGGATACCAAGAGAAAAATGTTTATTACACTACGCCGCGATAGCAGAGGAAGAAGAGAACGAGGGAAAAAGTGCATGCGTCCGATAAACTCGTTGCAGAGACCAACCGGGGGGTACCACTTTCACCGAATGAAAGTAAAACTTGATTCGGCAGGCGCGGTCGAGCGAGCATTGCGACGATGTCATTGCAGAATGCTTTCGGATGTCATTAACCGACCTCGCCGATTCCATTTCATTTGTCGTTTCGTGTATGGTCGGCATATTCGCGAACTATAAACTTTTGTACGTAGAAGACAGCCACCAGTTTCAATAAAGTTTTACGAGAACGAGAAGGGAAGAACTAGCTGCTTTTATATATTCGAGAAAAAGGAATGTACTTGTGCTGAAATGAATCAACAGCAATCTTAGAAGTTGCATATCGCGAGATACCCAAATTTACGACGACGCGATTGTATCCTATGCGTCTGTATATGTCCGCGTTTGTGGCAGACAGAGATGGTTGCAAGTTCGTCAATTTAATATCTATCTAAAATAATCCCATAATTTTGTATTTTTATCGATAATTTTTATTTTCGCTGAAAATTTTACTTTGTATAAATTCTTAGAGTATATAGTTTGAAATCTTTATATTTTAATTATAGTTTATACTCTTCATAGTTTAATTATAGGTTTTGATCAAATTTATTTAAACAGAAATTATTGATCTTTCACTATTTATATGTTTATAATTAATATATGTATTTTGAATTGCATTCGGATATATTTAAGGATTATATTTATCTTTCAGTGTATTTCATGTTGCTTCTTAATTTTTTGTGATCTCTCAAGTATAAAACAAAAGTGTGATGCACGTTAAATGTGTAAGTACGATAGCTGATACGGTTCTCTTGAATATTCGCCGAGTGTCTGTTCATAGTCATTCGTAACTACTAGAGGATGCATTTTAATTTTAGCCGACTTTGTTCCTTCGTTCTCGCTGTTTTTTGCAAGCATATTGTTTGCGTCTTCTTACATTTCCTACTTTGTATTTGTTCCGTTTACGACTTTTTCTAGTTGCTGGTTGCATGCTCTTGTGGATTTTATATTATTTCGATACAAGCACATCCGGTTTTATCGTTTTTATTAGCGAGTACCATCTGTGAACATTTTTGGATACGTTACTCGAGGTCTCCTATTTTCTTGCTTAGCATAGTAAGGCTCTGATAATTATGTGTCGCATAATTATGCAAATGTCTCCCGCTGGAATATGTATCGATAAAATTAGCAATTCAATAACTTACTTATGATGAATTTATCACTTCTAATACGTGTCAAGTGACTACGATTTATATTTGCCATTTCGTATATATTTAGACGCATCTTGCGTGTAATAATAACGATAAGTATGAACACTGATTAATTATGCAATAATTAAAAAAACGAGAAGAGAAATAGTATGCAATAAATCACTTCTAAAATAATTATTTCCATTCAAAGTTATGAAGTTAATTAAATTGATTGAGATTTATTTAAATAAATAAAAAATATTCTTTGTTTATATATATATATATATGTATGTATATATAAAAATAATTATTATATAAAAATTTTTAACTCATTTTTTATCATTCTGTATGACGCAAAATTTTGCTCCGATTTTCTTGACTTTGATATATAGGTTGTATTTTCGGAAAGAACTTTTACTTTATCCATGTGACTCAGTACTTTATTTTTAACAATCGTATATTTAAAATAAGGTGCCAAATTTTACATAGATATTTTTTTCGTAAGGATTTCTATAACATAACACGATAACATCCCTGTCCGACCTCCAAAGTATACATTTGCAAATGTAAATTTTTACACTGTGCACATTGATCATATTGTTACACAATATTTCATCTTTACTTTGGATTTTACAGTATTTATTTTCTTTAGACAGTCGATTTTAAAAGGCAACTGTAGGTGTGATTGCAGACAGCAAACTACAGTTATCTGTTAATCTGAAGTACTTTGCATTCACGACAGCCGAGACACATTTATCACTGCTTATTCGCGCGATTCGGCAGAGTGAAGCGACGTATGTATATCGATTTGTTCGACGGCTGCGTCTCTAAGATCATTAGTCACGCTCGCAACAAGCGTGTTCTCGCGATTTCTTTTCATTGTGCGTCGAAAAGTATTCGAGTCAGGCATCGTTAACCGTGATAAATTTAAAGCCTTGACAGATGTGTCACAAAATAATGTATATATCTTTTTTATTTATTTTTTTTCTGAATTTTCTTTTTCGCTTATATATTGAGACGATTAATTTAAAAAATTTTTAAACATATATCTTATTATTAGCACACATATATATACATATAATGTTTTATCTTTAGACTTGCACTTAATTTTCATTCAATTATATTTTTGGAATATGAATTATATTTTTGAACAACATTTTTTATCTTAGTTATTTTAAGATTAAAGCTTTCTACAAATATATTTTATATTATATTATAAGATTTTATATACTCATACAACATTTTTATACTATATATCTAGATGATTAAAAATAATAAATCATTATCTTGATCTTTAGCTATTTATATTAGTTTGAAAAAGAAAAAAAACAAATGTTACTCTCAGCATTCTAGGGACGATAACCATTTGAGAATCTATGTAACATTACCGCGTAGAGTGTAGAGTAAAACATGAAAAACAAGTATGTTTCATGCCCATACGAGCGACTTTCGTTCTTATGTGAAATTACCTTTGCTCCCCAGACAGATTTAAAAACAGAATGGAGATCATAATGAAACCACTGGTATTTCTTTATTGCTTGTTTGGATTACAGTGCACAATGTCAAAATTTTTTAATATAATTCCGTAAATAACTCAAGCTTGAGTAAAATAAAAATATTCTTTTTCACAGTAGTAGTTGATCATGAATTAATTACAAATATATAATATTTGGTACATATTTCTTACATTGAGTTCTGATATGATATTTTACGAATAACAATAAAATTTATTAATTGTTGTAAAACTGAAAAGTTAAAAAACTTGATATATACATATATACTGTCTATATTCTTTAACGATTTTCAAAATAATAGCACCAGATTTTCTTCAATTGTTATTGATATTGATTTGGTTATAGTACTGTTTAATTTAATAAATTTATAAGTATTTTCATGAAGATAAACAAACAATGCTACTGATATAAATGTTTACTCTCATAAAAATATCTCATAAAGTTATTTGATTTTATTGATATTAAAATTTTGATATTTATTTTGTATAATATCATATACACTATCATCGGGTATAACTTATTCAATTAGAGAAATGTGTATTCTATTGTATAAAGAATTGTTTAAGATAAGTGCATATTACAAATAAAATCATTTTTATATAAAGCGAGTTTAAACAGACGAAAGAGAGAATGTAACTTTATAATAGTTTTTTTTCACAAATACTTGTGCAAAGTAATTTCTTTTTGCTAAAGTAGATCAACCCTTGGTAAGCATACTTAAGCATCAAGTTGTCGGTAAGTTAGTATAAGTTGGTAAAACAAAATCTGATCTATAAGCTTTAGCTATTTTATTAAAAAATTATTGATATAATATCAAGATTTTACATATAAGATGTTATACATATAAAATCTGATTTTAATAAAGCGATTATGCGTAATAATTTTTAATATTTTGCAAAAAGTATCGCATTTATGCCATTTATAAGAAATAGATTAATATAATAGAATTGTTAAAAATACTAAAACTCAAACTGATCCAAATAAATGTGTATCTGTATATCTACTACATATATCTGCTTGTGAATGTGCCAGAATTATAGATTTGCAAGTATTATTGGAGCGTAAACATGATCGTACTTGCATGAAGGCAGATTAAAAGTTTTGGACTGCTAGAATTAATTTGCTACCATTTATTTCATGCAACTAAATTTGTTACAGTCGATTGAGCATGTACCAAACACAACATATATATCCAATAATTTTCTCAGAATTCCGTAAGAGGTTTTTATGTGCGACCAAAGTTGCCAGTATCGTATGCCAGTAAATCTTTTTTCTAGGAAAATAATTGTCTCTGATGCTTGCAGAATTATTTGCTGCATCATAGTCGACATACATAATTTTTTGAAAAACGAAATTCAACGAGATGACAAGTTACTTACAATTAGTGAAAATTTTGTTTTATGAAAAGATAATCGTAAATAATTTATTGATATATAAATAAAAATTCATCAAAGAAATAAATTTAAATATAATTTGATTAAACAAATATTTAAACGAAAACTTTATTGAAAGAAAATAAATAAAACAGAATTTCTTTTTCTCTTTTTGTCTCTCTTCTCTCTATTCGATCTCTATTCAAGAAAAAGTCATCGAAATGTGATGATCTGTTTGCAACCAGATCAAATCAGATTAAATCAGATAAAATCAAGTTTTTGTAATAAAAATTCTTCTGTTTAAACAATTTTCTTTTCGATAGATTTTTTATTTTTTACTTGATAAATGTTTTGATGAAGTCTTTTCGAATAATTTACCATTCGATTAAATGCTCTGTGCAAATTCTCTGTTTGCTCCGTTTTTCATTATAATATTCAAATTTTCTCCAGTTGATTCAATGCTTCTTTCGACAAATTATTTGTGATTAATTATGAGTGATGTGTTTGTCGCGATCAATTTTAAGCAGATTTTAATGAAATTGTAAATGTACAACAATGCGTTTATGCATTAGAAATTTACAAGTTTTCTTATAGAAGTTAATATATTATAAATTAAAGAATAATGTTATGGATTGCACTTTACATTTCTTTTTCGTGTAAAAGAGTGAACATTTTGAATTAATATATGAATTACTTGAAGCAATAATGATTTCTCATAAATAAAACTTTTTCATTTTTAGAATGTTTTATTTCTCATAAATTATTTTTCAATGATAATTTGATTTTTTTAAAAATAAAAATTGATTTTCTTTATTAAAAATATTAAGAAAAATTATTTATTTTAATTTAAAAAAATTTTTAGTAATACATTTTCACAAATAATAATCACATATGTCTTTGTAATCGATCTTCAAATTAAAATTCTGTTGAAAAGTAAATTTTATTTAAAAATACTTGCAGAATAAAGTTCTATAATTTATTTGATTTTTTAAATAATTTACAAAAAAACTTTCTTTTTCCACAATGATTTACAATTGAAAAATGATTGACATATCGTGACATTTTTCCTAAAAAAACTTTACACAAATTGATCAAAATATTTTTTATCGGAAAATAATATGCGAGAGATGAGATATATTACATCGCAGTATGTCATTATATGAATAATATTGTTTTCAACGTTTGAATTAATAATTTGAATTATGTATGGTTGCTAATCTTAACTGGCGATGCAATTAATGCATCCGTGTCACGTTTACGTACACGTATGCTCCATATAACAAATCATATATGTAAGATAAAGGGAAATTTGTATGTCGCTGCGATTTATAGCAAGCGAATACTGCGGTAGACGACAGTTGCTGCAGGTGTATCGAATCAGTTACACGGCGCATGTCTTGGCCCGAGGCATCCCCTTTAAAGATCACTGAAAGTTTCGCGAAGTTCTATCAGAATGCAAGCAATGTATCTTAACCGGATATTAATCGACATAACGGATTTCGCATATTTACATATTAACGAGGATCGTAATGTGACGTATTATGCTCTCATCGCGCATCTCGATTACTCATTTGACTGTGATTGATTAGTTTCTGCATGGAAGAGGTCAGTTCTTCGGTCTTCTCACGAACGCACGTTGTCTCGATTAGATTTACTAATTACGACGTGGAATGAAAAATGCATTCGAGACACTAGTGTCTTGTCATATTATTTATGATATACGGATGCGAGTTTTTTTAGGATGTGTTGTTAAAACCCCAAGTTAAGTATAGTCTTTAATACTTTTTTTATGATTGGGGCACGCGACAGGAATTAATCCTTATGCATAATTTATGATCTACATTCTCGCAACACATTTACTAAGTATAACACGGCCTGATTCTGATGATAGTTTCCTTAATGCGTTTATCAACATGAGTGATTCGAGAAAAACAACGTACGTACATTTAAAGCAATAAATATGTGAAATCGCAACATAAAATATAATTTTCACAAAAATTACAATTTTTTTTTATAAACTTGCTTATTTATTGTTATGAACAATATATCCTCTGTATATGTGTGTATAATACGATATATGTATGTATATACGAATAAATGTACAATATGTATGTCGCCGCAAGCTCTCTCTTCATAAATTCACTCTTTTTACTCGTAAAAGTTTAGCCTTGTAAAACGCCATCGTACAGAGAGATACCGCATTTTATAGAAGTTAACTTAATTTTACAAAAAGTTGAAAATATTATTATATGTTTAGCTAAAGTTATAGTCTTTAGACAGATTAATGTAATTTTGTACGTCATACCTGCGTTTTGAATTGTCTGCTGGAATTGTATCATCGTCGGACTTATCAACAAGCCGGACGCCAATTGCAGGCCATGAGAGACTATATGCACCAGAATCGTTACTACGACAATGACGCATCCCCAGCCACCTTCCGGATAATAATGCTTCTTAAGCGTGATTTTCTTTCGAGCGTTTATCGCGGTCAAGGAGTCGTCCGCATTCTCGGGTTGATCGACAAAATTTTCAGATTCGCCGACGCTCCCGAGGCCTCCCTCGAGGATTAGTTGTTCGGAGAATCGCCTTCTCATCATCTTAGGTGTAATTGGAGTGGCACTGCCTTTACGGGCGGTAAACGCAGCATCAGCGTTCGCTTCAGCATTTTTTCCGCCGCCAGTGAGACGCGCGAAGGATTTGCCAGCGAAACGGGCTTCGTTATCCTTAAGCGCTTTAATATCGGCGGGCGCGGAATTGTCGCGGTGAAACGCGGCGGATGATTGCCTCTTTAGAGACGACGCTCGCGGACGAGTTTTGCTCGCGATGATTGGCTCCGCAATACTCGCGGCACCGGTGACGCTCTCGCAATTTCCGATCGTATCTCCGACGAGCGATCGCTCGGAGAGCTCGCGATTATCTGGGCGATCGATCTTGCAGGTGCGTGGCGAGTGCGTTTGATCCGGGTATCGACGCGACGGAATCGGACCGGCGGCGATCGAGTGCCGTCGCTGAATCGTCGTCGTCATCGTCGTCATCCCGTTGTCCCCGGTGTCGTTGCAGCAGGGATAAAGGCTGCCGGCTGAATTCCTACCGGAGGAAGGCGGCAGGAAGCTCTGGCAGGTCGACACGGAGTTGCCGGAGTCCTTCCGCTTCGCGCCAACTCCACCCTGAGGAAGGAGAGCGGATTCTTTGGCGAAGCAGGAGGACGTGGACGAAATCTTCCGGCGTTGATACTGGCACTGCGCGCAACGGCATCCGGAGAATTGCGGGACAAAGCAACGACATCGCATCATGCGCGATAGAATCTCCGGATGCGCCAGCAGCAACTCCGGGATCTCGATCTCGCTCCATGATTTCGCGATGTCGCCGGAAGACGCCCTCGTTCTCTTCAAGACCAGACTCTCGGTCGACCAGCCGCTCTCGGATTCCGGGTTGGAGATTTTACGCGCGCTGCAGCAGCCCGCACGCGTTGCACCGTCACGATGAGGGTAGGATCTCTCCTCCGGTTCGTCGTCCTCGTCGTCTTCGTCGAGCGAATTCTCCTCGCTCATAGCCGCGCTATAAGAACGGCGACGTTTGCGATAAGCAGCTTCCTCGCACGGCAGGCTCGCCGAGTCAGCTCGTTCGTCCATTTCGCGGTTCGTTTTTTAGACTTGTATAATCGAGGCGGGTGTCTCAGCAGAATCGGATCTTTGTATTAGGAAAGCGACCAAGTCATGTTACGTTCACGCGCCGTTGCATTATTTCAGGATGTCGAAGGGATCGTGAACAATGATATTTTATTCTCTTTTATAAAAAAGAAAATGTTTATCTTCTATTCTCATCTGCTTCCAAAATTAAACTCAATTCACGTATTTATAAATCTCTTACAGTATGAGATAATAAAAAAATGTCACACCACTTACACTATTAACGTTGAGAAATATTTTTTCAGCTTAATGGATCGACATTTACCTCGTTATTCCATCGTATTTTTATTCTTGTAATTGAATTTTAGATGCAATAGTACATGTAACCGAAAATTGAAGGTATTAAGTTACACTAACAGCATCGGTGGATTTCCAACGAGGACTGTTTCGTTTATCGTGTAAAATCCATTGTTGTTTCGCGTGTACATCGCGATGCTCCGCACGCGTGAAGCCGAACGTGAGTCGCACGACGCGTCCCGACTGTCGATATTTTGTCCTAATTTTTCTCGCACGTACGTTTCACGATGTTACGCGGGCGAATTTCTCCGCTCATATGCATTAATTCTAGAAATGGACGGCGAACGCGAAAAACGTGTCTCTACTTTTTCGAGGAATAACTGATAATGGTAGGAAAGATGTGAAAATTATTGCTATTATTGAAGAATTAGAACAATTTTTATTTGTTAAATGAAAAATATTAATATCGTAGTTGACAAGAGGAAGAGCGAGAGCTTTGATTAAAAAAGAGAAAGATATTACAAAATTATACGTATTCTGCGAATTTCGCCAACATAACGGAGCAAATAAATTACAATATGTAAAAACTTGACTTATAAAAAACGCGCCCGCAGCAAGAAAATCAATGCACATTCAAAGTATTGTACTAAGTTGAAAATAACTTCGACCCCAATTTTGACCACAATTGTTGAGTTTCTTTAGAAATTTGCTTCTGACGTAACTTAATAGCAGATTTCATTTAAGACAAGATTTTTACGATTTTATTGCTAAAGAAGTTTTGTAAACTTGTATTTTAAAAGGGGAAGGAGTTTATATTTTATAATTTCTGTTAAAATTATATCATCTATATCTTACAACATATCTAAAAATTATTAAAAATTAATTTTTAATTAAGAATTTAACAAGGCTCTGTAATATAAATATAAATATAAATTGAGAGTGTTAAACAGGCAATAAGAGCCACATCGCGGATGACATGGTATATATATATATATATATATATATATATATATATATATGTATGTATAAAATAATAGCGATATTTTTTGTGTTTTAATGTCTTAATTCTCATTAATATAAAGAGAGCATATAGAATATTATAATAAGATGAAATTTATATGTTTTATATAATATGTATATTAGGATTTATATTGTTAAAGTAGTTTATAATAATTATTATTAGACATTATCATTATTTGTTTGTGCAAAATGCAATAGAAAGTAAATACTTGATATTTCATATAATGCAATTTTATATATTTATTTTGATTAAAACTTACGGACCACAGGTGACAGATATGATAAGTACTCGTAGAATCTGAAGCTCGCACGTTGAGTGAAGATCTGAAGGGTTTTTCGCTTCTCCATCTCTTCGATTCGTTCTGCGATCATCATATCTTTAGATATCGCGAACACATTATTTATGACCAGATTCGAGAGAGGGGTGAGTGTATGTATAGTTACATAAAACGTGATCAAAATCCACAAGGAGACATATCTGGGTCAGAATTAGGATACTATCATCGAAATTTATCTTCTATTGTGATAAATAGTACGTCATTATTTTTCGAGAAAGTAAATATTACATGAATTAATATATATGTATATGTGTGTATGTGTGAGACAAAAATATATAATGCATGAATTATATGCACATTACATTACGCGATGCGGTAAAGATATCAAGTAGATAAAAAGTGACTACTCGTGTTATCATATATACTCACATATCATTGAACCGCTAATAAATAATCCAAAATATATTAAATGTTCTTTTAATTAAAATTTTTGGAATTAGAGCCACGTGTTTAAAAAAACTTGACAGTACTTTTCTTTTTTCTATGCTATGTACGCATTCTATTGTATTTCGAGTAGCACTGTCATTCTTCGAAACTCAATTATTTTTTACAAACAATTAGTAATTATCAGCTTGTTTTGTATTACAAATATGTTATATATATGTAATATAATTTATTTTATAATTAAGAGAGAATATTTTAAAGCGACAATTTTCTCTCGAGCGATCAATCGACGGAAAGGGTTGCGATATAGGTATGCTCATTTTTTTAGAGCTTACCTATATTGCATCGTCGGCTTTTCGTAGATGAAACCTTCCCGAAGGATACACCTTGACGTGGGAGGGCTCAGTACTTGCAAGGGTAATCCTGAAGGGGAAGCTATAAGATACCCAAACGCGCGCGGTTAGTAGTTTTTTTTTAAGCCTTATATGGCCTTTTTTCTCGTTATCTCTTTTCCCGGGAGTGCCGTTAAAAGTATCGCGCGTCTAAGAGTACCGCGATCTTCGCGTGAAACGAAATATTGCAATCGCAGAATTCGGAAGTGCCGAGAAAAGTGTCGCGCGTCCGTTTTTATTATATTACCGTGCAATGAATGAAATGTCTGTTTTCTCGCTATCTCTTTTCCCGGGAGTGCCGTTAAAAGTATCGCGCGTTCAAGTGCAAGTGTTGCGATTCTCGCGTGAAACGAAATATATTGCAATCGCAGAATTTGGGAGTGCCGAGAAAAGTATCGCGCGTTCGTTCTATAATGCCACATAAACATATATTAACTTTTCGCGAATAAACTGTATAAACTATATGAACATTTCGCGTGTGAATCAATGGAGCCTTACAATCTAAAGAGGAGGAGCAGACCTAGGAGGCATTGGGCGACGGCGGAACAACTTTATTTACAGGTATATATATAAATATGATGTTTTTTTAAATCGGCCAACAGATTTCTTTCTGATTTTATTTATATATATTATATATATTTATATTTTATATATATATATATAAATTTATAAACAATAAATAAATATATATATATATATTTATTAATATATCTTTCCATAAAATTAATAGTATGTTGTAATTTGTTTTATAGAATTAACTAAGGAGAAGGAGCAGGTCTTAGGAGGCATCGGGCGACGGCGGAACAACTTTGAGTGAGTTAATTAATTATTTATATATCTTTTATTAATATACCTTTCTATAGAATTGGTATACTGCAATTTTAGAATTTGATGAATCCAGTTTTTTATTACTGAAATTATGGCAAACCAAAATTTCCATAAGTGTATTTGCATTATATTTGCATTTATTCGCAATTAACATATTGAATATATATATGCAATATATCTATGTCATGATGGTTACTAATTATTGACGCGGGATATAAATAATAATAATAGGAGCTACTTAAAATGGTTAGCTATATATGTACTAAAGATTGCGTTTATTTATGCAAGCTTTTGAACTTTTATAAAATGAATTAATATGCGATGCGTGAGGAATATCTGATTTCTTACCTGCACTATGCAGTGGAGGATGTCGAAATTTTCGTTCCGCCGTGGTATGCCAACATCCGGGCGCGGCAAGTTGCAGACCCACCCCGATAAAATGCACCAGCACCGAACACGTGACAATGACGTATCCCCAACCTCCCTCGGGATAGTAATGTCGCTTGAGAGTAGCCTCCTTTCTGAAGTCTATAGCCGGTCGTGCTGGCAACAAGCCGTCGTCTTTATTTTGCCGAGGCAATTTTTTGCCATTCGCATTTCTTGCCTCTCCGATTAAGCATCCCGCGTACCAGATATCTTTATTTTGACGTATATCGTACCCTTCCTTTTTCTCGTGTTTGATCGAGTCATCGCGTCGAAAACCGTGCGCTTTCACCTCCGTCGCGTCGTCGTTTTTTTTGCCTCGCGACGGTGAACAGAAGGGATCGATTTGCGAGCGAAGGAGACCTTCGGACGTGCACTTTGGACAGGCGTGATAATCCCCTTTCGACGAGAATGAAACGGATGTCGCATAATCGTCGTAGTCGTCCACCTTGATATGCGGCGGCGATGACGTAGCCTGTCTCGGTGAGGATGCGGGCGAGATGGCAGTCTGACGCTCCATCCTCACCCCATTCGTCTCTCGTGTTTGTGAATTATCTATTTGCGCGATCCTGGCTGCATGCAAGCTCTCATCTGCAACGTTTACTATTACATCAAAGGCGTTAGTCTCCGCGAACGAAGGGGATTTGTTTGTCAGTCGTGTCGCTGTATTTACGGGCTCCTCTTGGACATGTTTCGGAAATAACTTGGCGATATCCGTCGTATCCGACGTCGTTCTCAGCAGAGATGCTTTTTTAATGTCCTCTGTATTTTTTGCTTCGTCGTTCTTCGCGAAAAAATCTGATTTACATCTTAATTGATCTCGGAAAATATTTTCTTCCAACACAATAACAGCGTTTTGATTAATTGCAGTAGTCTCGATTGATGAAAGACTACGTGGCATAAAATATCGATTGGCATTTTTTCTACTTTTCGTCTCGTTATTTATTACGTCAGATGAATTTTCAACGGTGCTCGCGGGTTTGTTATTTATAGATATAGGTTTTCCATCGATTAACTTTCGTTTTATCATCACAGACGCGATTCCTTTAGAGGAGTATCGATCTAGGAGAATGACTTCTTCCAGGCAATCGGATTTGCTCGAAGTTTGTTCCAAACGATATAACGTTTCGCGGCTTGCCGGGATAATAGTGAAGGCACGAGATAAAGGATCGATACGCATCTTCACTGTTTTCGGTGCTCGATCGGGCCAGGAACTGCTATGTCTCATTTTGTTCCGTCTGCGTTTCATCGTGCTTTGCCAGAAATTTTTACGGATTCTATATTTAGGTCTTTAGGTCACTTAGACGAGCGCATTGTATCCAGAATAATCCTTTCCAGTGTAATTCTTTAGCGGACAAATAATTCTTATTCTCGAAGATGATGAGGATACGACGATCCGCCTTATTAAAGTGGCGGTTTGTATCCGGGCGAGAATAATAAGAATTACAGTCGACAAAAAAATTCGCCGTAAATACTTAAGTGTAATTTGCGAGTGAATCGCATTCTCGATGCAGTATATGCGCAAAACGCGCACACACGTGTATTCTTCGTGGTAATTGTGCATGTTTTATGGGTGTCACCGGCGTTTACGACGTTCACTATATATGTCCACTAGAATGTGTGCGTTTAAAATAAACCAAAATAAATCTGTGCGCAATATCGAATAAATTCTCTCAAGATCTTTCGCGAATATCTCTTTTTAGATATTTTTATTTAATTAAGACGAGTGTTTAATTGAACAAAAAAATTGGATGTTTGCGACGAAGAATATAATGAAGTGATATAGCCGTCGATGCAAATTTTTCGCGAGTGACGTAAGTTTTAGGCGTCGATGTGCGATTGCAAATTGCACGAGATAATGATCTGTAACATCCGATGATGGAGAGATAACTTCCGTGGTGCAAGCGATCCTGGCGAATGCGCCAGGATGACTGTTACGCACGTGCTGCTTATTCGCGATCAACCCTCTCTCTTTCTCTCTCCCTCTCGCTTTCGCGGATGGCAGGCGCATGCTTGCAACTATCCGACGAATCGCGTAAGCTGCGTTCTCCAGCTTTTTTGGTTTACAATGTAAGCACTCGTGTCGCGTGCTCATATGTTCTTATTAAAGTTTATGGCGCGCGCATAATTTATAATACTTCCTGCGAATTTGTAGATTTAGGTCTTGATCAAGCTCTTAATATTTATATTTTACGCCAACCTTCGTTCACATGCATAAAATTTTCTAAGTCTTTCGCGTACAGAATAAAATTGATAATGAAGGAACAACATGATGAGAGGTTGACTTACGTATAAATAATTTTGAAAAAAATAAAGCTGTAACAATAAGTACATGAAACGTATTAAAAAATATAATTTTGTAACTCGAAAAGTACTTTTGGATATTTTTTCTTAATTTTAATAAATAATAATAAAACTAAATAATTATAATATATTAGAGTTATCGGTTCATTTTATATGATTTATGATACTTTTATTCTCTTAATGTTTAGATCTTTCATAAAAATATTTTGTTATAAATATTTGACTAATTTTCTTAATATTTTAATAATTACAATTAAATGTTCTAGTATGCATTTGAATATTTTTTTTTGAAAAATTACATATTTATAAATAGCATTCTCTCTCAAGTCGCTCTTCTTTATAATATTTGAGCTTCTTTTTCTCCAGACCGCATTGCTTAAAACAACAAAGTATTATACGCTGTTTTGACGTCGAATGTCCCAATTTGTTTCACGACGAGAAATTG
Organism: Nylanderia fulva; assembly: GCF_048542155.1. Taxonomy (NCBI): domain Eukaryota; kingdom Metazoa; phylum Arthropoda; class Insecta; order Hymenoptera; family Formicidae; genus Nylanderia; species Nylanderia fulva. Next base: position 2,615,173 of record NW_028190161.1, on the reverse strand, counting down.
TCGTCTCGAGAGAATTCTCGTTCATTTCAACGAATAGAGTCGTCTTTGTGATAATATTGTATCCCATTTGCCTCTCATCGTGCAGTACCTGACCTATCTTTACGTGTGTAATCGGTCGGTCGTAACGAACTGCGGAAAGCGTAGCTACATATCTAAGACAATGAGATACGACTTGGAATGGCGTCAAGAAGAAAAAGAAGCAGGGTGAATTTCTCAATGAGAAAAATGGCACATGGTTTTATAGAGGCAGCAACGATAGAAACCGATCTTTCGAAAAAAGCGACCTCGATTTTTTTTCCGAAGAAGGGGAAGGAAGAGAAAATCGTAAAAATTCGCTCGCGCGATGGATTATATCCGAGGTCGATGCTCAAATAGGTTTGTTCGATGGCGCGTGTCTGCAATAATATGATCTCCCGCGTGTTCTCCTCGAGAATAACAACTCGAGAGGTTGGCGCCTGATCGAAGGAGGGTGTCGCAGCGAGAGGAGACCAGGCGCGCTCGCCTGGTGGTGGAGACATTATTACCGATGATATATGCGAATTCCATGCGGCGGTTTGCGGGTAAGAGAGATGAAGCTTCCGTCGTCGTCCCGCAAGTCGTTGCCGTCGTAATATGAAGCGAGAGACAGAGGGATGCGAGCGTACGGTAAATACGGTACGCCGATAAATTTAGGCGGGCACCGCGAACGCGTGTAGCTTTTCTAAACGTGCTTTCTCTCTTCAAGTTCGCGTGATTTATTGCCGCATTAATTTAGAATCGGTCTTAGCTCCGCGGTGTCTGCCAGCGGGCGGCGTATATAAGCGACGACGTCGTGAATTTTATCACGCGTTGTCAGACGGACGCTTTATTCACGCGGATACTTTGTTAAGTGGAGCACGGCTCCTCGTCATCGTTGTTCGTGCGGCGCGAAAATATTTCGCAATCGAATTAACGCACGAGGCACTCAATGGAGGCTCTCGGACGTGACTTTGAGCGAAGATTACTTCGTCAGCTTGGAAAAAAACATTGTAACTCAAACGCGACGGATATAAATCAGTAAAGAGATACGTCCGTTAACGTACACTGGCTGAAGGATATAATGAGATTTATGATGGATTGGACGCTCCGCGGTGAAAATTTTAATTCCCGAAATTGTGTGCACGCTGCGGGAGCGTTAACTCATTTATATCCTACATTCTGTGCTTTCGGAACGTGTTGCACCGATCGTAAAGTCCGCGCGATGCAATTGGATGTAATCATGAATATGGAATAGCTACTTGCATAATTAAATTGTAAATATATTTTACATATATGGCTGAAAAAATATATTTTTATTAACAAAGTTTAACTTGTAAGCTCGTTGAATGGCAGATTTGATTTATTAAAGATGTCCTCCGATATTTTTTTAAAAGCTGTGTTGAATAATAATTTTCCTACATATAAAAAAGGTGCTAAATTTCTAAGGGTTACTAAAAGTAGAACTGCTTTGAATTCTCATTAGGACAGAGTGAATGTATAAAAATTATATGGTCGATAAAAAAGTAGACGTATATGGATTAGACCGATTTATTATTCAGATTTTTACTAGCGATGTGAGAACGATAATCTTGGACCGGTCGAAAAATCGGCAACAGAATCTGCACGATGCAATAATCCGTATGTGTAATCGATGGCTGGCCGAGTTCTCTTACTGTGACCCATTTCATGATACACTATCAGGTTGATCTGTCTCGCTTATACGGCATATTATTATATGGAACTGGAACAATCTTGATGTGTGCATATTTGACGACATTTGGCGCAACCTGTCTTAAACGTCGATAGTAGCGTCATAAGTTGATACATCTTCTTGAAGAGTACAACGAAAAACTGTCGCGTTCGTCCTATAACAGTCTCTTCAGAAGTTTGCGAACTCGTTTATTCCATTCTGAAGTATCGTAGCGACATTTGAAGAATCGTCGAAACGACATCTCGAGATGTGCCTAGCACGCCATGAATGTCCGCGAATAATTTCAGCGTTCCGCGAAACTTATTTATCTCTCTCGGGAGAGACGACATTCCGCTTTTATCTCCTGCGCCTCGTAAGAAAAGTATGCGGATGCCACGATTTTCTTATGATCTATTAAAGCTAGTCGCGACCTTGATTGTGCCGCACTCGATACTTGTCGTAAAACTTATCTAGCGGGAATCGTCGGTCGTATTTCGAACGATCGTATCTTTGTTTGTGCTTCCGCCGCGATGGGATTTATCTTCTGTCTCGAACCGTCGCTTGCTCGCGGAAAAGCCATCTCCGTTCCACGATTTTATCCTCTTGAAAAATATGTTCGACGGCTGTCGCGCATAAACGCCATTCTGATCACCAGTGAGTAACCCGATCCGATATCTAATCAATCGATAACGACGCCGATGGAAATCGCCGCTTCAGGGTAGTTTGAGGTGGCAAAGCATTTGACCTGCGTGCGGAACGAGATCTCGAGCGTTAATGGATGACCACCGAACCGCCACTTTAGCGAGATTGAATCTGTCGTTCGCGCGTATCGAGTATGATGGATGCGGCGCTTTATAAAGTCGTCCACTCCTCGTATACGTACTTGTTAATTTGAGAGATAGACTTTCCTTTACATAAATAGCGCGTTTGTTTTGTCTTATTTGATAAATTTGTCAGACGACGTGGGACCATGGCGTGGCGGTGCGAAATGGATTTTTAGTTGTTAAAGTTCGTTTGAATCTTTGGAAGTAGGTTAAACTAGAGATTAAAGCGCTTCATCTTCTGAATACACCACGCCTTGAAAAGCCAACTATTGTTTTTGTCGTTTTGAGGTGGTTTCCAATTATTTCGTCCGACCATTACAATCTCACGCTTCAATCTTGACGGTCCGTCAGACATGCCTTTGTCATTTTAAATACTTTCAATTATTGTGCACCCGGCCTCTCGATAGTTTCAAGCTGGAATTCTACCGTTGAAAAGCGTGACAGCGTGGATTTTTTTCTGCGTTTTATTTTTTGCACGTTCTTCAATTATCGCGCGGTTGTAATAATTTTACTCAAAAGTCTGAAAAGCGTCAAGTTTTACATTCTTCCTTTTATACGTTTTCCGATTATTTTGACTATTCGCTACAGTTTTAAATACGTATTACGCTTGAAAAATGTCACCATTATTTTTATCGTCATAAAAAACTGGTCGTTTTTTTTTCTAGACGATTTATTTTAGTTTGATAGAGTAGAAGGATATGAATAATGATAGAAAAATATTTCTATATTATTTTTATTGCAAAAAAAATTTTTAAGTAATTATTAACAAAAGATGGATATGAATTGAGTAGTTTTATAAAGGAAAAGATTTTATTCCAGAGAGATATAAAAACGAAATATTTATATTTCAGAATAGAATTTTTTTCACATTTTATTTATCGATTTATTTGATTAAAATATATTATTAATGTACTCGCTAACATGATAAAATTATTTTTAAAAGTAGTTTTTGCATCAAAAAATTACTTTGTTCGTATCATTTATCGCAATGATTTTTAATTATTACATAATTTTGACAAAGAGAACACTGGATATTGTTTCGAGAAGTCATTCAAAGTCACACGCGCGAGAGAGATCTCTCGGGGATTATCTGAAGGAGTTAACATGCATATCTGAGAGACACAAGAGACAAGGATTTCGAGAACAGACCTTTATTATTTACAATATCGCTATATATACAGTTATGGCAAAGCGTCGAGATCGGCGAAAGCGATCTTCATTCTCGTCCTGAGCTCGTCCGCGTAGCGCAGCGCGGACTCGTCGATCCTAACGTCTTCCATTAAGAGATCGCAGTCGAGATGTCGGCTGTCGCACGCCCGGTGATGGTGCTTGAGCACGTCGTTCGAGTTCAGATGATGAGCCCGTCTGGTGGACGGGTTCAACGTTGCCAGAGCATAGTGATTGTGCACCGTTAGAGCGCGCCTCGTGGAGACGAAACTCTTCACCGAGTCACCTTCGGGCGAGATATTGGCCGTTCTCATGGTATCTAAATAATCGGGATACTGCTCGAGCGAGGCACGAGGCGCTTCGTCGAGTTCTCTCGGCCGGCTCTTGTTTTGCAACTCGGGGAAGAAGTAGACGTTTCGTACGGAATACGAGGCGAAATCCTTGAAGCTTCTGCCGAGCTTTGCGCGTTCGTCCAGCAACAGCTCGTGCCAGGTTTTTCGACGCGTCGGCACGATCGCCTCGTCGATATCGATCGGCACCACGAACTCGGATCGATGAATGTTCTCGTAGAAGCAGTGATTGTACGGGATAAGTTCCATTCGCCTCTTCGTCCAGATATCCTCGCCGAAGAACCGCCGCCGGGTCGACTTCTCGTTCGGTAAATCGCCCGGTAGATCGAGAGAAAACCACCGCACTACGTTCGATCGTTCGTAGAGTCGCAACACTTTCAGCACGTTCTCATGCACGTTGAAGACGTAGAAGTAGAACAACTTGGCGCCTAGTATGCGATGTAATTCGACGAAGGCTACGAGCTTGCGCGATATATCCTCGTCGAAGTCCAGTCCTTTGATGCATAGAGTGAATTCTTGGCGCCCTTTCCGGTCGACGGAGATCATCTCGTCGTATTCCGAGCGGGTCGTTAAACTATGACTAGCATTTTCGTAGCAGGGATTAGGACCGACGTAAATCCGAGACGTGCGGCGTATCGAGTCATCAAACGGCAATTGACAATTCACGAGGATCCCGGTGTAACTATCCGCCGTGCCGTCCCATTCGTCCAACCAGATCGTGGAGATCAGGGCCTCCACGCTGAACGATCGTGTCTCACCGTGCTCCCGATACCTGAAACATAACGAGACCGAGACGCTTAATCTACCGCTTCCGATTGAAAGGGAACGCGCTGATTAATGTCGAGTATCCTAGCGGAAAACACCTGCACGCATGGTGGAAGCCATTTATATCTTCCAACCATGCATTTTAAACGAATATGCTCCGTTTCGCGTCGCTGCTAACATTTGCATTGCTCGTCGTTACTCATAACGCTTACCCGAAAGAGTCAGCTGCTTCTAGGCGAGATGAAAGTTTGACTCGCGTTAGCAAAGTTTCATTTCGAACCGAAATTGAAAGTGCAAGATGAATCAAAAACACATTTCCTCGGCATGCTTATTATTAATCCGCGTGTATATATGTTCCGCATCGTACATTTTCTTCGTAAGTTTGTTACGAACGACTAAGTGCTTCGGGATTTTCCTTGAATATCAAAGTAGAATAAGATACGAACAGGTAAACGTGAGCCAGTTTTATATTTTAATTGACAACTTGAAGAGAATCAGTCATTGTTTTCAAATCATCGAAACACCAATTTTTGCTTAAATATAAAAATATATAAGCTTAAGATCTAATGTATTTCTGTGGAAAACGTTTAATTAAATTGTAATATAATTTTAATTAGAAATAAAAAAGATCTTTCTATTAACACACACTTCAAACAATATAAATTTAATTACGAGCTTATTAAATCTTTGTATAATATAATTGAGAAAGTTCATACTAATTTACCGAGTCGGTTTGTAGAAGCACCACGCAATTATACCGCGCGTTTATGAGCGTGTCTTTTGAGTGATTCTCTTTCCTCGTGTTTAACGTTTGTCAGAGATACACGAGGGGCTGCATTGCGCCGTGAAAAATGGCTCACCATATAGTGCAGAAGAGCGTGGAGGGCGGCAGAGTTCCTCGTTTAACGCCAATCACTCTGATGCTTGGGTAACTGACAACTCTGAGGTCCAAGTGGGCGCTGTACAGGAAGAGCCGTCCCGGGATTGTCTCGAGCCATTTCGTGCCGGGCGGCTCGTATGCGTTTAAGACCATTCCTCGCGTTCCATTACGGTCGCACTGCTTGGTGGGCCTGTAATCGAGTGCCAATCTTCGAGCCCACGAATAAGCGACGATGCTTCTTGTGCCCGGCGGTTCACCCCCTGGAACACGCGCAAAGAATGATGTTAAGTAGTCATTTGGTCGGAATGAATAGAGAAAGAGGAGGAGGAGAGAGAAACTGCAATCGATATGAAAAAATTAATTGAGACTTGAGAGGGAGAATATAGCGTTAACTCGAGTTTTTGTTAAGAGAGAGAGTAGAGCATTCTTTCAGTACTAGATATTACAGAGCACGTTAACTGGCTTCCCTTTCCTTCTCTAGCAATATTTATCTTCGAAGGTAGTTATCGAAATAAATGATTTCTTATTTTTAATTGATTAAAATTTTACGTTGTTGAAATGCAACGCTCGTATCTCACAAATGCATATCTTTTGAAATATAATTAATATTTTTTCTTTCTTTTGATTCTTTTATTAAAATATCTTTAAAGAGCAGAACATATACTTTAATCAAAAAATTCGTTGTTGTTATTTTCAGGTATTAAAAAAGATAACTATATTTTTGTTGATTAACAAAGAAACGTTACTGATTTAGAATCCATAAATGTGTATAAAGAATAAAATTTTACATTTTATGTAGAATAACTCAAATTGATAACGCAATACGCTTTATTCACGTCTAATTGTTCTTTCAAAGCATAGCAGTAAATTGTATTTGAAAATAACAAATTCTATTTTTTAGGTGGTACTGAAATTTTAATATGTAGAGAAAATATTTTGACTAAAAATTTACAATAAATTTAAAGCGCGTTAAAATAAAATAGAATTGCAAAAAACAGTATCTAAAGATATTTTTATTATGAAGAAAATTTTTTAAATTTTGCATATCTTTCATACATATAAAGCATGTTAAAATATGTACGTATCAAAATGGGTAAAATGTACTTTACTGGACGAGTTGCGAATGCGTCGTAAAATCTCGTTCGCTTGCACAGGATTATTTTTTTAACAGAACATTTACAGTTTTTATTAAGTCAATAAAATAAATTTTTCTCATTTTGGTATTTACATTTTGACATGACATTTTCCATATTTGAACTATACAATTTTCAAAAGCGAACCTAATGCATATTCATGTTTGAGCCACTCTATATTTACAAAGTTTCATTCTAGTTAACTAGTTTTGGTGGACCGTATTTTCTTGTAAGAACAAGGCTTTACGCTATCGTTGATATTACGCTGTGCAGTTAACTCTGTCTGTAGCTTATCAAAACTTTTCCTCTAGTCAGATAGTATCCCTCGCATTTTACTTGCTAACATTACTATACATTATTTTATAATTTCCGCGAGTACAATTTATTGTTCAAGTTAAACGATCTTATCTACCGCGCAGACTGTAAATGACGCGACAAGATATTGGCATTTAATGACCGGACGGAAATGACGCGCGTGTCATGCACTACTAGAGACGGACGCGCCTGTACTATGAATACGTTTACATTTGTTTAGAATTCACCTTGCTTGCATCTAAAAATATTTGTCCTAGCGTCGCGCTCTCGCTTATCAGCGCACGTAGTCGTCGTAATTTCCATATATTCCAGCGGCCTTTCTAATAGGGAAGAAAATGAGCTGGGCGGAATCTCAATCGACATGACCAGCTAATTAGACTCCCTAATGTTGATACACCGCCTATATCCTCTATTCCGCGGAGAAACTCGTTCCCCATGCAGTCACGGAGGATCCGAGGAGTCACGAGCCGAAGCGGACTCGAGAAGCGAGATTTCCATTCTCTTTTCCGTGCATTAATGCATTTATTAAATATATTTATGAAATACGACAGGGAGGGATGTCCGCCGCGCCGGACGCGCTGCCCTACGGCGACGCAAATAAATCCACGTCGTTGATAGCTTTAAGAACTTTCGTTACATCTCTCGTTTATAATTATTTCTGCGAGACGACGACGACGACGAGGAAAAAAGGGGGAAAAGAAAAACCGTGTCGGCGTCCGCGGATAAATGTATGGCACTATACACGTTTCGTGACTCGTCTCGCTCGCAATTACTCGCCTTCGACGTATATGGATCGTGAACGTTATCGAACGAACGTGTCCGGAACTATTTTCCCGACGATCTCTCGACGTGGCAGGCGAGAGCGTAGGTAGATAACGAGATCCCGGGTCGATCCCGCTGATCCATTGCGCGGGTTCGCCTCCGCGGGCGACGGGATGGATGATGATCCGTCATGGTGTGTGTCGTTAAAAGTTGCTGTTTGACCCGATGAGGCCACCGACGCGATGCGATGGTGGTATTACGTGTTTGCGTGCCGCGAGCATTCTTCGTGACTCCGTGCCCTTTAGTCCCTCGTTCGTACGTATACGTACGTACGTACGTCCCGGCCACGCTTCGCGAGCTTTACGAGAAGGTAAATGCGTTTGAGAGAAAGAGAGAGATAGAGGGATTCGTACACGCTAGAAGTACGCTAATGCACTGCGGCGTTCTCATGGAAATCGCACTGTCAGGTCGGAGAGTGCTGGATCTAGCCGCGGCTTTGTGGAAGGCAAGTAAATCGTGCCGATTTTCAAAGCTAATCCATCCCTAATTAGTCAGGAATTGCTCCGCACGAAAGAAATTCCTCTTCAACTCGAGTTGAAACGGGTGACGTTCTATAAAACTCGCTAATTACACTATTCAATAAAAAATTACCTTTTTTCGAACACCGTAACGAGATTAATTGTTTCTTATAGTTTTTTATGTTAAATACGAATCAGGTTTCTAAATTGCTTTATTGCGTCACAGTGTTGAGAAATTTTTAATCAAAGTTGCCAAAAGGGGTATTTTCATAAACTTTGTCATATAAAATATAATATAAAATATATAATAAAAATATAATAAAATTGTTGACATGATGGATTAATTTGGAAACCAGATTCGTATTCAGCATTCAAAAGCTATAAGAAACTAGTCTCGTTATGGTTAATTTTTTTTTGTCGAACAGTGTTATTATTACCTCTCTCTTAATATAACTCCCTCATCGTTATTACTCGCGGTTAATTAACTAAACTTCATTTTTACGTCGTAAAAAAGTGCGACGTGATGAATCGCAATTTATATTTAGCGTTAAATATGCCTCTTTGCTCTCCTCAACCCTTTGATAACGTGAAAGATCGTACATGTATATACAACACAGACAAATTTCAAAAGCCTGTCGAGTCTGTCGGGCATCGCGGGTACAGTATGCAGGCCTCGGTCCGTACATACAATCAGCTGTCATAATTCTTGGCGAAATGTTTGCATGGCGGAGGCGAAGGTGAAATACGCGAAAGCGCGCGAGTCGACGGGCGGTCATTCGATGAATCACGTCATAAATTATGTCGACTAATGAAGTCGCTACTACTAAATAACAGCTCCGAGATTTACGTTCCTGGCGAGCTTTATATGTGCCAAAGTTTTCGTGATATTTATTTACAACTCGGTAACTGCGTTCTTGCCTTTGTTGCACGCGTAAGCACGCATTCGAAGCGTTATCTTGGCATCTTTTTCAGTCTCTCTCTCTTTCTCTTAAGGAGAGACTGTATATGTACTGCGTGCGGAACTCGGGTGTATTTCTACGCGATGCGTAGCGTGGGTTGATTGGTATCGGCCCTCGCGAAACGAGTTATTTACATAGTTATATTCTTTGTTAGTACAAGAGAAAGCGCAGCGTCCGTACAATTACGCGTGATGAACGTGCGTTTAAAAAAAAAAAGTAGGGCTGAGCGAGGAGGCTCCTCTTCCTCGTGTCGGCTCGCTCGGATAGCATTTTAATGCTGAGAAACTTTGCGCGACTAGGAAATAGCTAGTATAAAGTAACAAATCATCACTCGCAGATACTTCGCACGAGTCGATTGCGTGCGAATCTTTATTTTTATATACGTGTTGAGATAGTACTTCGGTTTATACTCTAACAAAATGGCTGCGCGAGCAGTACATTAACTATCTCTGTTACTTTATGTAGATCTCGTCCCTTGCGTTTCCGTTGCGATTGTGCACGTAAAATAGAGGATAAAAGTTCCTTCTTTTCTTATGTAATATAATTTGTAATGTAATTATAATTTTCTCTTCCCAGGCTATGAAATTTTATATCATAAATTGTTCATATGTGTGTGTGTGTAAGCCTATTCTTGGCAGTGTATCTTAGGGATATTATAGTTTAAACTTGCAATCTCCGTTGTGGTTGAAGTTAAAATGCATAGAATCTCGAGATGGTTATGACTCTATTACGGAATTGATCTCGAAATTACAAACCTATATTTTTACAATACAATTTGTACGAATACTTTAATACGTTGATCCCTTAAAACTCTATATAAAAATTTAATATATCAAGTTATTTCGTATAAGAATGTTTAATAGTAGGAGGAACGTACTATTTTACTGCATAGTTGATTGCTAAAACTCCAATAATTGAAGTTTCCAAAGTAAATCTATTTATATAGACCACAGAATTTTGAAACAATTGAAAGCGAAATTTACGATATAATAAATAATTGAAATAAATAGTTGAACGTTACCGAGCACACACAAACAACGGGGCGTTTTCAATGCCTAGCCGCTATTAGAATAATGGCGACACGGATGATTTCGCTGCGAGATCGCTCGAGTTCAAGGGGTTAATTAGGTTTGTGAGACGTCACGTCGTGCGAAACGAGACCGATTTGTCTCCCCGATTTTATCTGCGCTCACGACGGATTCGCGCGGCAGCAAAAAATCCCGCTAGATGCCGACGCGTCTTCAGGTAGGTTGCGGTGGCGGACCGTTCGCCGATAACAAAAGGGCAAGGGTCGCGCCCTCCGCGGAGATGCGGGAGGGAGGAAAATTGCTTACCAGGCGTGGGAGGAGGATCGGTCGGCGGATCCGGGAGTCGTGCTGGCGGCGAATCCAACAGAGTCAGGATGCACAGCGCGGTGACCAGGATCGCGGCGAGTCCCACTCTGCATAATTTCCTCGTTCCCGCGACCGGCATGTTCTCTCCTCTTTCTTCCTCTTCTTTCGTTCCCTATTATTATCTTTATCCGTAGCGAAAATCTTCATTCGTCGTGCGCATTTGTCACAGGCGTAACGACGGCGTGACGTATCGCGAGCAGTTTATTTCGACGATGCACTTTAGCCAACAACTGCATGTCGAATTTAGACACACAGATCAACGCCGCGCGATCTCGAAGATTTATTTTATTCCACGCGCACGATTTTTGCGCGCGTTTCTCGTCCCTTTACGCTCTTTCCCAACAGCGGATTCGCATAATCTGCCTTCGCGTCTTCATTTTACTCGCTCCTCTTTTTGCCTTTCGCGAAATTCTCATTTCTCATTTCTCGCGTGCTTTTTTTTTTTCTCGGAAGCATGTTTTCCTATCTCGTTTTGCTCGCTCGCGGCGGTTCGATTCGCGCGGAGATTTAGCCACGGCTTTTGCTAACGAACTAGTTGTTGCTAATTATTCGAACTGCTTGGCGGCACAAACTTGCTCCGGAATCAGGTTCCTCTCGTCTCTTCGCGGTGATCTTATTCGATCTGTCGGTCGCCCTCGTCTCGGCACGCGTTCCCGCGACACGTCGAAGAAAGAGATCGCGGCGGCGCCGGTCATTTCGTTCCTGGAAGATCCGTTCGTCGTATAATCAGGGTGCACTTGTAAGATCCAACAGTCGAGCTCTCCAGATTCCTGAGCGAGCGCGCGAATTTGTCTCTCCGCCTCGTTTCTTCGTAAAAAAAAAAAGAAGAAATTGTGCGATGCCTCCCACGCAATCACGACAACGCGATGTTGGCTTCTTCTTCCTCGGCTTCGTAGGCGGATGATGACCATGTATGGTCGTCTCCCGAGGTCTGCGTCCTCCTTCGGTCCTGTCTCTCTCTCTCTCCTCTCTTTCGATAATTCAATTACTCCGATTCGTTTTGCTCGATCGATCTCCGCGCGCCAATCGCTTTTTCTGGGGCACGATACCCCTTTTTTTCGCCGCGATTCATCGAAGCGCGAAAACTTTTGACGGCTCCGCGAACACACTTTTGCCGTGGCAGAAGAAGAGAAGACTCGTCACGTGCCGACGTGACCATTTCGAATTCGTTTTCGTTTCAGACCCGCAGATTTCACGCACGGCCACCGAAAGTGGAAACGCCTCCTTTTAATCGTCGCGGTCAGAACCGATTTCGCATCGGGCGTGAGAAACGCACCTCGGAATTAAATTAACCGTCCGGCTTGGCGTCACGGTGCGATACCCCCGGTGTAAAACCGCTCTCCAAATCTATATAAGCGCGATCGGAATCTCCTTCGCCTCTCTCGCGAATTAATTTACTACGTCCGTTTTAAATCGCCCTGTCCGGTCGTGACTTCCCTCCGATTATCTCATCTCGCGCACTCTTGAAAATTGAATTTCCCCCAGTGTAAGTATAACACATCGAGAGATTGATCGAGATAATTAGAGATGTAAACTTTGATAATTCTTTTCTCGATTATCCGCACACCGACGTAATCTCTCTGTCACCGGGTTTTCGTTAATTAATGCGAAGAGCGAATTAATCGAATTTCGTTACGTCTCTCTTTCTCCTGGGTCAAAATTGATCTGCTGTCAAAGGGCGCGCGAAAGGCACGTGTGCGCGATCGGATGTTCCTCTCTCGCGGTTGCTCGCCTGTCGGCGGGATGCGGCAGCACGTGGTCGGCGGATCGACCGACAAGATTGCTGCAAACTGGCCTGCGCGAGAGTCGAGAGCGTACTGCGTTCGCGAGCGGGAGGTTAACGCGCCGCACCGGGGCCTCGCCATCGTGGTGTACGACTTTGGACCCGTTGCCTTAGCGTGCCTCGCCAATGCGCCTTGCCCGTACTCACCGTCCGTCCCTACTCGCCTTTGCCTCTTGCTTCTCTCGCCACGACCTAACTCTCTTCTTGACTTGCTTTGACTTGCCTCTTAGCTTAGCCTTATCCCGCTCTCCGGACTAGCTGGCCGGTCGGTTCTGACAACGTTAGTTGAGTTTACCTTGTCGCAACCTTGTGAATCGCTTCGAGTTTCACATGCTCCTCTTCTTTCCGTGCCTCCTTCGTCCTTCTCGTCGTCGTTTTGCATTGCTGTTTTGTCGCTTCTGTGCGTTTCTCCTATCGATGTCTCTTCTTCGCACGTTTGTTATGCGGTGTCGAGATTGATTTCTTGCGGTTTTTACAATGAGTTAACGGAAAATTGATATTTTACTACAAATTAACACTTCGTTATTAAAGATTTGTTTTGTGAAGTAGGATAGATCAATAATAGTTAATTAGTATAACTATGAGAAATGTAGCGGATAATGAAACATTAACGAGATAGAAAATCAAATTTTAAATGCTTTTTCTATTTAATTCTATATATTATTTCTTTGTGATTCATATAAACACGAGTGAGACCTAAAAAGAACTCGCAATACATCACAGCATTCCTTTATGATAAAATTAATTAAAGAAAAAATTAAACCTTTCCTGTACATTTGATTAATTTTCTTTCTTTTTCTTATTCAACAACTGATTTTTCGCGTGAATAGATTAACACATGTAGTGACAACTTTCGATGTTTTCTTGGCTCCAATTTTATCTTCAAAGACGTGATATATCTTTGGATCTTATTTACTCGTATGATAAAGATATCGTCATGTAATATATAAGAACACGTGGATATATATTTCCATTGAATAAGTTTTTAAAAAAATTTTTTAATTTTTGTCCTATTAGTTATTCTGTAAATTTTCATGTAGAAATATATATAAACTAGTATTGTATATTATTATCAAAATGCACAATTATTTCTCAGGCGTATAAGCTGCTTTATATAACAAATAGCCTTAGCAGTTTTAGACAAGCGTTCAAGTAGTCTTTTATATTAATGACAATCCTTTCTAACGTGCACACAATACTTTATATATAAGTTTTAAAAAGTTTAGAAATTTTTAAATAATCCGCCGTGAAGACTTATTTATTGTAATGAACGTGCGTTCTCTCTCTTACGACGTGGGCGAAAGGTACAATTTACGAACAGCATTGTTAATCGACGATGCCTCGCCGTTACATAGTTTGAGATAAATCTAAGTATGTCGCTGATTAATCTGGCTAACCATAGCGCGCGCGTTCAGCACCGCGCAATTTTATTGTCGGCCCAATTCTACCGATTATTTCGACGCGTCGTGCTGTTGACTGAACAAAGAAAGGTACAAATCACGATCGATATCGTATTGCAAGAGTCCAATCGCTCGATCTTGATGATCTTGCACCTCAGCAGAACTGCTCGACCAGAACAGAAGTAAACACTGTGCCATAGTTGTAGACGGCAAAATTATCTATAGGTGTTGTCTGACGATACCTGTAAAAAGACAAAGAGAACAATTTTTTAAACAGCTTGTCTTAATAGGTTTTTTCATGTTAGATGAATGGGCTGAATTATGTGTCAAATTAGCAATAAATATTATTATTTAAAATACGAAATGATCAAGATAAATACTGATTTGACAGCTTATAATATACTGTCAGCATGTGAATCATGTGTAGGTGGTGCAAATATATTAAACTAATAAGCTAATTTAATTGCAGTTTGAAAAAAATAATTTACTAATTTATTTTGCTTTGATCAATTATAGCATTTATTTCTTGACAGATATTTAAATACTTTCGCATACACAAATTTTCAATTTCAATTGAATTTTTCATCTTTGCTCTCTTCTCCACTCATAAATCCTTCGTAAGTCTCCTCCAAATATTATATTACAATACATATAAATAAATCAGCGCGATATGTAAGGGGAGATAATTCTGCAACGCTCGTTGCGTTAAATGAAGCTAACAAATTGGAGTTTCTTTTAAATCATTCTCTGTATAATTTATGGCGCGTCTATACATGGACTTCTTAACGTGGGGATCGTACAGACGTAACTTACGGTGGGTTGTCGATTTTTCCAAGTCCCGCTACTTGGTTGGCCGCAAGAAAACACTGCTGCACGTTCTGCATCATTAGCTGCGCCGTGCTTCGAAGTGCATCGTCGTGCACTATAGTATTGAGGGGAAGAAAAGTGCGTCGCGTCGACGATCGTCATGATTTGCGGGGGAATCATCGCGTGCAGCGTTGATTTCGCTTCGAGTTCATCGAGTGTCAGGGTTTAGGTCGCAACACTTGACAGCACATGCGCGTGTATCTACGTTTCCGACTCTAACAATTACATATTATACGAAACATCCGTCCTTTAAATGCATCGCAATGTTTTGAAAGAGCTGTTAATTGCGTAATTATTTTCATTAAATTTAAAGAACCGCGATGTTTTTCTTTTCAATATTTGTTCAAACATTAATAATATTGAATTCATTTTTAACTTTTATCGAGTTTTCATCGTAACAAACGAATTAAATTATATCTATATAAATATTATATTCTATATTCGTTTCTATACATCAAATGTCAAAAATATTTCTTTTCAATTTCACGAAAACGAACTACTACTATCTATATAGAGCAATTAATCGCAGAGCAAATCAATTCAACTATTCATTCATCTAATTGAAACACTGCTCCACATTCGAAGAATTCGCTCTCGAAATTCCATGCGGCAGTGATGGGAGGGCCGAGTCGTCGTTAATCGCGAGCGAAACGAAAAACCATACGTTCGAGAGCCCTCTCGATGGATCATCGACTTTTTGCCGATCGCACGCGTGTCGCCAGATTCGAGGCACGCAATGAGCGCGCAGACACAATCGCGAGTAAATTATCGTGGGCCGGTGGTAGATTAATTTCAACGTGTACTTTTGCCCGCGCGCGAATCGCTCGCAAAAAAAGTCGCAGGCTCGTATATATTACGTCGTGTCGTATATATATATATATATTGGCGCGATGGTGGTACATGCGGCAGAGATAGATAGATAGATCCCTCTTCGCCGGTGATCAACAACCACGACGTAGCAAATCGCCGTCGCGCATCGCGAATACATCCCCGAGGCTTTCCGCGCGTCCTTAACAACCGAGTGACCGAGACACGTGGATGTATTATACACGATCGTCTCCTATCTTGTGCGTGTCCTCCTCCTCCGCCCTTTCCTCCGACTCGTTCTATATACCTTGGGGTGTACAGAGGACCCCAGAACGCGGTGAATCTCTATCGCTCGCGCTCTCGCACGCTTCCACTCTCTTATTCCTGTCCTGTCACGACCAGTCGCATCATTAGGCCATCCGGTATTACAAATGACGTTGAAGGGACTCCCCAGGCTCCTCCACCTCTTCTTTGTACTCCTGTCCTCCCTCTTTCCCTGTCCATCATCGCTCCAACTCTTTCTCTCTCTTTCCCTCGTTTTTTTTCGCGAATGCACTGTAGGCAGATGCAACGAGCCTCCTTCGGCTTTTCCGTGCCATCCCCAGCTGGTTGTCGGAGAGTCAATCCGGCGAAACGTCGCTTTAACTGGATCGTACGAGCGCCGTGGCAAAAAGCGGCAAGCAAGTCATAAGCATTTATGAGTTTCTTACCGGCGATAATAAGTTCGGAACGATTGCTGTTTGTATCATTGCGCGAAGATGTACTGCGGCCGTTCCTCTTCTTGCACGGGGCGACATTCTTGGGTAGGCGAGCGGCCGCGTGCATGCGCGTATATACATATACCGAGGTAGAATCGTGGTGCCGTATTCTCGTGCCTTATTTGCACCTACTTCTTCACCGATCTTTATTGTATTAACGTACCATCTCGGTTTTGTGAGATTTCATTTAAGTCGAGAAGGCGCGCGCCAGTCTCTCGTTCGACTCCGAGAGTCTTTACTTACTTGCTGCCTGATCGACGAATTGACCGGTCCGGGGACGAACGATCGTTCCGCAAATAATACATATCGCCGCGTTAGCCTTCACGCGAACGTCGTCCAGCATTATTCTCGGAAAGCGTGTGACACGCGAGTGCGTCAGGAACAAAAATAATGAAGGAAAAAAAAAAGACAGCTAGTCGCTCGTGGAATACGGATTTCTTTCTCTCGCGGTTTCCTCTTTCTCTCGTTTTACACGCCACCGGCGGACAAAACCGCGTAATTTTCGCAAAAAGTCTTCCTTAGCGATCGTTCAGCAGCGATCACAATCGCGTCAGGAAGATTTAAATGCAGCCTCCCCGCGTGCCTCGATACTACGCGATAGTCATACAACATTGTTCAACGCGCGATCGACTTTGAGACGAGCAAGCAGCTCACGCTTCACGGTGGTCAGGATAAAACGAAAGAAAAGGGGAAACGAGAATGAAGAGAGACGAACGTGAAAGAATCCAGAAGAGGGATAGAAGCGGCGAGAAACAGCATGCGCGAATCGAAAGGCGAAAATACAGTAGCGTGTGGAAGATCAGGCAAATGTATATGGAGATGAAGTTGCATCGTATAAAGACAAAGTGTGTTTTCAAAATTATTTCTCTCTTCACAATTTTATATTGATAAAATTATATCAGTAAAATAATCATTTTGAAATATAAAAGATCGTCTGTCAATTTTCAATTTATCTTACTGTAATTCGCCGCGCGAACAGTTATAATTGTTGGGAACGTGTAACGCGTTTCCGATCTCTCCTCGGCGATCTTATTGTTTTATCGGAGGCGAATGAGGGAGTGGAGAAAAAAAAATTACAATACATCCGCGACTTCCACGTAAGTGATGCGTGCGAGGAATCGCACGAACTTCTCCGGCGTGCGCGCGAGTCGGCTAATTAAGTAGTTAAGAATCGAAGTGGAATACCGGCAATTATCCGGGATTATATTCCGATAATCCAACAGACGTTTCCTGCTTCGTCGCCGGAACGCGCAAAACGGCCGGTTCGTACGTGACACGACTTACACCCCGCGAATTACGAGGAACGGAGACTCCACTCTCTCTCTCTCTTCGAGTCGCGCCGTTATTCCTTCCTCGTCGTGGGGCTTCCAATCGGCGGATTTATGCATCGGTAATTACTTTCCTATCTGGCGGGAGCTAATGGGTATAGGCAAAGCCGCAGGAACCGATCGTTTCCTAGTTGAGAGAGACCTAGAGAGACGACTACTCCACTGCTGATCTTCTTCTTCTTCTTCTTCTTCTTCTTTACGTTGTACATAGGTTTGCTACGTTGATAGCGACCGCCGGATTGCCGGACCGCCCATCGCGAGCGTCTATCCACATCGTGTTCGATAAAATGGTCGTTGCACCTGATAATCTTCGCCGCGATTAATCGACGGAGATATCCGCTAATTTTTTTCCGAAAAAATGCCGCCCCGCTACTTTGACGAGCTCTCGGGATTTCATCGGCGATTACGAGCGTTACTTTCGATCAGAATAGTAGAAGTAAGTAGATCCAGGCCGCTAATAATAAAGTAGTTTCATAAAATTTGACACTTATCTCGATAAGCGCCAAGTGG
Source organism: Nylanderia fulva (assembly GCF_048542155.1). Lineage (NCBI taxonomy): Eukaryota > Metazoa > Arthropoda > Insecta > Hymenoptera > Formicidae > Nylanderia > Nylanderia fulva. The sequence goes on along the minus strand of NW_028190161.1, from coordinate 2,596,966 downwards.
TTTAGTTTAGCGCTCGAAATTTTCTGATCGGACAGTTAGAACAGTCGATTTCGCTTGAACTATAGAGTATAAATTGTCCGAACTATTGATTTACGCGTTTTACACTTCTATATTTTTACTTGTACTTGTTTTGATTTAGGAGGAAATTTAATTTATCAATGTGGGAAATTATTTTTATTTCTCTCAGATTAATATATAATAGAAATATTTTATAAAAATGCGTTTTTTATATATTATATGACAATAATCCTTATATATAAAAGAATGTCATATTTTTTGAAATATGAAAACGATTGAAACGAAGAAAATATAAATATTAAAAATTGTTATTAAATGTATTTATCAATCTTTTTATACCAAAAATCAATTCTTAAACATGGAAAATATTAAAGACACAGAATACATTTTTACGAGTCAAAGAGTGAAACGCGATTTGCAATAGTTTTTGGTTTAGTCGCTGTTTCCGAAGATATTCATTTTGAAATTCGCAAATATTCCTACGTTTTAACTCCGATACTTTTTCTTAAGCACTTCGCGAACAATGATCTTTATATTCTTGCTTCTTCGAGATTTACCGGTTTTACAGTTGTCTGGTAATGCGTTCGATAAAGCGGTATCTGAAATTTCACGCGGTCGAAGCCTCAAATAACACCTTCTGATCCTCGATATAATATAAGCTCATTTCGATTTTGTATCTTTACTTCAGTAATAGGCTCTTAAAGTTTTGTTCTGTTCGGTCAGTATATATCGTTTATTGCCGCTACGCGTGCGTCTTATTTCGAGACGCGTGTTGTGGAAACAGCTGGATAAAATTATTACGAGCAATTCAATTTTTTGTGTTCGATGTCTTTGATAGCGTTTCCAATAAGTTAATTTTTTTATCAATTTCTGGATTTAAATTATGAATGTTAAAAGGGGAAAGAGAGAATAGATTTGTGAGATACAAAATTGTTTTCAATTAAGCACGAAGAAAAATCTCAATTTTATTAAATTAATTTTTTTTATTTATACACTGATTAACTTATAAATGCCACGCTTTTTTGTCTCATATTTTCGAAGAAAATGTTTTTATTTAAGTAATAATTATATAAATTGTCTTTTCATAAATATATTTATTTATCGTAATTTTTAGACTTATATATACCTTTAATTAATTATATAGTTGCAATTTTACTTGCTAATAAAAATTCTTGTCTTACGCGCGTAAAATATTCTTAGACCAAATGCATTATTTTTTAAGTATTATAGAACGTACTATTTTATAATCAACGGAATATTTTTTGCACCCGCAAACATTTTTTATACCCTTCTCTCAGTTCAATTTTGCTACCGCGCGAACATTCGGACGATGGCTATAAGGAAGGCAGAAAGCCATAAGGAAGGTACGATGGGAAACGATTTCTCGATCCTCGGTCGAGTCACGACCTTTCTCTATGGACGCCTTCTCATCGGTCTGCCATCTCGTGTTGTTTGCGTTCGGTTTATGTGTACGCTCGCGGAAATTTCTTCTTCTTCTTCTTCAAGAGAAGAGAAGCGCAATAACTCACCCTAAAACTTTCCCTCCGTTTACAACCGGAGAACTTTTGTTATTCGGTTCCGAATAATCAAAGACTTAACGTTTCTCGATCCTCTCAATCTTCCTGATTACACGCACGAGATGGAAGTGACGCATAAAAAGATGCCCCTAATAACAGAAGTCGACGTAGCAGTCGCTTCCGCGTTTATCGCTCTTGCCTCACTCGTTCTAGACGTCGACGAGTCGAGCCTCGGAGATAGAATAGGACGCCGAGGTAATTAAATGGACTGGTCGTCCGGTCGCGAAGGTCCATCGTTCTTATGCGCGCGTATTCCATTAACCGAGAAGAGAGCTCGTAAGTCTTGCTGCCTTGGTCTGTGAATCGTGCAACGCGAATGCATATACGCGCTCGCTCGTTCGCGTTAGGTCCGAGAGTAAAGAATGGATGGCACGAACTGGGGGAGAATATGGGCAAGAAATTTAAGGAGACTCTCCGCTGAGATGCGTGCGCCATGAAACGAGGCGTTACACTCTCGTGGGAGAGTACATCGCCGTGAAAGAACGTTGCCACAATGCTCGCTTCAGGTATTATCAGTGCGAAATGACGATAAGCATCATTGATCTTTGCGCCACTGAACGATAAATTGATTCTTTTTTTCTCCTTCTGCCTTTATCATTCAAAGATGTCTTTCTCTCAATTAAAAAATGGAGAATCTCTTTATTAACGTAGAGAATATTATTCTCGATGTTTTTCAGAAAATTTTAATTAAATTAATAAATAATGATTTATTTAAAAGTGCAGTGAATATACACTCGTTGTCTTAATTTTTATTTCATGTACGTCTAAATGTAACGTTATCTCGCATAATGCATTCCCTGAGGCAAGTCATTAACGTTGTCCTCAGCGGAATCAATTAGCAATTATTTTCATCTATTTCACCGTATCTGGACATTCTGATCGCACAGACATAATAAGCGTGTCTTATCTTAAAAGAATTCAGTGACGGTTAAATACTGAGAATTTATGATAATGCGCGTCTTATCGTGAATTGCATCGTGATTATCTTTAATATTGAATTTTCGCCATTGTTCTAAGCATACTTGCGAGATAGGTCAGGTTACGGAGAAACAATATAGCAGGTATACAACGAACAGAAAAATGTTAGGAAGAGAGGAAGTCGTTACACAGCTGCGACAGCTGTGCACAATTTCTCGCCTGTTCATATTGCCGTGAAATCGGCTTTTGCGTAGGAAACGCGATTAAACTTGTTTAAACTCGTTATACAAGCGTGACGAGCTCGACGAAAAAAAGAGTGCATCCGGTTTCGATACAGTCAGATCGATTGACATACGAAGCAAATCGATCGGCCGGGTGTATCTTCTCGTCCCGCGTTACTGAAACGATCCGAGATAGAAACTCGCATACACGATGATTCGCAAATCGCGATTCACGGTTGTCCTCGATCTTTCTCTCGATGCAACGGTACCGATCCCCTTCCTCGCTCTTTCGGCGATCTCGCATCGCACCCCCTCGGATTCGCCGTTATTCGCTAGTGTCGGCAAAGGAGCGTCTTATCTCTGGATATGTGGAATCACGTGGCCGTAATGGTGGATCGTGCAAAACCGTGAATGGGAAATCGTGACGTGGCTCCGGGCGATTTTGTTGCGGCCGTTAATTCTCCGCGTGGCGCGAACGCTTAATAGATATTCCCGTCGGAGCAATGAAGTTTATTCGTTCTACTCTATTTTTCTCGACGTTTATGCAACGGCTTCTTGCGCGGCCGGAGAGAAAAATCCTCTCGGTCCTGCTGGCATGAGGCGTTACTCCACTATTTCCGAGAAAGAGAGAGAGAGAAAGAACCCACGATGACGCGCGGAAACTATAATCAGTACGGTGAAAGGAAGAAGCATTCTCTTTGTGTATCGTCGCGACGAAGAAGCAAGATATACATCCCGTTTGGTCGAAATGCGCCGCCGCTACAAAGGTCGGGAGTGGAAGAAGGGAGAGTTCGCGCCAAAGAAGCGTAGAAATCGAAACCGAGCGAGGCAAAACCGCTGCAGCGAAGCGGTTGCAGTCTGACGGCCTGCTGTTAGGGAGAACGAGAGCGAGGAGAAAGAGGGCTTGCGCACGGTGGCTTTAATGCATGTAAAACGCGAAGAGTGCACTGGCGCAGCGCACTACCCCAGAAGTAACAAAACCGCTAAATTATCGGCTTGTCCCGAGTTGGCTCCGACTGCAACCGAGAGAGAGAGAGACGAGCGGGCGAGTCTAGATACCTCGTCAGTTATTCGAGGGGAATATGACTGAAGCTGATGTACCTAAAGGATTCAACGTGATAGACGTCAGTCATAATACGCGCAGTCGCGTACCCGTTGATCAAACTATTTTTTTCCCCCATCTCGTTCTGGATGATGAAGGTGTAGCAGCGCGATATCCCCGGGTACATAGCAATTATGTGCGCCAAGTGACGTCTTTCAGAGCCAGAATTTAGAATACTTGTACATATCCTGTTTCTTTTTTAATACGTACAATGTTTCCGAATATGTACTTTACGTCTCTCTTTTTTTCTCTGCCATCGCATCGTAGGATTTTTTTATTTCATTATGCGATGTAATATTCACGTTAGATTTTATGAAATTGAAATCTATACATATATTTAATATCTGCCTGTAGCGCTGATTTTTTAATTAAATAATGGATTAGCATCTCTCGCGCCTTGATGTTTGAATGTTTGAATATACGTAGGAAGGAAAACGTAAGTGGATACGCCAATTCTATGACGGCACTAGAAAGCTAGTGTTGGTTCTCGCGTGATCTTAGCTGTAGTCACGACTTATTCTCCCAGTCCCATCGAAACGTGACTCTTGATCGAGGTGACGCGAGATCCTAGATCTCCAGTAACAGAAATTTCGCATTCTTGCTCCCAAGTGTATACAACTTTACATTTTCCATGCCTTTCATTTTTCATGTCTCGACTTCTCAAGCTTCGTTCTTTCGTCTCTTTCCGTGCAAAATTTTCGTGCAAATGATTCATCACTTTAAAAATAATTTGGAATAAATTCAATGAATTAATATTTGGGAAAAAATGTTTATTCGTTAATTTCAATCGATATGATTATTATCGCTATTGCGTTACTATTTTTTGTACAAAAAAGATAAATTTTTCGTCTTGTCTCGAGTTTCTCGAAAACAGGCGTAATAATCGCAGAAACGCGAGCAGTAGCGGATTTGCATATTTCACGGGTAGAACGAAACGGCGAGGAAAGATGAGGCGCGTTAATAACCACGGGGATTCACCGTCAAGGAGTAATTTCGCGCCTCGACGTGTATCGAAGGGCAGCGGACTGACGGAGTACACGGCGGTGCTCGATTAATTGGAGGATAACCTCCTTGCTTGGCGGTCAGTGTCATTTGCAGAAGACCGTTCTGCATGCAGCACGTACGCCTTTCGATACGCGTTGCGGAGCCAAGCTTCGGAAGACGAGGAGAAAAAAGAAAAGAAGAGAGAGAAGCGATGGTGAAAGGCGAGAAAAACGCAAGAGTTTGCCAGGCTGGAGAATGAGAGAGGGGAACGAAACGAGCCCATTAAAGTACAGAGTTCATGTACGCCCGGAGCACCGGGATGTCGGGACGTCACCTGTGGACACGTTTATACGGTCTCCCCTCGCCAGGCTAATAATATATGTTAGTTCGCCCGCGGACTTTATTGTCGGCATCACGATATCAGCGAATAGTCCCTCGACCTGAGGCTCGCCGAGTACTTGACTTTGTATTGCTTATCTCTGGCAGTATGTAGATAATGACTGCCGGCGAAGATTGTTTCAATTATTATGTTGTCCGCGTTAATCGTTTTCGCAATACTTGTATGAAAAATTCATGCTTTTTCAGATACATTGTCAAACATGATTTCGCAGTGTAGCAGAATATTTAATAAATCGCGTGATGAGTTAATCTATTAGTCGCTCTGATAAAAAAAATGTTTTTTTAAATAGAAGCCTGCTTCTCGCTCTTTCTTAAAAAAAAATTAATTTTTAAATAAATTACTTTAAACACCATTACATTAAAATAATTTTTATTATACACATATATTAATATTAATGCAGAAATAATGATCGTTTTGCTTTTTTAAAATTATACTTGATTATTTAAATTATTCAAAACAATTATAAATTCTATTGATCATATTCTAATCAGGAAATCACGCGTTGTATAGACAAATACAAAAAGTTGCTGATTGAAATGATAGAGCCGCGGTGTTTGACATAGGTACGTCATTCCCGCGATAGTCCGTCTTATTCAGTCAGATTGATAATTATCATCGGGCCGACATTCTCGTTTCGCCTCGTGGCCCGAAAAGATCCACGGGTTGTAACACACTTTAGATTATCTACGCGGAGTCACTCGTGGTAGCCTCTGGCACTAATTAAATGCGAAGCCTATTAGCGTTGTAGGGCGTGACGCGTTACGCGTACGATATGCGAATTCGTTATTCAAGTGCATCGTCAGTGTGCGGTACTCATCGAGTCTCTGACCAAAAAATCGATGCCATGATGATTGGTTTTATCATTCTCATGCCGACGATCTCTCTTTGCGCAGATCATAAGACTGATGCGTTCATATATCATCGTCATGAAACGCATATTTTGAACCTTCCCAGAAAAGTATACACCATATGGTAAGATTAGATTACTTCAGCAGGCCTTTGCGACGTAGGAAGAAATTTCAATTTTTTCATTTCTCAAAAAAATGTCGAACAGACTTATATTGATATTTAAATACTTTTTTTTAGAGAAAGGGAGCTTGAATTATTTTATTAGATAATGAGGACTCTCTATACATATTAAATTAAACTTAATTGATTTTCTAGAAATATTAGCTATCATTTTTATATATACGTTAACAGAAGTTTGTTTGTTTTTATATATAATATTTCATACGTGGTGCAAAAATAATTTTCTATATTTTTGTCTTTAATGCAAAATTATTTTTAATACGCTCTTCTATATTATGTATCGTTCTTTGTAAAAGATTACATTGTCTGCAGAATATACTTTGTCTCTTTCGCGAATCTGTTAATTCATCGAATGCCTTGCTATATTGATCGACGTTGCGGCTAACTTATCGTCACGATGATTTGCAAATAATGCGAAGACAGACTATGATAATTAAATTTATCGAAAAACTTTAAACCATTCTATTACAAGGCGAACTATGTAATCAACGGACAAGAACATCGCTTTTAACCAATCAAAAACGAACGCAGGAGAAAATATTATTCTTTGAGGGGGAATCAATTAATTAATCGAAAAGTTTATGTTGTAAAGTTGCTCTACACAGGATCGTGTTTTCTCTTGTTATTACGAAGAAAAATCGTTGTTTATAAAAGAATAATGCGAAAGCTTTGATGTGACATTCTGCACGTGTTATCAAGAACCGTTATCCCAAACTGTCTGTGTAAATTACTAAGAAAATCATTAATAATATTCATCTACTTTTCGAATGCTCTGAAAAATCGCAATCCATTTCGCGCGGAGAATACAAATGAGCGGAGAAACCATTTAGCAGACACCTGCATACTGGTCACGCTAGGTATTAAAGGGTTAACGGTAGTATCGATCGTTTGGATGCTGCGACGAGTCTAGTTGGAAAAGTTTGTGGCACGCTTATGTGGCTCGTTAAAGCGGTCTGTTTATATCCGCCAGATACGAGAAAGAGAGATACAAATCTGATACGGTCCGTCGCGAATAATTCTTATAATTGACGAACGCGTTCTAACGGCAGCAGGAAGAAACTGGATAAAAAAAAAAAAAAAAAAAAGGAAAACGAAAAGAAGTCTCTCTCAGAGTCCGCGCCGTGCATCGTAACATAAATTCCGCCGATAATGAGATGGATAAATATCGGTTGCCACGCACGTTTTAACCGGAATACCTTGGCGCGGTCGTTCTTCGATGGAAGAGTTATTGAATCCATCCGGTCGCGCTTAAACCGATACAAGACGCGCGACCATCCGCTCGTTTCTCCTCGCGACAGGATCGTCCTTATGGCTCCTTGGTCGTCGCCGTCGCGTCGTCGCCGCCTTATGGCCTCCAGGCGATCCACGCTGCGTATATGCATTCTGCATATGTGCACGCGAGCGTTTCATTACTCAATTAAGTGGCCCACGCGCCGTACATATGTCCGGAACGACATGCGTGTCGTTCGGGCCTGGCAAATCGAGTGGCGGCGTAACGTGCACGGTACTTCGGTAAATGCGGAGGACGAGATGATACGCGGATATCCCCGATGACTGGCAATCAGCGAGTCGCGTATTATATATGTATATCGCGACTTTGATTAGCGGCCGGGGATTCGAACAGCCGGATCGATAGTAAACAAGATATTATTATTATTATTTTTATTTTTATTTTTATTTTGCCGCGATATTAATTTTGCAACCTTGAGATGCGCGCCAGCAGTTACAGTCATCCCCTTTGATGGAACGTGATGTCAAAGAGGGATTGCGCGAGTGTTTTCTGAACTATAATGCTGCATAATTACTGCATTTTTTAATAATATATTCTTTTTAGATTTTAAAGATAATTACAAATTCAGACACAAAAATTAGGCATAACACATTTTTCTGAAAAATATTTATTATTCGATTTGAAATTTATTTATATAAAATGTACACATTTTTTAAATCAAATTTTATATATTCTTAGTCCATTTCCTATCTGAATTTTTGTATTAATAAATTCTCACTTATCTTTCTTAAAGTCTTCTGTACAATATAATTTTTTCTGTATTTCACAATGCCATAATTGCGTGCATAGTCCAAGAATAGCTAGTAATTTTCTGCAGTGGCCCACGTAGTTAGGCGAGAATAATAATAAAGACCGTTAAGACCCCGCCAACGCTTGTCGCAGTGTCGTTAAGCGAGGTTCAGTAGGAACTTTATGCGCCGCAGCGGTTCTCTACTTATAGCTCGTCTCGTGACCGCGACAATTTACTCGTCGTTGCTTGTCGGTTGCTCCGCGCCCCATGACGAGAACGGTAACTTGACAAGGCTTAGAATTTTACGACGTCGTTTCCGCTAATTTTAACGAGAAACAGTTAAGTGTCTCGAGCGTTAGAGCGCAGACATGAATGTTAAGGAAGCACCGCTTCGCGGTTTCAGGGCACATCCGCGAATGCCTGCGCTTATATTTTAGCTCATTGGTATGTTAGACCGACTATGTTTGCGCACGTGTAGCGCGTCGACCGTGAATCTGATATTTCGGAGATAAATCCGCAGAATATTCATTTCATTTATATTAAATATTCCTTTATTTTTGTCAATTTTAGCTTTATTATTCGATATTATTGTGACGTTTTCTCGTTTGTTGATTTGCAAATCGCAGTTTAATTATTTTAACGTATCTGGCAGCGAAAGGATTAAAATTTCAGGAATTAGATTTCTGGATTTTAAATGGCATTTATTTCACTTTTTTTTAATTTCAGTAATAACTCATATGAACTTAGCACCCTTTTGATAAACTAAAATTTTAGTATACAGAAAATGATTTAATACAGTATTTCTGTTTGCAATTCATAGCAACAGAAATTTTATTTGCCAAAGCCATCAAAGGTTATAATAGTATTAAAAAAAAAAATACTTTTATCTTTTATTTTAAGATTAAAGGAAATTGCTGAAATATTTCCAATTTGTTGTTCGTAATATAATTTTCCTTTCATTTGTAGTCGAGTCACACACAGCATATATTTGCCAATTTTGAAAATATCTCAATATACTTTGTATTATTATATTTTTTTAGAACCGTCTGCAATGTCTTTCCTTTCATTTGCAGTTAGTAGTTAGTTGGTATATTGAAGCGAGAGATTTACATCAAATCGATTTCAATTTCTTAACCCGCACGGTCCAGCGCCCGCTCGCGCCGAGTGGAATATCGTGTTCCTGATTTTTGCTCTTCACACTGAGTGCGCGTCACCGTATCCCCGAGAGAGATACTTTGTCCATCCTGTCGTTATCCGCCTACGCTGTATGTCCTTGACTAAGTTCCTCAACCGATTGGCAGTCTCTCATAGCCGATCCTTCTTCCGTTCTGGTCTTTGCTATTTCTTTGATGTTTCACAAACGCGTCTCTGCCCCTTAAGTTTTTTATACTAAGTGTAAACTTGACACACATATCGTGTTTTACTTTTAAATTAAATTTTGTTCCGTTCACGCTTACAGTATTTTCGCTCATGATTTCTTTGATATTTTAAGAGACATTTTTTCAACTTATTACTTTTATATGATATAACAATATTTTTGGATATTTTAGATGTAATATTGAATTAATTTAATCAAGAAAAACATTTAAAAACTTTATAACAACTATATAAACATTAAAAGAAGAGAGAAATTGTACACTTCTTGCAACTCATGTTCATGTAAATATGACTTTTCATTGATGAAGCTCCATTACGTTAGATGATACAAGCTGATAAAAACACGCAACATTTAAAAACACAGTTTTACATATCGTACAGAATGATTTCCATTAACGAGAGAGGAGGAGAGATTCTATCCTTTTAAACAAAAATAATTTTTAACAACTCTTATTTTTCATCATCTTACATTTACTTAAATATCTTAAATAAAAAATACTCTTGTTTATATTTTTCTTCAAAAATGAATTTATTTTCTGTATGCTTTCTTCATCAAAATCAAATTTTAAAAACAAATTCCAAGCCGTATAATTGAATACAGTGGTTGGCTTTAATAATCTAGTATTTCTTACCTTTAATTATTAAGATAATATAAGAAGATTTAGCTGCTTCAAAAAAGTTTAAATATTACTCTTCCCAATTTTCTTTGTGTATGTACAAAGTTTGATCGTTTAAGTATAAACTTCAGCAAGAGTTTACCTTTGGAGTAATTTTTTAAGATTAACCTTTACCCTCTCCTTTTAAATATTCATCTCAGACTTTAGAGAAACTAAATTAAGATACGTAAAATACATAGACCAAAAAATATGTTGTATATCTCTGATATACTTTATTATTTTTATTCACACAGTTTTTATCTATCTATAAAGTCTATTGACACTAGATTTTATGGAACAATGAAATTGCTTATGTGTCTTATAAAATTGGTTATAACAGTTTTGCTGTCAATAAAAATATAAAAATAAGAGAGAATATACGGAGGTAAAAAGAGAAAAAATGTGTCTCTTTGTCAAGCACAAACTTTAGAGATAAGGTCTACATATATTTATATTCCGAGAGTTACGTCGTTAGAGATGTTTTCCAAAGAACACGACTAACTTTCGAAATAGAGTGATGATTTTATGGTGTATATTTTACAACTCGAAATAGTTTGTCCAAAGTCATGCGTATGTTTATTACAAAGCAAATGTACATCGGAAATGCATTAGCTTTTTGTTGATTTTTGTTCATCTTATTTTCAATAAAAATTATTTACCGGGGAAACGATCTGTCACAGATTGTGACTTCGGAGGAAGAAATTTACTTCGAAAAGCCAGCGCACCGTTTCATCCAATAAATCGCAACTGACGGATTGAACTAATAAAATCGTGAACGTTTTTGCAACTTTGTATAAACCCTATCTAAGATGTATATAACTTGAAAAGAATTGTAAAGGAATTTTATAGTAAAAAGATTCTTACGCAACATTTATCCTTTTTTTATTCGCGTCTAACGGATTTTACGAGACTAATAAAATAGCGAGCACGTCTCTGTAAACGATTACGCTAAGGCCATAATTTGAGAACAATGCTAAGCGCACCGTACTATCTTCTGTGTACCGTACAATTGCCAGCTGTCTTGACGGACCGGATTGATGTAATCATCTATGACAGTCGGCTAGCGTGCGCGACCGGTCGTGCATAGCTCTTTCTCTGTAACATCCATCCCCTTTTCTTCACATTCTTTCCGCATTCGTTCCAGTGTCGTTTATCAATAATATTAAAAAAATTTTTTAATATATATAGAATTTCCAGCATTTACAGCAAATTGTTGCAAACACACACAATTATTATTTAATTATATAAAAATTATATTAAATTATTTGAATATTGTTCCGCGCTTGCAATTGAATTTAAAAATTATATAATTTCTTTAATATGTAAATATAATATATAAATTAATTCACATATAAAAAATCTAATTTTTTTATAAAAAAAAAAGATGTAGCCGAGGCAGAGATATATAGAATTACAAGTATCTCAGACAATGAAAAGTAATTCGCGATCGATGATTTATTGCGCTTTTTACTATACATACAGCCATGATTCTCTTCTTCTCAAGGTTCCTTAGCTTACGAATTAATCGCGCGGCGTCGCTAGCGAAAATAGTTTAATCATCGTGATCAATAATAATCGTTTCGACTTTATTATTCGTTTTTTCTCGATCGGCGACAGTGAATCGCTGCCGATGAAAAGAGAAGAGCACGACACACTCGTTCTGACCTTGGTAACCTCCGCGCTATCTAATTAGTTTGGTCGTGGTGTCCGCACGGTGGAGACCGCAGCGCAAGCTTAACATAGCAGGGCCGCATTTTCAGTAGCCGGCGGTCTTCTCTATGGTAATAAGCGGACGAGCAGCGGCGGCGAGTGTATGTACCTCTCGGTAAAAACTAGTTTATTAATATGGGTAGCACGTTCGGTGTAATCTACGTCCCTATCTCCCTCCGCGACGCTCTCATCCGGGGATCTCCTGTCGCTCTTTTCTCTCCCGAGAGAAGCGGCACGCCGAGATGGAGATCGTCTTCCCCGGATCTCCGCGGTTGACTTTTTCCCTCGAACACGATTGATCGACCTGATCGATCGATCTGATCGCTGCGAAATATTTCGCCACGCGTTGACGGACGGTATCGCGCGGCTCCGATCGCGGGATCATTGTGTTCCTGCATCTGATTTAACAAGCCTGATTATGGAATGATATGTCGATCCGAGAAGCGCAACGATCCACCTCGCTATACGTGTTGCCGACGTGTTATCAAACTAGAGTTATCTGCTCTATTCTCCGGTTATTTCCCTGCCGTTTTCATCTCTTGAAATCTTTAGAAGCATTACGATGCATAAATAACTGCAATCAACGAGAAATAGATGCATAACATTTTATTCCCTGAGGCATAAAATTTTATTCTCTATATATCTATATTGAGATAGATCTATCTAATATCAAAAGATATCGTTGAAAAACATACTAGAACGTATGCATATGTGCGCATGTTAGAATTTCTTCTGTTCAAGATGCTTGTCTAATAAAGATTATCTTAATTACAATCTTGCTCATCATAAAATCGTTAAGTGAAAATTTTTAATTATGCATGCTATAATATTCATCTTGTCTGTCTACTTATTAAACTTGCAATATTTTATTTGACCTAAAATGCATTCTAAAATTTCATAAATATACCATAAATTGTATTTATGTTGTTGAATTTAAATTCTAATTTGTTCTGCAAGAACATTAACATAGATTCTATATAATTTTAAATGTTTATATGGATCTTATATTTCATGTTTTATATTTTACATTCTTATCATAATATAATTTCAAGATGATTCACATTTAATTTTAATATTGAAAAATGTGAGCGCATTCCTTTGAAGTTAAAGAGCGATGAATTTCAAATTGGAATGAATCATAAAAATGATTGATATTTTATATTGCATCACGCGTTGCGAATTTATTCCGTACGCCATATATAGGAATTCTTGAATTGCAAATTGCAATCTATAAGGCAGGAAATCGAACTTAGAAGGGAAGTGACTAGAAGGTATGAACCGTGAGTATTAATGCGCCGCTAGCCAATCCGCGCGTCATCACGCTAGATAAAACTGCTGTGCAAAACGATCGAAGGAGTCGTTCTCTCGATAAGATTAATTATAACGAATTATGATAACATCCTGTTACGATAACATCCTGTGCGTAGGAAATGTGTTTTTGCTTTACTGTAAATTAAAACAAATATCAATTTGAAAATTACTTATATATGAAGAATATTACAGGATTTTAGCAAAATTTAATTTTAAAATTACACTTACATAATACGAAAAATTTCGATCTGCTATTTTACTATAAGACAAATTCAATAAAAAACAAGATAAAATAAATATAACAACATAAAGTTAAATCTATTACGAAGAATATTAAGCGTTTATTTGCGCGATGTTATTTTTACGTAAATCCTACTTTGAATATATTACACTTCTTTCGTTTCCTTTTTAGCTTGTAAAGTCAAGAAAGCTAAATTAAAATTTAATTAAAATTAAAATTATTTTCTTAAAGAGTAATATGTTAAATTAAATTTAAATTTTCTTTTGGTAAATAAGAGGCTTGTTTAATTTCTCTTTTGAATATGTAATTAAATGCAGATTTGATATATCGCATACAATCATATAATATATATACAGGAGCATAACGAGAAATTATTTGATCAGAATTGTAATATATCCAGTTATATTGCCGATCGAAACGTGCCGAGTCGGACAAAAGTAATAAAGTAAACAGGAGCGTTTTCAATAAACGGCCGGCGGACTTATTTCTCGTGTCAGACAACCAACAGCAAGTGGCGGCCGTCATCTTCGGCGCCGCAGCTGCAAGTGCAACTTCTGCAGCCGAGGTCTCTTACGCCAATAAACGCTTTCAGCGATGATGCGAAGCGACGGTCTTTTCTCAAAAGGGTAGCCAGATTTTCCTCTTTTTACCTACTGAAACGGCGTTAATGCGAAATCGAATAGCGAACCTCTTGGCATTTCTAACTCTTTGTTCGCGGAAACGACGCCTCGAGAAAAAGGTATCGCGGATGCTGCGCGGCACCGATCGTGGAACAATATTTGCAAAGCTAATTTATAGTAATACGCGAGAAGCTGCTTCGTTTTTCTTCGACGACGTTCCTCGTTCCTCGCTCATCGGCGAGTCATCGCGCGAAAGAAACCTTGACATTTGTCGATCGACCTGCCGGGTTTATGCAGTTGATCGCAAAAAATTCATTATCGGTATTTTTATTCAATTAAACATCATACAGCGCTATGGTATCGGTGCTTGGATACTATATAAATCGATTATTAAAAGAAATAAAAATTGAAAGTCATGATATAATTTTTTTTTTTTCAAAGAGGTCCCTTTTACGTTCGAGGATACAGTTTTAATATCCGGAGCAAACCTGCTTCAAACTAATTTATCAAACTTTATTCAGCGTCGCGCGTGAAATATTGTACTTGTCGTGTATAGCGTTGCGCTCTAATTACTACAAGCCGACAGATCCGGGAAAAATAAAATAAGAATTTAGAATATACACACGCATATATACATTAAAGCACAAAAAGGAGTGTATTAAGTTTTTGTATCATGACCGATCACTTAATTACTTTTTTATGGAATTAGCAATTTTCGCGTGACACGGGAACGTTAATGATTATCCGATCTAAAGTCATTAGTTGTATACTCATAATTGCTTGATTATCGGTTGCGCAGCGATTAATTAAGGACTCGCTTGCTCTCGGGATCCTGAAATATTCGTATTATTTTTTAGATATCTGAATATAAATAAATGCCCTCTTTACGATGCATCATTATAACATATTGTCCATCGCCGGCGAGATTATCTTTTTCTTTCGCTTCTCTTTTCCCAATCTCCGCAAATCGGACGATCGATCTCCTTGCTTCTTCGCCTTCTCTTTTTGCGTCTGATGACGATTTTTTTTAATCGATTTGCTTGTGAATGTCGCCTTATCGTTCAAGTCGGAAATTAAACAGATACATGCACGCGTGGAGTATATCCTTACGTGATAATAGTAAGGTAACTCAATTCGCTTGGGCAAAAACACCACGATCGGAAGCGGATGACGAGGCACGTAGGTGGTTATGTACGCCTGGACAAGTTTACCAGCGGACATAAAAGG
The DNA here is from genome assembly GCF_048542155.1 of Nylanderia fulva. Taxonomy (NCBI): domain Eukaryota; kingdom Metazoa; phylum Arthropoda; class Insecta; order Hymenoptera; family Formicidae; genus Nylanderia; species Nylanderia fulva. Next base: position 2,581,554 of record NW_028190161.1, on the reverse strand, counting down.
TAATGCCGCGAGATGGACGCCTTCGCGATGTCGATGACTTTGTTCAAAGCGGGCAGAAACTGTCAGCGGGCATGATACATATATAATTTAGATGCTTCGAAGCGGAATAATATTGTGTATTGATGTCAAATTTTTCTCATTAAAAATATAACTATATATTCAAACGTTTCCCTCCTTTTTTTAAATCAAAATGATAAATCGAAAATTATGAATATGATAAATATTCAACATATAGTATTATGTGAATAATTAAATTTTATTGGTAAAATAGTTTTAAGAAATATAATTGTACATAAAATATATTTCTCAAGTAATAATGTTTTTAACCAAAGACTCGAAGACTTCCATCTTCTTTTTTTCATTTTTAAACCATTCTAAATTCAAAATTATTTTATATGATTTTAGATTCGACTTTGGACGTCGCATCAAAAGGTAGGTGCTTTAAGCTTTCTTCAAGATGCAACAGGAGAAATCAAGTAAGTCATGCGATCCGCCAGCTGGCGTAACTTTGCTTACCTCGAGTACGAATTTACGAATCTTCTCGCGGCGAAGATAAGGAGATAAAGCACGCCGGAGTTATATGCTGCGAGTAGAGGCAGTCGAGAGTCGGCGGGATAGTCACGAGTGCACGTATGCACGTGCAACGCGAAGGTACGTGCATATGCACGTGATGCATCGTGCGCAATCGCGCGCGTAGGTAGGTAGCTGGGTCGCTAGGTAGGTGGGTTCAGTATCGGTGGTGAAATTACTCTCTCGGACTCGCGTACTTTTCAGCTCCAAGATTTACAGCCTATCGTATGAACGGCGCGCCATGCCGGCACATCTGCAATAAAATCCGAAACCCCGTCGATCGTCCGTAAAAATAGCTGACGAGTCGTTATACTGCTTATTACATCGTCGCGCGAGAGCCCCGTAAAAGGATCTACCATATGGAGCAAAGCAGGCACATACACTATGTATGTGTGTGTGTTATTAAATGCGTTTCTCCGAAGCGACCTGACCCTGCAATATAAACTCGTCGTTAAATTACATGTCGTACGTTTCTCCCCCGTTGCTTTGATATTCAATTTTCAAGTGACGTCTAATCGAGATACCGAATGCAATTGACACGCCGCGGTCTGAAGTTACGAGTCGAGGATAAATCACGCGTATAATCGCGCGAATCGATCATAATGATAGTGTTTCGTTCTGCGGAATACGCAAGGTATTATTCTCCATGACTGTACATTAACGTTGTATTTACGAGACATCACGTATGCATGCGTTCGCATGTTCCTAATCGTACAATTCTAGAAGCAGTAGATAATAGAAATATACATTACGTCCCGGGATGAGATTTCCATTTTCCATTTCCATTTCGGGATAATTATACTTTCAAACCAGCACAAAGTGGCCTTTTTCAATAAAAATTTCAATAAAAGTTCACATTTGCTTCGATAGTCATCGAGGTATTTAATATTAAATTAAGACAACGGACAAGATGAGAGTCCCTATAAATTATTGGAAAAGAAAATTCAACCGTAAATGTCGAAAGACGGTTGCGATTATTTTATCCGAAACTTTCGTAAAATTGAATTCCAAGTGTCGCGTTCCACTTCGAAGTTTTGTGTTGCGATAATAATTTTCCAAGACCTCCACCATTCGTATTAACATTCGTACGAGATGTGCATACATTTTCTACGCGGATGGCAAGAATTAGACGAATATAAATCCTGAGTAACGACAGAGAATAAAGCGTACCGTTACATTAGCGCGATGCATCATTATACGTTCATCCTACGTCATCACGGCCGGCCGATCTCGTGGGGAATGATAGAGGGCAAGGGTGCTTCCTCAAAATGCGTTATTGCCGTCCCTCGATGGTATCCCTCCCGAAGTAAGCCTGGAGTACCTAAGAGAGTGCAGGCTTACCGAGGAGTCTGACCCCGGATCACGATTTACGAATAATAGCCGAGGATCGTCTATTCCCGGGGATGCATCGATCTTTTGCGTCTACTATTACTACTCCCCGATTGGCGCGCATCCTTATATAGTCGCATGCCGATATAAGCCGCAGTCCAGGAACTCATTATCCTGCGTCTGCCTCAAATCGCCCACGTCCAAAATGCATTACGTCTATCCTTCGCGGCGCCGTGCGAAGAGGTCATAGGCTAGAGACAAACTTCTTATCGACGTCGCGCGTATACACGATCCTCCATCACTTTCCCACGTCTTTGTCTTTCCTACACTGAAAAAAATTTGTTAACTTGATTAAACCTTTCAACTAAATTTACTATTTTGTTAATTGAACGTACGTTAGTATTTAAGTGAAATGTAAATTTTGTTTGTAAGATTTAATATGTTATATTTGACTTAAATATTTTTAATGATATTAATAATGATTTAATAATATTATACAAATTATTTAATAATAATAATATATATGTAATAATCTTTTGTAGTTATAACATGGCTGTATGAATTTATATTTGTCTGCGTAGCCACACTTTTTATTGCTACAAAAATCTATTCACATATATATAGTTATTCTTATTTGTATATTATTATATGTCCAATTAACAAAATAATATTTAATTGAAAGGTTTAGTTAACAAATTTGTTCTTCAGTATAGAGATTTAATCACGTCCGTTAAAATAAATCGTTAAAATAAATAGATCTCCAATCGCTGGCAAGCTGCTCGAAATACACTTCATCATTGAGTCTTATCTAATTAAACATTATTTAATTAAAAGATTTTGTCGAAGAATTGAACTTTGCCCACTGACAAAAATTTATTTAATTCGAATAAATATTTATTTTAATACTACCGAATAAATTTATTTGAAACGAATAATATTGATTCGATGTGAAAATATTTACTTGGTTCAAATAAATGATTTATCAGGCAGTATTGAAATGAATATTTATTAATTCAATAATTTTTTTTGGTGCAGAATTTTAAATTCTTAAACTAAGAGAAATTTTTAAAAATAAAAATAAAGTTTTTGAACAGCAACAACCAAGCAATATGCATGAATTGGGTGGGCAGTGTGATAGTCGTAAATGAATATACCATTTGCTAGATATCGATTGAATTTTCAAATTCGATAGAATCGTCCGAATTGTTTCGCGAAAATTGCTTTCTTGTCATAAAAGAAGAAGAATAAAGAAATTGCAAGAAGCGAACGATCTCGAGAAAAGTGGAAAGATTTCGTTTGCCCGACGGAATTTCTGTTCGAGCCACGAATAGCAACAAGCAGTTCACAATAGATCTCCCCTGGCCGTGTAATTTCGTTCTGGCGGGAATCATTTACCGTCCGCGGAACCTCTGGGTGAAGGGATATTACGCGGAATCATCGTTAAAGCTCTATCATTCCACGGCGAACAATCTCAAAGGCTCGCGGATGGGCACTTCATCCTTTATCAAGGCAGTGATCGATCTCATTTTCTCTCAATTTCACGTCCTAGCTTGGTAATACACTCGCATACACGCACGTGCAGCGCGCACCGAGGTTCTTTCTCTTTCAACGAGATTACTATATAGATGTTTAAGTGGATCGTCGAGCCAATAAAAATCACTTTTCCATATTGCACTTATCTATCGAAGATAAGATCAGGTGAGGTTGGTGTAATCTCTCTCGTCGAGTGCTATAAAGAATGTAAGGTGCTTCTCTGATACTTCATATTTCATTATACTTTCGAACAATAATAATGCAATCAAATTCTTTTCTACACTCTATTATTGTAACAGCGTTATATAAATAAAATTTAAATATAATTATTAATGTTAATATTTAATAAATATTAATAATCTTAACATGGATTTTTCTAACAATGGGATGGTTTAATAGCAATTAAAAAATTTATTGTTACTTGAAGGAAATGTAGGAAATTAATTTTTTTAATTAAAACTTTTATTAAAAATTGTATTCGTATCTTTCGCTTGTCGCTATTATATTAGTACGATCAATAAATTTTTTTTTTAATTTTGCCAAGTTTCTAGGAATTAATTCCGGTTTTAGTGCGGATCGGGATTAAACTGTTCGTTGATCTTGTAGAGATTGTTGCAGCTAATGAAACATGATCGAACAGAATTTTACGATTTTACATTCGATCGCGGAATCTCGTTCTCGTTTAAAATGATATCTACGAGGATATCGCACTTACATTAATACGGTCGCATTCGGTGAATAAAAAATACTTACGTGCAATAAATGTTTTGATGCGAGATAAAATATGCCTGATAATCGTTCTGCATTAGATTTAAGTAACGAGTTGCATATCTAACGTAGACGATAACTTCCTCGATGAGATCAGAGGCAACCTGCTCTTTTATATTGTAGTGATATATCCCAATACGTTTTATTCTTATTTTATTCTTCATTCGGAACGATCCAACATGAATCGTTAAAATGTTGTCCGTAAATATAATTTTTTATTGACGATTTTAATCACGCTCTGCTCCTCGTAACAGAATATCGCGTCTCTTAATATTCCGCAGACGTGATTGCGAGAATTTTGATGAATTTTATTGTGATAATTCGGCGAGAAAAAATGAAGCAAACGTATGTATATTGAATTATCATACCGAAAAATCTCTGCCACCCAATCGGCAACCAAGACACGAATCAGAAAAAAATTGCGCATGCAAGTATGCAGGTCTCTTGCCTCTAACGAAATATAACGACGTTAATCCGAAGCCACGGCACGCAGGTAGCAGCAGCAGCAGCAGCAGCAGCACCGCTACATATTCCGGCGACTCGCGATGCAATGCATATAAGCTCGCGTTGCATTGAATAACCGCGGGATCCCGTACGTGCACAGCGGACCGAAACGTCGTCGCGTTTCGCGTGTAGCCATATATTCGCTTCACGGCATCTCGACCGCGGTCATAATCCTGACACGCGCACAAATTTCCCTATGCGCCGCTTGCCTCTATCTCTCTCGCTCTCTCTTTCTCGCAAGCTCGCGAATAACTTTGCTGCTTTGAAGTGAATGTTATACCGGCGCAATCATTCTCGATCCTAGCGGGATTAAGAACGGGGACTTCCATTATACATATGTATGTATATATAGCGCTATACATATGTACACTGAAAAAAATTTGTTAACTTTTGACTCAACCTTTCAATATTATCTTGTTAATTGAACATATAAAAATATTTAAATTAAATATAACATAATAAATCTAACAATCTATCAATCAAGTTAACACATTTTTTTTATTGTAGATACGTTTGCAATAAAGTTCAAGATCTATTTCTCTATCACAATTTTTTTTTGTCAAGAAATCCGTAATTGCTTTTTGTATAAAAGTTTTTGGAATATATTCGCTGATTTGTTTTCTGTTTCTATACGAATTAGAGTGCTTTTGCAGTATTATACTTCGGATATGGATAAACGCGAAAGTCACGCGTACAGCGAACAATAATCTAATAATCCATAGAATAGAAATTGGGGCAATAATTCGTAGTCAATTCGTATCGGACACGGAATTGCAACATTTATCGGAGCCAATAATAGGTAAAAACAGCGTGCAAGCAGCGACTCGGTGTCGACGAATGATTCATGTGACAAGTAATTTATTTCACTTGTACGCAGATATACATGATTTTATTTGCATTTGCATCGATTCCACGGTGCGGCGGCACGATAATTTTCAATTTATTCCGTGACGCAGTATAATTACATTTTTGACTTTAACAGCGAAATAATATCTTTCTCTTCCCGACCGTGGAAGATAACGAGTTCACCGGCTGGATATCATAAGAAACGTGTTAATGGCAATCGTGAATTACAACGGGCCGCGACTTACACGCCTGTCGAACCGGTAGCCAGCTTTAATAGCACAAGTTGCGGGGATCACAGACTCCTATCGTGATTAACATTCGGCGCAATCCTGATTTGCGACGCGTGTCATTGCCGGACATGCAACAAACCGTGATATCGGAGTATCAGAGCATATAATGGATATTGAATGCTCTTTTGTGCTATATATACAGTTTGATTATCAATTTTACGTCGAGTCGCCAGCTCGCGTAATGGTAAACGAAGAGATTAAATAAAGTGTCATTAAAGAGAAACCTGCAACTATAAATATGCGTGCGAATAAAATATTAGATTACATTACAGAAATGATCATGTTGTGGAAATAATTTTGCGACGTGAAAGAAATGAGAGAGCAGTACATGGGCATTTTTTTTGCCGCGACAGATGTGTTTTATATTTATATTTTCTTTGACGCGATGTGTGCCCAGTGTTTTTCTCGCTCTCTCGCGTATATCATTAGATATAAAACGCTGTCGCGGCATGGTGTGCTGGATCGATGTTTCTTGCATGTTTTCTTGCCAGCATCCCTCGACGGCGGCTCGGCTTTCAAACAGCTTTCATTAGGCTCTTAATTATCCACCGCATAATATTAAGTTTCCGAACTGTTTAACGCACCCCTCGACTAAGATGTAAAGAGTTCATGATATGCGCTGATCCCACGTTATTACGTCTTCGTGGAAAAAAAATGAAAAGAATGCGTTAATGGAAGCTCTGATTTATAAAACTGCACTTTCTGAACGGAACTAGTCGCGATCTAATTTCACGGATCTTTTATACCGCAATGCGCGATATTATGATATACGCGGTATCGCTTAGTACGTTTATCATAATGTAATCCGGACCCGAACGTTTTTATCCTATGCGTTATTGATTCGTTGAATACCGTATCAATTGACTCTCGAATGGCTTCTCTCATCATGTAACTTTATTATCTTTTTAGAAATATCATATTAAACCTGTACATCAGTTCGTGTCGCTTTTGCCGCGTAACAAGTTTATGGTAATTATATATTATTATTTATATCTCTAGAAAAGTATTGTTAAAATTACAGTAGATAAATTTATTAAAGGATCATCATTTTTGTCTGTAAAGACTATAAGAAAAAATTGAAATCAATTGTGATAATTGTGCTGGGTAGGGTAAATACGATAGTACAATATTTTCAGAGATTAAATTATTAATTATAATAGTAATAATTTTATTTAAATTATTATTCGCTTAATTTTTCGGCATTAATTAAAAAATTGAGTGATATAGTCCCATTATAACGTTTCGATTCAAGCAGATTTCATTCGCTGTGAATTAGTGATTAAAATCAATTTTCATGAACTTGCAACTTTAAATTTATCTAGATTTGATTTATACAAGAAAATGATCATTAATCATTCTCGAAGCGATTGAAATCCCGTTTTAACGAAGAACGGAACTATAACAATCTATAAGATTTTAGATTAGAGGAGAGAACTGAATGTACCTGCTTACATCTTTCTTAGATTCTCGGAAAAGTAACGCTCGTTTCAAAGGCAACGTAGCTTCCGGCGGAGTTTGTAAGAAAGAGCGACTTGGTATGACGAGAAAACGAACACGTTTCGTAATTATTGAGAGCGTATATACGGATGTGAACTATCTAATACAGAAGGCGCCAGGCTAGGCTGTTTATCTGCAGGCACGAATGATCACGTAACACGATCGAGCAATTATCAGCTCGCGGAAGGAGGAATCATTTTCAGTAATATCCAGTCTAGCTGACATCCCCCGACTTAATCTCGCCTAGTTTAATCCTTAAGTATTACCACGTTCCGCACCGTAGTCATATCCTTTCCGAATAAGGTTTCAAATCATTTCTTCTGTGGCTATCTTCATAGCACAGCGCTGTTCAAGGATGATGAACTCTTCGCGAAACTTCAAGCTTCTTAAGAATTTTTCTGTTTGAAAGTAACATGTATATCCTCTCTCTAATACTCTATGCGATATATAAAAATTTGATTAATTTCTTTCTATATATAATTATTTTTCAAGAAAGTTTAGAATTTAATTTTTATCAATTTCTATATGGGAATCTGTCCTTTCAATGTTGTACAGTAAAATAAACATGTGAATAAAAATTTCATATGAATATATCAATAAGTACATATGTAGCGTAAAATCGAAATAACCAATCCCGTCAAAAAATTGAAATTGTGAAATATTATGTATTTTATATCGTATAATATTTGCCTTCTTTTTTTATCGTAACTTTTATTAAACCATGAAATCATATATTAGTTGTATTAAAGTTTCCAACAGCAGTTATTATTCTGCAGTTTCAGATATGGATAGTTGTAGAACTTCTCAAGTAATTGTTCTAAAGTTTTGAAATCGAAAACCCTAATGTGTTTTTAACATTACTCGCTTTACGATTTTATAAATCATAAATCATATACATGCAAAAACTTTCTCTACTTAATTTTTTAAATAAGAAAATCTACACACATGATAAATTCAGTAAATTAAATGTATTAAATTTTATATACATTTCTTTTATTATATATTATTAGATTAGAAATCTTTTTTAGTTTTGCATCATATATGATATAAAAGATATTACATACACACATAATTTTTTTGTGTGTGAGTTTTCTATTCTATATATTTTATATATTCACATAAAAATGTGGAATTTATAAATAAAAAATCTCAATTATTTCTTCACTAGAAAGAATAAAAACTTAAAGTCGTTGGAAGTCGTGAATTCGCGTTGATTGGTATCATGTTTGCACAAAGCGAGTTGTCTACCATGCTTTTATCCAACCTGCAACCGCTGCATTTATCGAAGGTGCATATTGCGCCTGGACAAAGAGTCCGGATTCTGGTTCGATTTACGGCGTAAAAATGTCCAACCGATTTAGCTGTGAGACCTTCTCTTTAGTCGATGGCGACTACCGCCGTGAGACCTCGGTCCGACTGGAAAATTGCAATAATAACGGTGATTTCGCGTCCATTTGTCCGCAATGAGTGCACGCTGTGCGGAGTGCGGCGGTCGTGTGTTCACGGTTAGTAAATACCCGGCTGGTGTATATAATTTTCCTCGTGCCACTGGAAGTGCACGGTTACTTCCTTTTTTTTTATCCTTTCCGCAAACTTTCCTGAACGGACATGCGAGAGCCGCATCATACCAGGGAAATACTAACACTTCGACAGATAACGAGCAAACGTGGTTGTACGTACAATTTCGATATAAAAAAAACTGTAGGCGTATATAATTTTGTCTCGATGAATATTATACTCTCGGTTCATACGTTTCGTCTCCTCTCGCGAATCATGCATGCAAAAAGTAATTAACTTCCTATAAATATTACAGCTAACAGTATGATGTATGATTTGCACGCAGATGTATGCAAATTACATGGTTTTGTAAATATTTTGTTTTCTTTGATACTTACGTTTTTTTTTCATATTGCTTTAAATGTACGATTATTTAGTTTTTAATTTTCAAAAAAATTGAATAAATAAATAAAATATATAATAATATAAATCTTATTTAAATAAAATAAATGTATACGGCGAATATTGATTAAACGGAGGAGAAAGAACTGTAACATATTTTTGACATCTCAATATATCACGTAAATGAAATTGATGTGTATCAATCCATTTTTTGAATCTGAATTAATTAAATACACGAGGAATTTTAACCAAATTTCAACTGAAATTCAATCCGGTCATATTTGAGCTCTTTTCACAAACTCCGTTTCGGTTTTCACTTTATATTCATATTTCACACTGACAGCTTTGTCCACTCGATACATTCCACGGTGGAAGTTTCACAGTGATAAATTGGATCTAAAGTTCGCCGACTCGCAATTAGACGTCGTGATAGGGGAAACGCTTTGAAGTATCGGATTCGATGTACCGGATACTTCTAAACGACGGTAGAGGAAGTAGGAAATGCCGCTCGTAGATCTCGCTTTTGTCCCGACCGGCGAGATTCGACGCGCACCTACGCACACGACTCTGTCGACGAGTCCGTCGTCGTTGTAAGCAAACGATAACGCAAATCCGTACATGGTATATACCCATGGCTATATGCGAGCGAGCAAAGGCTGTTTCTCGAACCGGGATCCATTCGGCGTGCCCTGTACACCCGTATTCGTTGAATTCCAATTCCGATTTGTATTCCAACCACGTCTGTGAGCTCTCTCATCCGGGGAATATCCAGGTTGCACAGATTGTTTCCGAAGCAGTGGCTTACTTATGCGATTGACCGCGTGTATAAAGTAGACGTGCCACTTTACGATATACGAACGTCATTATTCCTGGAAGGGTTGCTCTTCCCTCTTCTCGTCCCTTTTCGCGTCTTCGTTAAGGAAAGGAACTCGTGTATTCGCGCCGGAAGGGCGTCCTGCACTAAACGGGAAGCCTCTAAGAGAGAGATCGTATCGAGCACAGCTTTATGTTCGCGTGTCTTTTTTACATCTCGCAGCTTGTCGTTTATTTGGATGATTTCTTGCGTGCGGTTGGATTTGTCCGGGATCACGGCGCGTGATTTGTTAATGTCACAGAGGAGGAGGCTCGCGCTGATCGTTTATAATAGCGCGTATCGCGTAATTGCGAGACAATTTATTTATTTATTTTCCGAAGAAAGAGACGAAGGGTATAAATGATTCATGAGACCTTAAAAAATGGATTTATACGCTCACGAATCCGTTTCCTCTCATCTGTATCACGCATATATAGTAATACGTTTTATTTGCGTGCGGCGTAGAAATCGCGCGCGAGGCACATCGAGCGTGCAAATCGATGGCTACGAAGCCTGGCTATCTCAGACAAATCTCCGGAATCGCGATCGAAGGCCATCGGCGGACTCGTAAATCGTGCTTCTTCTTTCTTTCTTCCTCCTCTACCTCCTCGGCGAGGATATAAGTCCGTGGGATTCGCGGACGAGTTCGCTCCGCTTCGGGGGCGAATACGGGCGCATTTACGCACTTAGGCGTTAGTTCGCTCGCACGAATTACGAGCCATATGCAACGCGTGCATATATGCACGCGAATCCTGCGGGTTATACACGCGTGCATTTACGAGCCCCGATATGCGCGCGCGAGATTGCCCGAAGCTGCTGGAGATTCTATCGTCTCTCGAGTCTCGGTGGCGAAGCTGCAAATTGAACATCTGCCGTCTCGTCTGCGCGTGCGTGTAAACTTTTAATTTTTTTCCAACAATGTTCATAACATCTGCGAAATGCCGCTATTAAAAGTTCTGTCCGACTCCGTATCTCTTTGTGGATTATCGATGAGAAGCTAAGTTATTGTTACACTTTTAAAGCAGAGTTTAAGACATTGCTTTATTTGTTCGATGTGTTTTGTCAGCAAAAATCGTGTAATTAATTGTGTCATTTGTTTTAAAGAGATTCTCAGGAGAAGCAATATTTTTATTTCTGTCTATATAGAATATTTGTAATTTTAATATTCAGTAAAGATTGAAAAACGTTATTATATAATTTAGAAACGAAGAGATTCTAAATTTATGTTTATATGCATTTTTTATTGCAGTTTTTTTCCATGTGAAAATTTTTTATAGGCTTCAAAAATAGGTTTTATATATTGTTGCTGGCTTTATACATTAGATATGCTTTAGATGTCAGATATTAATTGTTGCAAGTTACGGTAGAATTACACGAAGATTGTGCGTAAGAGAAAAATTCCGCCGTCTATTAATGTTCGAGCTAAAGCTATTGATTATCTTGAAGAATGCGGAACGTATCGAACGATTGAAAGCACACGAAGAGAACGCATCTCGTACGCATTTTATACGTAATAAAGGTTAAGCGAGGTTAGCGGGATCAATGTCATCATTTGATTGACTTTTTCTTTCGTACGAAATCTTTCGAAGAATTATCTCCGCGATCAAAAAATAAATTTAAATTTTCATGCCCTCTCACAAGGCATTTAAAATGAAAATAATTTTTAATGTTCGGTATTTATGTTATTTCAATAAAATTAAGTAAAACTATGATAAATTATTCCAATTAATGCTAATTCTAATCTTTTTTAGTTTTTCAATGCATTCGGTAAAGTGCTACAGATTCAAGATTAATAAATAATAAAATTTAAGAGGCAAACAAAATATCAGAATAATGTAATTAAGAACTTTAAGAATAATATAATATCTCGTTCTATTTTATAATTTATGAAGACATATTTGTGCATCATTTAAAATATATTAGTAAGAGCATTCGCAAAACGAATGGAAATAATGCTAGTACCTGCCGATGTACCCGCATATGATACACGGAAAATATTATTGCGTCGACAGCTAGATGCAATTGAACTAACTCTCATATTAAAGCGATTTATGTCAAAAGTAATTGATACAAGAACCGCCGATGTAGGTAATTTGTAAGGTAATCGATACATAACAAATCCGCACAAATCATTGTACAGAGAAATGAGATTTGCAGTTACATAAATTAATCATCATTTTATAGATCGGATGAACAGCGATTTATTTTGTGTAAACTAAATGAAACTGTTAGAGATCTCACCCTCAGAGATTTTAATTAAATCATATGAAAACACTTCATAATTGTATGACGCATTCTACTATTATTTATAATGCGCAGTTAACACACGAGATTATGAAACCATACTTTTTTTTTGTGAATTAACTATCTGTTGAGGTGACTATTTGACCCTAAGATATTATTACAATTATTGGTACCAGCAGCTTCGCACATTCCTGCGTTTTTCAGACATAAATCCGAGATGACCATAAGCGAGAATTATCAGTTGAGTTTATAATACTAATTAAAACGGAGAATGGCTCTAGCGGTATTCTTTAAATTAATAGATATTGCTTCAGTCAACTATACGATTATTGGATAATAAGATAGCGGAAGAATTGTTAATCGTTCAGTAGAAGTCAATTAGACGGACGATAGTTAATTGTGATAATGGCTGTCGAGTTCACTTATTATTTCGTTCATATCATTGCGTGTCAGTTCAGCAGAATCATTGTCAAAGTTATGTTAGAGCTTGATGTGGATTCTTCTTCACATCACGTTCTTGTCCAGGAAATCTTTATTTGATAAAAAGTTAATCCGTGTGCGTGATAATATCCTTGTGACAGCTAGACATCCAATCAACTTTTATAGTGTGCATTAGACATTTTATATTTTAGTATTTTTAATATATTATTTTTTTATTTGTAGTCTCTTAACTTATTAAATAATAAGTTATTCATAAAATATAATTAGTAATTTATAATATCATAATACTAATCAAAGATGATGATAATGTATATATTAATCTGTGAAACTTGAACATTTTTTTGGTAACAAACACGGTGGTAATGATTGAGGTCATGATTATGTGTGAAGTAACGACTAAATTGAAAGATGATTCATCGAATATTTCGTCCAATTTGCACGGTCAGTCTCTCATTACGGAAGTCATTAAAGTCTGGCTTTCGTCTGATCACTAGGTCGATGGATCGTCGCTTGCTTCTTTATAATAGAGTCAGTTTGTCGTCGAAAAATAGTTGTTTTGTACGAGATCGCGGATAAGAAATTCCCGAGTTTTCGAGTGAGTCTTTTTATCGCACAAATATCCGCGTGTATATATACCCAGTATCTGATACAATTTTATTTATTTCAATGACTTTTAACGGTACACGAGTAGCTGTTACTTACATAAGTAGCTGTTATTTCGCAAATGATACCGCTATCACGCGGATATGTATGTCTGATGTGCGCATTTGACGCATATTTAATATCTTTAAAAAATTGCTATATAAATTATTTATATTTATAATAATGAGTAATTCTCGTTCTTTTAAAAATAGTATACGATTAATTTTTGACATTTAATCTGCCAATAAGCCATATCATTATTTACGAATCAATTATATATTGACACATGAAATTAATTTTCTTTACACTGTCACGAATCGATTATCGAACACCCCCAAACAAAGAATAATTGATATGTTTCAATAACATTTAGTCGAAAATTACACGTTAGAGGAGCTGTCCGCGATTTACGAGATGAAGGAACACTTCCGTCCAATTAAATATAGATCAGCATGATGTTATCCGGTCTTTATCCCTTTTTCTTTTACCCAAAACTCTGCCGTATCGGACAGAGGAAATATGCTGGATCATTGACCGGCTTGAGGATTAAAGGCGCCGACACATTTGACGCGGTGTAATTATTATTATACTACCAACCCGGCGGTAACGTCAGACAAGTCGTCTGACATTATTTAGCGTCTCTATAATTTAATGACCGACAACAATCGTCAAGCGGCAAGAGATACTCGTTTCATGTTAATTACTTAATTACCTTCACTTCCTGCTGATATAAATCACGCGATCGCGTAAGAAAGTTGAGCTGTTACAGATACCGAGTTTACGGCGACGCGATGTAGATACTCGTTAATTTATGCTAAGGAGATGGAGGTTCGCAAAATGTAATAATAGTGTTGCGTATATGGAAGTTTTAATATGGTTTTGTCTCAATATTTTTTATCAATTATCGTTATAATACTTTGCAATTACCACATCCGCACAAATGTTACTGCATATACGTATATAATACGGGTTTGTGTGTATATAATTTATAACAATAATCGGGGAAGTGGTTTAATGGCAAGAAAAGAAAATTAGCAGATTAAAAATTAGCTCGAGAGGGAAAATGGATGAAACCGCGCGACTCTTCCCGGCACGAGCGCGGTTTCACGACACTTCGCGCTCGCGAGAAGACGCAAAACCTCGCATCCAATTTTCTAGGAAGGCTCGCGAATCCATCGAAGCGTCGAGGGGCGCCCACCAATATTTTATTGCCAGCCGACAAACATGTTCTTTCACACACGTCGGTTTCGAGAACCGGAACGACGTTATCGCACCGAATCGCTCGGCGACACGCTCCGACCTTCTTGCCGCTCTTCTTCTCTCGATCGTCCTCGAAGTGGAGATTCTTTCACGAGAGCCCGACTCCGTGGAGGGGCAAGGACACTTTAATCCTCCTACCTTCGAGGTTGCCTTTCTCAAGGAGAAAAAGGAGAGGACGACGACGACGACGACGGCGACGACGATGACGATGGTGCTTCAGAGAAGATGAGACGAGGAGAAGAGAACAAGAGCAGGAAAGGTCCCTGATCGTCGGGTATAATCGCGGAACGTGAGAAATGCAATTCTTGGCTGGATGACACTTACATTCGCGAAATCACCATTTCGTTTGCGCCGCATATTTGTTATGCGCGCGATTGCATTTGCATTTCGATCCTTTAATTCGTCCTCATTTTTTTTCTCGAACCGACACGAAGAAGGACCTTCTCTCAAAAGGAAGGAACCCGACTTGGCCCATTGCAACATTCGAGATCGCGTCGGACAAGCAGACGACATTAATCATCGATTTACGTGCTGCTGGGAGGTCCTTCGATATTTTTGGCCTCGTCTCGCGAGAAAGCTTAATCGCGAATTTATTGCGGTGAGAAATCAAGTAAGCAAATATTATAGTTTCTCACGCGGCGACGCGTAATCAAGTTGGCATTTTGATTGAAATTTCTGCCCCCGAGGTTGACAGAACCGGTGGAGATTGTGGATTTCGAAGTAAACGCTTAAGGGCTCTCCGTATATGCAGCTGTTCTTAGAGAGTAGAAATCACTTTCAACGTGGCTATCTCGCTACCTTTGTTATTCTTTTCCAGCGGCGCCCTTTAATGAAAAGGCAAAGTTATTGTAACGCGGTATCTAATTTCGCTTAATCGTATATTATTACAAAGGGATATGTTATTCGCGGAAATTTGCGAGTAGAACGGCAAAAGCCGGTGGAAGTTAGACTGGTGCCAGATGATGATGCGGCATGGATATAAGCCCGTTGGCGTTTTTTATATTTCGCGATTATCCGCGAATTGTTAATTGAAAAAAATTAATAGCGAAAAAAATGCGACTTCCCTCAATGCGGCGCGATTAATCGTTCGATAACTAATACGTAAATAATGAGAAATCGAGAGTCCGGATTGCCTTGGTACCTTTTTTTCTCTCGATCCTGTTCCCATTCCAGCCGTCGTAATTTTGTACCTTGGAATTAACTCTCTTCATGATTCGACGCGCCGAAAGGGCAAAGTTTAAGTGTAAAGGCGGCTTCACACTGAACATATTTTTGGTCAAGTGTGTGAGACTTACACGAACAGTCATTATTTGTTCGTTTCCGGCCGGATGTCGGTAAACATGCCAGAATTAAAGGACAATAAAGCTTCGTGTAGTAGATTGTTTGAAAAGCGTTTGCACAACCACTTGAGTTTAGTTGAGCGGAGTTTCGTTTGCAGTTGGTTCGTTCATGGTAGGATTATATTTGCACTATGATAGTTTCAGTTTCACAACTTCTTCTCGAGCGAAGTAGGTCTTCTGTTGTTCTTCGCTTTTTGTTGTACAAAAATACTGTGTTTATCATATATACTTATTAACGGTAAATTTAATAATACATAGATTGGAGTTACGAAAAATATATCACATGTCAAAGCAAATATTTATCAATTTTTATATTTTTTTAAAATATTTTATAATTTTATGAAAAATTAGACGATAAAATTTTTACTGGATGCGAATGATATAAGTATTATTTAGATTGTGTTTTAATGAAATATAAATATTATCTAAGAGTTGTGTAGGATATGTTTGAAAATACATATTTTCACTCTAAACAATATTTGCCGAATAGAAATGCATTTAGTGTGAGATCGCCTTAAGTCGATCGAAATGCTCGCCTTTGAATAAAGGCGTCACAACGAGACAGGCCACAATACTGAAATCATAACTAATGGTTCGATGGAGGCGTGATCATTCCCGCCTAAGCTATCGTCTTGATTTATTTATTTGATTTCGTTCTAGTGGTTCGCCGACAGGATGGAACGTTTCGTACTTCAGTTAAGGACGCGTTTGTGCGTAGCAAATGTGATTCGTGTACCAGTAAATTTTATAATACGAATCACGAGGAAAAAAGAACGACATCAGAGGTAGTTCGATATCAGCGGTAGTTTTTATAAAATATTAAATGTATCGATTGATCATACATAAGAGAATAAATGAGTTATTAGCTATTAAGTTGTACAATAATTAGTAATAAATTATACAGCGTAGAAAACAAATTTATAGCGAAATAAATTTGCAAAGATGTTTCAATCTTATATTTGCATCAATATTTATGTTGAAAAATTGTTACGTAATTTAAAAATTGTCACGCGAATAATTAATTAAATTTTAATTCGTTTCTGTATTGAATTTTATTAAATGTAATTGTTCTTACAATTTATATCTCTTATAGAGACATATGTGCATATATTGATGGGCTAAGTATAAAATATTTTTGTTTTAAGATGTGTACGTAGTGCAAAATTATGGCTTCTTTCAATTTTTCTTATATAACTTACACTATTTTCTATTAAGGCGGGTTGAATCGTACGAGAATGATTAATGACATCATAATTCTACCTCAGGTCAATTCGCACACAAATACATTTGCAATAGAATATAAATTGAAAAAAAATATTTAATCATTTTTTAAATAACGATTTAAATTCACCTCTATTAAAAATACTATTACGTGCGAATAAAAATTTTTTGTCGTCTTTAAAAAATTATACACACATGGAAATATTAATATCAATTTAATTTGACATTCTATCACATTATATTGAATTTTATATTGTAACATATTTATATGCGCATAAAAATAGAATGAACAGCACATCTTTGAACTTAAATAATCCACTAAAAGAGGACTAATCATTGCAGAATTCCAGAAAATAATTACACCGTGTAATGTACAATAGAGGCTGTTAACGCGAGTTTTTGACCTTGCGGACATTGGCACGATACGAGGTTTCCCACGGGAAAGCAAAGAGGCAAGAGTACCGTCGTCGGATCGTCAGCTCTTGTACTTAGAGATTTCTAGAGAGCTCGGCAATCCCTCGGGGCTGATGCGCGATCCGCCCCGCTATAAAGCCGCGCTATGTAAATTCGCTTTCCAGCACCGAGATCGTGAGTTGCGTTTCGCAATTAATGCGGAATGCACTTGACACGCGCGGATCGGTCGTCTATCTGGTTACGGCGAAGGCCGAAGCCCCGAAGTGATCGCGACGATGATGCTGGAGAAGGAAAGGGAATTCCCGATCTCGATGTGTTGTAAAATTGCCAAGTCAAGAGAGAGAGCGAGCTCTTCGGGCCCGGGACCCCATTCGTTCCTTCCAAGCCGCCTACGTCCGCGAGAGTGAATCCCAATTTGGTCATCCAATATGTACCCTATTCTATACCGTTAATCATGTATGCGCGAGCTGTAGAGCGCCCAGCGTGGCCACGAGAGCCCGTGGTACGCTTGCTAAAGAGTTAATTGGCACATCGATCCACGTACCAACGACGGTAATGACGGCGCTGTCGAGAGTAGTCGTTAAAAAGAGAACCGATCGCAGGCACTTCAGCTGTATTTTAGTCTACGCTGGGTACGTCGACGCTCAATGTCGATTTTTCCATTAGAATTTCCTCGTGTCACACGGGAGTATAATGTATCTTGATTTATCATTCTTTTTTGGCTCTCTCTCTCTCTCTCTCTCTCTTTCTTGTTTGTTGCAGTAAACATATTGAACCTATCGACTACATTCTCATGTCGTAAAATTATAAATAGCTTATAGAAGTTTGATATTTTGAGAAACGTATAATTTCGAAATGTATGTACAATACATAATAATTTTAATATATCTTCTTTTATAATTTAGGAAGATAGATGTTTTTTAAAATTAAATATTAAGTACAAACATGGCAAACATCTATTTATAAAAGTATAATTCGCTTTCGCAATTTTATTGTGCGCGCGTGTATACTCGGTATTTTTTATTTATCGCAGAATCTCATAAAGCAGTGCAGTGCTATAAAGAAGATATATAGCTAGTCTTTTTCAATGTTGAAATTTCTTAGCATTCTATGCGCAATATCTTCTACTTTAAGATTAAACGAAGAAGCATTACCAGTATAACATAGAAGCACACTCAACGTAACTGCTTTAAAATTGAGAACTTGAACTTTTTTTTTATCTAAGTCTTTTAATTGCAGTAAGAAGGATTATAGTATATCTACCTACACTTTTAATGTTAAAAATAATACCTTTATGTATATATTTATAAAAATTAAATTAACTCATTATTTTCATACTTAATAATTTAGCAAATATAAAATATAAATAATTGTGCTACATTTATTTAAATTATTGTATAATTTTATACACGAGTTAGTTATTATTAATATTAATTTTGGAAGAAACATTCTCTATAATTCGTAATATTGCGTGCTCCTTGTTGTTTATATTAAGGATGATAATAATCACATGACAGTTAATCACTTGTCACTGAATTTGTTTTCAATGTTAAGGAATTACTGAAGAATGCCATTGCACTCGCACGCAAAAATACAGAAAATCTATTCTTATCCACGCGCGTTTCGTGCCCCGAATTCGTATTTCGTGCGAAAAACCGGTTTGTTTTTCGATCGGTGACGCCGATAAATCGCCCAACTCGATTCGCCCGCGGCGAGATCTACTTAAGGATATCTGTCGCGCGAGCGGACCTTTCAATTTATAATCGGTAGCGTCTACATATCCGGACGCATTATGCAATTCCGAAGCGGTGCATCGCGTCGTGCTTGGTCTGGCTACACAAGAGCGCGACATTAATCATCCACCGATTTCATTCGGGGGCATCTCCGTCTTAGAGCCGGCTTCTTGCGGAAGTTTTACGACCTCTCTTCTCGCGTGTCCCACGGCGAAATTATCGTGCCTCTCGTATACATTAATTTCGCGGCGCCAAATGACGTCTCTCCTTGACCGACAATGCTGCAAAGTTGTTCTGGAAAAAGCGTTGCAAACGCATTCTCGTCGGACGTGATCGACCGTTTTTCTCACCCTCCTGCCTCGAGATAACATTTGATATATTAAGCATTTCGAGAAACGCTGCGAAATTGATTATTATTATTCTTGCACACATCAATTACTTTTTTTTTTATTTTATACTTTTTTTAAGCATCTGACCGCTTACAACTGCTTATTACTGATTTGTAGTAGGTTTCTGGTACTCATTTTCGCAAAGCGAGACGGACAAAAATGTTGATTGGCGTCGTAAAAAATTATATCGTCATAAAATATTTGTGTAATGTAGAATATATAAATAATTAATTTTTCCAAAATATTTATTATAGGTGTAAGCTGTAAGTATCAGATTTTTATTGCTCTTGCTATTTTAGACATACATAATGCTTGTAATTAATTCTCTATGGCTACTGCTAAAATTCCTTGAATCCGTTTAATCCTACATCTGCCTAAAATCCGAGAATTTCGCTTATTTATGAAACACAAGAAACGATGTGCTTGGATTACAACGCGGGAGCTAAAAATGTTTAATTTCCAGTTCAATAAACTGTGCTGGAATTCGTAGGACGATTGAGATTAACTTTCGCTGTAAACCATCTTTTCCATCGTGCGGACTTTCACTATCGTCGGGTCGTCCTTAAAATACGTGCATGTCGGTCGAAGAACTGCAGTCGGGCATAAACACGGCTACTCGGTCATCCGCTTGGCTCACCGACCAATTTATACGAGCGAGATTAATTTCAGGAGCTCGTTTTCTGTGTGAGATGCATGCGCGGCGAGAAATAAAATTTAATTACGCGGCGCAAGCGAGTATCGGACACGCGGAGATTGGGAGGAAATTGTGTTGTAAAGGATTTTACATATACACGATGTTCCGCTGATATTATAATATCCCTGAAAATCCAAGTTTATTTTTAGACGTATAAATATATGCATACATTTTCAACGGTTTCAAATTTTAGCATAAAATTACGATAAAAATACTTGCGACACGCATAAATGTCAGACAACATTTTTCGAGTTAAAATATCGGGTTAATGTGTATGTACTTTCTCTCTTTTGCAATAATTAAAAAAATTTTTAATTTTCAAATCTTCTATATTTTTTCTACCTTACTGATTCTTATCCCAAATGGGAGAAAAATACTAATTATAGAGATACTTTGATTACTGACTTATATAAAGAAATTTATGTAGATTTGTCGCACAAATATGTTTGAGTTTCTCGAATGAGCGCAATATTTCAAAATTGACATTACAATAGATTCTATCGCACAAAAATACGTCAACATACGCGGACTATTTAATTGAAGATAAACGGCAGAGATTCGATCAACCGCGTTATTTTGCGCGAGGCAAGTTACTGATTGGACGACCTATCATTAAACTCCGGTACTTGATACACGTATGCGCGTTCATCGATTACACTCCGTCTCCGTGAGAACGTGGAAAAGAAGACGATTTAGCGAGAGCGGCGCAGTGGGATGTTTTCCTGGATAGATACACGTTGCTAGATTATCCCCGGGTTGTGACGGTTACGAGAGAACGGAGAGAAGGCACTCCTCGTTCGTCGGCTTTCTCTCTCTCTTTCTCTCTCTCGTAGGTGGTAGTCATGGACCGACGCCGCGCCGGCGAGATAAGGCATCCGTAATTGACCATAACTCAGGGAAATGAAGCGGCGAACGGTACCGTGCATCTATATTCCGCCTGGGCTCGGACGTTAGGCGAGTTAACCTTCGGCCCCTAAGTGGCATCGCCGCCGCCGATGTTGCAGGATGCATCATCCTGCATCTCAGACTCCCTTTCTTCCTTACGCGGATGCGTTTCTTCGAGTTTCGTTCTTAGCGAATACGAAATCGCGACTCGATGATCCCTTGATGCGGACGACAATCCATGTTCATAAAAGATCCATGTTCATCAAAGAAATTTTCTCACACCTCGGTTTTATGACTTTTATCAATGTTTTGTATATATGCTAATTAATACCGGTTCTGATCAGGATCATAAACTAGGTAGGTAAACTCGTAAGAAAGCTCATGTCAAAAAAAAAAAAAGAAAGAATTATGAGGAGAAACTTGCACTGACAGCGCAGTCTCGAGACTTTCTTATGTGAGAATGACTTCGCGCAACACCTATAGTCGCCGCTTCTGCGAGCTCTCTCGTAATATATAATCTTACCAATATCAAGCGCAAGATAAAGCTGTTGACGAGCGTTTCCGCACTCACAATTGCGTTCATTAACATTACACGGCGTTTCTTCGTCAGATCTACGATTCGTCACATCTTTATGTCGCGTCGGTGCCTTTAAAGCCTGGATTCTTCTTTTCTCACAATACAAGACAATGCAAAAATATGCATTCGACTAAATGCAGACTTATGTCTTTCTCTCTCTCTCCCTCTTTCTCTCTCTACAAGTACTGTGAATATACGTATAGGATCGTCAAGTCGCACGCTATTTCGTGATAAAGTCATTAAAGAAGATTTGCGTATTCCCGCGAGAAGTTACGACCGTTTCGCCGTATTTTGCTTGTATCATTTTCCGCTCATCGCAGTAAAATATGCGAAAGTACGCATATACCAGCTTTTGAATATACAATCTTGGTGCGCAACACAACTTCTTCTGTAAATGAATGTAAGACGAGCTAATCAGTTTCCACAAATTAAAAGAGAGATGAAATATTCAAAATACCAATCTAATTATAGAATATTTTCTTAATTCTTATTATAGATTTTGTTTGATATATTTTTCATTGCTTATGCTATAAAATAATAAAAATATGAATAAAACAATTTTATATTATGATACAAATAAAAGAAAACAACTACATATATTATACAATATGATTATTTTAAAAAAGTTATTTTCTGTTAAATAAAAATACGCAATATATACAATTATTGAGTGTATGTATA
This sequence comes from Nylanderia fulva, assembly GCF_048542155.1. Lineage (NCBI taxonomy): Eukaryota > Metazoa > Arthropoda > Insecta > Hymenoptera > Formicidae > Nylanderia > Nylanderia fulva. The sequence goes on along the minus strand of NW_028190161.1, from coordinate 2,558,944 downwards.
TATATATATATAAGTGATTCTAGATAAATAAAAGAAAAAATCGCGAATAGATGTATTTACATGTTTCTGTTGAAAATGAGATGAATATATGCACAGTTTAAATCTGTTTAAATGTTTTGAATTTCCTTCTTGATTTTCATATTTATTAACATACAATACATACACATATTATACATATTTATGTACTCCATTTACCCTTGTCATATTTTTAGACGCAAATTATATATACAATATTTTTGCCACCTCCAAAATTTTGAACACATGATGAAAAATAATAAAGAAACTCGGGACATTAAACAGATTTAAACTGTGTACGTTTGTTATCTTCAACAGCAACATACATATACTTGTGATCATTAATTTTATTTAATTAAAACTTCTTGCGCGATTTCAAACACATCTTTTCGTAAAATACGAATGGTGATAATAAAGGAACATCATGTTGAGGATGAATATTGAGCCACAGCATTGGATAATGAGACATTTTAAAATGAAGAAAGTACGTGCAAGATGCAAAATTTGTTATCAAACACGTCGAATATTCGATTTACAACGCTTACGACGATTAAAACAACACGCGCATAGATATCATTCACGTTTGTGGCAACAATATATAGGAACGCATAATTGGATACGTTTGGTGTTGCATTTCTTTTATATAACACAAACTAATTATATTAAATGTACCCTTTGTGCTACCAAATATCCACTGCTAAGAACTGCTTTGAGGCAAATAGAAGAACATTATATATATCATCATGCGCCTAGAAACGATGGATATATACCCGAATGGCTACAGGAAAACTATGTACTTAACTATCGTCTTAATAGGCCAACAAACAAAAAATGTATACATTGCAATAAGATATTTCTTAGAGACACGCACTATTCAACTTTATCTGCGCATTTAATTTTTGATCATGACATAGTTCCTATACGAAGGACTAATATCGAAGAATAGTGATTGTAAATCATAATGGTAGGTTTTATTATAGATACAATATTATTTATTTTTTATCTCTTTATTTACTCGCATGAACTTTTATGAATAATAAGCACATTAAATTTAAATTAGCACTTTTATCATGAATATTATAAATAGTCGAATCAGTGATATAGCATACGATTGTATTTTAAAAACATTATGTATAAGCGTCTAAATAATAACATTGTTTAGTTAATTTTACACCTATATATAACAATTGTCGATTTATAATTTAAATATAATTACTGATTTGAGTATGTATACATATTTATGTAAATATGGATCTCTAAATCTAGATAATATTTATAACTCTTGAGTATATGAGTTCTCTCGAATATATGAATCATAAGATGAATAAGTTTAATGGTAACAGCTTGAGCCTCTGTTAATTAAACGACGCACATAATTTTTAAGAATAACTTTGTGTCATATTTATTATTCCACATTTTTTTACTAATTTAATTTTGCATGTAAATCTAGATTAACAAATTATTAATTTAAAGGTATTTAAACAACATGGACGCAGATTTCGAACAAAACATTGAGGATACTGCAATCATCATGGACAAGAACAATTATAACAGCATATTTTTATTTTTACTTAAAATGTCTGAAATAAAATATTCTAAAATTAATAATTATATTGATATATTTTTGCTCTCTTCTCAATTATATAATTTAAATAATTTATATAATTATATATTTATATGTTTATATAATTATATAATTTAAATAATTTAAATAATTTTATTTTGACATTTTTTTAATATCGTGATTTATTATGTTCTTTTTTTTCCATAAAAACATATATTTAGCGGAACTTTTTAAAAATCTTCTATTTTTTAAATCAACATTGCAGATATAATTTATAATATTATCCGATTTCTGTTAAAATAATTCCCGTTGATTAACTCACTATTCATAAAATCTATCGATGAAAAGTAAATTTATTAAAGTCCGATTAGAAATTAATTGATAGAGATAATAAATAAGTACACAGAAAAAAATGACTAAAATACATATTTAGTTCAATACTGCCAAATGAATCATTTATTTGAAACAAATAAATATTTATTTGTTTTGAAAAGGATTTTTTTTATATCAAATAAATATCTTTCATATCATATAAATATTTTTCATATCAAATAAATATTCAAATAAAATAAATTTTTTTTTTAGTGTACAATAATTATTTTTTAGTTAGATTTTTTTTTTGTAATTATATGTATAAGAATTAATTTTGTAATTATACATATAAGAATTGATTTATTGAGATTAGAAAAATTAATTTAATTCTGTGTCGAATAATAAATTAAATATATTTTAATTTTAAAAATGTAATATAAATAAATTAAATAATTATATAAATTATATAAATTTTTTAATTTTAAAAGTTTAAATAAATCCATTAAAATTGAAATGTTAACTTCTTCTTTCCCTTGAGTTTAAATACTCTCAGTTTTAATAATTCGAGATAGATGAATTAAATTCATTCCATTAGCTTCGCCATCAACGACGATGGTAAGATCCAAGAAATAGATTTTATGTCTCGACACCTCGGAATGATTTAATGTCGTTATTAATTTTATTACCAAACTTTTCCTGCGATTTATAGATTTCCGCTCGGATATTAACGGACTCTAGGCTTTCAGTCTGTCGGCGGTGAATCTCGTAATAATTTCACAGAATCTTATGCGCGTGAAGAAATGCGACGAGTAGCGGACGATAAGTTGCATTGAAATGCTTCTAGTTTTCGCAAGTTATTACCACGTGCGTTCTATTAATATTCTCGACAAACAGGAAATTTACATTTTATATTCTTATACGTATATGAATAATAACACGTACTTTCATTAACGTGACACTGTTGTCACAAGAAATCAAATTAAAAGATATAGGATAATTAAGTGTTATAATTTGCTTGTTTATTGTTCTAATTCCGAATTTATTTCTTCTATCAATTAGCAGGAAAAATTGATTTAAAGATGCTGATTTTTAATATTGCGCTGGCATTCTTAATTTTGAAAAATATTTATAAATCAAAAGTATAAACTTTGTGTATATACCTATAGATGTAAGAATATTATAATTGTATAATATATAACAATAAAATAATCAAAAATAAAAATTTAATAATATTAACATAACATTATCTTGATATCAAATTGTTTCTTGAATTAACCGCAAAAAAATATCATAAATATGCACTGGAACGATTTTGATAATTTTGCACTTATTCCGCGAACGATAAATTCGGGATTATATAGAGCAATAAAATGGGATTAGCATTTAATTAGTACTTGATTGTGTATTTGAATTTGATTCTCATGGATGGGAGTGCCAGATTATAGAAGGTTGCGAACAATACGACTCGCGCGATTCATCCGAACATGGATGCGCGCTAGATGCCTCTTTAGTTAAAGTTCTCATATTAAATTACCTTTATTAATATCAAAACGTGAGAGAGGAGTACCGTTAATCTACGCTGAAGCGTTCGTTCTCCAGATGCATCGCGACAAGTCTTCGTCTTTCTGTTGAATTTCTCACGGCGCGCGATATCACATGCTTAAGTCGAAAACTAAATGTGCTTTCTCGTCATTCATTTAGTCAAGTATTAAGATAATAAGGAATATTTGTAATTCACAGCGTGCAGGACACCGTCATTTATCAATGTCCGGATCGCAATTGCGAGGTATAATTTCTAATGTAGATGAGCCCGTTCGAGTTTTCATGTACATATATAAAGTGCCTCTTTAATTTAACCCGCGATGCAATAACGATACTATGTTATTTTTAATTTAGTACAGCAATATTTCTCATACTTATTAATAGCTTTAATAAAATAATAGCTTCACCTAATGTATATGCATAAATATTTCTAAAATCTTATTATCGGTGAATTAATTAAGTTAAAGTCCACTGAGCTTCTTTTACATTTTTGCGATTAATGATGCAGCTTGCGGATGCGGCTGTATATAAGAACAGATATTTCCAAAGCGTTTTCTAAAGAGATTATTTCCAGTGTTGTCGCTCTCACGATCGATTTATTCAACCGCAAACAGAGACGCGTTAGTGACAACGGAGCCGGACGGACTCGCGGCTTCGCGACATGCGTCACATTGTTCGTCCTACGTAGCACTTAATCTTCCTCCACCCTTACAAATACTACGCGCTGCCCCTTCAAGACACGTCTGGTCTGCTGGCAGTTCAGATTTACATTCTCCACTTGAGCGATTACCGACGTTTGCGTTATCCTGTCCATATGTAATTCTAATATTATTTTGCGCGAATTAAAAGGCAAAATATTCCATCCCTCTTCTCGTAATATCGTATCAATAAACAAGATGCATGAGTATCCGGTAATTTGCGCGATCGCGCGATAAGAGAGAATATATATGAGAGAATATACAGGAAGAATGTGTATACCGAAATTTGCTGAGAAAATTTACCGCTCTCGAGATAGCATCGAATATGCATATGTAACTTACACGATGCCGCGCAAATTTATCACCGATGAAATAAGAGACGGTTATCTATTGTTAGCGACAATGGAATAAATGACGTTTCTCTCAGGGATGCAAGCGGAGGGCTATAAATATCAGCCGGCGGCATTCACGATGTTGCAATCTGCCCGGAGAGTGTTCCATTCCGCTTTCGAATCTAAATTGCGTGCGCAGATAGGGCGGTACTCGTATATGTATATACGAAGACCGTAAATGTTCGCGTATAAAGGTACGTTTTTGCTACTTATTAATCATTCCTGCAACAATAATAGCTATTAGCGTTCTAATTATCAACCCGGATCGAAAGCGAAATGAAATTACATTGCAAAGGTTCATTCCTCCAATTCCTTTCCGTAAGTTTCGTCTCTAACGAACGACCTCGACTTCTCGAAGCCGACTTTCTTGCGGCTCGCTCTCTTTCTCTCTCTCTCTGTCTCGAAGAAGAAGGGAGGAGTTAACTTCTCTCTCGCACAAGTTTTTCTCTCCCTTTACACCCGTGCCTCTTTTTCAGCCTCCCGACTTGTTAGAACGCGGAATGTGTTGCCCGCGGTCAGGACTCGCAGTGACTTCTTAATCGGATATACGAACAAAACGCACGCATCATCGTCAGATCGCTTGCATGAGTAATTGCGTTATCCATCGCGTTCGCGATCTCACACGACGCCGCGAGCGATTCGACACCGCTGGGTAGGAGCGTGCGAAATTATCTTTCGTGTGATGTCCCGGAATTTTCCCTAGTCAGAAGTTTACTTTTTTATGCAAATAAACGTTATACATAATCTCTCGAAAATGTAGAGAAAATACCGATTTATTAGATATTAATTTTTTTAAATTTATTTTCGAAAGATTTGAAGAAGGAAATTTTAAATGCATTTCTATGTGGACGGATCGGTCTATTTTTTAATACCGGCACTGTTGAAAATTTAATCATCTTGTTATGTAAGCTATTTTCATGGTAATGTCTTATTTTATCGTTATTAAATAAGTGGTACCTCGCTGTAGACAGAGTTTAATTACAATTATAAAGTTAAATTGCTTGTTAAATTTTGTATAAGTTATAAACAGGAAAGAAACGTTATTTTATTGCGCAAAGAGGATTTCTAACAACTTTATTATCTTGTATTGTAGATTTTATTGTCGAAGTTAAAAGCCACATTAAAGTCATTTACAAATTAAATCAATTCACATAAATGTTTTTTTACGTATTTCAAATTAAAACATAAGTACCACGAATATTTCGTTTAAATCAAACATTTATTGTTTGGGAAATTGCTGAATATTAAATCTCGTAATTAAATGATATCGGAATTCCGGAAAGTCGCCGATATTGCGGCACATTCGAATGCACATGATGGGTTGAAAAAGTTTAACGATCTCAAATAAGCGCGCATTAATTGATAATCCGGATGAAGCTGAGGGTCTCAAGAGAGATAACCAGGTGAGGCACGGTGCATTAAAAGTAGATTCGCAAACATTAAGCTTTCATAAAGGCGCGCACGCAAAGTGAATATTTGCACCTCACATGTTATATTACATATTATACCGCATCGCAGATGTGCTACGGAACACACGGGATAATGGAAAACGCACGTTAATCTTCCCTAATTTTCCTCGCGCCCACTAATTTCTCTTTGTCGTCGCGATAACCACGATTAACGACCTGACGGATGCGCGCGTTTCGTTGAGCATTTCGGCGTTAACTAAGTCCTTAACACGTTGGGACAGCCAAATGCAATGACATTTCATGGCAAAGCATAGGAAGTTCAAGGCAGTGCATATATGTATTTTGAATGTCTCTCTCGAGATTATTCAAAGTTCTCGATGTTAAGCAATTGTCGGGATATCTCTCGTTGCACGAATATATTTCAGTTTCCATATAATTCTTGTCATTTATTCTGGTAATTTACAATTAAATTTTCTTTAACGAAGATTTTATCTTATCCTACTTATTTTCTAATTTTGTAATATTAACTTTAGATTATATTTTTTGTTATCAGTTTTTGAATCAAATTAAATTCTGTCAAAGTTTGTAAAGAGAAGAATAAGGGTTTCTTAATTTATTTTTAATATATCGATTTTATAAAATTTTTACTAAAATACTTAAACATGATAGAGCTTGATAATTTTTTATTAAGAGAAACTTGAACATTGAAATTAAATATATAAAAGAAACCTTATAAACTACGATAAATTTAATCCATTTTATGTAGAGAATTTTGATTTAATTATTTTTGAACTGATAATCATATTATTTTTTTGTTTAAGACTATCAGTTTGTTAGCAAAATTGCATTTTTGCTAAAATTCTTTTTCGAAATATAAACAGTAGTTAGGGCTTGCCTATGGTCAGACAAAGTAAGTCCGTGCTTTGTCTGATATTTAAAGTGTCGAATTTGAATCATATTTGCTTATGTATTACACATTTGCATGTGTATTACATAACAATTCTTGCTTGTACTTAAATTGTCGATTCATGAGTTTAAAAAGGTCTTTAAAATAGGCGATTCATTTTTTGATATTTCTGACATGGATTTTTTTTAAGGGAAAGTCATACATGCGCTCGCATGTATTTGACTCGAAAATGGGTTTGATATACGGGTAGAAACTCTCCGAAACACATCGCAGATTTCGAGAATAATATCCGACGTATGTATCCGTGCATTCCACTCGAAATTCAACGAGCACGCGCAGATCGTAAATTTCGCGGTTCCTGTTTCTCTAATCAAGTCTCCGGTTCACGGTGGAATGGATCGCGATAGAGGAGAGGAAGCTAATGCAGATTAAGCGACAGGTCTCTCTTCGGTCGTCATATATGACGATCGTAAATTTCGTGCCAACAGTTTCCCTAATCAGAGGGACAGTACAGAACACGATGGGGACAGATAGCGTAAGAGAGGACGAAATTACGGAGCCGCGTATCTGGTCTACCGGATGCCTTCTTATCGGCGCGAGGCAGGTAACCGCAGAACTTAAGGGGACTTTCATTCGCCAGGAACGATTCCTCGCGCACACACGCGCGCTCGCACAAAGTCGTACGTCATGTCGAGCCGTTTAATGGTCTTTTAATACTACCTTACGAGCGGCGCGTTTCCCCACCCGCGCAACTCTTTCACTCATGCGGCCGCCGCCTTTGAATAAGACGATCGAGACGACGGAGAGACTCCGAGAGATGCCATTGCTTCTTCCCGTCGAACTTGCTGGGTCTCTCTCACATGGGCGCTCGCAGAATTTTTTCGCAGGAAGGGACATAATAAATTTTGTGTTATTTCTTCATGTTTTTAAATTTTTATTTTTTATATTAAATATACAAGTAAATCCCAGCGTTTATTTCAGAGGAGAGCAAATACTTAATTTTTGTACTGATTCCCATGCATGGGTGTCCGTAGAATTTTTTCCAGGAAGGGACATAATACATTTTTTGTTCTTTCTTCATCTTTTTAAATTTAATTTTTTTTTATTTTTATTTTTTATATTAAATATACAAATAAATCCCAGCGTTTATTATACAGAGGAGAGCAAATACTTAATTTTTGTACTGATTCCCATGCATGGGTGTCCGCAGAATTTTTTCAAGGAAGGGATATAATTAAATTTTTTGTTCTCTCTTAATCCTTTTAAATTTTAATTTTTTTTTATTAAATATGTAAATAAATTCCAGCGTTTATTCCAAAGGAGAGCAAATGCTTAATTTTTTTCTCCTGATTCCAAGAGGACAAATGTCCCTCCCTGTGGACGCCCATGCATGTACTGGTAATCGAAGATTCCAAAGGGGTTTATGTCATCGGTCGGGCAGCCGGTACGTAAACCGGAGGCGAAAATTCCCGGCGGAGAGAGTGCGCGACTTTCATCGTTTAGCGTCTGGAGAGCAGATCTCTTCTGTTCGTGCGGATGCCTATCAGCGGTTACGCGTCGTTGCGCGTATCTCCTTGCCGGATCTTCTTTGTTACTTCCATCACGCACGGATGACTATACCCATGGATATATACGCGGATGTGTTTACGACAAAATGGCAGAGAGATAAGTGGTGATCTCTCCCTAATGACCTTATGATGCCGGACAGTTCTGTTTAATGTCCGACAATTAAATATTTCTCATCTTTTTATTCTGATCATTATTTGTATCATCAAGCATTGCTTGTCATTACTTTTTAATATTCTCTATAGATGCAAACTTCAATATTTATTATATATCATCATCTAATTTGAAAAATTTGAAAAATTAGATTTTGATATTATATAATAGATCGTACAAGATTTTAAGCTACATACGTTGCAAATTTCTTAATATATATTATATCATTTTTAGTTTACAAACGGTAATTGCGAATATTTTTCGCTCCCCTTCTTTATATTCTTAGCTATTATTACAATTGTTATCAGTCCCATTTATTTGTCGTATATTTCCACGAGCAAAATAATAGCGCGACGGTAAATTCATAGAACTTTATCGCGCGATAAACAATCCTGCCTTCTACAGAATTGTTTTGAGAATGCCGGAGGATAAAAGATCCAAGTTCCAGCAGTTGCTAGCAGTGGACTTCTTTCAGGGGGAATATTAATGCCGTCGAGAAGAACTGTGCATCGCGTCTAGTAGTCTGTTAGACAGCCCCATTATTTGCTCGCCTACCCACTTCGAATGCATTAAGAAATATTTTCACGGGACTCCTCCATTATGCACGTATGTCCGCGAGAGTCGATCCGCGTTTAACGTCGAGAAAATGCATTTCTTGCTCGATAACACGAGAATCGTTCAATCGTTATGTCACTGATCGCTCGCGAAAGATTGTCGGAGATCCTCGATTGCTCTCGCATAAACAGGTGCTCCCCTATGTAATCTATTATCATTGAAAAATTTTTTACGTATGCAACGCTGATTCGCCGCAACCGTCAATTCCGGTTTTGAGAGGAGCGTAGTGGTGAAACGTTTATTTCCTGCATTATTTCCATTCTGCCTTAGCGCCGATGGTAATCGTTAGAACGAGTTTGTAGAACTCTGGCGTGAGATTTTCTCGAAGATCTTTCGATACTCGGTTAGCTTCACTTAAATCGACATTATCACCATTTATAAATAATGCTAAAATTCAAACAACTTACTCATTTAATCTTTTAATTGAACTTAATCTTTTTTTACACGTAAGACTTGCTACAGATGGCACATGTATCTTTATTAGAAATCGATGTTATCGCTGTTAATCGTCTCCAGGGATGTGTTTCTTCTTTTGACGATCTTCTTGCTACTGCACTTAACTAGGAATTTCAACTCTTCTACCATTTCTTCTTTGTAGGATACCTGTAATGTAAAACACGTGCAATTTTTATAATTATCGAAATAATTTCGTAGAAAATATACAGAATTCGAATTATGAAACATGTTATTACGTTATGTCTGATTGCAAGATTTCGAATGTTCCAAAGAAATGACCATATCGTGAAAAGCCACGATAACATAACGCCGCTTATCATAATTAAAAATACTCCACCGACGTCCTCGAAATTTAATGCTTCTACTTGGACTTTTGCCTTCTCCTATAAAAGAAATCAAATTTTCAACATTGATCGAATTTTTTTTTTATAAACATTATTGAAAAACGATTGTGATTTAATGGTTAAATAATGACGCAAAATTGAAGTTTTCGAAAATTGAATTCTCTCTGAGTTGCTCTCGTAATAGTTTAAAATTTATCTAGTAGTTTCGTAAATCTTGAAGTAACTACATTTTGGTTCATACTTCAGCTCTGGCTTATTCACTTACACGCCAAACATGCGCCAGAACCGCTATGTCGTCCCTACACGTACAGACCAAATCGGCAAAGTTTGAGTTTCAGCTCAACTATAAAAGCGGCCAAGTAACGTGAAATACTTTGCCTGTGTGTTTTATCCATTTGAGTAATCAAATAAATGGGAGAAAAATAAACAGCCAACAATTAGACGAGTGAAAAGTTAACTGTTAAAGAGAAAGCATTTTTGATAAAATTAATTAAATTTTGACTGTTTCTCTTTGAAACAATACTTGAAAACAAATATCGCGTTAGCTAATTTTTGACTTTAATTGATATTTGAATAATTTACAGAAAATAAATGATTCGTGAATAAGATAAATAGATAAATAGAGATAGAGAGAAAATAAAAATATATTTTTCGAGTTAGCTAATTGTGCATTTTATTTAAATTACTCTAGGCAATTCGTGCAGAATATACGTTTACTTTTTAATTTATCTGCAAAGATTTTGCCTGAGATAAATTAGAAGCGGGCGTGTATGATTTTTTAATAAGTGAAAGTATCTTGCATCATTATATAAAAGCTTTTAAATAATCGACATGTTAATAGTTTCGCAACTACATTAATGAAGACACGTTTCACAAATATTACGTGCCACGTTCAACATGATCTATGCAATTTAATTCTTGCTACGAAATAAACAGTCACAAAAACGCAATGCAAAACATCACCTACTTCACATCTATCGCCGCCTCGCTTCTGTCTCCACCATTTATTTTCCAACTCATTAATTATGCCGTTTTCCTTCAGCTTTAATATAGCACCGCTGAGATCCGTGCGATAATGTGCGTCTGTTAAATTTGATTAAAAATGAATTAATTTGTTTCATCGAATCTAAGATGACAGCCAAATTGGTGTGACGTATAATAAATTGAAAAAAATTAATTGCTAAAAAATATATAAAATCGAATCACCAACCTTTTTTCATCGCTATCCCGTAGCCTTTGGCATCCAAAAGTCCACCGATCTGCGTTACATTACACTTTCTCTGTTTAATATACTCAATTGACGTGGACTCCATGATAAACGCATAATGCTCTTGTTGCACCTTCCATACGCCTTCTTCGTTCTTTTCCATAAGCACTTCGTCAGCATGATCCATCATGTAATTATACATGATCTTGTATGGTTCGTGCGAGGAATCCTGCAAAACGAGATCGAACCCTGCTAGACGCTTTCATAAACATAATTACGTGAAATATCATTGTCAGCCTTTAATAATGGCCTATCAAATTATACTGCGTATCTCTTTTGCGATTCTCTTTTGTCACTCACCTTGAAGAATGACAGCGTCGATCCGCCCTTTTTCGCGCCGTACTTGATTTTCTGTTGATTAGCCAGCTCTTCCGCCGTCTTGAAGGGCCACACGACGGATTTCGTGGATAACGCGGCCGCCAGATTGGCAACGTACGTCGATCCAATGATCAGAGTAAAAAACCACCACGCGATAGCCAAGGCTCTTGTTGAAATTCCTCTGAAATACAAGTATTTTATTCAACATTTTTCAGTGTTTTTTCTGGATTCAACTATAATTATTAATTGCACGTGGGTGTAACTACACTGAAAAACAATTATTGAATTCAAATAAATATTTATTTCAATACTGCCAAATGAAACATTTATTTGAAACTAATCATATTCATTTGATATAAGAAAATCCTTTTTAAAATAAATATTTATTTGTTTCAAATAAATTATTTATTAAGCAGTATTGAAAGTCATTTTTTTTCAGTGCAGCTGTATGTGACGATATAAAAATCTGCAACGATACAAAGCTATTGTGCAATCAATAAGAGTTTGATTCCGCGCAAGAGAAATATCTCGAAATTATGCGGATATTGACGAGTTTCACAGAGCAGAAATACGAAGACTTACGCGGGTGCAAATCCAGTAGGAGATTTCAGTAAAGCTCCGATCACGAAAAACGGAGTGTCCATCAGAGTGAAGGGCGTTTTTAATTCTTTCGGTTTTTTGATGCAAGGATATGGATTGGTCCATTCAACGGGACAGAGTCTCCCAATTATGAATAATAACACTGACACGACGATGTAAGCTGCGAGCAGATGCACCCACACGTCTTTCGAAAACGGTCCCAGGAAGGACAGTAAGCTCGGAGGAGCGCTCGTTGGTTTTCTGTAGAGCACGCTTATACCTAACAAACAAGTTATTTAAACGAGGCGTAAATGGATTTTGAAATTTTGATTTATATTTTATATTTATTCCGATTTTATATACTGAGAATATACATTGCATGTCATGTTTTACCCAAATTCATAAACGGGCTCGTAAAATCTACAGCGTCCTGCCTTTCCGCCGTGATTGTTAGATCTGTGATCGCTAAATCTGCTGTCTTTAAAACTAAAAGAAAAAAGTTCATCGTGTTGTATAAATTTTTAAAAAAATATTTATTAGTACGTAAAATATAATTTTAGTTTATTTGTTTTCCTAATCATATCATTTTTTATACCAATTATGTGGTCAGATGGAGAACAAGAAAAATATACAATTTTTTTGATAATGCGTCGAAATATACATGATAACGATTTATTTTAAAGAACAAATTGCTTAAAAGGATATTATTCATGGCATATCAGAGAAATATAGAGGCAGCTGCTTTATCGATGTAAGAATATACAAAGCGTTGCTCTCACATCGTGTGCACGATGGAAGGTAGCAGCACTACTCGCGAACGAAGGTCGGTCAAGTTTATCACGTGTTTATGCCGTTTACGTGGGATCAAATCGTGGAAGGATGCTTCATCGACTTACGCCAGCGATTATTTTTCCTAGCATGCCATTCCACTGTCCGGTCTCATTATTAAGCGATCCATACACGCTGTCGGCTTGAACTTCAAAGGTGTAATTAAACCCCAGTACTTTGCTCATCTCATGAATTATATCGATCGCGAAACCCTCGTATCGATCGTTTCCAATTGTCCTAACGGATGATTCTTTAAGCATTCCATACGGGTCTGTCTGGAATTTATTTCAGTCTAATCAAGAACATCTCCCTTATCTCTTATATCTTTCTTATATTAAATAGGAGATTATTTAAAAGATAACATATTATGTATATTAAAATGTATAGAATAAAAAGAGTGGGATAATTATACGATTCTTTTTCGATTGCATATTAAAATTGATAATATGGCATTCTTTTGCTAAAGTATATTTTACAACATTGAATTTTTTATCATCATCGAATCATATAATCGCTTCATAATTATGAATTGTAAACAAATGCATTTCAGGAATAAATGCTATTAATAATTTTTATACAAATTATTGGAACGTACTAACGATATCAGGACAAGGAAATGTTTGTCACGTAAACTTTTCTCATCATCCACTCCAGGAATTTTATATCTCGGCTTCCATTGAATACCAACATTCGTTTCCCATCTCCCGATTTTGCGCAATCCTTGAATTTCGAGATTTACAATGTCCAATTGGAATTCGCTCCGGAATCCAGCCGTATCGAATTTTATCATCCCGCTCAATCCGTTTATTTGCGTCTAGTGTGTTACAGATAAAACATTTCTCTGATTAAAATATATATTAAAGAATGATACATTGTGTGATGAAATTGTATGATTCTTTTGAATTAATTCTTAAACATATATATGCATTTTTTTTTGCAAAGTTATGAAAAGATTAGACTTTATTACATGTGCGTTTAAATACGTTAATGTAATCATACATACGTTTCGCATATAATTACTCAAGCTGAAACCGTGTCCCCAAGTTTCTGTACGATTGCAAAATAATTTCTTAAGATTTCCATTAATGCTGTCGCGTAATTGTGCATAACCACTCGCAAAAAGTTGGACAGCATCATAAGCGAGTGCCGCTTCTACTTTTAAGTGAGAACCGTTCGTTAAATTCCAATTAAGAGACCGAAATTGGAGGGTGCGTTGAACAATTGAACTTTCCGGATTGATTAAACGTACACCTGTTAAATTTACTCCGGAATATTTATATGGCTCTAAATCCAGAGTTTGCAGATCCTAATGATAAATAATGAAATACGTATTATATATATATATATATATATATATATATATATATATATATATGCATTTTTGTAAATCAAATAAGAATTTAGAAGATTAATTTAATTGAAAATGTTTTTTGTGTAAAATCTAAAAATGTGACGGATTTTTATATGAATTTGTAACTTATAATCTTTTTTAAAATTATTTTTTTATCAAAGAAATGATGAAACATCTTACCAAAGAAGTAACGATCACTTTATATTTTTCTGATAGTATTCCGATTTGCTGTGCTTGCTCGAGAACAGACGCAAGAATGTCATACGAACAATCGATTATGATATTTTTGTAATCGGATTTTTTTACCTCTTTCATGGTTTGCCTGTAGGACAATTATCTCATTAATTTTTGAATAGCGTTTGTATCTCTTTAAAAAAATCTTGGCAATTGCATGTGACATATGTAGCTGTGCGAGTGACGTTCGCATCATATACAGACAGTCGTACCGTAAATCATCGCGATATCTTCTGACGTTTACGACGGAATTAAATAATGGCACAGGTGCATAATAACTTTGTTTGACAAACGTCGCTTGTGCTCGCACACAGGTTTGTTCCAGTAACGATCTATTTTCTATTTATATAATTCGTGCGTGCGTACCTAAAATTTGGTCCATTACCTAAACGGAACGCCATGGCGGAAATGGTATTCACGTTTGACAATTTTAGCAGACGACTCATACGAATTAGGCCATCTGTGTTGTCGTAAAGTATTGCATATTCCTTCCATTTGTATTCTTGTATTATATCATGGAAAACCTAAATTATGCCAGAGATTAATTTTAATACAAATATCACTTACAATATTAGTATTAAAATATATCAAATATCAAAGATTTCAATTTACGATTCCTTTATTCTCGCGGTTTTGATTAAGTCGTCATTTGATGCAACTAAACTGTAAGTGTTATATCTTGAAAAATACTAATGCGAACAATCCAAGAAAAAAATATGATAAATGTAATATATTTGAAAATATTTATTTAAAATTTTGTTTTTAGAACACTGCAATAAGAAATTTTTTGTAGGCAATATTTTCTTTCCATTTTAATTTAAATAGTTTTAAAGTTTAATTTGTCGTTTTAGTAAAAAATCAAAATTGTTGACTGCAATTATGTGCGATGACTCCAAGTGATTTGGGATATAAAATATTAAGTACCATGGAAAGCATGTCAGGGTGTGGATATAGATTTATCACATTATCGCGTTTTGTTTTGGAATCCCATCTGGCAGCAATATGAGGTATGTCCAAGGTATCGCACATACTTTGAACGTAGTCCGCTTTCAATTTATCTTGAGGACCAAATATTCCGGCCACTCCACTGCTTACCAATTTGCACGCTGCACTCAATGCATAATATAATCTCACGAGATGCACACGTGCGTTTATTGCACACATGCGTCATTTATGTTAGAAATTGAGTTTAACTAGTAAATTAGAGTATCTAGTCTTATATATCGTATAGTAAAAATTTCTGAAAATTTACTTTTAATTAATAACGCATAAACGCATATAGCTTTACAAAAAAAAATTAAAAGGCTAATTAAATTGCGTGTGATCTATGAGGACGCTTTTATGTAGACAAAAGAATATATATAAAATTGTGTATTAATTTAAATACAGAAAATAATAGTATACCTATTTTTGCTACATGAAATGCATTTTTATTAGTTTTCTCGGTTCTGGGTGTTAATAATACACCCATCGCGTGCTCAGAGACACTGATATTTTTATTCACTGCTTTGATTGATATCTCAAATGCTCTTTGAATCATCTCGTCGCTATCGAATATACCTCCTGCGATTATTCAAAATTTTTGTTGATATATTGAATTAATTATAGATATTCTTACCATTTGGTTATTTATGAAAAATATATAGCGGACTTACCAATAGGAATTTTTCTTGGAAATCCCAAAATATTGGATATAAATGCAATAATAATATACAGAAACAGCATTTTTGGACGTTTCTGAAAAGAGAATAATTTTGATAGCAATGCAATAAGTGCAACGAATTATTAATACAATCTACATAAGTATCGAACAGTTTATTTTTCTAAAAATAAACTATTATAAAGAATTTAGATTAATGTCAATTAAAATAAAGTTTGTTTTTGTTTTTTATTGTTATTCCAGTGCTGTTGCACTGCTATCCTATATAACACATTGGTATGTACATACATATATGTATATATGCGTAGTTACGATATATTTAGACACTTCTCGCCTTGCTATGCCAATGTGCTCTATATAACAGAT
Source organism: Nylanderia fulva (assembly GCF_048542155.1). Taxonomy (NCBI): domain Eukaryota; kingdom Metazoa; phylum Arthropoda; class Insecta; order Hymenoptera; family Formicidae; genus Nylanderia; species Nylanderia fulva. The sequence continues at coordinate 2,542,368 of NW_028190161.1, read as the reverse complement.
TCTCTCAATTTATGTGTTGAAAACAGTTGAATGGTTCACTGACAGTTTCCTGAGAGTTGTCAGTAATGCGTAAATATTCGCCTTTTAATAAAGATTCCATGATTTCTCAAATACAAATAATTTGGACATATTAATGTAATTTTTGACGTGTATTAAAATAGGCCAAATAATACAAACGTGTGAAAAATGTTTTAAAGACATTTCAGAACTATATTTTAATATTTTAATATGTCAGACTTTCGTATTAATAGTATGTTAATATCTCTTTTTATCTAAAAATTCTCAATTATTTTATTGAAATAAGAGATTTGTATTAATGTAATTAATAAGATAATTTATTTTTCAAATATACATTATTATTTATAGAATTGCAAAGCAAAAAACGCTTTAATAATTAAATAATCTTGCATATTATTTGTAAATACAATTTCTAGATATTGTAAATTAGTTATAAGAATTATAATTATTCATTTGTTTCGTTATATAGCGTCGTTTTGAAAATGAAAATTTGTTTTTACAACATTTATTAGCTAAAAAAGCGCTTTTTATATTTTTTTCTTTGAATTTGTTTTGTTTTAATGCACTTTCTGTATCATGTTGCAGTGTATGTCCAATTTTACAAGAATGTATTAAATATAACTATTCAAGAAGACTTTAAATCTTGATCGCATAATGACAAAGTATTAAATAATAAAAGCTTTACATGAGCGTATTACATCTGCATGGCCGATTGCCAAAGCAAAACACGGGCGCCAAATTTGCATTGTCAGAAGTGCATTAAACTTTTCCTTCGAGATGAGAAAACAAACCATTCTTCTAACGTGAAGTAATGTTGACGTTTTGGAGTTCCATACGAGCAGCGATCTATCACATTTTCGGCTCACGTTTAAAAATATCGGTAGAAACTAATTCTTTAATATTGATGATACAAGGTCACTCGCGCGATTAATTGACTTTATTATAATTGAGTAAATTATTAAAATAACTAGAAATAAATGCTTGGCGCGAAAAAAATTCGTCGAACTTGTATATATACCACGGACCACCCGGCGCTATCGGAGCCAGTGGTTACACTATCTCATAACCACCGGTTGACTATTTCGACCACATGCAAGCTCGAAAAGTAGGTAATAGGATCGTATTTTCGTATGCTGTTTTGCGCATGACCACCGTAGCTTATTTCAATTCGGAGAATTATCGCTGTTAATAATGGTTCACGCTTCGTAATGATTTTGTGAACCTGTAATCGTGACAAGTGAAAAGATAGAGATTATTATATGCGAGCGATAATTCTTCTAGAATTGATAATATCTTTCAGAACTGTCGGTTGAGAAATTAATGCGATTGCATATATAAAATATTTATGTCCAAAATTAACTTTTCCAGTTTTTCGTCGCACATTTTTATAAATCTATATTGATGCGAGTTATACAATAGATATAGAAATTACAATATTATCTAATATATAGCAATTTGTTAGTTTTTTTAGTTATGTATTTTTTGCATAATTTTTCTTCTTTCTAATCACACCAAACCAAATCTCTATTCATTTTTTATTAAATGCAAACACACAGAGATTAAGAAGTGCATTTTTAGAAGAAACTCGTCTAATAATATTGAGTATTATATTGAGTATCGCTAATTATTTATTATTTATGTTTCTATTTTTGTTTGTACAATTTTTTTCTATATTTCTCTCAATTAGATATCCTGTCATCTTATCATCAATCAATGATGATCGATAGATGCAGAAAGAGAAAAGATATGGCGATTTAAAATAAATTATTATTTATGAAAACTATATATTATATATGTAGGTATCGTATATCTCTTAAAATTTATTGTTCAATAAAAGTGCCTTAAAATGTTTACGATTTGATTCTGATGTTAGTTTTACTTGAGCATCGTGAGCTGCGAAGTAATAAATCTGCAAACTATAGCTTTGTTATCAGCTTCATATTTTGGCCCTTCGTATCTATAATCTGATACAAAAACATTGATATATTCAGATTGTACATTATTTATACATGAATGTACTATGATTTTTAGTGTTTGTACATTTTTTGGTTAATTAAAAATTAAAAAATTTTACTACCAAGACTTCTAAAAGTTAACCCCTTATTATTTAAAAAATAATGATAAATCACATAGTTTATTGTGCTTAATCGTTTGTACATTATTCAAGTATACATTCTTAATAACTAATTCACTTTTTGTTTTTTTTCTGCAACAGATAAAATATCTGTCCACTAGATCGATTAGATTGTAAAATCGGATATGTTATATTATATTGCATACATGTAAACATTTATGTACAAATAATGTACAATGCAAATATATCAATATTTTTGTATCTGGTTGTAGATGAGGGGCCAAATATATGGATCTTTAAATTTGTCTCGTCGTTATTTGTCATCAGTCGGTGACGTCGTTATTACTGTCGGTATAAAACCATATGGAGGTGTACATTCTCTCGTGCTGTTATTTTCACTTTTACTAGACGTTCCATTTCTTCTTCGTGTTGGTTTAGAGCTACTGCATTTTAAAATAAACTTCACTTCGTTTATCAATTCCTCTTTGAAAACCACCTACACATACAAAAATCAATTATCACATATATCAGATAAATAAATATAAAGATAAATATATCCAAAGGTTTGTTAAGAACATAACTTTTACAATTATTGTTTTTAATACATTTTAAAATAAAACTTTTAAATCGCGAATTATAAGAAATTATCAAATTAAATAAATTCATTTAAGATTATCGTTAATGTTGTATCAATTTAAATATAGATCTAGAGTCACATTAATTTTGATTATCGTAATTCTACATTATAAAAAATTAGTAAAATTGTATTACTTTTTTTTTTAAGTTATTGCGTATATTAAGGAATGATGATATAAATCGCATGATATAAATAAACATAGTTTGCTTACATTTTCTCGAATGGACGTTCGGGCAACATCCCAAAGTAATTCGAAAATAGTGTACACACACGATAGAACAGCGCCTACACTGAGTACAACAAACACACCTCCGACATTATCGAGCCCGAGTTCATCTGCTGAACCACCTCCACCATTCTCCTACATAGCGATAATGAGTAAATTAAGACGATGTAATGTGTAATCTGCATTTTATAATAATAGAATCGTCAATTATATATATATATATATATATATATATATATATATATATATGCTCACATGGCATTTGCCTCCGCCTCGTTTTTCTTGCCACCACTTTTTCTTGAGCTCCGTGATTATCCCGCTTTCCGATAGTTTTAAAAGTGCAGTGTTAAAATGATGTCGATATGGTGAATCTGAAAAATTACATTTTACATGATGTGATTGTTTGCTAAATAAAAATAAAATAATGAGAGAAAGAGTTCTAGAAAGAGATCTGATAAAAAAAGTTGAAGTTTCTGATTAAAATTGTGCTATTAAATCATTTTATTATTTTTGAAATAATTTTTTATATTTTATTTTTTCTTTTGATTCTCTTCCGAATTATGTTTTGATTTTTAATTTTGTGTTTCAACTATTAAAATATTTTACACAGACGAATAAATAAATGATATATTGTTGCAAATAAGTTTTTTTATCAAATTTTCTTTTGGACGATTTCAATAATTTCACTATTTGCCAATTATTAAGATAAGAAAGATGTTTAAAATGATGAAAAAGAACATGAAATATTTAACACTACACATTATTACTTTATAAGATTGCGGATATTATATATTTTGATAGAGCTTACATACGTTTTTTCATAGCAATTCCGTATCCTTTCTCGTCTAAAAGCCCGCCTACTTGAGTGACGTTGCACTCACGTTCTACGGTATATCTAAAATAATATATCGTACATGCAATGTGTATATAATACAATAAGATCACGTACGCACGCACGCACACACAAATGATACATACTCTATTGAGCTGGATTCCATCAGGAATGCGTAGTTTTCCATTTTAACTTTATTAATAGCAACATCATTGAACTCTGGTAAAACCTCTGCCTCATTTTCTGTCATGTATTTATACATCTCCTTGTACAACGGGTAGTCGCTATCCTGGGAATCGACAAAATTATTTTAAAGAATTGAGTTAGAATTTAGCTTTCATTTGTCATGCTTATTGTCTAATATTATTATTACTAATTGAGCACATTTAATGCGAATTAAAAAGGTATTTTTCTTTTGAGAATATTTATGTCATTATTAGAATATTTCTGTGAAATATTGTGTACTTATTGCGAGATAATTAATTATTATTGTTACGTAAAATATCAGGACAAATGTAGATGAGAATTGACTTACTCTGAAAAAAAATAACGTAGATCCTTTACGTTTTGCGCCATATTTTATCGCACCCTTCTTTTTTGCCAATTCTTCGACATTGTCGAACGGTGAGACAACAGTTTCTACAGTTAAAAAAGCAGCGAGGTTTGCTGTATAACTCGACACCATGATAAGGCAGAAGAACCACCAGCATCCTGCCATCATTCTTGTAGAAATCCCACTGAAAAAGTGCAAAAATATTAAAAAAAAATAAAGAAATAAAAAATTGAAAAATTGAAAAAATGATAGAACAATGTAGTTTCATAAATAATACGGAAATTTTGAGTTTCTTAATTTCAGACGAGATTTGGAGGCATTGATTTTAACATAATAATTATAGTTTTTATGTATTAATATTTTATTATAAGAATTAATTTTATATATTGATATATTAATAAATTAATATAAAATATAGATTTTACATAGGGGCTATCTCCGACCCCTGTTGCATGATAGCTCCTATGGCGAACCAAAATGCATTCTTGAACGTAAACTGGTTCTCTAACTCTTCAGCTTCTTCGATACAGGGGTAGGGGTTGTTCCACTCAGCCGGGCAGAGCCGACCGATTATAAAAAATAGCAAAGAGACTATGATGTATGCGCCGATGAGATAGATCCAAACATCGCTTGAGAACGGCGACAAAAAACTGAACAAACTCGGTGGTGTCTTGCGTGGCTTTTGATATAGGATGCTAATCCCCAAGTTCATGAACGGATTAGTAAAGTCGACGACACTTTCGCGTTCTGAAGTGATTGTAAGATCCGATATGGCCATGTCTGCTTCCTAAAAGAGTATCATGTTTCTTTCTTTTTTTCCTTTATATTTCTAAATTTAATGACTTTAATCCCAATAATCTTTTACTTGTAGTCTTACAAAAGACTACAAGTAAAAAAGATATTATACTTGATTCAATACTAACATCATTCATAAGTTTTCCAAGCATGCCCGACCACTTTCCAGTAATCGGATTTTCGGATCCAGTTTGAGCTTCAACTTGCAATGTATAATTAAATCCAAGAATTTTACTGATTCGCTCGATTATATCTACGCCGAAGCCTTCATATCTGTCATTGCCGCTCAATATCGTTGATGATTCCTTTTGCATTCCATACGGATGTGTAAGAGAAATTAAAATGATGAATGTTTTGTTTTGCAAGCTTAGATCAGTATCAAAATTTTTCTTTTTTGTGCCGGTTTCTGGTATCCAATCAATTTTATTTCCTGCTGTACTATTCCATACACCAATTTTTACCAAGCCACTTTCAGTTAATCGTACAACATCCAACTGTATATTACTGCGAAGACCGTCTCTGTCAAATTTTACAAAGCCGCTTAAGCCTCTTGTTTCAGTCTGAAAGTGATAAGATTTGTAACGCGGTTAGAATAAAATTCTTGTATATTGTTGTAAGAGCTATAAAAATATTCAAACGCAGACATGTGTTTAAAAAATCTTACCAATCGCATAAAGTTGCTCAAACTCAATCCGTGTTCCCATCTGGCGCTACCATCGCATGGCAATTTCTTAACATCGCCTTTGATGGCATCTTTCAATTGCTTGAAAGCCCTTGCAAATAGTTGTACCGCGTCGTACATGAGCGCGAATTCAACTCGTAGCTTCGAGGGATCATCTAAGCCCCATTCGTTCTTGTGCTTGTCCAAAGTTCGTTGAACTATCAAATCTTCAGGGTCAATCAGGCGCAAGCCAGTGAAATTCACGCCAGAATACTGATATGGCTTTAAATCCAAGGTTTGCAGATCCTGCAATGTATATATATTCGTCGATATATATCATCTTAACTATTATATTATACCTTTCAGGCAGAACATAAACTATGCGAATTCATGCACATTCGTATTGCTTAAATATCGTCAAAAGTCTGCTTTCAGTATAATCAGTGGATAATTCATCTCTGAAACCCTTGTACATTTTGTCTTTGTGATATAAATTTTGCACTTCTCATACAAGTTTTATTTCTGTTTTATAGAATTATTAGATTTTATCGTGAAAAAATTTTCATTATATCATTAGGACAGTGCATTTTTTAATCTTGTATAAAGCAACTTATATATCTTACCAAAGATGTTACAATCACTTGATTCTTGTCGGATAAGATTCCAACTTGTTGAGCCTGTGTGAGAACATCACTGAGTATGTCGTAGGAACAGTCGATGATAATGTTTTCAATTTCCGATGCTTTGATTTCTTGCATTGCTCGCCTACACAGGATTCGACACTAATTGTAAGTTATAGGTACAATTAATTTATGTCTCGACGATCTTTCTATTTTCACTTTTGACATAATTATTATTTATAATTAAAATGCAATTATTTAATTGCCTTTTCTGATTGAAAAAATGTCCAAAAATTATATTATTATTGAAAAGTTGCTAAAACTGTGTTGTTGCATCTCAGAAACAATCTTTATCTTCTTGATTAGCTTCGCAATTATATTCCGAATCGATCAAACGTGGAACAATAGTATATAATATTGTTTTATTTAGCGTTCTATGAACTCGAGTCAACCGGGATATTATACAAATATTACAGGAAGATGGTAACGCACAAATGCAGTAATGCATTTTAACGACCATTTTGAGAATACTCGTATACATATGATATATGTTTATTAGATAATATGATAATATATTAAATGACTAAAAGAGAATAAATAAGAATAGATCGAGAATAGAGAGAATAAATAAAATAGTAAGCGATAAACGTATCATGAAAAATATTTTTGTATTGATTATTTGAAAGATCTTCGAGATACACTGCGAAATTAGATATTTCTCTACCGCATACCTATAATTCGGTCCAGAACCTAAGTGATATACAAATGCAGAATTGCCGTGAGGGTCCCATCGTTTTAGCAAAAGATGCAGGCGAATCAGACTATCGGTATTCTCGTAAAGAATTGCAAAAGATTTCCATTTGAATTCTGTCACCAATTGATCGTATATCTGTAGAAAAGTTATGTTAGCATTTTTATGTTATAATTATACATCAAAAATATAAGGATAAAATTAAAATTTCAAGAAAGATTAAATGAAAAAAGAAAGGAGGTGAAAGATACGCCAATAATTGCAATCGATTCATTATTTATTTTTAATTTTTTTTATATCACCGATGTATAGACAAGAAGTATATTTTATTTATATATCAATAGTTGATTAATGGTTTTGTTTTTAATCATTCAAAATATATTAATTTACACATATATAATATTACTTCTACTTACTATTTATTTCAATTTGTAATAATGCATTATAATATCTTTCAAATTACATTTACTTACTCGTGATAACGAGCTCACGTGTGGATAGAGATTCAGACTTAATCCACGTGGCTCAGATAATTCACTGGGATCCTCTCGCACGGAAATGTGCGGTATTTCCATTGTATCGCATATGCTTTGCACGTATTCTGCGGTCACTTTTTCTTGAGGTCCGAAGATCCCAACTATACCCATGTCTAACAGTTCGCATACTAAACATTTCGAAAAAATCAATATACACAAAATACATCTGATAATGTAATAAAAAGTAATAAAAAAAATGTTATTATTTAAAAATAATTGCAATACAGTTATTATTTATTATTTGATCTCTATAGGAAAATTTATGTAAGGCCATATTGTTTCATATATGTACAATAATTAATGACGACGTGTGTTACATTCATATATATACGTTTGTGTTTCATTAAATGTGATTGTTTTTTTATCTCATGCGTTTAAACAAACAAACGAATGTAGTAGTATTTTAGCCGTATCATTCTAGTGTTAGCTATAATGCCTCACCTTTTGTTGATACTTCGTACAGGTCTGTGTCAATCTCGTTCGCTTCCGATACCAAATACACATTTGACAGTTCTTCGTTCTCATGCCTTTCTCTGTTAACCGCTTTCACTGATGAGTCAAACATCCGTTGAATCACATCATCTTGGTCGAACAGTCCCGCTATAATATTTTGGTCGTTTCTTTTTAAAGTCGAGACCCACTGACATGACCGAAATAGCTCACGAATAAAATCTTTCGTAAAGTATTATCGCATATGCGCAAACTCAACGAAGTGCGTTTCTTTCACAATATTTTGTTAACATTTAAAGATAATTAGCAACGCGAAGTAATATTATTTTCATAATAATGTTGCGAAAATTTATAAATGTTCAATAAATATCGTAAAATAAAATTACTTGAAACAGCAGACTATATTGTTAAATATTTGTCTACATCTTATCTCAAAATATATATTTTAAGATCGTAATAAAAAATGCAAAAATAGTGTTTTCGATGTACACATTTTATTTTTTTTCATCGATCAAATTAATGAGCATTCATCTTACCTATGTGGATCTTTTTTGGAAAACCTAACACAACGCGGCAGGATAGACATATCGACAATAATATCAGCACAATGGCGTGTTTGGCCACCATCTTACGATCATTCTGCGCACACACAAGTAAAATTAAGGTAAAATTAAAATACACGCACTCTGTTGGCAGGTGCGGGTGCGTATCTAATAAAAAGAAAGGAGAGAGTATGAGAGAGAAAGATGTAAACGGATGTGTATAGGATGCACACGATCAAACGGAAAGATCTTAAACGAGCACTTAACCGGTCGACGTTATATAAACTAACCGGAAGGCATCGTGCTGGCTGAAAGTTGCTCTCTCGGCGCACATAAATATTTAGATCCGTCTAAAATCAATCTTCCAATATTGAGTCTAGTTATTTGCTTGCGTGCTCTTAATAAATCCGTTCGTCGCGATTCCACTCAGCAGCACATTCCACGCGACAAATATTATGTTACTTTCCAGCGAGTTTATTTTATCTTGCAGTCGAGAAAGTATATCTTTCCTCTCTCTCTCTCTCTCTCTCTCTCTTTCTTTCTCTCTCTGCGCTATGATTTTATGGTTTATAAAAAATATTAATATAACATTAATATTATGTATGTATTGAAAATTTTAGTGGATTATTATTAGCATTTAAGTATCTTTAAACTTTATTTAATTTAATGATTAAATTTTTTTATATTGGAGTAAAAATATAGTAGGTGAAACTGATTGAGAAGAATTATCACATAAATATTTTCACAAATATTACACATTAAGTTTACTTTTAAAGTTTAAGTTTCAAAGTTCTTTAATTTAGTTTTACTTAATTTAATTATTTATATTAATTAGCAATAATTACGTTTCTGCATTCTTGCTGGAAAGTAATTTAAAGGTATGTTTGCAAAAAATTTTCGTAGGAAAAATTATTTCTTAATTATGTAGTTGTGAATACGTGAGTCACTTGATAAATACTTGTCGCGTGATGGGGACCATCGATATAATTAATTTCTCAAAGCTATATAAATATTTGTCCGACATTCTTGGGTGTCTTTTATTCCCTGGACTAACCAGCGTCTGTCTCGAGAGTGCGAGCTTTTAGCAACATCTCATATACATTCAGAGTTCCACGTAACCTACTGTCATCGTGCCAAATGCACGCTGTCTGGCGCGTTCTTTTTCATTCATTCATCGTCGGGCACGCATTCACATCTATTTATTGGAGCCGTTTTAGATATTTTACAAAGTGTCGGTTTATTCAGCTACATTATTCGCGAAATAAATCGTGAAACTATAGCGATTTACTGATTGTGTGATCGGAAAATATTGTACGGTCTAGCACGCGTCGGCACGACATAGAAAACTAACGAAAATCTTAAGAGAGCGCATAACGACGTCGATATATTTAGACATCGAGCGTCGCCGCCGCAACTGGTGCTTGTCGCGTTCGTCGCGTGTGACATAGATTTCGATGGAATACAATTGGAGTATTTTTTTTACATAGAAAATTGACAGTGTGCACAAGTTTTATTTAATTCGACATTTAGGATATTTTATCTCTTTTTCGCTTTCTATTTTATATATTTACTACGAATAATGATATTTGGAGAACCAATATTCTTATTAAGAGAGACTTCAGTTGCTTCATCAAACGCATTCGGAAAAATTCGAGAAAAAATTTTCTCTCAAAAGAGAAATCAATTTTTTAAAACTTTTCTCCAAATTAATTTTACTTTAGTCGTCTAAGGATTAATCGATCGAACTGAAGATTCTCGAGGTAGATGGTTTTTTCGAAAGCAAGGGGAAGCGTAGCGCGAGTTATTTGCAAGTTTTACTCTAACATATTGAAGCACGTGTCACGATTCAAGCGACAAACGACGGAGAATCGTTGTTTCTCCAAAGAGGATCATCTTTAAGGATTCGCAAAAGCTTACCTAAAGAATGCGATGCTGCGACTCGCCGTTCTATCTGACACGGAACTTTTGAGACGCGTGCTTTACCGAATGAGCTTTGCGCGATACGCGACTCTAAATCCGAACGCCACTTCTCACGCGTCTCATCTCGGCAGCGCATGCTCTAAACTCCCTTCCCAAGTTTTCACAATCCATCGTCACGGTGGTGGCATGACGTGTATACTTGGAAAGAAATCGGCAGAAATGGATTAGCATAAAAAACTACGTAAAAATCTAAGAAAATTTCGATATTTAAAAAAAAAATTGTCTTGGCTTGTTGCGTAATATGTTTTCTTTTCGAAATTGTATTCTCCAAGACGAAAATGATCAAAATTTATCTATATAGATATTCGTTTTGTTTGATGCTATAAAAATAATCAATGTTATAAAATTATAATCTGTCATTTTATGAAAAATTTCTGTGCGCTTACAGAAGACTGTCGCACAGTTGCATACTCAGTATTCTAATAATGGAATATTTAAAAACATTTTTTTAAATTTTTTCTGAGATTTCTAAATGCTTATTATTAATGATTATAGATAATTGCTTTTTAAAAGATTTATAACAATGGCAAACCATAACAGGTAGATTACGTTTATGTACAATGTAGATTTAATTACGTTAATTCTAGTATGAAGGGCGTGGCTAAGTGAATATAATGACTAAACTGTTAAAGAAATTAGTTGGATATATACAAGACTATATATCAAGATAATAATCGCAATTGAAATTGAAAATGTCTAATTACTATAATTGTAAAGAAATGTATAATTACTATTGCTATGCAAAATTGAACTTTATTATTAGAACATACTCGACAGTGTAACTAGAGAGAAGTCATATTTTGATGTCGTCATTAATTCCTTATTTAGCCTTGTTAATTCAAGCTTGATTAAATTTCTATTTAATTTCTTGATTTTTAGTTTTATCGTTAAATAAATTATTATTGATTTTTTCTTATTTTCCGATTGACTATCGAGAAATTTAGAGAAACCTAATGTATATCTCCTAATGTCATTTACATATATTTATAATAATCAATAAAAATATATAATACGAATATTTCAATATTTTAATAAACACTGATTTTTTTTTAAATTTCTCTACTTTATAGTTGATCAAAATTATAATACAAAAACTAAGAAGATAATTGATAAATAATACAATTGACTAAAATTAGTGATCTGATTGGCCAATAATCATTAATTAATCGGTGGGGGGGCACAATTAAAACAGAGAATGTTTGGATGAGAATTTACAGACGATTAATTTATTCACGTTTAATATGATGCTTGTAGTACATTTTATATAAGAAGTAGAATCGATAGGCTCTTAACAAACTCGTATGTCGCGACGTGTAAACGCAAATATGTAACAAGTTTTAGTATCGACGATATTTACAGTGGGCTTTGTATCGGTGCCTGTGTGTACGTATATGTATGTATATATATCGAGTGTCTGATACACGTTTCTATCATCATGCATTCGGAATTCTGGTGAATGGTATCAAGAGTAACGAAATTCGCGAAATGTGCAAGTACAGGAGAGAAGGAAATAAAATGTGGATCACATTCATCTTTGCTTCTTCACACTCTGTCTTAAAATAATGTTTGCACAAACTATTGGCACATTACGCACATTCTTTAAATATTATCGAGCATTCATATTTCGATTTACGCACCATTCTTTTCCGAAAGTTTAAACATTAGAAATCGGTGCTCGGAACTTTTATATATATATATATATTTTTTTTTTACGATAGAAGGAAGACTCAAAATGAATACTGCTTGGTTCACAAGGTCCGCATAAACGCGATTAAACGGAAACGTTGATCGGATGAACAAGAATTAGCAATAACAATGGTGTGTGTTCTTTGAAAATAATCTGAGCATTGTTAGCAGCAATCTTTTGCATTCGACGGAATGTTGATAACGCGTCTCGAAAACGCGAAGAATATATTATCCAAATAGTCTGAATATAATTAGAATAGTTCGCATCACATTAGTTCTAATTTGCTCAAGTAATATTTCATTGACCTTATGGACCCCGTCAGACCAGCTAAGGATAGGAATAAATTCAGATAAAGGTATATTCAGTACATATTAATTATCTATCGCGAATTGTACATATACATATACGAAATAGTTGGGTCGCGATAAAATTGTGTGAATGACAATTCGCGCAATCTCATTATTCGTCGTATATTGAAGATGAAATGTACGTTATTTATACGCGAGTAGAATTTTGTTCGATGGTCACATCCAAAATTTACCATGCGCGAATTCGCGTTTTGTCCGAAAGAATTCACACACGTCGGTGATTACATGATACTCGGATTGATTTTAATATGATACTTTGCGAGATAGCGACAATGCATCCCTAACGTCAATGAAAGGCCACCTAATTCAATGCGACTCTTGTTCACTCGCTCGTTTTCTCGCACACACCCTTTCTCGTATCGCGTTTAACAAGTAGACCCTATGAGGGGCTAGATGGTGGACTATCTTATTTGATAGTGGTTCGTAAAAAAAGGGACAGACAGACGTGTACATATAGTTAGAGGTAAGTCTTTACACAGCGACCCGCGAATCGCATCGCAAATTTTCCCATCTCGTAACGAATTTACAGGATGTATCCTTGAATTAAGGTTTTCCTTTGTAACAGTACTTTTCTGTATCATTTTTCAAGAAATGTAATGCCGAATCGTATCTTATTTGAAACTGAAAATTTAATTTCTCTATATAAAATAATAGTCGGACAATCGTTCGCATCCACATTTTTTTAAGATTAAAAATTTTACAATATAATTGATTTTTATTTTACAATTTTTTCTGGATCAAATTTTGTTTCGTTAATCGATTCACCTTATTATATTATACATATTTGAAATCGCATGTGAGCGAAGTAATTAAACTCCTTAAAGAAATTCAACATTCGGTCTTTCTTCGTTCGCTCGGACGTCCCTTTGTTCACGTCAAAGGCGCTTTTCCGACGAAGTGCCTGTACTTGTTGCACGCCGCGTACCTGCCATCCTCCGAGACGATCGACAGACTCGAATGTTGCCTCTGACGTCGACAGAGTACCTTCTTCGACGGCTTTTTATTCCCGTTGCCGCAGTCCAAAGCGTATCGCAATTCGCTCGCCATTTCCGAGCACACAGACTTCTGAAAGTTTCACGGAAAAAGTATTGCGACAGGCTCATGTATTGGCTCGAGAACGAGCCATTTAGCTTAAATTCATTATTGAGATTTAAACTTTAAGGTCTCTGCTTTATTTGCAAAGACGCAGTTAAAAATTCCGTTAACGAATCATAATCTTTATTTAAAATGTTTGAGCTGAGAGAGAAACTATAATATCACTTATATAATAGAAGCTACGATAAGTGATATGATTGAATACGACAGAGAAGAGGAAGATGAAAAATTCATATCTTACATTTGAAATAATTTTAGACCAATGTCTTAAGAAGATCCAAAAAATTTCAAGAAATTGAGTTCGTGCAAACAATAAATTATAATAGGGTATTTAATTATATGCATGCGAGTAGAAAGCTCAAAATTTCTCTTCTTTCACATTAAATTTATTATAAAATCTTCATAGCTTTAATGAATAATTCTTCGCAATAATATGAATAATTCTTTGTAATAATATACATATTTAAACTTAAATATAAAAATTATTATATAAATATAGAATTTTTAAAAATGTGCTGTTTTTTAATCATCAATATTTGTTAATGTTAAAAATATTAAAAGATATTAATTTTGATTGAATTCTTTAAGCTATGAGGATTTATGTAACTGATAATAAAATATATATAAAAAATAAATGAGCTCACCTCCTGTGAATCCGTGACGGGAGAGAAGCAAGAAACATTGCGACACAACTAACAATGTCATACTAAACTGTCACATAACGCGTCTTGGCCTTTCAACTTTACTTATGGCTACAAATAATGCAACATTTTTGAAATTGCAATTTTCATAAAAGTTACTTCGCCATGACACAGAAATTCGTCTATTCGATAACGAAATTTTGGAGTCCGCGTGCTTCTACACATGGATCGGAAGTACTTTACATTAAGAAGAAAGATGCATGGTGGATAAAGATGATATAGTAATATTTTACGCAATTTAATATTTACTTGATATAATACGTTCAGATAGATCAATTTTATTCATGCCACAATTTTTAAATGAATCGAATATAGAAAGTGTGTACGTAAAGAGATGAGAATCGATAATCGTGCGTTCTTTAATTCAAAATCAACATTTTCTTGGTGAAGTTCTATTTTAATGGAAATATTATTTATTGAAGAGTTCCGGACATATCAAACTTCAAGAATGACTTAATCGAATTTACAAATTTCACGTTTTCAATTAATTTTAAGCAAAAATGATTGATTAAAAATATGTGTTTATTCTTGCTAATAATCTCTATTTTTTTTTCTTTTTGCAAAAAATCTTGGGAAAAAATAATTAATTGTTAAGAGGAATAAATTTTGACAAGATATATATCTTTTCTGTATCCACACTTGCTCCTTCGATTATCGCGTATTTTTATCTCGAGAAGCGAACGGACTCCGCGCACACTTACGAACGCAATGGTTAGCTCGTTAGCTACGTATTATGTACAGTAAAACGTCTTGTAATCTGGCACACGCTATACATTCACTATCTAGCCGGTATAAAATCGTGATTGTTCTTAAAAGTTTGTCTGTTACCGCAGCACTATAAATTCGGTTGTGAATACCACGGATTTTTTTATTTTTCTAGTATTTTTTGACGCCGTTTTTTGAGACATTTACGACTTCGCGAGGGAGGATCTGGCCTTTCCTATTGCGAGGCTTGAAAGTCTTTGTTTGTTAATCTAAGTTTTGATATGAGCAAATGGCAAACACGTTGACATTTCCAATCTTTCTTTTATGTCACTTTTCGCCTCAGATTATTTATATTATACGTGTTGGAATAATCATAGATTTTTCTATTGAAAAATTGGCGTTAATCGAATTTTAATAATATTATGAACAAGAATTTAATATATATCGTATAATTTTGATAGAACCAATTCATCTGTTCGTCAAAATATTGAAACTTTATATTCTTTTATTTATTTCTTTTAATTAACATATGTCTTGCATAATTTTGTCGAATTAGATTATTTGACAGGATTTCGGGAGGGAAATTGGAAATGCCAAGACTCGTTGCTTCTTCTGTCCGATTATTTAGTTTGTCCCTATAATTTTACGATCTTTACACAGTTTTCCGATCACTCGTGATGGAGTTCTTCCTTAGGTCCACTGAACTCGGATCGGATACGCTTTGAGGTACGGCTTGAGTTTAAGAATCTTTTTCGCAGCGCAGCGCGTACCGTCGCTAGTGCAGATCAGTAAAACCTTCGCAGATCGGTTTCCCCGAGGATTTCTGCTTCTAGAACATAACACCAAAATACCCGAGTCAGATTTGTTACACAAGTCATTGATCGAATAGCAAAGCGGGAAAAAAGCTGTGCGTCGATATAATCATCTCTGTTTATTTAAATAGCAAATAAATGATATATATATATATATATTTCCATCATGTTTTCTCGTTGCTGTTTTAAATAAAGATACATTCATGGAGATATTATCTGTCATTAATTATCATGACTTTTACGTGAAGCATCGCGTTGATTACTATAGAATCATTATTTCACGATAAATTTTTATTAATTTTATACAAAATTAATTGATAAATCAATTTTAATTTTATCTGTCATTTTCAATTACTGTGATATCGAGTATCGTATTCGTGATCGGTTGTGATTATACATTAGACCTTATCAGATCAATCTCGCGCATCACGCAGCACGGAAATTCAAGTATATGCCGTGCACGATCTATTCGAAATCCGTACTATTCATT
Source organism: Nylanderia fulva (assembly GCF_048542155.1). Classification (NCBI taxonomy): domain Eukaryota; kingdom Metazoa; phylum Arthropoda; class Insecta; order Hymenoptera; family Formicidae; genus Nylanderia; species Nylanderia fulva. The sequence continues at coordinate 2,525,835 of NW_028190161.1, read as the reverse complement.
GCGGAACAAGAGTCTCGTGATCGATTTAAGCGGATTTGGAATTTTTGGAGAACCTTGTCTCGCAACGCGAATCTATAGCGTTCCCTGAAGTAGACAGCTCACGGTTGAAAAGAGACTCGAGCAACACCCAGCAATGTGTTCGCCAGCTCATAGAGCTATTTGCTCTTTAGGGTACGTCCGGAATGATTCGCGCAAAGCTGCATATTCGTATCCCCGCACGAGCCCTCTTCAAATAGTTGCCTGTTTGCTTACCCCTTGAATGTATGCAAACGGTGGCACGAATACATATCGCATAGACCGCATGCCGCGAAGCTTTACATACGCTAATTCCATTTCGCTCTCGAGCAAAACAAATCTCGCTCGAAATTTTTTCATCAACTTCTCACTGGTCTGCGTTTCTGACAACCGAGTCTTCCTCCCGGTAATCCCGATGCTCTCGCATCTAATGCTTGCGAGCGCGGATTTTCTATTCGTTCGTGTAATTGGAGCAACCCAAGATCGCTCTTTAATGTCGGTGTTGGAGGAAAGAAATGCGAATTTTTTATTTAAAATTATTTACAACAAATTCTAATCTGCTGTATGTTCTCCATTATTAAGTACAACTTGTTCCCACATTTAGACGATAATTTTTTACAAATTCATCGATCTCACCATGACAATTTTTTTCATCTAATGAATTTTGAAGTGACCTAAATAGATGAAAATTTTATGTGACAAGGTCCGGAGAATAAGGAAGACGAGGTAGAACTGACCACAAAAAAATTAAAATAAAATAAGATTAAGATTAAATTTAGGAAGAATTTTTGACAAGTGTAACAAGATTTAATTCCTTTCTTTAAACATTGCTAATAATTATTTCTGATGAACAAAGCAGGAAATGTTTTCCGCGGGATAAGAATTTAAATTTTTTTCTACTACCAAGATTTTTCACAAATCGCAAATACTAATTTTTTCATAGCGTAGATGCAAGTACTAGCGCATTTTCAATGAGACAAAGGACGGATATTTGCTCGTCCGACTAACGACGATATTCGTGCGCAACGAAACAATAGGGATAATGACAAGAGGAAGAGGATAACGATGCACGAGAGGATGGCAGAAAAATGAAGGAATATTATACGCGCATATATAGTGGGTTGTTTCGCGTATATAAGTTCTCGCCGATGGATGATGGCGATCGATCGATCGAAAAAAAAGAGGCATATCTAACTATCTACCATATCTCGTGCTGCGCGCGAGCGATCAGACCCGAGTGATTCTTGTACCGTCGAGACCATTACAGAGGAACTCCACCAATATGCGAGCATCAACTAATGTATTCCCGCGGTATGTCGGGATAGATCGCGTCGGGATCGAGCCGCGTCGCGGCCGATAATCCCGACCTGCCGCCGATTTCCGACGAGATTGCCACGCGACCCTCCTCCACGTGCTATTTCGCGTCACTCACCCGCTCCTCGATCGCCACTTTCCGGCTCTTCCACACGAACTCGCAGACCGCGATCACGCAGGCGACGCCCATGCCGCCCATCAGCACCACGAAGACGCCGCCGACGTTCGCCAAGCCGAGCTCGTTCGCCGCCGAGCTGCTCTTCGAGGTGTCGTCCTGCTCATGAGAAGCATCGATTAGCCTGCGGTGTATTAACGCGGGCTATTAACAGGCTGCGAATATATGTATATATGCGAAGGCTACCCGTTGCGCCGATAATGCACATCGTCGGGGAAACCGGCGGTTTTCGCGCTTAGTCTGCTGCGCGTCGTTAATGTACGCGCGGTCTTCACGCTCGAACGTTCATTATTGAAGCGATTCGCGTCGCCGATAATATCGCGAAAATTTTATCCCGCACCTGGACTGGATGAATTAAAGCGCCGGAGAGGAGAGAGGAAGTGGTCTGTCAATTTTATTAAATTTTGTCCCTTGTTCGATATATGCTAATCTTAAAGCGCTCAATTTTTTTTTTGATTTACATTTTGCATGGGAAATATTCTACGTTCTAAACGTATTAAAAATACGTGTCTTTAAATTTACATTGCAATTTTTTAATTTAGATCAAAAATATATATGCTTGACACGGTATATCCAATTAAAAAAAAAAAAAGGATGATCCTTTTATCTATAAACTAGATTTATTATATAAAATTAGAATATTTTACGGGATCATCATCTTTATAATTATTCTTAAATTTAATGGAGTTTAATTATACGGATATATTTCTGAAGAAGATAAACGAATAATATCTTTTACTTTGAATAAAGAATTAATAATTGCAGCTGACTTATTTCTACAATATGTGAAAATACCATGTTTTTAATAATACTTTACAATGATTGTAAGTGGGGAACTGGGGATCGAGGTGTTAATACCTCTCGCATAACTACAATCGTTTATCTACGTTTGTGCGTCAAATGTAATGTCGGCAAGTTTGTTCGAGGAAGGAGGAACCGACGAATTATCAGGGGAATTTATCGGCGCAACTACGCGAGAAATAGCAGTGCGCGCAACGGTGATCGCATACTCGGCGAAGTCTCGATTTCGCGAATTCGCGAAATAGTCTTCTTCGCGTGCCACCCCAGTAACCCTTCCCACCCTTGACGGATGAGAGGAGTTGCTGGAGTCTGGCGCAAGAATTTCGAACGCGCACTTCTTGACTTGGTGCTAGCACCAAAATATTTCGTGCGAAAAAAAACAGAACGAAAAAGACGAGGGGTTAAAAGTGAATTTTTCACGCGATCTTCTTTCGACCGTGATCTTAAATAATGCTCTTAATGAAATGTCATTAATGTTTTTTTTTTTTTATTAGATTTTGTCTTCTTTAATAAGACTTGAATGAGGTAAATTGTATACTCTTTAGCCAAAAATATATATATTTACTCACCCTGCAGGATCCGCCACCCCGTTTCTCCTTCCACCAGCGCGTTTTCAGCACGTGAAGCTTCCCTTCCTCCTGGAGCTTCAGGATGGCCCCGTTTATGGCCGTTCTGTATGGCGAGTCTGAAGTTCCAAGGTCGTTTTGAGGAACTTACCCCACTGCTTTTATCGTCTCGTAGCATCGTACTTCCGCGAAACTTTCGGAAGTACCATTGTGCCAATCGTTCCCTCGCGTCAACGTTTTCGCCCGCAATTCCGCGCGCGCGATCGCTTCCTTCATAAAACGACATTTTCCATCGACCGATATTTTCGCGCAGTCGCGAGATCAGCGGGACGACCGACTATACGATTTCATTCGATTTCTCGGGATGAGCTTGGAGGGATAAACTGACTTAACGCGCGATCTCTCGATTCGCCGAGGGAACGATTCGCGTTTTCTATTAGAATTCTATTCATTTGCATGAAGGAGAAATTTTAATTAAGTGAGACCTTTTATTCACAGGTGAGTCGCTAGGCTAAGTGCTTCACTGATATTGATTAGCTGCGTTTTTTTTTTTTAAACCATTGTACTATATATCTGCTATTCTCTTTTATCGATTGGAAATTATAATGCAAAGACATCGTAACTTCACAAGTTTTTAAATCAAATTACGCTTTTCACGTAAAAATTTTTTAAAATTGCATAATTTAAACTTTTGTAAGAATATTCGTAAAAAGCAAGGAAAAAAAAGTGCAAGCCAATATGAATTAGATGCGCGTAAAAATACATATAATAAAAAATGTTGTCATAAGCGTCAAGCAAATTGATATTTAATATTTCAATCACCAGGGACATATTAATACGATGTGATTATATTGTATTGGACGCGATAATATTTCTCGATAGTTACAAAACATAATGCTCTACTTTGATAAAACGTATCGATTCAATATTTTGACTGCAAACTTAATTATTATCAGAATATATTTGAATTCATCGAGTGCGGAAGCTATTCAGCAACGCTAAAAAATTTATCAATATGCTTTATATTTAATAGAATTAAATTTTATAATCGTGGGGCCGGAATATTATATCCGGATTATACCTGATCGATACGAATGAAAGATACATTTAATACATTTTCGCAGTTGAAGTGTTAAGGTTTTTTTCTGGATAATCTACGCGGATTATTCGACAATATCAGTACACTGATGAATCAAAAATTTTAATTTAATCTGAGATATATTATACATAAAATAAATTTGTCGATTTATTTAACGACATAAAAAATTATATTATTAAAACTCGTAATTTTCTCTCCTGCTATTTCTATTTTCCTTCAGCTTTAATCAACATTTTCCGTATTTTTATAATTTCCGTTAGAGAGTCGACGCTCAAAGTCTTGAATTTCCCGCACAATTTTGTACATGGTGTTTCTATTAGCACTTACTTGGCGGCATGGCTATGCCGTATCCTTTCGAGTCTAAGAGACCGCCGACTTGAGTAAGGTCGCAGGTCCTCTCGATTACGTATTCGATAGATGTGGATTCCATGAGGAATGCGTAACTGCCTTTCCCCTTGGTTACTCGATCCACGCCCTCGAGGTTGCTCGACGTAAATACCGTCGGCTTCGCCGAATCCATGAAGGACCACATGCGTTGGTACGTCGAGAAATTGGAATCCTAGATCACGTCGGGAATTTCGTGGTTAAGTACGCGTGCCGTTAAACGATGGAACGTAGGAGTGGAAACCGGTTAACCCCGAAGTAAGCATGCCTTACTTCGGCGTAGGCATCGCGCATCTCTCCGTCCTTAATTGTACGTATCGCGGCGCTTTCTCGAATTAATCGGGGAATATTCTCGGTCGCATCCTGCGGTTCCGCTATCGGCTCGATTGGAAATTCTTAGCCCGTCACAAGCAAATCCAATCGTGAGCTTTCGGATTAACAATGTCAGTGCTCAACCGACTCAATCTCTTGTATCGTTCCGCAAGTTCTATACTCTTGTAACTACTTTATTATTTTGTCGTGCGATATTTGACGTTAAAAATCGAATAACCGTGCTTGACGAATCTTGCCATCTAAATATACTCAAAAACGGGGTATACATTTTTTGATTGCAATCTCTCACCCTGAAGAAGGACGCCGTGCTACCGCCTTTGAGGGCGCCGTACTTGATTTTTGTCTGCTTAGCGAGATCCTCGGCGCTCTCGATCGGAGAATCCATCCTCTCGACGGTGAGGAAAGCCGCGAGATTAGCCGTATAAGAGGAGATCATGATCAGGGTGAAGAACCACCACATACCCGCGACCATGCGAGTCGACACGGCCCTGCGATAAAAGATCAAAGGCTGCATACCCGTGGCAAGACGCTGTCAAACTAAAAATTCGTTGCTCCCCGAAATTGTGCGCGCAAAATAGTCCGTAAAATTGTCTCGTTTGTAAAGCCGTGTGCTCGATAAAGCGAAGCGTGTCGAAAATACGAAGTACGCGGAGAAAGGAATCAATGGCACCTGCCGTTCGCGAAACTCTTTCCGAAGTAACTTGACGCCTTCCACGGGGGTAATGGACCGTACGGAAGTTCAACTTCGTTTTATGTAACGAGTTAGCTGTATACGTCGATATAACTCCGTTGCACAGTTAAGCAATTCGCGTGTGCTATTAAATGGCAAATGCGGGAGAGTCGGCAAGTGCATATATATATATTTTCATATGTCAAATAATTCGCCTTCACACATTCCACACACATATATATATATATATATATGCACACATTCTACATATCTATATATATATATATATATATATATATATATAGATATGTAGAATGTGTGCGGGCGAATTATTTGACATATGAAAATTGGTGCGTATACATAAACGCAATTATGTCATGTATAACGAGCGCGTGCAATTATTGGAAACTACTTGCGTAACGGCATTCCAAGCTGCTAGGCATGCCATGCGATTTCATGCATTTTGATGACCAGAGACGGACGAGGCATTCTGATTCATTACGTCGCACTTACGCACGATTTACCGGAAATTGTAGTACAAAGATATTTTCTTTCTATTTTTACCGAATATTTTAGAATCATATCTCTGTTGGAGCATATTTTACTTTCTCGGAGCCTTTTAATCTCGAATATTAAACATCTTGCTAATTCAGTATCATGTTAATTTTTTATTAAAGGGAAGTGCCTGCTTCGAATTAATTAGAAAGTAAAGTTTTGTTACTTCGTTACACCACTGCAACGCTTAATTTGCTATAACCTTTTAATTAAGTGGCTCCCTAATTAAGCCATCGATTAAATTTTCATTACAGGCAGGAGTCGACAAAAGCCGTTAAGAAATACACATTCCTGCTTCTAAATCCCACATTTTCCGGCATACTTGGCGTACAATCGGCAATTGCAGCAAGCCTACGATATAGCACGGTTTTTGAGCGATTCCTGTACGCGTTCGCGTAATCTACGACATTAATTGAAAAAAAGCTCGTTTGTTTTCTTTGTACGATTGCTAAACTATCGTTCAGTTTACACAATCTGGACCGACGCAGGGATACAACGGATTCTACCATCGTCGTATTTCACTTTTATGTATACTGCGCTTCGATAACTTACTTCGGCGCTATATCGGAGCCTTGCTGCATGAGCGAGCCTATGGTGAACCAGAGCGAGTTCAGTAGGGTGAACTCGTTCTCGAGGACCTCGGACTGCCCGTTGCACGGATGGGGGTTCTCCCACTCGTAAGGGCTGAACCTGCGGACAGGTGAAAGGGGAAGGTCCGAGATTAGATATCAAAACGTGCATCTTTCTATTCACGTATTATTATTGACGTTGTCATCCTGAAATGGCGCGATAGGTTTATGGAATTATGTGCTTCGCAGGCGAGTGGATCAATTGAGAGATTATTCAATTCAGATTCAAAGAAGCAGTGTGCAATTTTTCCATGATAGCGACACGCGTGAATAATATATGAAAATTAAGACATAATTTATATTATTTACATAAAATAATAATATCATTAAGAATTATTCTGGTATATTATATTTTAATTTCTCGATAAAAGAAAGTTCAATTTTTTATTACGGCAAAAAGTAATTATTTTATTCCTTTGGTCTCGATTATATCACTTGACCATGCGTGAAAACTCGTTTGATTAGTATGAATTAATGTACTTTATAAAATAATGTTTTTCTTTGATTTTCTTTTCCTTTAAATATATGTACAATTTTATACGTATAATATTTGATTTAGTTTCTGCACTCATATCGACACAAATAAGATAGCTTGATTTTAGCATCTCGTAGCAATTTATCAAGCTGTCTATACTTCTTAGTGATCGATCGCTCCTATGATTTATGCACGGGAAAGGCAATACTGTTTTTGTTTTGCCGAGGAGGATAATCAGGAGTATAACATACAACGAATGCAATGAGCATGTATGCTGCGCGCATGAAGATTGCTATCTTGATGCGTGAAAGAGAGCTTACTTGGGCAGAATGTCACAACCCTGCCGCATTAGGGAGCCAATGGTGAACCACAAGCAGTTAAGGAGCTTGAAGCGATTCTCCAGGCGATCCGGATTTTTGTTGCACGGATGCGGGTTGTACCATTCGTACGGTGTGAATCTAAACTCAATTGTTCCAAACTTGTTCTGATCCAATAGTCAAGCACGCTCTTTTAATATGACAAACTTCATCTCAAAATTCGCCCAAGATTTGTTCATTTTATGATAAACTTATTTTAATGCATATGATATAATATTGTGATTATATTCGAAGAGACATTTTTGTTGGGCTTATAATTAATTTGCATAAATAATTAAAATATATATATATATATATATATATATATATATATATCAGAAACGATAAAAAGAACGTTGAATAAGCTGATTGAAATGAAAAATAGAGTCAAGTATCTAATTTGTTTTTGTGTTGCTCTAAAAGTCAAGAGAGAAAAGATATTAATATCGATATAAATTTAATTTTTAATCGCCGTACTAAACAATTTATTTATTAAATAAAAAAAAGTATAAAAATCATGGAAGAGAGGTTTGCACATTTTCCTTGTACTTAACTTGATGTACCGTGCTAGGTAGGAGATGATGCACAAAGTTTGCATCGATTAAATAGAAGATCGAGTTTCCCGAATAGTATCACGACATTTTGTCGGAGGAATTTAAAGTGGTTTCACTTGCCTGGCTAGTATAAAGAGGAGCACGGAGACCCCGAGATAAGCCGTCGCCATGTAGATCCAAACGTCGAGGCTAAGAGGGCTGAGGAACGAGAACAAATTCGGCGGTTGCTTTATGGGTTTGCGGTAAAGTATGCTGATCCCTGAAAATTCAAAATTCTCGTTTTATGCTCAGCCACGGCGCAGATTACAAGTAGAGAATGCATTGATGTGTGGACACAGTGGACCGAGTATAATTACTCGTGAGATTTATTTCACTGTTCTTTTACGGCCACATACGGCTCACAAAAGCATATAATGGTCCGCTAAATTGCTCTTACTAAATTATTTCGGAGATATGCAAGGTAAAGACTGTCGTATGCATTATGCTTTAGATTTCTATCATTTCATATTTTATATTACTTGTTTTAAATGCAACCTCTTAAATTATTCATTTCTTTACGTAGAAACATTTCAGTTATATGATTGAAAATACATTTTTTGCATTTTTTTCCCAGTTTTGCTAATGCTTGCCATTAAACAACTTATCGTTCTATAAAAATGGCAATAAAAATATTATAATACCATCTCGCGCAATATTTCACACTACACATAACATAGTATTTTTTTACGTCTCTTTATAACATGTTTATGTGATGCCATGGAAATGTAGCGGCATGTTTACTGCGCTACGTCGCAGCGTTAACTCTTACCTAAAGGCATGAACGGCGTGGTGAAGTCGACAGCCTGTTCCCGATCGTACGTGATGGTGAGATCGGCGATCGCGAGATCGGCCTTCTGATCAAGCAGCTCCTTCATCATCCCATCCCACTCCTTCGTCTGCTTATTGTACCCTCCGTAACGTCCGTCCGGCACAAGCCGGAACGTATAATTGAATCCAAGCAGCCGCGATATCTCGTAAATCAAGTCGACGCTGTAGCCTTCGAATTGCGCGTTTCCGGTGAGCTTCTCGCTCGTGTCCTTCCGCATGCAGTACGGCGCGCTCTGCGAGATAATGAGCTGCCGTCAACACTGTGCTGCACATATGCATCTGAAAGGATGCTGCGCGTTTACCGATACGAGCAGTCGGATTTATCGAACGATGGCTCTCGACAGTGAAGCTCTCGAGCCCGCGAGTGGAGTTATAATATCTGCAGAAGTAATCTCGGCGACGCTCATATAGGAATATCAAGATTCAAGTATATTCGATATACATGGAGAGACTATACACAATATTCACAATAGCGTCTCTTTAGGAAAGTTCCTCTCTTATAATAATAAATCGAATCGTATCTAGATAATATATGCAGTATAGTATCCCTGCCCTCTCACAAAAAATAGCGCATAAATATGAGCCATTTATCAGTTTTCATATTCCGAATTATATTGAAAATTAAAGAATTTCGTTTAAAGAAAATATTAAAAAAATTTTATCTACAAATCTGAATTTTTCACATAGATGCTAAAATATTTAATATTGAAAACTGCAAAAAGAAGGATAATTATAATTTTTGATAATTTTAGGTTTCTGTAGCTGCGAAGCTATACGATAAACTTATTTGTTACATTTATTTCTAACAGGAGAAACGTGATAATTGATACAGTTCAGAAGTATTGCATCAGAAAAATGCTGTTCTAAAGTTTTGACAACCGTAAAATGCGTCCTACGTTCTTATAAATGATTCGTTTAGCTACGGATTTTGCTTCGGATAAGTTGATTGAAGAAACATCGGAGTATTTACGCGAATAATTCTCGTAAGACACATCCCTTACTTCTTACTGCGCGACTTTGCCATTGATAACTTGGTACCACCATTCCTTTCCCGAGTTTCAAGGTACTTAATACATTACCGACTACATTACTTGTCGCCGCAATTAGCGCGAGAATAAGTAATGCGAGTCGAGCACGCCGTGAAAACTTCAATTAAGCCGCGCGTATCCGGCAACGGTGTGTTTCCGTCCTTCTCATCTTCTTTCCTTTCCGGGAGAAAAAGAGGAAAGCGAAGAGCTAACGAGCACACAGAGAACGCTCTCTTCGCTAATGGACAGAAAAAAATTTTCCCCCGCTGTGACTGCCGCTTAAATGCGGCGACGTTCCTGTTTTGTTCGCCCTTCGATTAAAGCAGCGATTTTCGAGCTCGCCGCGCGATTGTCGCGAACCATTTTTTGTGGATGCGAACAGGCGCGACGTCTTCGATACCGGAATACACAATTCGCTATTTTATCTCACTTTAAAGCACCGTGCAAAGAAGTTTTTTTAAATTTATGCATCGGGTTAATTCCTCCTTTTCCAGGGGATTTTTTTAACTCCCACATGTACATACTGTCAAATTAGCATAAATACTTTCTATCCTGTTTAAATAAGATGAGATATTTTACTACTAATTTATATAGATTTTTTAAAAATCTTATGTGGAGATTTTATATATGTAAAAATGTATATTAAATTTTATTACTTCTTTTATAAGTTAAAATATTGTATTTAATTAGGTGTTTTTAAAAAATTTTTCTAAGATAAAAGAGAGACGTAAAAGATGTTATTATAATACTATCGAATTTATTAAAGAACTCGAAAAGTGGTGTATGATTTTTTTACTCCATTTGAATAAAATAGTACACGATTCTTTCTCTTTCTTTCTCTCTTTTAGGAAACTTATAAAACTGTGAATTTAAGTATCCCTGTTTTCAAAGATAAAAAGTTTTATTCAGTGTATATGTTTGGCAGTGATTGTAGTAGATATTTTGGAAACATTACTCACCAGTATGGTCGTCACGATAAAAGTCTTATTTTGCAAGTTTTCAACGATTTGAGTGTAAACGTCGCCGTAACTCCTCGTGAAGTTGATACCCTTGGTACTGTTCCAAGTACCGATTTTCTTCAATCCCTCTTTGCTATTCAGTTCGATGATGTCTAGGACAAAGTCAGAGCGAAAACCCTGATGATCGAACTTGATAATACCTGTCAGCCCCGTCATTTCCACCTAAAATGTAGTGTAAAGAAAATACATTTAACAGTTAATATAATATATATTGTAACATAAATACATATTAAGTTATATTTGTAAATATGTTAAATTTTGTTACTAATTATTATTAAATAATATTTGTAATCACGAAATTATATCCGAATATTAATATCATATTTATAAATGTATAATGTTAAAATTGTTGACAGCCTAGATTATATTTATGCGCATTAAATCGAAATATCTCGACATGCTATTTAATACGCGAGCAAACCAATATACGATTAATAACAGTTTTACTGTATACGCAATATCCGTAAATCAGTAGTTCTCAAAAATCGTGGCACATAAATGTTGCCTAAAACGTAAATCTCTAACTTTGTACCTTAGACTTCGTACCTGTTTTTATTGTTATCGCCGTCGAGGGAAAAACTGATTAATAATTTCGCTTTATATAAATTGTGTTATGTACACATATGTAGGTGCCAGTATAAACACTCGACGTACCGTGATTTCTTGAACAGAGAAAATTTGAACAGAGAGAACCACCAGACTCTCTCTATGTAAACTGGAGTACGACGAGATTCGCGGTGCATGTATTACGCATACATACGTATAGGGTTTGTCAAAACATTTGCCGCTTGTAAAGCTGACGTATATAAAGCTAGAGCGAGCGCCTGGCGGCAGTGTGTCGGGTGTTATAGTTCACAATTACATTGAGACGCAGAAAACGCATTAATATGCGGCAACATTTTGAGACGGAAATTTCGTCGCGATATTCGTAAAGAGAACGATTCGCGAGTAATTAACGCTCCGCATGATAACCGAACCTTCCTATCTTCCTGCAAGTTACAATTGTACATATGTGTGTATTCGTATAAAACGACGCGGTATAATTGCGGACGAAATTCTCGGTGACTGCTTGTAATTACTGGTTCATGAATATCGCGAAATTAAATTCAGTCCTGACGTGCGAGGATTAATACAGCTAGCGTTACCGACGATTTATGGTGTAATTCTTCGAAAAAGTAAACCATCCCCCGGTTGATGATTATATAGGACAATTTGTTTGCTGTAAGAAACTGTCGGCGATGTAATGTAACGCGAATTGGTAACTTACATCACTCGCCGCAAAATCTTTGTTTGAGAAAGCTATTATGCTATGATTTAGCCCGTTATAGTAGAAGAGTTTCTATCATAGTTTATGAGAGCGCGTTTTCTCAAACGAAAACGATGTCATAGCCGAGAATTTGTATCTTTAAAACTTGAACGTTTCCTGAAATTGCATATGTAACGAAGTCTCACGGTTGATTCTTCTCTTCTTTTACTCTTCTCAGGCTGTCAACTTGGAAATAACATCTCGAAAAACGTTTCACATGTACTTTTGAACTCGCTAATGCTCTTGATGACGAGATAAAACTTCAATATTATTCTTTATACAACAATTTTTTTTATTCGCTTGACTGTGTCGCAAATATTATATTTATATGTAATCTCTGTTAATTATTTCTGATTATAACTTCTCTAAAGATGATTCAAAAAAGGATCGAAACGTACGCTTTAATTATACTTATGACTCATATTTTAAATATATATACGCTCTACTTCCTGTGCTGGGCTCTTATTGTCATTTTTACTCCTCTTTTATTCTATTCAGGAAAGCCTTTATAATTGTATTATTCATAGCTGAAAAATTATTCGTGCGGACATGGTAAATTATTTATATTTTTTTCGCGTATTGTCTCATTTCTTTTTAGTCTTTATAATTCAAAAAAGAATTGCCGTAAATATCCAAAATATATTGTAGCACATTAGATAAAATTTTATTTTTAGATGAGAAAGACACATAAAATTCTTTTTTCAAAACTATATTTTTTCGAACAAATGTGTCTCTTTTTTTTTATTAAAACAAAACCTAGAAACGTCACATGTAATTCGAAACGGTTGCGCATTTTTCGTATAATAATTCGGATTTAGTCGCAAGTTCATCAAAATTACACGCGCAGGCTTGATTCTATCGACATCAATTTTTGCTGATCCTTGTCAGGGCGTTCAGCCCGTCCTGCATGACAGGCTTCGCTCGTTCGTGACATGTACGCAGTCACGGTTGCATATGAGAGTCGCCTCCGCACGGAGAACATATCTTCTGATACTTGTCAATTTCGACACGGCGAATGACGAGGCAAGTTCCCTCGTATCCTGCATGCAGTGCGTATTTATATTCACGGCAACTCGTATCGCGGTGCTGATGCAATGCGTTACCATATCCCACGTGCGATTTCGGCGTTAAGCAGCTGGAGCATGCCGCGCATTCACTGTTACGGCATACGAATAAACAAATCGTCACCAAGGCAAATGCGAGATACAATCTTGTGTAGCATTACTTGCGCAGATTATCTTTTGCATACATTATTTTAATCACTACAATTTTTTTCAATTTATTTTTCCCCTTTAAAATACAACCAAATATATATTTTTAATAATTTTTTATTACTGTCTTAAAAGGCTCAATATTTTGAATTTATTTTTTAAAAAGAATATAATTTCTCTTTAATAACATAATAAAATTTTGTCATGTTTTAACAATGATATTAAGATGTCTGTCAAAATATTACATTTAAATAATTTATAAGTTATATATATATATATATATATATATATATTGTTTATAAATTTGCTAAATGGATTTTGAATCAAGTTTTCTATAAACTTTTCTGGGAAAGGAAATTTATATCAGTGTAAAGAACGAAATTTTGCTTAATAACTGTTGTCTTTTTGAACAAATCTTTCGAAAAGCGAATCTTTGTGAGAGCCACTCGTATTGATTATAGGAACTTTATTGCGCGTATTTGGCCTGAATATCGCGCGCCAATTCATACATTGCGCAGCATACATCCTATGGGTCTGTGCAGGCCTTGGCGTCAGAGATGCACCGGGGTAAAACCGCGAACGACAATTTGTCAGCGCGGTGCGACAGCTTCGTTTAAACTGGAGTAACTTTCTATTGTTCTGCGAGAACAATCGTGCGGATCGTGGAAAGTCAATGCGTCCGGGTTTCGCGTGATTTCCTGCATCTCGCGCTAGTGTCACGTATATTTATCAATTTTTTTTCTCTTTAGCTTTGCACGCTTTTTTGTATATGTGTCATGCATCTTGTTTCTTGCATTAAGGGCCATCCGGAAAATCCACAGAATCTGCATTGATATTAAATTAATGAGTTTAATCTAGCTTTCATTGTTTCATCAGTAGTTTGTATGCACGAGCAAATTTGTGCCAAAGCGGTATATCTGATATTTACTTGCGATATTAATAATACTGTTAATTCTCGTATGCAGGATTTTAAATATAATAGGCTTTAAAATTTATCAATTTAATACAATATTTTATATTACGTATATCCGTGCATTAATATTGAGTATAAAAAAAATTTATAAATTTTTAAAAAGTGTAAGCTTTCATTAAGTAATGTCATATTTGTAAAATGTAATCTCTTATTGAGATGTTACAAGAAATAAGAAGAGAAAAATGAGAGAGCCTCTATATATATATGTATGATTTATGCGTTGCAGAATGACGGATGGATCTATGGTGCATTCCGCATGATGTACATATATGACAAGACTCATGATGCTTGTTAATGAGCGATGCGTAGAAGGCGAGCGAAGCGAATAGGTCGGATTAAGCATATCGTTATAATGGCTTATTACGTTGTCGGTGCGATCGATCGACGATGCCCATAATTTTGCAAAATTAATTTCTCCCTGGTGTAGTACATTCGCGATAACCTGCTTCTGCGTTGGATAATACAAGCGTATACTAATCATGCGGAAGATAGTTGCACCGATACACAAACATTGTTTTTATATCATCAAGTTTGATGCGTGCGCGTTTTACACGAGGTTGATAGACCGATAATATTTTAATTATAAAAATTTGAAAGAATCGCGCTGATTCGAAACATGTTATTTGCTATCTCTAAATCTATTATTATATAACTAATGTAATTAATTAGACGTCGCAGTATTAGAATGTAATTGGCTTATTTTATATTCACTTTTTTAATTAATATGAAAATAATGCATTTAAAATATACTTAATGTAAAAATTATATTACTCATGATAAAAGTATGATGAGAAAATATTAATTAATAATGATGAAGACATATCTTTTCCATTTAAAAGAAGTGTCAAGAAGTGTCAAGTGCATTTAAGAAATTAAATAAATACGTGAGAACCTCTTGAAATTTTTTCTAACGTGTATATTGGAAGATATTAGAATTATTTTACATATTAAAATAACCTGATATTACATTTTAGATAACGTAAAAATAAGAAGAACAATATGTTTCAAGATGCATATATTTTTCTAATTAATGCTACTTACGATCTTCATATAGTTAATAAGTGAATATCCGTGAGGCCAAGTGTCTGTTGACTCGCAGGATAACGGCTTGATATCGATTTGCTGAGACGTGTCGAGATCGTGCAATGCCTTGGCGAAGAGATGGACGGCATCGTACAGTAAGGATGTTTCAGTCTGTGAATCGCAGACACATGACAAAATGTCATCAACGACAGAGATGTGCTTTGTGCAAGATACCTATTTCACGCAAAGTAACAAAGTAGAAATATTTTAGAAGGGAATGCAGGAAAATATTTATACCGAACAATTGAAAAAAGATCGCAATCGAGAATTCTAAAGATCCGTCTTTGTCAACTTTCCACGAGATTTTCAATTTTTGCTAAAATCTTCTATAAAATTAAAAAAGCGCGTCCGCTTGATTAATGAATGAATAGTCATGAATGTGTATGGAAGGCGAGAACAGTGGAAACAGATTGCGCTTACTATTCGCGTAGTACAACTCGATCATGTGAGCGGACGGAGTCGACACGTGAGTGGATCAGCTGTTCGCTGTCATGAGATTCGCCCGCGCGAGCATGCACTATTTTTTGTAAGGTCGCCGTATCTCCGGTCGTAGCGAGTTGAAATAAATTGCGAGACAGAAGCCGAAGGTGTACAGCGTTTTTCCATCTAAGAATAGCTATTTTGATCGCGTAATCTTTTCTCTAACTATAACATATATTTTTTGTGATTGATATTTTTTATGATCATGTCGCTTTACATATTTTGTATACTGAATATTCTAGAAAATGATAATAAGATTGATAATAAGGTTTTGGACAAAAGAAAAGATATTATAATTTAATTTTCTGCGTATGAGCTTACTTATAGAATTTAATATATTTCTCAATATACCAATTTATTGAACACGATCGGAAACTTATTATCATTATATACTATTCTGTTATATTATAAATTTTTGAAACATCTTATATATAACAGAGAAAAAGATATGCGACATTATTAAAGTGTCCGATATCAGAGAGAAATATTTGATGTCATCGATTTCCAGACTATCTCAAGCGAAATCGCAATTCTACGCTGACGATATTGAAATTATCAAAGAACGTGACAAAGAATGGAAAAGCTAGATCCCAAATCTGCCGTTCTTCGAGAGGAATCGTATTTGTAGGTGGAGATCCGACGGGGAATTCCCGTTTCCGCGCCAATGCAAGCGGGGGAAACGAAAGAACGAAAATCTCAGCTCCTGGGAGGATTTCACGGCAAATTGGCGCCTCTGTTTCCCCGACATTTATATTTCGTAACTCGCGCGCACGGCATCCCCGCGATACTGTCGCTGTAAAAGCGGTATCATCTTAGATATCGCGCCGTGGCTGTACATTCCTTCCGATATATTCGGGACAACCAATATCCTTACCGGATTTTACGAGGCCTCGTCCGGAAAGCGTATTTACGGAGGGACAAGTCAATGTATACGATTCACATGTTTCCCAATATAAAGGGACCATAGGGTTCCTTATACTATATAGATACGCCAAAGTTTCGGTCAAATAGAAGTTCCATGAAGAAGTCACACTTTTCCCTAACTTTATTTATTACCCACATCATTTACAAGAGAAAAAGACAGAGTTGAATACATGAATTACCTTGAAATTGCATATTAAACGATATCAATATTCCGAATGTTTAATTGTCTAATGATCGGTAGAATTTCATTTTTTCTGTCATCTGTGGCGAACTGTCGCATTAACTATTCGGAAAGATTTCTTATTAAAATAACTTTGTTTTTTATTGGTTTTATATCAGAGAAAAATTTAAATGACATCTAAAACGGTTTCTATAGTTTTTTGATACTTCACGAGCAAGTGAAAAATTCATTCGGAATGCAGTTACAATCGGAATCGTAAATAGTTCCACAGTTTTCTCAAGTCTTCTTTTGTTTAAAAAGAATGTAATTAAATTTTAATTTGCATTCGCATTGATTCGTTCGTTTTCTTTTTATATCAAGTAGTTTAGAATCTAATTAATTTTTCGTAATATAAAATTCATGTAAAATTAATTTTTTATTGACAAATTATTTTATATCTATAAATTTTTTTTTTTTTAATTTTTGAGAATTTGAAAAACGACAATGTGTCATGATATTTCGTAGCACAACGTATTTTTCACACGCCCCCAGCAACGAACGTATAATTTAATATAACTTTGTATTAGCTTTTGGTAATTATGATCGAATCGATTTACTGATTGAACATTCTTGTATTTTGCCGATAATTTACTCATAAATAATTAATTACGAATATAAAAAATAAATCCAATTATTTTAATTGATGTGTATATTGATAGAATTCACACATAACCAATTAGTTTTATCATTGTAAAATTTATATAGACGAGCAATTACTAATATCAACATTTTGTTACAAATCTCATAGAAAGGGAATATATTATTTCTCAGGACATGTTATATTCAATAAACTTTGACAATTATAACTGTTATAATTAATATTTTTTTATCTATTTATAACAAACGTGTGTTTAACTTACCTTTATAGTTGTGAGATTATTCTGTTCCATGCATGCGTGAAAAAAAAATACAATTTAATATTTAATTTATAAAATATTTTTATGGAAGGTTTAAAAAAATATACTTTATTGTAGATATAAAAAGTCAAATTAACATGGCACGTTAATTGAATAATAGAAGCAACAATTTTAGAATAGAATAGTCTTTTAATTATTTACATAAAAAAGCTGAAAATACGAATATAATTGCTAACTAGTAGGATATAAGTTTAAGTCTACTGAACGATGTCGCAAAATTATTCGCAGTTCACGCACAAGTCTTGAATAACTCGCTACTTCTATCCTAACGATCCTACCCTCGCTACACATATGCACATATATATCCCATCTATAATCAAATCAATATACTGTCCGTTTGTTTGTCGTCGGCTTTGAATACGCGATTGAGTTAATTAGCCTGACTTTGACGCGCTCGTAATAGGATTGTCGACATTCTCCCGAACGACAGACATATCCCCGTTACGGAATTTGGCCAAACGTGATTGTTCGTTATGCAACAACGCGATTACGTAACGTTGCTATTAAATTTTGAATGACAGCGCGTCGCGACGCGGCAGAGACGCGGATGGATTCAATGGGGCTGAGTCATCTCTCAATTGGTTCAATGATGCCTATTTAATGTTTCGTATATCCTTTGATTACGCACGTAACATACTATTCAGTTAAAGTAATGTGTACATGGATTTGCCAGTTAAGAGTCAATTGAGAAAATATACCTGCAAATTCTGACGAAATAGATCAATTATATAAATTGATATTATTTTCATCTATAGGAAATTTCTGTCTCTTTTGAAATATATGTATTGCAGTTGCGGTTTATATAGTGAAATATCTTTCAATAAAACCAATTTTAAATGAATATAAAAGGGATATGAACATATCGTTAAATAAATTCACAGAGTCCATTAAAAATCTTGAAAAAACCTATTAATCTAATAGTTTTCTTTAAAAAACAAGTTTTAGCTATCAGTAAATAAATCACAGTTTTCACAAAAGCGATAAAATGCTCGAGTACGATTGAATGGGAAGGATATTCAGGAGAATATAATAAAATTGCGAAATGCTTTCTTGAAGAATTGAATGCACGAGATGTTCTTAGCCCTGTGAGTTTTCCGTAGAGGAATCCGCAAACCTAGCGGCCATTGTGCAGCTCGGATAATCCACCCTCTTGGCGGTAACCAGCCTCGTGTCGGCTTGAGGGTGGAAACGCCCTAGAATTTGCCCTTTGCTGATAAATTTCCCATGAATACAGGCGCCCATCTAGAGATAGAGGTTTTCCGTCGATTCCACGGTCTTCAAGGGATTCATTCTATAAGGACATCTTGACGGAAAATGTTCTCTCATTCGTATATATGAAGAGAAAACGAAATCGTCTTGTTCATTTGAGTTCACTCTCAAGTAACTACTTACTAAGTAAATCTGATTTGTCTTAATCCTTCTACAACTTGTAAATGATTAGTGTATACTTTTCTCAAAGTTAAATGTTCAATTTTATTTCAAAGAATTAATTGAGATAACATCCAATTTTATTAGCAAAGAAAAATAATCGATAAATTATTCCCAAATGCTTCCCAATGCACTGAAAAAAATTTATTGAATTCGAATAAATGTTTCTTTCAATACTGCCTAATAAATAATTTATTTGAAACCAATAATATTGATTCGATGTGAAAAATATTTATTTGATATAAGAAAATCCTTTTCAAAACAGATAAATATTTGTTTCAAATAGGTATATAGTATTGAAATAAATATTTATTAATTTAATAATTTTTTTCAATGTATAAGTATAACTAAAGTACAAGAAACAGATTCGTCACATATTGTTACCAAGTTTTGGATAATAATGGTATGATGACATAACAATGAAATAATACGCAAAGTCAACAAATATATACTTATTATCAACGAAACATTAAAAGTCTACAACTTTAAATGTCTGGCAAGTTTTTCTTCATTAATAGATGTCAAGCATGGAGAGAGTACGATCTTACTTAAGAATTTGAATTCTGATTTAAGAAGTTCACTTGTTCTTTTTTTTCGCGGTTGTACCGCGATGTTTCTGATTTTTTGAGATAGTAGTAGTGGTAAGTCTAATAGTCGGCGTCTCGCGTAAAGCTGCGATACTGTGCCTGATGAAACTGGCGAATTGAGAAAGTTTTTATTACTGATGTTTCTTTGCGTGCCACAAATGGATGGCGCGCCGTAGTCTTTGGTGGCAATTCACTTCGCGCGGCTTTCAATTGACGATTTTATAACTTTTATTTTGTCAGATTTTACAAGAGACCGAGTGTTTCTTTGTATCGGCATTTCATTGTCCTCTTCTCGCTGAAGCGAGTAAGTGAAGACGCGCTATCCATCGTCACAATGATATATCTTCCGTGAACTATTGACTGTTTCTCCTCACTACGAGAGAAAAAAACACCACAAATTCTATCCGTCTGCTGCACGCGGTAAAAAATACAATATTTATAAACACGTCTTTAAAAAACAGCAATTTTTTCATTGCAAATAGATTTAATTAAGGAATGTACAGAGAAATTAAACAAATACTGATTGGATTTTCGTCTGTACTTTGTTTTCTTAGAAGTATTATTTTTCAAATACATGATATAGTAATCTATATATTAATGAATTAGTTGTATTAAGAAAATCGAAAGATTAAAGATACAAAAGAAAGAGAGAAAGAGGATGAGAGAAGTTTTGAACATGAAAATAAGATATTTTTTTTATTTATTATCAGGTCACGGCGTATATCAATATAATAGCGATTGGAAATGTAATAAGTTGTCTTCTGTATATGTCTATATATATATATATATATATGCATTTGCCGTATTCATGATACGAGAAGTCATTTTCTCCGTGTTATGAACAGGTCACAGATCAAACGGGTGAGGGTGCTTTAAAAAAAAATAAAAGAAAAATGGAACTACTCTGAAATTATAAAGAGAAGAAGATGGAAAAAAGATGGATAATTTATGGTGTCCTTAAAACGTCTGAAGCTATTTCGTCGGGGGATTGCAATTAGTTATTTTTTATAAGATATAAATTAAATTTTATTAAATTTATGTTATTTATATTATTTGTATATTATACGCATTTGCGTTTCTACTTAAAAATCCTATATGTAATATTTCTTTTTAATATATTTTCTGTCTGTGTGCAAATCGTTTCAAGCATCTTCAGTTAAATTACTTACATAATTTTAATTAAAATTCAACAAATTGCTTTAATACGTCATGTTAATAAACTTTACAAGTTGTGTAACACAAATAAGATCGACATTTTCAAAATATGCTATATTATCCAACATATTAACATTTATTTTTTTGCTATATTTTCTTTATAATCCTATATACATTGTAAAAATGCAATACTTAATACATTTTATGACTACGTTTTTATAGCTTCATAAATCTGCAGTTTTATCTTATGGTTTTGATGTAGCGTCACATCTGTAGAGACATAAATACACACTACATCAAACAGCGAATGTATTGAAGCTTAGCAATATGCGGTTTAAAATATAAAATCCATAAAAAAATTACAAAAAAATACATCGTTTCTTCCACAAAGTATTGCAAAAAATTACACACGTATAAACAATATCTATTATTAAACCATAAATTGCACGAAAATAAAGTGCTACAAAAATAATCACTATTTTCGAACGCTTTGGCAACCGGGTAAATATTAGTGTGTTCGAATGATATTTCGGCTTTCGCGCGAAAAAGGTAAACGACGTGAGAGAGCATCTTTTGCGGAATAATGTCGCTATTGCAACGAACGATGCAGGAGATCTGTCACATTCTCGTACAGGATGCTGCAGCTACGCGTATACCGCAGAACATCGGCAAAAAGTTGTTGAAAAGTTTGCGCGAACGTGCAACCGTGTCGGAGCAAATTGGCCTTTTTAAGGGCCCGGACGCGCTGGACGCGGCAGATGTTGCTTCCGTCGAAATAGCCGAACGTACGGATTCGCGTTCCTCAACTTTTCTGCAGTTGATGCCGTGCCAGATGCGACGGACGATATAATTCGCTTTTCGCGAATTGGCGCTTCGGTATTTGCTTCTTTTTACGGTACTAGCAATAGTTCATTCTGGAAGAGATTCAAGGGGGATTTTTCACTCTTAACATTTTTAAATTGTGTAACGCGAACGATATATGTGATCCCACTCACGTTGGATATACGGTATTCATGGATTATACAAAATTCGAAATACGTTGTTTATTTAGAGAAACGCAAAATTTGAAATTTATTTAACGCGATATATATGAGAATGATGTATGTTACTCACATGAGATCTATCGCATTTTTTTTTACCGCGTTATACATGAATTCGTATTATTGGAAGAGTTATATATGAGTTTACTGTAATTCCAATTTTATACGATTAGATTACACTCGTGAAATTTTATGGGAATATATACTGATACAAGAGCATTATTTATTATGCAAGAAATTCATCATGCATTACAGAAGAACCTTATTTAAGTTTAAAATAGAACCAACGCAGTATACGTTTAATTAGCAGAATGTAAAGCAAAATATGAAGATAAAAGTAGTAAAAGAAATGCTTTTTCTTGAAATATTTAATGTATGCTTATTTGTTTGTAAAGAAGCATATTCTTTTATGTATATGTATTGTTACTTTTCCGGTAACATAATGCATGTAAAATATACAAAACAAACGTAATATATACAGCAGCATAATAGAGTTGCAAACGGCGAATATAAATGGAACAATAACAAGAATGAAAGCAATAATCTTGGAAATAATCTTGATGGATAAATGAAGGAAGAAGCTGAGACTATGATTATTCGATATATTTCTCGAGATATCATGAATAGTAATCATTCTCTAATAATTATACACCATTAATTATGGAAATGCAGGATAATTAACGAATCGACAAACATACAATTTGTCTTTAAATCGATTTATTTCTCATTCAATGAGTATCATTTAATAGAAATAAATTTTTATCTATAATAATGCAATACGTGAACATTATGTTGAAGATAAATTTTTAAAATATTTTCAATTTAGTAGAAAAAGATTAAGATATATTTTAATATTGTGATGATAATAATAATAAATCTTTTAGTACAAGAAAAGTTAAAAAATCAATTAATACAAATCTTCGCTCGTATATTGTATATGCAACTAGTGATAGATAAAAAGCCAACTTATCGAGTAATTATTAGAGTTGTTCTGTCAAATAAAATTTATTCCATGTATAAACTGAACATAAAACATTATGTGAAAGTTACAAACATTCTATACTAAAACTTAAACGAAAATTACAATCATTATAAAATAAACGTTTCAACCGCACGCAGTCTTCCTCAGTATTTTATATTACAGTAATTATTAAAACAATACAAATTCATACAAAAATTCCACATAATATCGAAAATTAATGTTGGTTCTTCAAGAAAAGTTAAACTTAAAGATACTTTTTTCAGAACGTTTTATTTTCAGATATTATTAATGAGTAATTTTGTAACGTCTGCTTTTATGAAAATCTTTTGAATTATTAAATCTTTTAGAGGAAACGAGCGCTAAGTCTCATGTTAACGCTATACATCCAGGTCTGTATATCGACTTAATCGATACGTCCAATAAAATGTCGACACCTAATGGAAGTCTGCGAAACTCGCGTGTACTTTCTCATGTACACGTGTATATACCTATGTACCGATTAATTTGCCGCCGTTTCATTACGCCGTTACATGTACAGAATATGTGTTCGTCGAAGTAGGTAAACTGTACACGTAATTCTCTGCACTACGAGTTCGCGCGACGTTCTCGTACGGATTGTACTTGAAATCGGCTTACAAAAAGTGAAAAAAGTAGTATGCAAACCGCATCTACGAATAACGCGGAAATCGTGTTTACGCATGGACTATTACATTCTGCCTGACCTGATCTTTACAAATTCAAGAGGTACATAAAACCAGAAATGTGTTTGCGTTCGTGATTTTACGAGAAGATGTAAAATTAAAGGCAATTTGCTTGTACAATTTCGATATTGTATTAATATTATATTAATCGCGTAGTATAATATTACATTGCGGGTATGATTTGTGTAATATAATATTATGAATGATTTGTGCATTATGTTTTACTTTCAATGAGTATTAGTGTATTACGAATATGCTGTACGTTGTGAATACCAGTATTACATTTTTCTTTCAAGTGATTAAAAAATATATTTTTTTTATTGTTATTACTCATTATTAAATTGTCTAAAAATTTGACATGAAGTTTTTATCTTACACTAATACTTATTATTAGATAGATCTTTTATGCAATTTATATTGGAGTAAAAGATATTAAATATAATATTTTTTAAATAAATAATTACAATGATGTTTTTACACGTATGCAAAATGTTGAGTTTACGATCCGTAAATGTTGGCAAATTTTTTTCTATTTTTATTATAAATTCTAGCTTGAAAATAGAAAAAGTTCTCCAAGTACACACTTGAAAATTCTTAGAAATCATTTTGTGCTCAGGTTTAAATAGTTTGATTTTAATTAGATTTGATTTTGGTAGACGATATATGTATAAAGAGAACAGTTATATCCGTATAAATCCATATCTGTATATTCTTAATGGTTATATAATTCCACAGTAAATATGCAAAATATACCAGAAACATATTATCTCTAGTAAGCTTTTTGGCAAATTTGATATTAATTTATTCATATCGAAAATTTGATCGGAATGATTTAATCTACGTGTATGATATTTCCTGATGTTTAATAGATTTATAAATTGAAACGAGGCCACAAAACATTTCGAATTATTTAATATGAAATGTTCTACATATGAATATATGAAGTGTTCTACATATGTAATAAATTACTGACATTATTTTATTTTTAATTACTTAATTAACTATCCGAAAATTGCGATTATTCTGACAGACACAATTATCTATTTTAATTTCTAGTATTCGCTGTTCAATATTTAGTTAGAAGATTCGGCCTCTTTTTACATTACATTATCGTTGCAAATAATCGACAGGGGTTACTTTTTGATTGACAATAAGCGAAAAGAGGACTCGAGCTCGATAGTCGATTTTCTATGATATTTGCATTTTTATGAAAAAAGTATTTGTTAAAAATTTAATTTTTCTGTGACAACAAGTCAAATTTCGAAACTAGGATATTACTCAATTATTTCGCTTACGTACTTATTTCCGGCTACGTCAAAGAACGCGAGTTGGCTTCCGCTAAGTCTTACGAACGAAAGAACGGAGAAGTAGATCGATGCGGTTGTCAGACAGGCTTGCGCGAAGAATGCGAAATTAGAGTGTTATTACGTGAGACGCGCGGCCGCTTTAAGGACGGGAACATATTTTGTCGTAGAACGATCTTTACATTTACATACATAACGTTCTATGTTTACACTCTGCGACGCCATATATATCTTACGCGCCACATATTATTTATACTTTATGCCCGAAGAGAACTTTGAGAGCAGAAATATCGGCATCGGCGAAATAAACGGCTTCAATATAACCAGTGTAATACGGCAGGGCGATCCATTCCCGGTTACTACTGTTACTAACTCTCTTCCGCGAGCTGCACCTTACCTTGTTGCTGTTCTGTCCCATATCGAGCTCGCGATTATAGCGCTTCTCACCGTAGATCCAGTCCTGGATTACCTTCTGGATTTCTGGCTTCTCCGGGTCCACTAATCGAAAGGCAGTGATATTGGTCCCGCCGTGCCTGAATTCTTCTAAGTCGACGGTATGCAAGTCCTGAAAGGAGAATTTCGATCAGTCGTGACATAAATTCCTATTATCACATACTTCCGTACTAAATCATGGAATTTTATATTAGCTATACCATACATTCTGTGTACATATATATATATTATAATGTATTTTATATTTAAATGTACTATACATTTATATGTATTATTACATTTTATATGAATATTTATTCGGTTATAGAAGATTCTATTGATCGTAAATATTAGTTTTTCTTCTAAAAAAATTGAAATATATAAATAATAATTGATAATTTCTTCTACATTTTTAATTAAAATCAAATTTAACGCCAAGAAAGAATGATAAAAATTACGAAGTAAATTTTGAAATAAATAAAGAATTTTTTAATTTGGAATATATTTTTTTCTGAAACTCTGTTTTACAATTTACAATTGATTAGTCGTGCAAAATAAATCTCAATTGGATTCACATGGTAAAGCCAATGATATTTTAGAAAATCTTCTTACAATTAATGTTTTATGACTTGTTTCAAACGTAGGGTCCTAATCACTTTGACAGATGTCGAATTTCATAAAGCTGGGCGATTCTTTTTTTGTGTGCTTTTCAAAGAGAATTTGATGTTTTGTTTTGAAACATTTTCTATAAGAGATTTGCCAGTTGTTACTGCAGTACAAAAATTATGTTCGATTTGTTAAAAGAAAAAGCATTCACATTGTTCTCTTTCTATATATCGTTTCTTATTGTTTTGATAGATTACACTTATTACTTTTGATATTTAATTTGTAATTTAATTTATAAAGCTTCCAGTGGATGTATAACGCACCAGAAAATTATATAAGCTATGAGCGTGTTTATTCTGCTTATATATTGATTTTAAAATTATTTGTTATTAAAGACTCTTTATTAAAAATTATTTTAATTTTAATAATTTAACATTGTATGTTACATTTGCGGAAACAGAAAACTACTCACATAATCTGACATATTTTGCTAAAACATTTTCACATATGTATATCCCATTGTTTTTCAATTATTTGGACGACTACATTCGGTAAATTCGTAGGTGCGTGTTTACATGTCATGGCAATCGCGATGTTTGTTAATGACAAACAATTTTAAAATTAATATACCTAATTTACCTGACGTACATAATAAATAGTGTAACAAATAAATAGTGTAATCACGTATTTGATAAATACTAATTTTTAGGTTTAAATTTTTTATTACTATGAGATGTAACGCAATATATTTGATCTTATGAAGAAATCATGAAGTGTCGGTATCTAAAAAATATTTAGCGCTGTCAGACAGTGGAATATTCTGTGCATGCACTCATTCGTCAAAATTATTTTACACTGAAAGAATATTAATAACCGACTACACACGAGTAAAGTTGAAATATACTTTGTGTACGTCAAACTTGCGAAAGTAAATTAAATGACTACCGTGGGTGCAAACATATTACAAAATTAGAATAATGTTTTCGGTAAGAGAGTTAAAGCGCAATAATTGTTTCATACCCGTTTTGATAAATTGTATGATAGATCGATCACTCTCATCGCGTGTGTATCTCTCTGTCTCGAATTACTCTAATATATTATAGGATACAATGTATCGTCATTTATTTTCGCCACGATCGACAACACAACGTGAACATGAAGAATGTGCGAGTTTGCATTATTCGTGATGTATTCAGTAGCTATCAGCGGGAATAAAGATAACTCGAGCGTAGAAGGATCTGCTTCATGCGGGCTGGTATCTGTATCAGTGACGCTGGCGGGTCCGACGTGATTTAAAGTCGCATGCAGAGCTCGAAGGCGCATCCCGGTTCCCATCTTTTCGAATACTCGCGGAGAATCGCGCCGCCGCGGCCATTTATTATCCTTTGTCCCGCATATACGGGAACATGATGGATAAGTCCGATATTCCCGATCTGCTGTCTTCGCGAGTGAATCGACACACTTGGCGACGTATCCACGTTCCCGATGTCACCCGGATCGATTGACCGCCTCGTTGGTGATTGATCATCATCTCGCCCGCGGCTACATCCGGTCTGTCCTCCTTCGAGACACGTCGCAACATCGAAATCCTACTTGTCACGTACAATAACGCACCATAGTTGCAGATAACGCGAACCGAATTTACGAAACTTCTTTTTACTCCTGCATCGGTCATTGCGATTATTAATCTCCGGAAAGAACGTTAAGAGAAGCATTTTCGAAGTATCATCAATTCTAAGATTATTATGTAGACTAATTAATAATTGTACTCATAATTCAATAAAAAGTTAAACGCCAATATGTAACATTTTTGACTTGTCCTTAATGAAGTAATTACATATAGGGAAAACATAAAGAAATTTTCGATGAATGAAAATATCTCGAGGAAAGTGTAGCACTTGGATAGTTTTTAATCAAAAGTTTCTAAAAAAACGACTACCTATTGATTGGAAAATCATTGCTTCACTTATTTGATTTTTTTTCTTTGATCGATACCCATTTAATACATAATTTAATAAAAGTAGCGAGTACTAGTTATAGTCGCCGAAGAAAAGAAATAAGTTGCGCTGGGTAAAGCGAGAGTAACGGAGAGGAAAATTCGAAGAACTCTTCCGTGAGGACACACAAGCAACGGTGTGAATGCTATTATTGCACCCTGGCTTGCATATACGTGCAACTTCTTCCAGCGTGACGATTCGCAGCGGCAGCAACGTCCTGTGTGTCTCCTATGACATTTTATTAACACGCGTTTCAAAATCGCAAAACGGAAGAGTGTGCGCGCGCGCGTTTTCACGTGGAGATGCGTATATATCACGCATAAATGACTATTGATCGATCGCGAGTCGATCCGATGGTCGCGCGGTGCCGGCATGAATATCTGTCGGATACTTTTCATCCATAACGTTGATGGAAAACAGATTGCTGTATCCTCTCCTCTGTCTCTATTCGTCTTGATACAGGGTCCGTGTAAATATACGCGCGATATCGGATTTTCGTTCACCTGCAGGAGTAACATAGAGGAGCGAAGTAACAAAGGGACCCGGCTTTATTCTCAACATATGTTATCATCGCGTCCGCGGAATATGGATGCGGATCCGGGAAGAATATTGCTTTTCACACGGTATATTGCACACTGCGCTGCTGCGGGATCTGTCATTAAATTTTCGTTTCGCTCGTAACTTGTTTGAAACGGAAACAGCCGGCGCGTGCGAATATATATATATTCGCGGAGAGAGTATCGTCGAAGCTGTTTGACAGATGGTTTATACATTGTAGAGATGTGTATTACTGCGTTGTACATACACGACTGTATTTGGTTCGGTCATATGTCAAAGTTATCCTACAGCAGACTTTTAAATATCTAATTTGTATTCCGCTACATTTATGCATTTATTCGGCGTGACAATTATGGATCGATAGGAATTATTTTCAACTATTTTTTAATTTTTAGAACAAGTGTGATATATAATTTTTCTTGCGGTCATATTTTTTAAACTTTATGTAGATAAAAGTAAAGAGTTAAAAATTGACGTGATAGGTGTATTTTTATGGTTATCTTAAATTATATGAAAAATTCGCGTATGAATTAAATCTCAATTATATTCTCAAATTAAAATTTTATTTAATGAATTTTACATTTGAATAAATCGATTTAGTATATGATAAATCTTGAATTATTTTTACAAGTTTACTAAGTGACTATTTATATTTCTATTTTGATATTTGCAAAGAGTTGTACGTGTTATTTTTCTTTTTTTAGTGGAGACTCAACTTTTCCGTAAGTTATT
The DNA here is from genome assembly GCF_048542155.1 of Nylanderia fulva. Taxonomy (NCBI): domain Eukaryota; kingdom Metazoa; phylum Arthropoda; class Insecta; order Hymenoptera; family Formicidae; genus Nylanderia; species Nylanderia fulva. Next base: position 2,496,359 of record NW_028190161.1, on the reverse strand, counting down.
TTATTTAAAAAATTTTACAGTTTCCTCTCTGATTAACAACTTCTTTACGTTTTTATGGTTTCACAGTTTCCTGATTAAAGACCGTTAAGTACCCTCTTATTGAGCGAAATTTTGCTTGGAAAGTCTTCTATTTCGGGACGAAACAGGATATTTCCACTCGAGAGCTCGAGAGTTCCAAGGTGCAACGGGCGAAAATCCAGTGGCGTATCATTGTATAAGCGATGGATGTCCGCAATAAGCGTCTTAATGGCGCCCAAAGCCATAATGACTATAACAATCAACGTAACAGTTACAGGCATAATAATCGTAATAATCGCATATCTTGACGTTGCTAAATTCGAAGGGTGTTGCAAAATTCGCGCGATCTCCCTCAAACAAAGTCGTCTGTACTGGAGGGCGAATGTTCATAATTTCGTTGCGAAATCACCGTTTCATGGGGCGAACTTAATTCGATAAAGGGTAATCCGTCGAAAGTCAAGCTTACAGTGACCGAGCGAGAATCATTAATGCTCTCTCACCACGTTTCTTCGCACCCGGAGAAAACAACGCGCAACAGTAGGTATATATATGCGCGTGTGTGTGTGTACCCATATCCGCCTATGTGTAGCACAGCTATGCAGACTTCCTGACCGTGCTGCGGAAAGGTCAGGTTGATGGATGATGGCCAATTTTTCCCTCCGAGAGCCTTGACGACTGGCCGACGTAAGTGAAAATAAATAGTCTCCGACTCGGGACATATCGTCTCGGGAATCGAGCACGGCACCGCTTAAATTCCCACGTGCGATGGAAATCAGCCGCGACACTAAGCAATTATTAAGCAACCTTATCCTTTTCATCTCTTCCGAGCTCCTCCATGTCGCACAAATCTGGTCGCACTTGTCTAATAATTTATCACTCGCGCCTCTTTTCGCGCCCTACATTAGATTGCACCGTTTACTCGGTAATGTTTATTTAAAAACGCTCATTTGTTTTCGCTATGTGCTTCTTTTGCATGAATAACAATTAATATTAATGAGGGTAGCGCATCTTTTATTTTAATTTTAAATTAATTAATAGTCGCGGTTAGTAAACGTACTATATCGCATGATGCATTCTATTTTACAATGGAGTCATTAAGAGACTATATTATTAATTAAATTTATGCAAATGTTAAATGAATAGCCTATTCCATGTTTAACAATTTATTAGATGCATACAAAATTTTGCAATCATCAATGTTAAAATATTCCGTCGGTACGATAAAACAACCGAATTTAAATGGTCGTAGAAGAGAACAATACAGTGAATATTTTGTTTTATGAAAAAATATTTTACTTAAGAAGATTCATCGCAAATGTAGTATTCCCTTTTGTAGTTTTCCACATTATTTCTTAACATTACGCTGGTGTATCTGGGTCAAAGTGATATCCATGCAGGAATAAATTTTACGACGGATCTACAAACCGCGACTGTCAACTCCGTCCGTTTATGAATTGATACCAGGTGATCAACGCAATTTGTCGCATGTTTTACGAACCCTGTGTAAAGCAAACCGAGCGTCATCGCGTGGAGTCAACGTGAAGAAGCCGGAAGAAGAAGCTCGATTCTTTCGCGCGCTTGAACAAATACCCTCGCTGATTTACATTTTAATGGATCTAAATTGAAATCTGGTAGGAGAGAAAAAGGGGGGAGGATGCACCAAGATAAATTACGTCGCTTGCGGTTATATGGCGTGTCCGTTTAAAGCTCTATTTATTTTTTATCATTTATATTGCCGTCGCGAATGTCGACGTCGAGACTCGACCACGGTTTCTCGTAGCTCTCGTCCGACAGGATGTCTTCTCTCGGAAGCCTTCGTCGCCGCGACGAGACGGTTGTAAATTACTAATTATCCTGAGACAGATTCCAATTTTAACTACTTCCGCCTTTACTCATTTGAGCGAACGTTTCAAGTTGCGCTTCTTACGTTTGCATAACATTTTCATTATCTTCGTTACGAGCCTCGCGAACGAATTTAGAATAAACGAATTTTAATTGTCTATTGCTGCTAAAAATAACATCCCATATTCGCAATCTTATAGTAAACTTGTGAGCTTTCGTTTCAATCAAGAAAATCAGAAAATAAATCATCTGTCAAAATTATTTTTGCATCTTCTTTTTCTGAATTTTTATTTTAATTTTTAACTTTTTTAATGAATATTTTGTTAAGTTGTGCATCCGTGCTCGCATACAACATTTTTATTATCCTCGTTACGAGTTTTCCGGACGAACTTAGAATAAATAAATTTTAATTTTCTATTGCTATTAAAAATAATATCTCGTATGGCGATCTTATCTATAAACTGTGAGCTTTCGTTCCAGTCAAGAAAATTAGAAAATGAATCATTTGTCAAAATTATGTTTGCATCTTCTTTTTCCTGAATTTATATTTTAATTTATTGCAATAAAATTTATAATTTATACTTATTTTTATTCTATCATCGAATTACCTGTAAAATGTTAATGTCTTTTTCATTTAACATTTTACGGCAGTCTGCAGATCTTCTACCTTGCAATTAAATTTTGACTAGTCTTAATAGCTTTTAATAGACTCCTCTAAATCTCGTTATAATATTAATGTTTTATAGATTTTTGAATGAATATTTTGTCAAGTTGCGCATCCTGTGCTCGCATAATATTTTCATTATCTTCGTTATAAGTTTGCGGAAGAACTTAGAATAAACGAATTTTAATACTTTATTGCTGTTATAAACAACATCCCATATTCTATTGTAACCAAATGAATGATCTGTCAACATTTTTTGCATTATTTTTTTTTTTGAATTTGTATTTTAATTTGTCTCTCGCGATGAGACTTATAACTTGTTAATTTTTATTTTATTATCGAATTACCTGTAAAATGTTAGTGCCTTCTTAATTTAATATTTCACGTCAAACAGAAAATTTTCTGTCTTGCAATTAAATTTTTATTGTTGTTTGTTTTAATAGATCTAAGAGTTTGTGAGTATTCTATGGATTATATAATGTTGATGTAGTATTATTTACTACGTGCCATTGTTGAATCTACTTAGTCTGAAATAATAATATTTTTGGTAAAATTCCTCAAATTTGTTTAGCTGTAGAACAGGAGAATCAAGTAGATTATTACATTACTCAAGATAATAACCGAGTAAATTTGCGGAAATAATACCGCAAAGGCCATTTAACGCTACATCGAGCTATTCTACGTTTAAGATCTTCAATCACGACGGTTCAATGACAGTTAATGGCAATCTCTGACCAACGCTACCGTTTTTACGGTAATCGATTTCTCGTCGTTTTAGCAGCAATTTACGAGGGGCTCGAATATTCCGGGAGTAAAGTTATCGATCTTCGACCTTTGGGAGAACGTCAAGCCTTTCTCTCTCTCCCTCTCTCGAAGACTGGAAGAGCCGCAGATGGCGCAGATAATGAAGATCGCACGAATTAGCCTTACGAGGGTCGCGCCTGATGCAATTTCGCGGATCTTACGTCTACCTCGGATTACCCGGTGGCTTACGACGAACGGAAAGTCGATTGCTAATCGCATTTAATCTCGTATACTCACCAGGGAAGTGATAAGGTAGCTGTGATAGTCGCTCATCATTCCGATCTGCTGCGCCTGTTTCAACACGTCGTAGATTCTCTCGGTCGAGCAGTCCAGGACGATGTGTGATTCCGCGGAATTCTTGATTTGTTTTAGCAACGGTCTGAAATTAAATAATCCCTTATTAGAGACGGACAAGATGGCGGCTCAATGCTTCAAAAATAAATGAGAAGAATATTAAAAGCGTTAGTTATATATACTATCTATAAATTGTGTACGAATATTTCGCTATCTAAATTTCAGATGCCTTTTAGTTCGAGGAATATTAGATGAAATATGATTAGACCAAAGAGTAGCTTTGAAAATAACTCGTCGGTCGCGTCTAGGACTAGTTAATGAAGTATGTCGACTTAATTAGTACAAGGAAAGCGAGAATGTTAAATATACTGTCAAGCTTGAAATTTTCGCGGGCTCCGTTCGCTCTCTCTCTCTCTCTCTCTCTCTCGCAATGCTGCTCTTCGGGGACGGAGCGGTTCCGATTCCGGACATGCTTTCCGCCGTGTACCACTGATAAAAATTTCATACTGCTGCCGGCCTTCGGCCTCTCTCTCTCTCTCTCTCTCTCTCTCTCTCTCGCTTCCCGTCATTCACATGCACGATAATGTGAATCTCCTTATGCAGCCCGTGGAAGTCGAGGGCTCGGCTCGTCGTGGGAATTTTTCATGCGCTATGCATAATTTAACGAAAGTGCCCTTTATGCGCGCGTTGCTCTCGTAGCCGTATCGTCCCGTGAATTTCACCTCTATTCCCGCATCCGTCGACGACGATTGCGTCTCTTTCCGCGTCTGTGACTTTATCGAATAATGAAACGGAGAAGGAAGAGCGTTTACAAAAGAGAACAGAGTTATGATAGTCTTATCTTTTATATGCAGTAGAGTGAAATCACTGCTGATCGATCATACTTTCGGCTATTGAAGTAAATTTATATATCGCGTCCGAAAATTATTAATTAATAGATTTGAATTATAATGCGTTATTCTGTGAACGCATTTTTTTTTACCGCGCGTGTTATTTTAATATTAATTCTCAAAATACGAAACTATGAATAAATAACGCAAAATTATCTTTGTATGCGATAATTTGTTGTAACAATAAAAATGCAATCAGCAGAGACTATAACATTTTCCGCAATAAAACAGCTTTTTGAATAGCCTTTCGAATATCTTTACAATATTACAGAGAGAGGTCGTGAAACATTTCAAAACACTAGTATAATTACATTTAGTATAATTACGTGTAGTATAATTACGCGTAGTATAATTACGTGTAGTATAATTACGTTTCGACACCGATGACTCGTACATTTTGACACCCTTTAGCTTTCTAAGGGTTCATCGTATTTTCATCGCGTTGCTTGGTAGTTCCGGCTTTTACCCAAAACTACCCTGAGGGTCAGAGCTAGTTAAAGTCATTTGAGAAATTCTATGTGAGAAGTTCTCTTTTTTTGACATGATACTCGAACGCCGGTTTTACTTGATTAGTCACGTATTATATTCGTTTAAAACCATTTTTAAGCATTTAGGCATTCTTTGTATTATTTAATGAATTTTAAAAAACATATAATGTTTGAAATAAAAATATAATTTTTCTCTCGTAATATTTTTATTTTCTGTTTTTTTATGACTGCATGTGTATATATATGTATGTAGAAAGCTTACACATAATATATACATTCACACATATGTATGCGCAAATAAAATATTTTAAAGCGAAACAGGAAATTCTTGTATGTAGAATTTAAATCTATAAACTAAACTGATCGATTTTTATATCGTTAACCAATAACAAGAGCAATAGAGTGTTTTGAAACAGGGATGCTTTTTATATGAGAGCAAATATTTTGGTTTGACAGTTGCGTCTGGTTTGATGAAATATGTTTGTATTTCCACTATTAACACACGATCGGCGATTAACAATTACAAATTATAACGTTATTTGCTATTGATTGTTATCATGTTACTATGCAATGATTAATTGCGCTGATAGTTGCAATGATTGTGCACTCTAAATTAATCATCCCATCCTGTTTATATCGATTCTAAGTTATGCATGTTTACAATTATGATAACTGTAAATATTGCAGCAGTCATGTTGTGTTAGCGAACAATCTAAGCTATTCATCAAACATCAAGTTTTAATATGCGTTACTTGTGCGAGCAGAATAATTTGCTAAATTGATTTCGCGAAGCCTGCATATTTTGGTTGTTGCAAAATTCTAGTTATCCATTTTGTAAATAAAAATGCTGATTTGCACTCGTATCAATTATTCGATATTACATTACGCGTAAAATAATGTTATTTTGAAAAAATAATAGAGCTAGTTTTTTAATTTTTAAAGCACATACATTTTTACAACACGTACAAATGTAAAATATAACGTATCAAATTTCGATTTTTGAAATTGTAAACTTAATTATCGAAGAAGTTATTGCATTGTCACAAATTATTTATTGGAAACATTGGTTCCTTCGCTAAACGCGAAGCCATTTTCATGCGAATTATTACGAATTCCGCGATGATAATAATTTCCCTAGGCGATGCAAATTTTGATAACGTGTCAAGAAAAGAGAAGAATAACTATGGACACTTATTACAGATACATTTGTACGATATTGATAACAGTGTAGTATAAACTTCGTCACTGATAAGGAATCAGTTCGACGCTTCGCAAAAGAATTCTCCATGTTCGAGCCTCTTTCCTTCTAGATAATACCCGCTATTACGAGCTGCACTCTCGAAAGAATCAAACAACCTAACATAAGACGAGCAAACGTCCTCTGCTTGCTCTTTTTCTCTTTTCTCCCCCGCAAGGAGTGGTCTTCTTGGGCACTTTAGTCGATCGTCGTCGCCGTTGCTCTAGACTCTAGATGGCTTTCGAGAGATAACTTGTGCGATAGTCAACCCTTTACGAGAGAGGTCGAGAGATACCTTATCGTTACGAAGTGTACAACGATGATAAAACAATCTTGGAATTTTTAATTCCGCTTGCGGCCGCGAGGGAAAAGTGACGAATCGAGTAACTTTGGAATTGAGACGATCAAAAGATGATTGTAATTATCGTTCGTTTCTGACATCTTCTTCCGATTATTGTGCTTCGATTTATAAGCTTTCAAATTTAATGAAAGCATATACGTTAGTTATTCGGTTATCTTTTAAATAGATATTTTAAAGAATCCTTTTAAATGCTTTTAATGGAAAAGCATTTATAAAACATATGATTGCACGATAAATGTTACTCCATTATTAGCGGTTATATAATAAATCATTATTCCAATTATAATGTAATAAAGATTAATCTCTTGTCATGGACAGTTATCAAATAATATTGTAGGTATAATAAAACATTGTTTGCAAGTAATTTTTTTTTTTTACATTAATATAAAACTTTTTTGTATCTCTTTTGATTTTTGAAAATACATCTGAAATCTGTATAGAGTTTTTAAATAGATGTAAAATGAAAAGTACATGATACTTAAATAACATGTTATATATCATGGAGATACGTCATTATAAATGGTATCTGTTGAAGCAAGTAAATAAGATTCTGAATGATTAGTGTGCTCGTACGGATATGATTCTTTCATCAAGCACGGTCGTGTTTGAAATACGAATATAATGCTCGATATTATATATGATAAAACGAGGAAGAACGATACACGTTGATGAAAAATGCATCCTGCAATTCGATATGTTTGATAATCAATATTACGCGCCACTTCAATATTTGTTTTTCATCAAGGAAATGCAAAAAACGCCGATGACACGTCAATTTCGCGACCTCTTCGTTAAATGAATAATTCGGCTCTCCACAAGGACACATTGCGTGTTTTATCGTGTGATTCCTCGCCGAAATGAAATATAAAGTCTGGACAATTTTTGCTTGTTTTATAAGAATTGCGTGATAGATAGTAAGAATTTTTCGTAAGCAGATAACGTGTGAAAAAACATGTTTAATTATGAATATTTCAATTCGTTATATAATAAAAGTAAATTTCCTCTATCTATTTTAATTATAATTTGGAACTCAACTTTCGCTGTCTCATTAATAATAACGATACCAATATCGCTTGCTAGAATCGCATAATATCATTCGAATATGACGAGGCTGTATGCATATCTAATATTAAGTTACGTTTAGTTTCATTTCATGTCGGTTCAATTCAATCGGTGGCTGGGAGTGGGCAGGTATATTGAAATCGGATAATCAATAAAGCACAGTTGCGTGAGTCGATTAAACGCTTTATTGCGGCTGCCACACATTGTGGGGGAGATACTTCTGCTCGGTGTCTGGCAGTTAGCGCATTCACGCTGGTTACAGGATGCTTTCATCGTCTCTCGGAGACTCGCGGAAGTAATAAAAATAGCACGGCGCATTGTAGGTATATTACTATGTATAGCACATCGACCAAGTTCTCTCTCACCGATTTAATTCCCTTCGACACCCGAGTTTTGCTGTTGATTTTATGAGAGAACTCTCGATGTCCTCTTAATATGACTGCGATTATACAATAATAGTCAATTATTGGATTGCAAGAGGCATGAGAGTAAGGCAAACACAATATTTCTTGACGGTCAGTGAAGGATGAATCTTATAATTCATTATATTTATCTAATAGTATTTTTATAACGAATAATTTCTCTCTTCTTTTTCTCAGAGTGCTATTTTAATTTTTATTCTACAAATTTTTGTCGTATAAAAAAAAATGAAGATAAATGAAATCTAAAATACGATTATACGAATGTATTCTATTTGAAATTTATTGAAAGAGAGAATTATCGGTAAACATATTAAAAATATATTTTACTTATGTAATATATATATTTTAAATGTCACAGCAATTTTGGATACGTGAACATTTTACATTTCTCGCGTTTGTAAATGTTGAAAGAATAAAAGAAATTAATTTTTTTATCAAATCTTTTATTAAGCAGACATACTTTAATTGCGACTTTGTTTTTTGCCTTCTTTAAAGGGACGATTCAATTAAGTATGCGATTCATTTTTTTGCTGTTAATTATCTGCTATTGGCAATCTTATAACACTTCGCCTATCGATGGTATTTTCTCAGCGAAGATCTACTACAGCGATTTTAAAAGAAACTGAAGGACTCGGGCAGAGATAGAGAAAGATAAGCGAGCTTCCCGCACTCTTAGGTCGCCTCGAGGAAGAAAATCATTGCGTCAGTTACAGCAAAGCTGCGTTACGTCGTGCCTTTTCTTTCGGGGAGCCTCGGGAAGCTGCTTTGGCGCTGAGTCGGATGAATTTCTCTATAGGACTGGTCTTACAAAAAAAAGAACGATACTCCGCGCAATACTTTGTCACAATGTCGGTCCGTTCCACGAGCTTGGCCGTCTCCGCTATCTTCGTGGAAAAACACGCGGTAAAACTTCTCCGGTTCCTCTTTGTTATATTACGTCCGTTGTTTTAACGAACTACATGTCTACTAATGTCCAGTCTTGAAAGTATTCCTTAAAGTGATTAGAGTATAGAGCGAAATTATCGTTCCATGGTATAAAGCTAATTAAATGTTCCTTTGAAAGAATCTCTGCATGTGATTTCATTAATTTGAAATATATTTACGGTAAAAATGAGTGCATTCTTCAAATTTTTTTGATGATAAAATTTGTAGGAATTCTTTTTTTAAGAAAATGCAGCTTAAACTACTGCTCTTTTGAATTTGATTTTCTGTGATTTAATGTGAATATTGTACATCTACGTATGTGTCATTTAATATAAAAATAAAATTTAAATTTTTATTTTGTTTTAATATAATATTCACACAATTTTAATTGTGATTTTGCGGCGCAGCATTTTTCATATAATTATTTTCTCGTTTTGGAGGAAATCGGAATTTGAACAATTATTATTTTTTCGCACTCTGAAAGTACATTAAAATTGAATTAAGAACGCTTTTGTTTCGTGTGATATTCTGATACCGAAAGAAAATTATTAAATTAATAAATATTTATTTCAATATTGCCTTATAAATTATTTATTTGAAACAAATAAATATTGATTTGTTTTGAAAAGAATTTTCTTTTAGCAAATAAATATCTTTTCCCATTAAATCAATATTATTAGTTTCAAATAAACGATCTATAAGGCAGTATTGAAATAAATATTTATTCGAATTCAATAAATTTCTTTTTCAATGTGATTATTAACTTAACAAATATAAATAATAATAAATTAAATTTTAAATTAATTTTTCATTTTTGTTAAAGAAACTAAAACTTACGTTATCATTAATATAAATTATTCTTACAATACAATATATCATTATAACATTATTTATTTTGCCAACATTTATTGACAGAGCTCATCCTCCTTAAATGAAATTGCACGTAAAAAATGGCTAATTACGAAAGTAATATCAATTTGCGAGAGTGATGTTGCTTCGCACGCGAGACAATCCACTCGTAATAAACACCCTAGGCGTTGTATTTCATCACTGTAAATCGGTCAAAATACTTTCGAGCGGAGTGTAAGAGGTCGCGAAGTTCACGTGTAAGCGTGAGCAACAAGAGTCTCCTAATGCTTCACGCTCAGAATTAAGACGATAAGAGTACCAGGGGAAGGAGCAATAAAGGAGACGCGCGACTTATTTCCGGGTCTGCTCTCTGCCGAGGTTGCCGTAGGAATATCGTACCTGCGTACAGATGCGCGCGACGGAACAAATTTTCTCGCGTCGCCTATAATTTCCAAAGAGCTGCGCTCGACTCGGAAGCAAGATAAATATCATCCTCTCTGGTGCTGTGGGGGAGAAAGGAAATAGAGAGAGAGAGAGAGGAGGCTTTTTATTCGCTCCAATCCTAAAGTTCTATTCGCGACGCGAATTTCAAGTTTCTAAGACACCGAACGACCCTCTTAATAGACGGCTCGAGAAAGAGTAGAGTCGTCTAACTGCCTGATCATTGGACACGAGGAGATATATCGAGACGAGCGTCTCGCGAGTTTACGGTTCAGTAAGAACGCTTCGGAGAAACGGCTTGCTTCCTTCCAGCTTATCCGACAGGCGTGTGAAACTGTATTCTCAAAGTAACCGCAGTTGGGAAAGTGTAACATACAGCTAGCATAATCAGACAGATAAGCGTACGGCGACATTTAGAATTTGCGAGAATATATCCTCTGCTTATCTCTCTGCTCGACAAACTCTGTGTGTAAGAAAATTGGAATTAACATCATCCGCCTCTTTCTGCTCTCATCGAGTTATTTATATTGTAAATAATGTCACAATTTGAATACTGTACGAGTATTCATTTATACAGCATCCGTATATTATTAAAAAACTAAACTGAGTTTTTGTTTTAAAATATACAACCTTATTATTCATTTAATGTTAAAAATTACAAAGTATAAAATTTGATTAAATATTTAATATTGAAAAAGCTTAATAATACCCTCTTTATTATTAATTTTTAAGTGACAAAGGAAAAGAAGAGAGTGTAATACTTCTCAGTCTAAAAAAATGTAATTAATATGTAATTGTGCTGAGAAAAGATATCGTGATCCTTGAGCAATTTGCTGTATTATGTGGGATTTCCTGATTAGAATCAAGGCAACCTCGCGTTAATTGGATCTGGTGATAAATGTCTGCGCAGATCTCTTATCAACGTAAGAAATTGCATATAAAACAAGTCAACTTTTATACGTACATATATTACAATAATTTTATCGTTAATTTTTTAACTATGATACGCGTTGCACGCGTTTCAATTTTAAAACTGCACACGAAATATATCTTTACGTGCACACTCGGTCTACGCTGGATCATCCTGTTGACTTTCGTCCCTTTTTCGCGTCGGACTTACACATATCGCGCCTCGTGGCATCACGAGAGAATCACAGACGGTGCGAGCAAAAGTGCAAGCGTACACGAGGTAAAACTCTGAGGAAACGAATGCGGGAACGCTCCATAAAACGAGAGAAATAATTTCGCCTCGCGCACAAATTTAATTTTGCGTTAGAGAGAACTGCGAGAAGTCAAAGCGCGCGAGAGACGACACGCGCCGATGACGACGGGCTTTATTCCTCACGCTTAAATTCACTCTGTTCCGAAGAACGCGCCGACGATTCCCTTATTCTACCTTCATCTCGGACGTTAATGAGTTAATTACGTCTCGGTCGTCTCGCGGGACAGTCTCGGTTAACTAACTTACTAGGTCATTTCCGGTCTGTTTTCTAGATCGCCACCTTTGCCACGATATAAGTAGAAACGGGAAATTGGGTCAAGCACAGCTGACATCTTCGGCTCGCGACTTAAAATAGTCGCGACCGGTCATCGCGCCAATTCATTCGTATGCGGTCGATAAAATTTAGTAGACGCGAAGTTTCGCCGGTGAATGATCGTCGTTGAATGAACATTGTAAAAGTTAAGGATTAAGAGAAAAGGTTCCTTTTGTTAGAAATTGTGACGAATATTTTTAACAGACCAAATGTAATGTTTAAAGTTTCTCACGGTTTTTTTATAATTTTACTAGCAAAATAATTAACTAATTGTCGAAAAATTATCATGTACATGATATTGTGAAACGAAACTGAAAAAACATCTTCCAAGGAACATTTGTTAAGTAATTAATGTTATGATAGATTCTGAATAGAAGCGTATAATTTTTATAGTAAACTATTTTCTTTATATTAATGTTTAGATAGAAAAATAAATATATAGTTATTAATTATTCTTTTCTTAACGAACGCGTACGAGATGTATTTGATCAAAGAAAATGTTAATGCATGTAGTATCTAGGACATCCGACGGGATTAAAAACCGCATAAATATGCGCGTTCGTATACAGTAAATTGCAATTCTTTGCCCTTTGTTACCGTAACGTTAATTACTTAATGGATACTTCTTGACGGATGTTTTTCCGGCTTCGTTTCTCGATACTCGTACGAACGATCGTTTCTTTTTTGCGCCGGCAATCCAGTTGGAACGCAGAAATAATCGATATCCTTGGCGGCTGCTAGACGAGTCGGTGCCCGAAGATAAACTGGAAGAGGGTCATTCGGACCCGGAGCGAAAACTACGTTTGAGAATAAAGAAAGTAATTTATTCCGCTTGTCTAGGTCGCTTCGTCAGGAAGACGCAGCGTGTCCGAGGTCGGATGCTTATCTTCGGTGAAGTTTTGACTATAGCCAGGAAAAGAAAATACGAAATTCATACTATGTTTGGTAAAGTTGTTATTTTTTTTTTATTCTCTTCTCGTTCATTTTTCGAAATTTTTCTCTTTTCATGCGAGCTTGCGCTATGTTATGGAATCATTTTTGTTGTTATGACAGTTGAAATCCAAATGTCGTACGTTTTTTTCACTCTTGTCATCCGTTTTCAAAACATGTAAACGTTTTGCTTTAATGAGTATATATCGATCGCAAATTTTGTCTCTCAGTTTGCAGCATGTATATAATTATATCGGATAATGCTGAATCTATTTTTAAGAAATTGATGCTTCCCTTCTTGAGATTTTGACGAAAGATTGTTATTACACCATCATCTCATTTTCTATTGACGACTACAATTCGGTCGAGATAATTTCCCATCTCGCGTGTGTATTTCCTCGATCGTTGAATAAATGTCGAACGTGTCGGCAATATGAATCCGCTTAAAACTGCGGTCCTAACATTTTATGATTTCAGCTGCTTTTCCGTGGTAATTTCTCCCTACGGTACTAAAATTACCATCGAGGAAAGGAGAAGTATTCGCACGCGCACGTGTATACGTGCACATCAATGTGCTCGGCATGGGGCTCTTCCCGGGAGTATAAGCAATGAGGGGATTTCAGATTTCTGCCACTTTGCAAACTTTCACGATAAATGTTTGATCAGCAATAAAATCAACCCGAGATACGTAGCGAGAATAAGCGACGATACGCGTAAAGAGAGAAATCGTGTTTTATAAGAGGGCGATAAAATTTGCAATAAAAGTACCTAATGGGTTTGGGGAGCGACGTCGCACATGTTATAAAAAGATGGACAAATATGCAAATCGAGAAAGATGTACTCAAAGATAATATGGTAATATTTAGTATTAATTTTTTCTAACGCTTCTTTTTTAATATAAATCTTCTTTGCGTTTTGAACAAATCTTATTCAAAGGCTGTTTTGAATTTCTTGAAAAATATATCGAAAAATGACCCTAGTAGATGTACTAGATATACTCAATTTAAGCTAATAACATAATATCATTTGCAAATCTGACGTAAAATATATAAATACAAATATACTTACTATTTAAAAAAAATTGACGTACATTTTCGGAATTTATATAACATATTATAAATGACATTTTCTGAATACATTACACGACATTATGAGATAAAAAATTTTTTAATTGTGTGTAATTGTTTATTACACTATTTTTTGCATTTATATTGGACTTTTATTAATGGCAGATTACTATGGTACTTGTCTAAAGCCTCGAGACTTGCGTCTTTGCAACGTGAAACTCTTGTAAGGATTCGTATAAGAATTAATAAATTATCAAACATAATAATTTTTATTATATTTTAACACATTTTAATTTCAAATATATAACAGCTGATTTATATTCTTTTAAACTAAAGCTGTGAAAATTCACTAGTTAAAGCAGTAATAAGACTTCATACAAAAATCAGTGAAATAACTCACAGTTTGCTCCGACATCTTAAATTATATTTCACTGATTATAGCAGTAAGGCTTTATTGGAAAAATTAAATACTACTTGATTCTAATTGATCAATGAGTTTTCATCGTTTTCATGCTATATTTAATTATTTTTATAATTTATTGTAATCACTACTAATCGGTAAAAATATTACACTATTCAAAAGAGTATTTTTGGATTTTCTCTAATAAATCGCCTAGTAAATGTCTTAATTTAAAATCTGTACTATTCTGAAAAAATTATAACCAAATTAATTGAAAACTTTGAAACATTGCGTGCAATTTAACGCGTTTTATGACGCTTTCAGTTTTCGTTTATTAGTTAAACATCCTAGTATGCCAAGTACATATTTACCACCACAGGTGTTTTACGATAATGCGCTCCAAAACTCTTCGACCAAGTGCTTTAAGAGCGCAAGTCAGCACTTAGCGAAGGAAAAATCCACAGTGACTTTCCAATAAATAATGTGCAAAAGATGCATTATTTAAATAAATCATATTTCTCGACGCAAAGAAGATTTATTATATAATTTTTACAATTTTTTTCACGAGATAGACTCAACTATTAAAAGTGACTATTCAATGCAACTTTGATTTATAAAATAAATTTTCTGAATATGCATACACGTAAAACAGATTAATTTACGTTTGACATAAATCTCAGATTATTTAGCAATAAAATTAATCGTATTGTTCTGCGATGCAAATATTTAAGATATAATTTATTGTATCGCATTTGTAAAGAAAGTGTCAAAATATATTTTCACTTTATGCGATATAACGAAAAATAATGGAGCAGAAGTCATTACGATATTTACACATGAAAAGCGCGTGTTTAGTTTCCCGGAAGAAGCGAATTAAACATTTCGCTTGATGACGACGAACGAGCGTAATACATTTTCTCTTCCGGTGGCAATTTAAACAAGAAGTTAAACCCTCCGTCGACGACAGTTGCATTCAATAACGAGATAAAATGGCGGTGCGGTGCAAATGCAATCTTTGTTGCGGCTGGTGCGCTAAGATCAAGGAATCAAGTGGCGATGGAGGTGCACCATGAATAATCTTCCGAGAATATGGCCCTTCCAGTGCATCCGGCTACATCTGCATCTCGCGGTGCATAGAAGCTCGGTGAATCCGCCTGGGGGTTAAACGAGTGTCCTCTCAGGGGAAACAAATGAGTATGTTAATTCAAGCGTAAAAATGAGCATGGTAAAATTTCCCGTTTTTGTTCGCTGCTACATCAATGTTGCATCTCGCTCTCCCGCGCTGCATTTAACAGCGATACAATCGATTCTCTCGCATTTAAGCAGCGCCGCATGTAACCGGCAAACTTTAAGCACAATTGAAGAATTCAGTTCAACAACGAGATAAATTTACAATCTGTAGAATTCTTTCGAAGCACAAAGTATCGTTGTTCAAAGCGGAAAAATTGCAATTTATGGATTCATTTCGCTCCGGTATTAAACTCTGTAATTTCAGACACGATAAAGCATTAAGTACGATAATTATATCGAAATAAGTCAGACTTAAATTAAAAGTTATTATATAATATTGTATATTATAAACGATTATAAATACCCGCTGTGTGCGTTAAAAATATAATTTACGAATATATTTGATAAATCGAATTTTTTCAAACTCGATAGAGAAAAGTCGAGGAAAATTAAAGAAAAATATATTTATTTCACAAATAATAAAATGCCATTAAGAGAGATATCGTAGTAAGACAGTTGCAACGTCAGAAGCAGAAAGTACCTTTATTGACGGTGTTATCGCACAAATGTAAGCTGGCTCCTCTTTCACGTTCTTTCTTTCGCGCTTGGCAGCACGACGAAAACAAAGGACTGCGATTATAAAACGACACGGCGAACAAGTCGCACGGAGGATTTCTGGTGGATGCAACCGCGCGACAACAGTCGAGAACTTCCTCTTGCGCGACGCCGGTTCTGGAGACGAGCAATTTCATTCGCGAGCAAACGTTTGTTAAACCCGGAACTTGCCGCGTGTGCGCGCGCGCGCACGGAGGGTTGCACCCTGGGGAGAGATTTAGCCGCAATCTCGAGGCGATAAGCCACACCGTCTTCTCCCTTACTCCCTATCCCACTGGCGGAGGTATAAATATGTGACGGAGTGATGCATAGAGAGTCTTCCGGAATGTCGTCGAGTCGCGTTGCGATGACGACTTGCTCTCCTCGTCGTTTCTCTATCCCTATTTGCGATCTCTCAAGAGCGAAGTATGTCGTAGTCTCGATCGTTGAATAGCACAAATGAATAGATATTAAAACGTCAGACAGATTTGTGTTCTTCAGTTTTATTTTCAATTTCTTACGGGATATGTTTTATCGTCAAATTTATATACTGTTCAAATTAATGATATTATGATCAAATATTGTGAGATGAATTCTAAAGAATTACGTATGAGAAAAAATTATAGGAATTCGGACTTGTCATCTGCAAAAATATTAATATGCATATATTAATATTCAAAGTATTTCATAAGATAATTTTTTGTCGAGGTATAAATATACGAATTCTCGGCGTTCGGGAAAAAATTGGTGTTAAAATTCAATTTCGTGGAATTGTAGAGGCGTAGGAACGCCGATCGACTAGGTGAAGCGAAGACGACTAGGTAAATAAGGTGTGAACGATGAGTTATCGCCGTGCAAACTTTCTCGCCTCATCCGTTACCTTCGTCGAATGGATTCTTCTGGCTGGGTGGCGGTTCTGCCTTGCTTTCGTCGACATCGCGTGCCTCGCACACTCGCCGCTGCCATCCACATCTCTTCCGTGGCGCGCGTAGTCGGGATGAGAAATGGTCTCGGGGGTTGGTTGTGCGGGCTATGTGTAAGTTACATCTCGACGGACAGCCCCGTCGTAGAGTCGAGTGCAGTTTACCGAGTAGTACGAGGAGTAACTGCTGCCGCGCGAGTCAGCCCCATCTTCGACACACTTCTCAAACTTGTGGAAAGCTCGTTAGGATAAAATTAATTTTATTTGTTATTACTGTTCTCGAGAAGTTTGATTTCTCTCCATCCTTTAATTATAGATTAGATATTCATTTTTCAGTTTGGAAATACAAACACTTAATAGTCTCGAAATAAAGCGCGCATTATATGCATATTAGGTGAATGTGAGTGTGCAGAATGAGAAGAGGATATATTCCATTTTTTTTTTTTTCAATTATTTTGGTCTTAAAATTATTTTCGAAAAAAGATTAGGTGCACGCTAATATATTTGATTATAATTATAATATATTACGAAAGCTTATATTTTTTTGCGTATATATTAACGCAGACTATACATTGAGATACAAGATGAGATTAATTTCTCTTCATGCATCATATTCTGATTCTTTATTATTTCGATTAATACAACAAATAAATTAATAAACGAATAAATGAGGTCTACTTGGATTCTTAGCACTATTGCATGTTTGAGAAATGTATTCTGCTGGGATAAAAAATAGAATTAAATATATTTATAATTGTTTCTTTTTTTCTTTGACGAATTCTATTCGAACATGTCTGGGAAAAGAGATTATTAACGCCGAGATGCGTCTCGATAAAATTTACGATGATTGATCTTCATGGAAGCAATCTCGCTTCGTAGTCTTGGCACATTGCACCGGATTGACAATTTTATGACGAAAAGTGTACCTCTCTCTCTCTCTCTGTATCAAGCACGATTCTTGAGCTGTTGCGAAAGCCGAAACAATTCCATGAAAAATTGATTCCCCGATAAAGCAGCTGTCGTCGACAGATAGAGGTCGATCGCTCCCGGCCCTTCTTCGACGTAGCCTTAATTTATATCGGTCCTCCGTTGCATTCCACGGCGTTTCTTCTTGCCTTTGAGGGAGACGACGAATTTCTGAGATTCGGCGGGATCGTATTGATTACAGAGCGATTCCCTTCTAACGAGGTCTCCGCGAAAACGGAGCTTCGATTTAGTGTGCGAGGGTTCCTGCAGGATTCCTCTCATCATACTGGCAATCTCTATCCGTCAACTATAATTTCGAGCCTCATCTTCGTATTTTCCTCGATGGCGGCTCGATGGAGAAAGCGAATGATAGAATTTTTCATCAGCCGCGGCTTTTACGTCGGCTTTCGTCGATTAATTAGAAAACTTCCACCCTAGATCCACTCAATTTTTTTTAGTCCCATCTGAAGTTTAAATTACTCTCGACTCGTCGGCAGATTTACCATGATAAGTTATATCTGACGGAAGTTTACAAAGAAATGCGATAATATCTGACAGAGGGATCTTTATACGAAGCAAAACCTTTCGACGAGAGAGAAAGAGAGAATAATACGTATGTTTAATATATTACAGAGATATTAAATGTTTTGGATTTTCGATGAAGATTGTAGACACAGACCAACTTGAGAGGAGTTCTATTACATTCTCTTCAAAGCTAGAAAATATATATATGTATTTATAAATTTGGTTTATTATATCTCGGAAAGCTGAGTCGGAAGAGAGACAGTCGGATATTTGTTTTCTTTGCTAAATTACAGTTTACATAGAGTCGCAATTATACGCTACGTTCGCGAAATTCATTTTCTCTTGAGTTGCGAATATTTTATTCCGACGAAAGTTTAAGGCAAGGTGGCAAACGTTGAATTTACTCGTTTGTATCAGTAAACTTATAAATAGCGAACTTATATATATATATATATATATATATATATATGTATATATATATATATATATGCGAGTTTTGCGAAGCTTCTCAACTATTAACAAGACATCAAGTTTTCGCATAAATTACAAAACTGAATTACATAATTGTTATTGCTCCGTGTTCGAGAGGGATTGACGTACTGCGAAGCGAAATTTCAAGTCGCTCTAACGTGTCACGAAGTCGAAGCGTTCTTTTTCTCTCTCGCCTTGTACGTAGTAAAAATGTTGCACGAAACGCAATTTTCTATTGCCTCCATGTTCCAGAGCGCGCAATGTTCTCGCACGAAATGCTGTTTATGTACGTGTACTTACGACGATAAGATAAATAGGGAAATAATATAAGAGAATGTGTCTAGACGCGCGTGTTTTTCCTAGGTACATAAGTTTTCAAGTGGAGTCCACGTGTACGAAATACCAGGACATTTGCAATATATCGTCATAATGCTACTCGCTGCATTAATATTTCGTGCATTTAATTCACTTGCAAGTATCTCGCAAAAATCTATATTTATAAATCTTATCTTTGTATATCTCGTATAGGCAATTTTTATGTTTGTACGATATACAAACTTTGTGCACAGACTTTTACTATTTATTATATGTATATAATTTACTATTATTTACATAATTTTAGTTTCCTCAATACATTAATAATATTTCTTTAATCAAAATATTAACTGATTAAATATAAGATATATAATAATAACAATATCTTATTGTAACTATGAGTAAGAAAAAAATTATTAAATTATTTATAATAAAATATACACGTAATTCTTTTCTTTCATATTTTTATTCGTATTTAAATATGCAATTATAGACGTAATTGTTAAAATACGAATCCAGAATGCGACGCATTATTAAGTCGGTCATCATTTTAATTCAAATATTACTGGTTATCGAAGTGCCACAGTTTTGCAACTTATCGGAAAAAAAGTTTCGCGACGTCATGCATAAAGTATTAGCATACGTAACGCTATTACTGACCTTCCCGAGTTTTTAGCGCACGTACTTTTTTCATGCCGCGACGTATAGCAGGTATTACCATCGTCCATCAACCACTCGGTTCTTTGAAAAGCGGCATATTATCGTGCGCACAAAAGCCGCTTTATTCAGCCATCGCTGCCTATCGGGACATTGCAGTTTCACAATTTATAACTGAAACTTTTCTATCGGCATTGCGTTCCACAATTCTTCTGTACGATAGCAACCATATAAAAATGTACCGTCATATCTCATCCGCATGAATATCAGCAATTGTCAAGCATTTAAACCGTCATAATTTTTCACAAATTTGACATATATGTATATTTTTTTAACTTATTTTTTGTTTTGCTATTTTTGCGACAGTTATATTGCTATTAGTAGGATAAGAAATTTTATTGGAACCATCAGAATCGTTTTTTTTTCTTTTTGTGAAAATGATTCAGGTTTATTATCAATATCCACGTTCCATCCACGTTCTTGAGATATTACAACATCCATCATGCATCTCGAGCAGCGTTCTCGTCTATTCCCGAAGGACGATGATGCATCGTGTCTCTTATACAATTTCTTAAGTGGTCGCGCACGGTCATATTTTCCGAGTGGTCAACAAGAACGCGTCTTTCCTTTCGCTGATGTATGACTAAATCTGACGTTCCTGCTGGTACGAAGCGCGATATCTTCCGTGAGGATTAAAAATGGCGAAAACAAGAAAGATCGAATGTCATAAAAACGTCTTTATATCACGCTAACAATTCACCCAGTTTCTCAAGTACTAAGGACTAAGTTGTCGAGATGCTTAAAAGTATCGATTCCCGATAACTGTGCCTGTTACTGAGAAAAATTATAGAATATTGATACTTTCAATCCACAAAATCTCTTCGGACATTCTGAAGAGATTATTAATATTTATGACCACAGATTATTATTAATTCGTAGGGATTATTAATTACTTTATGTAGCTATAAAAGAAAAATAATAATTTCAGATAGCAAATTTCTTTCTCTCATTGAAAAGATTTTATTTTTATAGCATTACTAATTAACATTTTAATTTTTTATTATTTTGTAATTATAAATTATAATCCCTTCCCTTACTAAAAACACACTTAAGATACTAATTAATTATCATATTTATCGTCCAAGGCTTTCAAGGTTGATTTAAATAAAAAAATATATATTTTATGCGACTTTTAAGAGACAAATACTGATGCAAGAATGATTCTAACGTGCAACGAGGAAAGAGGACATCTTAATAATTCCTATATTTTATAAATATCTATTTTCATTTCTGAAAACACAAGTATCTTTGGCGCGCAATCTCGAAGATGAGGCGGTCCCTCGCAAAAGTTTAACTCGTGTGCCACCCCGATCAAACTAAAGCGAGTTTGAGCACGACTCTCTCGCTGAAACTCAGTCGTTGTGCGGCCAAGTAACTCGTGAGAATTTGCAAACTAACTGATGGAAACCTCATTTCGCGCAGGCCGGTCTTCAGGATAATGCTCACAGCGTCGCGTTTTCCCGCGAAGAATTAACGGTGCCGAATGGATACCAGATACGTAAGAGTAGACTTAAACGACATTTCACTTCCTCCTTCCCTTACTTTTGGCGCAGCAAGGATAAGACGCGAAAGCTGAAAGTTTCCGACGGAGAAAAGGAAGGCGAGGTGTTGCTGTTGCGAGGAAAGGACAAGCGAATCTTTTTTACGAAGATTAGGAGCGCACCTGTGACTCGAAGATTGCATTATAATGTACAAAGCGTGCAAATCCACGCTGCATAAATAACTCGTCTACATTCTTATATTTATTTTCCTTCTAATTACTTTAATAAAACACGCACGGATTTTACAGAATATATATGAATAAGGTGTATATAAAATTACCTAAATTTACGTCAATAAAAATTTGTAATGATTAAATTGTAGAGTTTCGAAAGTTACAATAATAAAGACTTTAAAATCAAATTTTAATAAAGAAAAATACATTTCCTTATGCATATTACTATATTACTTTCTGTATTATAATGAGAATTGAAAGAATCATCGATCATCTTGGATACGAGAGAAGGATTACCTTTCAAATTATGAAAAAAGCCGTTCTTTATTTTTTGCGGAAATGATATCGATTAAAGATCCGTAAAGATTTGCGGCTACTTGAAAATCGCTTACGTAGAAGGGACGATAGATCTAGCTGTTAAAATTTCAAACAGACTTTCTGGCACAGAGCCGTTAAGGCGTCACGGTTCCTTGCTTTCTCCCATTTCCTCGTTATCGAGAGGAATCGTCTGCTTTACGATACTCCACATGGCAACATTATTAACGAGGCAAAAAGCTTGGCCTCGCAAAACATAGCAGCTTTCAGCCGCCACGATCGAAGGCACGGGAGTAAATAATTCGTAAGCGCAAAGCGCTTTTTGAGACACGATGAGCTCGTGAATCGTTCTTGCGGAGATTACGAAGATCTGGCGCAAAACAATGAGAAAATTTACAATACCCAGACGACTTCGAAACTTTGGCAGGCGAGCTATCTCTCGCAGTGTGACGTGTTCCGAATACGAAGAAGCGCAATAAAACTCGCCGCTTAACAAGTTTCTATCGTCTGCCTCGTACCTTGACGCGTTTACACGAACTGCATTTCCATGGAACTTGTAAGCACGTAAACGGGCTGCCGCGGAGAAACTTCAGAGTTGACGGATGTTAGGGCGCGAAAATGAGATGCGTAAGCATAACACATAAGAATTCCAGGCTCAAAGATATGCAGCCATGTTTATCATGCATGTAACTATCGTCTAAAGGCAAAGAAATTCGACAAAAATTAATCAGAACATTTTTTTTCTTATTTTCAGATAATTCCATATCATTAATTTTTTGTAATTTTTATTTAAAATTTTAATAAAATAAGAATTAAGGGTAAAATATGATAGAAAAATTATTGATGCCCTTTCATGAACTTTCCTACAGTAATTCGAACAATTTTAAATTGAATTACTAATTTCGATAGAAAGAGAGAAAATCGAGAATATGGAAAAATTGAATTCTTTATTTCGATTCTTAATTAGATAAAAATGTACTATTTAATTATTTTTGACTTTAATTTATTCGTAAAATATTTAGCAATAGATAATTATGATTTACGTCTTTTGAGAAACCATAAGTTTTTAAATCGAAATGAAACAATCACAGCAGGTATTTAATGCAGCAACTACAGCGAATACAAGAAAAATTGCAGAAAAAGCAACCAGCTTTTTATATCAATCGCAAAAATGTGATTTTGCCAACAATATATGGTTAAAATAATCCAGGAAAAAATTCTGGAGCTTTCGTGGTTAGTTCTACCTCTTCCTTATTCTCCGGACCTTGTCCCATAAAATTTCCATCTGTTTAGGTCACTTCAAAATTCATTAGATGGAAAAAATTTTCATAATGCTGATATCGATGAATTTATAAAAAATTTTTTGCATCAAAATCTCCAAGATTTTTCGAAGAGGAGTTATCGTCTAAATGTGGGAACAAGTTGACATAATAATAGAGAACATACAGCAGATTAGAATTTGTTGTAAATAATTTTAAATAAAAAAAAGTTCAGTTTGTTGAGTAAAGCAGAATAAATTCATAAATCAACTCGATATTAAACGATATAAAATATATATGGTATAAAATATACTCTTCGTTGTCTGTGGCTAATTACAAGCTGCGCGACACTTCTCCGTTAAAGAAACAATTTTTCTCGCGTATTTTCTTTCCAAGATTGAAAGTTTATTGCGCAATTTTCCGCGTAGCGGTATGGCAATATATTCGATGAAATGCTCAGACTGTGCGTTTTATCTCGCCACTCGGTACGTTTGGTACTCTTTCGCATCCCGCCGGGGTTTCTCCCCTTATTTCTATATATCCAGTCAGTTGCGCAGCATGTATGTCGCGCATGAAAGATAATATCAAGTTGGATGCAACTCTGCGAAACGGAAACCGAGAAAGACAGAGATCTGCGAGTATCCGTGACAGTCGATCTCCATTTTCGCGATTTGATCGACCATAAAACAATATATACATGCATAGATACATATGTATATATGTACGTGTGGATATAAAATTATATATATAATAAATAAAATTATATATATAATTGCTTAATTTGCTATGATTTTTTTAGCAGTAAAAACGTCGAAAATCTAGACAATTGTACCTAGATAATTGTAATATGTGATTTCTAATATAAATTATTCATTTCACCAATTAATACTTTGTTATATAAAATGGCAAAGTATTATATACATATGTGTATACGAGAAAATCTTCGTATATATTTGAAACGATCAACTTACAGAATTACTACATGTTTCGTATGTAACAAGAAAAATGTATAAATCCTTAATTAAAGTTGTCTGTTCAATTACGTATAAAAGCAGATATGTTTGCAAATATCATCCTTTAATTACTGGTCAGTTCCTTTAGATTTCTGCTCGTGCAAATATGAAAGATATTCGATATTTTGCACTGTATCTCTATATGAAATTTATATAGTAAATATTTACGCGCCATATAGCAGACCGTAAACTCGAGTTTCTCCAATTAAAATCACAATAGAAGAACGTATATGTGCTTAATGTGCATATTACGCACGTTGTCGATCTGAATAACATCGTCAATTTCACGTACATATAAGCATTATTTCGCGAAAATTCATGGAGAGCATTAAGAGTAACGGTTAATTCTCTTAATTAGAGTATATCGTGCACAGTACTAGATATACATATATTAATATAATTAATATTATATGTCTCTCGAGATCTCTCTGCACATACGTAAGCACGAAAGAATATACGTATATGTACATATATAGATATTTTACCTGTCCAAACACCATTATTCTTGCCAACGGACCTAGAATTTTTATGGTAGTTGGAACGACATCGAAATAGTCAAAGCTTTAAACTCGCATATAATTTCCATATAACCTGCATTTTTAAATTGATGAAGCTTTTTTTCATTTTCTTATTAAATGCCTTCGTGCACGGATTTTTTATGCACTTTGTACAGGTGCACGCGTCTAAAAAAAATTAAAGTGCACGTACGGCACCATATCGCGGGTAAGTAAAAATTTTATTTTTGGTTCCCGTTTAAAGCGCGCCGAAATATTGCATAACTGATCAAAGAAAAACTTGCACGTAGAGTCTCGCGGATGAGGATTCTAATTGGCGAAGCATACAAGAAGAGGAGCAGAGGAGACGATGGTATTTCGCGCTCTCATTTTCTCGTCGGCGACGTTTCTTTGATCAATCGGACGGCCGAGTCTAGTCGGCGGGAAACGTGACGTAAGATCCGCCGGACCAAGTCGTACGGTTACAAACGGAAACTACCCCCGAAGTTCGGATGGCCGCGGCCGGATTGGCTGACGCGTTTGAAGTCTCTCCCGGAGAGGGAAGCTCCTTATCATCATGCCGGTCGTATAACTGTGCGCCAGGGTGTACTTATACAATATATATATATATATATATACCCCATCGAAACCGAGCGTTTCCACACGGTCGGCTTCGAAACATTTCAATTACTTATGCCATACCAGCTTTCTCTCTCGCGCACGCGCTGCTTCCTGTTTCTCTCTATTAAGCGAGTGACTTAACGGCGCAGCCTTTCGCAGTTCGCTCTCGCAGTGCGGAATCTTAGAATCGACTTTGGGATTTCGATATAGACGCGAGAATCGTTTGAGTTACCGCTCGACGTACTCTCTCCCGAATCTGCGGGAGATTAAGCTGAGCGTAAACGCGATGTCGGTTCGTTTATGGAAACACGTGCACACGGCACATTCATTTTTAAATGATCCGTTATGTAAATATAGTATCGGAAATCAGTCGTCTGTGTGATGCGTTTTGCAACTTTAATTCGATCGCAACTCGTGAGTTACGGAGGTACTTTTGAACTTCTGTTATCTGAAATGTGCAGAATATTGTAATTGGGGATGCTGGTACCCAGAAAGGAAAAGAATACAAGGGAAATAAAAGGCAGTATTCTTTTTTCCGATTTACGTTTTCTACCTCGATTTATTTGAATTCAAGTATCGTTTAATTCTGCTTAATTATGTAATTAAAAATTTCGCTTTGTTGTCGTTAAAAAATGAGAAAGTACACGAAAAAAAAAATTCTCTTAGAATTCACCCCGTGAGACAATATAATATTGAAAGAATTTTATAAGAATTTTTTCTGATATTAATATCTACCACAATAAGATATAAAATATGTTCGATTAATTTTACTATATAATAAAATTTACCATGTACATATTAATATTTTTTATCGTGGTAAAGATCAATCAGAAAAAACTCTTATAAAATTCTTCTCAATTCTACGAGAAAATTCTCTCTGCGTAGATAATTTTATATTTATTTTGACAATTATACGTTCCTAAGTGGACTCGTGAAAATAATTTTTAACCCGTTCCACGTTTCTCGAGGACGCACTTGTTGCGCAAAGAAGTGTCATTCGCAAAAATCAACACCCGCAATATTATCTCGAACGTGTCGAAAGCGTTTTCGGAGCCGCGGTCATTTCGCGTTCGGACGCGCGTTCGCCGGATAGATAAAGTTTTATATCACTGCCAGCCTGTGTTCTACGTGGCTAAGTGCACAGGCAACTGTTTGCGCACCGGTAAGCGGTTTAACCGCGAAGCTATATCGACGGTAAAACTAGCGTATCTCTCCTACCCGCGATTTTTCGCGTCAATTTTCTCTTTTCTCCCTCGCCCGAGAGTCGAAATGTTCTCCACTTGATAAAGCGCGAGCCTGTCGATTCGCAGCCTCCGCTCGTTTCTCTCGTAGGAGGATCTATCTACGCGAAAGTTAAGCGCTTTTAGATGTCCGCCCGCTTCGAAAGTCATAGCTCTAAAGATAATCTCTCCCGCTCATGCGAGTTCAACGAGAACTATTATATACGCATACGAATACAATCGCGCGTTCTTATCTCCGCCGCTTTGAGAACTACTCAGTATTCATGTGTATCGGGCTTTCACTGTGTGATTATTCATACTCTAGGAGGCTTTACTAAGAATTACAGTTCGAGCTCTATCTTAGAATGCTTCTACATCGCTACCTTCCCTCGTCGAGCTTCCGCGAAGTAATTTTAATCCATTTTGCAGTATTTGCTCGCGCGCGTGCGACGAATTTTTTTCGGACACGCGTCGTTTCTTTCTTTCTTCGCGTCTGCTCGTCTTGGAAAAAAATAAGAGAGAAAGAGAGACCATTTTATTTCACCGCGTTTCCATGCGGGTTTCATTCACCCGCCTTCCTTTTGTCCATGGCGCGCGAGTGTTCGCGCTAAAGCGGAACGCTAAAATGAATGGTCGGAGAATTATTCACTTTGGGAATCTCGGCGAGTTGTGTTGGAAGAAGGTGGGGATGCGGGACCGAGATAAGATACGACTTCATTTCCGCCTCGCGGCTGCACTACGCTCCGCGAGCGTCGTTCATTTCCTTCGTTCACGTCGGGGAATAACTGCGCGAAGTCGGCGCATCGAAGTTAATCTTTCAACATCTTGAGAAGAGACACGATCGCGAGCCTGCCGAGAGCCTGCCAGTAGATATTGCGGCCAAAGTGACACGTAAATTATTAAAACAAGTCATCCGCGATGACACCCTTTTTCTTTTTAGAGTGAACGTCACTCCCTTGATGCTTATTATTTACGAAACTGCACTACTGAGAGCGGAAGTTTTATTGGTACATGTATAAAATTAACATCGGAATACAATATTATTTTTTTTTTTTTTTTTTTTTACGTTAATTTTTTGATCCCGATGCGCGAAGGGTGATGACGGAAAAATTCCAGATGAATTCTTTGAAGAAATTTTTACGGAAATCTCTTTAGCTCTCCGGAACGGTCTTACTTCATCCAGAGAAAAAGGCTTGCACCGTTCTCTCGATACATTGTATTATATCTTATGTGGTACGAACCGTGCGGAAGTTTTGTAAATTGGTCGCTTTGCTAGAACAAGGAGAATGTAGCGCGAGCGATGAATTTTAAGACAGGATACGTCGCACGTCCAGAGGCAAATCTAACCGAATTTATTCAAATCCCTATCGTTTTACCCTTCTCTAGCCGTAGGGCGGCAGCAATAAGTCACCGTCGTGGATGGTCTCTATGAATAATGCAACTTACGAGAAACTTTTTCCGCAGAACGTATAATATGGCACGATGCAGAGGAAAAAAACATAGATATATATTTCTGCAACCCTTTCAGAGGTCAAGCTTGTATACTACGGAAACAATGCTTTAAACAAATGATTTGTATAAAATGCTGGATTTTTTTTTTTCAAAAAAGAGAACGCGATATGTTTAAATATTCGTCCAGCTTTTATTACCGCGCTTTTAAAATATTTCGTAGGGAATACGAAACTATCTTAAATTCCGTGCGCTTTCTATTATCTACGGATTTCGTAAAAATTCATCTCTAAAAAAATATCGAATATTTTACAATGCTTTCTTAAATTTGGAACTCGAGGAGCAAATAAAATAAGAAAATTTCTTTCGATTGTATATTAACAGAATTTCAATTTTTAATCACAGAGTTAGTCGTAATTGCGAGCTGTTCCTTGGAGCAATTCCGGTATCGTCATCGCCGAAAGGATAAGAGGATAAACGCGTTATAGGGCAAAACAGGATGGGGAAGATTCGCTCATTGGCTGCCTTACAGTTGACATAGTTTCCCATCATAGCCGCACGATCGATACTATCACGCCGACATTGCGATTTTGCCTAAGATCATCGTCCCAATAAGCGTTTCGCGCCAACCACTACGTTTCAATCTTAATGGGCCATTGTCGATATGTAGTTTCGCGGTTCGCCGCGTATGATATGACTGATGTCTGGGCTTACCGTTAATGCCACGATAATATCGATCACGGACAGGGACGGTCTCATCAGGTCATTTCAAAGTGTCAAACGCACAGCGCAGATCTGTGCATTGTTGCGAGCTAACGAGAAAGTATCGATCACTGCTGTCAATCAGTATAGATCGCAAATTAAATCTCGACTAATCAATTCGAGCAAAGGATAGCTGAGCTTTTGTGAAAATGCTCTGATTTTGTTGAACTTTATGGTCTTCTTTATAAAGAGAAGATATATTCCAAAAAGATTGATGACTTTTTCGACGTATCATCTCACTATGTAAAATCTCTACTTCAAATCTTTTTATGCTATTCGGTTTGAAGGAGTAAATTTTAGTAGTTGCTAATTTTCATTTGTAATATTATCGTTACCAAATTTTTCGTAAATAAACTCAGAAATGTGAAAATAATGCGCACGAGGATGAGAGACGGAGAAATTGATAAATTAATTGATAATTTAATTCTTCTGAAAGCGTCACATAAATTATGCAAAGTAGAATGTAAATTTGTAAGAGTCATCGTATAATGAATGAGAAATATACGACAGGCGGTAAAATATCGCGCGAAGGCTTTAAATGCCACGAACTGACTGCGTCGTGAAGGAAACTCCATCCGCCGCGAAAGAGAATAAGAGCAAGAGACTGAGAGAGCCAAACTCACCGATACTCCGATCCCTCGCTCAGCTGTCTGACTGTAATAGGAAATTCGCTGGGTCCATGCGCTTTCAGAAGTTCCTGCAATCGCACGAGCCCCTCGTTGTTCTCGTAGATAATGGTGAAACTCTTCCAGCCCCAGGCCTTCACCAGATCGACGTACGCCTGAAAAGCGGGCAATCAATCACAAGCTGTGTTATTATTACACTGTTAACCTGCTAACCCGACTGTCTCAACCACTGCCTTAACATCTCTTTTACATCTCTCATCATATCATTTGACTATCTACATCGATTGCGATAATATGCTATTACACGCAAAAGTAATGAGTACGATAAATATCTCTCTCGTCAAAGAGTAATAATATTTTATATTTATTTTACATATTATTTATATAAAATATAATGTGTTGAAAAAAGGAAAAAAGGAAGAGTGAAAGAGAAAAAAAAAGGATGTGTATGTATATTATATTGTTGAATCTGTGTAACTGTAGCACGCGAATAAAAACTTAGGATATGAAAATTTGAAAAATGAAATGGAAAATTAAATATTATATTTAACATTTAATGTGAAAGCTAATTGAGATTTACTAGATACATTCATGCAAAATAACACGTTCATCTACGTTTATATAAAAAAAATATGTAAATTCGACACAAGCGTGAAAACTGTGTTTGCGCTTGCAGATCTATAGCTAGTAACAAATTGCATATTGAGATGAAATACAACGGTCCATTGGCAAGAAGAATTCGCGTACCGGATGTACATGTTTCGCGTGTTCCAAATTCCGTTAGAGTTTTGAATTACAATACGTTGCCGATGAAATGTCATCGGCGTTAGTTATAAATCGGAGCAGAGTTTGAATGCAGGTTCCATAGGCAAACATAGAAAATCATGGGACACTAGTTATGGTCAATGTTTCTTTCTGTGTTATTTATATGTCTTTTTTTTTTCGTTGCTTTCTCTGTTAGACTTATTTATATCGGAATAAGTTGATTGTTGGACACATTCTGTATTCTGGAAAGTCTCCGCGTTGTTAGTCGTAATGGCATATTTAAGACCATTTTCTTATCAAGGACTTACCATCGGCTCGAGCAACTTTCCTTAAAGTATCACGTAAATTTATGATCCTATTGGTTAGTATCGACTCTTTAATAATTATCATTACTAACGAAAGTCAGTAAAACAAGAAAACTTTATTTAAGAGGCTTTAAGAGCATATATTTTAATTTTGTATATATGAGAAGAAAACTATGTATTTTATACACACACTTTAAAACACATACCTTTATATACATATAGTATATTGTTATTTTACATGATTTAATTCATGTGTATTAATATTATATTTTCCCATGTATATAACAACATAAACGCAACAAAGAAAAATAACATCAATTGTATTTTAAAAGAGCCTTTTCTCTGCTGTATACTCCTTCCTGCTACACATTATATCACGATGCAACAGAGTGCCTTCTGCAAGAGTAGTTTGTAAGAGACTGCAACTTATTTTACCGCGCAGTAGAGCTCGTCTATAGCCCAGGCTTTTAACTGGGAAAACAACTATTACACAGTCGCGATGCTCTCCAATGGCCGAATCGAAGGCGAGCCGAGATGCTTTCACAGGAATTCACTTTGCTGGTAACGCACACTTCGCAGCCGCGCTTTTTCCGATAATCCGAATTCGCGCTATGAAAGGACGAATGTATATTTTCCAACCGGAAACCTTCGCCGTGGTTTTGCGCGCCATCCTCTTTCACTTTTTATCTTTTTATCTCTTTTTACGCGTACTTCCTCGCGCAAACTTCAAAATTTTATATTACCCACCGTCTCGAGATTTCACTTTGCTGCGCTTTTAGCGAAGGGAAACCAAGTATCTACTAGCTGCATAATATTCATCTTGGATAATTCCAGCCATTAGAACTATAACGTGAGGATGTCACGTTTCTTTACGTTCTTCACATCCTTAAATTAACTTTTAATTTCTATCTCGTCCGCGGATAAATTATTTCGCAAGCTTTGCCAGATGAATTCTGCGCGTCTGATTGCCTTGTTACATGCAGTATAACAAAATGCTAAATTTTCTTATTACGGATAAAAATATACAGAACACGAGGATAGTCGTGACTCTAGTGGTATGAAATTTATCTTCTTCATTTGAATGTATCATGATAAAAAAAATGAAAAAAATAAAATTTGATATTTGAAGATTTGGCTCACGATTTTATATCCTTATTTCTATTTGAATATCATATTTTTTATTTGTTTCTTGGATTCATAGTAAATTTTTTTCTCTACACAAAGGAAACATAAAACTTAACTTGTTTAAAAATTTCAAGAATAACAATAAAAAGAAGTTTATAGTCTCTTCGAGCTTAGTAGTAATAGATCATTCTTGCTAGCTCGTGTTTTATTTATGCTCGTATCCTTTATCGTATTTATATCGCGCACTTAGCATTACTAAGATCGAAAGTTCTAAATGTACAACATTAATAAGAGTGGATTACTTTGAAAGTGCTGTAAGTCCAACTTCGGAGCACGTTTAAGTGGGATGCGAATGGAAATTACTACGATGTACCTACTTTAGAAAGCAAGATATTCAAAACTTATCTTACTCCGCTTCCAAAATCAACTCATCCATGAAATTTATTACAGGTGCTAGGCGCGTGCGATGCTCCGATTTTGAAGATAATAATTTTATAATGTCGCGGATCGCTTCATCGTTGCTCGTTATTTTATGCGATGCAAGTTTATTAAAAAAAAAAGAAAGAAAAATATATACTATGCAGATTTCAATGACCATTGTATGTGTCATTTTTGTTCATTTTTTTTTACATGCTAAAACTGCCGACGGTGTGGTTATCGACCCCGTTACTTGTCCATTTGCGATGCTAACAGGCTCGGTTGTCATAGAAAGCGTAGACAGCGACTGCTGTCCGGCGAATAGCCAGGTCGCATTCATTAATAATATAGTGATTATATACTGTGAATTTTTGTCAAAGAGGGGAAATTTGCTGAATTTCGCAAATTACGCTTTTGAGCGTTTAACAGTACTCGGCAGAGTAATTTATAACAGTTTTTTGCTGAGAAAATATGACGGAATAAATATTTCGAGAAATTATGTATTCTATGTATTGGCAGTTTTAGTAAAATAAAAAAATAACTTATTGTTAGACGTTTCAGAATATATTAATTTTAATTTTATGAAATGTGTTTCAGCACGAGACCCGTTTTTATTTAAAAATTCATAATATCTAAAATTTCGTAATATCCAAACACGATTAAACTAGGTCGACAGTGTATCACACCGAAATAACGTTTGTTCAAACTCGTAGAATGACAAATGTAGCTTGTGGTTAGCTTTCTGAAATGTTAATGTCTTGTCCACATCCCTATTCCTAGCTACCACAAACAGGTTCTTGTGTTTGAACAACCATACGGCTATTGTTTTTCTTCTTTATTACATAATTTGCAAAATTGAATTAAAATTTAATGAAAATTTTCCATTAATATTCAATTAAATTAAATTAATATTAAATTAAATCGATACTTGATAAAAGAAACAGCAAAAACGTGCAACTATTTCAGTAAATTTTAAAGAGATAGTCTATAAGTTATTAAATAGAACGATTTATGGAAATTGAAAATGCACCGCTAAAAATATAATAGCGGCTTTACAGGAAACAGTTTCTAAGACTGTACATAAATTAACATCCGTTTTGTGTGATGTATTTCGGAGGTTTGCCGTTGGGTGAACAAAACAGCGCGCTTGAAATGTTTTCCACCTGTAGTGCGAAATTATCATCGGTTCAACAAGACCGATGTAATTTACACGACAGTCCAATTTCGGTAGCCTTCTCCCGTTTTTTGGCCGAAATGTTTCGGAAAGGGAATAAATCCGGTCGTTGTGTTCGGACAGTATTGATCATCGCCGTACACCCGTGCATCTTCCATAATCACGAGAGAGTTGGCGAATCTGATCACGACAACTATGCGTAGCGTGTCCGTCGCATATTCGCACGTGCCGACCAACCGGTACCTCTACAAATAGCGCAACCACCAGCCAGATTCTCTTGTTCGCCTCCGTCGTCTGTTTTGCGCATGTAATATATCACGACTGGATCGATGTTTAAATTACAGTCAGTGTAGTGCACATAAATTGCAGCTCGCGATGCTTGTAAAATATCTGAGTGTTTCGTAGCGCGGCTTGCGTGGCGAGGCTTGTGTGGCGATAATTTTGCCGGCCCCAATAATCAACGACTGCGCGAATCTGGTTTTCTCGTTCGGAAACTGGCTGGATTTTCCGAAGCTATATATTTCCGAAGCTGTTAATGAAAGATGTATTCGTTTACATGAATTTTTATATCATTATAATTAGTTATTAATTATTGTGTACTAATTATGCTTTCGCTATTTAATTATGACTAATGATTTATAAAGATGTTCAACATTAAAAAAAAAAAAATAAGAGAAAAGAAAAATAAAGAATTATCTTGTTTGATGATTTTGATAATTAATCTTCTTCTTGATCCGTTTAGAAACTGTGTTCACTTCTGTTTGAGCATTTCTGCATATTTGTATTCTTTAGAGAATTATAATATTATTTCTATCGTTGTACTATTATCGCATA
This sequence comes from Nylanderia fulva, assembly GCF_048542155.1. Taxonomy (NCBI): domain Eukaryota; kingdom Metazoa; phylum Arthropoda; class Insecta; order Hymenoptera; family Formicidae; genus Nylanderia; species Nylanderia fulva. The sequence goes on along the minus strand of NW_028190161.1, from coordinate 2,462,298 downwards.
ATTAAAAGTGTGAAATAATTTATTACACATGAATTAAATTATGAATAATATTTCTTAATTGCGGATAACATTGCTGCCTTTTTTAACGTAAATGAATTAATCTTTATGCAGAATTTATAATAGAATAGCTAAAAATTTAATAAGAAAATTAAAACCTATAATAATTAATTATATATTAATAAAAAAACTCCTATTAATCCTATATTTATTTTTTTTTAAATTAAAAAACATGAGGTTTATATAATTGTGATAAATTAAGTAAGATAATAATGTGTTAATATATTAAAAGAGCCACAGTATATAAATTGTTAAATTAACTCATTAACATATTATATATACATATTGTGTGTATACACATCTGATTATCATTTTAATCTTCGTTAATTTATTGTAATTTGATATAAATATTTATATCAATTTAACTATTTCTTATGCTTCTAAATTAGACATTAATTTATATTGCCTAATTTAATATAATTTAACTTAGATAATCTGTATCTGTAGGCATGGCTAGAAATCATTTATGAAATTCAAGTAACGAAAATGATAATTTTCACGAAAATGCTTTTCTCTCATTTGTAACACTCGATTAAAATTTTCGGTTGTTGCACAATCCATTGTATCAATATATCAAAGCTATGATTATTTTTCATTCCCAAGATTTCGATCGTTAACGTATGCCATCGCAAGGGTTTCGGAAAGCGATCAAGATGAGATATTCTGAAAGAAAGGTCGTCAAAATTACGTATTCACGGAACATGATACGGGCGTGTAGAAGCGCGCGGACCTCCACGACCCCGATGCAAATTGAGCGGAAATATTTCAGCGGTGAAATATTTAAGTCGCCGTACGCCTCGCCACGGTGGCTCTTATCATAGTATCGGAGTTCGCGCGTGACGTGAGATTTATCACGCCGTTACGTTGCCATTTCGAGCACGTTTGCGGTCGAGTACGTTACGCTTCACACGACGGTGACTATAACACGAGTTGATCCATTTCTCCTCTTACGTGCAAGTTCTTCTACATCTTTGGTCTATTATTTGAAAGAAATGCTCTTTGTGGAAAAAACATTTTTTTTAGTCAGACCATAGCTAAGGATTTTTGCAAATTAATATCTTTAATAGAATTAAATAAGCGTTATCCTTCAATTGATGTCAAATGCTTTTTAATTTAATAGAATTTCTGTACACATTAATAAAAATATGTCTCAATAATTAAGAAGGACAAAAGAAACAAGTGTATTTATGAAACTCTTTATATCAATATTATTGCTTTGAAAAAATGTGTAAATTAATAAAAAAACATTCGTAAAAAAATGCTGCTACTGGATAATTCATACATGTACATTTTTTCTATTGACGGATTTTTTGAATAAAATTGTAATAAAATATATTTCAACGGCACATTAATTATTACAGATATTTTTAATTTTTAAAATTAAAGGTAGAATAAACAAAAATTTGTAGTAATGAAAATTGAGTAAAGTAAATTTTGAGAATGTAAATGGAAAATATCTCTTATTAATTAGAAATAGCTTTTAACTAAATTCAATTATCGAGCTATTTGACATCAAGAATTAAAAAAAAAAATTTGACATGATCTTGTGCTTCAATTAGAAATTCATGAAAAAAATTCATCTCGTTAAAAGGGACCATGTATCAGGCACATCCTGTATACACGTGGATGCACATAAGGCGCGGATGTATGTATGTATACGCTTTTATCTCGTCGCGCGTGGATACGCATCTATAGTCGACGCTATGCGTTCATTATAGTACTGCTTATTATAATGAACAACGCGCTGATGCACGTTGGCTGCAAATTCGCGGATGCATTCTTTACTGAGAGCAGCGCTCAAAGCACGGAACAGCTTCTCTTCGTCGCATTTTTCAGATATTTTATACCGAGAACTGAAAAGTGTCAACTTACCCGGATTTACACAGATTAAGTGCAATTCGAGATGTGTCGCGTGATTTTTGACGAACTTGTATATAGTTGTATAGAGTTACATTTATGAAATGTTGTATTGAAAAAATGTCAATTTTATAGAATGTTATTGTAAAATATAAAAACATCTTTTGATGATCAACGTTACGTATCTTAGAAAAATAATTTTTGTATAGCACGTTTTTCTCGGAAATATATTATTACAAAATATTTTTGCGATCTTTTATATCAAATAGAAAATGTAAGAGTGGAAATCTGAAAATACGTATAGAAAAAAATAGTGTTATAATTCTTACTATTTAATGCATTCACATTTCGAGCTTTAAAATTTTGTAGATTTATTCACGACTTAAACACAGTTTTCTTTATACGCACATTCAATCCAAAGTTTTTAAACGTACTTTGCTCTTCCATTGAATTTTTGCGCGTATAAAGATCCTTGCTCTCTCATTGAGTTCTTGCACGCGTAAAATCTCCGCGTAAATTACGTACTTGATTAAAACGATTCTTATACAGAAATATACTTCCAGTTGTCGCAAAATGTATTTGCGACTTTTTATATCAAACAGTAGAGATATATATGGAAATCTAAAGACAAAGAAAAAAATTTGAAACATTGTAATACTAGTATTACAATTCTTACTATTTCATGCATTTCGAGTTTTAATTTCACGTCATACGTAGATTTTCTTCATTCGACTTAAACATGGTTTTTTTATACACGCGCGTTCAATCAAAAGTTTTTAAACGTGCTATGCTTTCACATTGAGTTTTTGCGCGCGCAAAGAGCTTTGCTCTCTCATTGAGTTCTTACGCGTGTAAGATCTATGTAAAATAGCAGTTACTCGTGGTAGCACGGCTAACGAACCACTTGCTGACGTACTCCTTGTAACAAGATCCCAAAAAGAGGAATGTACGTCTGTACTCGGAGCTCGTATGATTTTTCTAACCGGCTAGATCGTGTCTCCCTTTTGCTCTCCTTTCTCTCTTCTCAAGATGCTTTCCACGAGAGAGTTCCGCTCGTTCTTATTTCAGAATAAATCTCAAGAAATTTGTTTTGACGCGAGATTATATTCAGGCATTGTAGAGCGCTTAATGCATCCGCATAAGAATACCGCGTCTTAAATTGCACGAATAGGTAAACTGAAATGTGTGTTTTCATTTTACGAAAGATTGGACAAAAGAATGATTTCTCACCATGTGAACGAGAATTGTTATTTTTCTATTGAAAAATATCTCAGATTTTACGAAGCCCTCTTTCACCTACGGATTGGCAAAACTGTCATTTGATTTTCTTTTATAAAAATATCGAGATATTTAGGTTGACAATGAATAATAAGACTAAAAATCTAGATATTTTCACAAAGTTTCCAAGCTATAAATAATATACATATAATCTTATGAGTCAAATAGAATGTGAGCTAACAGAATTTTAGTTAAATCTAGAGAAATATATTTTTGTATTCAAAATCTGAAGAATGACACACATTCAATATATTCATTGAAGTCAATGTAAAATCAATGTAAAATCGACATAGAATCTGAAGATTCGGAAAGGCATGTAAAAGCTGGGGCATATATGTGTATATTTAGCACATTGTATTGCAATGTCATGATATTTAATCGAAATTATGAATAATGGACGAATAGTTTATGTATTAAATCATGCTGTTATGACCATCAATCAAATTTCGATACAGTCGATTACCATAATATATTATAAATGTGTGTTGATTGCGAAATTTACATATAGAATACACAATTGGCATTAATCTCGAGCGTGAGAAACCGCTTTCAATTTTGGTTTTGCGTTATTACGCTCTAAACCGTTCATCGATTACTTTCGAATGCTTCAGATAATAAATGCGTGATCAATCGACTTCTCTCAAATTTTCATCATGCTGTTGTGCAAAATATTTATATACAATCTACCAATGATGAGTATTGGAAAGAAAAATTTTAAAATCATTGTTTCTCTGGAATATTGCGATATTTATCGTATACAATCAAGAAATAATTGATGCTTGGATCATCGTTTTCTCTGTATCATGATGATCGAATTTTAATCCTTTACGTTTTAGATTATATCTATTTTTCAAAATAATATAGCCTCTCCCATTTCTTGTTATATTACAGTACCGTTTTATATTAATACTTATCTCATCAACATATAATTTTAATACCAGTTTAATTTCCGAATTGCTTTATAGTGCTTTTATTACACATCGTTTAATATTAATTATATAGAATATTGTTTCATGCGCAAGAGTAATTTAGAAATAACATTTTAAATTAAGCTAAAGCTATATTAAATGTTAAAGGACTGCATCATATGTATTTTCTGTAAATGTAAATTATTAATTATTAAATTTTCTATTGTATTGTATGAATATAACAAGAATAAATTTTTAGCATAATTAGCACATAATTTAATTCTATATATAAAACACCAACTATTATTTTAATCTATTGCCTCAGAGCAATCTGCCAATTCATCGTACTTAATATTGAATATTAAATTGAATGAAAAAATGTAATTGTCACGAATAAATTGAAAAGAGCAATTAGCGTGATTAAATCCAAGTTCCAGGGGAAATTGAAGTTTTGCTCAGCATCTTACGTCTATTGCCTGTATCTCTACCCTTATCGTCTCTTGCGTCCTACACCGAGAGTTCGAGTTTTATCGGCTTTCCGGAAATAATAAGTTAGTAAGATTAGTGGTTGTCGATTATCATCTTGTAATTGCATTTTAATTCGACGTGGCAATTGCCTCAAGGGACTGAAATTTTTTACCTCCGACAAAAAGCAAAATTTCCTGCTTACTTAGCTATATGTATATTTTGCGATAGTAATTTTTTCATATCTCACTTCTATATAATCTATGCATAATATGCATACAAAAACTGCAAATAGAAATCAAAAATAAGATAACAAATATATTTGTCATAATGTTAGCTGTATTATCTATAATTTGTTTTCAAAACAAAAAATCCACATGGGACATTAAACGTGTTAAACTTGCATCATAGTTGACACAGATGCTTCTGACTTTAATGCAATTTGTGAAATCATGTACCGCATTATTACCATACCGTTACATTGGATTTATATGTAAAAGCAAATTGCAGTCGATGCCGATGCTAATATTTGAATGCGTTACATTATGTCGGGAAATTGCGAGTTGATTTATTGTTCATAATGCAACAGTAAAGAGAGAAAAAGAGGAGAGAGAGAGAGGGAAAGTGAAAGAGACATATATATATATATATTAGAAATAAAACTGTCTTCATAAGAACACGAATTTGCATTGGCAATATTAGTTAATTACACTCGGCGATACTTCAAACGAATTTCTATTAAATTTCGACACAATGTATGCACACAGAATCTAATGCAATCGCTATATTGGCCTTCTTGCTCGATTGAAATTTCAATTGGTTCGAATTTCATAACGTGCGCAGCTTAGTGACAACAAATAAACCTACTTCTACTGTAATAATTTTCGTTGCATTAATATGTATAGAGACAGCGCTTATAACAGCAGTTTCAAACAGCAGTGTATGATGACACAAATTAATTAACATTTTATTAACAATTTTCTTAATTTTCTCAATAACATCGCGTTGTCCCTATTGGCCAATATATATATATATGTTAGGTATTAATTAACAATGTTTAATAAAATTTCTAACGATATATAAATGTACGTAAGAAATTAAAAGGTTCAGAACACAAAATATAAATTCTTCGATCGTTCGTCTAAATTCAATATATAAAACAACAAAGATTGTTGATCAATATATAAATAATAAACTCTGATTACACATTAGTAATCATAAATATTGAATAAATAATTGAAATAAAACAATGTCACATATAATGTTATTACGTGTAATAAGAATTTCCTTCTAATCTAAGACAGAATACTATTCGGAAAGTATCCTCTCATTCGATTCTCTGGAACGTCAGTAGCGATGAATGCACTTTGCATTCTCCGCGACGATTCATTTCTCCGCGTCTTGACTCGATAGTGAAGTTTTCGAAATGCATTAGAAGAAAGAGAGGGTGAGAGAAAGAAAGAAAGAGAGAGAGAGAGAGCGAAAATCGAAGGAAAAGCGTCGCTCTTAATTCCGCTTCTAATAGAATTCCGTTTAATGCATTCGTAAATAATGCATTCTCGAGTCCGCGAAGCTTTCAAATGCACCGTCCCAAGCTCCGGTGTTTCAGACTCTGATACTGTCACACCGTTGACATTAAAATGGCTGAGAACCGCGAGAAGGTGAGGATGTCGATTACGAGCGATGAAACTCGTAGCAACAAGCGGCTTAAGTCGCCGCGAAAACACGAATAATCCCCCGACGGACATTCAATACAAAGAGGGTTGTTGCATTATCCTCCTCTATTTCTCTTCCTCTTTGTCACTCTTTCTCGATTACGTTCGTTCTCTCTCATGAGATTATGTCTGACATGTTAGACGTTACGAAATTATTCACTTCCGACGTAATACGATCGCTTTATTCGACGGTACCATATTCTACGACCGCATTTTCCTTGTACGATATTGCGTCTACATTTCTTGACGGTCCTTTCTGGTCGCTTCAATAAAGAGCATCGTCCCGTTTTCTCTCCCTTTCTCTCTTTAGAAATAATGCCCGCAATATACAGCGAATGAGTTTCGCCGAAGATTGATCTCGTCATCTTATTATTATGCAGACGTAAGTAACTTGAATAAATTTGTCATACGTGTTATTTTAGCTTTCGTAATTCTCTAATTTCAGAGAAAATATTTCGGATTTAGATTGATTTCAACCGTGAATAAATTAAGAAGAAATATTAATGATAAAACAAAGTTAAAATTAGTATAAAAATGCAAAAATATAATACGCTCCATAAATAACAAAAATTTTTCATATGTGTTATTTCAGCTTTCGTAATTCTCTTTAATTTCGGAGAAAATATTTTGGATTTAGATTGATTTCAATCGTGAATAAATAAGGAAAAAAAATGTTAATAATAAAACAAGGTTAAAATTAGTATAAAAATGCAAAAATATAATACGCTCCATCAATAACATTTTTCATATGTGTTATTTTAGCTTTCGTAATTCTCTCTCATTTCAGAGAAAATATTTCGGATTTAGATTGATTTCAACCGTGAATAAATTAAGAAAAAAAATATTAATGATAAAACAAAGTTAAAATTAGTATATAAATGCAAAAATATAATACGCTCCATAAATAACAAAAAATTTTCATATGTGTTATTTTAGCTTTCGTAATTCTCTCTAATTTCGGAGAAAATATTTCGGATTTAGATTGATTTCAATCGTGAATAAATTAAGAAAAAAAATATTAATGATAAAACAAAGTTAAAATTAGTATATAAATGCAAAAATATAATACGCTCCATAAATAACAAAAAATTTTCATATGTGTTATTTTAGCTTTCGTAATTCTCTCTAATTTCGGAGAAAATATTTCGGATTTAGATTGATTTCAATCGTGAATAAATAAGGAAAAAATGTTAATAATAAAACAAGGTTAAAATTAGTATAAAAATGCAAAAATATAATACGCTCCATCAATAACATTTTTCATGTGTTATTTTAGCTTTCGTAATTCTCTCTAATTTCGGAGAAAATATTTCGGATTTAGATGAATTTCAATCGTGAATAAACTAAAAAAAGAAAAATGCTAATAATAGAACAAAGTTAAAATTAGTATAAAAATATAAAAATATAATATGCTTCATTAATAACAGCTTAAAATGAGATTATCAACGATATACATTTAAGAAAGATACTTTTTCTAGAAAGCATTTCGATCTTTATCGCGAATCGGATGTCGAACGAACCCAAAGAATTTAAGATTTGAGAAAAGTTAAGGGCAACTCGTCTGCACGATTGAACTGATTAGCTCGGAGCTCGCGAACTTGATCGTTATCTCGATCAAACCAGACGAGGGAGAGGCGCTCATCAGCCGTCAGAAACGAATACGCGGGAATGCAATCCATTTACTCCTGACACCCTCTCTATCTCGATGGAGTGGAAAAGAAAAGACGGCGGAAGCGGAAGATGCGGTCGGCCAAACGAGCGCGAAGAAAACCTTACGAAAAAGGAAACGGACGTAAATAGTTAATCGGCGAGATGCCAAGGAAGAGGATGCAATCGGCTTTCGATCGCGTCGGCTCTACGTGCCTTCGGTTTCGTTGAATAGCGTTGATTAGTAACCGCTTCCGGAAAAATAAACCCAATATGGCTCCGCGAATTCTTTGCTCCTCAATGGCGCCTAAAAGCCAAGCAAGAGAAAAGCGACGGGAAAGCGATAGCATATGCTGAGAGATTCTCTACAGTTAGCCGTGAATGCCGCACGAGCAGAATCGAGTACGTACTTATCGTCGATGATCTGTTTAAGTGATGGCGATCAAGTGCGACTTGAATAGCGAATGAAATTGCGGCCGTTTCTGAATGTAATAAAGTGTGATATTGTCGTAAACTCTGTTTAAATTAATAAAAAAATGTGATCACAAGAATAATTTTATTTATGTTGCATTTCAATTTATTGCGAATTGTACAAAATATAATTAAAAAAGAAATTAATTGTAAATTTATATTGAGATTAAATTGAATATTAAACAATTAAAAATAATAATAAATTCCATTTTTATCAGTTACTTAATCTCATTAAAAACAAATGGGTAAATTTCAGAAATTTGTTCATAAATTTCAAATATTTCCATCATTAAATTGTAAAACGTTTTTATACACATAATATAATAACTGGAGAGAAATGCAGTTAGAAAAATATAATTACAAAATATTTCCTTAAAACTCTTGAATGTTCCAAACTGAATCTGCTGATGATGTCAATATTGTAAATTGGATGAAATGTGGCATGATAAAACGTAATGAGTAAAAGGCTCGATTAGGATAGGAAGCGGCACAAATTGGATTACAACAGTAACATAATGGTTGATTCAACCGATTCGTATATATTGCGACTATTGGTCTGACGATCATCGCAGCATAGAAATCGGTCCATTATCAACCAGGAACAAGATCGTTAAATCATTGCCGCTACCGCGGCAATTGCGCCTCTCGAGGTTCATCAATACCAACATATCGTTTGCTATATCATCATAATTGGATACCTTATGATCGAAATGACCAATATTATTTTGTGATTTGAAGTTTGAAAGAAGGATCTTTCAAGCTTCAAATTTGTTCGTAATGTACAGAATAATTTTAGTTGTAGAGAATTTTTTAAAAATATGCATTAAATATGATACATTGAAAATGTTTTTAACATTTATTCCACATCCACATAATTCATATAATCCATATAATAATTAATTAGTGACATTTTAACAACTGAAAAATTTAGGCGAAACAACAAGCAATCGCTAATTGATGCATCTTGTAATAATCAGAAGATATCCACAATGGTTATAATGATCAATAAGGCTCCACATATGTGTATATAATGTTTTATATATGTTTATATATACTTTTTATATGATACATGTATCTATAAATTCATATAAAAATAAGACATTGATGATTCCAAGTCGAAAATGCTAATACAGATGTATAATTTCGATAATTCCATTTATTTCTCAAGATTATATAAGATAATAAAGAAAATACTTATTTCTTTTTCTTGTCGCGTTTTATTCATTATTAAAAAAGATATTAGGAGAGAGCGAGAATTCGACAAGTTTGTAAGGCATTTCTTTGATAGCTTACAAAGAGTTATTTTATTTCACGAGATTCACACAGAACACAGAACAGAAGAAGCAGTTCACGTTCGTGCAGGAATGCGAATCGAAATACCTGACAATTCGATTTCAACACGGACAATACGAGCTGTTCTAAAGCTCAAAGCGAGATTGGATAGATTCGTCTTCGCGTTTGAATACGTTAATTAAAGCGTCACGATTAGAAACATTTCAACGTGATAGAGCAGTCACGAAATATGTCGCTTTTTATTTGTATATTGAAGTATTGTTATTTTTTTTACAAATCAAAACGTTTGTATGTAAAATACGAAATAAGAAAAAAAAAGAAAAGTAAAAGTAATATTTTACGCATTGCGCGCACAATGTGTCATTTTTATCCTGAAAATAATAAAATTCGTTCAACTACTGTCCATTACTCATTTAATTCGTACAGTTAAATATTTGAAACAAAATAATAATTAGTCTTCTTTCTTTGAATCTTACATCAAAATAATTTATTCCGCAATGTCAATTAAAAATATATATATAAAAAAAAATTAGATTTTTGTTTGATTAAAATAAAAACGTTTGTTGCAATACAGTTGCCGTATTTAAATTATTAAAAAAAAAAAGATTTGAGTTTATTAACAGACAAATTATGATTTGCAAACGTTTGAAAGTACTTTAATGCATTCAACATTTCATTTCAGTTGATATTTCTCGCAGATTGCGCAGTTATTCTTTTAACTTTGTCATTATCTGGAATAATGTGCCGTTTGCGTTAGTACAATAATTTGTTATTCTGCGTAGAGCCACGGTGCAAAGAGGATGTGAAACTTATCCCCGCAGCTCGTATGCTCGATGCGAATCAAAGAAACTCACTGCAACGCGACTGCACTTCCTTTTTTGCTCCATTTTTCCCATCAGTTCTCTGCAATCGCCTTCGGTTCCTTTGAACCGCGCATAAGATGGTACCAGAAAGTAAAATATTTCCGTCGTCGGGGTTGACTGAATGAGGCTGTCGCTCGTTTGACGGAATCGACGCCAACATTTCTCCACACCTTTGCTGTCCTTTTTTCAATTTTCCTTTCCCTCCGTCCTCGAGTACTCTAATCAGAACGCCGTTGCTCTCCTAGCGAATTTTGCATTTTTGCCGTGTTGGAAGTGGCAGGACTTTGCCGAGAGGAAAAGAACTCGAGTAAGGGAAAACCAACTCCGTTCCAACACCGTGAAATAACTGACGACACGTAAGCTACTTCCCTACTGGATTCAGAATGGAAACGCGAAACTGAGGAAACCTGATGTTTATCGCCTTCTGAACACGAAGACTTATTAAATATCCTCTAGTTTTTTTTGTGATTTTCAATTTTCCGCGCACAATAAAATGTGAACATTGGATTTTGCAGAAAAAAATCGAGCTTTATTATAAATCTTTTGCTTAAGTCGTATATGCAACTTTTTGATCCAATTGTCAATGTGCATAAATACAGATAGATATAATTAAGTTTAATATAACAAAATCTATGTAACGGATTATTTTTGTATGTCTCTTCAAATGCATACAAATTTATCTTCTACTGGATTTATATTCTATTCGTTTTGCGTGCGTATACAAATATAAATTGCTATACATTTAATATTCTTAGAAGCGAGAGAAATAAAAAAAAAATAATCTCTATGTTTTTTAAACAGATATGGATATTAAGAAAAAGTAAAAAGAGATGAATACATTCGTATTATGTATAAATATTGATTTATTATTTTACGTAATATTTATATATCTACTATTGTCTTCGTACGGATATTTGCATATTCCAATATTTTATAAACATACACGAATTATAAAATTTATCACAGTAAATAATAAAACGTTTGCGTGAAATAAATAATGTCGAGTAATTAGAGTTATCGATCGCGCGAGTTTATTGGCAACACTAGATATAGGTGATTTCTAACGAATGCTCCAAGTTCAATGATGCGACACATGAGCGAATTCTAATTGAAATTCTTACTCTGACAGGATAAAGAGAGAGAGATAAAAAAGAAAGGAAGCAAGAGGAAAGGTCGGATAACTTGAGGTATGCGATGGCTTTTAAATTGTGCTCTCTGTGCACCGATTGAAAGCTCTTTGATCGGCAATGTCAAAGTCAATGTGCGCGACCGTAAATTATTATCTATCAATATTTCAACTGAAAAATCTATAAAAGTCTCTTCGGGTTATCTGTCAAGCAAAAATAAATACCGATTTGCCGATCTCGTTTTATTTAAGAATTGAGTTTTTTTCTAGTTAGTTTAATATAAAACTATACAATACTGTATATAATATAAAAGTGAGATTTTTCTTTCTTCCAATTTATTATTAGATACATACGTAAGACATAAATAAAAGTCTTCGAACGCATATGTCAGAAGAAAATTTCATTTTCGCTGCCTTTCACGCTTCTCTTTGGTGAATTTTTACGCGTTTGGTTTGCCCGATAGATTTATTGACTTTCTCAATGTTCTCTCGTTTGAAGCATAAAGTATCTCGGATATTTATTTACGGTTAACGTTCACGAAATTCCCTGAAGATAAAGGAAACTCAATGGTGGGCGATGAGCAGGATTCCCATTACATTTTATACAGGGAATAAATAAAACGCTTTTCGGGAGGACAAATCTAGTGGTAAATATTGAGAAAAGACGCGTGAGAGAGAGAGAACGAGCGAGAAGGAAAGGAAGCACAATGTCGCAAGATGCGAGTGTTCGCGAGTCGCAAATATTGGGAAAAGGAAAAGAGCTGCGAGGATTCATAAAACAACAAGCTGAGAGAAAAGTGTGGAGAAAAAGGGAGAGAAGTCTCGTTAACCCGAAAGCTCGAGAGGTACACAAATCCTGCGACTGAGGCTTTCAGCCGCATTCTTTCCCGGGAGAACTTTGAGCTTATTAAGGGAAATTTAGAAAGTTTCAGTTCTTTTACGTTAAGTTTAGAAACTGTCGCATTGTGAGCACAGCATCCAATGCAACTAGATATAGCTGCAAATGCAACGCAGTGGTCGAGAAAGCAATTCAAGCCGCGCTGCGGCTTGATGAAAACGCACGGCTAAAGCGAAAACTGAAATAGTTTCTTTTGCTTCAACGTAATTCAAATAGTGCTTGATTTTACCAATAGCTATGTTTTTGGTTAACCAGTAAAAAAGGATATATACACAGGCAAAAATTAAAAAAAATATTTGTACTAGTAAAATATTAAACCTCTTTGAAATATAGTTTCATCAATCATACTATATTTTTATCAAACCATTTATGATCCTGAAATTTGAGAAATAATATATTTCTTCATCTTTATCGAGAGTTTAATTCTCCTGAGTTTCGTTGTATTTCCTTTTGATCCCAATTAATTAAACAATTACAATTAAATAATTACACTTAATTAAATGCAGCATAAAATGCCGAGCAAATTATGAAATGTTTAATACCATCCTGATTTAGAGATTCGACCGTTTAATTAATCCCACGACATAAAAAAGCGATATTTGTTTGTCGACGAAAGCGAGATGGAACAGTTTTACGAGGGGCAAGAAATTCGTGAAACCGAGGAGAGAGAGAGAGAGAAAGGCCACGGAGGCAGATTTTCTGCGGCAGTTGTCGCTTTAATGAGGCTATTATTCCCCAAGTTTGTATACGTACCTTAGACAAAGTAGTAGGGTGAGGATAGAGGTTGACGAGGCAGCTCTGTCGTCTAAGCCGGTAGTCCCAGCGTGTCTCCAAGTGCGGAATTTCCATGGTGTCGCAAATGCTCTGCACGTGAGACGCCGTGTGCGCGCTCTGCGGTCCAAAAATCGCTGCTACACCATTTCGTAGCAAATGGCACACTGCAATAGACGAGAGAACGCGGGTTAATAACAATTGTCGCGCAGGAAATACGTCAGATTTTTTCTCTTATTTTTTTTCTCGAGAGAGATCTCCAGTCATCATTTTCGTTCAGTTTGGCAATGATTCATATTAGCAACATTTTTTAAATTAAATATACAACAATAAAAAACGACTATGAGAGCTATTAATAAAAAAATATCTCCGCAGAAAAGTTTTATTCGCAAAGTATATAATTATAATAATATATTTAATGCTTTTCTCCTCTGTAATACAGAATGTGTGTCTTCGTGTAGATATATAGGCGCATTTGTAAATACATACATATATATATTGCGCAAACTGAAATTGGGAGATAGGCAGGTAGCATCGTTATGTGGATCGATTAATTAGCCAGCTCGCTTCTATTATCATAATGTACATGTAGATGTGAGCGTATAACACGCTGATACGCGAGCAAGATAAGCATGACGTGAACGCCGGCGGCAGCGTACTGTGATGTTAAACTGAACGAAACGGGATGACCTGTTCCATCATAATATATCGATCATACCATCGTTAACTAATGTGATTAGGGTCGTTTCATCACATTGACAACACACTGTCCGTATCATATGGAGCCTGTTATCGATTAATCATCGCAACTCACACGCGAACTTAGTCGCGCTCAATGCAACACCGCGTGTGCAGCTTGTCGGACGATCTTCCGGACTTACGAGTTCTCTCTACCCCTAGATCGTGATAAACGATGAGATATCACCGGAACATTCGCCAGGATCTTGTTGTCCACCAGAATCTTTCGCCGACAATGGCATAACTCCCCCGATCAATCTCACCCATTCACTCCCAATTTCATTTGCCGAATAAATGTTTTTATTACCATTCGTCCCTTGGTTCTTCGCTCTCGCGTTACATCCCACGTATATCCTCTCACAACTCTTTCCTCACTCCCGCAACAATAAATCACCAGTGGTGAGCCAAGCATTCACTCGACGGCGTCAACTCTCCCTGTCTTTCTCGCGTTCAAGCCCGTTTCCGAATTCGTTTCTTCTCATTCGCGTGTGTTTCTCGTGCTGGAAAAACGATGTTTCTCATCTCTGCGGATATCCGCGCGCTTGTGAGTTTCATCCTTTTCAATTACGCTTTCGCCGCCCGATTGTCTTGACGATTTCTCAGACTCGTCATCTTCGTCAACGATGTGATTCCCGAGGTATATATATATATATATATATCCGTCGAGTCGATCGCGGATAAGTTATAATGAGAATTTTTCGCTCGCGGAATGGAAGCGTCTCTCGATAATCGCGAACTTCGGATAAACTTTGGAAGAAAATTGTCTCCGCGCGCATCGCGTCGAGCACTTGGCAGAAGATTGCTTTGAAACTCGTTTATGATATTTTTCATTAATAAAGAAGAAAAAAATGTTTCGTCGCGTCGTATCTAGAGATCGTTAGATACAGCGAAAATTACCCGAAAGGTCGTTCCGTCTAACGGCGAATATCGCGAGTGTGCCGATGGCGATATGCTTGTTCCTCCTCATTAAATCGGTATATTTTGCGTGGCTGCTGCCATTTATTTTTACTCACACTAGTAATTAAATTCTGCGACATGGACACAAGCCATCCTAACGAACTGACATTAATTTCTCTCGTCTTTCTCGTTTACGATTTGCGTGCGTGCGTGTGCGTGTGTGTGTGAACCGCGATAATTTTCCCCTTTTCCAGCAAATACAACGTAAAAAGAACAAACTTTGAAATTATAATCGGCTCGTAATCTCCAGTTTAATATCGCTATTAATCTCTTTTATTCATTTCTATTTTATTAATTACACAGTAATTATCGATTATTTCTAAAGCTACTAGTCTCTTTTTTTGTAGAGTTCTATAATTCTTACATCCCTATATTTATGAAAGAAAAGGAGGTGATGGAATTAATAAAAAATAATGAACAGTATATACAAGAAGCTAGGCTGTGTATTTATTTGACAAAATTAAGATTCGACTTCAAACAAGAGCAATGTTATTAAGCTTATTAGCATATTAATTTAGCTTATTAGCACATTTTTTTTTATTTTTGGAATCCTTGTACATTATAATATTTTAATGACAATACGAGATCACACGTAGCAAAATGTCGATTTTAACTGTAAAACCAAAAGTTAGAATTAGAGATTAAAAACTAGAACTCACTAACAGACTTACGAAATAATGATCACAATTAAATCTACTTGACAAAGATTATAATAAATTCCTATTTTCTACTCACAGTCAAACCTTAATCGCATAAATCTCTCTTTACTAATTGTAAGCCGAAATTAGCTCTAAATCGGACAACGAATCCAGAAAACACGCGCGAATTTATTTCCATCAACGCAAAATGTACATTAATGACATCATCTTGTTTTCTAAAAATTTGATTAAAACGCTGTATAAAGCATCGAATCGCACAGGCAAGCTGTATAAAAGCAAGTTATCATCAGGTAGGAGCGACAGCTTTAATCCGGAGCTACCTTTTGATCATTTATTCCGAGCAAAAAGCGTCTAATGTCTCTCGTATAAAACACGCGCATACGCACAGAGGTTGTTTCATCCTAACGAAAGGGTTGAGAAAAGGGTGATTGTGTGTATATACGTGCTTCATCTGCGTGCACCTTACCGCACTCGGAATTTCTATAATCGTTCGGCAAAGTCGACTTGCACGAGCACAGAAGCCTCAAAGTAATACCCGGACAACGCTGGCGGCGTTTTAAGGTTGAAATATGATATGCGCTATATTGAAATTCCGGATGCAATTTTGTCGGACTGGCCCCGGGGGCGATCTGCGAACGGCCATTCATATATCGGTATGTATCGAGAATTCGGATTTTTTCTTTTTCTCCGTCCTTCCATCTTTTTTTTTTTTTCTTTCGGTTCATCGTAGCGCGCCGGAGGTCTCGAGCATCTCTTTTTCGAGATGGACCTGGAAATCAATTGAAACTGCATTGTGGCCCAGAAGCAATACGCGCGCTCGTCTTTCGCTGGCTTTGAGAAGCAGTTAAGTGGGGTGATGTGTGCACAGGAGTCGGGGAAAAATTGTTTACGTCGTCGATGGTGGTTATCAATTCGCCAGAGATAACGCAAGCGAGGACTGAGGCATCAGTAAATCGTATAATGCGCTTTTTCCGTATAAAACGCGCGCGTATAGGCTGATATTTTATACGGCGCAATACTCCGTTATAGTCAAATCCCCCATTAGAATTTCACTCCAATATCTACAAAAAATTTATCCTAATTATTTCAATGCATTTTGGAGAAGCGTAAATTTATAATAATATTTTTATCCATTCAATATATTTAGGGATTATAAGATGATTTAAATTCATGTTTATGATAGAAGAGAGTTAAAACACAATAATTTCAAACATTATAGCAATTGCTCAAACATAAGTCATATCATTCTCAATGACCAATTATGTCGTTGTATTAAGAGAAAAAAGAGACACACTTATGACAGCAAAATATATGCAATATATTTTTTAAAATTTAAATAGCATGATAAACGATATATGAATTGCAGAAAAAAAATGAGATATAAGATATATAAATAAAAAATATTTATATCACAAAAATACTGATAAAATACTAAATTATAAAAATAAACATATTATAAAACAAAAGAGTATAATATAATTTAAATGTAAAGTTTATAATAAAAAATATATATATATATATAGTTAATTGAAAAATGAATCAAAATAAAATAAATATGATGGAGCTATTATATTCTTTCACATGATGTGTATGTTGTAAATTTATTATATAATAATATATATCAATACGCTTTTCATTTTGATTACACAAATGTTACGCGTCATCGATTGCATTGCTGCGTGCAATGAACCGTTCAGGATGGAACAAAAAAATCATTTACACTGTAGTAATTGCTCCCCTCGTTTTATATTGTATTTAATATGACAGCGGAAATATGGGAATTTTGCCAATTCACGTAACGTGGAATATTTCATCATTTTCGTGTATTCGTGAGATATACATACATATAATATAATACTACACGTCAGTGAAATGCATTGCAATCGTTCTTGACATAGTCGCTTGACCTTTCTACCTTCCTTCGTCAACATGAATCTGCATCTTCAGGCTCTTACTAGAGATGTCGGTGCGCCCATATAAACCGCGCTCGCTCTCTTCTCCGCGTTATAGACATTTCAGACACAAGTCTAGTTCATACAGACAGGTAGCTAGCTGGATGTATAATGTAGGTGCAACGGAGTCGACGTGGCGTTCAGTTGCCCCGGTTGTATCATAGTGTCCTGGCTTTACCCGCAGATAGGATTATCGCTCGGTAATATATCAAAGCCAGTTGGCGAGCGATCTCAACATCGAGTAATATCTAATTCCGTGGTCCTCTCTTCCTCCTTTCCAGAGTCCTTCTACGCGAACCTTAATCGTGCTCGTTCTCTCATTGCTGACTGTAATTTCATCCTTTACCTCTATACCGTTAACGAGTGTCACGACGATAATACTCAAAATTAATTTCTTTTTTTTTTTATTAGAGTGATACAATTCTTATGTGCACGGTTTTAATTTAAAAAGTATAAAAATTATTTGAGAACATTTAAATTCTTGATTACAATTGTTATAAGTAAAAACATGATATTTTTAATATTCCGCATGCAAGCGCGTGTGTGTAAAAGTATTTTTTATGCATTTCTTAGAAGATAAGAATATGCATAAAAAAATTTTATTATTTTTTTTTTAATATTTCATTACTAATCGCGCAATTAAAAAACGTAATACTTCTTTGGCTAGTATATAATGTAAAAATTTTCTTAAAATATTATATGTATACATATATGCTTGCCCCCTCTCTTCTCTTTCTTATTTTTCTTGCCATTTCCTCGGCATTGCACAGTCGAAATTTTTACTTCCTGTCCTCAGGAAAGTGATATGTTTCTATTCTCTCGGGGCTTTTCCCCGTCGGCTTCACTCGAGTATTTCAGTACGTCTGGTGGCCGCAAACCGTAATTCCCCGTTCTCGTTCCTTCCTCTTCGAAGGAAGAGAGGGTTTCTTTTTCTTTCTCTCGTGCTCGTTCCTTATTCAAGATTAGGGCACTCGATAGCGCAAGAGTGCATTGCGCATGCTTTCTCTTTGCTCCCTTTTTATCCGCGGATTTATATTCTCAATCCGGCTCCGCGGGCACATATCTGCCTTTAATTCTTATTTCGCGGATAACAGGAATTCCGATTTGCGAGTTGGAGGTTGGCTTCGGCGCGCGACTTAGCCGGCGAAATCCAGCAGATTTCGTGGTACGCCGACGAAATACGAAACAGTCCGGTCCGCGCTGATTCTCGAGATAACTCGAAAGATTTCTGGAGTTCGCACCCTCGCCCTTCGTAAACTCGCTTATCGCACGACTACCTATCACCGATAAGACCGCGAGAGAAGTCAAGACGCACGGATATCGGTTACCGTCGCGGTTAATAGGATATACTGTTTTACGAGTCGGCACCTCGGGACATTTATAGCTTCTATTAAATTCTATCGAGCTCTCTATTGAATTCTCGTCGACTACTTGTTGAGAACGAAAAGTTTAGCTCGCACGCGATCATTTCCACGAGATGTGCGTTGACATTGAGATCAGCCCCACTTTCAAACAGTATCGATATCTTCTCATTGATTCTTGTGACGAATATGATCTGCCAATTTCATGTATTTTAATTTCACGTCAGAATTGAGTGTTTTATCTCTTCTGATTATTTTCATATAACTGGGTTTAATATAATTATAAATAATTGGAAAGAAAGAAAGATAATTGTGCTAGCAAGGACTCTCGCGGTTATTCGAGCAATTTCTATAATCAAATCAATCCATTTGACAAATGATAGAGATTTCTCGATCTAAGCTGTTCGAGTGAATCGAGCGGAGTCAAATCGTTCCTCTTAACGGCGAGAAATTCGCAACCTAATCGACCGCTTTAGATTATCCTGTCCCTTAACTCGGATCATTTAAGAGTGATCAGCGCGAAATGATCATTAAATCCGACTGAGCAAAGCGGACCGAGCAAACTGATCGTCTTTTTTATCCATGTCCTGAAATCTAACGCGCGTGCTGATTTGTACCCGTCGATTTGACGAGAAGCGGCAGGATTATGTTAATTCCGCTTGTCACCGATCGCGAATGCTACGTTAGATGCTGCACATCCACCACATCCTGTCGGATAGGCAAAGAAGAAAAAGCACGGTGTAGAGACACATGGGGAAGGAAACTGCGAAGCTTGTGAGAGTGATTTTAATCCCTTCGCAATGAGGGCCGAATTGTCCTTTAATCTTCCTAATGCCGTCCTTCGGGGAAACTAACTGCTACACCCAAGAGCGAGAGAAACTCCCTAGTTGGGAATGAATCTTTTCTTACGTGAAATCCAACTGTCCGTTCTTCCAACTGAAACCCGTCCATCACGCGCGCGATCGTGATTTCAGCTCGCCGTAAAACTGAAAAATCTCCGATTCACTTTTTGCTGCCGTAAATAGATTATTCTGTTCTTGTCACGTGCGAGTAGAATTTTTTTCGTCATGTAAATGTAGTATATCTGACGGATATTCAGAAAAAGCAATATCTATTTGATTAAAAAAATATGTATGTCGAGTCTTTATTAATCAAACTACATAAATAAAGAAAATCCGTTTAATAATTGAAACGTTCCACTTTTTACAACATTGTAAATCATCGCGCAAGAATTTTTAATTATTTGTTCGTATTTAAAATTTTTTTTTTCCAGCGAGCTAATTTTTATTTTAAGTCATATTCTGTACTTCTCATAATTAAATACAAAATATAATATTATGATTTTCTTGAATTTACTGAAAATTTCACATTAATTGGAGATTCCAACAGAGGTTTTTAGCACCATCGTCGGAATATCCGAAAGTCAAATGCGCGCAATTCTTCCACGAACATTGGGGATGACTTTGGCAAGGGGGATTTATGTTTATCACCGATCGACGAACGAGCGAACGCGCGAAGGATCTCGTCACGGCCGAAGATCGATAGACGCACAAATAATGCATTGCTCGTCGAACAAAGAACCCTTTCTCGCGTGAAACGCGCTTTATCACGTTCCGTCGCGGCACGATACGAAGATAAAAGCGACTGGTTGCGGAAAGAATGGGAATGGAAGACGCCCGCGTTACGAGATCGGTGATCTTTCGTGTACATGCATCCCTATGCGCAGGGCATGAGAATCGTTTAAATTATGGATCAACTTTACTTTCGTCATTTCTGGCATAATTATTCCATTTCAGTTTCCGAATAAATTGCACTACACTTTTTTACTTCATTACTACAAATATTATAATTACCCGTAATCACATAAAATCATTGATTATTTTGTTGCAATTATATTAATATTAAATTATATTAAATTTGATGATAGTATCGTTAATTTAATGATACGCGATATAAAATTTGGAGTACTTATATAATTCGAATACTTTTTATCACAAATTTTACAATAACGATGTTAGCTAGAAAATATAAGTAACTTATCTAACCTTGTGCTATTTGGATTCAGTTACATCAAGAAAATGTTGAACGCTACGTAATAAGACGAAATTACATTATGCATAATTATGATGTAATTAAGGATACATGGAGTTGTCAAACTCTCGTAGTTCTGCAAATTATATAAAGACTTTAGATAACGACAGAGATAATAATACGTTAATCTCTCCATTTCTTACCTCTTGATCTATTAATGATTAAAGAGTTCTCTTTCACGATTTCTTCCATTACTACGAATAAGTTCGTTCTTATCTTACAATTATATGACAAAAGGTTCGGCTTATTTTCACAGTGTCGTCGTTCATGCAATTCTTTGTGATGACTTCGGCAATTCTCCCAACTTTTAGTAACTCGATATTGAGCAGCTCGCTCTTAACTGCTTCTTCATTTTGTCTCATTTAGAGTCTCCATGGTAACTTTAATCCTTTCGCTGCTGACATGAACGCTGTATGAAGTTCAACCTTTTAAATTTAAGCTCTAATATAATTTTAACAAGCATAACAGCGCGCACGTAGCGGTCATTATTTACGTGTTTCTGTTCTTATTGTTTTAATTAGTTTTCATTTATATTATTATATTACATACAATTATTTTACACATGTTATTTAATAAAGAATTACTACAAAAATGTTTCTCTTTATTACATTTTTCAAATCACTTTTATTTAATTAAATATATAAAAAAATTCAAAGATTAACTTTTCAGTAATATTTTTCTTATCAACTCTTCTTTACGTTTTTGTTTACAGAATTGTCTCAAAGAATTACATTTATTTTTAATTGTTCACTATTAATTATGATTCAAGAATTCTCGATTTTATTTTATTTTTTTTTTTCGATTTTATTTTATTCTAGTGGAATCTTAAATTCTTGAATCACTGTTTTCAATATTATTGTTTGAATCATCTTTAATATTCCATCGATTCTGAATGCAACACGCGAATCAACTTCGGTAGCCGTGCGCCCATCAGCGGAAGCAATGCCGCGAGCAAACTTGAATACGAACTCGATTTAAAAAACTGTCAAACTACGCAATTCTGTAACGATCGATATATTATTGCAAACTCGAGAGAGGAATGTATCACAATTTTTTCTATTTTTTACAAGCATATTGATATTAAAATATCATAAATGAATAAAAGTATTCACACGCTATTAATTCTTTCAATACTCAAATCAATTTACACAACTTTCGTTCAATGATCTTTATTGAAATAATACATATCGACATTAAACATATTGAACACATTGAGATAATCCCAATGGGAAAAGAGACAATAATAAATTTCGATATTTTTGAATAATTAAATTTTATTTTCCTTTTTATTTAAGAGGAATAATATATATAAGGGTGGATTTCGGTGAATAAAACTGAAACATTTCTGTTTAATATTGTATTGCTTAGTTTTGCTTATTGTAGTTTTTAGTATTATGTAATATATATGAAATACTTTTTAAATGCTTATATGGCCAATAATTTTATTTTTAAAGAAGTGTATATTGGCATATAAATGCTGGATGCATACGTATCGGATTTTTAAGAATTTATTAGAGAATATACCTATCATATCTCCGGATTTTCTCGGATGCGTATTATATATGTATCCATAGCAGTGAAAGAGCTAAACTAGAACGGAATAAGTAACGAGGTTACTGCTCCTGTCGTGTCGGTTTCTACGTAAAACGATAAATGGGATGAGAATATAAATCCAAGAATGCGTTTCTTCCGATTTATGTGAAACCTTCACGTTCGTCATGGTTATTATCAAAATATGATCAAATATTAAATATGATAAATATTTAATATGGTAAAATAGAGAAAAAAACACCGTTTTAAGATCCAAATTAAAATTCAATTTCGATTACATTTATTTGTATTTTTAATCACCCTCGAACTATGATGTAAATTTTTTGGTTCTCACTTGCAATTTGCTGACCAAATAAATATTTAAAAAATTATTTAATAAATATAATAAGAATTAAAATAAAAAAATAGTGATACTGATCGCAATCACAATTTTCCGATGCACTGAAAAGGGACGGAGACTTCGGGATGGAATTTAAACTTTCGAGATCTTCGTGTCCAATGCAGTTTTTGCTCAAACTTCGAAGATTAGCTTAATGCATTAGCGCGAGAAATCGTATTGGTTCCCTACGGGACGCTCTTACAGTTAACCCATCGGTTAATTGCTTCTTCCTAAGTCTATCGGCCAAGTAACTGAAATCTGTTCCGCCTCGAAGACATTCTCGGTGATGAGAACAAGTTCTACCATAACGAAATCATCGAAATAACGAATTGAACTACGCTGTTGGTTTATATTTTTTTTTACCTAATTTGCTAATATTAATTCCTCCAATTTTGTACTTTCATTATGACGCAGATATATATAGCCGCAAAATATTATATTCAAAGTTTAATTGAAATATTCGCTTATGTTCTCATCAGCATTTTGTGGTTTGTATACAGAAATTAATTGTAAGTAAATACCGACATTTATAACAGAACGAAATATTTCTTATTTACATCTATTGTAGTGTTAAATAGCATTCAATTTTTGAATAAAATAAATTTAATTTACAACGAATAGATATAATCTCTCTTTCTCTCTCATTCGAACCATCTGATCTATTCATTTGCTGCCGATTTGATATTATAAATACGATAATTACTGCTTGTCATAACACCGCATAATAAAATTTTACGTTTATTTATATGATAAATTCTCGTGCGCGATCCTGGATTAATTGAATTTGAACATCAATGTCATTGTCATGATTATATACCAAACTGATGTAATTATATATTTTCGAGAACAATTGTAATATAAATCTTATATTTCAGTCATAATATATTACCATACTACTTGAAACTAAACATATAATGTTCGAATTTATTAATTATTAATGATTATCGATATGATCATATATATTACGTTATTTACAATATAATAATATACTATAATCAACATTATGTTTATTATAACGATTTTTTAAATGGTTAATAAACAAAATAAATGTTTTTCTCGACATATTCTTTTGTATTTAAGAAGAAACCTTATATAAGAGATTCAAATGAAAGCATTTTCGGATCCAAGAGTGATTGAGATTCGTTTATGAAGAAAATGTTTTCAATTTTTCGACTGCCACGTAATCGCAAGCATAATCGTGCCGACGCGACGAGATGATGATTTACTGTTATGTTATCAGAATAGTGACCGTTTTATGATCACCTATAGCTGCTATTACGAACATTACTGTTACGAACGATATTATACGCGCAACACAGCAACGGACCGATCCATTTTTCAAGAGTCTCGCGAATGTGGCATGGGGATTACCTTGGTTCCATATACCCCATATAGCTCGCTTTATGTGTCTCTACATAAGGTGTCCCATATCTTGCTCGATAAACTTTCCTCTGGCTCTCTCTTAAGGTACCGTAATAAATATATTTTCACATGTGCATGTGGTATGTGGAGAATACTGATGAGCGTAGAGAAATATATTCATAAAAATATCAGCACCGCTCTTATTGTTTATCCACCTTCTTTTCTCAAATCTTATTCAATAGACTCATCATTATTTTGCATCAAAATAAATTATAATAATACTTTTGGGAAATGTATCTTACATGCAATGTATTTAATCATATTCTTTTTCATAAATTGTCTAGACAGAGAGAATTTTCTCTTAGAGTTTACCCTGAAAATCATGGTAATCGTGCGACAATATGGTACATATTTACTATGTACTGATTAATATATTTACCACAATAAAAATATTAATATGTACGTAGTAAAATTTACTATGTACATAATAAAATTTACTATGTACATAGTAATTAAATTTACTATGTACATAGTAAATTTTACTACGTACATATTAATACTTTTATTGTGGTAAATATTAATCAGAGAAACTCTTATAAGATTCTTCCAACACCATATTGTCGCACGATTACCATGATTTTCAGGGTAAATTTTAAGAGAAAATTCTCTCCGTGTACAAAATCTTGTTCTTTAATTAATTTTATTTTTATTAAATAATTTTTATTTAAACTTTAATTATAAAATTTTGCTAATTTTCCACGTTAATAACGCGTTATCAAATTCAACAAAAATTTCAGCTGTAAACATTTTTATCGAATTATGTTATATGTATTTATGTGTATGTGTGCGTTTAAAAAATACTTTTATATTATATGCATGTATATATGTATGTATGTACCTATGTGTAATACATACATTCATGCATATCTACCTTTTGGTGCACGTATGACGACCCCGTAAACTTCCAAGTCTGGAAAAGTAGATCGGGCTGCAAAATTTTCACGGGCATGCTCATTCTCTTACGCTCCACGGCGGTGCTTTATGGATTTTATGAGACGAGGGCTCGTATAATACTGGCCCCGTGAATCGTAAGCGGAGTGCTTATTTACTTCTCGGCTCGTTAATTCTCGGTAAAGTAAAACGTGGTAGGTAATCCGAACGCTAGACGCCGAACGGGGATCATGTCGTTTAAGGCATGTTTGCGTGGCTCGTTTTTGATGATTATCCCATCCGAATCGTCTCATATGAAAAGGAAAAATATAAACAATATTCCTACAAAGAGATTACTGTTTGTGTTACAGCTAAAGGGATAGAATCATTTTTTCTCTATTTTTTTCGTTTCATGCAATTATCCGGGCAAACATTCAAAGCCTGGAAAATAATTGGACCGTGAATTTTATCTTAAATATTAAGTAGAAAAAAAAGTTGGAAAATACACAATTAAATTTATAAACTCTGTATAAATAATACGTCATACATGATACTTATGCTTCTCACAAATAGAAAGAAAACTCAAAAACTTTGATTGCTTTTATCTCATATTTTTTAGATATCTCGTATTATGCATATTTTCTATATGTATTGAATTATATTGTACAATTGACTTGAAATTATTTAGTATTGTGCCATTAATTCAAACTTAACATAGGACTTAATATAGAAACATACGATTATATAATATGATCCATAAAATATGTAGAAACATATATCTATCTTATATAATCTAAACATAAATTTTTTTATATATTAATATTCGGAACAATCATAGAAATTGAAATATATAAATTTGCCACGGTTTCATTATATACTGTCGTTAAGGCACAGTAGAAGAAATGATGTAATTTGCAGAATGTAGGTGCGAGTAACAATGCGCATTTTACTTTTATCACCGGCGCTCATAAAAGTTGCCACACAAATATAAAAAATATGAAGAAAAACGTTTATTCCGATCATTTTTTGCAAATATTAAATGGGCGACAAAATATAAATCGCATTAAATACAAAACTTTACGTGACGGTTTTTTCGTATATTTATTTTATTAAGCAGTTTATATTAGAAACTCACAGTAGCATTTCGAAATAGGAAAACTGAATCTTTTGAGAAGTATATTAACATTTTGAAAAGATTAAAACACTAATTGTGAATTATAATATTGCATCTAATATTAAAAAAATATATATCTATCGTATTAAAGCATATATAAATATGTATCTTTATTTCTTCATATTATACCGTGTTTAATATTCATAATTTTTCTTTATCATGATAATTTTATATTTCTATTAAACTCTGTTTTACGTACATATAACAATAAAAAATTTTAATAATATTCCCTAATTATTAATCAATTAACATATCATTTGATATAATTTATTAAACTTTATAATATTAATTTGAAATTTTGAGTTTCTACAGATTTTTTAAAAAATTTAAAAAAGCAAAAATTACAGATATATTAAAAAATTAATACTGCAAAAGTGAGCTCTTCAAAAAGACTAATAAATCTTTATAAATATAATTCTGAAATCGAGCGTTAAGATGACTTATGAATGAAAATTCTAAGAACTCAAGACACAGACTCAGAATCGAAATTTTAAGTTAATGTCTCCTCGATTTAACTCGATGAATATTTACATTGTAAATATTCAAGATTATTATTTCGTAATATCTTTTCATCAATTTCTAAGGTAGACCTCTGTAATGGGGAAGAAATTTCCACCGACGTCGAGCTAATTCTCTGTCGGGATTGGCCGGATAATCATGGTTCTACAGTATTCTATACTTTCTCCGTGGGGAACAGTAGTCATTTGTCTCACGGTAATCCAAAAATCCATTGAGGAAACTCCGAAACCGTAGATTACGTCAGAGCGAAGCGCAGTGAAAAGAGAAGGAAGAGCGGAAAGCCGGAAATGGTACGCGCTCGCTCAAGCACAAGAGAGAGAGAGAGAGAGAGCATTTTCGTCGGATTTAAATATATTAATTTCCAGTTCAGTCGCAGCGTGGTTTTGTCGGGACGCGACAATTTCGCGATAGGACGGCGAGCGCCGATTTATCACGTTTACCGGAGCTTCGCGTTTAACGAGCATCGCGGATACCGAGATTTTTCCCCATCAGACGATGATGCCGAGCACGTCATTCGCGCGCAAAAATGCTTTCTTCCCGCATTAATTCACTCGCACCGATTATCGATATCTCTGTTCTCGAGCCGTGAGTAACGCAGAATTGATACGATCTGCTCGCAATTGGGTGCATCCGCTGCATTCTGATCACAATGATCAGAGAGAGAGAGAGAGGAGCTTGAGTATTATTATTCCTCTATCGATCTTTTTAGCGGTAAGGAACACGACGATCCCCTTGCGCATAATTGTTTTTAGATCGTCAAATAATGGACTTCTCTCTTCTCTGCGCGATTGTGATGGAACATATTCAAAAGACGTTAGCGTGCCTGTAATTGATTGGTACCTTTCACCCCTTTCTCTCTCTTGAAGTATTACTCCTTTCGAGTTTATCGCAAAAGAGAAACGATACATCACTTTATCCACGACAGCGTAATGCAAGGTCCTGCAACTTTGATGAATGAAGGATTGGAATGTCTTTACAACGCGAAGTAATGCGTTACGACATAACGCTTGCTAAAATTCTCCTAATATTCCATGACGTTATCGGGTAATAAAGAAATAAATCATACTTATGCGTATTTGAATTTTCGCATCTATTTATATCGAGATAAGAATAAAGAATGAGAAACTTTTGATAGAACTGAGGAAGATGGTTTTCTCAACGTATTAGATATTTTGAAGAATATGCAAATGAGTGTTTAAAAATATAAATTTTTATATTATAAACGTAAAAAAGGATAGTATAATTGAATAGTATACTAAGAATGAAAAATGTAAGACTAAAATGCAAAACTAATTATAAAAAATAATTGTAAAAGAGATAGGAGTGTATGAAAACATGATTTGCAATGTAACGTAATATTACACACTGAAAAATTATTTTATCAAAAAAAAAAAAAAAATGGAAAAAATATCTGAAGAATAAAAAAAAAAATAACAAATGTCCAGCAATAATACACGGCATTACGCGAGAAATACATAGGTACGTATGATAAAAAATTACAGATGGACGATTTCCACGTCACGGGGGGATGAGGGAGAGGGTTACGTAATCTGCAATCGGGAAAGGATTGGCGCATGTAAATGCAAAAGACTAACCTGGAATTACGGATTCAAAATGTCCAGCCTGTTTTTGAACGTCCGAGCCCGATCGGAGGACGGTTTTCTGGCGGAATCCGTGGTATGCAAATACAGCCGCGCGTTATATTTGCATACGCTGAAAGGTGCGCGATCCCGATGCGTGATCACAAACGGCCACCGTCGCGCGTTTTCGCTAACGAGCGCGCAAATTGTATAATATCACGGTTTGAAATAGCGCGCGCGAGACATGATTATAGCCGTACGAGTTGGCGGCAGCTCAATCGATTGCGTGCTGGAAAATCTGGATAATTGAACGACGGAAAGTCTTCAATCGCGCTGGGGAAACTTTGTTCGCGACTTTTCATCGGCCAGCTTCGAGCTTACTTTTACAACTGATTAAAAACAAATTAAAATTTCATTAAAAAGTTACTTGAAAAATTAAACAAGAAATGGGATACATTTATTTTCTTCATATCGTAAAATTTATTTTTTACAAGTTGAAAATCGTTAGCGCTATGTGTGAGATATCGATATTGTATAACATCAAAATGTGTGTGTGTGTGTTAAATTAAACTAAAGCAATTATTTTAAAACTTTCTGCGAGAGAAGAGGCTTTTTCTCTCCTTCAGTTTCAATTATTTTTTATTATATATTTGGATATCTAAAACGAGTTATTTTTGTACACAGAGTATTTTTTTATCTAAAAAATGTGCAGAATTTACAAATATAATGTTTGTAATACTATTATTCGAAACTTGTGGACGTTTTTAATACATCATGCTTTGTTTACTATTCCTTTGATTATTGCGATAGCTTTATTGCGATAGTTTTTTTAATCGTGATGCCTGGTAGTTATTTGTTTATTTTGAGGAAAATTTGCGAAATGAGAGAAAAAGAGAGAGAAAGAAGAGCGTTTAATTGTATTCGTTACAATATAAAATGGAGTTTAAAAAGGTACTTTTTTAAAAGTTTTTTATTTTGTCACGAAAATTACACATTCCCGTTATATATTATTATAATATTGCGCAATTAATAACTGTTTATCCGTTTAAATCGTACAGAAATTTCCACGAACGTGACATTAATTAATCGTCAAAATGAATGCTTCGTTACAGAAAGACCATGCGGCCGCTAATGAACGCGTGTCAAATATATCTCGATCGTCAAATGCAGAAATACAAGAGTGTACTGCAAATCAATGGATGACGCGAGATTGGTAGGATAGCTAAATGCATTACGCAATAAATTACGACTTACTAGAATCCTGCGCAAATCTGGCAATAAGCCATCTGGGCTATTCGCTGAAATACAGGACAACATTATATTCCAAATCGCCTGGCAACGTAGTCGTCCACTAGATCTGTTAATTCTCTATTTATTAATCAACGCAACTTTGGTTCAAAGACACTGCCGTCAATAATTATTCGAATTTCACGACATCTCATCTACATGAGAATGGAATAAATAATTAAGTTTGCATAAGAAAAACAATTTTTTTTTTTTTCAATTTCTTGACGAATGATGAGAATTTCGTGCATTAAATCTTTTATTGAAATATATGTAATGCACACTTATTATTTAGTTTATTTTAAGTAAACTTTAATTTTAAGTTAGAGCACGAAGTTGTTAAAATAATTGACATTTCACAATTGTTTGTGTATTTTATAGATACTTTGTATAAGTGTATCACAATGCAAATCGCGAAATAAAAATGTCTATTGCTTATTTTATCTGATTTCAAGCAATTTGTTTTTACAAAAAATACAAAAGTAATATATTTTCAGAAATAATGTGTAAATATGATGTCTTTTTCATCTCTCGTAAAACAATTACTTAAAAACCGTGAACTAAGCGAAAAAGTAATAAGTTATTTTCTAACACAATCGTATTATTTAGTGTCAACTAAATTAATGAAACTATAACACGAAGGATTAGCAAGAAATAGCCTTGCGAGATTAATCGACGGTGTCTAGAAAATTACGTAGAATCTCATTTCCCGCACAATTTCGGCGATAGTTCCTTGCAGTTAAACGAGCAAAGGCAATCGACAGATATCGACGATTTTGGGAGAAGGGTTCGACCTATATAGCTTCGCATTGTAATTAAGCCAGAGTCTATAGGTACAATGTATGTAAAGTGGGTTAGTAACATGCACGATGGTCCACTACTAGTACCGTGGATTATTATGTACCGTTCTGATAGTATTGTACCCATGGCACGCGGAACGCTATGCTGCCAGTATCGTATCACAATGTTGATAGTGACCACTTGTTGTCCGGAACATTGTCCAGAACGTTCCCTTTACCTCAGCTCTGCGAAATTCTTGTAGGCGAAATACGTTTCCTAAAATTGCTCCCCCGAAAATACGATTCTGTTATATCTGCTATGATTATTATCATTAAAGCACTAGTGCATGTAATTACATGTAATGTTTGAAGAATAGGTAGTCCTCCTAGAAGAATATAGGTCGTTCAAACTGATAAAAATGTTATATATACTTTATAAATATTTGGAGATATGTAAAAAAAAAATTAGAGATACAAGGCGTTCTATTTCGCCGAAGATAAAACTTTACGAGTTTAAATGACTTTATTCATGCATGCATTCATGCATAGCAATTCTCTATTTGCGATGATATTTATGCATATGATGCAATACAAATACGATATTCGAAATCTTAAAAATTGACATGTAAATTTTTTTCACCGTAAATCGATTCGATAAAATCGCGAACGATAAGTAATAAAATCGACTGAAATGAAACGTTGATGAAATAAATCGCCCAACCATATCGCCGTTCGAATCTGCTAATTAATCCGCGCGGATAAGCTTGTAAATGCAAACGAGATTTTACGAGAATAAAAGGGAATGCACGGTAATTTACGGTAACGCGAGTATCTCGTGAGAAAATTCGGTGCACGCACGCAGGGATAATGAAGTTATCCGGAAGTCTTGGAAATAAAGCTATTATAAGCGAGGTGTGTCCATCATAGATCGATACGCGGCGGAGCACTTGTAGATGTGGTCATCCCTCAAATTAACACACTACAGGGTACTCCGAACCACCGTCAATCACATCCAGGGTCCCCTCGGCGATACCGCAGTCTCCAACAATGCACGTGCTTCGTCAGTCATTTTGTTATTATGGAGCTCTCTCCTCTTGTTGCGCGTTGAATCTCCACTCCGACCCAAATAAACTAAATCAAATTAAGCACTAATTACTGTGGCAGCGTGATACCACTCTTCGTTTAGCCACAGAAGAATGAATTTGCATGGAAATATGTATTTCATTGTTATAAGTGATGTCAGTTTGTCTAAAATACCTTGACGAAACGCACGTTACTTAACATATGTATTATTACTTGTTAATATTTTAATAAACTAATTATTTATAAGCGAGATAGTTATAAAAAATCGATCGTTTCTATTAATATGCTTTTGCCTATCAACAAAATTATTAGCACTCCAGTGCTTACACGTTATTTATATTTATCATTATTATCCTATTATAATTATCTAAAAATATTTTTCTTCCCATTATTAGAAAATTATTTCTTTCTTCACTCGTATTATTATAGACTCTACCATAAAAGTAATATCAAAGCATGAGCAAGTCCTAAAGGATTAGAAATCTAGATTTTTAACAATGATTAATTTTTCTCTTTGGAACACATATAATAACTCTTATTATTGAAAAGCATTCTGACGAAAGAGGTGCAGGACGTCTGAATAAACTTGGAGGGTTGAATTGTCATTTCAACGCAAACGTCACATTTTGCTCCGGGTGCGCGGATTCATAATGGAAAAGAAATGAAGTGCTCTATAGGTGTACCGCAGACACCTAGAAGGGAAACGGCGAGACGAGAAGGAAAACTATGCGGAAAGTGTGCAAAGAGTCTACGCCGCGAATTTCTCCTTTTTCAATTTTCATTTACTTAGGGACGACGACGTCTCTATCTCGCGCCGCCGCGAAGGACGCATTCCTCCGATGTCTCCGGTTATATTACATTTCCAAACGAGGCGCTTCTCATACGGCATTATCCGGTTGCCTGATGCCGGCGTGCAGCACCGCGACGTTGCGCCGCGAAGGAAGAGCGAGAGCAGGAATGCATATATCTGGAGGCAAGCAGAACTCCGCTCTCTAGTCTCGCGACGTGGAATTGCATTACCCGCCTTTCCCTTGGTAGATATATATGTAAAAGTATGTATATATAGATATATAAAATGCCGCCGGTCCAGAAATACATATCTTCGGTTTCCCATGTGGAAATCGAAACGAATCGCGCGAAATCATGGTACGCGAAATGCCACGAGAGCGCTTGTCGTTTTCGCATTCTCTTTCGAAATTCAAGATGGCACGAGAAATTTTTATTTCATCAATCTATCTGTATATGGATAGGTATGTGTGTCTTTGACCTATGACGTTTCGGCATGGATTTTTCATCTTGTTATATTTGCAATTTTATTATATTGTATTTATGTTTCCGAAATTTTTTTCGCACACATTTCCTAAAAATATTGTTATCATTCGATTTTAGTCGTTAAGCTGAACAATTGATGCATAAATGTCATTATGTTGAAATAAAAAGTAAATGATTTTTTATCGAATTGATTTCAATTTTTTATATGAATCTCCTCGCTGAGAAAATTTTTTATAGACGTATTATAGAGCAAAATCAAGCAAATGATAATGTTTGACTATTTAAATATCTCTCGGTTTATGAAAATTATAAATATTAAGAACTGTATCGTGAAAATTATAAATTAGAATATATAAATATTTGTTCTTATTAAAATTTTATATACAATTATACATTTATATTATCAATATTATAATACAAATGGATTAACTGTTTCAGAGACAGAAATACTGTTGATTGATCAAAACCTTATAGAATTTAACGACGTGCAAGCAACTGAAGAGTCTGATATCGTAAGGAAATAGCATGATGGCAACTTTATATAACTCCGAGAACGGTTAATGAAGGAGATAGGAGGTGTAAAGTTTGACAAAGCTAACGATCGTCAAAGTTTGGTGGAGTTGAATGCTGTTCAATGTGTAAAGGGGGAGAAATGTCATGTTAGAGAAAGAGAGAGAGAGAGAAAGATAATTATGAGAGATATTATGTCAAAAAATAGTTTACAATAATATTCCTTGTTTCAAATATAACTTTCATCTATGGCTTTTTACCTAATTACATTTTATTGAAAATGGAATTCTCTTGTCGAAAATGTCAACAATCTCATATTCCAAATGCAACTGGACAGAAATGAATTTGAAATAAATGACAGTTTTGGATTATTAAATTGTAACTAAAAATACTTTAATACAAAATTCTGCATTCTGTATTAATATTTAGTGTACCGAGTTTTAAAATATCAATATAGAATTATTGTGACGTCAATCACATTATAAAGGTACATGTATCTAAATGGACATGGAAAATTCTAATTTTACATTTTATATATTATATGTATATTATATTTTATATTTTAAATTTAAATTCAAAAAGCGCCAACAATATTTCCGTATACATATACGGCGTATAGATAGCCAAATTATATCAAAGAGGCTTTTGAGCGTTCATTGTGACATTAATCTCAGACTAGGTTAACATAAACCGGCTTTAGTCGAGCATGATCGTCGAAAGGAGGATCTCTACTTGCTTGGTTTGCGAGCGTTTCAGTCTCCGTGTTGATTAACGTTGTCGTCCGATGAGGCTTTCGATCTCGTGCGTCAGTTACCTATACTAAAATCCCTTTCGCCACAACTGGATCGTACTTATCGCTTTCAGCGATAGTATAACACCCCGGTTTATGTGCATATTTGGATGGAAGCTCGTAATATGTATTTAGTAATATCCCTCTTCGTATGTATTTATGCGCCAAATACCTATATTTGTGCGTCAAACTCTTACGAGAAACGTATGTTTAGTCACATATATTTGTGTTCACGTGTATATATTCTTTTACAAAATTGTTCTTTCAAAATGCACCATTTATAAGCCGCTTACGAAAAAAAAAAATAATTTTTTTTTATTAAGTCTGTAATTAAATATGAAAATATCTCTCGCACGCGGTCTATCTTTTGGCGCGTCGTTGCGCTACCATTGATTGGCACTTCGAGTCCAAGCGCAAGAATTCCATAAACTTGTCGAAAAAACCTTAAATTGTCTCTAAATTATTAAAGAAATCCTATGTGAGAGTAATCGCCCTCCGTGCTTGTCGGGGGTCGCTCCAATTTCCCATCTATATTCATGCGGTTCGTTATCGTAAAATTGGTGTCCACGATGTTGGCCCCATTCACGACCAGCCGATAACCGTCTCTCTCCCGAGGAAATAGGACGGCGACCTCGTATCCATCGGATCCGAGGCTCTCTCTGCCAACAGATATCCTCTACTTATACGCGTTTTGCTTCGCGTTATGCGCTAAGCGACCCCCACAATCTATATACGACTATGTCTCTCGCGCGTCTCTCCGTTCATAGCGTCTGCTTCGCAATTCCGCAAACTCCTTTACAATCCCATCGCGTAAATACCATCCGCGTCCGACGTGCACAACGACGTTGCTAGTTCTCTTGTGCGTAATCGAAAGCAAACATCCGGGAGATTTAAAGATTAATATCTTGTCGAACGTAGTTCAGAGTATGATTGGTTAAAATAATAAATTATAACGCTCTTATATATTAAAATAAATTTGTAAAATTAATGTAAGAACAGACCAACTCAAGAGCATAAATTATTAGGATGTTAGTGAATATTAGAAATTTTTATTATGGAAATAATCCGCATTAACATCTTGAAATGATCCAAGAACAATATAGCGATGTATTCAGCCTCAAAATCATACATGCTACACATCATCAAAAGTTGTAATCGTTCGCATCATCCACAAGTTATTTTATATATGATTATAATTAATAATATGAATTGCAATCATTCGCATCGTTGAAATGTTTTTTAAAATTTTATAATTGCCTAATACTATATGACACCACTGATGAAGACTGCGTACAGTCGAAACGTTTGATTTAATTGTATTAATATGTTTTAATTGTTTTAATATGGTATAATTGGGAAGTAATAAAAATTTATAATATTCACTAACATCCTAATAATTTATGCTCTTGAGTTGGCCTGTTCTTACATTAATGATTGGTTAAATTCAACGCGACAACGATTTCGATATATCATTTTTTTTCACCTTTGTATCGATATTTGTACAAATACTTATATACCGAAATTATTCATATTCAATTTAATTAAATCGCTATTTTTATATTAAAGACACGTAAGACATGTTTATGCTGTACACATCGTAGTTTTGTGGTGATATTTCAGCCCTCTAACATTGGCGATTAAACGTACTTGGGTACATCTTATTGCTAGCCGCTACGAACCACGTCGACGTCGTAATTTTGGTGACGCAACACAAAGCTATCTACGACTTTCCGACACAAGGACTATTACCGAGGGTGTCTAACGGTCGCGTACGATACCACAACGAGAGTCATGCGATTGGGAACAAGTCTATGTCGAAGGAAATTGTGCAGAAACTTTACAAGGCATTTACCGCTGAACTCATCCTGATATACTAGACCACTTGCTATAAATATATTTGGTTACTGCGCGCGCTGAGATATTCAGTGGCGATTAGCGGAGGTGACATCCTGCGACCTTAATACGTAATAAGCTAATATTTCCCGACGATGCATAATAAAGCAGGATATTAAGGAAAAATCCTCTTCTATTCTTCATCAAATTTTCGTACCAATTTTTTTCTTTAAAAATCTAATAATACATAAATGCTGCATTAAAGAAAAAAAAGTATATATTCAGATATTATTAATTCTTGTCATACGCTTATATAGATGAGAAAATTTGGCTTTTATCGCGGTCCAATATATATCCTACACTGTAAAAAAATTTTGTAAAATTACATTAAAAATATGTAAAATTACATAAATAATAAATGTAAAATTACATGATAAATAATGAAAAGGTAATCATTTATTATTTATCGTGTAATTTTACACTTATTATTTATGTAATTTTACATATTTTTGTGTAATATATTACATATTTTTTTACAGTGTATGTAATATTTTACAAATTTTACGTAAGGGTGTCAGGCAGATTGCGCGTTACTCAAATAAAAAGCGCATCTGTCCGCGCGAATCTCGGAAGAAATGAAATAGTGCGAACAATATTTCGTTCCCCTATCGATATCAGCCGTTGGCTGCAAGCACCGCGACAGTTGTTTAGCTTTCTCGTAGATTCTCGTGTTCTCCGCGATTGAAGAAATTTCATCAGGCAATTGTAAGAAAGTTCGAGATCTCGTATACTTGGAGAACGACTGAAGTGTTAAACTCGTTCGGCGCGAATTAGTTTGTGCAACTCATTTGGAGAGCGCAGAATCGTCATGATCCGTCCGCGACGGGATTCACGGGCGACTTTCGATACGTTTCCCACGTCGATCGCGGAAGCGGGAAACGCGAACGGGATATCGCGGTAATGGAAATTTCGTTTCCCGAAAATTTGCCTCGATTTTATGCGACCTCGCCCATCCGTCCGACTTTCCGCGACTGACTGGCGCGAACCAGCGTGGAAACGATTGACGCGTAACTGTAACGCAGAGAGGAATAGACGATATCGCAGCAAATCTCCGAATTTTTTTTCCCTCCCTTAATCCTCCGGTGCTTTTTAAGGATCGAACGGATTTTCGAGCTTCACATTATCCTCTTATCGCACGTACAGCTTTGGAACTATTGTCTTCAGAATATTATTTTATATATATTTCTAAAGATAAGAGAGATTATAATCATATGTAGGTATGCAAGGAAATGCTAATGTCATTTTTGTTCACTATTATAAAAAAAATAAGAACTTGTACAATAAAATAAAATGTATTTACTTCTTTTTTAATATAAAATAGACTGATATTTTCCTTATACGCACGAAAAAAAAAAAAAAATAGCTTAGATATTTCTATAATATTAATATTTTTAATTACAATTTAATGGAGAGAATTCCTCATTAAATTGCAGTTGAAAAATATTAGTTATTATAATTAAAAATTTGTTCGTGTATAGATATCTCGGATGTTTCCATTGTATAACACGCGATGATTTCCGTTTGGCAATGACGCGCGTTAAGATCAATCAAACACACAGATGCCTTCTCGGCTCGCTCGCCACTTCCGGCGGAACGGCCAATGCGGAAATGGGCCGCGGGATTTCGCATCGCCTATATATATATGTATCGCGTAATCGGAAACACAGAGCGCGGTCGCGTGGAAGGGGAGAATCCGGGAATTCGCGATGCGACGGTGCAACGAATAAACGCGTATGCAAAGCAGCCGACAGTCCGCGGGGGTTGAAGCTTAATGAAAAATCGATGCGTTCCCCGAGCGCGCCCGGAATGGGCGCGGAACGACGCGGAACGACGGGACCAAGCCCTATGCATGTAAGTGTAAGCTCGCGAGTCCGAGGAGGTAACCACTTAATGTAATCGTGGGACAGTGTCCCCGAAATCATTATGAAATCCTTATGAAATCCCGTGTAATCGTTTGCAATCAGATGTAATTGATAAAGTCAAATGAAATCATGCGGAATCATTAGAAATCATAATGAAATCATATGTAGTCAGCAGAAATCATTTTGAATTTTCGTGTAATCATTATGAAATCTGTGATGAAATCATGTGTGGCACGAGTACTTTCCGTAGTAAATTGCGATCAAATTCAAGATAAAATGCTATTTATAATTTTATGTGTCACATAAAATCCTAAATGATTACATGTGCAATCACGAAAATGCATTGTGTAATCAGATGAAATCATTACTGTTATGAAATGATTTCATATGTAATGAAAAAAATCCATTTGCAATCAGATGAAATCATTTATAATCAGATGAAATCGTTTGTAATTAGATGAAATCATGAAATCAAATGAAATCATGAAATCAAATGAAATCATGTAATCTGTGAGACAACATTTTAGCTAGTGGTTACCCTCTCGCGCGAGTCCCAAAGAGCCGGGTCCAGCGTGGATGGCCTTGCGCGCAGATAAAAATCCGGCGACTATGCAAATTCCACGGCGTTGAAATCCCTCCGGAGGATTAAAACAGGGTTAGGGATGAGGAAACGCATCGTCGTCGTCGTCGTCGTCGTCGTGAGAGTACGCGGTATGAAACCCGCCTTTATATTCCGCTCCGTCGTCGTGCGGTCGTGCTCGCTTCGGCGGAATGCTGGGAAAGCGTTCCTGAATTCAGTGACTCATTGGGTCCTCGCTTCTAATGAGGGCGTTAAACCGCAGAAAATAAGAATTACCACGGGTTATTAAACTCCACGGTGCCGCGGGCGCTTTTAAAACTCGTTTATTTCGAGCTTTATTATCTTTCATTACGTAATGTTAATAATGTACAAAAAGAGACATGGATTTAAAATACACGAAATAATATCGAATAAAATTTCGGACAAGAGGGCACAGTCGTGAAAAGTGACAATTTTTTATCAAAAGTTTCGATAGATCTAAAGAAAAAAAAATTCTTTTTAAATAAGAAAGATAATTATGTATGTGTTATTGAGTATATGGAATAATTTATGTTGTATGGAATACGAACATTGTATAACACTGTGTTAAATCTGTTAATATACCCTCTTATCGAATAAAATTGATAGAAAATTTCGGACAAGAGGACACAGTCGTGAAAAGTGACAATTTTTTTTATCAAAAGTTTCGATAGATCTAAAGAAATAAAATTAAAATATTCTTTTTCTTTTTAAATAAGAAAGATAATTATGTATGTGTTATTGAGTATATGGAATAATTTATGTTGTATGGAATACGAACTGTGTTAAATCTGTTAATATACTCTCTTAATGTGCAGCACGAAACGTTGATGTTTTACGGTTAAGTTATGTCTTTTTGCTATATGAATGTTCGTCTATCTCGGTGACGTTTATTACCAAAATGCGACGAAAGACGCATTCATTTTCAGTTATTATGCGGCATGCAACAAATAGTGCTTTATTTATAAGAAAATGACGCGACGACGCGACTTTGGAGGACATTTATTAATGAGCGTCGACTTGTCTCGTCAACTGCTTGTCGCGAATATTCATTCGCAAAGTTATATTGTAAGACTTTCTGTTCCCTGCTAACAATTCGATTAACATCCCCCTTTCCGCGTTCTCTTTTCAACACTCTTGTACAAACGTAATTTATTGTTCTCCTGTGCTACGGAGCAAAAACCGACCGCAATGAAACTTTCTTTCTACTATTTTAGAGATAAAAATCTTTACCACTGTGTCTAATTGAATTGCATGAAATTAATCATGCTCGTCGCATAAAACTCAAGCATGAGGTACGAGCTTGTTCCTTGTAAGTATTTCATGAATAGTGAAGGGTATGAAAATTAGTCATATTAAATTAAATTCAGAGACAACTGAATTGTCAATGATTATTCTAATAAGAAACAGAACGATAGAAATAAATTTATAAGAATATTTTCTGAAAAAATTTTCTTATTTTTATGATCCCCCATCGGAATCTAAAATTTCAATTTAAGTTAAATAGCCGTGTATTTTGGTATGCAGATGAACGTATTCGAAGAATTGTGCCGTGAACTTTCGCAGAAAGTTATGCACCCTTCTTCGTCCGACAGCGTCTCTGAAGTCTTTATAAAAAAGAAATCGAGAATTATTCGCTGGAAAATTTAAATTAATTCCCGACAGATTATCGACATTTTGATTACGTGTAGCCTCGCTCGATCACGAAACAGAAGAATTTCTCTGTTTTATTCTTAATAATTTCTCATAGAAACAAATAATGCATAATGTACTTTGTTTTACAATAACTGATTTATATCGAATTATCGTTATATAAATTTGTAGACTAAATAATTTTTCCATAGAATCATTTATAACCATTTGCAGTCAATAATATTTATTTATATCGCCGTTATATAGGTATTTTATTTTAAAATTAGTATAACCAATAATCTTTATAAATTCTCGTTGTAAGGATATTGTTAAAAATTGACGTGTT
The DNA here is from genome assembly GCF_048542155.1 of Nylanderia fulva. Classification (NCBI taxonomy): domain Eukaryota; kingdom Metazoa; phylum Arthropoda; class Insecta; order Hymenoptera; family Formicidae; genus Nylanderia; species Nylanderia fulva. Next base: position 2,421,647 of record NW_028190161.1, on the reverse strand, counting down.
GTATTGAGATATATATTTGTATGATTGAAAATATATCTATATTCATTTATACATTTGTAACGGTAAATGTAACGGTTAACAAACCATACTATCGTTTTATCAAATTATTGTTATATATAAAGGATTTTTTCCGCTATTTAAAGTCATTGCAATTTATATAGAAACATACAATTTTTTTTTTCGTTTGATAGAAGAATGTTCCTGTATGTGTCGGGATTGTTCGACACTATAGGTATTTTTCAGATCGCCCTTTATTGAAAATTATTCGCGGCTACTACCCACCAGAGAAAAATAGAAAATTCCCGGTTTGCCGAGAATTCGCGAGGAGATAACGGGAGTTAATAGAATTCCTGTAATGCCGAGGATGATGCAGTCCTATGTAATCCCGTGATGTGTCATCCTGTCGAACATTTCACACGCTTCGACAAAACGCTTCGTCGACCGATATTCCAATAGCGGTATTCCAATTTGTGACCTGTTATTACTTATTAATAAAACAACGTAAACGTTCTTTTATCGATTATTCCAGTCCATGAGACCATTAACCGATCGTTCAGTCTATAAGTATTTTTTTTGTCAGTTTTTTTTTTAGTTTAGTTTTATAAGCATGAACAGACTATGAAGAATTTTTAACGAAAAATACAAGAGATAATAATTTATAAAAAAAGTATTATCTATATCAATATATTCTCATTCTTAATATAAGTAGAAAATATTAAAACATAAAGAATTTCTTGAGAAATAAATTTTGTGACATATTAAAATTTTTATAATAAAAGATTTAGCTATTTGATTTTACATTTTATTCAAAGTTATTATTTTATGTCGCCGATACTTATAATGCAATCATAAAAGTTTGAATAAATTATTGCTTATTATGCAATCAAAAATATTTAATTTTCAGCATCTATCTTGAATTTAAAAATAAGAAGATTAAAAAACTACAGTGACTCGTTTGCAAAATTTGACAGAGAATTTACATCGTTCACGTGAAACTCGAGATTGCTATCTCCACTTTAAAAGAATTTAATAGTTTAGGGCAGGTCAAGTTGAAATCAAATCGGAAATATCGATGGTTCGTGTGACCAACGATATTCGAGCACATTTGTTTATCGATACTCTGGATATTTCTACTGTGACACTCGTAAATAAATAACAGAAGCACGAATAGTTTCACTGACCAAACAGCTGAAAACAATGCGGGGTATTTTATGCTGAAGGGTTAGTTGATAAAACCGAATCTTGAATGTTTGTGCACCGAAATAGTTTCAGCATTGCAATGTTCAGTGAGAGATAACAATTTTTCCATGTAATATAACGTTATATTAAATTAACATTAATGATGAAAAATTAATTTAGTTAATTTTCGAATAATCACATTTGTAAATTATTTATTTTGAGAAATATTTTTAAATTAAAAAAATATAAATTACTCCGATATATGCATAGTGTATATGTAGAAAAATTAAATTGTTTATCATACGCATAATTAATAAAAAGTTATTAGACCACATAATTAAAAAAAAAATAATTACAATATAAATTATTAATAAAAAAGTTGCAATCTTGTATAATGTTTACGTACATAATATAATCGATTAAATATATATATATATATCCTTAACAATGATTATTCGTGCGATATTACTTCTGTACATAATTTCCCTCGCTTCGTCTCCAGCCGCGAACTATGACGAAGAATAATAGGATAATTATGCTATTTTTATTCGCGCCACTATGCTCGAGTCTATTTGAGGAGAGAATGAGAAACGTCAACGAGAGAACTCGAGTGAAGACAAGTAAGAGAAAAAGGAGAAATGGTCATTTGAGCGCGATGAGACGATTTCCGCGGCGGCGCGTCGCTAATTTTATTAAAAGTAGTAAAACGCAGGGCACGAAATTATAGCTCTGAAACTCGCTTCCTTAATTGAGGAAAAAGTTTGGATCGCACCGCAGCGGGTTCCATAAACGGGCGGGTTCCATAGCGACGCCAGCCATAGCTAGAGCCAGCCGGCGCGATCGATTCGCTGTACCGACGAAACTTTCGTCTATCGGCCAAAAGTGGCGGTTTCGTTGAGCGGTTGAGCCTGCCTCTCTCATTGTACTTTGTGAAAATTCAAAATTAACCGAGGCAAAATGAGATGCCGAACTTGCGCGCGCGCGTTCGACCTACCTGCACTGTTTACCTTGCAGTTGATTGCAATTTATTGTAGATGCGAGAGATAGTTAAAACGGAACAAATTGATATTGCTGGAAGTATCGGCTTTACACAGGAATTCAAACATAGGGATTACAACACGTAAAAGGAGATTGAACAACCACAATTTTGTCTTAATAAATGTTATTTAAGGCAAAGTTGTGCAATAAACACTTCATGTTTTTAATTGCCGCATTTTTCTTTTCCTTTTTTTTTAATAAAATCGTCATTTGGGCAAAGCATTTATATAACTTTTTTTTTTTTAATATTCCAAGAATGTATTAATAACACAGTGACAAATCTCATAACATTAAAATAATTAGTGATGATGATAATAATTTGTAATGATGATAATCATCTAATATTTGATAATTGATTGCGAGTACTTTAGCTCAAACGATCGAGTATAAACGACTTCATTTACTTGTAATAATTAATTCTGTATAATTTAAGGCGGCGTCCCCAAGTCTACTTATACAAGGTTAAAGGAGCTTGTCAAAGTGCGTATACAATTAAAAGGAACAGAGATTCTACTGATATAATGCGATATAATGTGAATGATAACACCGTTCACAGAACCCGAGTGCTTGCGTATGAGAATCTTAGACTACAGTTTGGCATCCCGACTTAGGTGGATTCTCATAAGCGGCTTTGTAAGGGAATCCTTCTCGACACTGCGGTGAAAATTTCGCCTCCGTTACGATCAATTTTTCATCGCTTATTAAACGCTTAATGTATAATACAACAGATATGTAGAAGATTATGCTTCCTCAATGTCGTGTGCCTCCCTTTTTGATAAAGAATTTTAAATCCCTCTTTTCTTATAAAAGCAAATCCCTCGTTTCAACGTCGCTTTTTAGATCATTAAAAATGCAACGCGTGCGATTGTAATGATAAAGTAAAAGGTTATATAAACCACAGCTTATACAAAATATATTCAGCTTACTTTCATTCATCCAGTTCTTTACGTCGGTTTGATAATTTACAACATTAACATTTTAATCAACGAAAAGCAGTGTTTTTTGCGATAATTTAATATTCAATTTGTGCATATCTTTGCAATCAAATTTTGAATTAAAAATATTTTAAAATAATTATTTTCTGATATTAAATGAAATATATGTTTTATTTTTTACTAATCTTTTTAAATAAAGACTATATTAATTTATGAAACTTTTCAATTATATATAACTCGAATCGTACTAAAAATGTACTACGTAATCAAGAAATGCCTAATATCTGAGAAATCCTGTACATTTTGCAATTAAGTTTCTCTTAATGCAACTAAGATAATATTATAAAAAATTAATTTAAAAAAATTATTTTATTATATATACTATATATCTGTATGTGTGTATGCAAAATTTGATGTCGCTGTATAATATTGGATTTCCTGCAGAGAAATATTCATAACGCTAGATTAAATGAGTCGTCCTATACCGCAAATGCGGAAGCACGCTCGATTTTTTCCAGTTATATTATACCAGGGAGGACCATATCTGAGAATTTCAAGTAGATTTACTAAATAACGAGGATCTCCTTCTTAACGAACTTCGCCGGCTCGTAAATTTATTTTAATTTTAAAAGCGGCAAAACGGCGCGTACTTTATAGGGGAGAAAAATAGCGGAAGTTGCCGGAAGAATAGTAAGCCATTCTGAGACTTACGTGAGAGACAAGAGGGACGAAGAAACTACATTAAGTAATGAGCCGAAATAAAAGAAAATGCATTCAACGTCGTAACTATCATCGTGACATCTTTATTTAATCATTCTGTCTGAATAGAAAGTTATTTTCGTTGTTCAAACAATTTAAAAAACAAAAACACCTTCTTGATTGCATTCATCTTGCTGTATAATTTAAAGAATTCTTTATATGTTTGTGTGTGTGTTGCAAGCCATAAGATAAAAGCGTCATAATTGTGTATATTAAACTTTAGTTTTTATTTTCAAATGTTAAATGTTTTAGTAAAAATGTAGTTAAAATAATATACATATAAAACTAAGTAAGAGAAAAAACGAAATATTAGTTTTTCGTGCAGCTTAATTAATGAAAAAAATGTTTAAATATTTAATTTCGGAACTGCATTAATTCTCTTTTATTGTAACTTAAAAAAACTATCAATAAAATTCAATAATGCAAATAATTTTAATCGTATTGTTATATCAATATATTAATAAATGCCATAAAAATATATTAATAAATTTTGTCTTTAATAGTCTTTTATAACATAATTACCTTCCAACAAATTGCTTTACCATTTTCACAAAATATACTACCATTTTTTAATTTCATATTTTTTTTGAGCTTGCAAAATAGTAATGTTTAATTGTACGCGTACAAGCCCGCACAAAACATGATTCAATTTTATTTCGTCAAAAGAGAGAAAGAGAGAAATCCGTGGACAGAAAAGCATTCAGTGCTAAAAGAACGGCGGAAATTGCGGCGACCCGTAAGTATTCATATCGTTTGCCTGGCTTTTTGCGAATTCCATAGTATTATACGCGCATTTTATTGAACGCATCATGATTCATATATTATTTCTCTCTCCCTCCCTTTTTCTTTCTCTGTTTTTTATATTTAGATGTAATAAAATAATTACATAGGTTTTTATCTGTCTTTCTTAAGCATGAATTTATACAAAAAGAAAGTTAAATGACAATTAACTTTATGTAAAACATTGCACATAATCTCATCGTGCATAATGAATGTAAATATTTTCAGTGATTTTCAGGATGTTTCCTTATTAATTATTAGCATTAAAAACACGTCATTGTTTCCAACAGAGATTAATTACATCACATTCTAGATTAATTTTCGACGTTGTTAATTTAGCATCTAGGTTTCTTAGTATATATTTTGACGAAATTGTGGTACAAAGGATATCCTATAAAATTGCAATAAATACCGTATAACTTTGAAAAATACTAACAAGGAAAGAGGATGAAAATCTGCGTGGAGCATAATGCAATCTTCAAAAAAAAGAAGAACGAAGCGAATTATTTTGCGAATTACACGGGCGACGAGAAACATTTGCGAGTGCACCATGGTTGCGCCTGAGGTACCGTTGTTGTAATTGAAAAACTCAAAACCATAATTACAGCGGCACCGTTTTCAAGTTGAATAGCGCCCTTATGTGTGCCTCGTAATTGCATGAAAAGCTAACGCACCGCTACGGTCCAAGAGAGCAGTTCCTCGCCAACATTTCGCAAGTTCGTCAAGAGAAAGAGAGAGAGAGAGAGGAGCGAACCGACATTTTGAACTAGTTCAGTCTTAACAAGGCATACTATGTGTATGCCGATTAAATTGGCTGCGATGTTTGCACGACGCGACATTTAATGCATACTTAGAAGGTCCATCGTGGACGCGCGTGAATCTAATATCTGTTGCAAGTTTAGCGTAGGGTATAGTGTAAACAGCTGTAGGTTAAATATCGCGCATAGTATAAACGTTGTTTTAATTATAAAAGCCAGAAAATTTTAATTTTTGTACGTATTTTTTTATGTATAATATTTAGTAATGTTTTCTTTTCTATCTATTTTTTGAATCTACGTAAAACGTCTGTTTGAGGAAAATAAAAGAACGTTTCGTCAAACGCGAGAAGCGGTTACATTATTCATGACTGCCATTATCGAGCAACTTTGCGATTTCATCTTTTTCTTTGCTTTGTGTCCCTTGTCAATCTTTTTTCCCCGTTGACGATTTCTCACTACCATTGTATATATTTTATAAGTTTTTTTTTTTTTTTATAAAATCCGTCTTCCTTGCAAAAAGCGCAGTTCTTTTATAAAACATCGAATCTTCGCAAACGATGTAAAAAGACTAAAGTTTTTTTTTGGTAAAATGGCTGGATTTATAGAGAACCTGAGATACCTCCAACATCCGCTTGGAACGTGATCGGAAATCACATGAGCTCGACACGTCATTACGTTCAAATCGCGATTGTTGAAAGCGCAGTTTGCACTTGTATTGTTTGCACGCTTGCTAATGAGCCACCTGGTTATCGTGTGTAATTACTCATAGGATTGGTTACGCTTAATCGTCGTCACCCACAATTCGACGACCTAGCTATTTATGTAGGTTAGTATAAGCTACTTGTAACTGCTAGCTGATATACATAGTTTTCTAACTAATTTTCTATTAGCATTAATAAATAAAGGGATCTCATTGTCAGCGAAAGACAGATAGGCGCAGCATTTATACTTTCAAAATCCTGAAGCAGCCAATCGTTGACTGCTGCTAAAGAAATTATGTTTAGTCGACGCTGTATTTATTAATAAAAAAATATAGACAAGCTTTTTAATTTGATGAAATTTGAAGAAATATAAAAAATTATTACTTTAAATAAGATTATTAATTTATGCTATTATTTAATGAATTTAGAAAGTAATGCAATATTAATGTGGTAGCATTTATTTAAATCTGATTATTATTTAATTTATATTTGTTTTAATATATAATATATTGCTCTAATATTCATATGTATTATAAAATTATATTTTCTTTTCATATACCTATTACATTTTTTAAATCTTGTGTCAAATACGTCTATTACGATACCATTATGATGCGTTATAATAAAGATAATTTTTATCGCCAAAGCACGCATGCACGCGCAATCTTGGGTACATAATCTATATATTATATTTTTCAAGATTAATTTCCAATGAACAAATAATATTTAAATTTAATAATTTTTTATTATACTCTCTTATCTTAAATTTTTTAATTATAACATCATTAATTATAAATTAAATTCATCTATTTCCAATAAAACAAAATTTTACAGAAATTATTCCAATTAATTTATTAAATAAAAAATTTTTTCAAAATATTTTAAACCTTTATGAATATCCATTAAATAATCTTTTAACACAGAGCAAATGTTATTTATGTATCCAGAATTTTTCTTGAAAAAATTTGTTTATGAAATTCTCTTACTCGGAATATAAAATTAAATGCGAATGAATATACATGTGTACTGAAATAAAGAGGGTTAACGACGCGCCTGTATCTCTCGATTCTGCCCGACATTCTTTCAGATTGTAACATGGCTATTCTGAAATAGTTTCCGAGAAAAGAGAGAGAAAGGTGGAGAAACGTGTCGGTTGTTTCCCAATACGTTCTCGAAAGTTGGCGCAACAATGTAAAAGAAGAAACCTTAAAAGTTACGGGAAAATTAGAGCAGTCTACTCCATCTCCGCGTCGCGCAACTTGCGGCCGCTCTCACGATCCCGACGCGGAACTTTACGTTTTCTCCTGGTGGTTTTTGGGAAATTGGCTTAGCGAAAGTGAAACGAGCGAGACAACGCCACCGCTTGCGCGGCGAGTTACTTCACTCCCCCGGTAAGGGTAGTTACGGAAACCTCCCTCGGACACGCTCGCCAAGCACCATCGTCGTAAGCGTAAAATATTACAGAGCGTCTCTTATACTTTCACGAGGGTATTCCGGTATATTCTCATTTCCGCACTGGCGCCGAGGGACGTCCAGTTTTGCAAGAGAGAAAGAGATTCTTCTCGTACACGCGAGTTACACAAGATAATCGATAAGTAATGTATTTGAGTTACGGCGAAAAATTTACCATAAGTTGCATTATGTATGTACGTGGAATTCAAATTTTTTCTTGGATGAATGTTTAATCAATAAGGAAATCAGGATGTGTTAAAAAGAGAGATTATTCACAACAATTCTATTTTTCCGTATTAATATGTAGTAGTTATCTCGCATAAATAGACTTTAAATATTGGTTTTTCAAAATTATTAAAACATTTCATTTTTTAAATGTTAAAATCGTTTAAAAACACTGTGACATGAAAATATAAAAATTCGAGTAGAAAATGACAAATAAGTCGGACGCAAAAATTAAGCGCAATAAACTTGTCTTAAAATCTTTATTTGATTTGAACATTTTGTTTCCTTTTTTTAAACCATCTTCAACAACAATCTTCTTTCGATCCACTGAAGATGATTCAAGAGAAAGACCGAGACAACGTCAAATCAAATTATGAAGATTATAAGAAAAATTTGTCACGCCTGGCTTTTATATATTCCAGTCCATTTCTTACCCAAAATGTTTTACTAAAAAATTCTGAAATATAAAACTTAAATTAAAGAGAAATGAGATTCTATTATATCTATGTTTCACATATTTCCAAATTTGATAAAAATTCTAGACCTTTTTTATTATTAAAGAAATGTCACCTTCAATCGAACACTTTGCAAAATATCGCCTCCACCTTGGCCGAAGTATATTGAAAGAATCGAGGAAATCTCCTCGGTGCTTTACAAAGATTATCGCGCGATGATGTTCGCATAAGAGCTCCGGATCTCTTACGTTTTGAATAATATTCTTCGCGCAATGCATACAGAGTGAGCTCTCGGCAATTGTCCCTGGTGGAACTGCTATCGCTTGGCGCTATCGCGTCGCACATTTTTTTCAACGAGGCGCGATAGAACGGCACGCATAATCGAATACTCGCGTCCTCGTTAACTTCCGTTTCAACTCGCGTTTCGCGTTCGAGCACGACGAGCTGTATCGCCCGAAAATTCCGAGACAGCCGAGCGGAATCGTAAAACTCTATTACCGACAACCGCGCTGGTATACGAAGGTACGAAACGAACAAAGGCCACCGGGTTCGCCGATGTTTTTCCGTCGCATCGTAAAAAGACGGCGGAGCGAGACCGTCCAAACGACCATCCGCTCTCTTTCTGTTTGTCGAACGAGGGGGTTCATCGCCCCGAGGGCAAACGGAATCTAGATGACGAGAAGAACACAAGACCTGAAGTGAATTTTCAGCATTTAATTTGTCTCGCTATTGCTGCCGACGTCGCAGACTACTGTTTATCAGCACTACTTCTTCTCCCTTTGACTTCCTTCATCTCGAATGACTGTGAATTAATTACGCTGCTACGTAATAAATAAATAGCGTCGGTCTCAATAAATATATTGTAAATAAGCTCTATTGTTGGTAATAAATTTGCTATCGATATATTAAATATTTATTCTCGAGCTGCGTGTATTGTGGATTTAACTTCTGTATAGTATATTTATATTGTTAACAGAGTTATATTTATATTCCTTACTTTTAATATATTTATTGTTATATTTTGAATATTAAATTAGATACTAAATTTATAAATTGAAACATCAAATATGAGAACACTTAATGAATTAATTTATTTTTAATCTGAAGCAAATTTGCAGCATTTATGTACATAGTATAAAATTTAAATATATAAATTAAAATTTAAATTTAAATAATAAACCGATCGAATGTCTCTTTTGTCCCAATTTTCAAATGATTCAGAATATTTGGGAGCTTTAGATTCATGATTTACAATGATATCTAAATATTTAAATATTCGAACGTTACATCCAGAGTTTGCCATATATAGTACAATACATATGTACATGCATCTCATTATGGTTGTAGTGGATATTATTATTCATAAGGCTTGAATCTTAATTCGCATTATATCTCCGTTACACAGTATTGTTAATAATAAGCTTGGATCTCACTGCTAATTTGCTATGATGGAGCCGGTATACGTCATTGTTAACCGAGTTTGAGTTTCGTTTCCGACAGGAATGCTCGTTACTCCGGACTGTGGACTCGGTTGAGTTACTACAAGGGGAGATAAATTTTTCGAATCACCTATAGCGGCGAGTTCGAGCGTCGCGAAATGTGCAGCGCGATTGCCAGCTCGAGCGTAGCGATCACCGTGTCCCAAGGAGATTTGTTAACTTCTAGCAAACAGAAGTTTATCAATAAAATTGCTTTCACGGTGTAATACCGCTCTGGAGTTCCGCCAAATTTGGCCATCCAACTCCTGCGCGGTGTTTTGCGACGGCTCACACGCTCGCAGACTCGCGGCTCTCATGACCGATGCATCCCTGTATATGCGTCTGACTCCGGCGTGCATATTTAGAATGCGCCGTTCGCTTTAATCATTTAGTAACTCGACATGGTAATTACGTTGGTCCCGGTTAATGCTATGCGCAAATATCCGCCAAGTTATTATTTTATGCTGGAGATTATCAATTTCCGGCTGTGTACATAGTTAAACGCATAACCGCAGGCTTATATTATACATATCGCGCGTAGCTATTTTCATATTGAGCTCCATGAGTGTCGGAAACTTGTGTTCCATTTTCTGCTTTACGAGGCAACTTTTTATATATTGCTATTTTTCCAATAAAATAAGGAAGGAGCAAACATATATAAGCATACAAAAAGAGAATAATTATAATATAGAATGCAGAAAATATTGGAGAAAAAATAGTAGAATACTACTTACGTCCCTTTATACTTTTAGTATTGTTCGTATTTAGCAGATTCGTCATTGCGAAAAGAAACTTATACGTAAGAAAAATTTCTTATACATGATAAAAATGATATACCTTTACTAAATGTAAATTATATAGCAATAATCTCCATGTAAAAAAAAAAAAATTTTATTGTTAATGAAAAATCAAGTTTATATTGCATATATTTTTACTTCATAAATAATTTTTTATTAGCTGTTTTTAATATAAGTTTCTTAATATAACTGCTATTTATGTTTGTGTATCTCATATCGATTTCCCTAGCCACAACACAAAAATATTTTTATTTATTAAAAAATAGTATATTGCAACTTTAGTTGAGAATGATAAGATTTATATTAAAATAGTTTATGACAAGTTTTAGAAAAGATGATTTAAAAAAAAATATAGCTGTTAATTACTCGAATGATACCGTTGCAGAAATACGTTGTTCGTTATCAAAGCCAAATAATTTTTAACATATATTGAAACTCTCTGATTCTCTAATGCGAATGCACTAGATATATACCGAAACTGCAAGTAATGGAATTCAGTGTCGGAAACGGGCTTTGAGATAAGGATGTTAGGGAGTTCCACTCTGGTAGCAGAGAACAGAATCGTCACATTGGGCATCAACTGGCAGCACCCGGTTCTATCACGTGCGAGAGTGAAGCTTTACAGCAACGACGTCTCGAATCCTTAATCGCGTAAATGGAGTTTATTTCGCGCATCAAGCAAGTCGTGCGAACTTTCGAGGCAGTTACCTGCGACTTGGCGTGCCACGCATACGTTAACGCAAAGCGATTTTCAGTCAACTTAGTATCCTTTTGCTTGCAGAGTAAGTCTTTAACTATTTGACTTTTGGCAAAACTGCCAACTGAATTAATTTATCTACTTTTACCACAAAAGGTCGTGGTTTCAACTCATACATATATAATATATAAGTTAATATATGGAAAATTTTTATATTACTTTTTCCTTGTTTCTTTAATTATCTTCTTGTCATAGAAGCATTTTAATTGTGATTAAATTTTGAAAAAGTTATAAAATACGTGGCCTAAAATTGTATTCATTCTATTCCAAATATGTGTGTAAATTTTTGAAAGTTCATAAAAATATTTTAGTTAAAAATTGTATATGGTAAAAAAGTTAAAGATAAATGAATAAATTGTTAACGCGCAAATTATTAGAACGCGTCGCGTTGAAAATTGACGGAATGAAAAATACTTGAGCTTGGTAAGACTGTTGTTTGTACTGAGCGAAGAATGGCGGAGTATCTCGTATCGCACGAGTATTTCTGATTCAATTATGAAACTCACCTCGTTTCGAAGCGTGGAAACTATCTTGCGGTTGTATCACCTCGACCTGGGCGCTGAGTCGAGACTTGGGCAGGATGTCCCGGTTGGCGTTGATCTTCTCCGCGGCGTAGCGAAAGGCCACTTCCTGCTTGTCGTCCGACGGATGAAACAGCCCACCTGGGAAATCACGCATCCATATTAAAGAGTGCTACTTTGACGAGATCCATGCGCGTATGCTCCTCCTTACTTTCCGTCTGTGATCACCATCACAGATCTGCCCTTTATCCAATCTTTCTGGTCTCGCTGTCCACCAATATAAAACGAACGATAAAGATTTATGATCTATTTATTCATCTTCCCGCGGAATGATCCAAACCATATTTATACTCCAACTTTACTGTCTCATGTATTTTATCGACATGTGTTTACACATTATATCTGGTATTTTCGCGACTTTTGTGTATGCATTTTTTTATATGAATTTGAAAATATTACATTTTAAACAGTTGATTAAAGTTGTATATATTATAATGTACAGTTTTTATATTTAAAAATATCTTTTTTTTTTAATTTTTAAATACGAGTACTTTTGACAAGAGATTGTAATAAATCCTAAAAATATATTAATCCATTAATATTTTACGTAAAAAAACTTATCAATTAAAACATTTGTGCCATCTATCATAGAACACATTTAGCATGGAAATAAATTAATATAAATAAAAGCATATAAAAAATAATAACTGCGTGTGAGCCGTTGTTTAACTACACAATGGAATTAGATTAAAATTTATAAAATAATAAAGTTTCTATATCGAATTATTTTATATCGAAACAGATATCGAAAAAATCGACACACGAGTAACTAAACATTCCACCTGCTGTCATTTCCATCAACTCGTGTCGCATAAGTACTCTCGATAGTTTCTTTATATGGTTCGCTCAAATTCCGCGCCTTCCAATTCATTCAGTCAGGAGAAATTGGCGCCATAAATTGATTTTAATCTCGTTTATGTCATAAAGTAACTGAGCAGCTGCGCCGGCTTGACTTCGCGATTTATAGAATTTGCGGGATAGATTTACGTCTCTCGTTAGTGAGCTACTATCGATTTATTTCGGCGCACTTCGTAAGGTTGCCCGATTCGCCACAGTCATTGTGACAATAATAAGTGTAATAACGCGAACATAAGAACGAGAAAGTGAATAGCGAAGGAATGTGGCGAAAATCGAAAAAGAGGAAATAGATATAGCTCTCGCATATGAAAGATAAATTTTTACATAATTCTTATGCCAGATTTGTGGAGATAGAAAAATTAGTCTATAAAAATTTCTTCAAAAAAAGAAGAGTAGGAAAAAGATTGCAAAATACTAGGAAACGCGGTTAAAAGACCGTAATAATATGCATGTATTTCAGGATGTAACGGCTTATTAAATAATTAATTAAATCGAATATTGTTAAACACGAGAGTACACATCGTGAAAATCGATGTAGCGAATCAATCGTAAAATCGTCGCAAATATTCTGCTAAAAATTTACACTTACATCGGTTAGACATTTCCTTGTTTGCGAGTAAACCGAATTTGTACATATATCGAACTCGTTTATTCATCGATTGTTAATGAATTATCCCGCTCGAATTGAAGCAATCCGCCGTCGAAACCATTATATGATAAAATAAAAACGGTAAATTGATCCCAATTGAATACATCAGAGTCCAAACTCATTCCTAGTATTCCATATATCTCAAGCCTCGGTTTAATTATACGCTCGAGAAAGCAAGTTTGCCGCCGGTTTATGCAAATAAATTGCGAAAAGTATATACGACCACATGCCGTTTTTAATCTTGACTTCGGGAGAACGACGAGAAGCATGTCTGCAATAACGTTTAATTTAAAAACGAATGATGAGTTGCCGTTTTAAACAGAAGATTGCTGTAATTATAATGATAACAAAAGCCAGATTTTATTGGCGTATAAAGTGTAACATTATTAATTATGTTTTTCATTACAATTATTATAATATATAAATTGTTATATACAGATATAATTGTTTTTTTTATATATATTTATGAAATAAATTTATATATCTTCAAAAAAATTAAACAAGTAAATTTATACTGTTCTTCAATTTCTTTTTCGTTATTTAATTCGTTATTTAATTTCAACGTAATTTTCTTAATAGGATAAATTGTGTGCGATTGTTTGACTAACAATAATCATGAAAAAAAAAAAAAAACAAATAGAAATGCTACAAACAAGCGTTAAGAAAGTTACAACGGATATTGAACGAAGTGTCGAAGAGGGATGCTGAGAAAATTAGAGAATTAAAATGCGAAACATTTGTAAAATTAAATCGACTTAATGCAAGTTAAAAGAATTTCTCGCGACATCTTTCTTATCACCGCGTGTCTTTTCTGTATTACTCCGATAAATTCCTTCGCTTTTCAGCTTTCTTATATAGAAAAATATTGACCATACACACGCCGTTGGCCATGAAACAAGCACGTGTATGTAGCACAAATGAATGCATCAAAACTCATGGCAAGTACGCCAAAGCGTCTTCCTGAGCACGGACGTACAATATCGATCCGCGTCTACTTTTCCATCACTATTTTAGAAAGGAAAGCGGCGCTCGAAAATCGAGTGAACGTGAATTTATGTTTCGATAAAAGTGCAGTCTGGTCTTCTCGTTGCTCGTGTATATCCGTATATCGTCTAAAAATGACGATCGTAATATTAAACAATGATGACGGTTTTACGGTTTGATGTGGTTTCTTACACAAAATCTGCTATTGTTTTATTATATATTGCGAAATATAAAAATAGAATAGAAAATTGAGTATTTTAAATGGAACAGGATGCTATAAAATGTAATATTTATGTTTAAAAAAAGTTTTTAGGTCAATTATTTCTGATATAAAAATATGTATCGCAGTCAATGCGTTATGCTGTCATTAGAGTCTGATAATACTAATTTGCCTTCGAGTAATGGTAGTATTATATTCGTCGAACAATGGAATAAACATTTCCATTTTAATAAATGAAAATTTTGTTCTGTTAACATGACACAATATCGACGAAAATCACTGCACTTTACGCGATTCCGTAATTATAAGATATTTTTTTACATGTAACGAAAAAATAAGTAGTTTTTATATTAAAATAACCAAACGTTTTTATGTAACTTATAATTAAAAAATTATATTTTAAAAATGCTTTTTTTATTAAAATAAAATCATACTGAAAAAAAGTTACGATACACTAATATAAATATTCTATTGATTTTTAAAATAAAACTAACATGTTAGTATGTATTTAATATATATAAAGTTACTTAATAAAAAAATCATAATTACTACATTAATTTATAATTGTTATATGCATGTAATGTAAAAGACTAAAAAATGTTGTACTTCTTTTTTTCAAATACTTAAAAGAAAATTCAAAATACATGTAAAATTATTTCTTGATCTCATCATTTTTATGTAAAATAAAATGATAGAATAATCTTTATATTTAACTGTTATTTCTAATTATGGCATTTTGCTATTTTCTATATACGATATTATTGTGATTGGGGAAATACTGATATGTGTGTATCACTGCGTCTGTTCTGTTTACAGTCAACGCTACTACTTTTAATATACCCACAGGCAACTAATTAACGACATTTGACTGTGAAATACCTCTGTGTTATATATCGACCATATACAGTATATATACAGTAGTACATGTGTGACTGGTCTCGAACTGATTTTCTCTTTGACGTGCGATAGCCAGAACTTCCGTAATTGTCGTTACACATCGATAAAATGCTTGTTCGCGTCTTGCTGTGAATGATACATTTGCATCACAATCAGTGTCATTTAAATAGACCGCCGTAGTAATGCGATATTTTATTACTGTCATTAATTTCAATTTTTATTTTTATGCCTCAACATTTTCATGAAGCTATAGCGTATAACATTAACAACCTAATTACTCAGTTATTAAAAACAAAAGTAATTACATCTAATTAAAAAGAAGATGACAATTTGTAAGAAAATAATTTTGAAATCCGAAAGTATAATTAAAACTGCACGTTACGAGTGTAAAGTTAAAAAAAAAAAAAAAACAATTAATAATGTTATAGTTGAACGATATAAAATATCCCCGTGTGCGAAGGATATGTGTCGTGTCATATGATTCCGCGTTATACGATATTCTCTCATTCGTATCGTAGAATATTCGAAAATACGTTCTTTATGAATAGAAAGAGAATATAAACATTTTCACAAAATTTGAAATTTATCTATCACGTCATAAGAATGATTTGCAACATTATATATGAAGCCAGTCGCAATTTTTTACCGTGTTATAGAAATATCGGAGATTTACACCGAGTTGGATATCACAATAAAAGATTAATATTCTTTCTAACATATATTTCTTTCAATTTGTGCAGTTTTCACGAACAAAAGTAAATTGAGTAAATTACTCCATGCGCGCATTTCCGTTGAAAAGAAACTTTAGCGCACTCTCACGCTCTGAGATGAACTCGATAATTAAGCCTGGGATCAAGATACGGTTGAAGTAAAGTTCACTTGAAATTAATTTGCGGAATAAAATCTCTTATCTGTTTATAATGTTCCCGAAGCTTCTCCCATTCTCAATAACGGCCCGTCTTCTCACTCGCAGAGTATTATCGGCCGGGACATTGATAATAATTTTACCGGCGCTATTCAATGCGGTCGAAAGAGTCGCTCGCTTTCACACCGGGGAAAACTGGAAAAGATACTCACCTATCCTAATGAAATCAGGAAGAGCCGCGGCGTGGGCGGCGAGGAGCGCCAGCAGCAGCCACCTCGCAGCCATTTCCGGTTCCGGTTCACCCCGCCGCCTCCCCCGCCCTTCGTCGCCGCCACCACCGTCGTTGCCTGCAGCCCTTCCTTCTTCTCTCTCTCTCTCTTTTCCACCCTCTGGACTCTTCCTCTCCTCGTTCTCCCAAGGGAAGTTACGCCACTGGAAAACAAGATTGGACAGCGAGTTCATTAAAATGCACGCCGCAAGCCTGCGTATCCGGCTTGAATATCTGCCCTCGTTTACAAGAGAATTGTGTTTCGAGAGCACCACGACATTACTGATCGCCGACATAAAATCGCGGCTATGATTATCGTCTTGCGAGAGCCGGAAAACAACGTAAGATATCAAGCAATGAGAGATCTTTAAACCGATCATTAATATTGGGGTAGGAAATTCGTAGAAAAATATCGCGAAATGTCGGATCCAAAATTACATAATATTATAATATTATCTAAATTCTATCTAATATTATCTAAATAATATCAAAATTAGATAATATTATAATATTATCTAAAAATTAAAATTAATATTATCTAAAAATAAAAATTATCAAAATTAGATAATATTATAATATTATCTAATTTTACTTATATAATACCTACTTTATAAAGTATTTGTACTTATATATATATATATACATATGAAAATATATATATATATATATATATATATATATAAAAGTACATATATATATATATATATATATATATAAAAGTACATATATATATATATATATATATATATATATATATAAGTACACATATGAAGAATACAGAGCTGTTTAAAGAAATATATTTATTCAAATAAATGAATTATGGGTGAATATAAACAATGAGATAATTTAAAATGTAAAAGATACACATATATATATATATATATATATGTTTTACATTTTAAATTATCTTATTGTTTATATTCACCCATAATTCATTTATTTGAATAAATATATTTCTTTAAACCGCTCTGTATTCTTCATGTCGTCGCATTATTATCCTTCGAAATGCGATCATGATAAATAGTACGAAAAGACACAAACATTCTTTACGAATAATTAACAATTATCCGTTTGCGCAATTAATTAACTCCGATGATTAATAACGTATAAATTAAGGCAACGCTTATTTATTGAAGTAAAATATTTCACATAATAAAGTAGAAATTGAAGCGAGATATGGGACGAAAATCATAAATTATTTACGAGAGATAATTATTTCTTTAACAATGCTTAAATTCAAATATATCGCACTTTGAATATTTTGTTCAATTTAAATATAATTTTTTCATCATTTGTGAATTGGAAGCACAGAGTAATGCACAATATTGAATTGAGTAATTCAAATAAGACAATCGGAATACATTAATTAATTTATTAATAATACATGTATTCCGCGATGTTAATGCATTCGAAATGTATTATGCAATACTGAATTTCAATTGTATCCATTGGTATAATTTGATGTACTTTATTGGTTTTTATTGCATCCTATACTATTTTAGCCATTAATTTTACTTATTACAATTGGATATATTTATAGAATTATAAAAATATTTTCAATATTTTAAAGAGATTTGAATTATTAATAAAAAAATTATATTTTTATTTTATTAGATTTTATAAAAATTTATTTAAAAAAAAATGTTTTTCAAGAAATGTATAATTATTTTAACAAATATATACTTGAAAAGAAAATAAGAAATTATTAATGCCCGCAATAATTTTTTAAAATTATTTTTAAAATTTATTATTTTGTTTGCTATTTTAATTTTTAGACACATTTATATATGGATAATAATTATATTATAATTTTATCGCTTACGGGAAAAATTTTGCATGTTACTGTCTTTTTGCCATTGCAGCTATTGCGTAGTTTACATAAGCTATACAATATATTTACTTCTTAATCTATTAATTTCATTATAATTATGTTGCAAATTAAAGAAATGAGAAAAATTATATAAATGCAAATTAAAAATAGGAAAAAATAGTAAGTAACAAAATTAAATTAAATAGATATCAAAGTTAGCATGCGAATAATAATGGTTAAACAGCATGGCAAAATAACTATAATAAATACAAATGTTTCTTATTCATCTTTTTAAATATAAGTTTTGTAAGATGTTACATATACAAAACGAGTATATATGCCGGCAGTTTGTATTGTAGCATTACGAAACGTCGCGCTGAATATAATTCCAAAATATATTACGCGCTGAAATATATTCAGCGAAATACTAAGGCACCTTGCTTGCACAGTTCCTCCCTTGTTACAGCTGCTTCGTGATACCCTATGAAAGTAAATGTTACATGTGCGGTCAGATATCGCGCAAGAAATGCAGGTCGCACTGATTTTAAATCACAACATCCCTGAATATAAATGGGATATTTCATCTAAATTTTTAGGAACAATTGTCACATTTTTTTTATTTTACAAATGAATCTTTTTTTCTCTCCAAGCAACTTTTATTATCTAGTTTTCGAGAGAAAGGAGAGAAAGAGAAATATACTTTTACATATTTAAAATATACTTATTTTACCTAACATTAATAATTAAAGTATAGAGAACTTATTAAATCTTCAGATTCTGTTGAACTTCCTTGTTTCTCTTTAGCGAATTTCTCACAAATCACAAAATATATATGATACGCCGTCCTCGATGCACTTATCATCTTCAGAAAAAGAAGATATTACGGTGATTAAAATTGAAAATACGATAAATACAATTTAAATCACAACATCCCTGAATATAAATAGGATATTTCATCTAAATTTTTAGGAACAATTGTCACATTTTTTTTATTTTATAAATGAATCCCTTTTTCTCTCCAAGCAACTTTTATTATCTAGTTTTCGAGAGAAAGGAGAGAAAGAGAAATATACTTTTACATATTTAAAATATACTTATTTTACCTAACATTAATAATTAAAGTATAGAGAATTTATTAAATCTTCAGATTCTGTTGAACTTCCTTGTTTCTCTTTAGCGAATTTCTCACAAATCACAAAATATATACGATACGCCGTCCTCGATGCACTTATCATCTTCAGAAAAAGAAGATATTACGGTGATTAAATTGAAAATACGATAAATACAATTTGAAACACGGCCGGTCAAGCAAAGGCAGTAATGGGAGAAACATGGAATCGCGCGCGTTTTTAAACTGCAGCTAGAGGGCTTTTTTTTACGTAATGCGAGCCGCGAACGTGTAGCTACAATGGCCGTGCGTTCACAATATACGAGCTTCACGAGATTCGCACTGTGAGGCAGAGTAACGCAAGGTTGGTAAATGCAGCCAGGAATACAGTGAAAATACATAGCGCTGCGCCGAACCACCATGTAGAATAGTACCATGTGTTCTAGAAAAATATTTGTTAATCCCGCAATGCAGATTTTGTAAGCGGCGTAAATCCCTTATTCGCCTTTGGGAAATCCGCTCTTTCATTATGGAGAATTGTCGCGCATGCGAGGATGGATCGCGTTTATTTTTCCGTTTGTTTTTCCGGAGTTTTTGTTCAACGCCCGTATACATATATACGTTATTCATGAATTGTATTGAATTGTTTATAAGTATATTGTCAAAGAGTGTGTGTCGATCGAGGATGCATATGATGCAACAATGTAAACTGCATCGCGATACTTTTGCCTTTATCATCGCTCCGTGTTTCAGTCCATCGAACGATTTCAAAATATATGAACTCGAGCGATTTTAATTGAATATTTTATATATAGATTAATATTATACGAATATCTCTTAAATTCTTTAATAACGATTCTGAAAAATAGCGTCAAATGTTTAAAATTAAATAATTACAGACGTGTAAATGTAATGTACAATTACATTTATCATGTATCCCCGTTCCATGAATGTTTAGTTTGATGCTGCTACACATCACATTTTGGTTATATCCAAAATTACGCAGTCATGTTGCTATTATCTGATCATCTCCACGATAGCGTATGTGCAATCAATTATAACTATCTTAAATTATATTATATACGTTATGTGAAGCAATATAACGCTCTGTAGTAATCTATGGTAAACTGAAAGGTTGGCAAATGCGATTTACAGCTTCAATTTTGATGGTGAATTAACAACCACTAAATTCGTATTGCTCCTAAAGATAATTATTTAAGAACAATTATTAGAAAGACACTAAGTGACATCAAGCATATTTAATTGACCTTTAAATTAAACTCAGAGAAGTTTAATGTTATAAAAATAATAAATTAATGAAGTATTATATATATATTTAGAGTTATTAGAATAATACGGATGATAAATAATTTATAAATGTTGACAACAAAGTTGAATAGGATTAGCAAGTTATATTTTTTAAATATTGTTAAACTAATATTGTGCTTATACGTAACGAACGAATTAATTACCTCGATCTCTTATCCCTTTTATATCCTGAAAATATACTCTATTATTTGTTTTCTATATTATTCTCTCGGTGGATTATCCAAAATCTCACCCTGGTTTTCGTTGTCGGTAATTCGAATGAATTTAATAGGACAGCAAAGACTTGCATTACAATGCAACTCTTGCGTTACACATACTCGTAGCGGTGCAGTGCGCCATTTACCTATTTACCCATCCGCTATGCACTGTTCCTAAAATTACCGACTCGGGGTAGTTAACCGGGAAAACCGGCGCGCCACTTCACAAAACGCTCCGTCGTTTCCGGTCCACGCCCGTGAGACCTTTCAAAGTGGAGGGAATATTGGCAAACGCACAGACACGGGAGTTAACACATGCACCGATAGTCGATTCTCTTTCCGCATAACTTATTAGGTTGCAGTCGTTGACTTCCTTCCGGAAGTGATGCTACCGATGCGAGCGCGAAACCCCACATCAACATGGAGCCACGAATTTCCGATATATTGCCGAACTCGCAACATATAACGCGTATACCCGCAGATGTGCTGCGAAGCTCGAATCCTATTTGCTCTCTTTTCGATGGCATGCAATCTCTATCAATCTGTATCGCGCAGCTTGTTGTAACGGAGCAAAGTAAAATTGAATAACATAAATGTTGCTTTCACGTATTTTAACTTTTGATATAGTATGTATATGAAACCGACATATATTTTTCAATTAAAATATTCAATATTATATCCGTTGTGGACATAAAAAAAACATAAAAGACTTATACTGCAGAAAAGTCTCGCGAGTTAAAAACGGACCGGAATTTGCGCGCGCATTATTTGTAAAATATTCAAAAGTATATTATAAAATGACGGAAAAAATATATGTGAAAGAATAGAAAATATAATGTAACACAAAATTTGTAAAACGCAAGTTTCCTCTCTTTTATACTAATTATATATTTTTATCATATATATACTTTATCATAAAAATGTTATAAAGAGAAATGAGAGAGTTACATTATGTTGGAAAAAATATTAAGAATTTAGATTGGGATTCATGTAAAATGAGATTTGTATAAAATTTCAACCTATCGAGACACGTTAAATTTATATCTGAATATAAGTGCAAATATAGTTGCATTTCGTTGAAATTAATTAATTTCCTTTGATATTAATTAATAATTTCAGAAATATTCGTAACTCTTACAGAAATTCTGTATTTCTGTTAAATTAAATATGCCAGTTTTGATTAAAAAATAGACTTTAATAACAGAAAAGAAATTTATAATGCAAATACATGAAAAGATTGTTTATATAGTTTAGTAAATTTATAATGAGATTTTATATAAATGCGCATAACAATTTTATTCATAACAATATTTATAAATCATCACCCTTTATTCTCGAATCCTTGGTTATCTTCAATCTTATCGCTCTTTCAGTATCATCCTGAAAAATATCGTATCATTTCGTATTCTTTTCTTCCTTATCGGAAAAGATCGTAGGAAAAGAGAAAATATTCCACCTTGGGACATCATAAAATAATATTGACATTTTTGAGAAGAAAAAAACCAATTTCTCAGATTGTATCTTTGACGGGGAAAATTAACACCTTCTTTGCAATATAACACAATATAAAAAGCAAGACAGAAGGTTTCTTGATTATTATTGATATTATCACATTTTACTTGTAACTATATATCTCAAAATAAAATACAGAACGAGGAATTTTTATGTCAAAGTGAAGAGAGTCCTGCAGCAGTAATCTGATCTTTAAAAAGAAGAAAGATCGGAAGAATTTTGAACGAAATTTTATTTCCTCAACTCTATGATCAAGTTTCTGCTTCGATTAGATCTCTTTTCCGTGGAAAACCGTTTATAAATGCTTTTTTTCACGAAAAGACAATGTTCTTAGATTGTTTGTAAACTCTATCTTCGCAGCTTATTCTGAAGTAGCGTTGTTAAGCATACCCTCGCAATTATAGGTATAGTCATGATTTAGTCGCTATATGCAAGGATGCGGTAAATGAGGATGAGGGCGAGAGCGCTCTCGCAACGAAGAGCCGATATTGGTGCCGTTCGGAGATGCACGTTGAATTTTAATGAACGCTTTGCCTTTGTGCGCTAAGCTCCTCCCGGCAAAGTCCATGTCCCATAGGACCGCGCGGGCATGAAATTTTTATGGAAACACATCATTCGTTTCGTCTCGCGCGATCACTTGTTCCAAACTCGTGTCACGGCGACCTCATGACGACACTTCCCTTACGGCAGTAACGAAATGTATATGCAGTATTAAATTTTTGTATGCAGCACAATTATTCACGATTCGCGATGTAAGTAGAATTGGGATACTCTTAGAACACGAGATGGCAGATATATTGAGGCACCTTTGTCTCTCCGGTACCGCGTGTGATCGATCTGTCATCTGGCGCGACGCCAAAACGGCGCAGTCACCAATTTTAATGAAAAATTGGGCAAAGTATGAAACTTAGGTACAAGCAAGAAACTTATTACGCGAACATTTGGTAAGAAGTATTCGGAAGTTTAATAAGTACCGCAATGTGTGTTGCAAAATGAGTTATGCTAACGATAATAATTCGCCTTCTTTTGTTGAATACTAAGTTGAAAGTTCCAAGATTGGAGAGATCTTATATGCGCGTTCTAGAATAATATATAAAATTGTATCTTACATAAAATCTTACATAAAATCTTACATAAAATAAATGGAATATTCTTCTGTGTGTGTTTATAATTCGATTTATTAAACGTAGTAAATAAAAAATAAGAAGCAAATAAACATAACGAATGAAAATAAAGATTTTGCGTTATCAACTTTTTTGTTTTAGTACTAATGATTTTCGCGTTATAGAAGGAAAATACGAAGTCTTCATAATAACGACATAAATTGTTCTCTGTCCCTTTAAAATTGAAATTTCGAAATAAAATAATTTTTTTTTCTAATCCAGTGTGTTTTCTAATCCACGATGTAATTTTTGTGCTACCCATTTATTTTTAATATCTACCTACGTTTTACTTTATGCTGGTATGATGAGATTCGGGCGAGTAATTCTTGTGCGTTCTCTCGTCTATCGGTTTTCTCGCACATTTTTGATATTGCTTCTGTGACTTTTATGTACGCGAGTGAATCCTCGTCACAATGCCGAAATTGCCGCGTCGCGGCTGTAGGATTTTCAGTTTTATTTTCCGTTTTGCTTTTGAGTCCCCCTTTTGTTTAACGTTTCATGGCGTCTTTCTCTCCTGCTCTATTCCCAAATGGATTTTGCATAAGAACGGAGCGCGCGTCGCTTCGCGCGTAGTAAAGCGCGCATAAGTACTTTCTTTCGGAGCAGATATTCATGGCGAGGTCGTAGCAACCGTGCCATCGAAAAACATTCGTAACGTCTTCCATTCGCGAGTCTCTCGCGATTACACTATGTATCTCTCTTCCCTCGAGAAGAGCTCGTTCCCTTTCTGCGTACGATCCGCCTGAACGACGAAGAAAAGAATGCGAAATGATACACGATGCTCTCCGAAACGGAATTGAGGAGAGGGAGTGATAACATTGAAAGGTCTCAAGGATTTGCGAAAGGAAAGGACAATGTTTGGAGTTATTGTGAGGAAAGATATCATTCGATCTTCAAGATCTGACAGTGGACTGTGATGTTGCATAAACGATGAATGGCACAAGTATTATGCGCTGATGGATTGAAAATATATTGACATATTGCATGTGAAGAACTTTTAACGAATCAAATAAAATAATGCAAAATCTTGGATAGATAAAATCTTTGAACGATAAAAAGTAATGCAAAATCTTCCTTATTAATTCTGAATTACGTAAGTTTAGTTATCGTTTCGTTTTTTCACTAATGGTATTCTAGGCATTATAAGATTATTATATCATAGAATTTTTAAAATAAAGAGATTTTTTTATAAGTAGAAAAAAAACGTCAATGATAATTTCTATTTGCATTTGTTAACTATTTTAACATTCTACAGTTTTTGCTATCTTTTGTTTGATTAGATTTGCATTTCTCATAAATCTATATATTTTTCCATTTTATAAAATCAATTATAATATAATAAAAATTCATGAATCTGTTCGCGCATAATTTAAAAATGTTTACCATAAATTTGTACAATTTTACATTTGATAAATTAACGCTTGAAAATCTCGAAGGAATGTCTCGAGAATATTTTTCGCTTTCATCCTTTTCATTTATAAGTAAAAAAAAATGAGCCAATAAGCTCTCACTTTACATGCTCATATCAGTGCGAGATTTCTCGCTTACGCATCAGCAACGGATGACATCGGGATTTGCAGGATTTTCGTGCGCATTTGTGCAATCCTTACCCGTCAACTATCGAGATCGCACGTCTTCGTTTCCACGTTGTGTGATCATCATATATACATATAAATACACATAAAAGCGAAATATGTTCAAAAAAAATTTATACCCATTCATTGTGATTTAATGCATGTAGATAATCGAGCTAATTACACGGCGAGCTTTCCTTTTTAAGTTCATATGTGCGTTAAACTCACTTGCTCTCTCCCTTTCTCTCTTTTTTTCTCGGTAAATACTTAAAAACATTATCACGTTACCGCCACGTTATTCATCTGTTAATTGAGTGGAATTTTTAACATTATTTGAAATTAAATTTTAATATTCATCACCCTATTACTAATAATAATTTAAAGATTGTATGTAATATTTATATTTGCAATGTATGTTATAAATTGCTTACTCTATTAGTTATTAATTTCATGAATAATTCATATGCAGAATATTTTATATTCCATTGCTCGATACTAAAATTGGTTAAAACATAAATATTGATGATAATATAATATTAAAAAAAAAATAGTTTAAATTTCCCTAATAATTTTTGCATTTTAAATAAAAAAAATCCAGTTTTATAGAATCGAAAAACTGTATAGATAAAAAAATTTGAAAGTATCAGAAGGTTCAAAGATTTTTCAAGATTAATATACTTGAAAAGAAAAAAACAAAATCTTAAAATCTAAAAATTACCTAAAAATACATAGTAAGAAAATTTTCAAAATCCAAGGAGATCTATGGTCGAAGATTCTAAAAATTTAAATATGCTAAGACTTTATAAAAATTTAAATATCCGAAAATTTGTGAAAGCTTTAGAGTCTTAGAATGTGAGAATTCAAAGACTCAATTAAAGTTTAACGCTCTTAGTACCTAAGGAACTACAGAGGGAGATTCAACTTTTCTGAAAACCAAAGATTTAAATATTCAAGAATCCACGAATATATGCTAACTCTGTGGTGGAATAACTTTATTAATGAAAAACCTAGAAAACTTTGTAATAGTGTATAACAACATACCACACTCGGTTTAATATATTCTCGCAGCACGTAGACTTTATAAGCTAGGCATTAGTCGAAGAATGGCGAAATGGCGTGAACGTGGTGCCGCTTGGGTTTTGTAGGGGAGCTCGTCCCGAGGGATCTCTGCATTTTGTGCACCACTTTCCAACTACAGTTATGCTCTAGATACTTTTACAAAACAGTCAAAGTTTCGTGAATTTTTATCGTACCGCAACATATTATCAAATCCTCCCTGAGTGATATTTCTTTTTTCACTTGAAGATATGTATTTAAAAAGAACTTGGAAAAAACAATCGAAAAATTGCGTGAATCTTTTTTACTTGACTACAGATTCGATATTTTCAAAAAAAATTTTCTTTCTGCAAGCAATACTCACATTAAATAAATATAAAAATTTTACGGAAAAAACTTAATTATGAAATTTGCTTAATTACTTGACAGTTATATTTAGCTTAACATAACGCGTTAATAAATCTTTGACACATAGATCATTGAATAATTAGAGAATGAATATTTAAAAATTGTCTTATTTCTTCTAAATATCGCGCAATAAAAATGCTCTGCTTATTCCGTTCATTTATTTCGCATTAAACGATAAGGATCGCGCATAAAAGTGAGAGACGAAAGCTCTATAAAATGAAGCAGGAGGAAAACGTTGGATTTCGGGGATGGACGGTGTACACACAGTATACGGCAATTGAGATTTGAATATGTATGAGGATCAAGGCATATGGCATACAGGTTGTGCCTTCAGTTTATCGTGTGACTCGAGATACGTTGCAAAGCCATCTCGATGACAAAACAAACAACATATCGAAGATTGTGAAATTTGCATTCAGAATACGTCTCTCCACGAATTCCTCAGAAAAATGTTTATGCTCTTTTTCAAGAAATAATGAAAGAAAGTTTTATCATCACGTCCTAGTAATGTAACGTATACGCGAATTGCAAATTTTTACTTGAATACATTTAAGTATACCGAGAAATAATCTCGTAAATTTGATATAGAAAAAGCGGAACAGTAACTTTGATATTTTGATCAATTTCATTTAATAGCAATTTTAAAATATTTATACGTATTATTTACATAACATGTATGTTTTAATTTTATATAAATTTTCCGATAATTATTTATTTATGGTAAAAACTTTATTATTATATTTACATCGTAATATTTTTCATGATAAACGTACCGGATAGTATTCTCGTTAAATTTGACATTACATTGTGAATGATCGCTCTTCAGTGTGAAATAACTCGTTAGCTTTTTCATTCTATTAAATATGGCGATACTTTTGCCGAATGTTTTCGATATCGTTTCATTTTTTTCGCGGCCAGAACGTTCCCCATTGATAAAAGCCCTCGTAATTTCGTTACGACCGGAATACGTCGATGAAACGATTTTTCTTTTGCGCGAAGGGGCAGACAAAGCTTTTTGAAAAACCCATTCAAAGTGTCTCTCTGTCGTAAAGATAGAACGAGGCAATTACTGTCAGTCGCCGCCAGTCCATAAGAGCACACGAAAATGCATCGTATGCATTAACCGGGGAGATCCAAGGTCTCTTGTATTATATATAGCAACGTCCAACACATTTCGTATTCGGGGGCATACATTTTTACAAAGTTTACGGGAATATCTTTTGTACATTCAACATCATGTAATATGCGCAAAACTTTTTCATGCATCGTAAAATACGTGCAAAATTTCATTGCGATTCAACATTACTAGACTTTCATTTCCGAAGTACAAATACAATTGTTTAAATACAGTATAGTTTGGAATGTACACGTGCGGGCATAAATTCGCACGTATTTACAATTAGAGTTGAAATTTAGAGTTGAATATGAGTATATCTACGTGAGCGTACGTATTCATATGTAAATTTTGAATTCGCAACTTTTAAGGCTCAATTTTCAACTGCGCGTATCCCAAAGTTCTAACGAAACATAATGATAAACATGTAACAAATAGAAACTTGTTATATCATTTGCGAATCGTTCTCGCAAGCCTTATCTGAATAAAACTAATCATCTCTGAATTGAAATGTATCCGACTTTGAAAATCATTGCATAATTATCGAGCATTATTTGGGTCACACGTGAAGTCGTAGAAACCACATAAACATCATCGCAGCGAATTTTACTTCAATTCCGAATCACGGAGGAATAAAAGGACGTCGTGAGCGAGCGCGTAACATTTTTCCCGAATTTATCGCGCGTCGATCCCGTTAATAATAATAAAACCTATGCGGGCGGTAGTCGATGCATTTTATGGTGCCGTTCTGCAGGTGGTCGCAGAACATCCGAGGTATCACGATATCCCGAAAGACCGTAAGCCAAACGACGGCCCTTAGTTATCCCGCGGAAATTACACCTGCTATTTGCCCAAACACGCGCACGCACGTTTTGTTGGCGCAGCTATGCAGCTTGCTGCAAAACAGCAAAATTCGGGGTGCACGTTTAATAAGTAGCGTGCAATAAGAGGATGACTTACGGCGGCATTAAAAACGTCCTGCGCCGGCCGACTAGCTTGCTGCAACCGGGAGCTGCCATATCGCGGCGTGCACTAATTACGGGCTTTATGCGCTGCATATGTGTTATGTATCCTAATTGGAAATGCAGCTCCTGAGTGTCTCATTAAACGGTACGTACGCGTTTGATTTTTTTTTTTTTTTTTTTTTTTTTTACGCGAGCGTGTATATATTGTAAACGCGACGATTAATAATATATGACGAAAAGTTGTGCACCGTTACATATTTCAATCGTATACGGTATTAAATTGGAGATTGCCAGCCAGTATTTACGTATCGTATAAACTAACGGGCATATGTACACGCTTTTGCCGCTTATATCATTTATCGTCATTACGCACGGTCACTAATCGCTTTATATTGTCGGTGTTTACACGAAAATATTACATGCACATTGAATGCCTTGTTGTACGATAACTCGCGTTAATAATAAATGAATTAACATGCATGAAATAGTATATTGTTTCAGTAGAAGAAACTTTACGCTGTCACGTAAACCGCTTTTGACAGATATGAATGAGAATTTTAATTGATGGTCTTTTGGAATATTCTTTATTAGAAAACTTCGACGCATTAAAAATGAAATTTCTTTCGCAGCTTTTGACTCGTTCGCTTATTGTCTTGATACCAGTTAATCAGGAGTACATTATTCATCTCTAGACAACGTTTTTGCGCAGCAAAAATATATAATAAGAATCGATCAATTATTTGCACATCTTACTGTTATTATATGAATAATTAAAAAAATATAGATATATAAATTATTAAATCAAAGTTTTTTTAATTATATAATATGACATTTCTTATATAATAGGTATTATAAAATAACAAAATGTGTTAACAAAATGGAAAGCACTACATTTAAAAAAATTATTCATTTTTATTATATTTACTAGTAAGACGACATAAATCTACATAAATTATCTTATAAATATTCATATATATAATCTTTATCTTTATAGTACATTGTACTTTGCAAATAAAATAAATGTCACATTTTTAGTAAAATAGATTATATTGAATATAACAAAAATATTTTTGTAATGATTTCCATGAATTATTTCGACGGAAGAAGTCATCGTAGAGATTGTGCTAACGAAAAACAAGAACAAAGTAAATACGGCGCGAATGCGTTGTCAGAATAATCTAATTTTATAATGCACTCTATTATGCAGAAACGGACTGATGTCCGCAGGGACGGACTGAATGTGTATACAGTTACAGACAAAATGCGCATATGCACAAACAAGCAGACTGCGTTCTTCTTATTATTGTTCTTGTGTTATCTCTTTTTAGTTGGTAACTTCAGAAAATAATTAATTCAGAGAGTTAATATATCGTCAATTTGCTCTTTTAATTTTATTTATAGAAATATCAATTTCAATCCCGCATTATATTCGCACGAAGTATAATTATCGCGCATATACGGATTAAATGTCTAATTTCACAGTTTTTTGCAATTGTCTATATATTTCTCTTTTGCTTTTAATAGTAGAAAAGACGAAATATAATAAAATAAAACGTAAGTCATGCAATATATTTGAAAATAAAAAAATTGCTTTAACGTAGTGAAACAAATTTTTTGTTATATTGCATTACATATTTAATAAATGGTTTGAATTACGTAATTAAAGCGGCCGTTTGTAAATTGACGGTAAATGTAAAATTTATTAAAAATTTCGCTTGGAAAGATGAATCTCTATATTAACCGAGAATTTTAAATACATAATAATATAAAAAGAATTGCATTTGAGTAATAATAATTCACGTTTGTTTGATCGAATGTATTATAAACATTTACAAATGATGTTGTAACAATCAAAAATATTTAAAATAATATTTTTCGCAACGTGCTATTTTTAGACAATATCCAATTACCCGACAGACTTGTATTACGATGGAAGCTAGTCTAAAAGGAGCAAATCCGAAATAAAGCGAATTTAGATCTGATTTTCTGTGAAAATCTCTCTCTCTCTCCCTCTTTGTTTACAATGGTATTCAAGAAGTAATACTCTTGTCTGTTGTGGCATTACAACAATTCTTTGTAACACATAGCCATGTGCTAGGCCAAAACGAAGCAATTACCACCAATTGCGGTTCTAAAACAAGTCATCCTGTATGTCGCAAGTAATTCAATTGCTCGAATTTAAACGATGTACGAGTCTATTTCAGGAAAAAGTGTATAAAAATTTAACGCAATCCCCGCTTCAAATAAAAATAAGAAACGTTAAATCAATTTATGATTATAAAAATTGTATTATTTATTAAATCGAGACAGATGAAAATAGAAAAAATTGTTCGGCAAAAATACACTTCAGATTTCATCTCCATATCATCAAAATACTATTGTTTACTAACACAATTGTATTTATTTGATAAATGTTTCAAATATGCGATTTTCTTTCATATTTCTACAGTTATATGTATATTTCATTAAACAATAATATACATATATCTGCAATGAAAAAACTTTTATTTCTGCTAGTGATTTTTTGAAAATAATTGTGCAACTAAATCTGAAACATTATGCTATCGTCGCAAAAATACTGTTATCCTTATTGCCATTGGCTATGAAAAAATATTAGTTAAAATTGAAATTTATTGATACACTCTGTGGTGCGTATAGCAGTTAAAGTAGTGCGGAGATAAAACGCGACATTTTTACTCGATATGATACCAGAGGGTATAAAACAGCGAGAACAGTAGCGTGAAAGCGGAAAATATGCATATATCGTACCGTTTTGCCGTATCGCGCTTGCAAAAATCACCATTTTGACGCAAGTGCATTTAGCAGAAAAATAAAGCTGCGATTGGATAAATAACTAAATACTAAAACATTTTGCACTGTATCAGTTAGCTTCATATCCATTGGCTGGTCCCAAGTCCGATTTAATAGGGCGCATTTTCCGGAACAATCGCATTCGGCCAACGGACGCGTCATTCTAAAACGTTTGCCAAATAAGAGTGTCCTTTGTTAGGGTAAATTATAATGGTGCGAGCCGCACAAAGCGGCCATGCAACGTTTAAATTCGCCATTAAATATATGCTGTCCTGGCCGAGCAAACAATCCTTTTGAAATACTATTATATATTCGCGCGTCAGAAATGTATGTAAAACAATTACTAGCCGGCGTGTATGTATAGTTCTGCTTATACTTGCGAGGGTGCAATGGACGGTCACAGAGTTTCCGATATGGTAAATAATCCTGTAGCTAAAGCTAACAATTGCCAATACAACCAAATTAGCCGATATCTGTTTTTCGATTTTATTTAAGCCGATTTTCGAGTTTACAATATTGAATCATGTTTAAAAATAATATTATGTTATCACTATTCGACACTTTAAGCAAATTTTATATAATTAATGATATTCAAATTTAATATGTAATAAGTGTTTCATAATTATTAATAAATTTTTATTAATAATGATTACTATGAATATATTCTACTATAATCTAATAATCTGTTACAAGTTTTTTATCAATATCATGTAAGTTAAAATTGGTACATTATAGCATCAAAATTTTACTAACTCGGTTAATTATCATATTAGTGACAAAATTACTAGATATACGATGATACGGACAGAGGCTTTATCTATTTAAATCCTTATTCATACTGATATCCATTTTCCAGGCATGTTTGAATTATCGAATTTCGATATTTCTGTATATTTACCTATTTATTCTTGAACTAGCAGTTTGAATATCCAACAACATTTTTATAGTTTGCTACTTTTCATCTGATAACTCCGTTTGTTAAATACGTAGATATGTAGTTGGTGAAAAATACGAAGATATTTTTTTACAGTCAAATGACGCGTTAATACTTTTTTTACACTATTCGCTGCTTTTGCTAAAAAAAAAGAAAAATACATGTTTTACATTTTAGTTCATTGTTATTATGATTCTAGATAATTACATCCCTAAATAGGGAAACAGGTTAATTGAGAGTCACGCTAATTAAAACGCAAGTTAATTCTTTCTCTTCCAATGAGACTTATTAATTATTCAAAATATATATTTTGATCTTTTATAATATTTAGATCATTATTGACAAAAATTAAATTAAATTGAAAAAACATGTTCTTTCATAATTAACTCTTACGACAAACAAGCGCAGAAAGCTTGCTCCTGATTTCAACTGAAAGAAAGATTCCTGATGTAAATAAGAAAGACCGAAACACACTTTAAATAATTAATAAATTGCATTAGAAGAAAAATTAACTGTCTCTTAATTACAGCGTTTGTCTCTAAATTAACCTAGTTCTCTCACACATTTGTGGATATTCAATATCAGAGTCTTCAATTTCATTAATGATATTATTATATTGCTCAATTTTCGGAATATTGACTATCAAAATCATTTTTAAATATTATTCTATCTAATTAATTAGCAATATACATTATACATTTAATTAAATGCATATTCAAGCTGTCTTCCTACTTTTGTACGAGATTTTCGACATATAAAAATTATATAAATATAAATTAATATAAATATAGATATTTAATATATAAATTTATATTTGATAAATTAAAGAGGCTTTTTGCTGTTGCACAATGCTTATGTAGAATTCATGTTTAATTCTGAAAATGTAGCTGCTTTATCGAAAAAAGACGTTTTGCTACGCAACAATCAAATTTATTCGCTCCGTGGTGGAACTCACTGCATAAATTACGCGATGTTTAATGAAATGAGGGCAATGTGCGCGATCCATTGTCGGCGCGGAGTAGCAGAAGTATTAATTATGGACATTACTATTCAATAATATATGGCCGCGACGTCTCTCCCGAAATTTGGCCAACCGGTGCGCCGTGCGAGTTTTAACTCGCGGCCGGAAATTACGCCTGTCACGGTGCGAAATCGCGTGTGCGATCGGACGAAATCGATAAATAGAACGCCGCGGCGACGATGTGGTGCAACTGGAAGAGAATATTTCGACACACGGAGAGCCGGAGAAAATCCGTGAGAAATCCGCCGAGGGTCGTCGCGAAAATAAATCTGAATAAATCGAACGTTGCAAATCGGACGTGATAGATGCGACCGATTATTGCTCCGGATTCACTGGACTCTGCGATTTTTCCGTATCGATATCGCTACACCACCAACTTTCATACCTATATTTTCAATATTTCTTATATCTGTACACATTTATTCATATTTTCGAGACATGTGTTACACATGATGTAGTCTCTTATGCAGTCTTATTTTCTTTTATTTTATTCACCCATCTATTGTTTTTTTACTTACTGTTATGTAGATAATCGCTATATTTTATTTATATATTTTTTCTTTTTTCTTCTAACAAAAAAAAATGTTAATATAAGCATAAACTAGAACAGAAATGATTTGACGTGTAATATTACATGTCAGAACATTGATTTACACTTATGTCGAATGATTTATTTATCGAGACTGCTAATTGCTTCCCGAAATAGGCAATCGCTGCTGTCATATAATAGAAAATCGCATGCCGTTTTTGGTGGCTCGTCCAACATTCCCATGACAGGAATGTCATGTCAGATAGACGACCGGATAGAACGACAGACAATGGTCCGGATGGAGAAGCGCAACGAAAAAGTGCTGCCAAACTGTCGTCCGTAACCGCGAGATCGTTCCCGAGAGATTTGGCCGCGTAGTCATCGCCGGCGGAAACAAGTGGCATGCGAGAAATCGAAGCTACGACAAATCGAGCAAGTGTCGTACAAGTGTACAGTCTACGCGAGATGTTGTTGAAATGCAAATATAGAAACATACCTTGGCGAATCTCAGTATTCTCTTTTACATTCTGATGTATATCCGATATAAAACTTTATCTATTTATATATCTATGTGTGTATATAGGTTTGAGAATAAAAATATTCTAAGAAATGGAGCATGATTGAAAATGCAAATATGGGAATATATTGAAAGAAATGAAAAAAATGTAATTCCTGAAAATGTATATGCAGGTTTCACATGCGTTATTACAGGCAATCATGTGTTTCATTTAGAATTCGCATCAGATTTCGCCAAATCAGCTCTGCTTGCAAATTTATAAACGACTGCATTAATGCATATCTGTTATTTTCATATACATGCATTTCGTACGATGCATCGCCGAATTAGTCGTCAAAAAATATATTCGCATTAAATTAAAATTTTAAACGTTGAATAGGTAAAAAATAATCCCGACAGTTTGTCGATAAATTTATTTGTCCGCGAATTATTGGGATTCGCGCTAATTACCGATTCGTAGCGACAAATCACATGTTCTTTTGACGCACGAGTGCCAAATAAGAAAGTCGTGTCTACCGGAAGGTATTAGCGATATTGAATTACGGGTTAAATTTCGTCATGGTCGAAGAGGAAACTATAAAAGCTAGCTCCGATTCCCGCTTCAACATGTCCCGGACACGTACTCGACGGAACGATTTCTAATTGACTTTCAGCGATGCTGCTAGCGTTTGACAAATCTTGCCTTGATATCGATATTCGATATATTGTCATCGGTACAAATTGATGTACCGATCAGTACATAATTCATAACTATATTTATTCCAGTCGCCGGAAATCACAACAA
Source organism: Nylanderia fulva (assembly GCF_048542155.1). Classification (NCBI taxonomy): domain Eukaryota; kingdom Metazoa; phylum Arthropoda; class Insecta; order Hymenoptera; family Formicidae; genus Nylanderia; species Nylanderia fulva. The sequence continues at coordinate 2,386,179 of NW_028190161.1, read as the reverse complement.
ATATAGTTCATCTTGAATTTAAAAGTCACTATTTACTGTGTATTGTCTCCTTTTTACTTTGTTATATTATATGTTATATAATATCAATGCAGTCGAAAAATAGCACTCTAAATTAGAGTAACAAATTTTATAAGAATTAGATAAATGTTGCGTAAATATATTTTAAAAGTTAAAAATTTTATAAGTAATATATTTCTTGAGACATGCTATCTTTTATGCCTGCATTAAAACTAAAATTCAAAATTAAGACTAAATTAGCAAATAGCTATAGTTGTTAAAAAAATGTTTAATTCATAATACATTTATTTCTAATTGAAAACAGAAAATTGTTTAATTTTTAAAAATGACAGTAACTTATATTTTAGAATTAGATAAATGTTGCGTAAATATATTTTAAAAGTTAAAAATTTTATAAGAAATATATTTCTTGAGACATGCTATCTTTTATGCCTGCATTAAAACTAAAATTCAAAATTAAGACTAAATTAGCAAATAGCTATAGCTGTTAAAAAAATGTTTAATTCATAATACATTTATTTCTAATCAAAATTGTTTAATTTTTAAAAATGACAGTAACTTATATTTTCCAACAACGTCGATGGAAGGATGAATTTTTCATGTAAATTTATCATCATTCATTTATATTACTTTGTAATGCAACATTTGGCGTTTCCTTTTTTTTGCCAATCGTTTTAAGGAAGTACGTGATTATACGTCAATAGGTTACAGCAAGGAATTCCTTCGCTTTATACTCACTTCCTCCGTTGGCTTCGTGTAAATCTAGGATTAGCGTGAGCGCCTGCCTGGTTTCGTGCGAACCGATAAAGTTGGATTCAACGATAGATATATCTGAGAGCGAATTCCATGCGATTTCGGCCTCGGGCTACACCGCCTCTTCGAAATGGAGCAAGCCGCGTCTGGTACAACGTGCATTAGATTCCGTGTCAACGATTTTAACAACACGATAAATGTTCAACGTTGGACGGATTTCTGTTTCTTGTATATTGTAATTTCCTTTCTGTTCTGTTGTAAGTCGAAATTCACGTTGTTTTCAACAACATATCCAAAATTAAAATTTTTTAAAACTATATTACTATATTAAAATAATGCAACAGATATATTTCGATAAATGTATTAGATGTATCTTTTTAAAGCTATATTTGCTAATCTATTCTTAATTCTGATAATGCAAGCATAAAAGATAGCACGTAAAAAAGTATATATTTCTCATTTTATTTTGAATTCTTGAAATATATTTACGTAACATTATTCTATTGTCTCATACAATTGTATTGTACATATATATATAAATTTTATTCAAATTTTATTCACCATATTTTTTTCATATACATATGTAATTATCAAATAATTGGAATATTTCTCGTTGCGTTCTTCGTACACCGTATTTTGCATAAACACTAATTATTCTTTCGTATGCTCATGTTCGAAAATTTTGCACGTACTATGTGATCCGTAAATGACGATCTCTCGGTAGAAAAACGAATATCATTTCGAAAAATATCAGCAAAAATATATTATTTATTCCGTGTTATTTTTATATAATAAATAAAATGGATTATTCGAAAAATATGAATATTTGTAGAATCTCCAGCGCATCAAAAGCCAGCATAAATACTGGCAATTAACAGTTCGTATCCATGCACACGATATTTTAATTAAATATTATTTTAGCATTTAAGCATAGCTTTTTCAGTTATGTCCATTGCGTGAAGAGTATAAAAAGATTTTATGCAGGCAAATAAAGAGAAATATAGCTAATTAAAAGTTTATCGAACAATGATCAAAATACTATAGAATAGATTCACTTTCCATTATAACAAAAGGCTTTAAGGTTATATATTCATAATGACGGAATTAAACTTTTAATGAATATGCTGAAATGGACATCTCGAATGACACAACTTCTTCAATTCCGCAGGTCTCTTTTAATGCTTGGTGAAAATAAACTTTTCAAGTAATTATTCACTTAGCAATTTACAAAATTAAAATCATTCGCAGCTTTGTTTTACGAAAAAAACTCTTACCTAATAATAAAATTTTTCTGTCAATAATATCGCATTCAACAATATTAACAATATTCTTGCATTTTAAATAAATAACTTATATAAAGAAAAAAATTCTCTTTTTTCTCTTTTCCTCTTCAACATATGCTTTCTCTTTAAATATTTTAAGGATAAAAATAAAAATTCATATATATTTTAGTATATTATTATGTAAAATATTTAATTTGATAAAATATTAATAAAAAACATTAATTAATTTTAGAGAAAAGACATCAAGAGATTAAATTTTTGAAAATTCAAAAATGCTGTACCTAAGCTTGAATAAACGAATGGAACAATTTAATTGTCGCCGACATTTAAAGTGAGAAAGGATAGTGCACTTTGTTGTGTGAAAATTTCAATCTTTGACTCTTTCATTCATTGAACAAACAATGGCACTTGATGTGATTGATGTTAAATTGATATCGCGACGCATTATCCTGCCGTTCTTTTGATATCATTGCGGTATAATGCAATAAATCGTATATCGCCTTATAAGTTTCAAAATTGCACGACGGCGTTCATGCACGGCGACAAATCACCGACAAACAAAAAGATGTCTATCTTTTTATCGTAAGCAATTTTACCTAAACCCTCGCCGTGCCAAACCAGGTTTATTGCCGGCATTGTCTGCCGCCGCTCGTATAAACGTCTTCCGGTATTCTACTTCGTCGTCATGCCATTATAGTGTCATCAAGTCTTTTTTCTTTCTACTGCTTTTGCGTGTAAGAATCACAAAATAATTGATTGATTTGCGCAATTTATTTCGAATGGTCAAATTTATGAAATGTCAAAATTATGATATGTCAAATTTATGAAATGTCAAAATTATGATATGTCAAATTTATGAAATTTCAAAATTGTGTATGATTATAATGTGAACAATTTTCGTCATTGTATTAATATTTTGTTGTATTTATATTCAATATTTTTATTCTTAAATGAAAAGAAACGAGATAACTTATGAATAATAGTAAATATTTATTATAGAATAATTGAAATAGAAATAGCAAACATTGCATATTTATGGTATAATAATAGAATATGCATAATGACTATATAAAATATATATAGGTAATAGCAATAAAAGTTTATTTCTCAAGTTTTATAGAAAAATAATTTCTTTATCTTATACATAAAAAGATAAAATATTCTCTTTAATGGCATTAATCAAAGTTTAATTGCAAAATTTTTTATGAAAACAAAATAAAAGAAATATTATTTATGAAACAAATAACAGAAAATATCAGATTAATTATAGGAAAAGTTATGTAACAAACAATATCGATAATATATATCTAAGAATAAGAAAATAAGAAGAAATGTAGATCACTTTACAAATAAAATATTGCTTTGTAATTCATATTTATATTATTATAATTATGAGTAGATATAAAAGACATGCACAAAAATTGCAGATGAAAGGAAGCTGTGGACTTTGAAAAATTCCGGACGACGAGTAACAATTTTTATAGTGAATATTTGCATAGACGACTTGGAGGAAAATTAAGCATCGGTGGTGAAGAGGTACACGGACAACGAATTCCGGAAGGTCAAAGAATCCGCTCAAATTACGGTTGGCTCTGCCTCGCAGAGCTGTTCGAATATGAGGCTATTCTTTACCTTTCGGCTTTCTCTTTCCTACGCTATGGCTTTTTCCGTCTCTCCCAACATGTCTGGGATACCAATGCTCTTCGTGCAAAAGAAAGAGAGACTTGGATGAGCGTCGTATAAAGGAAATTCCGCGAGCTAAATGAAACTATAAGAATATAAGCGTAGTCTATTTACTGTATGAAACAGCAATAACTGCGGGAACTGTCGAGATAATTCTTACTTAGATTAGTTTTAGAAACTGAATCATTAGAAAATATTGAAAATAATAAATAAAATCATATGTGCATAAATAATCCAAAACTTAATGTGCAATGATATTTTTGCTCTGATAAATACTACAATATTAAAAACATTTTTTATTTCAATCGAGACATCGAGTGATTTAATGTAAATTTACAATTTGCAATTTATAATTTTTTCGATTATATCTGTCAACGGATTATATTGAAAAAATTATTTTAAAATTTGATTGTTTCCATTTATCGAACTGTTGAAATGGTTTGAAATAAATTTGCCTTAAGTGATTCAAGCTAAAAAATGCAAACTAAATTAAAAACGCGTCACTATGTCACTATAGTCAAGCGCGAAATTCATATCTACATGTTCTCTTTTAACTCAAATACTGCCTTCAATATTTTTAATATAATAGAAATTGCCTCTTTTTTTGTCCATTCAGCACACTGCAGATAATTGCCCGTATATATCGTTTACGAGCAGTTTAAATATATATACAAGGCGATTCACATCGCGCTGCCTGGGTTTTCGGATGTGGCTTTGTTGGCGCCAAGCCACATCTGCACTATCACTTTGAAATCACCGCTTAAATGATACCATATGCCATGTGCTCACAAACAATAAATAATTTCGTTACAAATTGTTTTTTTTTGTTTATGATTTGAGAGCAATTAAAATTAAAATCCGTTAAAATCATTTTTATCAAATTGCCACAGTAAAACAAACAATTGTATTATATTATATTTTACGTTTAAATGAAAAGAGAATGATGTATTTATAAATGTATTTCTGAATTTTTTTCATCATAAAAATAAGTTCAAAACAAAGTAATGTATATCTTCTGTTTCATTTAGCTTGGATTAATTATATATTAATAGAATACTTATGCACACATATAAGATAACAAAATGCTATTTTTTAAGATATAACAAGGTTGCGTATTTATTTAATTCATTGTTTTAAAAAAAATAAAACTCAGAAAATCTTATGAATTTTATAATAAGCTTTCTTTCGCGCAAGTAATCTTTGTAGAAGAGAAAAAGAGGGAAAAAGAGAATTCTCGTCAGAAAAATATTTTAATATTGTTTAACCTTAAGTATGAAGTTTTTCGTCAAGAATACCTCTCACCAAAGTATGTGATTAAAAAACGCAAGTGATGCATTTTATGAAGATCGCAAAAAATAAACGCAATCAGGACTGTTTGCCTGGATTTTCCGGTTCCGGTGAAGGAGTAGAGGAAATATTTGTCGGAAGGTTGAGTAAAATATTGTATCGCGCGGCATAGCCACGAGAGATGATTAATCGTCTCTCACTTTAGAATTAATTACCGGCTCGGTCGGACATAATTATAGTTAACTCAGCGCTGATTACGAATGATGCAGCCGCTGTTCCTATATTTTAACGATTTGTAGCTACCTGATTCGCAACTCGGCCCGATGTTAGCTGATGAACTCGTGCGAAAGTTAATTCGTCGATTCGATGCATCCGTCGTTCATACCGGAAATAGATAATCGCATACATGCGCACGGATTGGTCGTGCTACTTCGAATTCTAATTAAAAGTTAAACGGCTCCTATCAGGGCTAAATTAACATCTGCACAGGCAATCAATTCGTATTACCAACAAGTTCGTTAATTAAAGATCGAGGCATGAGAAACGAAGATTGGCGCAAAATACTCCGCCCGTAATTTTAGCTCTTTAATTCATTCGATGCTTTAATGATTCGTGATCAGTCTTTTGAAAGTAAGTTAAATAAATTTAGACTAGTATATATTAGATTTAATTTAAATTATCTATACTTTATATATATATATTATATATATATATATATATATATATATAAATTTTATTTTATTTAACGGCATTCGCTCCTATTACATTTAAAAATTTATCTGATAATCTACTAAATAAAAGAAATTTATAAATTTAACGTATAAGACGGGCAACAAGAGCCAAATCGCGGATGACAATGCGTTGTTCTAACAAAACTAAATAATTTTTCGTTAGAATTAAATACCGGTGCACAAGGCACCAAATTTTTACTTGGACACGGCCAAGATTTTTTTAAATATGAAATAATCTCATATTTTGAGATTTAATTTCAATACCCCTTTAACCCCCCTACGGAAAATAAATAAATGAATGCAAGAGAAAGTAGGGGGTTAAAGGGGTATTGAAATTAAATCTCAAAATATGAGATTATTTCATATTTAAAAAAATCTTGGCCGTGTCCAAGTAAAAATTTGGTGCCTTGTGCACCGGTATTTAATTCTAACGAAAAATTATTTAGTTTCGTTAGAACAACGCATTGTCATCCGCGATTTGGCTCTTGTTGCCCGTCTTATACGTTAAATTTATATTTATATTACAGAGCCTTGTTAAAACTCTTATAAAAGAAATTTAGTTTATTAAATGTGCAGTCAATGCGTTTGGTTCACAAATGACTTGCATTAATTTTAGACCGCTTCATTTGGTCTGATCGATGATGCACTGATCAAACTGCACGTAATTATCTAAACGGAACAGATTGAGGTCACTAAATCAGATTTGACATCGAGCGATGCGTCATTTAGTAGCGATACCGTGATTGTCTTTAACGTAACGTTTCAATGCGCGGTAAATATTTCGGAACTGATCGAGAAAATATAATTGTGATACTAAAATCGAATCGAAACGGACGACGGTGTATAGATCTTGTGTGCCATTAAAGGAATATCCTTAACGGTGATTGTCTTGCAATTGTGTTGTACATGTTGTTCAATCTGCACACGCGTATATACGTTATTCCGGAACAGCGGTTCTACTTTAGAAATTACTTTCCTAACATATTGCGGCGACTCGTCGCATTACAATGAAAGTTGGATAGCGTTCTTTCTTCTCACGCAAGAAATCCCTGTCGGACCAAAATACTTCGGCGGCACGACGTGAAATAGAAATAAGCTCCGCGCTTCGGAAAACTTTGAAAATGGACATTGCGACCGAGGTAAGATACATCGGGATACTTTCGAGAAATAAGACAGAAATATTCTCATCGTTACGAAATTAAATCCTGCGGGCAAAGCGAAGAGCAGAGATTGTATCGCGTGAAAGATTCGAGGAAACTTCTGTCGCGCTAAATCGAATTGCCGATCTTAATAGATAAGAATGCAATTAAGGAAAATAAATGCGCGCCCGTTAAATCTGCTGCAATTTTCACTAAAAGAGACAACAGAAATTTATTATCTCGAGATGTCTCAATAAGAATCTATCACAATAAGTGACATAATAATAAAGGGACAGGAACATAAAATTATATGTATAATTATTATATATATACCGTGAAAATAAAGAATTGTTAAAATATGTATATCTCACTCTGACAAATTATCGCGAAAAAAAATAATTGCTTCCGGAGGAATATAAAGAGAAATTGAAAAATTTTTAATTGTAAAAATAAAATATAAAATATATATATATATATATATATATGTATATAATTATTTTTTTATAATAAAATTTAAAAAATTTATTAATTATACATGCAAAATAATTAATAAATTGAGAGAAGAAAAGGATCGTCTTGCTACATATTCCGTAACGCTTCGAAATTATATTTGCTACGCTTTGACGGCAATAATTGCGCGCAGCATTTATGTACCTAGTAGACTCGACTGCATTTGTAAATATTGGGAATCGTTCTATCTCTATACGGAGATACTATGTATTATTCGTACATATTCTATATGTGTGATTAAATGTCTATGTCTGGATCCAAGATCATTAAGAGTTTTACGAAAGGATACAAAGACACATCAATTTGCCTAATCAATCAATAAATATAATGAAAATAAAAAGATAGATCTTACTTTGTACTCATAATTTGTCAAATTTAAAGAATATTTTGAAATATTATAATTTTAATATTTAAAAAAATAAAGATTTTAACAAAGTAAGCTTTTGTGTTCGCATATAAAATATTTTATAGACACATCAATTTGCCTAATCAGTCAATAAATACAGTGCAAATAAAAAGATAGATCTTACTTTATAATTTGTCAAATTTAAAGAATATTTTGAAATATTATATTTTGAATATTTAAAAAATAAAGATTTTAGCAAAGTAAGCTTTTATGTGTTTGCATATAAAATATATATTATAACGATCTTGATTCTTATATTATTCTTTTTTATTATACGAGATTTTCTAAAGTATTAATGCCTGATGCAGATGGCAAATAAATAAATTAAATTAATTATAAATTGCTCACCTCACGGTTATTCCGCTGATGCCTTCCGGGTTATCTCTTCATTATCTTTGGTTGCTTCTTCATGTCACTAACTCATGAAGACACTTACTTATAATCACACACGCGTTAATCAGCAAAATTCGACGCGACATTTTACATGACACTCCTGAAATTAATCGACATTATCACTAATATGTATTTAATAATATAATTTTATTAAATTGTGATAAAAACAATGCGGACATGTAGTCATATACAATGCTATGCATAATAATACACATTTAATACACGCGAAAATTAGGTTATTAATTTTATGCATTATTCACCGCGGCAATATTATTTCTGTTACTAATAAATATCTTACGTTTACGATTCTATAATTTGAATCTCTAATAATTGTGTATTTTTCGAGATGTTTTTGCGCCTTAGAAATCTGTCACAATTAGCAATGTAATATTTCAATTATATTTTATACGTCGATTATATACCGTGATAGATTCAATTTGTAATGACAAATACATATACTTACGTTATAGTGCAAAGTAATAAAATCGTCTTAAGATATGAAGCAAATTTCACCGATTAAAGACTAGATGAATCGAGAGGTAAAGTTTGCACGTTAATCAACTGACTAAAAATAATCGTGACATTCATAAACATTTTTGAGTTGGCTAAAAATATGTTAATAACAAAGAGAATATTTGCGCGCGTGTGCGCGACAAGTAACGCATGAATTTGGTGAATTAATTTTAATATAGCAAACGTATTATTATGCGTGGCGTTGTGTGATTGTAATGTTCGCATTTTTTTCGTTCTAAAGAGCGTTTCGAAGCAAAAATAGCGAGTGTATTTAACGCGTGTCAATGCAATTAATGTCGACAGTGTCATGTAAAGTGCTGCGCGTCGAATTTTGCTCTAAATAGTACTCGTGTAATTATATAAGTGCCTTCGCGAGTGAGTGACATAAAGTAGCAATCAAAGAGGGAAGAAAAGAACCTCTAGAAGCATTCTGTGATGGTGAAACAACCGTAAGATAACGATTTATAACTTATTTCATTTATTATTTGTTACTTGTATAAAATATTTCAATTGCTTCAATTTATAATATAATGTACGTCTATGTAAGTACATGTAATGTATAAAATATAATTTATTTTTTATTTTATAGATTAACAATGCATGCTATAACTTTACTATATTGTACATCATATTTCAATGAGTACTACATTATCTTTTTATTTCTTATAATTTTTATAATTTCAGAATAAAATTAATAGACATTACAAAAATAATGTCAAATATATTTGTATATAAAAAATTCGTAAAATATTTTGCTAGGAATCAGATCTGAAAGAACATGCTAACATGCAATTTAAAATTTTTGGTCGGATCTATGTATATTAAAATTTTCTAACAATCGTTTCTTTGTTTTCTGTATTAAAAAATACAAGTTCTCTTGCAATTTTTTAATTTTTTATGATAAAAAATATAATTTGCTAATTAAAACTTGAAAAAGCTTTGTATTTAAAAATATTTGCATGTCTTGTTCATATACGTAGATAAAATTACTCGAATTGTTTCTACATTTAAAACAAAATATATTGTGACATTTTGCAGAAACATTACAATATAAAAAAAAAATAGTTTGTCGAAAGTTAAGATCTAAAAATGACATGTATGATTATCTCAAAATTTTCGCTTATATTCATATATACATAAAAAATTTCTGATAGTCTTTCTCGTAATTTGTGATTTAAAAAATGCAAATATATAATAATTTTAATATCTCACTAAAGAAAATAACTCACTAAAAGTCAAGACTTAAGTAGTTCTATTTAGTTTCAAATATTTAGCATGGATTTACATGAATGTTTTATATGAATAAAAAATTCGTGATTGTTTTCTTTGTACTTACTGCAAGAAATATTCATTAATAAATTTTATTTTGCATTTATTAAGTTGAGAAAAAGAATATATATACAATAGTAAAAACAATTTAGGCCTTCACTATATAATTCGAGATATCTAGTATCATAATTTTCTCTTTTAAAATCTCTGATTTATGTATGTCATCACATATGATAATCATTATAATTAAATTTAAACTATTATAATATGAGACTGGAATAATCATAATCTAATTACAGTGAGCATTATAATGTTAAATATTCATATAAATGAGATACTTTAAAAGTGAAAGTTATGACACTAAACGTCACTTAATGAATTGTGAGGAAGATTGAATATCACTTGTAGTACTAGAAATCAATAACATCAATTATTATATAATATTATATAATATTACGTAAACTAATTTTATTATATAGAATTTCAAGTTACCATAATTAACGTTGTATATTTTATATAATCCACATTTTGCTATACCATTCAACATTTCACATAACATGATCAGATAGCTTTTCAATACCGCGATATCGACGACGATACGGTTCCGGTTTCAGAGAAACTTGTGTCGCTATACACAAGGCATTGCTACGTGAGGATGTGTTTCTAACTTGAATAGAATTCTGTATCGACTAAATCCTTGGCCTACTTTGGGAACAGTTTCTTCTCTTTTCCAGGGTTTTAACCGCGCGTCAAAATTCACGAAAATTTATTGGCCCATGTATCTATGATCTTCCACGAGTCGTTTTCTGTGCTTTCTTAAACGAAATCCTGAGAGAAAGAAACGAGATCCGAAACGTTCCGTTAACGGGTCAATGATTGTACGCGTTATATATCCCTATAGAAAAGAAAGCTATCAATCGTGAAACTCGATTGAGTCTTAATCCGTACAATCACGAGAAAGCACAACAACTAACGTATTTATGAGAAAAAAAGAAAAATGAGAAATTTTTTTATACTTTATTGACATATAATCAGAAAAGAGATGAGCATTATCAATTATTTATATTTATAATTGATTGTACACATCAAAATTCAATACTTTTTTCATTTATGATATCAATATCATATTATAATTATGCATATATTTATATATATTATATGTATTACATATGTATATTATATATATATATATATATATATATATATATACATATCATATAATATAAATAGCTCGAATTTATTATTAATTTATATACCTATTATATGAATAGAACACAATATTATTGGATTGGCATCTCCTGTTTAATTGATACACACACAACATCGACAAATTATATATTATTATATATTATATATAACAAAGAGTGCTTTCCTTATTGTTTAGTAAAACAAACAATATATCTCTTCGAACAATATATCTCTTTTTTATATCTCAAGAGAGAGAAAGAGAGTTGCTTGTTCTATTTTTTATTTAATTTCATATATAATATATTACATAAATTTTTTATGTTTATTTCGCACTATTATCTTACTAAAAATATTATACAAAATATAAAAATATACGACAGAATATTTTGCATATCGCAACTGCCATAGCATTATGCATATTAGACGACAACGAAAAGAAATCTCTTACAAATGAGGATTTTTTTCTGACATCTTGTTAAAGCAAGATATTTCATGTTTTTATCGACACTTCTGCTATGCGTTTGAAAATACGTCACATGTTAAAGACAATGTTAAAAGAAAGAAATATTTGAGAAGAGAAAGAAGATTGCGTAAATTACGTTTTAGGTATTATTGTTTTTATGTAGGTATCATTGTTTTTATCAAGAATGCACATTTTTTTGTTAAGGAAAAAATTAACTCTAAATTAGGCAAGTAATTTAATTATTAAAAAAACATCCAATGGTTTTAAAACATTCTGTATTATGCAAGTAATAAATTTAATTAGAGAAAATGGCAGTAAGGGGATTTGAAGTTAAAAATTAAAAATAACTGATTGTTCAATTTAACTAATTATTTTTTTAGATGAAGCTAAAAATATAAAGAATTATAAATTTGAATCTTTAATATAAGAATCACAAAATATAATATTTATTAACATCGCTGCTTTTTAACGGATATATCTATCAATAAATGATGATTTTTTTTAAATCAGATTACGAACATGTCCACGATAAACGATCGTGACAAATAGTTGTATACGCGTATTATGTTTGTGTAGAGTTTTCGGAAAATGTACGGGAATCTTGATATTGCATCACACGGATTGTATTCATCAATATCGGTCGATTTGTCAGAGCAATATCATTCGTATCTCCGTATTTTAACCGGGGATACCTCGATAAACCCTTTTCAATCTATATATGCGCGAGTTTTTGTAGAGTTTCTGGATCAACGTAGCGAGAGCAGATAAGTGCGCAACGCAATTGAAATAGAACCCAATCGCACCTGCAATCGACAAAAGGTAAAGTTTATAATCGCACGGATAGTCATTGCAACAGTTTCGAAATTAACCGATGGAATTTATTTAACGCACAAGTTACAACCGCGCCGTCGACACATAGCTTCGAGGATGCGTTTTCTAAAATTAAATGCACATTCAGATGTTGTTAGTTTGGAAAATTTTCACGAAACAATCCGGAATGTTCGCGCGAATCGAATAAATTATAAACATTGCGATTTACAGTTATGAGAATAATCTACATTTTAATCAATGATTCGGTTGCATAACGATCTTCGCATTGAGTTAATATATTCCACGATAATGACTATAAATATAATTGTACGCTCAACATCATAAATCTGTCGCGCGTATTTAGTACAGATTTATTACATCATATGAACGTGTAATAAACGCGATGTAAACCTCTCTCTTTCTAAAGGAAAAAATTATAAATATTTTATAATATAGATATTTAAGTGCATACAGTTCAATCTTTTTTAAAATGGAAGGACTAGAATTTTTACAATTAATTTTCTTTTTTTTTTTTTTTTTCATAATTATAAAGCAAGGAAAATCTAAAGACACTCGAAAATTTGAAATCTAGTAAAATATGAGATTTCGAAGTTTCTCTCAAGTTTGCTTTTGTATATATTTGTATGTATTTCTTTGTGTAATTGAAGTTGATCTTTGTCCAACGGAACTGCCTTAGGCATTGCAAATTATAAGAGCCTGAACATCTAGCAATTGTCATGAAATAAGTTTCAGAAGATGCAAATTACAAAACTTTTCCTTTGTTTGATTTAAATTTTATCTTAAGAAAATTCTTATTTAAGGATTTATTATAAAAATATATACAACTGTATACAACTGTGTATATATTTTTATAATAAATCCTTATGAAATATATTCTAAAAGCAAAAGATATGTGCAAGAAATATATATGTAAAAAATAAACAAGACTACAAGAACAGTCTTGTTTCTCTCTAAATTATACGTCTTATATACACAACATGAATATTTATAAATCAAAGGATATGAAATCATTATAAAAAAATGTTAAATAGAAATAATAAAGCTTTTTTCTAGATATATCATTATTATGATATTGTTATTACATATCCAATGTAATTCAATAGAGTAAATGACAATTTTCAACTGAGATAACCATTATCACGTATCATAATATATTACATATTTTATTTCTTGCACGTATCCAGATAAATCTATAATATCCTAGACAAAGAAAAGAATTTTCGTATTTTGTCGATAAATTTTTATTGAAAGCAAAAAGTTTTTTCATGTTTCTTTAAACCCCTAAAAATGTTCGTTATTATATATCGGTTTCTCTCAAAAGCGATCTTAAACTCCTTGATGGCGAGTCTCTTGTGCAGCGCACAACAGTACCACTCGCTCCATAGAGTCCACAGAAAGGCATAGTGAACGATCGACGGTGAATAAAGCATCGCCGGTGTATCGAGTGAGGGAAGGAACTTATCGCGAGATACTTAATTTCATCGGCTCGACCATGGTAAAGCGCGGTAAAGCGCGGCGCACACGTGATAAATCAGACGTAACGGTCGTAAGCAGCTTCCCGGAAAAATCCCTCGCTGTACAGAGCCGGTGTATCGAGTTGACCTTTTTGCCGGGGAAGATATATTTTCCAATTTCCGAATGACGTCGCCCCCGGGGGCAAAATCTCAGCGCGACCGGATAATAGAAAGCGAGTTTCTATATCCGCGAGTTGCTAAGGGCCCGCCGTTTAAGTCGTGAGATCAGACGGTTGCCGATCCATCTTGGCTTTACCGTAACAGTGTAAGTACTGAAATAAAAACCGGGAATCAAGTACCTTGTAAGTTACTTTCGAGAGAGAAGCCGACGTTTATCCAGCGTTTATAACTGAATTCGGATAAATCCGAGACAGCATAAATATACTATAGATTTATTTGTCAAATATAATCTGGTTTATTTAATCAAGAAAGTTAACTAAAAATAAATACTACATATATATATATATATATATATAAAACGCAGTAAAACTTAAATTAGATCGAAAATAGAAAATCATAATTGTTTAATTATTCTATGTATACATGCTCTTCATTATATTTCCAACCTTTAATATGCTGCTTCATTAATTCTTTGTTAATTATATTAATAGAGCAAATTAATCTTGAGTTATTTCAAACTTTTTTTAAAGTTTTATATGAATACAATGAATTGCGGGTTAAAAATAATTTCAAATTCATCATACGCGCATTTCAACACATGTACGTAAAATTTTAAATTAAAAACATATTCTTTTTCATCAAAATGCGTGATGAATCGAAAGGGGAAAAATTAAAAGATTCAAAGTTAACAGATCGCAAAATAAAAAATCAAATTTTAATTAAATATGCATTCTGATATTTGAATGCAAATGTGAGGCTTAATTTGAGATTAATAAATTAAATATATAAAGTTCATGTCATATAAAATCACACAAAACAAAACATTTATCTTTTCTTTTAACCAATTTATTTATATTCAATTAGCTAAATCAATTATAAAATTCCTACATTTCAATTTTCTGACTTGCAATTAACTTTAGAAAGAAAATTGAGTCGAGCATGGTAATAAACAAAGTAAAACATCTCGTGCACAAATTACAGCATTCAGAAATTTATCGATACAAAAGATGATATGAGAAAGTACGAAATTTACTTTTGCATTCATATCACTGAAATTCGAGTATTGCGTATAATTCAGGTATGACGGATAAAAGCGATTCATGTGCAGATTCTATATACAGAGTCTACTAGAACGTGAAACGATGTATATATATATATAACGATGACAAGAAGTGAAGTAACTTGTGATTAATTAGCCCTATCGTGGTAAATGACACAAATCCCAAAGGACGTTAGGAGAGGAAACCGCTCTCGATGACACGATTTCAAATTTGATGAAAGCTGAATAGAGCGTGTCCGGTATAAAGGAGAAGAGAATGAGGCGAGTACTAAAATGCAGTGTATGAGCGTGGCAACGGAAAATACCACGAAGAGGCGGACTCCTTGTTTTATAAAGAGAGAGGAACGTGTTGCAAAGTATGGAAATATCCGCTGGGGATTTGAAGTTCAGTAGAGCATTAATTAAACTACCTCGCTAATTTCCGGAACTTATAAACCGACAGTTTATTAATTTCTCTCACGTTTAAAGGAATAAGCGTGGTATCGAAGTTTCTTGCTTGGATGATTTTCTATGCCGTGTAATTGTACGTTGATTTCATTCACCAAAAAAGAAGATCAAGATGGAAATCTGCGAATTCTTTTACGGAAAGTTATTCAATGGACTTCGTACTTGATTGTAAATTTCATCTTAAAATTGTAAAAGAAAAGATTCTCTCTTGTCATATTTTTTTAAGATTTTTCACTATTCTCAAGACAAAAATCAGAATATTGTCGAATATATTTTCACTCGTGTTACTAGCAAGGTATTATATTTCATAACTAAAAATAATTTGGCGTAGATGCTAAGATCTAGCACGAAAAGAGACAGAAAGAGAGAGAGAGGGAGTAGGAGAGATTGAATATATCATATTTATCATTATCGAATCTCATTAAAGTTATAATGACGTGAATCTTTTCAAGTTATTAGGTTGTTTTATGCGTTCATTAAATAAACATTGATTAAATTTAACTAATTCATACATATGTATGTACGTACATAGATGTATGATGTTTCAATATTAAAAAATTTAAAGGAAAATTTTTCAGATCAAAAATGAGAAAAAATTTCTTAACATGTGTCCGAAAATGCTTCGTTCCGGAAATACAAGGTATTGAAGAAAAAATTAAAAATAATGTTTTTTTCAAAGTATCTCTTTAAAGTAAGTATCTGCAATTTTTTGAATGGTGCATCTAAGCAACTATTTAGTTTTAATAGAAACTTAATTTCTCAATAAAGTGGCATACTTTTAGAGATAAAATTGAAAATTTTGTTCCTAATTATACATATTACCTAACTAAATGCAAAAATGGCAAGAGTAAAAAGTTCAATTAGTAATTTTAAAAAATTGTATTAATGAAAATAATAAAAATAGTAGAGTTCTATAAAAGTAGTAGGGTTCTCTCTGTAGAAAGTAAAACAATTTCCAAATGTAAATGAATATAAACGTACGTGAATATAAAAATTAACTTATTTCGAAAAACATTGTTTCTAGCGACTTTATATAAAAGTATTTTGTTTAAAAAATCTAAAAATTATGAGAGCAGAATAAGCAAATTTGCAAGAAGAAAATATGGACAAAAAAGGATCGAAGTTCTTATCTTTTAATAAGTTTTCTCGAGACAAAAATTACTCTAGAAAATATATCTTTCTACTAATATTAAACACATTTTTGTCAAATTTTAAAGCATAACAGTTATTATTTTATTCGCGAAAAATATACTTTTTTAATCACATCTTTCAGGAGTCATATTTCAGAAATGAAGCATTTCTGGACACATTTATAAATTTCTTTTCTTGTTGTGACATGAGAAATCTTCGTTCAGATTTTTTTACACCTTTTGAAACATTCTATATTGTATATTTTTGTACATTAGTAATTATGTATGTGTTTATACATAATAACTTTCAAATAAAATTTAAGTAATCACGAAAACAAATACAAATTATAATTTTCCCATTACAAGTTTCAATTTTGCGAACTAGCGATATCATTAACGTTACATGTTGATATGTTATACTATATTTGAGTTTAATACTTGGAGTATATAATTATCACTGACCCATATTTAACGTAAATATATAGACATACTTCAAACGAAAGTAAAGGTAACTAAAAGTAAAGGAAAGAGTTAACTCCACGATTTTGTGGATACTAAGTACGATTTGACAAATAATCTTTTGCTTTTATTTTATGAAAGAAAACCGCTTTCTATATATACATTTAATCAAATTGTCACTTACATACTTATGTATTTATTTATTTTTTCATTTCAATTATAATAATTTCTCTTATCTTTAACAAATAATTTGATATCTCTGCATTTATAAAATTCATGAACTTATCCTTTCAATTTTCGGATATAAATTACGATTGATTAATTGATTATGACACGAAAAAGGCATATCAAACGATATGTTACTACCTGTCTACGAGGCACATTCGATATTCGTAGCTATATCAAGACCATAATACCTTGCTCGTGTATATAGGGCATCGTCTGATTGAATATCACGATACACAGCTTCCGGCAATTAGCAATGCCCGGGTATGTTCATCGAAAATTTAGATTAAGGTAAATACCGAACTTGGTAATATCTCTGAAACTTAGTCACGGTAATTTATTAACGGACTCAGGCAGACGAGGGAGAACTAAATCCTCTAAATATGTGAATCAATGATTACTGAGCTCACAAACTATGACTGCATCTCCGGATCTTCGCTATTTCCTTCTATCACGTAAATATATCGCGCTTATATACATATTACAATATGATATACAATAATTGAAAGAACAGAAAATAATATTTTTCCTTTCGTTGTATTTAATGATTTAGAATGTCCCCTTTTCCTCTTGTGGCGATTACATCGTCACATACTTCCCTGAGATTAATAAGGAAAACACGCATACGAATACGAACACTGACATATACGAAAAGGACAAAGGCACAAGTAAATATAAATAAAATATTACAGACGAGACGAAAGACGAGTAGGACAGAAACGAAGAAATAAAAATAGATGGAAAATTCGCGAAGCCTCTCGAAGCCTAGCGAAGGGCGTTTTAGGAGGCAAGGTATAAATAGGAGATTTTTGAGATAACGATATACCGTCTTCGATAGTCGCCGCGCACGGACGCATCACGTTTGTAATCCGAGCGATATATCTACCTGTATTCACGCGTACCATTTTGCCTTGAAGAATATATTTAGTTAAGTACAATCATTGCATAACTTTAATTAATTCCCGCATCGTTCCTCCTAAGCACTCGCGACGCGCGAAAGAGATACCAAAGTGGTGACCCCGACGTGATCGCGAGCGAGCGGGAATTCGCGATTCTTTTGTGCTCGCGTGAGAGAGCGGTACATTTTTTTACTTTTTTATTGTGACAACCGGTGAGACGATCTATTCGATCGGACCCGGGAAAAGTGATAGTGACCAGTTGCGTGTAAAAAAACGATTTGACATGATTGTGACGCGAGACGATGGAATGATCGGTTCGCGCGTAGAGACGGAGGCGCGGGCGTACGAGCGGCCGCGTGTGCGGATGCAGCAGGCGGCCTCGATCGCGATGCAGGCGGCCCCAAGTGCGATGCAGGAAGCCAGGATGGAGATGCGACTGGCGCAAATGCGGCTTGCGATGCAGCAAGAGATGGCAGAACAACTAACGGCCATACGTAAGTCGATAGAATCCATGGGTGATGACCGATATCGCGACGATGATCGACGTCGTTCGCGACCTCGTTCGCGTTCACGTTCACGCCCGCGAGCGCGATCCAGCAGCCGTGGTCCACCGGCCAGCGGCGTATGCTGGTATCATTGGCAGTTTGGAGCGGAGGCACGGCAGTGCAGACCACCCTGCTCGATGCAGAAGCCGGGAAACGCAGGAACGGGACGTTAGAGGCGGCAAGCTACCCGGAACATAGTGCGCGCCGCTTATTCGTGACGGACACAAACACGAAAACGAATTTTTTAATTGACACGGGCGCGGATCTCTGCGTGTTTCCTCGAAAGATGGTTCGAGGGCCACGACAGAGATCGACCTACGAGTTATCGGCCGCCAACGGCACACCAATATACACATACGGGACGGAAAACATGACTTTGAATCTCGGATTGCGACGGGCTTTCACGTGGCGTTTCGTGATCGCGGACGTGTCGAAGCCAATAATCGGTGCCGATTTCCTCGCGCATTATGGCCTCCTCGTAGATCTGCGCAATTCTCGCCTCGTCGATCAGCTGACGAGCTTGACCACACGCGGGCGTTGTATCCATTGCAACGTACCGCATATTAAAACGATCACAGGGGAGACGCCGTACCACCGGTTGTTGGTGGAATACGCGGACATTACGAGGCCGCGCGGACAAATACAAGAAACGATCCACGCCACGCGACATTTTATTGAAACGACGCCGGGACCGCCTGTCGCGTGCAGGCCACGAAGACTCGCTCCGGATCGACTCGCGGCCGCGAAAAAGGAGTTCCGACGAATGGTGGAGACCGGAATCGCGCGACCTTCGAAGAGCAGTTGGTCGGCGCCCTTACACATGGTGCCGAAAAAGGGCGAAGAATGGCGACCTTGCGGCGATTATAGAGCACTCAACGCGAGGACGATTCCGGACCGGTATCCTGTGCGACATATCCAGGATTTTGCACAGGCCCTCGGAGGAAAAAAACTATTCTCAACGATAGATCTGGTGCGGGCGTACCACCAGATTCCAGTGGCGGAGGAGCATATCCCGAAGACGGCGATCACCACACCGTTTGGCATGTACGAATTTCCGTACATGTCATTCGGATTGAGAAACGCGGCGCAGACGTTTCAGAGATTCATCGACGAAGTCTTACGCGGATTAGACTTTTGTTACGCGTACGTCGATGACATTCTGGTCGCGTCAACGTCGGAGGAGGAGCATCGAAACCATCTTAGAGCAGTATTCGAACGGCTGCGGGAATACGGGGTGACCATCAACCCCGCGAAGTGCGTATTCGGACAGCAGAAGGTAGAGTTCCTGGGATACGAAGTTTCCGACGGGGGAACACGACCGCTGCCGACACGTGTGGAGGCGATCCTCGCGTGTCGAGAGCCAGGAACGGCGAAGGAGCTGCGACGCTACCTAGGCATGCTCAACTTCTACCGACGATTCCTGCCGAGAGCTGCCGAAATGCTGGCGCCGTTGAACGATCTCCTCCACGGCAACGTCAAAGGGAAAGCGGCGATATCGTGGACGCCGCGAGCGCAGGAGGCATTCAAGAATTCGAAAGAGAGCTTGGCACAGGCCGCGCTCTTGCGACACCCCAGGATAGACGCAGAGCTCGCCCTGTTCACTGACGCGTCGGAGCAGAGCATCGGCGCGACTTTGCAACAGCGTGGCAGCGACGGACGGGAGCCGTTAGCCTTCTTCTCGAAGAAGCTAAGCCCATCCGAGATGAAGTACAGCGCGTTCGACAGAGAACTGCTGGCAATCTACCTGGGGGTCAAACACTTTCGATACATGCTGGAGGCGCGCGCGTTTGTGATCTACACGGATCACAAACCGTTGATCTACGCTTTTCGTCAACGACCAGAGAAGAGCACGCCGCGCCAGTTCCGCCACTTGGACCTCATCGGGCAGTTCTCAACCGACATCCGGCACGTGACAGGCGAGGAGAACGTCGTGGCGGATGCGTTATCACGAGTCGAGGAGCTGAATTCTCCCCTGGACTACGCTGCACTGGCGGAGTCGCAGGGGACTGACAAAGAGCTCGACGATTATACAAGGCGAGAGACCGGAATAAAACTCGAGAAAGTGCAGATTCCCGGAACGGGGATACAAGTCTACTGCGATACGACGACATCGACACCGCGACCGTTTTTGACAAGACCCTTTCGGCGGGCCGCATTCAACTTGGTGCACGACCTGGCACACCCAGGAATCAAGGCGACGGGCAGACTCGTGGCGCAGCGCTACGTCTGGCCGTCGATGAACGCTGACTGCCGCAGCTGGGCGCGTGCATGCGTGCCCTGTCAACGTTCGAAGGTCACTCGACATGTCTCGGCGCCATTAGGAAAATTTGCAGTACCAGCGAGCAGATTCGAGCACGTACACCTGGACATTATCGTGATGCCCGTCTCAGAGGGCATGCGATACTGTCTCACGTGCGTGGACCGCTTCACACGGTGGCCGGAGGCGTTCGCACTGCGAGACCAGGAGGCGGAGACGGTCGCAAGAGCATTTTACGAGGGATGGATTTGCAGATTCGGGGCGCCCGTGCGTGTAACAACGGACCAGGGGCGCCAGTTCGAGTCCCATCTCTTTCGACGGCTGAGCGAGATGACAGGAGTACAGCACCTGAGGACGACGGCGTACCACCCGCAGGCCAATGGCATGGTCGAGAGGTTGCATCGCCAGCTCAAGGCGGCAATCAAATGCCGGCAGAATGATCGCTGGACGGAGGCGCTGCCGACGGTGCTGCTCGGGATCCGAGCAGCGTGGAGAGACGACCTGCAGGCGACCGCAGCGGAGCTGGTGTACGGCCAGACGCTGAGGATCCCAGGGCAATTCCTGAGCCGACGACCTGTGGACAACGAGGACGACGCGGCCGACTTCGCAAGGACGCTGAGGGAGCAGTTCGAGGAGCTGCGACCGGTGGACGGCACCCGACACGGGGAGCGACGGCCGTTCATTTACAAGGACCTAGCGACGGCCGAACAGGTGTTCGTGCGACACGAGGGACCGAAAAAGATGTTGCAGGCGCCGTACGAGGGGCCGTACGCAGTCATCAGCCGAGGCGACAAAGTCTTTGTCGTGCGTATGCACGGCAAAGAGAAAACGGTCTCAATAGACCGTCTTAAACCGGCTTATATTTTACAGAGCGAGCCAGAAAACAACAGCCCGGCAGAGTCGACGGCACGAGACCGGGACACCGAGGTCGAGCAGCGAAACGCGCGAGAGGACGCGAGGCCGCTGCCCCGAGAGAGCCAGAGAACAACGAGAGCGGGAAGAAAGGTCCGATTCCCGAGTCGTTTCCAGGCGGGCCTGTAGCACCAGGGAGCCAGGATGTGCAGCAAACCCGTGAGAAATCACCGCGAAACGGAAATAAAAAAAAAAAAAAAAAATTTTAAGTATACGGTTCGCGACTCTTTAATTTTTTTGACTAGTATTCGCGATTTCAAATTTCTTTGATTTGTGTTATCGGCGAAAATTTATGTATACACGGCAACAGCGACTTAAGCCGCGAAAAGCGAGAAGAAAAATTTGACGCGTATCGAGAGCTTGTATATTCTGCGTTTTATATTTATTCTTGTAATTTAAATGGACGAGTCTCAGACCGAGAGCGACGGGCGACGGAATAACGTTAAGCACAGCGAAAATTCTTTACGTATAGGTTGTCGGTATTCATTAGCATTTATTTATTACATCATTGTTATTTATTATTATTTATTTATTATTTATTTTTTTGTCACGTCATATTTATTCTCGACTTGGCGCTCGAATTTATAACGGCGAGCAAATGGTAACATTCGTCTCGGTCTGCCATCGGAAAGAAAAACTTTTGCGAAACAGTGCATCACGCAAACGTATCGTGCTATCGGTATAGCACTGGCGGGGGAGTACTGTGGCGATTACATCGTCACATACTTCCCTGAGATTAATAAGGAAAACACGCATACGAATACGAACACTGACATATACGAAAAGGACAAAGGCACAAGTAAATATAAATAAAATATTACAGACGAGACGAAAGACGAGTAGGACAGAAACGAAGAAATAAAAATAGATGGAAAATTCGCGAAGCCTCTCGAAGCCTAGCGAAGGGCGTTTTAGGAGGCAAGGTATAAATAGGAGATTTTTGAGATAACGATATACCGTCTTCGATAGTCGCCGCGCACGGACGCATCACGTTTGTAATCCGAGCGATATATCTACCTGTATTCACGCGTACCATTTTGCCTTGAAGAATATATTTAGTTAAGTACAATCATTGCATAACTTTAATTAATTCCCGCATCGTTCCTCCTAAGCACTCGCGACGCGCGAAAGAGATACCAAACTCTGTTTCTATCTTGAAACTGCATTATATTATTTACAAACGATTATATAATGATGTGGTTTTGTCAATTACATTTGATGAAAAATTCCGACATGGCGATTCTGATTACCAATTGCATATTGTGAATGCCAATCTTTCACGTGCTAAACTCAAGCCCGATTCCATTGCATAATTCGAGAGCGAAAATTTCGAACGTATTAATTAAAATGCATACGAATCCAAATGCATATATGGATGGATTTACATAAACAAGACATGTGCAGTTTATCGTACTTCGTGTATATGCGTGTATCTAAACGCGTTTTTCCTTCTCTCTTCTCTTTTTCTTTCTTTCCCTCTGCCAAACCCAACGAAAAACGGGCGCATTAATTCCGGCGCGGTGACACAAAGTTGCGCCGGTCATTGCGTTGCAGCGAGCCGAACGGGATATCGTGGTCAAACAGATTCGTCGACACGTAGCTCACGTCACCGCGTCCTGTCACCTCCGATCCATCCCCTGCTCTTCTTTTGCGTCGATTCCGACACGAAGCGCTCCACTGTGCGGCGAAGCGAGAGTGCACGAAACCGCACACGGGGGTAATTTTGCGTAACTCACCGCCGCACATCCAGACCTGCCGGGCTTGTCACCACCGGTAGAGAAAGATTTCTGGCACGCGATACACTGCGCAACCCACATTTTCACGGACTACTCGCAAATTTTGTTGCCGCGTAAAATGCGATCAATTAATTGTTCGATCGCTTATATACTTTCTGATATCAGCCGAATTGTGCTACTCTAAATGCAAAATATTGAATGTACTTAACTCTATTTTATATAATTTAAAATAATAAATATATATTATTTTTTGTGCGTGCGAAAGAAGATCTTTAAAATAATATTTGAAATATTACTTGGAACATAGTGATACACATAGGAACATTCCTTTTATAATTTTTCATATTTTTTTTTAGAATGTTACATAAAAAAATATAATTTTCATTAAATATATCGCGAGAGAAAGATAATAAAACAGCAAAAAAGATAAAAAAAATTAAATGAACATTTTTAAAACGCTATTAATATCAATAAAAAAAAAATATTATTTTCCGAGACAAATATTAGAATTGTTGCTATCGATTACACGGATATCGGTACGTGTTTGTCAGAGAACAATATGTCTCCGCAATATGCAATGCGACAACTATAATCGTCTCACGGCAATAACAGTCGTAATGTTACAGATGTGCCATCGTTATGTATTATTGCTGTTGAGAGATGATCTAATCGTTTCGTTGTAATTGATTCTCTAAATTACCTCGACCAGCTGACGCCGTCGCGAAGTAGCGTTGCAAGGACGTTATCGTGTTACCGTAGATTACATGTGCATATGATTCTACCTCTATCTCTATCTCTCTCTCTCTCTATTACATTGCCTTTATCATTCGGAAATAATCGGAAATGTGCAGGTGTTTCTTATCATTAGTAATTTCCGATGCAGCTAACACGATCCTCTCAGATCTGAATTACACACATAAGTAAATTACAACGAGCAAACAAACCGCATAATTATTGATTATTACGTTCGTAGAAGTTCCTATCGAATTGTTATTGTTCCCATTAATTGCATTATTTTTTACTTTTATGTTATAAGTAAAATCATATTATTGATCGCAAAGAGCTTCTCTTTGTAAATATATATTCTCTATTTTCTCTGTGCTCTATTCATCTCTTTATACTAGAATTTCATCCGATTGAGAGAGACTGTAGACGACACAAAGCAAATCCTTCTATTTTATGTATTGTGCGTCCATCTTTGCTCGTTGCTCGCGTTTATTTCTTGTCGAAAAATGAATACACACATTTCTATTGAAACACATACACCAAATCAAGACACAATCAAGTTGAGCCATGCTAGAAAAAAGAATGGAATTAATTGACGTTAATTAAACTGCCTTAAACTCTCAAGTTCCATGCAATCTGGTTCCCTTTATGATTGTTTGACGGTAGGTCAGTGATTAGAATGGATAACAGCTTTGTTGTTTTGGCACTCGCCGCGAGGCATTTGCGCGTTTATTTAACTTGCCTTTCAAGCACAAACATCTCATATCGTCATCTCATATCATGCTCTTGTTTTGCTATTCTTTTGTGATAACATATTTTCCTCTTTTGTACAATTTCTACATCTTTTTCTTTTTTTTCATTACTGTGGTATAATTCTAAATGTAGTATTTTACATTTATTTTATTACAAGCTTATATTTTCTTAATTGGATAATAATTGCTCTTTTGAAATAAATAAATGACTTGGTATAATTCTAAATGTAGTATTTTACATTTATTTTATTACAAGCTTATATTTTCTTAATTGGATAATAATTGCTCTTTTGAAATAAATAAATGACTTATTATATTTTTGTTTTCGTCTTAAATAATTTATTTTTTTATTTTTTTATTATTATTTTAATTTCTAAATTAATTTGTTTTACAGTTTTCGCAAATTAATATTATATACAATAATATTCCTTTCGTGTTTAAATCAATCTAAGAAGATTAATAAATCAGAATATATAATACATTCCATTATTCTATACATATTATATTTTATTTAATTTTTCTCTATTTATTCGTTCATTCTATTTTCATCGTGCATCTTGAGAATAAAGGTCTAGTTGTGAAAAGCATTTTCGTAACCAAATCTACCTAACAAAGACTAAGCGCAACTAGCTTGTCACACAAAATTAATTTCAAAGTACTAGCGACTATTATCAACTACTATTACCAGCTAATTGGCTTTTCCTAGAAAGCCACATAACTGTAGAAATAGAAAAGTACATGACAAGATGTGTATCATAGTTTCTGTAGTTTGAAAACTGAAAATAATTAACACACACATCTGCAATTTAATTTATATATAAAGTAAATAAAAATAAAATTGTAAAATTAACAATCTATACGAAAAATCAGTAGTAACAAAAAATGTCATCTCACAGAAATCGCGGGACACGGTTTATAAATATTTAAATTATCCATGAAAATTGCGAAATAAGCGAACGAATTGAGCAACTTAATTATAATTATGCGTCTATTCATTTAAAATCTGACAAATGAATATTTATAGCAGAAAAATAAATACTACAGGGATTCACACTCACACTTTGTTATTTTATGGAAACGCACGCATTAAACAGAGTCAAGTACAGTTGACGAGTTTCGATTAAGCACTTGTCCATTGAGTTGCATGGAAACGCTTCGATGAAAGCCGAGTTATTTCACATACATATATCTAGATACGAACCAACGTAGGATTGGAAGAGCTTAACGTAGCAGGCGTTATTGCTGTAGTTTGCATGTTATTTTCATTCGGATTTACTCAATATATACTCAATTCGTTCCGTTCTGGAAAAATCTATAGAATTTTCAGATATCAGTTCAAGAATGCATATATAATTTTTATTATTCAAAAATTTAATTCTCCTTAATCTATTTTCTTTAATATAAGAATTCATATAAACTTGAGGAGGAGAATTAATCAAAAGCTTGATTAAACACTATTTTAATAACAAGTAATTTATGCAAGATTACAATATCTAAAATTAGCAAAGAATATAAAAATTAACAAAATTATATAGGTGTTAGTGTAAGTTCTTTTTTTTTTTTTTATTTAGCTTTCTCTTTTTATTAATGACTTATTTATTTTATCGGTATGATATTTGCTTTTAGATTTTATTTTGACATAATATCGTGACTCCCTGGATCAATAAAAACGATATAGATTGCCCGTTTTTTTTTTCTTTTTTTTAACATACTTGTACCTGGAGGGAAGTGGAAACAGGATATTGTCCTCGGAACGGCATCGTCGTAAAACATTCATGCGCGGCGTCCGAAATTCGCGCGATGCAACGCAAAGTGCGACAAGGCGAAGCGAGAAGTGACATCTCTGCCGCGAGGACACCGCGGTGGTTTATTTATAACCGCTTTTCAACAGTTAACCCGCGACCGCACGTGCTCACGCTCATCCATCCCTGCCTTCATTCATCCCGCGCGCGCTCATTGAACTCACACACCCGTGCTTTATTTTTATACGATATATAGCACGGACGCCGTGCACTTTCACGCTGTTCCTGTCTGCCGCCGAGTTTAACAAGGGAAACGCGTAACAAACAAGCAATTTATATCCTTCGCGTCGCGATCGTTGGATACCGCTGTGGGGTAGTTTTTTCCCCAATCTCTCTCTATCCCTTCCACCCCTGTTTTTCTCTTCTTATTATCCGCCCGATCCATTTCTCCCTTTCTTTGCCCTCTATGCTATTTATTTACTATTTAATTCGAAGTATACTGGCTTTTGATCGAGGGGGTAACCACTTAATGTAATCGTGGGACAGTGTCCCCGAAATCATTATGAAATCCTTATGAAATCCTTATGAAATCCCGTGTAATCGTTTGCAATCAGATGTAATTGATAAAGTCAAATGAAATCATGCGGAATCATTAGAAATCATAATGAAATCATATGTAGTCAGCAGACTTTGAATTTTCGTGTAATCATTGGAATCATGTGTAATCATTATGAAATCTGTGATGAAATCATGTGTGGCACGAGCACTTTCCGTAGTAAATTGCGATCAAATTCAAGATAAAATGCTATTTATAATTTTATGTGTCACATAAAATCCTAAATGATTACATGTGCAATCACGAAAATGCATTGTGTAATCAGATGAAATCATTACTTTTATGAAATGATTTCATATGTAATGAAAAAAATCCATTTGCAATCAGATGAAATCATTTGTAATCAGATGAAATCATTTATAATCAGATGAAATCGTTTGTAATTAGATGAAATCATGAAATCAAATGAAATCATGTAATCTGTGGGACAACATTTTAGCTAGTGGTTACCCCCTCGCTTTTGATTTCGATAATTTGCACGACGCAAATATATATTTTATTGCAATTTTATCTCAGCACTAGTTACCCTTTATTTGACCTGAGAGCAGATATTGTACCCAAAGGCACAACTGAAAAAAATAACTCATATTTTCTATTCTGATGTTATTTTAAATATTGAAATCAATTTAGTTTGACACACATTTAATAAATGAAAATAAAAATATGAAGCTTTTAGAATAAGTACATCTCAAACTAATATATTTGTTAAAATTGATACTATATGTAATATTATTACTTCAAATATGAAGTAACGGGAATAAATTATAAAGTTTTCTATGTATTTCAATTTTGTCTCGTATGCAATCATGAAAATAGTTTATTTTTTTTTTTATAAATAACTCTTTCTACATAACATTTTAAACAAATATATTTGTATTTGTCTTTCAATTTAGTTTGAAAAATTGAAATTGTCATCTAACATTAATTCTGTCACTGTTCTAATACAATGAAAAAAATAAATGTTAACAAAGGTGTCACAAAACATTGATTTTATTTACACAAAGTTCTTATTAATTGTGCTTCCTTTGTTGTTTGTTCTATCTAATCCACATGAGAAATCAAAATAAATACATCGACCCGCTATTCTTTCTCCTTTGTTTTCATCTTTTTTAATTTACTTGCGTAATTTATTTTGCGCGACTTGTAACTTTTTTTGTTCTTTTTGTTTCTCCTATCTTTTTCTTTTTCTCTCTGTCGTTTACTTTTCTCTTATTCGTGAATGTATGAGCAAGTAGACGCATTAAGACAATGCGGAAACAGACGTATCTCTAAACGCTTTTAGCCGGGCCAAAATTTACCTTTGTCGATAGTGCTACTTGCTGCCGGATGGTTTATTTTCATACAAAGCGAGTGGAGTTCTGTTACGCTCTTGCGCAGTTCGAGTGCAGTAGTACATGTATACAATTGACGATACCAACGCGGTGACCCGGTAATTTATTCTGTGATTTACGATGGCTGAAGTCTTTCCTTTATTTTCTATCCACACTGCAAATTTCTCTACTTTTTAGAATAAAATTACAATGTTACAAAACGATATTAAAAAAACTGTGTCATTATTTATGTTAATATATTTGTTATTTTTTTAAATACAGTATTAATATCACAATGTATTGAAAAGATTCGTAAAAATATTTTAGTAATTAAAAGTGTAAAATAAACTTTTATAACATGCATTATTTTTAAAGACATTTGTCGGAAATATTTTTTTACGATAGTTTACGTATTTATTACCGATATCTCCAATATGTAATATATTTTTTTAGAAAATTACCGGACAACTCTATAAATATAAATATAAAAAATTTAAATAAATATAAAAATACAATCGCTGACAAAACATCTCATCAATTGCCACTTCTGATAACATCAAATTGTTTTTATCCAGAAAACTTGAAACGTATATATTTAGAACATTTATTTTCTGAAATTCAGCACACATATATATTACATGTATGGTAACAAAAAATATTTATGATTACGAAAAAACCTATAATTTATTGCTAATAGTTTTAGTGCAAGTTACAACTGCAGCAAAAATATAACAAAAAATTGAGCTAGCTTTCGCGTGGGTAGAAGATTAATATCTAAGATAAATGACATATATGACATCGGATATACGGTCACGTGTATGTATGCAACTGAATGTGATGGATCTTTGACGCTGGACCGTACGATGGAAATATAGATTATTTGCACTTACTGATAACGCGCAGTCATTCACTGTCGGTGCTCTCCCAGCGCAATAGAACATATAATCGCGGACTACACGCAGGTTGTCTGTTTCTACTGTGTCGATCGCGCCGCAGCGAGCGTTGGGTCGTTCTCCTGCTCTTCGTTCGTCCAATCGTTAGATAAGATTACGGCAGAGTGGATTGTCCTGCATTCCCTGTTCCACATCTATACGCGAAGCCACACGCATATATATATATATATATATATATATATACGACGAATACGCTAGTAATTTATGTTGCCAGCCGCGCTTGGACGAATAATACATCTCTCTGCTCTCGCGCTCTCTCGCTTCTTGTTTTTGAGTCGCGATTATTCACCGCTCGAGATATATCGTTCCAGACATTCTCCGCACACGAAAATACCATTCGAGCAGAGGACCCGGTTCTTCCGCTACGATAAGTCTTCCAGCAGACCTTTTTCCGGCAAATATGTCGCAGAGCGATATTGCGACGACCGAAACGCATTCGGCGCTTTAAAAACGCATGTTATTTCTAGAAACTCTCCGGAAACTCGTTCTTTATTAGAAATGTTTACCAGCAGAGCACGACTGCGAAAAAATTGAGTTCAATAAAAACTAAATAATTCCAAATAAAAACTGAATTTTTTGCTGGCGCGTCAACGAAAGGCGCGCTCTATGTTAAAAAGAATTAATTGGATTGCATTCGTTACGAAAAAAAGTAGAGCAAAAAAACTGTCGGCGATATGAGTTGAGCGGTCTTGCTTGCACTAGCGTACGTTAATATTTTTAGTAAATTATAGTCTTTCTCTTTTTGGAGCAGTGCTACTTTGCAATGTTATTTTTATGGCATAATGCGCACACGCACTATTAACATAAATTAATTGACTTATTAGCTATATATCATAGCTATATCATTGTATTGATAAAGTTTTATTAGAAGTTTTTGATAATGTACTCATACATTACATATATATATATTTACATTTATATTCAAAATGAATGAAAGAATAATGAAAAAAATAGTTCCAATCAATACGCATACATACGCACGCGCGGTAAAATGAATAAATAAACAATGCACATAATCGCGAAAACAATAAACTCATTTCCATATGCAATTGTCATTACCTATATAAAGAATAAATAAATTCTTTTTTAAAAAAATACAATAATACAGTTTAAAAGCAAAAATATTAAAAAACAGTATTAGAAAATATAAAGCATATTAGAAAGAATATACAAAATAAAATGTTATATGAAAAGTTATTTGAAATTAAATAAATTGTGATAGTATATATAATGTTGTAATAATAATTAATAGTGTACATATTGTGTTTAAACAATATATATATTACAATATTTCAATTTTGTCTGAATTATAATGTTTAATTTTAAAACACGTACAATTTGCGTGAATTCAATAATAAATGATCGTCCTAGTTTGTGTAATGTAAGTAACATTGCATAAAACAATATTACAATATAGTTGTTTAGTTATTTAAAATAGAAGACAAAAGATATAGTATTGTACAACATACAACAATTTATTTAAATTAATATATCAATTTAAAGCGCACACACACACACACGCGCGCGCGCGCGACTGATATATGCATAAATTTCACTTCGCAAAATATAAAACATATTCAAATTCTTGCACAGGCTCACGTGAATGCTTTGCCAATAAATACGTTATGAATTAAAGCTTTCTATATATATATATATATATATATATATATATATATATAATTCATACTGCTGATATGCGTATATGCATATGGAAGTGCACGACACGCATTCGCCGATGAAACATATATATCGAGTTATCTTTTTTAAATTGGAATTGTCATTGAAAATAACGTCTGACGAAAGCGTATGTACATGATGCACCAACGAGCGTTCTGGTGTTCTCAAACGTGGAGCAGAGACTCGCGTGCGCGTCGTGCCGTCATCGTCGTGTGTGGATATCGGAAAAGCATTCGTGTGAATCTTGGAGGACTCGGGAGAATTTTCTCGCTCGCACCGGAAAAGCGAAAATGCCAAACGAAAATCCGTGACAAAGACGTGCGATGTTATACGCAGAACGCATTCCTTTTGTTGAACGACTATGCAAATATTTTCGAAGACGCAACGGAATCGTTTCGTGTAACGGGTGTAAGGGAGAATCGATTCCACGATTGGATTGGTTACTTTGCAAAGAGACCCTGTTGATAACAGTATGTTACCACATAAACAAATTGTTTTTACAGAGCAGAGTTTATCGAAAACACAATTTAAAATGTTGAAATAATTTTATTGTGAAAAAGATATAATCTTATTCAAGATTACGTTTTATATTCTTCATTTTTAATTTACAATACAATAATATTGATTTTTCACAAGACACATCCGAGATTTTTATTTATCACGCATATTTTATTTACCGCACAAAATGAGAATAATACCGTCGAATGGAAAAGTTTTTCTACTCGCTGTCAATCTTTTTTTCCAAGAGAAGAAAATCTATAAAATTAAGATGGAAGTGTCTCATAAAAGGCAGATCCAGTCAATTGTAAATTATCGCTTGCTTCCGCGTAAAAGAAAGAAAAAACGATATGCAAGCGATGCTTGCAACAACCATTATCGTATTATTCTCCGTATCTTCGTGATTTTTAATCAGACTTTGTCTACCCATATTGCGAAGCTTGTACTCCAGAGAATAAGGCAAAAAAGTATTCGAAGACTGTCTAAAATATGCAAGAACGTGTACATGCGTGAAACAAGCTCGACGTGCCGCAATTTGCCAAAAGCTATACTACTAAAAATACGTTTAAAAAAATATATAAAATGAATTTGTAAAAAAGAACGAACAGATCAGATATATTCTCCGTGACAGATGGATCAACCGTGGGTAAGCCCCAACAGGGAGTGCTTGACAGTTCCATGACTATAAATCTTGATTCTCCCTTGGGTCGAGTCACAATCGATACGAAACGAAGAGAACCGAGCGAGGCTTTCATCGTTACCATCGCGTGGTTGTTAATGAGAATTTGCCAGAATTATGGCATCGAGCAGAGAGTGGCCACAACGAAATTTTAAAGATACACACATTATACACATATACATTGTATATATAATATACTGTACATCTACAGAAGAAAGTAATGTAAACTACTTTAATCTACCTATTTTATTGGTATGAATATTTCCTGCGATTTACCATTAATAATTAATACGTTTTTAAGTGCATAATATTTTATTTAATGCCAAGGATTAGCTATTTTACTTTATTACAGTTTCATGTGTATAATTTTAGATTGTCTTTATATTTTACGAAACTCTATCGAGATATGCTGGTTTTATCTTATATTTCTCTGCGCAAGTAATACACTCATTCCAACAATTTGCGATTTATTTTTGTATTTTAATATTAAAATAATAAATAAATTTGATATTTTTAAAGAAATATAATTCTTGTAAGAAATCTTTTAACAAATATCACGTTGAGAGATGGGTAGCGAGCCGTTCACGCTTTGTCGTGTTATTATTCTCTCTTTTCCTCTTTCTCTACCTCTTTTGTATATAAATATACTGTTTGTAAAAATTGCAACGATATTGTGTTACCATTTTTACAAATAACAATATATATATATATATATATATATATATATATATTATTTTAACCATGTTTTTAAAATACTTTTATAAAATTATATATATATATATATATATATATATATATATATATATATAAACTTATTAATTATAAATAAAACTATATTAATACATATAAATTAAATTGTTTACATTTATATAAAATTTTACAGAAAATAAATAATTTATTTATAAACTTTTTTAATAATTATTTTTAAAAATATTAATTATATTTTAGTGACACTTTTATAATTTGTACATATTTGTATATTGTAGGTAAATCAACATGGTATATTGCAACTTCGTTGTTAACCTGTTTATCCAAAGAGAATCCAAAGAGAGAATACATAGGGTGAGTATTAATTATTTTATATTTTAATTTCAAAATAATAAATTTAAATTATAATCAGATTATATCAAAGATACATATATATTCATAAAATATAATATACATAACATATTCTGTTTTAAATAAACAATGCCACAAATTACATACCATTTTCATACAATTCACAGCAATTAGTAATCATGAGCTTGTATATGATTAAAGATTCATTAAATGTATAAAGGCAACTATTTATCTAAATAAATATTTTGCATAATTATTCAAAGTATAGAGATTAAAGTGATAAAAATTGAAAATTATAGACTATCACGTTATTGCAAGTAGTAATTATTTTTATAATAATTTATATATACATTTATTTTCGCATTTTTTATATACAATATTTAAGTATATCTCGTTTGTCAATTAACAATCGATAGAGTCAACAACAATTAGTGTTTGATTAAACAAAACATGTAGCACATTGATATTATATAATTTTACAATATAATTTTATAAATTATTTTATAGTTAGGAAAATTTTGTAATAATAAGATGAATTATATCTTGTGTGTGGCTTACCTTTAACTTATTTTTTAGAGAATATTTATATCGTATTAGAAAAAAATTAATATTGT
Organism: Nylanderia fulva; assembly: GCF_048542155.1. Taxonomy (NCBI): domain Eukaryota; kingdom Metazoa; phylum Arthropoda; class Insecta; order Hymenoptera; family Formicidae; genus Nylanderia; species Nylanderia fulva. Next base: position 2,351,782 of record NW_028190161.1, on the reverse strand, counting down.
ACAGATATAATCTTTTAATTAAAAAATCAATTATATGTAAATTATACTAAACTATTACAAAATTATGCAACATAATTCTCTCTCATTACACTTTGACGTTGATGGAAGGATCTCAGTGTTTGAAAAGTTTATCCTGAAGGGAAAATTAAGTATCCAGAAAATCGGGTTGTTACAAGTTAATATTAATAACTAATAAATGATTTGTATGTATATTGATAACATATTTATACTATATTATATTAAATATATTAAATGTGTCCGTTTGTTATTGTTCTGCAGATGGTCTGTCGCGTCTTAATTAGTTCGGGAGTGCTATGTAAAGTGTTATCGTTCAAATTCGGGAGTGCTGTGTAAAATATCGCGTGTTCGTTCTTATCGTGCCGTAATAATGAATTAAAATAACTATATTATTCGCGAGTGAGTGCAATGTCAACCTGAGAGGAGGAAGAGGCCTTGGAGGCATCAGGCGATATCGGAGCAATCTTGGGGTAAATAATTTATCTATATATATAATATTATTTTTTATATATCGTACGTCTATTTCCGTTCATTTATTTGCAATAAAGTATATTTTTAAAATAGGAATTTAAGAAAGAATTTTTATGATATCAAAAACATTTGTTTAAAAAAATAACTTATATAGAAATGACTGTTATAATTACTGTTCTAATTAAATATCTGTTTATTATTATATGCATTAAATTTCATATTATTTTATAATTTATTTTATTTTAATCAATTCATATAATAATAATTATTTTAAATAATTAAGTATTGTGAGCGCTACTATAATTTAAATTTTATATTTATTATATGTTACAGGTCGACGTAGCTTCAACTTTGCTGTTGTGCATTAATTGGTGAGTGTGACCTACACAACTTTTACCTTATTTATCAAAAACTTTTCTAAAAAAACAAAAGAATATATACAATTCGATATTTGTGCAAACAAGAAAACTGTCTTGTGGAAGCTATGCTTTCTCAAAAATATAGCAAAATTCAATATTTTAAACTATAACTATTAAAACTTATTTTTCTAAAAAAATGTTACTCTAAATATTTCAAAATATAATTAGATATTATTAAAGCCATATATTATAAAGGGATTATAAGTATAATATAATGATAAATTCATTCTCTCTCTTTCTCTCTCTCTCTTTATCAACACAATCTCAAAAAAATGTTTATTGCAAAAAAATGTCTACTTTTATAGTAGCGCAACATTAACGAAGACATTATTGTGCAGCGCATAGCACAATTTACGGAACTTTTATCGCGAATGAAAAGAACGTGTAAATGTAGACTTTTATACACCGTCCATAACTTGAAACTTAGCACTGAGCTTAGCTATTTCTACCTCGAAGCAGCACGGTTCATCTATCCGTGGGCGCGCGTGAGCAGGAGAGAAAGAGAGAGAGATAGCACTCCAAAGCCCAGCTAATCGCGTGCTTTTATATCTCTCGACCACAAGAGTTCGTCCTTTTACGAGACGCGCAAAAGTAACGTTTAAGACGCCTCGACGACCGGCGCTCACTCGTCACACACTTTTTTTTACGACACAATCTCAGACCAATGAGGTAGACCAGTGTCCGTGACGATACAATTTTCCAAGCCACTCAAAAGTACGTTTTTATAGACAAAAGTTAATAGAAATCCAATTTAAGATTTAATTACAAAATAGATACGTTTATAAAAATTGAGTGTTGAAAGATTACAACCAAACATATGAAAACTTAAATAAATCTTAATGTAGAGTATATGCATTCACAAATGCAAGTATCAATCGAGCAGTGCAATATAATAAAATGATTATAATTTTGACAGAACTGAAAAGGTAAGTTCTATGGTATTCGAGGTAATCTGTCAAATGAAACCTTATTTCGTATTATATATATCTCTTGCTGCATTTGTGATTTTTTACAAAGATATTTTTATGCTGCTGAATAATTTTTTCTGTATCTGCATTGACGAATTAAAGTATCAATCGAGCAGTGAAATCATAAAATTATTATAATTATGACAGAACTAAAAAGGTAAGTTCTATGGTATTCGATATGATCTGTTGAATGAAACATTACGCATTATATATATATATATCTTGCTGCATTTGCAATTTTTTACAAAGATATTTTGATGCTGCTGAATAATTTTTTGTGATTTAACAACAATTTCGAAACTGCGAAATGTGTCTTTTCGGACAGAAATATATTTTTGAATAGGAAAACCGCGATTTTATTATATCCTCTTTTATTTATTTTTTGGTAATATTTTTATATGTCGCTGTCAACAATTACGGATCTTTCGAATTGTTTTTCTATTACTTATATTAACTATACATTCAAATCGATAATTTTTATACTGTTATCTTCACTACAGAATTTATTTTTCCTCCTTATTGCATCCTTATTCAATTTTTATTAGTTTGCATTTAATCTCATAAGAGTCATTACATGAGATCCCACGAACATTGTAACAAAATCCCCTTAACCCGCAAATGAAGCAACTAACGTCGGCCCAAGTAAACCGCTTTTGTGATGTTACCTACTTAACTTAATTGATTTTAAAGCGATTAATTAGAAAGTTTAAATATTTTTTTCTAATAGAAATTATAAAGGAGTAATACATGTCAGTGTTTTACCTATAATCATTAAAAATTTCCTTTTTAATTTGAGAAAAAAATAAAAAAACAAGAGATAAATTATTATACGAATAAATTACGGATAAAAAATAAGTAAAGCCATAAAGTTTCACAATTTAATTCTAACGGAAAAAATTTTAGTTTCGTTGGGATAACGCACTGTCATCCGCGATTTGGCTCTTATTACCTGTCTTACACTTTAAATTTATATTTATACTACAGAGCCTTGTTAAACTCTTAAGTAAAACCAATTTTTTTACATACCAGTTTTTTGCATTATTTCAATACACATTTAATAAAGTTTTTACTTTTGTTTTCTTCTTTAATCACAAAGAAATACTGTAATATGATATAATCATATTTCACATAAAATATTTTCTGAAAATTGTCTTTGTCCGAATGTGAAGATAATATATGAATGAATGAAGATAAGCGTGTAACAGCTCATTTGTATCTCCAATTAACGCGAATAATCTCCCTAATTTGACAGTTCGTGTTGTTATTGAACCGATAACACGTACATTCGCACTATCGACCGTGAATGTCAGATGTCAAGCATCATCCACATTGACGCGTATATTGCGACCGGTATGCCTCGATATACATCTCTAACCGTGCCCAGCCATTATATCCGGTACCGACTATCACCTGAATTTTCGTGCGCGTTGCCGATCATTTTTTCCACTCGCGACGTTTAATGATCGCAACCTCGGGGAAAAACCTTTCCGCGGAAATTGCGCGGAAAGAAATTACGGTCGGCGTGCATGACGCGCCTATTTACGATTCATATAAATCGCGAAATGGAGAAGAGGAGGCGGTTATACACACACGGCGGTCCATTATATCTCGCCTGTAACGGCGTACTACGTGGTTACCGCGATGTGTCATAGACGCCGGGTTAAAGCGCACGTCATGAATATTTATCCCCGGCTATTGCAAAATAAATGCCGGTACCGGAGAAACTCGCGGCGAAAGAACAACAAAAAGAAACGAGGAATCGTGTAATCCCGGGCTACGTTTTTCCTGCTGAACCCTTTCTCTCTCTCTCTCTCTTTCTCTGTACGTGTATATTACGCTTATGTGCGCGCGCGAATATCAACGGAGGGATTAAAGTTTCATCCGATCCTCTCTCTCCCGCCACGATTGTCGATATGTCGAATCGCGCGCATTTCCTTCTGAAAACTGGGATATTTATTCTCGTAGTCCGGAAACGTCGTTGCCTTTGCCCGATTGCTCGGCCGAGAATCCAGTCGGTTTTGATTCGGTATGAAAAATTTGGCGGCAATGATAAACCCGAGAATAAAGTTTGCTCGCCTGAGGCTGGATGGACGAAGCTAGGTTGAGAGAGTTTTCATCGAGGGTCGCTCTCGAATTGACATTCATCGAGAGATATACTCGACTCCGATTTCACCAGGACAGTTCAGTCAGAGACTAAAAGTTAAACTCGCGAAAAGCTTTACGTCAGTCTATAATTTCAATGTGATGAAACTTCTCTAATGATTAATACGATTATCACGAATTTTTAAATGTGTTATTTTTAAGTCATTTTGGTTATAATAAGATTTTTCGTAAAAAAAACTTTTTGACAAAATTATAACATTGCACTTTTCATTATTAGAAAATATATTTTATTATATGAATTTTTTTTAATTGTGGTTCTCTATATTTGAATCATCAAGTCATATGTAGACATGTGCACGCCCTTAACTTTTTGCCCACTTCCATAAAGCTTCGATTTGGTTTTATAATAATTTACATTGTTCCAATTTATCGAGGTATGTCCGTAACAATTCATGGTTTGCACTTGATAACTGTCTCTCATATACTATTTAAATATCAATATAAAATATTTCCAAACGTTTTCATAAACTGCACTATGGTAAATATTTGATATTTCTACAAGTTTTTCATTTGGAATCGTAATGAAAAATTATTTTTTATGTGATGAAATAAAAATAAGAAAATTAAAAAATTTCAAACCACATCGATGTTTCATTTCGATGCAACTCACGATGGAAAAAGAGATCGAAATAAACGAACAGAAGGAATTCGAATAATAAAGGTGTTCGATATTCCGAAGAAAAATGTTGACAGATAAATTTTCTTTTTCCCGATATCTGCGAATTTTGTGGATTACGGCGAAGTCGGTTTTATACTTCTCGTAGCTCGCGGCGAAGACTAGAGAGAAGCCTGCGATCATACAGAGGTTCGTATCTAATATCCCGGCCCATAAAGTTTTTATAAAACAAAGAAGAGAACAAGAGTTACGGTTTTGAGGAGGGTTTTCATGACGCGCACCGGTGGGGATGATATATGATCGCCGCGAGTTAAGCTTTCGGCGGCTCGGTCTTCCGTCATGACGTAAACGAACCCCATTTTCGGAGTCCACCGGTCCGCAAAGTAAATTGTCTAAAGTGGCCGGTATACTATATGGCTCGTTCTTGAAGTTTTGCGTGCTCCTTCATCTTTCAGCAGAAATACGTCGGGCGTCAAATTCCGAAAAGGGGAGATGAAATTTTTCGTAGCTGCAGATCGGACATGAAAACACAATTTCTCAAAGCGAACTCTGATTTATATTTAATCTACTGAATCACGGTATATACTTTCAGAAGAATGCTCTTCAAAAATTGATATTTTCTTACATAAGTGAAGTTGACGCATTGACATACGCTGGGACGTTTTATTCTTTTTGCTGTTTTATATGAAATATATAAAGTTTCACAATTTGCTTCGTTCTCTATTGAGATATCAATTATTTCTATAATTATGAAAAAAATCTTACGACACTTGAATTTAAAGATATATTAAAAAAATCTAATTTTTTCAATAAAATATTTAGCGTGGAATAATTAATTTATCCAAAATGTACAATTGCGTGCGTCAATGAATACTAAAATATTGCCGGTTGACAAAGTCGCTCTCCTTATATATTTATTTATTAATCTAACAGTGAATAAACGTACGATAAAGACAATTTACTTAAACAGCATTCGATACTAAAGCGAAAATGGAATACTGCATTGTACGAAAGCTTAATCGCTCAGGAATACAAGGACCAGTCGACAACGACTGGTGAACTTTTCGTCCCGCTACAAGCGGTGTTTCTCAAGCAGATAAACTTCTTCGGTAAACACACCGGGAATCTACGAAACGGGGCATTGTTCGAACAGACGGCGTTGGAATTCCCGGAGCGAGCAACCACGATGTTGGAACGTACGAAATTTGGGGGTTGCCAGATCTTATCGAGCAGGCAGGTCGCGTTAATCATGAAAGCGCGAGCTCACAGATATTTCAATGGATGCAGTTGCTTTGTCCCGCCAAACTGACCTCAGAAACAGACGGATCCCGCAAAATTATCGTCGATTCCCTGTCATTATCGCGTCTGCGAGTATTATATACGACACAACAATTCATGCCATAATAGATCGTCTATAGGAGATTCTAGCTAAAGTTGCCAAAACAGCTGTCTAACTTAATATCGACAATCAATATTTTTCAGTGAAAAAAAGAAAAATTTGAAAAAAGTTCGTAGCATATAATAAAAACAGCATTTATAACAGAAATCTTGCCGAATAAGTCTAATAAATCCTTTCAAGTCAGCTTTCAAAAATTCACGCTGTCTAGTCTCATTACACACATCTGATATTTATCAAATATGTCATAAAGTGTATATTTGTATCCAAGATCTCGGATGAAAGAATGTTGCTTTTTCGTCGTATTTTTCAGAAGTCATAACCGCGACAGAAAACCCGATGAAACTTGTTCTTCGGACGTTAAGCTTTTCTACCGTTTTGGCGGTCGGTGTTATATGTATTTCAGAGTACCCCTGCCTTGGTCGAGTTGGCTGTAAATAATAGTCCTCGCCACATGATTTGTCATAATTCATGTTTTTTTCGACCGTATTTTCCGCGGTCACCATTTATGCGAAGAAAAGCAATAGTCGGTCGCGATGTGTCGCCGACTCGCGCATCGGCTCGTAATATTTTATACCCGTAAGTCAAGCGAGCAAAAAGTCTCGCGAGACTTGTTTCAGCCAATCAAGCAATCCAGCTTGAATAAGACGGGGCGATTCCGCCGAATGCGAACGTCGACGATGAACGAGCGCCGATATTTCGGCGGATAAATGAAACCGTGTACAAAATTTAAAAGATATATACGTCGAGATGCCGGACTCTTTCGCCAAAATGATGATGTACCTCACGAAAAACCTCGACATATTTGTCGCCGTCGTCGACGTTCTCATCGTCGTTGAGGTCGATGTTGGAAAATACAGCACGTCGCGGCGATGCGACGAGGAAACGAGAAAATATAACCGGTGTAACGAGGAATTCATACTGCACGTACCAAATTTTCGAGCACGCCCTTGTTTTCGTACGACAGTTGAAGGAAATATAGTCTGGTCGGATTTAACTTTTTACGCCCCAAAATCATTTCATTTTAATCTTCTTTTAATTTTAATCTTATGTGGGTTTATATGCTGCAACGTGCTTTAATATTGTTTAAAAAGAAACTATTGTGGTAAAAGATTTTGCATTCGACTAATATTAAAATTAACAAAAATCGAGGCATATTACATGTACACGTTTTTTGTACAATATATAAAATATCGTGCATTTCTCATATGCAGAAAATAATGCATAATACAAGCAATATTAAAAATACGAAAAATTTATAAACGCAGACAATTCCACTGTATGATAACTGGTACTGAAAATTGACAAAATATAAAGTTGATAATTTTTTTTTGCATTGAAGTGGATTTAACAAATTTGATTTATTTTCTCGCGACCACTGTAAAATTTTTAGCAAAATTTGATCATGTGTTTTGTGACGCAAAATTTTCCTCTATAAACCGCGCTCCATTTATTTACATATAACGTATGTGTAGATATATACATACATATATATATACATACATATATATATATATATATATTATATATACATATGACACATATGCTATATGATACTTGATATTGCATAGCAATAGTATTTCAACAAAGTCTTTAGAAATGCGAGCGTCGAGAACCAAGAAAAGCTGGCTGATGTCGGCGTGGAAAATAGATGAAAGGGCAGGAAATCATAAAGAAAAGATAGAGAGAGAGAAAGGGGGGTGGAAAGGGGGGAGACAAAGACAGAGAAAGGAGAAAAAGCAACGGTAGGAGATGCTCGTGTCGGATCCAAACGCACTTCGACCACTTAATTTTATCACACTCGAGTAGACTCGCGGGCGCAACGGAAATTGTGAGACTTTCGCTTTGAATTACCAAGTCCTGAGAAAAAAAATCGATGGACGACGACCCTTTTCATTCTCGTACTCGGATAATTAACTTGAGGTCTCTAAAATCAACTTTCTCCAGAGAGATTTTTTATTTCATTACGGAAGTGCAAGTACATAGGCGTCTACATTAATACCATACATGTTTCAGAATTATTTTTATATTGGTTTATACTTTTCAAAGTTAATTCATATATTATTACAATTTGTTCCACTTAATTTACATGTATTCGTAAAATAGTAAAAAATTGCTACTCGCAATCTTTCAGAGTGAACTCTTTATATGATACTTTTGATTATTTTTTTAAAATTTATCAATCGGATCGTCTCAGGTATACCTTGCTAAGAGCACTCTATTCTCTTCAAAATTTATTGTAATATAAATACTCGATAATGCACTCAGGCGTCCAACGTACAAAATAATATCGTGTGAACGAACGGAACATTTTTCTGCGCATCTATTCTTTACGCTATTTTGCACGCGATTAAAAAGTTGAGGTAAAAAATTAAATAATATAAGTATGCTGTCTTCTAAGCTGGGCAATAGAGCCAAGGAAACGAAACGAAAAATTAATTAAACGGAACTGTATCTCAATTTGAGATCCCAAAGTTCCACATATAAATTAATTTCGAAACTTACATATGGAGAAATAAGCGAGAAAAATACAGGCTTCAGCGACTTTTCGGACCTGTATTTTTCTCGCTTATTTCTCCATATGTAAGTTTCGAAATTAATTTATATGTGGAACTTTGGGATCTCAAATTGAGATACAGTTCCGTTTAATTAATTTTTCGTTTCGTTTCCTTGGCTCTATTGCCCAGCTTAGAAGACAGCATACTTATATTATTTATATTGAGAGCCGATAAAAATATTTATTTCTGAGTAAAAAATTAAAGATTAAAGTACTTGATGGATGTCGGTTAAATCATCGATTCCTATCACTAAAAATTAATTTTTCGATAAAATATAATATGAATCTCATAAAAAAGAAATTCATATGAATCTGGCATTGTTCTCGAACAAGGATGCTATGCGCCATCAAATTTTTCATTTATTATTGCAAACGAGATTATTAACGATGACAATAATGGATTGTGCAAAGTCGCGAATTACTAGAACGACAAAAAATTCCGAATGCGTTAATGTGCTATCAGTCGCGTGAAAGTTTATAATCAATAACATGGAAGGTTAAGCAAATAAGAAATCAGCTTAAAATCTGGCATAAATGTTCTGAGAGAGAAGATTTACAAGTTAAAATATTATAATTAAATTTACGTTCGATCTTACTTACTTTGAAAAAATATTTGAAACTATGTAACGCAAAATACATAGTTAAATTTGTATTATATTTTATTTTGAAAATTACTACTTACATATTTTATTTAAAAAATAGTATAAATAGAATATAAAATTAAGGTAACACAGAATATAAAATTTTAGCAGTGACAAATTTTCACGGGACAGATTATTTGTGTAGAAAATGGATCGCTTCTCTCTGCGTTATTCGCGAAATGGTGATGATCCATTAATCGAAAGTTCCGCGATATTCTCTGGCTATCCATTCTGATTTGATCAACTCGCATCCTAGCGAATAATGCTGATCCTTTCAGTCCATGCGATTCTACAGCGGAACCGTCATCGCGTGTAATTTAATGACAATGATGCACAGTGAGGCGGACACATGTAATTCCATCCACTACCGTCCCTGGGGTCATTCGTGCACCCTATACGGAACGTTACAAAAGTAACCAAAGATGTTATATCAGTACGGAAGAAAAAATATAGACCAAGACAGTAAAATATATATGAAAGAAAACTCAGTACACTTCAAGTGAAAAATTTAGAGTTAGCGATTTCATTACGAATTAACAGACAGAACGAGTTTTATTGTCTCTATAATCTTTTAAAACTTAATATGAGAATTTTTCATTTTAATTATTTATTAAAGCAAAAATCCTATTTTGTATCAAAGATGAAAATTGTCATTATTTTTCTTCAGTTTCTAACATCTTCCTCGAAATAATAGGCACTGGGTGATTTTGGGACAACCTATGCGCACATCAAATAGGACATATATCGATGCCCCGAGCCCTGATATACGCAAACAATTCCGGGAATGGCGTAATCCGATGTATCCAGACCTCTGTGTCTCATCCGTACGTGCGTACACGTGTGTGTATGCACACGTGATGCGTGTACGCACGCGGATATGCATTTCGCAATCCAGTTACCGTCGCTGCTCATTCTCTCTCTTCTATATACATACACCGCACACACACACACACACACACACACACACACACACACTCATATCGTGATAAAATTATATGCAATCCAATCTATGGAAAGGATTGAATACATAAAATACTATCAACGTTTGGACTCAATTCGACTCGTCGCCGTTCTGTCAACGTTATTGCCACATCCGTTATTGACGGTCAAGCTGTTTCCGGTAATTATTTCGGACTTTACATGCGCGATTACATATGTTCAACTATTCAGTCCATTAGTGTGGGTCTGATTTCGCCGGAGTGACAGCATTATATGATAATTGAACAGACAAAATGATCCAGAGAATCTAGATATTTCGGTAGATGCATTGTCGTATTGTCAACAATCTACCACAATTTTGAATCGTGAAGATATGGTATATTATTAACATGTATGTATGTATCTGCATAGACGCTTTCTCTCTCTCACTATTATAAAGTAATCATTTAATTCTATCGCTATTATTGAAGAAGAAGAAAATCTTGCTATTTTGTAGATTGTTTTGAAAAAGTGGATTCCGATAGAAGTTTCGACCTGTGATTTATTTCTTCAACAGAATACAACATCCATTAATCTTTCTGCCGGATCGTGATCTTGGAAGTGAAATTAATCTTAAAGGACGTGAGATTAGCTTCCTTTTCGCAACCCTTAGAAACAATCTTCGGAGAAAAATATACTTTCGAGGTTTTTCAATGTACCCAATTATCTCAACTTGTGCTTGCGCAACAAGCAGCCAGTAATCCGATTCGCAAGCTTCTCACGAATTCCATATCAAGGATCAGTGACAGTAAGCAGAAGATTCTTTAGTCTCCTAATGAAACGCCGAATTGGGATGCTGCGTCGGGACGCGCTCGTACAAATTTGTGCTACAACGTAAAACCCAGTAATTACGTAAGCACAATAGCGAGATGAATACGCAGAACAAAACGTCAAAATGCGTCAAAAATTAGATATACATATAGTAAATACTTAATTTTTTTTTAACTTGTGTAATGCACTGTTTTTTTATTGCAGTAGAATTTTTTGCTATTTAATTGACAATCTAAATAATTTTAATCGATTTGATATACTCTTCTCCAAATCTTAATTTAAAGAAACTAAAAATTGGATGGATCTCGTTAAACATGTAATGTAGATACAGACCGCTGTGGATTTAGTCAAAATCAGTTTAGTCAAAGTCGGACAACGGTATACTTATCATCCGCGCACATATGACGTCGCATAAATTCGTGGATTACTGCAACTCGAATAAAATCCTGCAAAGAGCGAACGTAGGGTGTGATGTGTGTAGTCTCTTACGCAACGTGTGTCTCTTTCTCGCGCATCGTATAATCCTATTAATGACAAATTAATACATGCAAAGCACCCCTACGATGGCGTTTTTCAACGCGCCCAACGTAACGTGAAGTTATGCCGGTAAATTCCTGAGCGCATTATACACAAATCCTTTATACCTTCGTAAAGACGGAGCCGGAATTTCTCTCGCTAAGAGTCTACTAAGAGGCTGGATACATGCACTATATCAAGGAAAGATAAGCAGCTTAATTTCGAACGAGATTAGTCCGGACGTTCAATCCCCCGTGTAGTCTTCTCTTTGGCACATAACGACGCCCGGTATTCCCACCTGAGGTTAATCTCGGGATTAATCCAGAAACGAACTCTCTTGTCACCATTTTTTCACGCTTCGTTATATTTTCAACACATAACGATAACGACGTTATCGTACTTTTGAATGGCGTTAGAGAAGAAGAAATGTGACAGTGTAAGAAAGAAAGAGATGTCAATTTATCACGTACAATTAATCCATAAAATAGACATGATTTGACATTAATCATGCACAATATGCACATACTTTGTAATAGTGATTTCAGCTTTCAGTTTTAGAAATCTTACGATTGTTATTTTTATTACATCTTTTTAACAATTAGAACATTGTATGGAAAATATATATAACAATACATAGAGAATTTATCTCTTTACAATTAATAATATACAATATTATAATATTCAAACAGGATAAAATATATATACTGCAATTTTCAATGCAATCGATTGATACCGGTCTCTCATTATTTATTATATCATTAGTAGACTAACGAAACGCTTTGTAGCAATCTGAAATGCATTACTCTGCTCAAGAAAATATCGAAACAGTCGGAGAAAGTTTGCGCATTGTACCTTTCGAGTTGCCTTGTTGAAATTATAATTGCGGCGGATGAAATCTTGAAATCCAATCTACTGCTTATGTATGCACGACGAAATTCGATCTGTCGTTCTTGAATAATTTCGCACTTGGTTCTCCTATTCGCTTCGCTCCACCCCCTCGATAAGCCGATAACTGTGCACGGTTTGCAGAATCCATAAATTAGGCGCGAAGTTCGATTTGCGCTCTTTGATAATCCCCTCATTCGCATACGAGAGGCTCGTGCATTATAACTTGGCGATGCATTTGCATGTCGCATCGACAAGACCCAATCTTCGGTCAAATCACGACACAAACGATATCGATAGTAATGTAAGATGTGTTCTTTGTCAGACACGTTTCCAAAGAATCTATCAGTCCTTTGATAAATTTATATACGGTTGATTTTTTCCTCGACGAATATGTCAAAGCACTCTGGTAATTTTTAATCACACAATTTGACACCTCATGAATTGAGATTAAAGATTATAAAAAATTTTATTTTATCCTCCATTTACACTGAAGCCTCTATCATAAAAGTTTTAATTCGAGGATCAAGTAGAAAAGATATTTGATATTAAATTTGATTAGATCAAGTTAAATTGACTAGAAAAAATTAACTTCTATAACCAAAACAAAATTTAATTAATTAGACACATATAATTAATTAGAAGAAACATCTTGTGCATATTAACACTTTGATGTTAAATTTTATTAATTTTATTTCTGCATGTGGGTAAATATTCAGTTGCACTTCCATATAAAATAAATGAATATTAATGTAAGAGTTTCGTAATTTAATATTAGCAAACATACATATTTACGCGCGAAGTAAAAGCACATTCTTGAATGTAGGTCACTATTATAGAAAGAATTGTATATCTTTTCCAGTTCCCATATGATTGCACAAAGATTTCTATATCAATATTTTTTTAAATTGTATATTTGATAGTTTCGTGCTTAAATTTTACATTACTCTTATATTTATTCACTGACCATTAATAACAATAAATATTTTTCAAAAAATGTTCATGAAAAAAGTGCAAGAAACGTGTATAGAAAATAAAAAAGAGAGACATATAAATCGAAATCGAAGAGTTTCAAGCTCCTTGAACGGAAAGCCTTTCGAAAGATAAATCAAACAAGATTTTATTCATTTCTTGATTTATTAAGTAAGTATTATAGTGTAAAAAAAATTTTTCTTTCTAAATATCACCATTTTTCTCAGACTCAAGTGATTTGCTTATAAGCAAGCGGAGACGAGTAAAAATCCGACGACCAGATGCGAAGAGATACCATCTCACACATGGCGCAATCTCGCGCGCACACATTTCCAACCCTACTTCATCCCTAGAAAATGGCCGGGTTTCCCAAACACTAGCACCCACCCCGAACCTACCTTTCATCGCCATTCTACAACCAGATAAATTTCCAGCCCTGAATCGGGCTCGACACCCTTTTTGTTCCCGTGAGTACGGTAGACGGTGTAAATAACGCGCTAATCTAACCTTCTTCATTTATTATGAGAAAAACTTTGTGTAAAGTTATGCAACTGTACTAAAGCTTGTCCGATACATTTTGTCGCACTGTTTGGGATTTATTTACAATAGAATTATAACAATTTTTTTACTCAAGAAATCAATAACATATCAATATACATGTTATCGATACAGAATAATTCTCTCTCAAAAAATAACATATATATTACTTATAATTAACTATTATAAATTGATATAATAAAAAGTGATATCAAATAACAGTTTTATTTTACTCTACATATCGTAAATAAACGATAAAATATAAAATTTTTATGCATCAATTTAATTACTAAATTTTTTCAATTGTTAAAAAAATAGCAATAATGCATTAAATGCTACAAAATAATTTATCAAAAAATATTGTTTCAAAAATTCATATTAATTAATAGCGAGATAAAAGAACTAATATTTTTATATCTAAACTAAATATTTTTATATCTATTTAAATTTAAAGAGATTTTATCCTTTATACGCATAGTGATTAATTTCTGCTTTTGTGATATTAATACGAAAAAAAAATACGCCAAAAATTTTATTGCTTGCTGAATTACATTTCTATTGGCTACGTTAATTAATGCGCTTTTATAATACACACACAAGCAGACACAAACTGCATTCTACTATTGTATTCTGCAATAATTTAAAGACAAATGCTTTTGCGCAATTCTCTTTTTATGATTATTTCTCACTTGCCCTCGGCTTTTCATCGTCATATTCCCTCTTTCTTTCTCCCACGATTTTCTACTTTGCGCTCAATTCCAACGCTTTTAATAAATAAATCGTACCCGGGATTCTTACTGCTCGCTGTTTCTTCCGAGAGACTCACGAGCTATTTAACTGCCGGAACTCGGCGGCGCCGTATCCAAACTTCAGCCGTTTTTCATTCGCTCGTTTTCATCCACGCCGAGATAAACTTTGTTCATTTTCCATTCCCGGTTGCACGCCGCCGCAGGGAGCATCGCGACAAAGCCGCATTAAGCCATCGGCATGCATATTAATCGCGCTGCTTCTTTCGTTAATCAGCAGAAGGCTGTATCATTTCGCAATAACATGGCATTTGCTTTGTATTCGATTTATGTAAAGCTTTGACATGCAAAATCGGCGATGAAACGTACATAAATTCTATATTAGATAATATCGCGATTATATTGATATACTTTTTAAATGTTCATTCAATGATCTGGATGAATAATCTACGCGCAATTAAATCAGATTATTGCAATTATAAATTGAAATTCCGAGAGCAGCAGGAGACAAAGAGGGAAAAAGAGAAGATAAAATAAATATAAATAATTATAAATATATAGAATAATTATATAAATATATAGAATATTATATAGAATAATATATAGAATTATAAATATATAGAATAATATATAGAACAATATATAGAACACACAATGTATTCCTTACATACATATCTCTTAGCTTATCTCCTCGAATATGATACGTCTTTATCCTCTAATATATTTGATTCGTTAGATAAACACTTATACATATATCGAATCCTAATATGATTGCATATATAGAATCAAGTATAGACTCACATGCCAGAGTTCGTCGTAAACGGAGGGTGAATGCGAAGTAAGTCATGACTATGGGATGCTGACTGGTTCGAAAATCAATCTCGTCTCGCGAAAACATTGGCGCTAGGGAGAATGCCGGGATAATAAAGCGTCCGAAGTTATTCTTCTCGATTGCATGGCGCGCGTAAGGGCGCGAACGGTGTCGATTGATGGTAAAAGTCGTCACTAGGGAACAAACAAATAGACAAGGGGATCGAATTACCAGGGTTTAGGGCGATATAAGGGGGAAAAAAAACTTGCGCATCCGGTATCACGGAGAGCTTCGGCAGCGACGAGCTGTCGCGAGCAGCTGGATCGTTCGCATGAACTTCTTTCGAGAGCAGCAGCGCGCCGCAGCTGCGGATCCCTCGGAAATTCGGATCGCCTTCCGCAATAAAAGGCGACGTCGTCTGCCGGCGTCGTCGATGACGTGGAATGAATTTTTTGATGGAGATGGTTGCTCCAACAGAGAGCACGAAATAGTCATCTTGGAATCTACGATCTCGTGTGAAATATCGAGTCATCTCGAAACCAGTTTCATCACTTTCGTTAACTAGCTTTGTTTTTACAAAAAAAAATGTTTTCTCGAATCTAAAGGATTTATTAAAATTTGTCTCCCGTGATAAAAATTTAGAATTCTGGTTTGAATATATAATTAACATATTTCTCGGTGATAATACCTGTTTTAAATTGTGTGGTGATATGTGTATAGGAAATATTTAATTAATTAAAAGATAGATCGATGATATCTCTATTTTGAAAAATTGATTTTAAAATTATTTGAAAATTAATAATTATTTATTGTTGTCATCTGAGTATTAATTCAAATTAAAATTTAAAGTAATCTTTAAAGAAACAGAAAAGATTAATAGGAAACATATTACATAAACAAGATTATTATGTATTTTCTAACTAAGTAAACTATATATATATATATATATATATATATATATATATACACAAATAAATAATTTCCGGTCCTCTAAGGAAACAAGTTTTTGTCATCTCATAAAACTTTCAGCATAATAAAATATTAAAGAAGACATTCGAGAGGTAGAGATGTTCGAAAGTATTTTCATCGCGCAGGGTCGGTAATCCCAAGAGTTTAATTTATGTACGTAAAACATCAGCAAATCTGGCAAAAATCGGCAATTGACAAAAATTTACACATCATTTAAAAACAATTTCGTTTAAAAAATATTTCTTTATCAAAACATCTTCTCTAATCAGACAACGCATTCTTGAAATTGAAATCTCGCAATCAGTAGTCAAATCAGAATTCTTAATTTCATTCTGTTTCTAAAAATAAACAAAAATGTTACACGTACATAGAGCATTTGTCTCTTCTTTATTTTTGAATCACGAAATATCATTTCAGATCATAAATATCAATATCTCAAAGCGACATGACAGATATCATATATTGTATACGTTACTTCGCTTCAAGAACGCATTTACTTTTGGACCATTTATAATTTCCTGAGCGATACGCCATCAAGATATTTTGGGGCGCGATCATATAATGCGCATATAATGAGATGAATATAAAATTGCTTTAAAATTTTGAATGACGACGTTGTTCGCGAACTTATGATGTCAGTAAAGTAGCAGCGGAAGTTGGAGTTAGTTCCGGCAATTTGTGCTACGACCCGGCAATTTGTGCACCTCCCGTCTTCTTCTTTTGCGGATGTTCGATCAATCGACCGTGCACCAACGATAGATTCTTTCTTTAAAGATAATCCTATGCTTGAGCTGACCGAAATCCTTCAAGAACCGGGATGTTTGCTACGTGGTCAGCATCTCATCGCACTTTTCACCGTGTGTCCGACATCTCACCCTTCGGTATAATGATATCTTTCGATATCTTTCTAATATGAAATTCACGTCGAGATATGTTGAATTAATAATGAAAAGAAATAAAATGGACGTATTTTGCAATACGCTGATTTGCATAAATTATACTTTAAAACTTTTTTCTACCGAACTTTTATCGAACTTATACAATTGTTCGCAATAAATATGATAACGTTGAAAGAATTTTCTATCATATGAAAGAAATAATTCGATATAAGATTAAATGTATAGTGTTAAATATTTATTGTAACATTGTTAAAAGATAAGAGCATTTAATTTTAAAAAATATTACTATATTTAGCTGAACAAATTTGCTCTACGTTTTCGCAAACTTTACATTGGATTGACTGTAAAAAGCTTTTATGGATATCAGCTGGCCGAACGTGCTGAAATATACCACATTTGAATATTTCGCGTTTAAGTATTTGTCTATGCACATACGCATTGCCATTTTGCAATGCCAAAATTATTAAGAACAAATATATTTTCAGTTCCAATTTGCTAACAAATTCACGCGAGTTTTTATAAAATGCACAAATATTATATTTAAATTAATTCTGCAAAAAGTTTGGTTTACAATTTCATTCTCGCAAATTAAGGTCATGTGTCCTTTTATTATCGTGTTTATATATTTTGTGACTCCATTCGCAGCTTTGATACTATATTTAAATCAATTTGACGTGAAATTGAGCTCAGGGCACTTTTACTCTGCCTAGTGAATAAACTACGCGCTGTTTATACACGCGAAGTTTAATGAAAAATCATAGATTTTATACAACGTACACAACCGCGAGTGGACGATATAGAATCTGGATATATGTGGAAATGACTTTCAAATTTTTTATTTTTTTATTTTTGCTAAAAAAAAAGTGCACGCGAGATATTTGGTACGCGACTCGTTTATTCGAACAGATCGACAGATTCGTCATACGTGATTTTTGCCCCTTCCTGTCATCTCCAAATAAACCATTCCATAATGACATTTATACCATCCCCGCTGAACGTGACGTTTTTCGATTGTCTCCCCGTTTCCTCCCTCCAACGATTAACTTCTGATCGATTGGCCGTGCATTATCGGAATGCGCCGAATTCCATCGTATTCGAGTTATAGATCTCATGCACGCGCCATCTCACGTCTACACCGGACGAGCAAACCGGAAATAGGGGAGTAAGCTCGCATTCTCTTAGCGTATTTGCAGCTAAATAGAATTCTTCAATTTCCACGCCGATCGATCGTGTGTCGCATATTAGGCAAATAAAATTAGGAATTTCATGACTACATTTAACAAACACACACATATTTAAAATATGAGAAAAAAATATTGCATTCGAATCGTATAAATTGAAAGAGAAAATACAAAGATATTTGAGATTGCAAACACAGTTGCGAGACAATAAAGTAATTAATCAAAGTTTTTAGGAAGAATAAACTACAAATTGATCAAAGAATTTGTACATGAAGAGAATATACGAGGAAATGCAAGAAACTTGAAATATCGCGTGACGTTTAATTCCATCGTGAAATTAAATGACTTATGTTACCGGCAATGCTGTATCTCGCGTACGTGACGTAATAATTCTCTCTAAACATCTCCTCTTAATCGATATCCTGCAAGGATATTTTGTAACATTTTAATTACACGCATTACAGAATTTGTAGCTATGTATATAAAAAAAATATAATTATGTAATAGTTTTTTTTTAATGATAATTTAATGCATGTTAAGAGTTACGAAGGAAACAAGATACTGTCTCGTTGACAATCGCAAAACAATGGAAATGTTCGTTGAGAACCATCGATAAGATCACGTTCTGAGGCTGCACACTTCCTTCGCAGAGAGAGGTAAATCGGAGTGAGATGAATTGAGCGACGAACATGGGAGATGGGCGAACGATTCGCACTCCGCGATAAATTTATCTAACCGTCAGCAATTTCGACCAGGAAATCTTGCAATTTGAGATAGTCCGCGGGAAGATAGTCGAATTCTCGTTTTGTACTGCCGTGAGAGTAAACGTCCGCATTCCCTGACTGATATCGTTTACTAATTCCGGATTTATTCACGATCCTCTAAGGCGGATTTATCTGCAGAGAATGCATTGTTGTTTGCATATAATACGGTAGAGAACTTCCATATTTGCGTATTCTTTATTTCATATATTTGCGATTTTAGAATTTGTAATTTATACGTTTACATTTGCAATTGCATTTAAAATTCGCAAATAATAAAATAATAAATAATATAAAACATTTTTAGTTTTCATATAAATTACAATTCTAAATAAAAATGAGGTATATAATTAATTCTTATTTAAATAAAAAAAGGAAATATAATATATTTTTTTTCATATGACATATATTTCTTAATTTTTCCATTTAATATTCTTCTTTATATTTGCAGTTTTGAAATGTGTGGCAATTTTGCAAAACGCAATCCCGCCTCGCGAATACGGAGCTCTTACTGTATTACCGTTTTATGTACTCAATTTTGTTAAGTGCAAATTCTACGAGCCAGAATAGAGTCAAATGGGGAAATACACGTATGTTTCATACCGGCGTATGAAAGAACATAAAGTGTTGCGCGTATCAACTCGATTAAGTCATAATCTTGTCGAGTAAAGCGCCGTCTCGGGGCTCGTTGGATGTAGAGCACTTCGCGGATCAGCCGCAACGTCGGGAATCGAAACAGCGAGCATGGCGACCTACATGCATCGCGCTCTGCTCACTTCGACAATGTCACGAATGCAATCGGCCTATTGGTAACAACAGCGTAGCACTACTATAGGTGTGTACTAACAATGCGCCGAAACATACACGGGCGGCCTGTAAACGGAGTAAATACAGCTTGCAGGTGGCTAGTAAGAGGATGTCGTAAGTGCACGCACGTTGCACGCACTGCATCTCGCCTCACGTAACATGGAACCTCGATCCGTTTTGGTCACGCCCGAAACACGGACGGCATGTCGCAACTGATAGTGTAAGCTGTCCCGAGCAAGCAGATCTGAAAAGCATTCAATCTCTTCGGTTAAATCGCGTGTCGGACACGTTCGGCTATTATCTCATATAATACTTTGATAGGTCCTTGAAAATGGACTTGAAGAAACCGCGGTATTCCTCCATATTTGTAGTAAATGTGTAAAAAATGAATTAATCAGGATTGAGACTGTCAAATATAATAAGATACATTTCTAATATATATTGAACAAAGTTTGTGTTAGAAGAAATTTTTAATTTTTTCAGAAGTGTTGAAATGTATTTGATATATATTGATAGTATGAATATTTTTGGCACGTTTTCTCTTATCCACGGTTCGCCAATCTTCATACGGTGCATCTGCTATAGAACTTTACGAGAAGCGATGTAGGCACATAGAAATATTCTGGACATATATTGCCCTGAAAGTTTTAACGTGTAAAACTGCGAACGAGAGACATAATCTTATACACCGATTTTATACAATTGCTATGCAATAACTCATTCCCAAAAGTTGAGCAAACCACGTTTTGAATTGCATCCAAAGTTCTGTATAAAATATTATAGAACAGTGAAGACCTATACAAGTTGTTGCATAATATTATTTTATGAATAGAAGTAATTATTTATATGTAATGAATCGTATTAAAAGAAACTTAAAATGAGGAGACAAGCAAATAATAATTTTTTATTTATACGTTCCGGATCTACTTCTTCCGCTATTCATAAAATTCCGCCTTAATAGCTTTGAGTTTGTAATATACGTGCTTAACATATATATAGGTATAAGCTTGACACTAGGAAATTCATTTAAGATACGAGATAGAAGATACAGCAAGTTTGTGAATACGTTTTGCCGGAGAAATAGAACAATAAGAAAGAGCCATACGCGAGAAGCATGAGATATAATTGCTTCACGTGCTATAATTATTCTAGAGATGGGTGTACAAATCCGTGAACATTTCGAAAGCACGTGCACAGGTCAACATTTGCGGTGTGTCGCTTGCGGTATCGAGAAGAGTTTGAGGATAGGAACAGAATTTAAGGGCGAAACGGTGAATACAACCGTAAAGAGAACTCTCTTTCTACGCGTTGCACGTTCGTCCACTTGTTTGCAGCTTTACCGATTTCTCGCCGTCTCTCTCTCTCTCTCTCTCTCTCTCTCTCTCTCTCTCTCCCTCTCTCTCTCTCTCTCTCACTCTTTTCGACATGAAGAGTCGATAGAATGCGCTTTCGAGCTCTCCCGACCTTTCATCCAATGTGAAGAGAGAAATGCACGAGAGATCGGCTATTCAGCTGGGTGCAGTGTAGATTTACATAAATTATTTACCGACATAAATCCGAGTACTGGGTAATCTCTTTTCTCGCGAGCATCGCATATGAAAAAAAATATACGAACAATGACGAACATTTCATGAGCTTCGGAATGTCTCATCCCATATTTAATATTAATGAATGAAATGTGCGTATGTAGTTTCTCTCTCATATAAATGAAAAATTTGTTTTTTAGATTACAATGGACATGCTAGATGCATATCCAACATGATTTCAAGCATTTGTACATGTATATAGCCATCGCCTTATTTTTAAAATAAATTTCACTAGAATTGAGAGATTTTATTCTGGTTTTATCAATTTTACAATTCGTATTTTTAATCTTATGTTTCATATAATATACAGAACATTTATAAAGAAATAAAATACATGATACATATATATTAGAACACGTGGCATATAAAATCATAAGCAAAATTGTTTTGAATTCTCTCGCGAATTAGATGATTGGAAACAATTATTTAAAATTTTAGTGTCAAATTTTCAAGTTTTTTACGTTACATATATATTCACATAATTCTATATTAGTATTGAAATTTAGCTTTCTGATTGGCAATATTCTGTTATGTTACAGTTACATTATATAAACTGTCAGTTTTTTTTTTTTTACAATATCCCATTATCTTTAGAAAAGATTTAATTTCAGAGCAGAATAAATCTTTCTATCTGTCTATCAGTCTTTCGTTCTCCTATCTCTTTCTCCCCGATGAAGTTAAAGCTTTTCCTTGCACGTCGACAGATTTTTCATTTTTGGTTGCGGCGAACGCAGACTATATAGATCGTCGAAGCCGAATGTCCAATATGTTCTTATTCGTCGATATGCAACGGAGCTCGTATATCGAGGACAGGACTCGGTTTATTGACGGGAGAAATTATGTGGTGCTCGCGTATTGTCGACCATACCGGAGATGCGGAGATTTTATCGTAGGTAATGCATTTTCGTAATTATAGCTCTCGGTTTGAAGAATGGTGGTTGAGTGAAAAGAGAATGGGTTTTTACCAAGGTAGATATTTTTACGAAAAGAAATATAATTGTCGTGTATTTTCATTTAAAGGCATCTACGATTGAAAATTAAATTAATATCGGGAAAATTATTTTAATGCATTGCTATTGATCATTATGCCAGATTTCCTATTAATATATGCGCAATTAAAAAATTAATGGTATTAACATTAATAGAGAAATTGATTATATAAAATGTAATAATATAATAATTATATATATAATGTAGTAATATTCGAAATAATATATTAATAAATTAATATCTTCTGCATTGTGTAATTCACGTGTTCCATTTTCTAACATTTTAAATAATTTGAATGTTCGTGAAATACAAAAAACATACAAGAAGCAGAATTTAAAAATATTAATTAGCATTATGTATACATATACATATATATATATATATATATATATATATATATATATATGCAATTTAATTATTTTTGTTTCGTAATTACGTATAGAGAATTATTAATTGCCCTACATTAATATATTTATTTTAATTAGTGAAATAAAAATGCTTTTTGATCTATCATTCGTAAAGAAAATATATTTCAATATTTAATATCTTAAAGATTGCTTGTAGATCTCCGGAGAGAAGTCATCACTTAGTATTTTAAAGATTACTGCCATCAAAAGTGAAAAACGTGAATAATTCGCATCTGTTGCAAAATTTCGCGCAAAGCACGTATTTCCCTCGACGAAGCACTTCAGTGCCATGAAATTCCACGACGTTGTCATAACATTCATCTCTAGTGCGAACGTGACGACTCCCGAACGCACGATTTATCGCTGCAACATTCATGCAAGGCACAGTTCATAGCGCGCGAAACACCATGTATCGTCGCATTAAAGCGCCCGATCCGTCACTGCAACTATCATACTGCATTATGGGAATACATATATCAAGAAATCATGCGTATCATCCTTTCTTGCGTTATATTGTACATTGATATAAATAAGACCTTTGTAACTCAAGTTTACAAATATTAAAAGAATAAGCTCTTTTATGAAAGATCAAATCATTTTTACAAACAAAATTTGCAACATATACATTTACGGACGAATACTTTTCTTTCTCTTTTTCTCAAATAATTTATTTTATTTGATATAAATTTCTTTTTTTTCCTCACCATACATGCATGCAATAAATCAATATTCGCATCTCGTAATTCTGTTTCGAATAATATCGTGTTACAAGATAATCATTTACTCTTACATTTTAACCCAAGTCATGTGCGTCATAAATGAATGTAACTACAGTTCCGAATGAAGCTTCACTTGACGTGATCGCAGAGAAAGATTAAAAGGTACACTTGCTGAAATAAAGGGTGCTGCGGGCAAACAGGTGGCGAGGACCGCACGATCGACACTCGATCGCTCAAATTAATGGCGATGTCTGGCCAATTTTGCCACGATACTAGTCGTGAATCAAAGCCCACTGGGAGCACTTTAGCGTCTGTCCGAGTCCCACTATGCAGGTATGCCGCGGGTATATAGGCTCGCTTAGACGATTGTGTACACATCGTGCGACGCCGGGCACCAATCCGTTGAATAATTATCTGAATTCAATACGTAACCATACTACTTCCCGCACGCGGTGACCTCGGATCGGTCGACTGACCTCCCATTAGAGACATAATCTCATTTGAACCGCTTCTGCATATAGATATTCGGCGACGGACCCATTCTGACCGCTAACCATAAGCTCATGAATCTAATTGTTACACGGATTTCTTCGAACAATATCGCGAGTACGGAACACGTAGTTTGACGTAATGGCTTGGAATTCGATTTATATGAATATAATATTGAATTTATTACTTATATAAACTTGAATGTGAACAATTGAATTTGATTTGAGACAAATACTTGTGATCTACATTATATACAAATATTACATAAAAAGGAAAAAAGCAAACCTTATTTGTTGATTTATGAATATTTTAACGATTGTTAAATTAAAACATCGTATTCTAAACAAGTTGAAGAGGAAAAAAGAGAATAATTTTTTTAATTAAATCACAACTTTGTGAATCTTTTCATTCTTCTTTCTTAGACTTTATTTCTTTAATATCCTAGATCTGCATTATTCTACTACTAAGGGAGGAAAACATTAATAATGCTATCTTTTAATATTAGCCATTTATGGACAATATTAAAAATTCACTCAATATGTGTAAAAGTATATTCAAGTATAATCAAAATCTACATAAACTCATACAGAATAAAAGATGCGAGAGAGGAAATATTTATTGCAAGAATTGTGAAATCATTGATGTCACGTTCGTATCTTTTTGCATTGTAAATTTGGATCAATTATTCACGTTGTTCATTATAAGTCATCTTTTTCATGATGTAATTAGATGTCACATTGGATTATTAAGGATGACATTTTATTAATCATAATGACATTAATCGTAAAATGTCAAAAACAACGATGGCCAATCAAGCACGTTTAATCGCGTTATGACAGCATTCTTGATGGTCCATTTATCGAAATGTTCTTCGAAAATATTCGATAAAAACATCCACTTTATAATCCAAATTTAATAATGAGTACACTTATTTGTGCGCATGTCTACATTTTCTTCACGGCAATTAGCATGAATTCTGGCAGTCAGTTTACAAACAAACACGACGAATGTTTCAGTGATCTTTCTGATGTCTGTATCTCCATATTTCTATATATTATTTCTCACAAGCGCGTCCGTTGTTCGTATTACGTAAATTATTCGAGAAACGTTATGTCAACGTGAATCGCCAAATCGAATCAAAATATCACGTTGCATCGATAACCGATCTGCAAATATTTGTCTACATCTTGTCTGCAAGCTCGTCGTCCACTTTAGAAAAATCCAGGATATCTGTTAGAGCAACTTGCGACTTATGCGCGACAAAGATGTTTCAAAAAACAATTTTTGATATATACTAGTGAATTTTTATACATTTTTTTACTATCCACTTATGTATCTTTCAAAAAGCTCTTTGAAAAGCTTATTACAAATGATGAAACTGTGTCGTGGAATGTAAAACTTATGTTTTTATGGCTGAGCAAACATTTCAGAAAGTGTTATAATACCAGTTATTCAGCATATACATATGTATGTGTAAAATCATAGCTAAGATAAATTATTTTAGAACATTTTTTCTACTTTAATAAACTTTAAGAAAATATAGGAACATATATACATATATATTGCAGAAACATAATGTCATATACACTTATTTATATATTTTACTATATACATATATATATATATATATATATATATGTTTCTTTCTCGAGCAATCTTATTTTCACTCACAATATTTCTTGCACTGCAGGATATAAATCGAGAGAGCGTAATAATCGTGACAATCCACGTTATAAAGCTATCGTACAGAAAGTATATTTTACGGCTCATAAATTGGCTGAAACGCGGGTTGTAGTTGAGGTAAAATAACAGGAGTCGTAGGATTGCTTTGCAGCACACAGTAGAATCACTTAAGCTGTACAAAACAGTCAGCACCATCACAGATGAACTTTATAAAAGGAAAAAGCCAAGAGCATCTCCTGGCATTACCCCTAGTCGCGAATATTAAATCACAAGCACGGATGGTCATAAACAATAGTCAAGAAATAGTACGATACATTTGGGAATATCACCAGTGAGTGAATTAAAATGTTTTCGCAATATCGGATAAACCTGGCAGATAACAAAGCTGTCGAGAAACATATGTGAAGTAGAAATTGAAATCATAACTCAAATTATTTCAATTTTTAATAGTCTAAATACAGGAAAAATATTTGACAAATAAATAAGTTTTAACAAAATCGACGAAATCGTTGATTTGATATCAATTTTTCTTTATATTTATTTTTCTAGATAATACAAATTTGGAATAAAATAGTGTATATATATATATATATATATATATATATATAAAGATGTAAGATAAATAACATTTCTTATATATATATATATATATATATATAGTCTATACATATTTTGAATATTCTATATATTGAAAGAGTAATAATTTTCACATTATAAGCATTTTCACTCATTTTCAGTAGTGCAAGTCAGTAATAAGCCTTACATCTTTACTTAAGCAATTTTGAAGCAAAAAAGGTAATATGCAATCCAATTTTCATTAAAACAGATTAATTCATTAATTTCTATATGTATATTTATAATTATATAATTGATGTAATCATTAATTAAAATATAATCTTCCATAAATTCTAGTTTTGATGATGTAGTGAGCGAAATGATTTTTATAATTATTTCTTTATTTATTTCTCTAAACTCTAGACAATAGAAATATAACATTCAAAATATTGTGTGTGTACATGTTATTAGTATCTTATATTATTAGGAACTAATTTTTTTTAACGGAAATTGAATTGCATATTACGTTTTTCCTTTCAAAATTGCTTAAACGAAGATGTAAGACTTATTACTGATTTGTACTACTGAAAATAATTCTGAAAATATTTTTAATGTAAAAACTACTACTGTTTTAATATATATTTATAGTCTATATATATTTTGAATATTCTATATATATTGAAAGAGCAATAATTTTCACATTATAAACATTTTTACTCATTTTCAGTAGTGCAAGTCAGTAATAGGCCTTACATCTTCACTTAAGCAATTTTGAAGCAAAAAAGGTAATATGCAATCCAATTTTCATTAAAACAGATTAATTCATTAATTTCTATATGTATATTTATAATTATATATTTGATGTAATCATTAATTAAAATATAATCTTCCATAAATTCTAGTTTTGATGATTTAGTGAGCGAAATGATTTTTATAATTATTTCTTTATTTATTTCTCTAAACTCTAGACAATAGAAATATAACATTCAAAATATTATGTGTGTACATGTTATTAGTATCTTATATTATTAGGAACTAATTTTTTTTTAACGGAAATTGAATTGCATATTACGTTTTTCCTTTCAAAATTGCTTAAACGAAGATGTAAGACTTATTACTGACTTGTACTACTGAAAATAATTCTGAAAATATTTTTAATGTAAAAATTACTGCTGTTTTAATATATATTTATAGTCTATATATATTTTGAATATTCTATATAGTATATTGAAAGAGCAATAATTTTCACATTATAAACATTTTTACTCATTTTCAGTAGTGCAAGTCAGTAATAGGCCTTACATCTTCACTTAAGCAATTTTGAAGCAAAAAAGGTAATATGCAATCCAATTTTCATTAAAACAGATTAATTCATTAATTTCTATATGTATATTTAATTATATATTTGTTGTAATCATTAATTAAAATATAATCTTCCATAAATTCTAGTTTTGATGATGTAGTGATCGAAATGATTTTTATAATTATTTCTTTATTTATTTCTCTAAACTCTAGACAATAGAAATATAACATTCAAAATATTATGTGTGTACATGTTATTAGTATCTTATATTATTAGGAACTAATTTTTTTTTAACGGAAATTGAATTGCATATTACGTTTTTCCCTTCAAAATTGCTTAAACAAAGATGTAAGACTTATTACTGACTTGTACTACTGAAAATAATTCTGAAAATATTTTTAATGTAAAAACTACTGCTGTTTCAATATATATTTATAGTCTATATATATTTTGATTATTCTATATTGAAAGAACAATAATTTTCACATTATAAACATTTTTACTTATTTTCAGTAGTGCAAGTCAGTAAAAAGCGTTACATCTTCACTTAAGCAATTTTAAAGCGAGAAAGGTAACATGCAATTCAATTTTCGTTAAAAAAAATTAATTTATTAATTTCTATATGTATATTTAATTATATGTTTGATGTAATCATTAATTAAAATATAATCTTCCATAAATTCTAGTTTTGATGATGTGATCGAAATGATTTTTATATTTATTTCTTTATTTATTTCTCTAAACTTTAGACAATAGAAATATAACATTCTAAATATTAAAAATCTTTCCTTAATGGTAAAATTCGACCAAACTGGCAATCATTTATTATAGATAATTAGTTAAAATACAACGTTTCGGCTGTCATTGCAGCCCTTTTCAAGTAAATCTATAAAAAGTTACATAAAAATAATTATAATTTTAACGTTGTATTTTAACTAATTATCTATAATAAATGATTGCCAGTTTGGTCGACTTTTACCATTGAGGAAAGATTTTTATTAATTATTACTGGCGAACCTTAAGGATTATTATCTGATTCAAAATATTGTGTGTGTACGTATTATTCGTATCTTATATTATTAGAAATTAATTTTTTTTAACGGAAATTGAATTGCATATTACGTTTTTCCCTTCAAAATTGCTTAAACGAAGATGTAAGACTTATTACTGATTTGCACTACTGAAAATGAGTGAAAATGCTTATAATGTGAAAATTATTGCTCTTTCAATATATATAAAATATTCAAAATATATATAAACTATATATATATATATATATTGAAACAACAATAGTTTTTACATTAAAAATATTTTCAGAAACTGACTTGTACTACTGAAAATGATTCTGAAAATATTTTTAATGTAAAAACTATTGTTGTTTCAATATATATATATATATATATAGTTTATATATATTTTGAATATTTTATATATATTGAAAGAGCAATAATTTTCACATTATAAGCATTTTCACTCATTTTCAGTAGTGCAAATCAGTAATAGGTCTTACATCTTCGTTTAAGCAATTTTGAAGGGAAAAACGTAATATGCAATTCAATTTCCGTTAACAAAAATTAATTCCTAATAATATAAGATACTAATAACATGTACACACACAATATTTTGAATGTTATGTTCTTATTATCTAGAGTTTAGAGAAATAAATAAAAAAATAAATATAAAAATCATTTTGCTCATTACATCATTAAAACTAGAATTCGCTAGAAGATTATATTTAAATTAATGATTATATCAAATAGAATTAAATATACATATAGAAATTAATGATTGAATACATATGATTTAAAATTTAGTAAAAATGTTATTAAATATTATTTAAAGCACAAATTCGAGATCACGGTAAAAGGTGTGATAGATTATTTTTAAATCATCAGTTTTTCACGTCATTTAAAATGTAATCTTTTTTAATAATCCGCTTATTAAGTACAGTAAGCACTACTTTATATTTATCCAAATTAAGCGACGTATCATCTGCAATAATATTGTGAAAATTTTTATCTATATTTTTATAGCTATTATCTCAGAAATTTGCACACACTAGGTACATGCGTGCATTTCATAACTTTGTTAATCATTCAAACGAAAATAATTCTCTACTCACAGCAAGTGTATTTGCATTAAGACCACCCTTCCAATGACCCGTGGGATTCACCTCGCGTTCTTTTTTATCCAGTGCTCCCAGTCCATTAGCCGATAGTTGACTTAATGCCGGTTCGATTATTCGATTACAGCGCGACGGGACTTTACCGCTCCGTTTTCGTTGCGAAAGTTTCGTGTTCCGCCTCCCGATTAAGTTAAAATGCAATTTCCCTTCGCTCCCTCGACTCATCCCCGTGTCACGACATCGACAAAGACTGTCTATGTTTCTTTCTGCCATTTCTTTCTGTCACCGCTCTTTACCCTTTCAGGATTAAGTCGCGAACTTTTGGTGCAATCAGTAGCGAAGCTCCTTGCCGTTATGACGCTTATATTTCTTTTATTGCGCGAAAAGAGATCGGGTTGTGTCCGCGACTAGATGAGGTCAATCAGCGAACGTTCAACTGTCAAATGAAACGCTTGTTGCAAAATAATGAGAAAAGGAATGGAAGGAAGGAAATTAAAGAAAAAACAGAGCGAGTATTTCGTCGCCACGTCTTTTATCTTTTCTAACTTCGCTCTTACTTTAATTTCTCTCTCCGAATTCACGTAATTCGATCTACATTTCTTTGTCGATTCGTTCTTTAATTTCTTAGAACTTTAATAAATTTTAATTAAAACGTAACAAAATATAATAAAATATTTTTTTATTATGGAAGAATTTCTTCTAATTTTGAGTTATTTCGATATTTCGTGATATTTCGACGAATGTGATTTGGCTAAAAAATGTCTAGTTGACTGTTGCACAAACGAATCAGAATAATTCTAAAGGCGTGGCTGCAGTAACGAAACAATCCTACTAGATATTCAATCGAGAGGCGACAGAATGAATATGTATATAGAAAGTAGTGAAATATTGCTTTTTCTTTGCAATTTTCTGTCAAATTTTATCGTGGTATTTTATGTGAGATTCGAATAAAAAAATCGCAAGAGACAGGTCGTAAAAGCTGCCAAAAATAAAAATATTTTTACTACGAAATTACATTACTTTTGAAATAAATAAGTTTTTAAATAACAAATCTCGTGTTTCTTTAATTGTCGTGTATTGTATTCTGCGAGCATAAATCACACACATTGAATTAATAACAAAATTCTTTGAAATGAATTGTACTAATGTAATTAATTTTCATTAATTAATCGCGTAATTAAATCGTATATTAAAATATTTCGAGATAATTTTCTGGCATTTGAGAAGACAAAGAAACTTAAAAAATTAATTTTTCAAAAGAAACAAAAGATCAATTATTTATTTTTCGATTAATAAAATTAATAACCACACCGCACTGACTTTCTCTTTTGTCTTTCTTTCTTTTATACTTTTGTTTAAAATTGTTGTCACAGGATAGAGCAGTTATTTATTTTAACAAATGGAACAAATAGGTCCCACGTCGATCAAAATTTTTGTTCGCAGTAGTTTGTGTGTAAACTATAACGACAGGCGCGATAGGGTTTCGGGAGATGCGAGAGCTGCGTATGTGAGAATCCCTGAAAATTTATAACCCAACGCAGCTGGTTTTTTAATGTCACTCGCATTGCGATTTACGCGTGAGTGCATGAAACCGTGCTACCGGTCGGCTGATCGTCGCCGCAAACATGTCGAAAATCATCGGGCTCGTTGCGTTATCGATTCCGGTTTTGAGGCTATCGAGCGATTGCTTATCGCATACATACGTCCGTCCTCTGATATCGGGACGCGCCGATTTTTTTCTCATTCGCATCACACCATCGACATGATAGCGGTCGTCGAAATAGCCGGGGCGATTGTGGCGAACGAAAGTTAAAAAAAAAAGTTGTCGAGTTAAAGTGGAAATTCAATATACCGAGTGTGTTTCGGCCTGTTCGAGCCGCGTTATGGGTATATATTTCATTCTTTCTCTCCCTTTGTCGCACACATATACATACTCTTTTCACCTCTTCTTCTCTCTAATCCTCACTATTTCAATGAGCACTCGCATAGCGTGCCGCGTGTCAAGCCACGAGTCACACGCTTCGTTTTATTGAAAAAAACGCCTTTCCAGTCGCGAATAGACCGTCGGAAATTGCAGGTAAATTCTTTACGAGCAGTCGGCATGAAAGCTACAATTCAACGATTCAACGAGGTCTATGGCACGAGAGGGTAGGAATGAGTCGTTACGAAAACGAGGAACAATGCGCGATTGCGAAGCCCGAAATGTCCGGAAGGAGAAGGAATTTTCAGTTCCATCGCGAGATGATGGACGCGAGCACGTAAAAAATTTTTTGCTAAATGATTACACCAATAATTGTCGGCGATTAACGTTGTAAAGTTTTTTGTTTGATATAAAAATATCAAATCAAGAATACACAAAAAAACGCGAAAGTTGTTCTTTAAATATTTACGTTTAATATGTACAGCGAAAAAGAGGAAATCAGTAAATATAGATAATAAAGGAATAATAAAGCAATCAGGATCCTGAATACATTTGAATAATAAACGCATTCTGCCGTTGAGTAGTGGAAAAAGAGACATTTGAAAAAGAGACGTTTAAAAAACGATATCATCCCGAGAAATATATGCGAAAATAAATAATCCTTTATGCATAACATCATATATTTTCTCGTAGCATTAGATGCACTGAAATTTATCATATTTTCGGCCTATCCCGAGAAAAATAAAATCCGGAACGAAAGTGTAGGAGATGGACCGTTAACGAGAAGAACGCTTAAAAGGGCTTCGAGTACTCTTAGTGTAAAAAAAAAAAAGAGAAAAAGAAAGAAATTTTTTAAATATAAAGTTTGCTTCTGTGAACCGAGCGGCTGGTGGCCGCGGTCTCCTTTGACGAGGATGAAAAAGTCCCGGACGAACACGCGCCGCGTGTACGACGAGGTCTTTCCTCTACATTCTGCATGCAAAACACTTTTTAATTAATCTGCGAAATATGCAGTTTAGAGCGACCGGCGCGGGACTCTGCCGGCGCGTCTAATGGTAATGGAATTCCAATTAGAGTTTGCATTCTTTATGGTCGAACGCGGAAACGAACGAACATCGGCCGATAGCGACGAGCATCAAAGCGTGCAACGAGCGGCTGTTACACCCGCATTTAATTAGCTCCTTGCTGCGATATCGAACGGGTAGCACTTTCGGCGACGACCGACACCGCAACCGACTATGTTTATCGTTAATTACCGAAGTGATGGAGCGGCAAAACGCCGGATGAAAATACGACTTTCACTACATTTTCTCAATATTATTAAAGCATATAAATATTACGTAACAGTACGGCAGACGCGTATCTTTTTTTTATAAACGTAAAGGAATAATTTTATTATATCAAAATAAATATTTTGTTTACACTTCGTTTTTAATATTCAATATTTCAGTAATTTGCAATTATATAAAACTTTGTCACCCGCTTGTAGAATTAAATATAAAATAGGTTTTTTTTATATATTTATGATTTAGTTGCTTATTTATTTTTTATAATCTAGAAGATATTATTAATTAAAGAATCCTAGAATACAGTAATGGCCGCAATATTGCAAGAGAAAAAAAAAACTAAACATCCGCATTCTCTACAGTTTTTATTCTATCGCTCTTATAGAGCACAGGAAAAATTTTAATTTTACATTTGACTATTCTCGTTCGTATGCAAGAGTACCGCGAAGCGTGATTCCATTCTACGGAAGCGTAATTACGACAGAAACGCGCACGATGCGTTCTAACATCAACAAATATTTGCTCAGTACATACTGCACTGGGCGGGGGTGCGAAAGCCTCGTCGCCTCGATCGCCGTGCGGCATCAAAATTTCAGGACCG
The DNA here is from genome assembly GCF_048542155.1 of Nylanderia fulva. Lineage (NCBI taxonomy): Eukaryota > Metazoa > Arthropoda > Insecta > Hymenoptera > Formicidae > Nylanderia > Nylanderia fulva. The sequence goes on along the minus strand of NW_028190161.1, from coordinate 2,318,035 downwards.
GGCCGATGATTCGCTGCCAATATCAATGCTCGGCAGTTTGATTAATTTTCAGTTAAGCGTACGAATTATGTCGAATTTGCAGTGCGGCGGTCGAGAGCGGCCGTTGCGTTTGTCGGCTCGGTGGCTTCCCAATTAGGACTCTACTGCAACAACACACTGCATTTTGCATCGCGCAGATATTTTAAATGTTTTAATTAAATTTGGTGTTACTAAGGATATATGTGTCATGTTAAATTAAAAATAAAATATCATTATAAAAATACAGAAGACGTCATTTCAAGACAACGCTTTTTTTTTACATCCTGAATATAAGATTCTTTTCCAAATTGAGTAATTAGCATCTTTTAAGATAAATAATCGCTTAAGATAAATAATCCAATCAACATAAATTAAATATTAAACGAACAGATTGCGTCAAAAGTGCAATAGAATTTAATGAGATGAAGAGATTTGTTACATTACAGAAGCAATGTGAATAATCGATCGCGCTTAACCGGCCATCGAAATCTCTTCTCGCACAACACAGCAAGACTGTGATCGATTGTGGAATTAAAGAATTAATGAAGCAATTGGCTTTATATATTCGATGACGTATCGGCACGTCATAATTACCAGAGTGAAATTCTTTTCCGATAAAGGAACGATTGAGGCTAGTATATTTCGCAGCGCTTTCGCATTTGTTTGATATTTCGTTTCGCAATAACAGGAGGTGCCACTTTGTCAAACGACGAAATTGCCTTGTCGTAATTACGCACCGCATACCAACGCACTTATCGGCCCTTGTCACATTTCGTGAACGTATTCGACCATTTAATTCGATCGGCGTGACACGCGCGATGTCGAAAAACGCACCTGCCTACATTTTTATCGACGTGGCAAACTGAACATTACAGACCAAAACCAATATGCCGGCGCCAACCATAAATGCCCGTCCCATTTAGCAGCATCAAAGTTTCAACTACTAGCTCGATGAAAAACGTTCTATGAGGCTGTTTTTCACATCGTGTAAAAGTAATGTAAAAGTAATGCTCTCTCTCTTTCAATGCATATTGCTTTAAAGTTAAACTGTTGTCCTGAATTCATACGTTTGCCATAAACAAGTGTCCACAAAATTCTTTAAAATGCATTAATTTTTAATTACTGAAAATCGGAACAATGGAATATTATTAGAAAGAGGGAATTAGAGATGTTTCTTTGGAGATTTATCTTTTCGAAAATTGAATTCAATTTCATTAAATTTCAAATCGAATTTTGACTAAAGTCGATTTGTTATATTTAATATCTCATTTATCCAAATTATGTTTTATTTATTTATTATGATATTACATATATCTATAATGTAATAATGATTAATATTGATAAAAAAATCAATATAAAATAATTTTACCAAAAAATGAAGATTACCATTAATTACGAGCTTGTAGTTTCTGTTCTATACTTTCATATGTTCGCTCGTCTAATCTCTTGTTTGAAACCGATATCGTTTATAATACTAATTAATTTATACTAATTAATTACTCTAATTTAATCGATATTGGATATAATGCAAACAAAACTTATTATTGCAATACATACAAAATAGATTCATATGCGTTGTCCATCGATGCTGTTATCATTAATGTCTAACATGAATCATTTCATATAAAAATGCAGCCAAAGTATCTGTCGCAGTATGCAATTATATATTGCGTAATAAAAATTTGCGGGCAACACAGTCAGCAATAAAGTTACGATGATGCTCGCATAGATAAAATCTGCACTGTACCACTTTATTTATGGAACGTTGCGAAATAGACGGTAATATTAACGACAGTAAATTGTGATACGATTATGATGTAATATTATGAATTACTAGTATTTTGCGATGTCGCGACACACACACGCTATTAATTCTAATGTAAAATTGAAAAATCTTAATATATATACATTTTAATGTCCGCAAATCGTATTTTCGTTCCGTACAATAATTGCTTGTAATAAATTGATGGAATTTTTAAATTCCATTATCGGTAAATTGAATTTTCAAACCATTCAAACTTACTCCTGATAGATAGTTACAGCATCCGTTAACATTCTGTCATACATGTCAATTGAAACATGGCGTTTTATATCGGGAAGAATATTATCAAACCAAAACGCACAACATTTTATAAACGGATTTGAATATTTTAATTCCATATTTTTGCAAATGGAAATTGTTTTTTTTTTTTTTTTTTTTTTCCAATTTTGTCTCTCGATGTTTTTTTCGACATTACAATACAGCCGAGCATTTCCGGTTCAGGGAATAAATTTTGTGCTTTGCGCAATATGCTGGACTTTTTAACGATTGGCTTCTGGTCAGGTGATACAGTAGATACGCGCCAGTCATAGTAACTCGAAATAGCTAAAGTCGCGAAACGGGCGAATAGTTTCGTGTTTTTTCAGTTTCAGTTACGTGCCGCACAATTCCTGCGGTCTCATAAATCTCTCTCGCTCTACGTCGGCAATACGGTGCCCTGTGTAATCGTCCATTACGTACTAGACTCTCGTCGAACGACGATGGTTCCTCCATTTGTTCTACCTGTGAAAGTATATCGGGTGTATCACCAGGAAAGCATCGTCGTTTCTTCGTTTTTCGAGTCCATTCGGCTAAAAGATAAAAAGGGCGCGAGGCCAAAGGATAGAAAGTAGCGGGCGCGTATATCGCACCCTTTCTTTCTCTCCCTGGAAAATAGGGAAGAGGCGTACATTGTAAATCTGCGACAGTGCACATTGTAAATCTGTGACAGTACTTCGTCTTGACTAGAATCTTCTTCATGTTTCACTGAATTTGTGTTATACACGTACGTATATTAAAGTGTCTCATATATAATACTTGTTTTACAAGTATTTTATTACAAAATAATGGATCAAGTTTAGAGAAACTTCTACACTTTTAACATTTTAAACATTAATATTTAATAATATATACCAATAATAAATAATACTTCAATAATACTTTTTTTACAAGTATTTTATTACAAAATAATGGATCAAGTTTAGAGAAACTTCTACACTTTTAACATTTTAAACAATAATATTTAATAATATATATCAATAATAAATAATACTTCAATAATACTTTTTTTATAAGTATTTTATTACAAAATAATGGATCAAGTTTAGAGAAACTCCTACACTTTTAACATTTTAAACATTAATATTTAATAATATATATATCAATAATAAATATTTATCTGTGTGAATAAAAACATGTAATAGTAAACTACGTAAGAGGAGATGAATCTAAATAACTAAACATCATTTTCTATATTGATTAAACTTCTACACACACGCGTGTTATTTATGCTAATTGTGTATTATCATGTTCTATATAATTTCATTATGTAATTAAAAAGTATTTGTTTTGCGAGAATCAATTCAATAAAACAAAGACAGAAGCAGATCGAGTAAAGGAGGGTTAAAGAGAATTCAGACTGTTCAAAGGATACCTTATCTTCTCGGAGCGCTTTAGCAGACGCAATATCAGTGAATATGATCTCGCGTGGGCTGAACACAAGTTGAAGGACCGTTGAAAGTTCCCCTAAAAATTTAATCCACCGGCCGGGGGAGCGACAGCGGAACGAAGAACACCGGGACTACATTAATTAGATCCACAATTACGGTAATGGGAGAGTTCGTGCGTTGCAATTATCGTAACACCGCGAAGGCAGTTAATTAAGAGAAATTCAATTAAGCTCTTTCGGCCACGCGAGCGAGCGAGTTAACGCGCGAGCGAATACGCGCGAGTTTGCGCGCGTGTCAGGCACGAAGCGGATTTTTCCGCGAGAAAATCCGTTTCTCTCTCCCCCTTTTTTTTCTCGTAACCTCCATCGTTCTACGCGACATCGTTAATTCCACGCTGATTCGATTGGCATGCCACTTATCCAATGTAAAAATTTTTTTTTCTTCATTTCGATGAAGAAACGAAAGAAGATGACCGAAAAAACATGCAGTTTCCGATGATTTTCACCGAATATTGCTGAAAACGAACGACCTTTCTCGACAAAATTTAATGAAAGAAAACTTCATTAAGAACGATTTTTTCGTTCACGATGCATTTAACCGAAGATATATCGTGACATTCCAACTTTCCGATTTAATATTATATTACAGCAACTGCTATGCAAACGTACAATTTTACATACAGTTTAAATCATTACTATGCACGAGTAAAAATAATATTTTATTAAGTATAATGCACAATTCCATTTTTCACTGTTTTTTAGATTTAAAATGTTAAAAACGAAGAATAGAGATACAATGGAAAAGCACACAGCTTTTAATAATTCGGACAGACGCACGGGTTACTAACCACAGTCACCATTACAAATGTATACTTTTGTATATTTTTTTTTTATTTCAATTATTTATCTTTTGTCTAAAATAATATAATATAATCATATTATATTACTTGTAATTATTTATAATTATAATCTTTCTAACTGCACGCAGAAAAAGATAAAAATGTTATAATTTTTATTTAAATGACATATAATACAAGAAAAAAATAAAATTAGTTTTATGTTAAAGTTAAAATCTTTGTCTTTCTAATTTTTTAATTGAACTTTTTATTAAAAATTGTATGCATTAAAATGAAAGAAAATCAAATTTTGTGACACAGTTGAAACAATCCTGTCGCTAAATAGCTAAATAACTCACGAGTTCGCATTTAACTAAGTTCATACAAAGCCATGTGTTTGTAGCAGCACGACTGAATTTCCGGATATCTCGAGGCTCGAGGGACATTAAAACCAACGACATATTTCGGTTGCTGAAACAATCGCTCGAAACGAACGTAACAAACTGCTCATTCGTACGTGTGTAATGAGGAATGTCATTCACGACCGAGCTATCGCGGAGTTGTTCTACGTAACTAATTTCATCGTTTGCGAAAACACGAGCGTCAGCTTGCATTGGCATCAAAACCTTAGCTTAGATGGCCGGGGGTACTTCCGCGGATAAATGTGAAACTCCGGGAACATAAACGGCTTGTTAATAACAAGCTCGACTCGAAGCAACTTCCATTCGTAATACCATTCGTACTACATTGGACAAGAAGGAGCGATTGCCAATAAAAGATAAGCGCTTTGCGTCATAAAAGTGCGCTTGCATATATAGATATTCATACATTCACAAGTAACGTAGCCAACTTATCAAAGTTCTACCATAATATAAAAAAAACCTTTTCACTTGATTCAGTCCTTTCCCTAACGAGATATCAAGCAGTCTGAATTTTTAAGTTTTTGCGTTATCATGCTTGCATAATATACGAGTTTCTTCAAAATAGTTAATTTACTCTCATTAGTCGATTTTTTTCTTTTAGCTTCTTAATGTTGTCGAAAGTTTTGATGTACACTTGGGAACTCGTTCTCTGAGAAATTTTCGGATTAATTTTCTAGCAAAAAATATTAAACACGCCATATCAAATCTTCAATTTCTACACAGAAGGTAAACATCCGTTGTTGTCGAAGCTAAGAAGAACCTATGTATTTCTCGCGCAATTTTATCGAAAATTTGTCGTAAATTTGTCGAATTTCCCCATGAATTTTTCCCTCGGTGTTTATCTTTTTTAAACCCGGATATACACAAATTTTCGTTACATTTACATAAACAAAAACGGATTAATTAATTTTCTGCGTCATGTAAATCGTTTCGCACTGACAGAGAAGTGTAAATGTTGCTTCGTCGGACGAATCTGTCTGTAGCAATGGTGATATTCGTGACAGGCACAAACGTCTTGTTAACGTCAAGCATGACACGAAGCGCGCAATATGCAACTTGACAAAGTCAGTTTGCAGAAATACGAGTGTAAAGTACGGGCCCCTTATTTGGATGCTGGCACAACACAAACATTGATTCGAGAATTCGAGCTTTAAGCTCGTCCACGTTTATTTCCGCCGAAGCTTCCTCTCTCAAAAGCGCCGCACTCTGTATTAATTCTATTATCACTTTGGAATATGAAATTTAATTAAGCGCGAAACTAACTGACTTAACAGCGCAACTAAAACTGCACAACATTATACTTATGCAAAATACTCGAGTTGATTCCGTCTAATAAAACGTCATGTTTGCCTTGTGTAAAATAGTTTGGTTTTTTAGATTAATTTCAATAAACACGCGATTTCATGATAATATAAACGTCGCGTTATCGCGGCGAGGAAAGATGGTCTCATAAGACTCAAATAACCTTTAATATAAGGCGTGACATGAAATAAACAGCAGTGTGATAAGTAGGGACTATGTTATTCTCAAAGAAGAGAAAGAAGAGGTCTTTCACAAACTTAGGTAGTCTGTTCAACAAACTGGTAAAATTAAATACTACGGTAGAATATTAATTTTTCTATGCCTCGGAAATTTTGAAGTTAAGCTCCGCTTTTATCTTTCTCGCGTCTATTTTTTTCTTTTTTTTTTAAATGTCATTACATTATATGTATGGTATGTAACAATATATTACTATTAATTCTCACAATATTAAATTGCACCACTTTTAATTAACTGCTCTTGTAGAGTATTATTAATCCTAAATTTCGCACTATAAAATAATATTGTAAAAAGAATTATATATATATAATTAAATATAATAAAACTTGTCATTGTAACACATTTGAAATATTCTGTAATATAATATTTGTAATTTGTATTGTCGTTGAAATTGAGAACAATTATCGTAGATGGAGAGAAAGGCAGAAAGAAATAAAAACGCAATAAAAAAATAAAACAATAAAAAGCAATAAATTGGATCTCTCATGATTGCAATACACAGTTCATTAAATTTTTGTTATATTTTTAAATTTTCTATTTTTTTATTTATTGACTACTATTATACACGCAATATTTCTGTTATATCGGTAATATTATGCCAGCAATGCAATAATCTCGTATAATAAATGACGTTACATATGATAAAAAAAAATGTGACAAAATATTACGTGAAACTGGATCTATAATTGTATATATTGTTCTACGTTTTTATGCCAATTTCCACGCAAATAGTCAATTTCACTAAATTGTATCCGGTTGCGAGATTCTTTCAGAGTCATTTCAGAGTAAATATAATAGCGCGCAAAAGTTCGCTAGAGTATAAACGCGTTCGATGCGTCTGTATTTTAAGAAATCAAATCAAATCGCGGCTCAAATCCACCTCAGAAAATAGCTGAATTGCATTCGTGACGAATGCATCGGCATTAATAAATCCCATGTGCAAATCCCGCGAATAAAATACTATATCGTGAGCAGATTTGGCAATATTTTTTACAGCAACGAATACAAAATAAATAATATAATACCGACGTAGAATAGATGCATGAAGAGTTGTATACGTTTCATATTTCATATTATGTCCGACCGATCAAACAGAAGCTCATCGATTTTAACGGAAATAACAAAAAAAAAAAACAAATCGGATATCATAAATTCGTAAATCGCTAAATAGCGATGTCTTTATTTGAGAAATTTGCTTAATCCAATGCGAAGCAAATTTATTTTCGTGGATGCGAGTATGACTGTTTTAACTCTTCGGCAAAGTCTAGTGTTGATCAAACCTTTAATTCTGTTAATGAACCACACACGAATGAAACGCATCGTACAGAGATGCTAATCCATTAGCGCAATTCATCTCGACGCGAGAAATTCACGTCGACAATACTGCAACCATGCTACCGACGCGCAAGTTAAATTCCAAGTTGGCAGTCTTAGCTTGCCGTAGGAGCGAATCGGTTCGTCCCCGCGGCTAATTAATCTGAAGTTAATTGAGGCCCATCCTGCGCTTCCATCCAAGCCAGATGCAAATATTGAGTTATCGAACTCAGTAGTAGGCACGAATCATTTTCGCGAGAATTCGTTAACGATAAATGCCATCAGTTATCGGTAGACATAAATTTCTGATATTTCGAATCTGCAGCTTGGTAATGAAATATAAGCGAGTTATATCGGAAAAATCGATTCATTATTATGTCGTTGCAAAAATTCATATTATAAAGTAATTGTACATTTGTGTAATAATTTAAATAAAAAATAATGGAATTGTTATATAAAATAGGCAGATGTACCTATGTCAAAAACGAAATGAATAGATATGTTAACATTTCGATTTAGATGCATTCTTCCCGTAATAACATTTTTATTATAAAAGAGAATGAACATTTGTTTTTTAATCTCTTATCAATTATATCTTAAAAGCTTTATAATTTTAGGGATTAAAATTATTTTATAGTTTGATCATAATATTATCATTTTTCAATTTTTATACAATATAAAACAGAAATATAATTAGTAAATTAACGTAATTACGTAAATGTATGAATATTTTAAATGTGTATTATTTGTCCATATGACATATATAGATTATGTTATTTATTTACTTATACTTATATTATTAAAATAAAATATTTGTATATTATTATACCATATTCAAATATTTATATATTATTATTGTATATGACATTTATATGTATATAGGTATACTATATTTTTATGTATTTATTCGCAAATCAAGAAGTCAAACAACCTTATGAAACATAAATTATTTTGATCATCACTTGTTGATTGCAGGATAAATAGATTTCGAAACGCAATAAAATTTGCTTTGCTAATGCATTTTAATCGATCGTGAATTGATGCGAATCACTGGAAAATTGTATCGATTATTCGTTAAAAATGAGCGTAATACACCAAAAGAAAATGTTTCTTTTCGAATTCAACGACATACACATATGGTTGAAATTTAAAGTTAAAGTAAAAATTATTTACTAATATAGTACAGCAAAAATAGTTAAACAGTAAAATTATGATGAAATTATGATTAAATCTCGAAATAAATAAACTGAAATAGATGCAATAAAAAATCTAAAAAATATTGATTTCTCAAAATTTCAAAAAAAAAATTAATCAAAAATTAAAATTATTATTGAATTCAAGATATTTTGCGACAAGAAAATTGCTAAATGACAGTCAGAACCTGGAAGGGCTCCATGTATTCCAAAATATTTGAACATATATATGTATGCACGATTAAAAATTTTTGGCGATCATCCCTACGTTTTGTGCAAAAAAATGCACACAAATACGATAGCATTCTTCAAGATCTATGACAGAGGGCAAAATAATTATTTAAGAACCAAGACTTTAAAAAGCTTTGCATAATATATATTTTAATGCGTTGGATTTTGTAATATATGTTTTTAATCAAGAAGAAAAGGGGAATAGTCATTGAGCGATAGTGGAGCTATCGGTATATATAAGCATAATTTCTTTTTTACTTGTTACTTGCAAAATATTTGTACATTATATTAATTGTTTATTTTTTGCGATATTTTTTGTGACTTACTAATGTGTAATATCTATATATGTAAAACATGTTAAATATTTAAATACTTAAAACATTTAATAAAATATTTTTAATAACGAATATTTTTACATAGATATCTAAAAAATCTCTTCGAAAATTGTGTTTTTATTAAATAACTGTTTAAAGAGAATAAATAAATAAAAAATTTAATTTTATGCAATAACTATTTTTGCAAAAAATATTAATTATTTGATACCACTTCATAATTTGAATATATTTGCATGTTACAGATCAATTTTGTGTACTACAACTCCGCTGTTGCACATCATTCTGGTGAGTGCTGAATTATTTTTAATTTTATATATTAATTTTTTCTCGCAGTCTTTTAGAATTTTATATCTATATGTAGCTTTTATGCAAACCAATTTAGTATATTAGCGAATTTTTAATTTTTAATCCAAGAACGAACCAAATTTGAATCAGGTGTGCTTAATCACATCTATGTTGGAATTTTAAAAAATTAGTTACATCAATCTGAAAAATTTATGATTTGCTGCTACTAAAATGTTTCACAAGACTTCACTGCCGCGCTTTCATCAAAAGAGGAATTAATGAAAAAAATGAGAAATTTCTGTGGAATCTGCAAAAATTTAAACATTTCATCCAAAAAATAGCGACTAGTACGAAAAAATTTATCGAAATAGTTTACGTCGAAATAGTCATGTACATTCGCGATTTTCCACACTAAATCCGCAGAAATAGCGAAATAGATGCTTGCGAATAAAGTTGGACGTCCTGGCGATTTAAAGCTCATAGTTAGAGGAAAACGGGACGACGAAACAATCGTTGTTTGAGTTCCAATTTGCGTTTAATAATTGCATTTGATTAATATTCATTGGAATGCAAAGCGGTCCGGTGAGTCCAGCGACCGGGTAGCTCGTGCGCGAAAGAAAATGGGAACCGGCAAGAGATGACGTTTTCACGAACTTTCGGCATTGTCCTGTCGTTGCCACGGACTCGCCGCGGATGGGGATAATAAATCGAAGGTAATGGCATCGCTGCTTTTCCCCACGCTATATATATATATGTATACGGATGATAATGGCTTCGGATTCGCGCGCGCTCGCCCGGGATGCGACTTATTTATGCAAGAGGCTTCGAGTACACGTCGATCCGCGTTACTCTGCGCTCCGGCTTCTCTAAAGCCCTCATCGTCACTTCCTTCGTTCGAGCGAAGAAAAAAATATAGACGAGAGAGAGAGAGAGAGGCGTTCATCCCTCCGTAACACTACATAGCGCGTTTCACGAGATTTGCATCAAATTCCGAAAAAAGTGTATCCTATGATGAATTTAGCGACGATTTTTTCCTCGGTGAAAAGTTACCTCGATGCGCTATCTTCCTTCGCAACTTTTGAATTTTCAACATTACGTATTCCGGCAACTAAGCCTCAGATTAAGACTTCGCTAAAGTAAACTTTGATAGAAGTTTATCGAGAAGCACGGTTTTGTTACTTGTTTATACCCTTGAGGCTTATTTCGTTCAAAGTTTTTTTAAATTTACCGTTAATAGCTTGATAATCACGTTCGCAACACAAAGCACGTTTATTAACAAACAGTTTATCGAGGTTTTTTTTAAGATTCGATAAGCATTATATAATAGAAAACATTCAAACGTCTGCGTATAATACGATTACGTAGAAATGCGTTTGATTTTAAGAAGCTGCAATTATAACAAAGACTAGGATAGAGACAAAAGATGCAGACTTGAATAAAGTTAAATTTTACGAGATATTTTCTAAATCGGAATCTCATTTTTGAGAATACATACAGCTGCAGGTATACACGGGCATCAACATATATAAGTCCATTGAGAATTGCGAATACGCCTCGGGAAAGCGAAGGCTATTTTCAGGATCGCAATTCTACGAAACAAAAGGAATTTACAATGAGCAAGTTCCGTTCGGAGCCAAAGCTGGAATCGTAAATCGAAAACTTTCGTCCCTTCTACATCTCTAGCATCTCACCGAGATACTAACTTTACTTTGCGCATTCTTCTCGAGAACTGTCGATCTTCCAGTTAGTGGAAATACCGCGAAGTGATCAGACACGATCTTAAGTATAATTGTGAAGATTATGTCACAATTCGTAGGGATCAGCAACTTTACGTTTTCAAAAGATCGATCGCTTTCTAGGTCAGTAAAAACATGATTCAGATCAGAAATTTCATAGACATGATAGAATACTGTTCGAATCTAAATAATTAATCGAAATAATTTGCCACTCCCTTCAAACTTTTATACATCTTTATGAGTTATATATAGCATAACTACTAAAAAATATCTCAAGCAAATAAAAAATTTTTTTAATTGGAATTCTTAAAAAATTTTAATGTATATCCTCGACTAGAAGCTTTGCTATTGAAACAAAAGTTATTTATAATTCCTTTAAATATGAAATAAAACATATCAGACATGATGATTTTCATAATATAAATAGAAAAGAAGTGCATAGTTTTGAAAGCTTGCTCTATTAACTCTGCTATCTTTAGAAAATGAATATCTTGTAGGTTCCTAAGTCATTTCACTTGAAAGCCAGTAGAAAGATCGCGAATAAGTCAGACATAATGCATCTCTTAATAAATACGCGAAAACTGCGGAGTGCATATTGTTGAATTTTAAAAGAGAAATATATATATGATAAATCTTTTATATCTTTTTGAGTACACACACACATACACACACAAACACATATATATACACACACATCTTCGTAAATAATAGAAAAACAATACAAGTCAAAAATGAATATTTTTCGAATGCGAATAAAACATGTAACGTGTAACTTAATAATAGAACAAACACTATCGCACTTAAAAAAAAAATAAAATTTCCTGTGCTTTTCTGTACCAGTTTCCTAATCAGTAGTAACATCACGTTATAATTCAGACACCGCAATTCTCTAAACGTAAGTAGAACATCTCGTGTACACGTACCGACCACTCACACCTCCAAACAACAAATCCCTGTACCTTTTTCAACCAGTCGATCTCGATCCACAAACTTGATCCGGAGGCTATCACTGCTTCTTTTCGATTTTCTCTCACCCTCTCTCTCTCTCTCTCTCGCCCACTCTTTCTCGAAAAAGAAGAAGAAGAAACTTTCCAAAAGAGAAATTGTGTTCTCGCACCTTTTCCTTCAATGTCGACTCCAAATTGTTGATTCAATGCCGTCGAGGTGAAAGAGAGTCTCGTTATCCTTCCACTGAACCATGAATTCTAAGAGGGCGGAATCCAGAAGTTAACCCGGAAAACCCGGGCGACGAAGGAAAAACGTCGTCGAGGATTGAAACGCGCGAGAGGGTAACACGGCACGAAACGACGTGCGTCGCGACGCCACCGGCACTGGCGGTTGCGTACGTACTTAGCCGAGCGACGGCGGAGGGCAAACTGGACCGAGCGCCGGAGACTGCCTTTGGCCTCTGCGCTGCGTGTACGGTCTGGTGGCGGCCGCTTTCGCCGGCGACGACGACGACGACGCCGACGCCGCTCGCAGCAACCATGGCGCGACGCGGAAGCCGCCGGAGCGCCCTCATCTCTCTCCCTCATCTCATCCCCTCGCGACCTCGTCGTTTCATCTCGCTTCAACCCCTCCCGTACTTCCTCCGACTCTCTACCCCGGCAGAGAGAGAGAGCCCCCACTATTCTATCGATCCTACGGGAGAGGCCCTCTGGTGCGTTCCATTTGCCTGGTTCGAGCGGAGACTGCAAATCGCGCTCGCGTAGATCGCCTGGACTGTCGTCCAGAAAGCTGAGGAGGAGATAGGGCGAGAGAAACGCGAGGGAAGACAGTTGTCGGCGGATTTTAACTCCTTATTGAGTTCGTTCGTTTCTTCGAAGCGCGAGAAACTGGACTGTTAATGGATCGCTCCGCGTTTTATCGACGAGAATAAACTTGCAAGAAGCTTATGTGGCGAATGAATCAAGTTGAAGAAGGTGAATTAAGCGTCAAAGTATTGATGGTCTGATTGAGTACAGAAGATATCGAGTTTCAATGAAAATGACAATCTCCTGATCGATAGAATTAAATATCTCGATAACATTTCGTGCATCAACGTGATATCTCTTCGCCCCTAAACGGACAAAAAAATAAGACGCTTCGCTTAATGAGACTTTCTGAAGAACATTTTTTGGCGAATATAAAAAAAAGGCTTTTTTTCTAATCATCGAGAAATTCTTTTAAAATTATAACTATGGTTGAATTTCAATTCATGTGACATGTCAAAATATTGCGGGAATAGAAATGCACCTGTCTGATTTAAAATTCGTATTGTAAGTCGGATTAAGAACAGAAGATATATTAAGTTTGAATGAAAATAATAATCCCCTGAGATCGATAGAATTAAATATTTTGATAACATTTCGTGCATCGACATAGTTCCCTTCTGTTCTAAACGGAAAGAAAATAAGACTTACTAAGAAAATACATTTGCCTTAATGAGACTTTCAGAAGAATTTTTTTATCGAACATAAAAAAGGCTTTCTTTCTGTCATCGAAAAATTCTTTTAAAATTACGTTTATAAAACTATAACTATGATTGAGTTCCAATGTGGCGTATGCCATAAAGATTGCAGGAATGGAAATGCAGCTGTCTGATTTAAAATTCGTACACACTATCGGAGTGTCCCACATCTCTCTTGCGATACGAAAATACTGGACTAACTAGAATAGATACATCGTATATATTCGTGTGCAAAAGGAAAGGGAAAGTAGCCCTTAGAATTCACTTCCCTTGTGTCATGACGGATTTTCTGATTATATGCTCGCAGGAGAATTACAGAATCTGAACGTTTCATTCCCTCGTATATATATCGTAACACGCACTTTCCAATAATATACTTGCGAGAGAACCTAAGTGCGATATGTATATCGATCTTCATATTCACAACATGCATTAACATTACACGTGGTTGCTTGATTTCCATTACGCGTTTGCATTAAATTTGCAATCATATATTTGCATAACATTAAATTGATCCTTCTACTAAGCAAATTAAACTCAGAATTAGGCCATATTTAACATTAAGCATGATGCTTTACAAAAATATAGATAGGTATGGGGAAATTAATTAAAGAATTATATAATAATTTCGAATGTAAATTATACAGGCTGAATGTAGGATATTTGTGGCGATTTTGCAATTATTTATATTTAATTAAAAATAATGTGTAAATATTTTGTATTTTATTATGTCAAATAACGATGCATGTGTGTATATATATATAGAACATATCACTATAATTTGCCTTTAGGCACACACACACACATTATTCGTATCGTGGTATAATTAATTTTTTATTTTTGACCGCTTTACAGCGCATGTATTTTAATTAAAATATTGCGACAATTGCTGGATAAACAAATAATTACTTGATATAACGAGAACAAAATTGTTTCATAAAAAAGTTCTAAAATACTACTATGCAAGAAACGCAAAACTCTCTGAACGCGTAAAAACTAAAGTAAGTATATAACGAAAAAACAGAATTTTTTTCTCGAATATTTACTTTTATCATTTAATAACTAAGTTTTTCGCGGCAGAGTAAAGTTTAAAATAAATTGTTATCCTTGAAAGAAATTTCAAGCTTAGGAAGGGAATGAAAATGTAGAAGACAGAGTTAAATCGTAATGTTATTATATCTCAAGATATATAGATGCGCATTCAACGCCGGCAAAATTTTTGCGATGAAATAAATTCCAAATTATATCGTTACTAACCGAGAGAAATTGCAGATTAAAAAAAAATAAAGAGAAATAGAAACTTGAAACTCAAAGTTAAGGCGGCGAATTTGCAATATTATTTCCATAAAGAGCGCGCATTCGATGCTAACGGACGCTTCGCGGTTGAGTAAATCTCGAGATATATCGCTTCTAACCGGAAGAAATCGCGAGTTACAGAACTCGAAATGTAAAGAAAATGCGCGCGCGTGGAAATTCCGACATTATTTTCCCACGGAACGCGTATTTGACGTTAACGAGAGCTTCGCGGCTGGAGTAAATTCCGTAGTATACCGTCGCAGATGAGAAAAGCAGGAAATAAAACGTCAGAATTTCCGCTAATCCAATAGATTTTCAATGGTCCGCCTCGAAAAAGCACGGTTTCCCAATTCGCTTCGGGCAAAAATCGCGATCGAAACTATTTCTCGAAATAGTCCAATGGTGCGTCGTTAAAATTTGTCAAAATTCGTAATTCACTTCAAATGGCCGTAATATGCTATAAAATTGTCTAAGGTGCACAAATAGATTTTAGAGATTCGCGAATTACCGGATACCACAAAAATAACAAGTTCTAACCATTCTTTTCTTTTTTCTCTATAAAGTTATTCTTATTGTTGGAATCTTACTCGATGTGTGTTACTATGTAAATGTGTATGCGTTGCCGTGTAAACGTTGCCGGTATAAGCAAAATGAGAAACAGAGTTTTCGCAAACTCTCGTCCTAATGGGTTTCCGAGAGGAAAAATAATTATCAGCGATAAAACGGTGAGTTTTGCGACGAACGTAAATTCAACATTGCGGTCGGTCATAACGAAGCGGAACGTCGTGCGAAATAAAGCAGTTTTCAAGTACCGCGAAAGTTGCAAAACTACTATATAATTGCAAGATGTCTCATGTTTATCGCCGCGCGTGAAAATGAGAGAACTTTCTCACGCATTGCTTCCCTTTCCGAATTTGCCGAAAGTAGCAGTAGTTAAAAGATTAAATTATTATTCTTTCATTTTACGTGCGTGTCTTTTGACGAAGAAAACAAAAAAACTGTAGGTAAATCTAGACTCTTAATCAAGATTTTTTTTGCAGTCGAAAATGTTGCCGGATGACAGAGAGCCTCCGATATATATCGCTATATCGTTGACGTAGTGCGGTTTTCCACGGTGAAATATTTATCGCGACACTCTTGGGAAATGATGTTGTCGAAAATGTCACTGAAAAGTAAAAAAAAAATTTTTTTAAGAGATCGGCTAAAAAAGCGCAATATTTTGCAGCTTACGAGATCTAATGAAAATCTTACATATTCGTATATATAAATTCTGCAAGATTTCTAACGATTACTGTCATTCCCGTAGTTTTCGAGAGTTTTCTCTGGTATGATATTGGCACAAGTCAACCTGTCGATATGTCACAGTTGAGTGCTCTAATACTATTGGGCGTTTATCGTGCTAAAGAAAAAGAATAAAATATTACTGACAAAGAGCCAATGCATTCATGCATTAATATTAACTTAAATACGCATGTTAACTTAAATTTAAAAATGTATTGATATTTCTAGACTCGTACAGCATATCAAAAATTATATATCCTGACATATATATTCAACTTTTTTTTTAAAAAAAGATATCGACATTATTTACAATGATCAAAAATCGCATAATATAATAATTTCCGCAAATATTTCACAGTATTATTCGATTTTTGACGAAATAATATTTCATATTTTTAACTACGTATACATCCTGTTCAGCATATGCCAAGGAATATACGAGAGAGAAATCCTTTAAATATTGTATGAAACTGTAATGTTATCCTTAGAATTTACGCGAGAGTGCAGCTTTCGGAGGGTCGCGAAATCTGTCGCGTTCGTTACGTTTTGTCGTGAAAACGAGGAGAATAGCAACGGTGCTGCTGTGTGAAAACTACAAATTGTTACACGACGGCTGGACGCGGTCGTGAGATGCCAGCCGACCGTCTAGACAGTCTGAAACACGTTACACTTTAACCTGATTCTCGTAATTACTCTTCATTGGATGAGAGCAAAGTTCAAAAACCTATCCGTCGCAAAAAAAAGTTCCTTTAAAATCGATACGTGTACACGGTAGATTGCTTTGCCACGCCTTTCATCATATCACGAGAAATGAAAATGAGAGATCTGAAGCCAGGCTGGCTTAAGACATAACACTTTGATTATTGATATATATAACGCGTAATCATAATATGCGGCAAAGTTAATTAAACTTTTAAATTTTTTGGAAAAATGATAAATTAATCGATTAAATTTATTATGTGACCTAATTTAATATTTGCATTTTATTTCAACGTTATATGGAAAAAGAAAAATTACTAGATTAAATTAATTAAATTAATTGCATTCCATTTCACAAAGTTATCATTTAAATCATTTAAACTGTTAAATGTATTGGATTCGTTAAATACGTAATCTTGTAGAAACAAACGCAGAGAGAAATCATAAAGAAAACACAATTAGAAACAAGTTACAAATATTCTTTTAAAAATTAAAAATAAAAAGAAATCATGTATCGATTAATAGCACCTTGATTTTTCTTAAAAGCTAGCTAAAGAGAAGATGTGAAAAGTATATACTTTTATTCCCTTTTGTAGGCATTTTTTATAAAGACGTTAACCGACGATGAGATTAGCTGATTTACGTGTTTTGTTTGTCGACCTCGTGCCGGGTACTTATTTATTTGTAATATTTATTATACTGTGTGCGACAGTGAGAGAAAGCGATCGGCTTAGAAAATAACAGACGCGACCGTTCGAATAACAAAATCCGAGTAAAGTTTAGCTGTCGCTTAGCGATTGGCCCGAGCCTGACGGGAAGGGACAAAATTAGGAGCGGTATAAGTACCGGCGATTTTGAGTAACGGACACAGTTGAGAACATCATCTTCGGGACGTTTTATCGAGACACAAGCACGCATTCTCTCACGAACCGGCAGACAATCCTTCATATCGAGGCGGCGGAAGGAAGACAGAGTAGAACCGGGACTTGGACAGCGAAGACGTTTCTGACTCGCAATAAACATATATATATATATATCTTCCGAACCTGACTTCTTTTCCTGAGTCAACAAAATTAATCCGGCCTTCTCCTGCACTCCTACATTTCCTTAATCAATAATTAATTGATATATTCGATATTAGATAAAAGATACGCCTACAGAGAAATCAGAAGTGGGATCGAGGCGTTGCACCCGGTTTCGCGAATTCGGCCTGGGAGAGGCGATTCGGGAGTTCGCGATACGCGTCGAGTGTGGGACGCGCGGGTTGAGACGATCAACGCATAGTGATCTTTGGGTTGCGCGAGTGTTGGGGACATCGCGGAGTGCCCGAGGAACCGATCGAGCAAATCTGAGGAACGATGGCGGAGTCGATGCAGCCGAGTGATTTCACCATCGCTGAGATGAAGGAGGCTCTTCGCGAGAAAGGACTGACCTTGGGAGGGTCGAAAGCCGAGCTCATCCAGCGCCTGAATGCCAACGATTCAGGCGTATGGGCGAGATTAAGCGAGCAACGGAGGCAGGAGAGATATTCGGATGGCATCCCGGCTTCAGGAGGTGTGCGTTCACCCAGTGAACAGGGTGACGCCATGGAGATGGAGACCGTGGACGATACGCCGAGACGAGGAGACCGAGTGAGGATGACGACGCCGGAACGGAGAGAGCACGACGACGCGACGCAGGCGGAACTCTTGTTACTGCGTCGAGAGCGAGAAATTTTGGAGAGAGAGCGACAGTTGCTCCAAAGGGAGATAGAGATGATGAGGAGTGCAGCCTCGACACCGACGATAACGAATGGCAGCGTCATTTCTGCGTTCGGCGGTGTGAGAGGAATCAAGGAGCTGCTGCCTGAGTTTGACGCGACGGACAGCACCTTTTGGAGATGGAGGCAGCAGTTGGAGCTGCTGAGACGCACGTACCAGTTGGACGAGAATTCAGCGAGAGTATTAATTAGCTCTCGGTTGAAAGGTCGTGCGTTGACGTGGTTCTACTCCAAGGCCGAGTATGTGACGCTGGACCTGGAGGACCTTCTGCGGGAAATGGAGTCGATGTTCGACCTGCGGCCAGGAAAGCTGACACTGAGGAGAGAATTCGAGGCTCGTGTGTGGAAAGGAGACGAGCAATTCTGCGATTATTACCACGAAAAGGTGATTCTCGCAAATCGCGTACCAATCGCGGAAGACGAGCTCCTCGATTACATCATCGAAGGAGTGACGGATCCTCGGCTGCAGAGTCAGGCGCGCCTGATGAACTTCCAATCCGGAAGAGAATTATTGAAGGCGTTCGAGAAGGTGGTCCGAGGGAATCCAAAGAGACCAGACGTCCGGCCAGGGAGAGACGGAGTGAGGACAACCAGCGGAGTCAGAGCAGAGGCGGCGACGCGGGAAGGCCCGACGAGGTGTTATAAGTGTCGTGAAACAGGCCATACCGCGGCCCAGTGTGTGCGACCGCAAGCGAAGCGAGCGTGTTACGTGTGCGAATCTCCGGACCATTTCGCCAGAGAATGTCCGAAGCGAAATCGGTCCGCGGCGTCGGAAACGCCGAACAGCGTTGCGCAAACTACGTCGATGAATGTCGTGCAACCGGTTGCATTACTAAAACCATACATGATTACGGTGAAAATCAGGACTAAAAATGAAAATAACGGGTTTGATAATTATGTGGTAGACGCGTTGATAGATTCGGGTTCTCCGATTAGTTTGGTGAAAAGCGATATAATTCAGGGCGATTCACGTCTGCTCGAGAACGAGAGCATCGATCAATTTTGCGGAATCAACGGCTCGCGGTTAAATATCGACGGTATCGTTCACGCCGACTTAGAGGTGAGAGGCGTGCGTTTGAAAATAAAGTTTTACACGGTGCCTCATAATACGATGGCGTATAGTGTGCTACTCGGTAGAGATTTCTTGAATTGTCCGTCGTTGCGTGTTACTTTAGGGCAAGATCTCGAAATTGTAAGCACGGAAGAAGCGCGCGTCATTTGCCAAATGATGCATATTGAATGCGACGATAGTGTTGTACATCCGAGCGAAGAATTGAAAATTAATCCGGCGGTTGACAAGGATGCGGCCGAGAAGATTCGCGAGATCTATGAATCTCGTTATCTAAGTAATTTTCGAGCGGAGAAATGCGCGCCGGACTTCGAGATGGTTATCGCATTAAAACACGAACGACCGAGCGATGAGAATATAGAGTCTGCGTTGAATGATCCGGTGCCATGTAACATCAGGGACGTACATAGGTTCGTCGGACTCGCGAGTCATTTTCATCGATCTATGCCGAGATTTTTATTGGTGGCAAAATCATTGTACAATTTTATTCGAAAAAACTCTGTTTTCAAGTTTGGGCGTCACCTGTTTGTCGTCATCGACGTGTTCGCTAAATTTATCCGGCTCTACCCGCGTAAGTCAACAGCATCGGAGGAATCGGTAGAGTATCTCTTTAAATATTTCTGCGCGTATGGTAAATCGAGACGTTCAATTTCGAACAGAGGAACTTGTGTTAAATCTGACATATTTGAGAGATATTTGGGATCCGGTGCTATAGAGCACGTATCAATTGCTGTGGGCACGCCGAGGGCAAACGGACGGGTGGAAAATATGATAGAATGATAATTCCGATGGTAAAAAATTGAGCAGCGAGGTGATGCGAGCGATCTATTACGCGATCCAATTAAGGTGAGCGATTATCCGTAGCGCGACCTCGACGCGAGATAAACTTCAGACAAATATTGACGAAGCGCAAAAGAAAAAAACGAGATGTGATACAATTTGCGACGGATCAAATGCACCCGTATATTCGAGCATGATTATGTATTATTTGGTAAAGGAATTTTATTTATTGCGTATTGTAATTTTGGTAATAACGTTGACCGGGACGGTCAAAAAGTCAGGATGGCCGAGCTGTAGGCATTTTTTATAAAGACGTTAACCGACGATGAGATTAGCTGATTTACGTGTTTTGTTTGTCGACCTCGTGCCGGGTACTTATTTATTTGTAATATTTATTATACTGTGTGCGACAGTGAGAGAAAGCGATCGGCTTAGAAAATAACAGACGCGACCGTTCGAATAACAAAATCCGAGTAAAGTTTAGCTGTCGCTTAGCGATTGGCCCGAGCCTGACGGGAAGGGACAAAATTAGGAGCGGTATAAGTACCGGCGATTTTGAGTAACGGACACAGTTGAGAACATCATCTTCGGGACGTTTTATCGAGACACAAGCACGCATTCTCTCACGAACCGGCAGACAATCCTTCATATCGAGGCGGCGGAAGGAAGACAGAGTAGAACCGGGACTTGGACAGCGAAGACGTTTCTGACTCGCAATAAACATATATATATATATCTTCCGAACCTGACTTCTTTTCCTGAGTCAACAAAATTAATCCGGCCTTCTCCTGCACTCCTACATTTCCTTAATCAATAATTAATTGATATATTCGATATATTAAATAAAAAATACGCCTACACTTTGTTTATCATGATTAGTTAAGTTATATTGACCTGTCAAATCTATTTGCGGAAGTAGACAAACATATGTCTGCATGACCTATATGCGGATCTTCTCTGTGCCAAGCCGCTGCGCAGAAACAGAACGTATGGTCAATGGTTGATACGATCACCCTCGTAAAATTTTGGGTTCGCTGCTTAGGTACCAATAAATCTAAAAAATCGCGACAGAAAGGAAATGGTCCGAAGATTTCGAGCCTCATCACGCGAAAACAGGATAGTAATGTGAGCAAAGAAATATATGAGAAACCGGGAATTTTTGCATTTTCTGAAATTATATCAGTACGTCAAAGTTATCTCGGATATGTTCATTCTAATATTGAACTTAAAACGATACGGAAAAATGATAAATTAATCGATTAAATTTATCGAATTTAATATTTGCATTTTATTTTAACGTTATACGCGGAAGAAGAAAAATTACTAGATTAAATTTATTAAATTAATTGCATTTAATTTCACAAAGTTATATCATTTAAATATTATGTATCGCTGCAAGAGTAAAATTCGCACAAGTAATATTATCGTCTATTATTAAAAAGAGAATAAAAAAGCTTGCAAAGAGGAGATATATATCTCACTCTATGTGGTTGCACTTTGAACAAGAAAAGAACAAAAAAGATGAGTTACTTATACTTCATTAAACTATAGATCAATATAAACGCTGCGTTTAATTAATATACATATACAAGGTGTACTATTTTCTTTGGAAATTTATTAGTCGTTGGTTCTCAATATGATTTTCGAATTAATTTTTCTTTAGCAAAATTATATTTTTTAATTAAAACTTTTTAAACATTCAATATAATATATATATATATATATATGTGTGTGTGTAATAATTTTTTGTTTTAATACAAAATGTGAATTGATAGGAAACGAGATTTAGATTTATATATGTATATTCCAAGCAGTTTAATATATTTTTTTATTTTTTATCAACTTTTATGCACACACAATCTTATCGCACAATTTTTTGTTCAACATTTTAGTCTTCTTTTTCTATTGAAAAACGTCAAATAAAACTAAATGATTTGTAGGCAAACATATGCAAGCATATATAGCAAAACATTATCTTCAAGAAAATATGTAGTATATAAAATATATATACAAGTATCTACAATGTAATATAAAGGAGAATGTTAAAAAATTCCGTTGAAATTGATGGTTCGACGGTGGCAATTCTTCTTAAATCTCTAGTATTTGTGACTAAGAAAACATTCGATCGCGATGCGACACCCTATATAGATGTCTCTCCTCTATCAATCGCCACGTTGTTATACCGGGGCATATGCAAAAAGGGTATGCACAGTGGAGCCGACACAACAATAGGGTGAACGACCGCGCAGTGAAAAATGACAGCGAGACGTTTATGCCGAAGTCGCTCCAGAATATCGCCCAAACGTCCTTTCGCCATTGAATTGTCCGCCCTTTATATTTACGACGGGTCATTTTGCCGGATGAAAGGCCGAAAGAAAGGCTGAATGTAAGAGCGCGAATTAAAGGTGTTGCAAAACTTAGGCTTTTAGTGGTTTGAACATTCGCTTAATGGCAGGCACGTTAGAAATTGCGTTGAAAACCTCGATATAAATGAAATTTGTAAGCCGCGAGATAAATATATAAATCTTGCGGCCATGTGTCCATTAAGAGTCATAAGTGAAGCCAGCTTCGATAAGATCCTGTGAAATACCGCCAAATATTTAACGATTTAAAATGCGACAATCCCTCTCGTGGCGCAAATATTAAAGCAAAAATTTGTGGGTGACGGTGTGATACATCATTTTTCGCGAACAATAATAGATAACGGGAGAAGAATTGAAAAATGTTTGTGATCGAAGACGCTTTATAGATTTCAGTCGTTAGTGAAAATGATTACTCCTGCAGTCAATAAGGATGTTACAACGCGCTTTATTCGAAAAACTCGTGTTACACGAACGAAACAATCAAATGAAACATTTTAAAAGCAAGGGGACTTATTAATTTATCTATTACCGTAAAGTGACCGATGTCATCAATAAACGTTCGTCGCGATATAAATCTCTTAAAATAGCGGTAAAGTTTCTGTTGAAGATATTGAGGCGAGAGTTAGTGGCGGAAAAACGTTTCTCGAACGGATGGCGAGTAGAGGGCGAGTGTCTACCACAGCTGCCTTTGAAAGTAGATTCTAGCAGAAAGAAAGTCTATCGATTTCATTGCTTATCTTGACTTTTAAAACCTGCTGAGCGAGTCTAGTCACACATCTCCTGTTCGCCGTATCTCGTCTCGATCTCCTTTGTGTGCGCCGGCACACTTTTATTTTTCTTCCATCTCTCGCGAGTAAAAAGTTTATGTCGGCGTCGCTTGATCATCGTATACATCCGCACCTCCGTACAGATAAGTCCTGCATCCCTCTGTGGAATCGTATGTATGTATAATTTCTGTCGGCGAAAACGTTAACGTCCCCCGGAGCAAGACAAAGATGCACCGACATTTTTTATCCGCGGAACGAACCGACGAATCTCACGACAATGCGATATCCTACCTGTGAGACACTCGAGTCTATCGATTTTTTATGAGACACGTAATGCCAATGTCACTCCAAAAAGGAGCACCGGTGCGAACACCGTTGTGTTTTATGAAAAAGATATAAAATAGACTCGGAAATAGCGGTGGATACGTTTCACACTGTCACGTTCTCCACGATTTACGCGGTCATGCTGTGTAATTCCTGGAGTCTCGTCCACGAAAAACGCAAAGATAGAAAAGAGAACGGATGCTAGTTGAAAAAAAAGGATGTTAAAAACTCTGTCGTCGTAGTCGTTAAAAAGATATTTCAATTAGTATTGAATGTATTCGTAGTCTATTCTATGAGATATACAATGATATTGCAGTATCAAATTTTGAAATAATTTTATTAAATATTTTGAATGATTATAAAAACCCCTGATGACATAATCTGTGAATACATTTCAGTAATTAATAAAGAATGAGTCAATTACGATATTTCATTGAAATAGGGATAGGGTAAGTTTTTTTACCATATAATAATCTTGTCATTATTAATTAATCCTATGAAAGAAGAACAGATTATGTCAATATATAAAAATATGCTTTCATTAACCGCATTAATTTTCTTTGAAAATACTGATATTCTTACATCACATTAAGTAATTTTTGGAGGAACAAATTATAATACGATTTTAATCTTGATTCTTTGTAGACTTAATTTTCTTCTTGGGCTATTCAATTTTACGCGAGTCACAAAATTCAGAAATACAATTTTTTATTTTTTGTAACGTTATTCAACAAGCAAATAAATTCTTATTCTCCAGCAGAGAAGATTTTATCGGTATAATTGCACTAGCAACGGTTAATGAACAAAAAGAAAAACATATATCGATATCTTCCAACGTGAGAGGGCTCAGGAACAATAGGTAGAATCTTAACCAAATATATAAATTCCAAGATTTCACGCGCAGTTCAGAATCAAAACCGATTTTGTGGCAATTCAATTCCACGAGAAGAAAGTTCAAAAGACACGGAGAGCATTGCCTAGGTGGGAAGACAGTTCCGGACGCGAGGAGAATCCGCGTAGGGGGTCGCCAAAGTTTGGCGGAAGTGGAAAGTTCGACGATCGTGGCCTCGAATCTACCATTAACTTGCGAATACGGCTACGGCCTATTCTCGACAATCAGATTTCGGTCTAACACATTACGATAGAAGAGTAAACTTCAACGAAAGCGATATGTTAGAATCAGCTCGATTTCATTTTTATTCGACCGTAGATAAGAACGAGGTTATATTATTCTACTTCTACTTCATCACATCTACGTAAAAGTGCAAATCAAGAAATTTCGACGTAAAGCGAGATTATCGTCTTACTTTTAATGATACGGTATTATTCCGCATAGGAAATATAAAATTGTAGAAAGAGCACCTCAAATTGAAATCGATGCTTTACTGCTACCATTTATTTCTTGATTTTTTTTTTAGTAATTTGTGAATCTCGTCTCTAAACACTATATTTATCTGATGTTAATATATAATAATATATCGTGCGCAGAATTAAAAAAACATTTATTATCGGATAAATTGCCAATATAAATGTGCTTCGTGTTTATTAATACGTTAAAATTACTCAGCAAAATTTTAATTGTCAAATTTAGTTTGTAATTTAAATGAAATATTCGTATATGATTTGTAAGGTTTGGACGAAATATTAATTATAATTAAATATTACAATATTTTCCTCTTGATGAAAATTATATTTTAAATTCAATTATATTTCATTATTGCTGTTTAGTTTGAAATTTGCATTTTTATTTCATTCAGAGAAAGAGATAATTATTTAACTGATATAATGTATTTTCTTTTATGAAAGATTTTTTACAATATGCGAAATATTTAATATATAATAATTTTTAATAATATTTTACTTTTAATAACTTATTATTTATTTATTTCAAAACGCATTTTCAGCTTATGTGTTTTTTCTTTCTTCGTTTTTCCGCACACACAATTTCACTATAACTATATTAACATTGTTTATAAAGACGCGATAATCAGTGGAGAAAGCAAGAAAGGTATAAGCAACATTAAAGCTAGTTCAAGTAAGATATCAAAGATTTTGAAGTTTTGCGTAACAAAGTTTGCAAATTTCATATTCTACCTTGACAAACTTTTCATGTAATGTAGTTCGTGAGGTTCGCATACATCGTAACACCTAAAAGAACAAAGAACAAAAAGTAAACTTGTCATCGGTAACGCTATAAAAACAGACTAGTTATTTGAATTGTAAATACAATTATCGATATAGGAAGTGAATATGTAATCATGTTATAAAATATTTAATAAACGTGACTTTGCGCGCAACTTGATCAAATTTCTCACAAGATAATATATTTTAAGTTTGAAAAATTATAAAATAACACAATTTTTCACACACACATAAAATAATTCGTCAGTTAAAAATTGATTTATTTATTATTTAATATCAAATCTATGTAATGTGTAAGTTTTAATGACTATTAGATGTTTTAGATTTTTAATTTAATAACTTAATTTTTTTAAATCTTGTTTTTTTAGTCGAAAATTATTCTTCTATACGTTCAACGAAATTTCCTTCCGTATTTTATTTAAAATAATTTTTTTGTATTAAATAAATTATATACATAATATTTAATGGACGAAAAATATGTGTCGTTCAAACACAATTCTCTTTATTTGTGTAAGATAAAATATTAATTTAAAATTAAACGGAACGGCTATTACATCATTTAATTTAATAGAAGAGATTAATAAACCGCAGATCGACAGCATTTATCGCTTGAATGGTTAATCGAAGAGTAAAATGACGCGAAGAATTCCGAACTATCGGTCTTGTTTTGCTCGAATATCAGACGGGAGTCGTCTGTGAAATTTTGTTACAAAGCAAAGTTCACGAGCCGGTAACAGGAATGGCCCGAAGGACGCTGTCGTAATTCCTCGGGAGTTTCGGCGGATCGAGGAACTTCGGTATGCTACGCAGAAAGTTGTCCCGCCGCTGAGAATACGACCACTTGCTGCTCTGCCCCGGCTTTCGAGGCCGGCAACTTTTGCTTTCCGACGACGGTCCATCGTGTCTGGTTATCATCTACCTTTCGATACTCGAGTTCGTTAATTACGGTCTTTATAGACATTACGCATTGTTTCACGAAAAGATTTAGCAGAACAAACTACTTACACTTTTTACAAAAAAATCTATAAAATGTGTAAAAGAAACATTTAACCAAATTTATTCTTTTAATGCAATAATGCACCAAAAAAGCAATATTATTATTGCAAAGAATTGCAAATTAGGTAGTTCCATGTTATTAAAGCATTGTAATGTCATTTATATCAGCACTATATGATAAGAAAGAAATCACAGTTCATTGACGAATTACATTAGTCAAATTATTTTTTTAGCTTTGTGAATAAATAACAATTAATTTCCTGCCAGTATTTTGAAAATAATTCTGCTAAGTCGAGGGTTTTGATCGACGAATATATTATTAAAGTCAAAATTTCTTTGCCCATTTTTTATTTGATTATTCAAAGTCACTATGTCTTGAATTCTTGATTCGAACAGACTTTAAATAGATTATGCTTTGCGTAAAAACCGTTCATCTTCTCTTGTAAGGTATACTGCTCTTCAACGTCTCGCACGTCTGTCGTAACTCATTTCAAAATTCATATTCCGCTAGATAAATCGAGAGATTTTCCTTAATAATCTCTTTCTTGCTATATTCAATCACTAAGAAAATTTAAGCAAGACTAAAATTTATTGTCAAGTCTATTCTTGTTTTCTAGTAGATTTTTCATATATTCTCATATATTCTCATATATTCTCAGAATGGAGATGGCATTGAGTTTGGGAAAACATTAGTAATATTTACTTGAAATATTGAATGTTTCGTGTGCGCGTGAAAAATACAACCCTTACATTTGCAGTAAAATACAACTGCTAAACACAATGAAATAGTGATTTTACATTACATGTTGATTTTAAAAATACGAGTATTTACAAATGTATTATATAAATTATGCAAATATGAATTAATTTTATTATTTATCCTATATAATTGGATTTTTTTTATTTTTGTAAAAATAAAAAAAATAATAATTAATTAAAGATTAAATGTGTTTAAATTAATTATTAGTAAGAACAATTTTAGCTTTATAAAAAGTAAAGGAATGTTCTCGCGATTTGATTATATCTTAAGCATATTATTAAGTATTTCTGTAAAATCTACATATAAAGCAGAACGCGATAAAAGCGAGACATCGCAATAATTAAAAACGGAGCACAAGTGTTACACACATCAGAGGCAGAGAAAAGAAACTGCTTTGACAAGCATGTTGTCGCGCACTGTAGCGCACACTTTCTAGGCCGTTTATAGTGAAATTTAAAACACTTGCACGATATATATACATATATTTTTTTTTCCAAGCGGTATTCACGCTTTAGCACGAGGTTAATTGTACCCCGAAGGTATCTGGCCCTTCCTTCCGCGCCATTCCGAACTTTTAATGATATTCAACTCGATACTCCGCTACGAAAATAACGCGTTAGCCCGGTATAGAATATACGAGAGATGCACAAAATCGCGGAAACTGGTCAGACGAGAAGTAAAAAGGATCGTATATGTAGACGATCTCAATCGCTTTCTATCTGAATATGATATACGTTTTCATCGATTCAACCTCATATTACTCTCGCCGGAGTGATTCCGAATGAACTCCAAATACACGACGAATATGCGCAAACTTTTATCGAATGCCATACTCTGGTAGAAATTGCCTTGCCGGTGCCACGACTTTCTAGCACCATGCAAGTTTGCTACAGCTTTATCTAAAAGAATTGGAAAGATACATATCAGAGCCATCCTTGCGCCTGATGTATAAATGGCGTGGTATTCATTATAAAGTTAAACGGCCTTAAGTCTGGATTTGACCAGACTTCTAATCGCTGTCGATATTTTTATTGATTTTTACATTTAATGTATATTTTTTGTCATACATATATTTCTTGTTTTTTGGATCCTTTCCTTTGCCTGGATTGTTTGCATGCAGGGAAATTGTTAAACGAGTATTTAGGCGTCTACGCAGAAATTTGTGCGCATATATATAAATATATTATTAAACGGAACTCTTCCGGGCCTTGCTTATTAACAAATAAATTTTTTTCTGTCGTAAATAATCTAAAAGTAAGTAACCATACTCGTAATTTTTGGCACCAAACACAGGGACGACTGTAATAAATTGTTAAACGAGTATTTAGACGTCTACGCAGAAATTCGTGCGCATATATATAAACATCTCGTTAAACGGAACTCTTCCGGGCCTTGTTTATTAACAAATAAATTTTTTTCTGTCGTAAATAATCTAAAAGTAAGTAACCATACTCATAATTTTTGGCACCAAACACAGGGACGACTGTAATAATAACTACAATTTTATCGAACATTAGAGACTTTAAGAAATTGGTCGAGAATAAGAAAAATTATACAAGAGAACAATTATAGAAAAAAATACAATATTAAAACATTAATTTAATTAAATAAATAACAAATAACAGTATTTTGAGTCAATTCAATTTCCAAAATTTTTCATTAGAATTGTATAGTTATGTTTGATATATTTATTTAGCATAGATGAGTTATAAATAAAAATGGAGTATAATGATAAAAAATTGATCATATATAATCCCAGAATTAATTGGAGCCTATAATTGAGGCTGAACTTATCGATAAAAGTCTCGAGTTCGGGGGGATTTGTTGATTCTTCTTTGATGCAACTCGCGTATTTTCAGGAAAAATTCATCTTAACGAGAATTCCTCTGAGAGTTTCTTTTAGCGAGCTTTTTTTAGTATCTCTCTTTCTTCTGGAGATAAGGATATACTTTATTCTCGTGAGATATTCGCCGCTCTTGTACTACCACGAAGTAGTGACTCCTTTAAAAAATATTATAAATTTGCAGCATCCGCCTGTGTTGTGCATTTATATTATGCTCATATTTGTTTTTAAACGTTTTTTACATCTGCGTAATATTGAGAAAAATGCGAACAATTTTCGTTAAAATAATGACAAAGAATTGCGCGCGAACGGAAAAAATAATTAATAAAAAATTATTTCCACTATGCATTACTTCATTAAATGTTGGATAATCGGATTATTACGTTAATGTAAACGGAATACATATAGAATGTACAAGTTGAGATTGATATAGAATTTACATGGTCGCATTTCAGCACATTTGCTTTCAGTATTCTACGCACGTCGTGATAAAGCCACGAGGCAAATGGTGGTCTCATATATTGCAAATTGTCGGATTATTTGTTTGTATATGTTTATTTAACACATTTATTAAATACGCACACGTATTTCCTTCGTTTGTTATTTTTAATTTTATCTCAATTTTTCTTTTTCTCTCAACAATACAATTTAATCTCAATATTTTACCAACTTAATTAATCAAAGCGACATTTGAATTGGATCAAATTTCAAATTAAATTAACCGAAAAAATAAGTTTCATTATTATATGCTGTAATAAACGGTAAATATGCATGAGACCTAAAAAACATATATAAAGGAAAAATAATTAAGAATAATTCTAATTTAAATTATTGAAAAAAATATTTTTTACAATTTAATAATATTAATTGAAAAAATTAACATATTTAAAAAGTTTGGGAGATCACTGATTATATTATAAAGATAAATATAAAAATTGCAATTTTAAAATTATTCTGTTATCATGTGATTTATATAAAAATAAGTAACATTTCCCTTAAGTATTATCTGAACATCGCTTCAAAGTCTCAAAATGATTTAGGAAAGGTGTTGGATCGAGTTGTAACTAGATAACGATTTGATCGTCTCCGATTCGATGTTATGCGAACGAGAAGACGAATATCGAAGTCGAGATTGACTTCACGTTTTCCCCCCGGCTTCCATATTTATGCAGCTCCTTCGATACGAACATGTGCAATATACATCGCGTAGCGCGTGCATGTTGTATATTTAACGATACGAGAAGTCTGTTGGAGTAGCTGCCATTTACGTATCTGAGAAGCAATTGCAGCTATTCCGTTTCGAGAAAGAACGATACATCTATCTGTACGATGCAAAGTAATTGTGTAAATGTGTACCGATGGTCTTTGAAAAGATATAGAAAAATAAAAATATGTAAATTAGTTTTTTTTTTTTTTTTTCGAGAAGAATCCGATCTTTTCTCAGTGATATTCTCGCGAATTATACGTATATAAATCATCTGCGATATCTAAAGAAAACAACAAGAAATAAAAACAGACGACGGTTTTGCAATAATATTAAACTTTGTTTACTATTCGCTATCACTTCACTTTTATACACAGTGTTTATTTGATTAAATATACGCTTGCAAATATAAAATAATTTATAAATGTCTTGTATAGACATTTTCTTTATTCCGTAAACACGATTTGAAAAAAGGTTTAAATATTCTCTGACGACTCTCGTAACTCGTAATTGAAAAAATTAGATATTAAAATTAGATAAAAAATTAGAAGCAATTGCAGCTATTCCGTTTCGAGAAAGAACGATACATCTATCTGTACGATGCAAAGTAATTGTGTAAATGTGTACCGATGGTCTTTGAAAAGATATAGAAAAATAAAAATATGTAAATTAGTTTTTTTTTTTTTTTTTTTTTTTTTCGAGAAGAATCCGATCTTTTCTCAGTGATATTCTCGCGAATTATATATAAATCATCTGCGATATCTAAAGAAAACAACAAGAAATAAAAACAGACGACGGTTTTGCAATAATATTAAACTTTATTTACTATTCGCTATCACTTCACTTTTATACACAGTGTTTATTTGATTAAATATACGCTTGCAAATTTAAAATAATTTATAAATGTATAGACATCTTGTATAGACATTTTCTTTATTCCGTAAACACGATTTGAAAAGGGATTTAAATATTCTCTGACAACTCTCGTAACTCGTAATTGAAAAAATTAGATATAAGCAAAGAAGAGGGAATGCGTAATTACGCAGCAAACTCAGCTATGTGAACCTGGCACCCGACTTAAAGTAAATGGATATTTCAGGTATGCATTCGATTGTACCTCGTTTGTACCCGTTTGTACCGATTTTTATTTTGTTTGTACCCCTAAGGGTTGCAAGTTATTAAGCGTTGAAAAATCACCAGCACCCCACTTTGAGATATCGTAATTTTCGTGGTGCCGTTCGATTCAGTATCGTTTGTACCCATTTGTACCGCTTTCCATTTCGTTTGTACCCCTAAGGGGGTGGAAATATGGGGTATTTAATGCTTGCGAAAGAGGTAACTTTGCTATTTTTAAAGATATTCGAAATCTGTAAACGGGTGCTGCTTCCTAATCGTTTGTACCCGTTTGTACCGCTTTCCATTTTGTTTGTACCCCTAAGAGGGTGGAAATACAAGGTATTTAATATTCGCGAAAGGGGTAACTTTGTCAATTTTAAAAATATTCGAAATCTGTAAACGGGTGCTGCTTCCTAATCGTTTGTACCCGTTTGTACCGCTTTCCATTTCGTTTGTACCCCTAAGGGGGTGGAAATACGGGGTATTTAATATTCGCGAAAGGGGTAACTTTGCTATTTTTAAAGATATTCGAAATCTGTAAACGGGTGCTGCTTCCTAATCGTTTGTACCCGTTTGTACCGCTTTCCATTTCGTTTGTACCCCTAAGAGGGTGGAAATACAAGGTATTTAATATTCGCGAAAGGGGTAACTTTGTCAATTTTAAAAATATTCGAAATCTGTAAACGGGTGCTGCTTCCTAATCGTTTGTACCCGTTTGTACCGCTTTCCATTTCGTTTGTACCCCTAAGGGGGTGGAAATACGGGGTATTTAATATTCGCGAAAGGGGTAACTTTGTCAATTTTAAAGATATTCGAAATCTGTAAACGGGTGCTGCTTCCTAATCGTTTGTACCCGTTTGTACCGCTTTCCATTTCGTTTGTACCCCTAAGAGGGTGGAAATACAAGGTATTTAATATTCGCGAAAGGGGTAACTTTGTCAATTTTAAAAATATTCGAAATCTGTAAACGGGTGCTGCTTCCTAATCGTTTGTACCCGTTTGTACCGCTTTCCATTTCGTTTGTACCCCTAAGGGGGTGGAAATACGGGGTATTTAATATTCGCGAAAGGGGTAACTTTGCTATTTTTAAAGATATTCGAAATCTGTAAACGGGTGCTGCTTCCTAATCGTTTGTACCCGTTTGTACCGCTTTCCATTTCGTTTGTACCCCTAAGAGGGTGGAAATACAAGGTATTTAATATTCGCGAAAGGGGTAACTTTGTCAATTTTAAAGATATTCGAAATCTGTAAACGGGTGCTGCTTCTTAATCGTTTGTACCCGTTTGTACCGCTTTCCATTTCGTTTGTACCCCTAAGAGGGTGGAAATACAAGGTATTTAATATTCGCGAAAGGGGTAACTTTGTCAATTTTAAAAATATTCGAAATCTGCAAACGGGTGCTGCTTCCTAATCGTTTGTACCCGTTTGTACCGCTTTCCATTTCGTTTGTACCCCTAAGGGGGTGGAAATACAAGGTATTTAATATTCGCGAAAGGGGTAACTTTGTCAATTTTAAAGATATTCGAAATCTGTAAACGGGTGCTGCTTCCTAATCGTTTGTACCCGTTTGTACCGCTTTCCATTTCGTTTGTACCCCTAAGGGGGTGGAAATACGGGGTATTTAATATTCGCGAAAGGGGTAACTTTGCTATTTTTAAAGATATTCGAAATCTGTAAACGGGTGCTGCTTCCTAATCGTTTGTACCCGTTTGTACCGCTTTCCATTTCGTTTGTACCCCTAAGGGGGTGGAAATACGGGGTATTTAATGCTTGCGAAAGAGGTAACTTTGCTATTTTTAAAGATATTCGAAATCTGTAAACGGGTGCTGCTTCCTAATCGTTTGTACCCGTTTGTACCGCTTTCCATTTCGTTTGTACCCCTAAGAGGGTGGAAATACAAGGTATTTAATATTCGCGAAAGGGGTAACTTTGTCAATTTTAAAAATATTCGAAATCTGTAAACGGGTGCTGCTTCCTAATCGTTTGTACCCGTTTGTACCGCTTTCCATTTCGTTTGTACCCCTAAGGGGGTGGAAATACGGGGTATTTAATATTCGCGAAAGGGGTAACTTTGCTATTTTTAAAGATATTCGAAATCTGTAAACGGGTGCTGCTTCCTAATCGTTTGTACCCGTTTGTACCGCTTTCCATTTCGTTTGTACCCCTAAGAGGGTGGAAATACAAGGTATTTAATATTCGCGAAAGGGGTAACTTTGTCAATTTTAAAGATATTCGAAATCTGTAAACGGGTGCTGCTTCCTAATCGTTTGTACCCGTTTGTACCGCTTTCCATTTCGTTTGTACCCCTAAGAGGGTGGAAATACAAGGTATTTAATATTCGCGAAAGGGGTAACTTTGTCAATTTTAAAAATATTCGAAATCTGCAAACGGGTGCTGCTTCCTAATCGTTTGTACCCGTTTGTACCGCTTTCCATTTCGTTTGTACCCCTAAGGGGGTGGAAATACAAGGTATTTAATATTCGCGAAAGGGGTAACTTTGTCAATTTTAAAGATATTCGAAATCTGTAAACGGGTGCTGCTTCCTAATCGTTTGTACCCGTTTGTACCGCTTTCCATTTCGTTTGTACCCCTAAGAGGGTGGAAATACAAGGTATTTAATATTCGCGAAAGGGGTAACTTTGTCAATTTTAAAAATATTCGAAATCTGCAAACGGGTGCTGCTTCCTAATCGTTTGTACCCGTTTGTACCGCTTTCCATTTCGTTTGTACCCCTAAGGGGGTGGAAATACGGGGTATTTAATATTCGCGAAAGGGGTAACTTTGCTATTTTTAAAGATATTCGAAATCTGTAAACGGGTGCTGCTTCCTAATCGTTTGTACCCGTTTGTACCGCTTTCCATTTCGTTTGTACCCCTAAGAGGGTGGAAATACAAGGTATTTAATATTCGCGAAAGGGGTAACTTTGTCAATTTCTAAAGATATTCGAAATCTGCAAACGGGTGCTGCTTCCTAATCGTTTGTACCCGTTTGTACCGCTTTCCATTTCGTTTGTACCCCTAAGGGGGTGGAAATACGGGGTATTTAATATTCGCGAAAGGGGTAACTTTGCTATTTTTAAAGATATTCGAAATCTGTAAACGGGTGCTGCTTCCTAATTGTTTGTACCCGTTTGTACCGCTTTCCATTTCGTTTGTACCCCTAAGGGGGTGGAAATACGGGGTATTTAATATTCGCGAAAGGGGTAACTTTGCTATTTCTAAAGATATTCGAAATCTGCAAACGGGTGCTGCTTCCTAATCGTTTGTACCCGTTTGTACCGCTTTCCATTTCGTTTGTACCCCTAAGGGGGTGGAAATACGGGGTATTTAATATTCGCAAAAGGGGTAACTTTTCTATTTTTAAAGATATTCGAAATCTGTAAATGGGTGCTGCTTCCTAATCGTTTGTACCCGTTTGTACCGCTTTCCATTTCGTTTGTACCCTCACGGGGGTGAAAGTACCGAATTTTTAAAATAGGGGTAAGGGCTAACTTTGTCAATTTTAAAGATATTCAAATTCCGCAAACGGGTGCTGCTTTCTAATCGTTTGTACCCGTTTGTACCGCTTTCCATTTCGTTTGTACCTCTAAGGGGGTGGAAATACGGGGTATTTAATATTCGCAAAAAGGGTAACTTTTCTATTTTTAAAGACAATCGAAATCTGTAAACGGGTGCTGCTTCCTAATCGTTTGTACCCGTTTGTACCGCTTTCCATTTCGTTTGTACCCCCACGGGGGTGAAAGTACCGAATTTTTAAAATAGGGGTAAGAGCTAACTTTGTCAATTTTAAAGATATTCGAATTCCGTAAACGGGTGCTGCTTCCTAATCGTTTGTACCCGTTTGTACCGTTTTCCATTTCGTTTGTATTCCCACGGGGGTAAAAATATGGAATGCTGAACAAACTTCCTTAGCGGGACAAACGAAATGGAAAGCGGTACAAACGGGTACAAACGATTAGAAAGCAGCACCCGTTTGCGGAATTCGAATATCTTTAAAATTGACAAAGTTAGCTCTTACCCCTATTTTAAAAATTCGGTACTTTCACCCCCGTGGGGGTACAAACGAAATGGAAAGCGGTACAAACGGGTACAAACGATTAGGAAGCAGCAACCATTTACAGATTTCAAATATCTTTAAAAATAGCACAGTTACCCCTTTCGCGAATATTAAATACCCCGTATTTCCACCCCCTTAGAAGTACAAACAAAATGGAAAGCGGTACAAACGGGTACAAACGATTAGGAAGCAGCACCCGTTTACAGATTTCGAATATCTTTAAAAATAGAAAAGTTACTCCTTTTGCAAATATTAAATACCCCGTATTTCCACCCTCTTAGGGGTACAAACGAAATGGAAAGCGGTACAAACGGGAACAAACGATTAGGAAGCAGCGCCCGTTTACAGATTTCGAATATCTTTAAAAATAGCAAAGTTACCCCTTTCGCGAATATTAAATACCCCGTATTTCCACCCCCTTAGGGGTACAAACGAAATGGAAAGCGGTACAAACGGGTACAAACGATTATTAAGCAGCACCCGTTTGCAGAATTCGAATATCTTTAAAAATAGCAAAGTTACCACTTTCGCGAATATTAAATACCCCGTATTTCCACCCCCTTAGGGGTACAAACGAAATGGAAAGCGGTACAAACGGGTACAAACGATTAGGAAGCAGCACCCGTTTACAGATTTCGAATATCTTTAAAAATAGCAAAGTTACCCCTTTCGCGAATATTAAATACCCCGTATTTCCACTCCCTTAGGGGTACAAACGAAATGGAAAGCGGTACAAACGGGTACAAACGATTATTAAGCAGCACCCGTTTGCAGAATTCGAATATCTTTAAAAATAGCAAAGTTACCCCTTTCGCGAATATTAAATACCCCGTATTTCCACCCCCTTAGGGGTACAAACGAAATGGAAAGCGGTACAAACGGGTACAAACGATTTAGAAGCAGCACCCGTTTGCAGAATTCGAATATCTTTAAAATTGACAAAGTTACCCCTTTCGCGAATATTAAATACTCCGTATTTCCACCCCCTTAGGGGTACAAACAAAATGGAAAGCGGTACAAACGGGTACAAACGATTAGGAAGCAGCACCCGTTTACAGATTTCGAATATCTTTAAAAATAGAAAAGTTACTCCTTTTGCAAATATTAAATACCCCGTATTTCCACCCTCTTAGAAGTACAAACGAAATGGAAAGCGGTACAAACGGGTACAAACGATTAGGAAGCAGCGCCCGTTTACAGATTTCGAATATCTTTAAAAATAGCAAAGTTACCCCTTTCGCGAATATTAAATACCCCGTATTTCCACCCCCTTAGGGGTACAAACGAAATGGAAAGCGGTACAAACGGGTACAAACGATTATTAAGCAGCACCCGTTTGCAGAATTCGAATATCTTTAAAAATAGCAAAGTTACTCCTTTTGCAAATATTAAATACTCCGTATTTCCACCCTCTTAGGGGTACAAACGAAATGGAAAGCGGTACAAACGGGTACAAACGATTAGGAAGCAGCGCCCGTTTACAGATTTCGAATATCTTTAAAAATAGCAAAGTTACCCTTTTCGCGAATATTAAATACCCCGTATTTCCACCCCTTTAAGGGTACAAACAAAATGGAAAGCGGTACAAACGGGTACAAACGATTATTAAGCAGCACCCGTTTGCAGAATTCGAATATCTTTAAAAATAGCAAAGTTACCCTTTTCGCGAATATTAAATACCCCGTATTTCCACCTCCTTAGGGGTACAAACGAAATGGAAAGCGGTACAAACGGGTACAAACGATTTGGAAGCAGCACCCGTTTGCAGAATTCGAATATCTTTAAAAATAGAAAAGTTACTCCTTTTGCAAATATTAAATACCCCGTATTTCCACCCTCTTAGGGGTACAAACGAAATGGAAAGCGGTACAAACGGGTACAAACGATTAGGAAGCAGCGCCCGTTTACAGATTTCGAATATCTTTAAAAATAGCAAAGTTACCCCTTTCGCGAATATTAAATACCCCGTATTTCCACCCCCTTAGGGGTACAAACGAAATGGAAAGCGGTACAAACGGGTACAAACGATTATTAAGCAGCACCCGTTTGCAGAATTCGAATATCTTTAAAAATAGCAAAGTTACCACTTTCGCGAATATTAAATACCCCGTATTTCCACCCCCTTAGGGGTACAAACAAAATGGAAAGCGGTACAAACGGGTACAAACGATTAGGAAGCAGCACCCGTTTACAGATTTCGAATATCTTTAAAAATAGCAAAGTTACCCCTTTCGCGAATATTAAATACCCCGTATTTCCACTCCCTTAGGGGTACAAACGAAATGGAAAGCGGTACAAACGGGTACAAACGATTATTAAACAGCACCCGTTTGCAGAATTCGAATATCTTTAAAAATAGCAAAGTTACCCCTTTCGCGAATATTAAATACCCCGTATTTCCACCCCCTTAGGGGTACAAACGAAATGGAAAGCGGTACAAACGGGTACAAACGATTTAGAAGCAGCACCCGTTTGCAGAATTCGAATATCTTTAAAATTGACAAAGTTACCCCTTTCGCGAATATTAAATACTCCGTATTTCCACCCCCTTAGGGGTACAAACAAAATGGAAAGCGGTACAAACGGGTACAAACGATTAGGAAGCAGCACCCGTTTACAGATTTCGAATATCTTTAAAAATAGAAAAGTTACTCCTTTTGCAAATATTAAATACCCCGTATTTCCACCCTCTTAGGGGTACAAACGAAATGGAAAGCGGTACAAACGGGTACAAACGATTAGGAAGCAGCGCCCGTTTACAGATTTCGAATATCTTTATAAATAGCAAAGTTACCCCTTTCGCGAATATTAAATACCCCGTATTTCCACCCCCTTAGGGGTACAAACGAAATGGAAAGCGGTACAAACGGGTACAAACGATTATTAAGCAGCACCCGTTTGCAGAATTCGAATATCTTTAAAAATAGCAAAGTTACCACTTTCGCGAATATTAAATACCCCGTATTTCCACCCCCTTAGGGGTACAAACGAAATAGAAAGCGGTACAAACGGGTACAAACGATTAGGAAGCAGCACCCGTTTACAGATTTAGAATATCTTTAAAAATAGCAAAGTTACCCCTTTCGCGAATATTAAATACCCCGTATTTCCACCCCCTTAGGGGTACTAACGAAATGGAAAGCGGTACAAACGGGTACAAACGATTTGGAAGCAGCACCCGTTTGCAGAATTCGAATATCTTTAAAATTGACAAAGTTACCCCTTTCGCGAATATTAAATACCCCGTATTTCCCCCCCTTAGGGGTACAAACAAAATGGAAAGCGGTACAAACGGGTACAAACGATTAGGAAGCAGCACCCGTTTACAGATTTCGAATATCTTTAAAAATAGAAAAGTTACTCCTTTTGCAAATATTAAATACTCCGTATTTCCACCCTCTTAGGGGTACAAACGAAATGGAAAGCGGTACAAACGGGTACAAACGATTAGGAAGCAGCGCCCGTTTACAGATTTCGAATATCTTTAAAAATAGCAAAGTTACCCTTTTCGCGAATATTAAATACCCCGTATTTCCACCCCTTTAGGGGTACAAACGAAATGGAAAGCGGTACAAACGGGTACAAACGATTATTAAGCAGCACCCGTTTGCAGAATTCGAATATCTTTAAAAATAGCAAAGTTACCCTTTTCGCGAATATTAAATACCCCGTATTTCCACCTCCTTAGGGGTACAAACGAAATGGAAAGCGGTACAAACGGGTACAAACGATTTGGAAGCAGCACCCGTTTGCAGAATTCGAATATCTTTAAAAATAGAAAAGTTACTCCTTTTGCAAATATTAAATACCCCGTATTTCCACCCTCTTAGGGGTACAAACGAAATGGAAAGCGGTACAAACGGGTACAAACGATTAGAAAGCAGCGCCCGTTTACAGATTTCGAATATCTTTAAAAATAGCAAAGTTACCTCTTTCGCAAGCATTAAATACCCCGTATTTCCACCCCCTTAGGGGTACAAACGAAATGGAAAGCGGTACAAACGGGTACAAACAATTAGGTAGCAGCACCCGTTTGCGGAATTCGAATATCTTTAAAATTGACAAAGTTAGCTCTTACCCCTATTTTAAAAATTCGGTACTTTCACCCCCGTGGGGGTACAAACGAAATGGAAAGCGATACAAACAGGTACAAACGATTAGGAAGCAGCACCCGTTTACAGATTTAAAATATCTTTAAAAATAGAAAAGTTACCCCTTTTGCGAATATTAAATACCCCGTATTTCCACCCCCTTAGGGGTACAAACAAAATGGAAAGCAGTACAAGCGGGTACAAACGATTAGGAAGCAGCACCCGTTTGCAGAATTCGAATATCTTTAAAATTGACAAAGTTACCCCTTTTGCGAATATTAAATACCCCGTATTTCCACCCCCTTAGGGGTACAAACGAAATGGAAAGCGGTACAAACGGGTACAAACGATACTGTATCGAATGGCACCACGAAAATTATGATATCTCAAAGTGGGGTGCTGGTGATTTTTCAACGCTTAATAACTTGCAACCCTTAGGGGTACAAACAAAATAAAAATTGGTACAAACGGGTACAAACGAAGTACAATCGAATGCGTACCTGAAATATCCATTTACTTTAAGTCGGGTGCCAGGTTCACATAGCTAGCAAACTCGCGTAATTATCATCGTGGATAGTGTGTCACCGGAGTGTTTTATTAAGTAGCCGGTAGAAGTAACGCGTGTACATTCATTGTCCCTCTAATTACGGTTATTAATCTCCCCTTCTTTCTTTCTGCAGAGTCATTAATTACCGCGCTAATAGCGCTTCGTTTCGTGCGCCAGGCCTGTTTCCTTTTGCAATTTTAGCTGCGCTTTCATCGAGTGATATTTAGCCTCTCGCGTCGCTTCAAGAGGAAGTGGGAGAAAATAGCTAGACAAAGTCAACGTAGGCGACCGGCTAACAAAGTTTTAATTTTCACTTACAATTAATTCAACGCATGCTTCACTGCGAGCTTTATGCTCTATCCGCGCAATCAACGTCGGCAAAATTTTCAAGAGAGATGTTTAAGGGAGGAAAACGAACAAATGGAAAGCTATATATGTATATATTGTGAGGTAATATTGTGTGTACGGATGCGAAGGAGAGACTTCTTCGGGCTTTCAATTAGTGTGATTGGAGTCAACTATTCGGCGGTACAGCAGCACTCAAAAGTAAGAGAAAATTAGGGAAAAATCATCGGTGTGTCATAAAGTCGATGGCCACCGCGAACAATATTGGCCAATCGTCCAATTACACGATCGCGGAGGCAGATAGATGAAATTGATAGTAATCAATCAGTCAACGCTAGAATCAATAACGCGTTCATTGGCAGACAATTGGGTAGATGAAAAATTGAGGCAACGAAAATAAATTTAATGTCAGATTACTTTCAGTATGTTGGAGGTGAATCAAGTAAAAGTCATATATTTAATGAGATTTTGATTAAATATTTCTCATAAAAAGTTACAAGCTCGTGAAAAGTAATTCAATTTTATTATGCGATTAATGAACAAAATAAAAATTTAAATTATATAAAAAAATAATTGCAAAATAATACAGATATATTTTGTAGATTCATTTATTTATTTACTTTTTTATTTTCTTATGTTGGATTATTAAATTTTATTTATTAACTATTATCAAAATATTGAATAAATAATATGGAACATATACGTATAAAATAAAACTTATTATGTTTATTAAATAGAACTATTATTTTTGAATTATGTAAGCTTACTTTTATTAATTTAAACGATTTCCACTATTTGAAGAGAAAACAAGACGTGATTATATATAAGAAAAAAAACTCGAGTTTCTTCTTTCACTTTCTATCTCTATAAAAAAATCGGAATATAGAGTAACTTCTTTTCAATTTTTTTCATTCCACTCACATCTCTCTGCCTGTCATTTATCAATACGTTTTGACGTTAAAAGTCATCTTTGTTTCGATACTATATGCATATTTTATTCGCCATCGTGCTTTGTAAAAAAAAAAATTATGGTATTCGCGAATATCGAGGGAAATTTTCGGCGAGATTACGGAGTGCATCGTGTCCCCAGGTGTAACATGATCCATCCATTGATCCATTGCGACTCTCCTCGCGGCGATCTACTCCATCCATTCC
Source organism: Nylanderia fulva (assembly GCF_048542155.1). Lineage (NCBI taxonomy): Eukaryota > Metazoa > Arthropoda > Insecta > Hymenoptera > Formicidae > Nylanderia > Nylanderia fulva. Next base: position 2,275,617 of record NW_028190161.1, on the reverse strand, counting down.
CGCGAAATCTTCGTTACTTTTATACGATGAGTTCCGCCGACAATTCCGCTCTCTCACTCCGCGATTTCGGCCGTAAATTTTCCCGGAGGTTCAGCCGTTGACTCTCACTCCTTCTTCGCTTCCCGACTTAAAAAAAAAACCGCGCGCGCGTTCGCAAATATTTGCAATTTTTTTCTTCGGCGCGCAAACAAATTTTTTTTTCGGTTAGCTTCTAGCGAGAAAGAAAGAAGATATCGTCTGACCGACATCGTAGATCACGTTGTTCTCGGGAGAGCGCAAAGACGCGCAAACCGCTCTTCGTAACTATCCCGGTGGACAAGCTCTATTTTTTCCACAATATTCTTTCCTTTTTTAACAGCTTTTTTGCTGTCACTTCAAGAACTTACTCCAATAACGTTATCCTTTTGTTCTCTTCGTTTCACGTTACATTTTTTAAAAGTATAATAATGTTAAATAAAATAATAAAAAATAGGCTTTGTGGAACGTGGATATTACAAAGCTGTATGAATCTTATAATGCCTGAAAATTTTTATTTGAGAATTAAGAGTTTTATATTTCGTAGATAGCTACAAATTTATTTATTTTACACAGAGAGAATTTTCTCTTGGAATTTACCCTGTAAATTATAGTAATCACGTGGGACAATATGATATTAAAAGAATTTTATAAGAGTTTCTCTGATTAATATTTACCACAATACAAATATTAATATCTATCACAATAAGATATAAAATATGTTTGATTAATTCGTACATAATAAAATTTATTATGTACATATTAATATTTTTTATTGTGGTAAATATTAGTCAGAGAAACTCTTATAAAATTCTTTCAAAATTATATTCTCCCACGATTATGATGATTTTCAGTATAAATTCTAAGAGAAAATTCTTTCCATACAATTCTTTATAGTTGTCTTTAAGAAATGCTGCCGTTATTTTTCTCTGAGATAAAATTTAAAATAAAACGCTTAGCATTATCGAATTATGAATAAAAAGATTTTGTACATTTTTTTATAATCTTACATATAATCTATTTTTAAGTTACAAAAATAATTCTTACATATACTCTAATCATATATAGTTTTAACCTTTCAGAAATGTTTCATTATTTTTTGCGTGTTACTTGTTTAATACTGGTTAAATCCATGCAATTACAAATCAAAAATCAATAACGTCGCAATCTTATGCAACGTTACTAATCAATATAATTATATCATTTTTCATTATTTTCTTATTTATCAGACAATTTTTCAAATTTCTATATCTATAATTTTATACCGATTTCACGCAGAGTGTAAGAATCATCTTGAAATCATTTATCTATATAGTAAGTCAAACAAGATGACTGCTAATCCACTCGAACGAAAGGACGGCCGAATTTGCCGATCGTAAGTCCCCATGTGAGTCAATTCTATTTAACGTCTACCGCAATCTTTTTTGCGCGTCTCCCAAGTCGTCGCACTTTCTCGCTCTTGCTTTGGCCTTCCTAGCTTTTCTCCCTCGTGTTACCCCATAAATTTTCTTAGCCCTCGTTCCACGCCGACATTCGCATTTGTCCTCTTCTTTATCTCCCCTTTCAGTTCGACGACCACGAGCGACCGCGGAAATGTTCCAAACGCTTTAAAGACACTCGAGTTTCTGTCGATACGACTCGTTTAACCCAGAGAAGAGACTGTATCATGAAAGCCTTGTATACATACGTATGCGCGATAAGTCGCGAAAAAATATTCCACGGCACCATTCGTCCTGGGAGAGTAGATTTATGGAGGACAACGCGCTTCCGAGCCGGTAAAATGCACATAAAAAATATGATTGTGAGTTTTCACGCCGTTTCACGTCATATCTCTTAATTCATACGAAACATCAAAATCTGTGGCAACCGGGAACATCTTTATGATCACGTGAATGTCAGCATTGTATTCTATATTAGTATATGTATGTATATATGGTCGAGTTAAAATTGCTTCACATATATTTTTAGATTTAAACAAATGTTTTATTTGATATATTTGAATAGAAATGTATGTGAGAAAAAGGGAGAAGAAAATATAATAAGAACTTCATATTCGGAATAAGAAAAGATTTTTCCAAAGACAAGCATTAAGGAGAGACCATTCGAGTGGGGAGTGATAAACACATTTTATGGGAAATCTTTTCCTCACTTTGCGAACGAGAAGTGAGATCATACGCATTACCTACATACGTCCGGAAAACGCGAAAAATTCCAACGGGCGGATCCAGACGCGCGTCTGGCAGCTTTTTCCGGCCTTGGGTGTCGGCTGTGTTATCACACTTCATAAATCTCGTCGCGGAGGTGTGGACTCGATGCGAACCCACAGCGAAGGAGGTGACGCGTCGCGATGAAACTCGCGCGGTTCTGATCTCGGGAAGTTCAGCCGATCTCTCTGCGGCAAACTCGGATGACGCGAATAACTTCCGGTGTACAGAGTTCCGAGCGCGAGCTATCTACCGCTGTAAATCCAAGTCGTTACGACGATGCTGCTACAAGAGGAAAAAAGTGGCCTGGAAAAAATAAGGAAGCGCTGGAAAGCTGCCTTTTTCCGCGTTTCACCACTTCCGATCGCGATATCACTCTCTGTCGCACAGATTTATACTTTTGTTTAATAGTATATACTAAATTTCACTTGTTTAATCTATATAAATTGCTTGTCATCGAATTTTACTTTAATTAGTATTTCAAAACATATGATAATAATAGTATCATATATGTATATGTAGGTGTTTTATATTAAAATATCAATACAACATCAACAAAACTTTTAAATATCATATAAAATTTATAATATATCGATGAAAGTTTAATACGCTATTTATGTAATGAACATGAGGTTGTTTTTGTATGGAAAAGAGATCAATGTGTTTTTCCGAATATTATAATTGGGTACAATGTTCCTCTTAAAAGTATACATTGAATATTTTTACTCTATATATTTATTATACTCTATATAATTGCAGCTATTAAGAAATAGAAAATAATGTTCTTAACTGGAGCAGAGTTCCACTTATTGTTAGATCTATATAGGCTTTTCATGTTCCCGTGACCTGGTAACATTTATACTGTTTAATACAACTTCATAAATCGTGACAGAAACAATCGAACATAGGAAAACTCGATAGTTGTTTTGCATAGTGATAAAATTTTATTTCTCTTCTGTCGCGAATAGAAGAAAAGAATACGCGACTAATAACTTAATATATAAGCTTTTGTAAAGAATATATTCTCATTTAAAGTAACATCGGAATTTCTTGTGCAATATAAAAATTGCATGATGATTACTGAAGTAATTGTAAGTAATGTAGTTCAAATATAATAAAAATAATAATAAAATTATTGAAAAAGAACTAATTAATAAGTTGAAATAAAACTAGCTGATAATTATTATAAATATAAAGTATGTGTGTTGATCTATAACAATAAATAAAATAATGTTTGCTTAAAAAATAAGAAAAGATATTATAATAATATTAAAAATTTTGCGGGAGATAACAATCACGTGAGGAGACATTTAATAATTTAATTCCCCTTTTTATGCGCTCTCTTTTTGCTTTATCTAGCAGTTTTATACCATCAAACTCACTTCTTCTCTTTCAAAATGAATCATGTAACTCTCGTGAATCTTTATTATAAAAAAATTAATTCCAGAATTTCCGTGAAAATGCTACATTATTTTTCAACAGACCCAAATTTTAGTAATAGAAATATTTCATTTTATTATCATTATAACGTACAAACGTTCGAAAAATTTAACTCATGCTGAGCTGAGCAAAAACTTTTGCCCAGCTGATCTGGACGCAGAATTCTGCCGCGTTTTACTCGCAGTGCGATCGATGCTGCTTCACATTATGTAACTTATCGTATCTACATTATTATATAGTTAATTAAATAAAAATAAAATTCACATAAAAAAGTTAACTATAAAATTAAAATTTAAAATAGTCGACGAATTAATCGGACAAACTTCACAAATTCCGATGTTATAATTAGTAAGTATTACGTACGAAAGAATCAAGTTTCTTTTTTTATCGCAATGTATTTACATTACATTAACTTACGGATATCGCGTTTCTATGCTGCTCGGCATAAATCGTGATCCGTTTATCCGGAAACGCCGTCGCCAAATGTGTGACGAGTTTCGTAATCGTGGATTAGTGTTACAGCGGCGCGTAAATATACGTTCGGGATGGCATGATTAACCGCGTGTGGGCGATTTCCGTGCACGTGCCGCGCGCTCGGTCGGGTTTAATTCGCGCTTCGGATTACCACCCGAGCGTATCCATTAACGCGGTGAAACGCATGAGATCCGACTATATGTATATACATATATATACGCGATATTTCGAAGTAATGAAGGCGGATCCATCCGTGCATTTACCGCTGGCGAGCGGACACCGCTTTCGTCCCGGGAATGACTTCCGTCATTCAATAACCCCTCAAATAATCTCGCACTCGGGGCTCTCCTTGTATTTCTCCACCTAATCGTGAATGTCGATGGGGGTTTCGCGCGACCATCGTTATGCAAAGTGTGTCGCGGTATATAAACGGAGAGAAGCTTTCTCTCTCTCTCTCTCTCGCGCGCGCCTCCGATTATGGCAGATGACAGGATCGGCCGGTGTGCGAACCGAGAAACGTGCTGCGAGGAACGTGTCAGAGGCTCTTTGCGGTTAATGGAACTTGAGTTTGCTCGCAAGGAGAGAGCCACCCTCTCGTCCTCGGCGACGATTTCCGCAAGTGGCAACGTGACGCGGTAACGTATGATGAGACGGGATGACATTTTGTAATTGATCGCGCGAAATCACATCGTCGCTCGGGAGAGATTTTTATACCGTTCCTTATTTTCTTAAACGAGAAATCGAATTATCAGTGTATCGTGAAATCTCACCGGAGAAGAAGAACCAGTTGGTTATAGCGGGTAATTTTTTAGGGAAATTTTACCATAATCAGTAAAACGAATGGAAGAGCAAAATGTTTCCACTGAAGATCAATGAATATTTTACATTGATCTTCGGAAATCTTGTCACTACTTTAATCAGACATTTTCCCTGATTCAGCTTAAGAGAGTACTTTGCGTCTTGGTTTGTGTTTCCATCCCTCGTTGTCTTTGGAAATGCGGAGAGAATAAGGGATGATTTTGTCTCTTTGGAAACCTGTCTAATATATTGAAATATGCAAAATTACTTATTTACATAAATCTATATATACAATATAATTTGACGAGAGCTATTGAAATATAAAATTCGGAAAAAATTGGTCAAATAAATAAATATTACGATTTAATTGCAATTTATTTTGAAATCAAATAAATAAATGTCACAATTTAATTGCGATTTATTTGGAAAAATTGATATCGAGACGAGAAATAAATTTGCTAATTCTAATGCTAATCGTTAAGAGCTACCTCTCCCAGAAGAAATAATCTCATTCCATAGGAAGATTAACACATCCTATATCACCACAAATGTCTTCATTCCGCTACCGCGTCGCCGCATGCAAATTAAGTTAACGTGCTTAATCCTTGCGGATTGCTCTATCGCAGTGGCCGAGGTAATTGGTTCGCGATAATCGACTCGTCAGATGTGTTCTCTCACCGAGCTAAGCTCTCTGCGTCTCTTATCTTTCGGCCGAATCGTCGATATTCGACATTTCAGCCGACATTCATCCATAAGTTATTCTCGTTTATCATAGATATTTGAAAAATAAAGTGAATATTCAAATGCATTACAATGCAGATTTATGGGTGTTTGTCGTTATTTCGTAAAAGGTTCAAGAAGTCGCTTGCAATAAATTCAGTCTGAGTCTCTAGTTGTGCGAGTAGTCGATGTCTCTCTGTCTCTCTCTCTCTCTCTCTCTCTCTCTTTAATATAACAAGAGCCATCATTTTTTTGCGGATATAAAAAATTATATTCCGATGTTTGACGTGAATCTCTCTCGATAATTATCCAGAATCTCGAAAGCGAAAATATTCCAAATATAAATTTCAAACGAGCAAACGTCATAATACATCAACCGAGTGTCAAAATACATGTGTCAAAAATTTTAAAAAAGGATAAAGAATATAAAAACAAGGATTGTGTAATTAAATTAAATTGATATTGAACCAAGTATTAGCTTTTCGTCTGATCAAAGTGGCAGATTTGTCGATAAGTTTTCGCTTTAAAAATTCGCAATTAAAATCTCTATTCTTTTTAATTTAATTGCAATTAGTAAAAAAATAATACTTTGAAAATAGAAATTCACTTATTAATAACATGTTATTTTTTGCTTTCAATATGCCAATATTTTAACGCGAAGCAAGATTCTAAATAATTCATGGATTCTCGAATCTTAGATTCACCGAAGAGAAAAAGAGAGAGATGAGAGAGTTCTATCACTTACGCGACGCTAGCAGATTTACAAAATCTACTTCAGGAAAATCGACGTTTCCTCGATAATCTTTTCGAGCTCCCTAATGCCAACAGTGCAGCTTGCGCTCGCCATCTTTCTAAAATTCCAGGGCGCAATAAGAGCTCGGCAAAGAATTCGACGGTTTATTACGTTCATCTTGGCGCGTTATTGCAGTCCCGGCTCATAGGAGACAAGACTACTTAAGACAGAGCCCGGTTACAACATTGTATCCCAGCATTCATATATTCCAGGCGAATGCTCCTCAATGGCAACGAACACCGCGATAGCTCTACTTTACTCTAAAGAATCGGATTTCCCGTAATACTGCGCAGCGAGTACATCGTTGTCGCATCATGTTAATAAAAGATAAGAATGCTAGGTATCGAAACATGTACAGGAGCGTCGAGGAAGGAAAGAAGGTCTACGGTATACGGCGCTCGTATCTCGCCATACGTTTTATCAGTCACGGTTCACTTCTCCCAGCATTCCGGAATTCGATCCGATTCGTCTCCCGGAGTAACGAAAGAAAGTGGTTCGGTCCTGAATTGGAACCGGGCTTCCTAACGAATGAAAAGAAACGCTGTCATGACAGTTCGCGTAGATTTTGATAGATGAATCGATCGCATTGCCAAGGATCTCTTTTGTAGTTTCGGCCAAAAGAATGTAGGAAAGTAACGTATAGTTGGAGAATAAGTTTAAACACTTTATGTGATAAGAGAAATATATCTTCCATCGTTTAATTATTGAAAAATGATAAAGGTCCTGAGATACTTGTGAAAGAAAATTTAAATCAGCCAAAGAAAATTGTTGAAAAATATTTATTAAAGAAACTAGAAGTAGGTCATCCGTCGTATAATTTAAAAAAACATGATTCTAAATGATATGTCGAAAGAGATAACGAGAGAAAAGAATAGCTTAATAATGATATAAAGATGGTAATGTGTATCCAAGAAAAAGCTCGCGAGCTACAGAGAGAGAAAGAGAGCTGAACACAATTTGTCTTCTAATATAAGGTAAGCGTTTTCCCGCCGGTTTTCTTTTCTGTTCCTCCTTTGTCGCGCTTCGTTTATTCGGGGTAGATGGAAAGATCGAACAAAGCAGCGCCACGGTTGTTGTGCATACTTTTTTCTCGCTTTCACGTGACAGTCTTAGTAAACGTGGCGGCAGCTATAAGCAACGATGACGTAAGATCGCACGATTCTATATATATATATATATATAATATGTATGTATATTCCCTGTCGGTCGACGAACGAAGAAATGAACGTCAGCTGTGCCAGAGACCAAAATACAACGAATATAACGCGCCGAAGCGGTAGAAGGCTAGTAGGTATAGGGTAGAGACAGGTGACAAGATTTAATATTCGTGTCTTCGCTCTGGAGGGGTAAGAATCGTAGGTCGTGTTCCGAGAATTCAGTTTCCTCGGGGGAGCCAGAAGAATTTATCACCCGCGCGTGTACGACCCGACGATGATTGATTTCTCGTTTGGCCTCGACTCGGCTAATCGGCACGCTCGCGGATTATTACGTCTCATATCCTGCAAGCGTAGGCTACTTCGAGATATTGGTTTTCAATTTGGCGCGGCCTGTTCTCTCCTCTCTTAGGAGAGAACCAGCCGTGACTTTTCTCGACTGCAACGAGGTGAAACGCTGCGGACGAGCTGTTTTAAGAAGCTTGGAGACCTCGAAAGTTACAACGCAATACATGCGTCGTTCGCTCTTCAGTCTTGGAATATATTCTCTATATTAAGAGTTTAACAAGGCTCTGTAATATAAATATAAATTTAACGTATAAGACAGGCAATAAAAGAGCCAAATCGCGGATGACAGTGCGTTATCCTAACGAAACTAAATTTTTTTTGGGTAGAATTAAATACCGGTGCACAAGGCACCAAATTTTACTTGGACACGGCCAAGATTTAAAATTGGAATAATCTCCTATAAATCTTGGCCGTGTCCAAGTAAAATTTGGTGCCTTGTGCACCGGTATTTAATTCTAACGAAAAAATTTAGTTTCGCGTTAGGATAACGCACTGTCATCCGCGATTTGGCTCTTATTGCCTGTCTTATACGTTAAATTTATATTCTCTATATTGTTGTGATATAGTTTGATATAAAGGGATGCAGGATCGCGTTTTCGGTGTACAGCTCATTTTAAGGAGATGAGATTAGAATTGGAACTTCAATAAATCGTTGAATAAAAAATAATGTTTCCGAATGTTTAAATGTTCTTGTTCGCACTGTATTTACGATGTCTAATTTATTATAAATTATTTACGTACAATCTATTACTGGATTATAAAACTTGCTTAGCAATGATCGTAATATTAATATAATAGACAAGTAAATATATATATATATATATATTACATAGTGTTTACATATATTGTAAATTGATAAACTATCAACTAGTGAAGTAATGATATCTGACAGGTAATTCGAGAATAAATAATATTTAAAATCAACTGGCAAAATTGCAGAGTAATATACAAAGTAATATTAAACGCAACACACACACACACACACATAAAATGATATTTCTCGTTAATTGTAATATCAAAATATTTTAATCATAATTAAAAATAATTATTATAAATATAATTAAAAATAATTAGAAATATAATTAAAAATAAATTAACTACAACAACTCAAATATTTATCTAACGATAATAAGCTTTATAAGAATGTAAAAGAAAAAGAAAATTTGGATTTCTTTTGAGGCACTAATAATTTTATTTTTTAACCATGCTTTTAGCTTGAATACTTAAAATGGGCTATATTTTCGCCCGGCACAGTGCACAGCTTGGATCCTGTTTCCATCACGGCTAGCACGAAAAGCTAGCTTCCGTTCGGATTTCTCAACCTGTGCTGCTTAGCCAGTTAATGCAGTTAAGCAGTCTCGTTTCTCGGATAATCTCGTATTAGCATAGTAATGTTGATTTCAGGATTTTTAAGCAAAGACATATGATATTAACGTATTTTTACAATAAAATGTCTTTAATATTGTTGTTTTAAATTTTAATATCTTATTTATAATTATGAAAAGAATTATTTCTATAAAGCTATACGTGCAGCTGTATAATGTTTAACATAGTGTACGAAAAAATTCTAATATCCAATATTGTGGACAATTATGTATTATTGTGTTACTATCTATATGAACTTTTATTCATTCATTTGTGAGCTCAACAGAAACGAGATAAAACAACTTTCTGCTTTGCATGATAAATTCTCATTTGTGGCCGTGGTAGAATTTCGCCCAGTTGCCTTTTGATTTAAGCATTTACTCAGTATACTCTCACATAGAGCTTTACAACAATGCGTGGCTAGCAATTACTATGAAATTCTGAGAATGCTACAAAGTTAAGTTAAGCAGGAAATGAAATTTAAGAAATAAAAAAAAAGCGAGAAATTTAATTGTGTTTCAATAAATTAATTATACTAATTTACACTATTAATTTGTCAAAAACAGATACACATTTCTATTTTATTCTAGATCGAAAACATCTATTTAGAATAAAAATAAAATTTATAAACGATATATACATGTTATATTATAGGACAAATTCTGATCTGTGATATAAACTATATTCTCTCCTTAATGCCTTAAATCTAAATATTTATACACACATCCGCATCTTCTTTTTCTTTCTGCAAGAAGTCAAGTATTCGTATCTCTTCCGCTGTGGGGTGAGATTTAGGGTCTTGATGCAGTAACACCCTACGCAATAAACTTGAACGAATCGCGGCGGAGACAGATACGCGGTGGCGTATTTATAAAAACAGCGAGGAATAATGAGCGAGTCATCCTCACGCGAGGAAGATCGAAACGCGGAAGAAAGGCCAAAGCAAATGTTACGAGCGACAGTTACTTTGGGGTCTAAAAGCTATCGTAACTCCCGTCGTCATTCAGCCAGGCGGTTTTGGACCAGCCGCCGGGATGTGTGTCGTTATAGCTTCCTTTCCATTTTCGATCGGGTTTTACAACGCGGCCGTACCACTTCGGCTTCTACTTCGCGAACTGCTCTTGCAGTAATGGCGACGCCGTGCGGAATTCGAGAGAGGTTGGATCAAAGATCTAAACGTGCGGAGAAAATCGTACGGAGAAACCCGAGCGAGAATTCTCCGGCTATTTGTGAAGCAAGATGTAACTGAAATTCAAGAGTTTAGTGTATTTCGCTAACAAAAGCGCACGAGGGATCCACGAGGGAAATGCGATATTAATCTTCTTACACACGTGAAATACATCGCTTCGTATTGTTTCATCGTGTTCCCTGTGCTGATTACTTCTTACATAATATCGACATTTTTCAAATAACCATGAGTTTCATTCAGAAATTGAATCGCGAAAGTTTAGCTCCGAGTCTTTTTTATAGGGAGTATATTTATAATACTCATTCATTTACATATGTTGAATATTCAAAGAATTTTTGCTAATTAATCAGAACGAGAAAGAGGAAAAAAAAGTTTTTTCTTTTCTCCGTTCATACATAAACATTGAAAACGTAACATTATATAAATAGAGACGTTAGCTGCGCGAATTAGCTGCGAAACGTCTTTTTACGCGACGCCGTTAAATCATAGTCTGCTAAATGGCCGGAAGGAAAAAAAGTGAAACGAGGTAGAAGAAAAATAATGGGAGCGAATTGATTCGAATTAAATTCGAGGCGGACGACGGCGCTATGTAATCTCGTTAAACTTCTGTACTGTGCGAATTAGCGAAAAGTCCAAAGGGGATGACGGTAGTCTGCCATTAATTCGCTCCCACCCTCGATCTCTCGAAGGAGTGCCCCGTGACGACGATAAGATCAAATTATTTACAAGCTCCGTCGCGTAACTACCGAGTGCAAATGCGCCGGTTGATTTATCGTCGACTGCTTAAACAAATATAACGCGGGCTTTCTCGAGTAAACGTCATTGCGACGAACGGGAACATAAAAGGGCTGTCCGTCATCATCAGGCTCGCAGTTTACCTGCTCGCGGCCAACATCGCTTTCATATCGTCCTCGACTCCCCTCGTGATTCGCATTCGATTATATTTATCAAGATCGTGTCCATCGGCGTATAATCCCAGCGGACGCGCGGACCGAAGAAGCGTTTTAAATGATAAAAATGAGTTATCGATCCGAAAGTATTTCGCCCACGGCGGAAACGCGCGAGTTCGCGCGGTCTATGGGGAAATAACGAGCCAAGAGCGCAGAGCGAGTCTGGGTCTGGGAAATTTACGGGGTTGGAAAAACTGAAAATTAGTTTCATGAAAAAAGAAGTACGGGGAAAAGAACCGCTTCTACGTTGTTACTGCCAACATCATATACGTGTGTGTTCTTTCTTTCGCGTTGTTTTGGGATTTCTCGCGAAAACAGAAAATTAACATCGGATATAACGTCGTAAACATAACCGGGTTCATCGCGGGAAAACGGATCCCATGAGTCGCGTGATCGCGCTATAAACACATAGGGAACTGTAAGCGCTTAAGGGATAAATGGCATTCGCGGGTATGGATGTTATTATTGCCTGAGAATGCGGGATCCTCGTGATGCGCCGCGTCTTCGCGCAAACTCCGCATCTTTTCCGTTCTCATCCTCGAGGATCTGCATTCACGTCTTTACGCGCGCCTATGTCTTTCGCGAGAAAACTACGTCCCCCGAATATAGAAGATTCATCCGCACACAATTTGAAAATTGGACGGGAAAATTGGAATTCCCGTTTGCGCGCGCCCGGAATTTTAATGCGCGTAGTTAGATTTTAATTCGGAAAGAAAAAAAATGAAGTAGACGCCGAGTAACGTTATGCCTCGCACACATTTATCTTTTTCGTGCGCTTTGACTTTTGCCTCTTCCGCGGCAAAGTAGCAAATTGAAATGCGCATTATTAACAGGTACTTGGAGTGTCTCAAACATTATTCTTCCCCGTGGCGATTTCACAATGTTGTCTTATCTTCCTAAGTCACCGCGAGTCGTCAGGTCAGGAAGAAGACCCTGTTGCGAAATATTTAAACTTCAACTACACTGCAGGTACCATGTTAAGGAAATAATCTTCGCGGTAAAAAAGAACGTTCATGAATAATGCAGCGTCTACGGGAGTAATCTTTGGTTTTAACATTGGTAAAATCGCAATTGTTTTATCGATAAGAAACTTTTTTTTAGGTTTACACAGGTGTTTCTCGAAAGGGATATTCTTTTTCCGCGCGCGGCAAATCGAGATATTATTGTCTTATTTTCCTATCTCGCTTTAAGAGCACCACTTTTATTATAAATTCTTATTATTCACAAAGCTACATTTAAATTTTAATAATGTTTGCGATGTTCTTAAATGGATAATCGTAATAAAATTCTGCTTTATTAAAAAAATAATAATAGTTTTATGACTAATTTATGTATCCTAAAAGATTAATTTTTTTAAATATGGTCGGAAGATTTGAAGGAATGCTTATCTGAAATGGGAAAGATTTTTTATGTAATACAATATTAAAGAAAATTAGAATCATTAACTTCACAGTTTGATAAATGAAATACAATGTTGTTAAAAAAAAAAAAAAAAAGAAAAACTAATTTTATCGTTATTATATTTTACCATTTTTATTATAAATTTTTATTATTCACAAAGCTACATTTAAATTCCAATAATGTTCGCGATAATCTTAAATGGATAATCGTAATAAAATCCTGCTTTATTAAAAAAAAATGATAATAGTTTTGTGACTAATTTATGTATCCAAAAAGATTAATTTTTTTAAATATTATGGTCGGAAGAAGATTTGAAGAAATGCTTATTTGAAATGGCAAAGATTTTTATATAATACAATACTAAAGAAAATTAGAATCATTAACTTCACAGTTTGATAAATGAAATACAGTGTTGTTAAAAAAAAAAAAAGAAAAACTAATTTGATTGTTATTATATAATTCCAAAATCAGTCAGCGTAAGATTGTCTTTTATGAAGCAATATAACTCCCATTTTATATATAATTCACGAACTTTAATTCTTGCAGTCAGTGTTCATCATATGGCTGTTCCTTATTGACTATCTTATTAGATATTGCATGGTTCTAAAGGCTTTTTCTTTTACTCGTTTCTTGACACTAAATTGCTTTTATTATTGCAATTTCAGCTCATCTTATGATATCATTTAATATGCCGAGTGGCGCAAATAAGGTTTTAGAAGCACAAAAGAGCTGTAAAAAATGTGTTCAAATTAAATTTCATATTTAATCTCATTAATTTTAATATTTCAGAGCGGGATGGAATCAAATTGAATGCAATATCGACGATCAAACAGTAATTTACTTTGTCGAATTATAATTATGGGCAGAAATTCAGGAACTCAATTTTCATCGTCACGCGCGAAATTCGGTAATGAATTACAAAAAATCTAGGAAAAATTTAAGAGTATTATATATATATAATACGTATAGCAAGAGATAAAATCTTGATATAAAGAATCGAAAACATAAAGTGTTTCGATATCTTTCCTTTTGAAGATCTAATATTTTTCCTGTAAGTCCTCTAATTAATATATTGCGTCTTCTTCCACTTAATAATTTAATACTTAACTTTTTTGTTCGCGATAAATCGCAATCTTGCCTTCCATTTATTAATATTGATCGTTGAATAGGAAAAATGGAAAAGACTTCCCGCATAAATGCAAATAATAAATTCTTCTCTTCCCAAGTTGAAACTATTCTATTTTCACTCGTTGAATTCGCGATAAACTCAACCGATCCACATTTGATATGTAACGACAACGAAAGACGGACGGAGAAAAGCGACGTGGGCAGGAGAAATCGAATCTATTTTTAAGTGAGAAACGCGCGAATGACTCCTCCGGAAGGAATAAAAGGTAAAGAGAGGAATAAAAAAAAAGCGGGATAAAGAGAGGGCAAAGAATACGCGGGAGGACCAAGAGAAAAGGAATAAAACTCGAAAGGAATAAAACCCGGATAGAACAGAAAATGAAGTAAACGCAAGAAAAAGCAGAAGTATTTATCTAAAATTAAGATGAGAGGGTAGAAAAAAAGTGCGAAACTCCGCGAAAATTCACCGAGTATATTTTATGTAGATTCGTCTAGCTTAATGTGAAAGATAATTTTCTCTTTAATGATTTGCTTAACATGTGTCAGCCGAGAATTTGTATATTTAAAAAGACCGTCTTTCTCGATTGGATGCAATAAGCAATAAAATTGCATTCTAATTAGATTATTGATATAATGCTGGTTCTCTCTTTGTCGTTGGCTATATTATTAAAAGAAAGCAGACAGGTATTTACATAACAGATCATTGATTCTTAAGTAATAAGAGAGAGACTGAGAAAAAATTCTTTTAATTAAATTCTTCATTTATTCGAGACCGTTGCTTTCCATAGCATCGCTTGCGATAAAACTTTCAGGGTGCACGTGTAAGAACGCGCGCATACTTAAAATGAAGATTATATCTATATATTACTTTTACACATGTTTTTGCTCCACTTTCATTCAAAAATATTGAAGCGTTATCAATATATCGATTAGAAGCTTATAATATAGAAAATTCTTTTAATTTAGGAGGATTAAAGCTATATGCATAATGTGAGAGTTATAAATAATCTATGTAATTACATTCATGTGAATATAAATTAATAATTTCTCTCTTTTTTCTATAAAAATATCGTATTTTGATATAAAATAAAATATACTACGTGTTATGTAATAATGCTCAGGTTTTCCAGGAGAATCAAATTTACTCAAATATAAACTATTGTATTATAAATATTATAGTCTAATTAGTTTAATTAATATTATACTACATTATTAATTAAAATTTTTAATGATAAATATATATATATACTTTTAAACAGAATATTAATTTTTGCCGCGCTTAATATTAACTCAATGTTAACAAATTAAACATTTATTGAACTAAAAGTTTTTACATTAATACAAATGACTATTTAGAATAAATAATTTATACCAAATGTTAATACACAACTTTTAACTTTTTAATTAAATAATAGAGAGAGGGAAAATTATCAGAACATCAACCAAATAGATAGACTGTAAGTTTTAATTGATATTATTCAACATATATAAAAAATGTGAAAAAACTCTGAAAGTTTGTCTATTTAATGAAATTAGAGTGAAACGACGTCTTCATTTGAAGAATCGGACTCTCGCGACGTGAATTCGACGCGTCGTAAAAGTTAGATGTCGACCATGAGACGAATCGAAAATGTGGTCCCGGATGGCGGCAACGATTTTTAATAAAACCTTTCTCGTTCGGGCACTCTTTCCATTCCTTCGCTTGCCTACGCGACTTGTCGTCGCGAAACGTTTAACCCGGTCTCGCACGTATGCTCCGCGAAATTGTAAAGCCATTGCGCCTACTCGGTGCTAAAATGTAAAGTATCGATCGTGCGCGCATAAGTGCCGTTACGAAGACGATAAATCTAGGTGGGGAATAAAACAACGAGTATTGGTCCTGTATCGCGATTATTATATATATTTCTCCCGACATATATCTTCTTGTCCACGACGTGCCGCTAAGTCGCGTTTACTGCATGCGTTACATCTCTTTTACGCGATATTTCCGAAGGAAATTGTTAAAGGAAAAGTGAAGTTGCACACAATTATTAATTTTATCGCGCTTATTGTCTTGCACATTAAGCAAAGAAATTTGTAGATGTATTCAAAACCATTGCAATTTTTTCTCAAGAACGACTGACTATTGAAAAATTTAACAATAGCACAACAATGATCATTTTTTTTATAATCTCATTTTTTTATATATGTGCTGGAAAAATAAAATTGCATTTATTTTTAAAGAAATTATTTAATTAAATTTTTAACGAATTAATCCTTCTGAATAATTTGCGCATAAAAATATAAGGATAAGCTATTGGAAATGTGGAGCAAGATGTTTTAAGTTTGCTATCTTTTGAAGATATATACATATATGAAAGAGAGCTGCTCGAATGTTCCATCGATCATAGTAAATATTTTTATAGCTTTAATAACATCAAGACATAATAAAATTTAATTTTTTATCCGTGCTTTAATATTAAAATTATTCGATAAAATGCAATATATATGTATAGAGTAATAATATATTTTATTTATAAGTATCTATCTATATTTTATATGTTATATATATTATATATGTATATGTTGTAAATATTTTTAATATAAATATGGAATCTGCAAGATATAAGTATTTTTCGGTGAGTGACAATATTTTATTTTATATTTCTAAAGTAAAGAATTTATGAAAATATATTTGAAATAATATGTGTGTCTGGATACACATATATCCCGTTAAAAACATGTTATATTATAAACAATGTGTGCGTACCATATAATAAATCCATTATTTGTAAAATAGATGAAAACTGGGGAACTGATTAAGTTAAATATTTTATCCTGGAAATTCAGTAAATCATCAATTTATCATACTCACAGCTAGAGTGAACTCAGTAAAAATCATAAATGATAATAGAATGATTTATTGTGTTTCACTTGATATTTTGAAGTGAGATTACGAGCCACGTAATATGGCTTTGATAAAAAAATACGGATGCAAATATACGAATTGATGGTTTGTACTAATAAAATCTATATGTATCGTTTTGCAAACATTCATAATGTGAAAATTATGAGAGCTATTTTGTTAAATAATTAAAGCAATTAATGAATATTCGAAAGCAAGGAAAACATAGCAAAATTGATACAGATTTATGAAAGACTCTTGAAAAGTTTATAAGTAAAGTATTTTATAAAATTAGAGACAAAACATTTTCTAAAATTCCAAGAATAAAAGTCAAATAAGTATCTATCGAAAATCCCGCGTGTTTTATTAGAAGATATTTAAATTACTATTAAAAATAATTCTGAGAAATGAATAAATCTCATCTGTATATAAATACAGCATCAAGAATTCTTCTCTGTCATAAATCTGCAAATGGGCATTTTTGGTTTACAAAGAAATTTGCATCCGAATTGAATCAGTGACTTTATTTTGAAAGAAACGTTCTCGTTATACGCGACGAGTGTCGAATATTTTGCGAGACAAGCATTTTTATATCGCTTTAGAGCGGAGTTCATACATCTCGTACTACCAGCACGCGCGTCGTACGATACATAGGATACATGGGAAAAAGCTATAAAGCCTTTCCACGAGGCTCTCGTAAGACTTTTCCCTTCTCCCTTTGGAACAAGTCGGGCAAAGATGGGTGAGGATCTTAAGCCGGAAAGTTTATCCGACCGAGTAGGTACACTTCGCATAAGGCTAGTGTACGCTTCTCCGCCTAAAATATACAGGATCCTAAATCGCAAGATTACCAAAGCGATTCCCAAATGTGAAATATTGCTTCGAATTCCGCAATTTCTGTCGGCCCCTTCGTACGCCGGCACGCGATCGCTCCGGGAATTGTTGCTTGTGAATAATAAATTGACGTTTGCGCATCCTTCTCTCATCCTCTAAACCGAACGTTCGCTTCGTTAACTTATAATGTACCAAAAACCTCGCGCGAATCAAAGAAACTTAATAAATAAATTAGGCTTCTCGAACACGTTGTGGTTTTGATTTGAGACGAACTATAATCGCGTTTTATGGATTAAGCGTGAAAAATGTCAGTAAAAAAAATAGGGAAAATATTAAAATTAGCTGATGGACTTTTTATCGATCATAATTTTGAAACGCCACAGCATGTTGAAGGGATAACATCAAATCAATGCGATGATGGATAGCCAAAAATTTTCGCATACGCGTCTGCTAGATAGGATCGTTAAAGCGAGGCAAACGCGCTGAGGAAGCGAAATAACGAGGACGAGAAGCTTCAACCATCAATAAAACGTTATTCGCGATACACAAGTTTTCAACAAGCAGAAATAGATCGAATCATATTTCGCTTGCCACCTTGCAGAAAGTGAGGAACGAGAACATCTACACAAGAAGAGCCAACAAAATGATTCGAATTTCTCGAACAAATAAATGTTAATTTTTTTCACACATACCCCAATACAGGAACGTATATAAAAAATATTCGCCAAATTTTCGAAATGGATACGTCGTCTCCAGGTGATGCATTGTTTGCACCAAAGCGACGGATTAATTGCGGATTATTACCAAGATATACCGTTGGTAAAAGCGAGCGACCCAAGAGATCCGAGTGTGATTGAGAGAATTCTTGCTGCTGGTCGCACAAGTGCGACATACCGACGAATCGGAGTACGCCAGTTTACACTGATTAGCAGGGCATGGATTATTCAGGAATTTAACTCCTCTGGTGGCGCGACTGTTTGTGCAATTAGACGCGACGGACATTTATGTCGAGATAGTACAGCTACCAAAACGCAGCGAATCCCTTCGCAATCTTGCTCGATGGTCCTTCAATCAACAAACTATCAGCGAACTCGTCCCTGCGAGTTGGAATCGTCATTACCATTTGCTATGTGCAATGGTACGCCGCAAACTAATAATAGAGAACATAATGAAAACCAATATTCGCATGAGTGAACATTTAATGTGGCAATCGAGCGGCGAATTACTAGTTTTACAATTGCAGTTAATCAAGCGTGATAATTTGGCGTGAAGATATCTTCGGGAAAAGCTTAATTATTATAATGCAAGATAACTTTGATCTTTATTTCCAGTGATGAAGTGAATATTTATTGCAAAATCTCATATAGAATTTACAAATATAAGCAGATATTGAAATAAAAATAATGTGAAATTTCAATATTTTTAGAAAATATATAAGATAGATAATAATAACATAAAATAGCACGCACACATAAGAGAAATAATCTAAAGTGTACGTGTGTGATTTTATATTTTATATTATATAACACAATATATTAATAATAATATTTTAGAAAGAGAAAATTGTTTTTTACTTAAAAATTTGCAAATTGCAACACATAATTCTGTGTCAAATTTGTCAGAAATTGCCGGGAGATTTTTTGAAACACTTATATATCGATATGTGAATAGAAGAAATGCAGAAAATTCTCAGAATATCGACTTATACGACATACGAGTAGCAGCAATTTTCTGTATTCGAAATACCGACAACGAATGCGGCGACAAAGTGCCGCGAGATTTACGAGTTTTACAAACATGGCGGCCGAAGATTTACGAGTTTCGCAAATAAGAATCCGTCGTGAGTTCGTGAGAATGAAGAGAGTTAACGGTGGGAAAACTTTGCTTGCGCGTTCCTTTTGCAAATGCAATATCGCAAAAAAAAAAAAAAAAAAAAAAAAAAATAGAAAAACCTCTCTGAAATATGACATATAATGACGCTGTCAAATATGCCGCTGTCAAGTTTTAATCTCCAGCTAGAAGATTTAGGACGAAAGAGGATTGGTGCAAACAGCTCGAAAAAAAAATTATATTCGAAGGAATTGTCGATTCTCTTTTTTTTGATGTATGCAACTTGCATATTTACATGCTTGCAGATATTCGTTATTTCAGCTATAACTCATGATACATATCAAGATATTATTTTTATTGGAGATGAATATATATATATATATATATGTAGGTGTATTCTGTAATGACTATCGATCGAACTGAAGCGTGGTATTTGGAAATTAATTATACGATCGTAATCAGTTGAGCTTTGCTGTTTACGATTCGTTCGGAACGCAATTTCGACACACATAAATTAACTTCGCGCATTTATATATACGAATGCAAGCACGTTTGGTCGCGTTAGTTACATGTAACCGTGCGTATAATTGCACGGCCCCCGAAAACAGAGCGAAGTAGTAGTGCTGGATGCTCGTTTGATCACGATTATTTCTCTAATTGGCCAATTAGCATCATTCGGAAAGAACCGAGTGAGCGAGTATCGTATTTTACGGACGAACGCTCTTCAACATATACGATAGGTAGAAATGCTAGAACAACTAATTATTTAACTCGTGTTATTCGTATACCCTTTACGTTACGTACGTATGTACGTAAAGGAACGACTAACGGAATAACGTCCAACTTTCGGCAGTTTCGTATAATTTCACGCAGCAGAGTTGAATTTCCTTCTTCCCCTATACACCGAGAGAAGAGAACTTTCGCCGAAGTAATTCGACTTTCCGCGCGGTGCCGTTCGCGCTCGGGATTTAATTTCCCCATCCGGAGTATTAAACATTTTTATCAAAGTCCGACTCTTTTTTTGGAAAGCAAGCCGCGCGCGCGAGAAGTGATTATTGGCGGATTAATAGGACGCTCGCGAGACAATAGATTGTATTTATACTTGGGAAAGAGAGAGAGAGAGAGAGAGTCGGATATTCACGATTATTCCTCCTTATTATCACCTTTTGTAAATCCAGGAATCTCGCGAAGATGGTATGACTGTCTTTTCGAAGTGGCTTAAACAGTTAATGCACTTATCAACTCCAAGTCTTTAATGACCTGCTAAGCTCGTGCAAACAAATAGTTGCGAAAGTTTCGATTATACATAGAATGATTTAATATGTATAAATTAGATATTGCTGAAACGTTTCATCAAAATCTCGACGATATCGCCTTCCATTTTGCAATCGCGCGATTATTTATCGATGTAACGCAATTTGCACTGTACATAAACGCATGTCGTGCACGTTGGATATAGGTTTTCAAAGCGGATGTTCAAGCTTTCGCGGAAACGCCGGCAGCTCGTACGCGGTTCTTGGCAAACGGAGTAATCTAACAGCAAATAATTAATATTTAACTACATTATCGTAGTTGTAATTCACCGCGAATATAACGAACGCTCGCGCGCACTCACATACACTCGCTGTCGCAATTAATCAGTTGCAATTAATCAATCGTCACTTCTCTCTACGATAATAACGATATTTAACGGGCCCAGTCGTTTTCATCACGACCAATTACAACTGCAATTAACTGCTTCGCATTATATTACGCCCCTTCGCGAGCAGTCACGGCGCTACTGAATCTTCGAAATGGCAGCCACTTCCGGGTAATTCTCGGAATTTCCGCAAGCAATTCCAACGGCAGTTTCGTAATTAGTTCCTTGTTGTTAACGGAATTTTAATCGATTTTCTCAAAGCTCTCGCGTAACTTTAATATATTAATTGCTATTTAACGGACAAAATTCGATTGTGGTATACGTTGGTGACCGCGACTGTCGCCCTGTCACGTTTGCCCCGAGGCGACAAAATAAAACTAGCGAAATCACAATTTTTTATTTACGTTGCCTATTATTTATAAATGAAGCTTTAATGCACTCGGTAAATTTCAATCATTTTCGCGAAAATAGAAAATAAATCAAGGAAAATAGAATGTATATAAATGTTCAGGAAATTATTCCTGGAAAATTAAAAATTGAAAATTTGTATGAGGGGCAAAAATAAAGTCGCGTAATTAGTACCACGCATTTTACCCTCTCTTTCGATTTGAATTTTTCTTCACTTATCATTGTTTAAATAAATGCGTCGAAATTAAAAGTACCTGGCTTTTTTTTTTATTGCTATATTTCTACGAATTCCGAGTCTTCGAAACTCTATTACTTAGAATCGACCGAATTTTTCAACAAATTCGGGTCAACTCACGACAAACTTTGCCATCGAAGACTCGAGGCACTGCGTCGCGCTCTGTTTTCTTCGCCAGCTTTCGAGAGGACACACGACTTCGTTACGACGTTTCTCAAGGCGGTTGATGTCAAACCGAATGTACAGGGTTTGTCCGGAAAGTAATGCGTCGCATTTTTTTGTGACGCGACTATACATCGCAAAGCGATGGGACCGGTTGGGGAGGAAGGGGGATACCCTTAGCTTTCCAACGGTAGGTCGCTCAATTGTTTCCATGCGCTTGGAGGGTTAGGACGGCTTATTCTGTGAACCTCTGCTTAGTGGTCGCGTCGAACTTGTGATGGAGAGAACGATAGAGCAACGCTATGCGATAAAGTTTTGCGTGAAGCTGGACAAGACGCCGCTGGAAACTTTTGAAATGCTCAAGAAAGTTTTCGGGGACGATTGCCTTTCCAAATCGCAGTCAAACAGATGGCACAAGATGTTTAGAGAAGGTCGGAAGGAGGTCGCCGACGAGGCCCGCGCAGGACGCCCGTCAACATCGCGAACGGACGACAATGTGACTCGTGTGCGCCAATTATTGAATTCAGACCGTCGAATGAATGTTCGCTTAATGTCGGAATTATTGAACTTGCCGAAAACGATTGTTCACGAGATTGTATCGGAAGACTTGGCCATGCGGAAGATTTGCGCAAAACTTGTGCCCAGAGTGTTGACCGATGCGCAAAAGCAACACCGAGTGGAAGTTTGTGAAGAACTCAAGCAACTCTGTGCAGATAATCCCAATTTCCTGAACAACGTTATCACTGGGGATGAGTCATGGGTCTTTCAGTACGATCCGGAGTCAAAGAGGCAGAGTGCGGAATGGCACACGACGTCGTCGCCGCGCCAGAAGAAGGCTCGCATGAGCAAGTCCCGGGTGAAGTCAATGCTCATTGTTTTTTTTGATGCAAAGGGGATAGTGCACCATGAATTCGTACCCCCCGGCCAGACTGTCAACGCTCAATTTTACAAGGAAGTGCTTCAGAGACTGAATCACAGGATCGCCCGCGTCCGAAAGGAGATCCGCGCTTCATGGAAACTCCATCACGACAACGCGCCGGCTCACACCGCCTTTGTTATTACGGCCTACCTGACCCGGATCGGTGTGGCAACGGTGCCGCAGCCGCCCTACAGTCCCGACTTGGCCCCGGCGGACTTTTTTTTTATTTCCTCGGCTGAAAAGGGAGCTCAAAGGACAACAGCTCGAGTCGGTTGACAACGTACAAGCTACTTCGACGGCCTCCCTGAACAGCATCCCAGTCAAGGAGTTCCAGAAATCTTATGACGCATGGAAATCGCGTTGGCAAAAATGTATTGACGCAGAAGGGTCATACTTCGAACAATTTTAAGTTGTTTTACCTATGCGATCAATAAATTCTTTTTTAAAAAAATGCGACGCATTACTTTCCGGACAAACCCTGTATTTAGGATAGTACGCTTCGAATTCAGATCAGTGCGTAGCCACCAAACGCGAAACTCTCGCGGGACGATGCAATCGATTTTCCCTGTGGCCACTCTCTTGCTGGTACGAGAAATTTCCACCGAGCAAAACTTTCAGTTCCCCCGTCCAATCTAACCGAAAGTACATCGCTTCGGAACGACGAGAGGATACAGTTGGTGATACGCGTTTGCAGCGAGAAAGTAAGATTGCTAAAATTCTTGGTACACGATAATTTTGATCTCGTAGTTGAATCAAGTTATATATAGTTGATGAGAAGTATAATATCAGAGATTAGTTGGAAAAAATCACTAAATATTTGCACAAGAGGGAAAGAATTAATTTGAAAATCATTCTTCGTACGCATTGTGTTTTAAAATTATTTTACAATTTTTATAATAAAATATTGCACAAAAGTTCACCGATATTTTAAGGTAACGATGATACAGCAATATCAAATTATTAAATTAATAAACTTTATTTTGCTTGCAAAATGGGCAAATTATAATATATCTATTCACACTATTTACACATTCCTTTTTATATATTTAATTAATTATATGAAAATTCCAAAAATTTCTAAATATTAATTTGTCGCAATAACATCGCGTTTGGCTCTTAGTCGAGATGAAGATGGAGTTTTTTAATTATATGAAAGATATGACATCATTATTTCATTACAAGGTGCATAATAGTTTTCAATTGAGAATAGCACAATTAATGTTTTGTCATTAATTTTTAATAATTTATTTCACAACGCAATTGTACGTTTCTAAAATAATTAAATTCAGTTAATATTTTTTGGAATATATTTTCAAGTAATAATGTAACGAATTACGAAAGCAACCAAGTATCGTACTCTCCCTTCTCGAGCTTTCCTTAATTACGAGTTAAACAATCGCGCGACTTTAAGGTTCCCGCGCACGATTAGAGCTTCCATTCTGCATCTTAACAGTCTGCATAATAGAATTACATGACACTTCTTAGTCGTGACACTGTCTACGAAAGAAGATTTACTTCGGTAGCAACTATTTCGAAGGTAATTAGATGACAAAAGGAATCGTTAAATAGAGGCAGAAGAAAGCATTTTATTTTGGTCATCTCGCATGACTTGTAAAACTTCGCGTCTCTTTTCAACAACTTTCCGCTATTTAACGCTACAGCTGACAAAAATATCAGAACTTTTATCTCGAAAATTTCCTCGACAATTTCTCAGAGTGTTATATCATTTTATGGTGGAAATCGTCCATTTATTTGATAAAATATTTTACGTCGAAAAATTCTTCTTTTTCGAGCAATAAACTCAAGTAACCAGTAAAATATATTATAATAGAAAAAAATTAAAATAATGTATTTTAAATTATAAAAAATCAAGCCGCGCTTGTATTCACAATTAATTAAACAGAGTTTAAAAAAGAATTGTTAAGTAATGAAAGAAATCAATATATTTAGATCTATTTATAGAAAGTAACGAAGACTTTATCTAAGAGATGAAAAGATATTAAATTTGCACTGGAGATTTGTAACGCATTACATGCTGAAAGATCCAAATACTCTTTATCTTTATTCTATAACGTTGATTTTTTTAACGCTTACCCACGATCTTTATTACCGGAAAATACAACTTGCCACATCTATCTGCTTTCTCTACATACCGCAACTAACTTGTTCGTCGCAGTCGTGCATTACGACGCTTCGCTAATCGTCTTGAGTTCAGCTGCAATTAAGCAGCAGTTTAACGCGGTACTGAATTGCGAGCAGTTTCGCGGTTTCTTTTTATCGTAACGACGGCGATGCAGTTAGGTCAAATGTCAATGAGAGATTCCAAGTTTTAACGGTATGTTTTTCAAACGCAAATGTATTTTTTATTATAACAGCAGGAGTATATCTCAGTCAATAGAGAGCTTTATTTATTCTTGAATTTTTAGAATAATCAGTTAGAGAATACAATTATTACTCCGATAATATAGATATCAGGATAAATTTAATAGGAAATTTTTAGACTTATTAAAATGTTTATATTTTGCGACTTGACACCTATTTATTCAACTTTTTAAATGACTCGACATCAGTCAAGTACTACGTTCAACAACAATTAGAGGCATGGTCATCTCAATTTATTCGGAGACAATTGTAAGCAACAATTAACTAATTTTTAATTTTTTACACATACATAAGTTGATTTCTATTTTATATTATAAAATTTTTAAATTCAGTTTATAATATTTTAAAAAAACTTGGAGAGGATGGACACGATCATTGCCGGACTGATAGCCTTTCGCCGACTAACGATGAGCGGTTAGTTTGGAGTAATGTTTAAGTGCCACTCCGAGTTCTCAATAATAATTTTTAAAATAATATTGATCAGCCGGATAAATTATTTTAATTCGATTTTTGCTTTTAATTGGGACTGTTCGTGTTGAACTATTTTTGATAATTTAAATTTATTGTTAGCGTATTTCGCCTTTTAATT
Source organism: Nylanderia fulva (assembly GCF_048542155.1). Taxonomy (NCBI): domain Eukaryota; kingdom Metazoa; phylum Arthropoda; class Insecta; order Hymenoptera; family Formicidae; genus Nylanderia; species Nylanderia fulva. Next base: position 2,249,756 of record NW_028190161.1, on the reverse strand, counting down.
TTGACATAATTATTTAATTTATTTTGACATTGTATTGCGACTTTTCATTAGAATTTTTATTTATATTTATTTATTTATTATTATGTTTATTGCGCACTGAAGAAGACTAAGTAGAGTTCGAAACGTTCGTAATTGATTTTTTAAATTAAAGTTTTTCCAAGTTTTATAATAATTTTTTATTGCTCGTTACACATGGCCTCGTAATATTTAATAAGTTATCATTGTATCAGGATAAAATTATAGTCGCAGCTTTTATTTATTATGTATTTTTTTTGAATCCGAAAGCTCACTTGAACTCTTTTCGAGAAAGACCGCGGGTATTGATAATCAATCGGCGGAAACTTGGTGAAATTCCGAACCAGAGCGAGAGACAGTGTCATCCGATCAATCGAGAGCGATATTCCATTTCCGCGTGCGCGAATCGCGCGTGTATATCTGATGCGATGTTTGCAACCGTCGCGCTGCGGGTAGGTATGGGATTCCTCTTTTCAAGTTTGAGGATTGGATCTGATATTCGTGAATATTTTTTCGAAGTTCATAGCGATGGACAACGGGGCGTATAGGCGTATAGAGCACTGTGCGAGAGTAAAAAGCGGCACACGCAGGTACCGACATGTCGTTATTGTTGTACAAACTGTCTGCAGTTTGCAAGAGTTTGCGAATTCCAAAATGACTATCGGCACTACATCGATTACTCTCGTACCATCGCAGTGCATGCAAACAATGCCATCCGATCGTACATTCGATTTAGGAGAGGGATGAGAGAATGGAATGGTGGTGAAAGAGGCGAAGAGAGAGAGAGAGAGAGAGAGAGAGAGAGAGACAGTAGGAAGAGAGGAAGTTCTAGCTACTAGGAACAATATGGCTAATTGTACTGTATAACACCCGTATAAATACGTATTCATGAAAAAGGTTGTTGTTCTACGTCATGACAGAGCAAAGTGAATTGAAAAATTGAATTCGCGTCGATATAAATTGATACTGTCTATCATTTATATTGTTTCGTTATTATTATTTATTTTATGTTTTATATTCTTTCGGAATTTATTCCATTAAACCTTTCTTTTTTTTTCTTTGTTCTCCCCATGTAACCGTACATAATAAAAATATAATATGATATCATTCTCTAAAAATTGCTCAATTTTCAGGATGAAAATAATGCGCTTGTAGATATGATTTTGCTATATATATTAATAAATTAGATTACAGATATATATTAAATTTTATTCATACTTAATTAAAAGATATTGTAAAGCTTTTTCAATGACTATTTTTTAACATTTACGTCAAAATATCTTATATTTATCACGATAATATCTCAAATCAAAGTATTTAGCAATTTGTAATGTAGAATCGTCGATTGTGGTCGTAGAATTATCCATTGAAAACTATTCAAAATTAAATTGACGAGCGAACACTAAATTTAACAATTTCAGATTGACACAATCACGCAAAATTATAGAAATGTGAATAATGTATATATTCGTAAACATTCACCCAATTTTCAGCTTCCTAGAAAAGTTTGCTATTTCACGAGCATTTCCGCTTCCCTGAGACTTCTGAACATTTACCGAAATGAGAGCGAATTATCTGGATGAAACCGAGCTCTTGTATGGTCACAACAAAATTTTGCACGTGTTCATTGAAAGTTTCTTTAGATTACTACACCACACCACAACATTGCGGCATACTATAATAATACAAGCATCTTCTATTTATGTGGATATGCATTTTCTATCGAAATAAAATGCAAGATTTTTATTAATAAACTATTACTCTTTTGTTTTCACAAAACACGTTATTTGTATAGAAAGAGAGGGATGGAAAACATTACTATTTCGTATATAATTTATTTTTATAATTTTAGCAAATCAATGCAAATCGATTTTGAGACGTTACGCATTAAGGCATTAATTTAAGTGAGCTGTGATTATTATTTCTAAATTAATTCATTCTCCATACAAAATATCGATATTTTATATATACATATGTATATAGGTATATACATATAATACGAATTTTATATTGCGTTAAATTTTTTTAAATTTTACATGCTACATTTGCACAGATTAAACATATCCTGTAATTTGAGATTTGCATATTTCCGCATAAAACTGCAAAAAAATCTGCATTAACAAAAATGTATTATGAAGATTTATTACATGTTTAATTTAACGTGTGAATTGTGAATTGAAAAAGCTCGTATTCATTGATATAATAAAAACATAATTTTTCAATCTTTATACATTTGTGTCTGTGCCCTGTGCACATATATGTATATGTATTAAATATATTTTCAAAATACACTCTTTTGCAAAACGTATATTAAAGTAACAATAAAATCGAAAAGTTTAACTGTTTTCCACGCAAAAGCATATTCAATATTTTTTTTTATTAGACTTGTGTGCAATGTTTGATGAAGCGAGAAAATAAAAGGAGAGTATGACAATCTGGGGATGGAAATGCTTTTATTGAACAAATATATAATAAACACAATAGGTCTTTATTCTGCATTTGACATCAAATGCGGCTTTCTAACTCAATTCATGCTGACACACATTAAAAACATTCTCTTTATTAATTAATTAGTTTTTAATTTAACAAACTATTTTTAACCGATAAATAAAATTAATTATTTATTTAACAAGTATTGTAAAAAAAGAAATATGTAGGTCATTTTATTCCCTCTAAATTCTTACGAATCAGATTAACTATTCAACACTTTTCTTCACAAATTATCAAAAACTAAAACTTCTTTAACTATGATGAAGTAGAATCTAAATAGCACCTTGGCTTCCAACTTCTTGCTTGTTTTAAGACAAAGAATACAATTAAAATCATCATATAATAACATAAATTTAAATATATTTTATTTATATTAAAGTCAGTATATTTTACGCTGTTTTCAGAATTGAAAGAACAGCGCGATCTGCAACGATAAAACCCTGATAAAGGTTCTCGTCGTAGAAGCGCAATTATAATTGAGCGCGATTGCATCCATTTGGAAAGCGCAGATTCGGGAGACGGCACGGTTGATTATTACATAATCGTAGATGTGGGTGGTAACGCGTACTTGGGTAATACGTAAGTAGGTAGCGTGCATACGTTATCGTTCTCGTTGTCATCGTCGAGATGTTAATTTCGCTCAAGACTATTACGGAGATTGTCCCCGCGGACGCGGGTATTTCGTAGTCCCAAATGCGTTTCGTCGGAAATAATGCGCGTGTGTCGCCGTCGACGAAATGAAACAACAAGAATAGTTACGTCAGGAACATAGTCACGCGCGACAGAATGCATCGGGCGTGCGCTTGCACCGCATTTGAATGTTATTTAATAATCCGCTGACAGCGACATAAATTTCTAGTGTTTCTATCGAACAATACGCGTAGTTTAAATGCACCTTTCTATTCCTTAAAATGGAAAGAATTCTTACTTAATCCGTGAATAAATTACTCAACGATCATTCGTAATTCGTTTTTTTTTTCTAATTAATCAAGTAGAACAATTCTTTCAAATATTTTTATAAAAGTTTAGGTATAATATTGTTATAAACAAACAATATTTTACACATTACAGCCAATTGTTAAGTAAATCAGAAATCATAATTAGTAATTTTCAACTTGTATGAATAATAATTAACTTCACGATTAAAGATTCGCAAATGTATGAAGGCTGGAGATATTTGCCAAATATTTCGCGCATTTATTCATCCGAAGTAGAAATTGGAGTGCTAGAGATTTTGAATTACCGTTGGGACGTATTTATAAACAATAATTATTTTAACAATTCATACATTTCTCGTGTTTGAATATAATTTCGCATCACGAGTAAATATCGATTGAGTTACTATTAATTAATTTCTGATGTTTTGAACGTACGGTACTTATATTATGTAATTTTATTCTTCTCATATTTTTTAATATATTTTATAATTTAAAAAATTAGTCGACACTCTCGATGCTTGTTTTAAATTATATAATTGTTTAAATTTTAATTTATTATCATTAATAATGATAATATATTTATATTAATATTTTAAAACATATCGAATCTCTTTTCAAGGAAAAAAATTAAATTAATTTCTCACGCAAAAAATATATAGAAAAAAATTTCTAAATTATATATTATATTACAAAATTAATAATAATTCGTCTAACGGATACACCTAATTTTGGCGAAAGAACTCAGAATATGGGAAGGAAATAGTTTTTTAAAGGTTTATTAATTCTGAAGGGAAAGCCAAGTACACCCAACACAGCATTGTCACAAATTCCAAATATTTTATATGTGACGCACATTAGTCGTCTTTTATGCATATCTTGTAATATATATTTGTAATGTATATAATTATATAATATGAAATATATAATTAATTACATGTGTAACATATCAATAATTATAACATATTGTATATGTATATTTTTTATATTGTATTTTATATGTTTTTATATATATAATTATATATTATACTTTGTTATATTTTATTACTGCTCAAAAAAACCTGTGCCGAAATAATTATAATAAAGATTTTATTTCTCCGATGGTATGTCCACCTTAACGAAGACATTTGGTCGGTTAAAGTACTCTAATGAACCTAAGAGCTATGCTGGCGATAATGTAATTACGTAAGGTCACCGTACGCTGGACAGGTCGAAGAAAAAGATTCAGACTAAAAGAGATACTTCAGTCCTTTGAATGTAATGACTGGAATGATCTGTTCTTCATTATCGATAAAAAAATTGTATTACGAATAAAAATATACTTTTTTAAAACTACAAGCATTTATCAATTATTTATAACTAATTTATATTTACACTAATATAATTAAAGTTTTCTCTTCCATTTATTTCTTTTACAGAAATTTATCCAAAAAACTGTTTGTTAATAATAGAATCAAACTCCAATGTAAAGTAAAAAATAACTAATATATATTTTAAGATTTCTTTGAAAAATAAATTTTTTAAAAATAAAATAAATGATTTTTTTCCTTTAATATAATTGTTATTATATACATTTTCCAGTCTTCCATTTTTGTAATACTGATTTATTAAAAAATTTTTTTTTCCTCTCATTCAAAATTGCATATAAACAAGCGATATTTCAATAAAACTACGATAATGAGGCAAAAGCATACGACAAAAATGACTAAAAAGAAAATGAGTGTACAGATTTTATCGTATTATATAAATAAATGAGAAAACAACCGAATAAATTAAAATTTTTCAAAATGATGATAGTCAGCTATATCCCAAATCGGAATAAAAATTTAAAGTAAAAAAATACCATATCACATCACATTGCGTGAAACTTTATCGAAACTTTATCATCAATCTTCTAAGATTTATTTGTAGTTTTAAGAAAAAAATTCAATCTTTCCCTTCGTCAACTGATATAAAGTTTACATATCATCAATATAAATTTTTACATAGATTATATATGTATATTATTGTTATTTCTCACTAGGATTGCTTTTTTATTTAATTATTAATAATTTATCTAAATACACGTTGTATTAATTAAAGGAGCATACCAAAAATATATGTTTAAATTAAATTGTTTAATAGAAATCTCTATCGAAATTCTTTTTAAATGCTTCGTGTGTCGTTACCAATCTCTCCCCGTTCAAGCATTCAATAAGCGCTTCGCGATCGTATATATAAGCCCCAAAATATCGATACAAGGTTAGTATAAGAGTGTTAGTAATCGACAACGCTTTATTTTTCTGTGTGTCTGGTCATACATATTTGTCGTTGAAAATTTCGTGATTCGAAGTTCCAATCGCAAGAAAATTCGCAAACATGTTTCGCATTTTTATGCTGATCATCGCGATCTTTGTGATGATCGACGCACAATTACACAAGTAAGTACACCTTGCATTGCGTTATATGATATGATAAATATTGAGATTGTAGAGATGATTTTTTTTCGTAATTGCATCTGATTTTTTGGATTTGAAGCAAAGCTTGTGTGAACGTAATTAACGTTTCATAATAACGATTCGACGAAATTATTTTACAAAATTGTATTTTTATTTATTAGTAAAAAGATGGCGACATAGAATATGTTATAGGAAAAGTGATTCTATGTGAATTCGCAAAATTTGTTTGTCTACCTTATAGTTTTGGTCTACATTTAATTGTCGTTAACGTGCGTATTATGATTCGAGAAAGAAACACTTACATAAATATATGTAATTTTTTTACGTGTAAGCATATAAATTCTCAGTACCAATGCGTTGTTTTGTACTGTTTGTTTACTCAGCTCTTTGTATATATTCTGCTTTTAGAATATTATTCTATTTGATAACATCTTGTGCCAGATTACATGTAATACGTTTTTGTTCTAAAAATCAAAGTCTTTTAAGTTATAATGACTTTATTTTCTACATATAATTTTCGATAACCATAAAGTGAATATTATTACAAATATATATGAAACGCATAAATCATATAATCTAGAAAAATCGCGAAGTTAATAAATGTTTCTGATATAACTAATGCATAAAATACTTATATTGTGTAAAATATGTAAAATAAAACAGAATGTTCTTTATGTTATTTCAAGGATTTTATTATACAAGATGGATTCTATTCGACACGTTTTGAAGAAATTTGACATTGCCGTTAATATTCCAATAATTTCTACGATCGAAATGCCTTTATGTAAATATGTAGATGCTCAGTATTATGGTATTATTAATATCGGAACTCCGCCGCAGACATTTAAAGTAGTGCTTGATACTGATTCTTTAAATCTTTGGGTACCATCCGTATACTGCAACTATTCAACCACAGCTTGCTGTAAGTAATTTATTAATATATACAGAGTGTTTGATATAAGGTGTCACACCGAAAATATACAAGTAGATCTTGTTATTTGGAGACAATTTTTCCTCAGCAATTATTTAAAAAATTTTTTTATTTTTTAAATTTCCCTATTGCGATAATTTTTGATATTACTTTCTATTTTTTACAGTAATACATAAGAAATATGATGGTAGAAGATCCAGTACATTTGTACAAAATCCAGATACGCATGTTACGATTGTGATTCCATATAACTGTGGCTGGGTGACTGGATTTATATCTACTGATGTAGTGAATGTAAGTAATCATTAAACAAATAGGCCAATTTAATCAACTACAATCGTAATTTATAAACATTTTTCAAGTATTTTTATACACTGCCATTCTCGTGATATTTTATCATTAATATTCCAATTTATTTCTAGATTGCCAATCTCAGTGTTCACAATCAAACATTTGCGGAAGCACACCAAGAGCAAAGCGATATGTTCATTTTTGGACAATATGATGGTATTTTGGGCATAGGTTTTAGAATAAATGAAGTAGGATCTGTATTCTACAATGCAATAAAACAAGGCCTAGTGTCATCAGCCGTTCTCAGTATTTATTTGAATAAGTATGAATTTTCTTTTCATACATTGCGTATGTCTAAAAATGTTTTTAACAAAAAAAAAAAAAAATATATATATATATATATTACAATATGAAAAATATACAACCTGCACAGAAATTTGTCGACAGAGGTCGGTGGTGAAATAATATTGGGTGGTACCGATCCCGCTTATTACGAAGGCGAGTTGACGTATGTTCCTTTTATTAAGAAAAGATACTGGAAATTTATTATAAATGAGTACGTTATTTTTTCTAAATTATTCTCATAATCATAGTTGCAACAAATTGTTAATATTATTATTGTGCTGTAGGATCACAATACATCAACAGGACATTCATATCTCGCGCACTTTTACCATGCGCGCGTTATATCAAGGTATCGCTGATACAAGTACCTCATTAATATATGGACCAATTACGAACATCTCATTTATTAATGATCTTATTGGAGCTAGTATCATTAATGGAGAGTATAGAGTAAGTAAACAATTATACTTTTCACATAGCAATGACATAGCTTTCTGTAGAAAAATTATAAAAAGTTACTAAAATATAAATTGATATTTGTGTTGTGAGTTGCTATTTCTTAATTTGATATTCTCTTTTGTTTAAAGGTAAACTGCAGCAAGAGAGACTCTGCTGAGATGCCAGTAATCAGTTTTGTTATAGGTGGTAAAATGTTTGATCTTATCAGTCAGGATTACATCTTACAGGTGAATATTATATATAGTAGATCCTATAATAGATTTAAACCCAGAAATTATTGTCGAATCGACGTTAATTTGACAATTATTTCTGGCTAGGAAATTATTTAAATTTAGAAAACTTACATTTTTTGTGTGTGCTTCAATCTATACAGATGCTAACAGTTCATGGCACGGTGTGTATAAGCGGCTTCGCACCGTATAAAACTGTTGATAATTGGATTTTAGGCGATATATTTATTGGCCGTTATTATACCGTGTTTGATTTTGAGGAACACCGAATGGGATTTGCCCCAGCGAAAAAAGTGTCGATTGCTATTTCTTAAAATTATATAATAAGACATCGCATTTAAATGATAACTTTGCGATTTATTCGTTTTGGAGGATATATATATGGAAAATATTTTCCATTAATAATTAGATATATTTTCTTTAAATACACACACACACACGATCTGTGTGTATATATATATAAAATTTATTTTTCCATCTACCTTATATATATATATATATTGTATATATGTGTATATATATATATAAGGTAGATGGAAAAATAAATTTTTAAAAATTGATTTATATTTAGAAATATAACAAAACAGATCGTATTATATCGTATTATATATATATATATATATATATATATATATATATATATATTTGTGTGTGTGTGTGTGTGCACGTGCAGTCAGAATCGAGCAATCTAAAAGTAAACAACGATGTAGAGATTCACGTATCTCACGAATACAATTTTCTTTTTATCTAGAAGTAACTTTTGATAACACAAGCGCAAACAACAAGTAAATAGAAATAAAAATAATTGTTTGTCTCGTGACCAACTGTAATTTTAAACCGACATATAAATTTTATTATATAATATATAAGTATATGCAATTTCTTTAAAGTGATTTTCTTTTGACACATTATTCTTTAGTGGATATCTAAGTGCAAAGAAGCACTGCGTGAAAAATTGTACAATTGTGTCTATATGTAACATGTTTATAATGTAGAAAACATGCGTTAAAAAGAGCAAGAAATTATATATATTGACGTAAACTTCACTCCTTCTAAATTTAATTATTTTTACGTCACGCCATTAAAAATATAAAACGACTTTCTTGTTACTAGTGCGAAGTCGAAAACACAAAATTCACGGTACTAATAGCAAATCTATTGATTTGTTATGCTCATTCGCGTAACATTTTTACGACCAACTTCGACGTGCTTCATGCCAGTTTCACTAATCGGCCAAATTGGCTCTCGGTAAAAGCCAGCGCTGTTACCGCTTCGATGTATAGCGAGAGAAACGTATTTCAGACTAACGTTTATCCGGTACAAAAGGCGCTCGTTACCTGCCAATTTAAAGTTTTAAATGGTGCTGATCGATACGTCCGCGCGCAGGCCATCACCGATCGGCAAATCGGGATCTTAAGCAAACGCGCGGGATGAGTATCAGCCCTTCAAATAACGAGACTAACTCGTTCGTTGCCAATTTCGGTTTCGGAAAATTACGGGAGCGCCGATTGAAACAATGACTGGCTTAACATCCCGTGTCCGTTGTACTCTTTGCCTCGATGGCGGGATCGGTCCTTTTATTTCCCCAGAGCGTAACGTTTCACGTTATCGATTGGCGTGCCGAAACCGCGCACCGTTCTTGTCCCGAGGCAAAACGCAAAGGAAATCTACACAGGTAGATTGCCGATCAGAGACAACGGACCTTTCTGGCTACGCGAATAGTTGCCACTTCGTTTACAATTCGTTACGCTTCATTTGTCACGCGAAACCAAGACTTTTGTAGAGAGAACTTGTAAATCCAGGAAACTGCAATTTATATTAAAAGAAAGTCACTCTGTTTTTTTTTTTTTTATATATATATATTTTAACGTAGTTTGTTTATTTAATACTCATTGGAAGTCTATCTCATCTTTTTTATTTGAGAAATCTAAAAAAGAGCTAAACTCGCTTCAAATGTATTTTGAATGAATATAAGAACGTTTAAATTAAAAAAGTTTCAAGCTTATGAAATTATGTAATATATTTAAGAGCCGTTTTCAGATTTTATTTATTTTGACTAATTTTACTTTTTACTTGCCATATTGCAGAAATTAAACATTTCGTTTATAACGTTACATCGATATCAATGTACTCAATACTTTTCGCACGACATTCGAGTTATTACACGTTTCCAATTCGATTCAACTTTCTATAATTAAAGACTAACTTCTTGGAGAGGGAGAGAGAGAGAAAGCTATAACTTATCCAATTTCATAAGCGAGTTTCGCACTGTCGACCCAGTAACCGAGCTGGTCGGTCAGTCGGTCGATAAGATGCACAAAAGCATGTAGAATGACGACTGTGATAATTATGTAACGTTAATTAATGATTTCACGTGAAGCTTCGATATCGTCGCTTGGTATGCTTCGGCCGCATAATTACATATGATAATTACGAATCGTCGATCAATAATGCCGATTATCGTTATTATTATATATTATTTCGGAATATCATCAACCATCACATTTCCCTTCCGCATATATACCTGACACGTTAATTAATTTAACAAATCGCATACACGCCGAACGCATATGGTTCCCACCCCGTAAATTAATCGACACGATACTTTATTGGCACATTCGTTTTGTCGTTTCCACTCAATTTTTCGACGCCCGCCCATTTTCAACGTACCATCATTCTTCTATACCGGTGCGAATCATATGAAGCATTAATTGTTATTCGCTTTATTTATGGGCACGCTCGTATAAAATGTTAGTTGTTAACCGTATACCGGTCTCGTGTTCTAAAATATTTATCACGTAAAACGTAAATTTGCGCACGTTACAACGGGATAGGCGCGTGAATTGGAATAAATGAGTAGAATATCAACGTCGAAAAACTACTCACCAAAAATATAACGTTGCAAATTGATAAAAGAATCCGCGATTTTTCCAAAAAAACAATGCCATTTTTAATTTTCCAATTTTATTTTTCCAAAACACAAAGAGGATCAAATACGTACGTAGAAATCAATTTGGAGTTATTAAATTTATTATTGAATCATATATCTCTCTAAACCGGCAATTAGTTTTCCCATTAGACAAATTGTCCAGCAATCATTTATTAGTTAAACTTAATTTAATTGTTTCATAAAATTATCCTTTGTCTGCGAATAATGACAAGCAATAAGTCTGATTAGTAGTACATTAATGTCCGCGTGAATCACATGCCATCTGCCAGAATATAGACCTGCGGGGATAATAAAATCGATACCTCTCGTGTGGTATCCAGAACCGAATAAAGCCCATTTTCATTTAATATATGGAACCACCTAAACGAGATGTGTTTCAACAAATTGTCACTTGCTTGTTACAAATAACATGTTTTTGAATTACAGAAGATACATCATTTACACATAGTTATTCAATCAATAATTACATACGTCTGACTGATTATTATTAATAAAGATATAAAACGCGGTTCGAAAATTATTTTGTCCACGCAACGTTCTGAAATTGGTTTTAAACCAATGTGGGGATATAATTCTCTTTAAGGATATAAAATATTTAAATACAGGTATGTTTGATATTTAAGCTTTTTTGAATTAATTAAATGCAAATTAGTTAAATTTTTTAATTGTGCATTGAAAAAAAACCGACACGTCCAAGTTGCATAATTTAGAAAAAAATTACTTTGACATGTTTATATCAATTTTTCCTAGTATTTTAATTTTAAAGATATATATAAGCCATAAAATTACTTAAAAATTTCAATTTTATATGTCCATGCAAAAATTTAATATCTCTAGCATTTTTATTTTATGGATAATTTTTATTCGATTTTTTGGTTATATTTCTCCTTTATTTTCTAAAACGAGTAATATTAGAATATCGGGGCTTCTTTTATATATCGCACAAAATTGTGCAGCCTTGAAAGGCGCATTGTGTAATTTTATAAATCGCCGTATCGTTTAACGTGTCTCGTAAAAAAAAATTAGAGCCCATTTCCTACAGAATGATTTTCGTGGAATCGCTGACGTATAACACAATCAAAATCCAATAATATGTAGCTCAATTTGTCACCCGTCGATACTTTTGTTTTGCATCCTCAGTTGATTGGCCGTATTGCATTCAACGTAGCTTTTCTAATTCTTCGTGCAAAAATCTGTCAGCCGGAACAATCAATGAAATAAATCTACTGTACGTAAATCGTTACGATGATTACTCTTATTCGCAAAATACACGAGAATATTCAAGATTGATATATATATATTTCTAATGTCTACACTAGCCTACATATATTCGTTCAAAATTCTATATATCGAGCGTTTTTATATTGAACATATTTGTTGAATGACAATTGTAAAATTGTAAGATCGAGATTGAATTTAAAAGATAATAGTATGTAAAGTAAGTTTATTTTACATACTATTATCTTTTAAATTCAATCTTGATCTTACAATTGTACAAATGCCATTCAACAAATGTGTTCAACATGAAAACGCTCGATATATAGAATTTTGAACGAATATATGTAGTTCATCATGAAGTAATTCATAATGAATTAATAACGATTCCTAAATTCAACTACTTGACGAAATAAAATTCTATAATCTTTATAAAAATTTGTAAGTTTTAATTTTGGTAATAAAAAATTAATCTATAATCGAAGCAAATATTTTTATTCGCATATTTATTGTTAAATAAAAAATGCACAAAAATCACCCAAGAATTTCTCATTTTTCAACGTTTTAATCGCTGAATAATAAAGAATCTGTTTTGAGGAAATAAATCATGGAACTTCTGGAGATATCATAAAATATCAGATTTATAGATGCAAAATGATTTTATTCTTGTAATTCTTTATTTTGCCAAATCGAAGCGAGGTTCTTGAGCAATCAATGAACCGATTTAATGACTACTCCGCAGTGCAGTTTTATCGAACCATCTTATGGCTACCTTATAGCTTTGTTTACAATCTTTCCCGTCGACGCTATCAGTTGGAACTGATATAAACGGTAACTACTATTTGAAATCTGTCTGAAAGTTTTGTTTCGGTGTTTCCGATTCTCGTTAAGGCCTGTTGATAAAAATCGCAGCAGACTCGTTAGCTCGCTCCAGCCGAACGGGGCGCGTTTTTAAAGCCCGCCTTCGTTTCTTTCAGAACTTTGTAATATCATTAGGTTTTGCGAAATGCAGTTAAGAGGATCTTTAAGGCGCTTTCCTTGTAAAGGAACGCACGCGGTGGGATTTTTAAGTTTGCCCTCACTTAACAGAAGAAGATTCTCGCGCAGCGCTGTGAGCGCAGTCTAAAGTAAAAATAACTCGGCCGAGACGAGCACCTAGAGAATATAAGCTGACGTCGACCAGCGTGCATATAGCGGCTCATAACTTCAACAAAACATTCCAAAGTTGTTCGTTAACGTCCATCGCGTTGTTGATCTTTAATCTCGACGTTGTAGATCAGTACGGGAAAATATTTGATTTCGACGTGACAGCGCGAGCCAACGTGTAACATATATCTCGTTTAGAAGCCAATTACTGACTTAATGTCTGACGTCCCATCAAAACGGGACGATGCTGCGAATACACATATATGTATATATGCTTGATGCATATATATGGGATCGTTGCGTATTTGCAGTCGCAACTCGCCTCGGATTGTCATAAGGAGATTCTTCTCTCAAAGAAATGCATATTCAGTATATTCGTAATTTTATTTTAAATTTATAACATATATATATATATATATATATATATATATATGTGTGGCAAGTATTGCATTAATAAACGTCTCTAGAAAGATTTTTTTAGTCAATATATTTTTTAAAATTGATAATGTGAATTTTATTTCTCATTATATATATTTGATAAATGTGTATTTATTAAGCATTCATGGGGCGCTGTGCGCTTTTGCGGTGTAAAATATAAATTTTTTAATTTAAATTTATAAAAAATGTTATTAGGAAATTTTAGCTTATAAAATTACAAATATAATCTCGATATAGAAAACTATGATGTTTAATTAATAATTTCATCTCTAAAAAAAGATTCGACTCAAAAAATCTATAGACGCACAGAATATCCTGCATGCATATATGATTATTCTATGGTTTTATCAACTCGTTAAGATTGCATATAAAATTATACATTTTATAATATGTATATGTGTGAAAAAATCTATAAGTTCCTTAATTCCCCAATTGTACTAATATAATTTGGTCAAATTGGCCACGAAAGAACTTGGATTAAAAGTATATATTAATAAGCTTTTCATGTGATAATCGATTTTTAAAATATTAAAATTGAGATTGCAATCAAACATTATGTGTACATTTTTTTCAAAATTGATAATTTTATATAATTTTTTTTTATTAACATTTAAAGATAAATAAAAGGAAAAAAAGTTAAAAATTATAATGTTGTCCCTTGACAAAATATTAAGATACAGATATTTATAACTCTTTGTAATATACAGATATATGTACGAAAAGTCATCGGAATGATCGATTCGATGAAATTTGAACACTAAAAGAAGCGATAATATGAATTCTTGTTCGCCTCGGTACCACTTATCGTAAGATTAATAACTACATTAGAGTTGCGAAACTTCTACATCGATTCTCTCGCTACTAACTACATAAAGGAGACATTCTCGCCGGAGCACGAATTGACAATCGGAGAACGTGTCAAGCGTTTAAACGGCAACGCTCTCGCCGTCGTCGCCAACGGGTGCTCTCCGCCGCGCCGGTTACTCACGAGATTGCATCGAAGCTGAACGGACGGCAAGTCGCGTTGGTCATTGTTCGCGGGTGCACCATCGTCGCCGCCGTCTCGTCGTAGACGTAGACGATGATCAAAGCGCATTACTCGCGCGTCGCCCGTAGCCAATGGAATCCGTCCGGCGTCGACGTTCGCCGACAATTCCGACCAGAATTCAACCGGAAAGCGGATTTCACGGTGACCCGCACGCCTATATCTCGTGAGATCGAGCAAATGATCGATTCCGGAAGAAACGCGACCGTCTTCGACCGATTTATTGCTCGCGCATCGATCTTGAAATCGATCGTCCGAAATTCACGAGATACTCTGTATACAGCTTCGTGTGTAAATGTTTCTTCGAATATCTATTCCAAGAAATTCCAAGAAATTCCAATGTTCACACATTACGCGAGAATTTGAAGCACGATGCAAGCAATGCTTATCGAATATTTATAAAGTCAATTGCAGCGAACATTCAGCATGTGCATTTAATAACTCTTATATTGAACGTCTCGGAAGCGACAGAAATCATGTATATGGTAAGTTAAAGCAATTGAAAGCTATATTATTATTTATATATAGTATTTATATTTATTAATTAATTATTAGTATTGTTATCACAAATAAATTAACGCAAAACAGCATTCAATTATTTCATGATAGACATACATATATGTGACATTGCAAGTATTAGAAGTTTATTATAGCATTGATGTACCCGTGATTCATAAATTAAAACTAATTATTTTTCTAAACGAAATTTCTATAATATTATAAAAAATACGTATGCACGTATAACTTTTAAAATTAAAATTATTAAAAATCGTTATCTCTCGTTATCGAAATTAAATCGAACGAAAGTTCTATCTGCATCCTGTTAGTGTTTTTGATTTCCACTCTCCCAAAACATAATTCCTGGTATAACGACGATTTAAATTAAGATGTGATTATCGAACGTTTAGATACCTATCAACTAGTAGGTACACCGATAATGGTGGAACACGAATCCCAAGAGAGAAGCAAGATTAAGCTTTAAGTGTGATAGTGTATGTGCTTGTATCTTTACCAGATGTTACACGAGAGAGAGAGGGAGAGAGAGAGAGAGAGAGAGAGAGAGAGAGAGAGAATGGAATAAACAAATTATTATATAACATAATATGGCAATATAATTAATACTTCTCATTATTATTTATATATTGTATATAACAATTTATATTGCTTAATTTGCCACTTTTATACGTTGATGTAATGAAAGTAATACAAAATCTACAAATTAAAAAAAAATTTTAACTTGTTATTGAAACATTTTAATATAAATGAAACAGACGTTTGTATCTTAAAATGATTACATTATTTTAATTAAACCAGATTAAACAAGGCAAGAAAATATATTATTGTTGATAAAATATACATATATTGTACAACAAAATATGTATATATGTATTATACAAAATGAAAAACAAATATTTTATTTCCTAAAATAATCTTTGAAAGGTTCTGCTCTTAACGTATAAACTTGTTATTTGTGAATTTAATGTGCATTAATGTTTAAATATAAATAATAATGTCCTGCACACAGAATTTGATATTGCAAGCAATCGCTATAGAAATTCTTTAAATTTATTAGCATACGGTACATGTTTTTACAATTGTATCATATGTAGAATATCAATTATGTATGATATAATTTTATTAATTAATAATGTCCTAATAGGAATGTTTCATTCTCCATTAAATTGCTTCGAAAATTTGCTCGTACATTTTAATCATGTATTATGCAAAACTGCGAGGAAACGTAGTTTTATCCGTTGAATTTTCGCTCGTTAATATACATCGCGCAAAATGCGACCAGTGATAGCATTCGTTTTATGTGCAATTCATTTCATTGTAATAGAGTATCGATCCGCATCGATGTGAGTAAAACTGTTGCCAAATTTTTCCGATATTCGAATATATACGTTCTTTTCAAACACAAATAGCTTGCACGATCAATGAGAAATTATTTGCGTAGCCAATACAAAAATTACAAAAGTTAAATAATAATTAAAATAAAAAGGGGCATTTTTCGGATTTTTAAGCAAAAATATTTAAAAATTATATTATTGCAAGAGAGAGAGAGAGAGAGAGAGAGAGAGAGAGAGGATAAAAGCAATTTCTTGCATGTTTATTTATAGATATACAATATTCGAATGCATTGATTCACTGTATACGAATTGTTATTTTATTTTATTATTGAGAGATCAAGATAATGCAAATGCGATAGTCTGCGTTTACAACGTGTACGATATTTTTATAACAGCTGAAATATTACATTCTTGCGTGCGAACAAAGCTGATTGAAACGCGTTTTCTAGGCTCTTGTATACAAACGGGAAATTTTTTTTCGATCGCAAAAGCTACGTCCACCGTTGTACATGCTTGTTGTAATTTATAAGTTGCTTTAGTCGATTTACCGTTCCGGCTAATTGGCAACGTAATTACCTCAAAGCATTGCAGCAATGAGACCGCGTCGTGTACAGATGCACACGAACATTCGACATCACGTTGCAAGTTGCAGCTTTGTACTCTAATTAACGGATACAACAACTCACACTGAATAAATTCACCTCTGTGTTTTCCAGGTCATTATTTACATATCATGAATCCACGGTGCTCTTTTAATCTTTCTTTTCAGGTATATGTTAATTCCATTGGCACTGATAACGTAAGCATCGTCACGTTGCACTACAATTGATAAGAATATACTTAAGTAGTATATTCTTGTTTTGAAGCGACATAAACCCCATCAAAAAAGAATGTGGTTTATGTGTAGTTTTATATTCGTATAATAAAATATAGGTTTAAAACTTTTTATCAGCTTTTACATATAAAATTATTTAATAGCAGAATTAGCAAGCGCGAATTATTATACTAATTTTTATTTTCTAAAATGTTATCTATCATAATAATAAAATAATAATAAAAAATTACATGCAACAATCTTTATAATTTGTATATAATATAAAATATGATATATATAACATATAAAAAAATTAACGCTGTAGAGCACAGTCTATGGCTTTTTAAAGCTAGATTTAAAAAACCGATAGAACAAAAAATTATAATCACACCGCCTTCTTTTTACTCTTAACAACATACATATGTACGAGATATATAAATATATATATGTGTAAAATGCAGCGGGAGAATTCCTCGTAATGTGAATTTTCTCGACGAAGAGAGCGAGAAATTTACTCTCAGCCGCCCATTTTAGGATTAAAGCTGACTCAACAGCAACCAATTTTGCACGCGATAACGCGCGTACGCGTCCGCGTATACCAAATTTCGCGACAAAAATTTTTCCAGCAACGGGGCTCTTCAAGCTGCCGCTCGCCGCCCGTCAACTCTGTATTCATCTGGTACATATAACGTAAATTCCGCATAGTAGTCTATCTACGTGCGCGATGAAACTGGCGCGCATTATCGGCAAATTATGCAACCGCGCTCGCATGCATTCACGTCGCTCTTTTAGCAGAGAGAAATACAATACGCGAGTGCGTTTGTGCGGGTCACTCGTGGTCCTCGCTTTTAAAAATGCCCAAATATTTGGGCAGCTATACGAATGGGAGAGAGCTTTCCGAGCGGATATACGCGTCCGCACGCAAGCACGTGCGAAATTGCTGATCGAAAGCGGCCAGCAGCAATTCCGGAAGTCTTCGCGCGAAATATTGCACGAAGAAGCTATATCCGGCGCTCCTACTGCGGAATGAAACTTTGTTCGCCTCTAGCAAACTCCGAGCAAATATAAGGTGTTCCGAAAACAACATGGTAAATACTGTAAGATATGAACGAAAAATGTGGTAAATTAAAGGATAAAATTTAGTGCGAATTGTTAACTTCAAAAATATAAATAGATAACTCTCTCTCTCGATTCTCTTCTCTCGAATTTTGAGACAATATTTTATTGTGATAAAAATTTTAATTTTATTTCCTATTATTTAATGTTAAAAAATTATACGCACACAAAAGAAAAAAATACACTTGATTTTTAAATAATAACCACTCGATTTTTCTGTAACAAAGTATCAATTCTACAAGTGTTTTCAATAATGATTGTAAAAAAATAATTATCACATACCAATGTAATTTTGTTGGAGCACTCAGTATACAACTGTACATTCACATACACACACACGTACATAATAGTGTACGAAAGGCCAGTGCGCGAACCCGCTCGAAATCCGTGGAAAAGGCGGAAAGAGAATGGGCGGCGGTAATGAATGAATGGCTAAAAAGGTTAATTTACGGCCCGGGATTGAATGCATTAGCGTTACCGTAGAGTACTTATACGGCGAGTTAACGGAGAAACTAAATGAAAATTGGAGCGGCATGCTTTATGCACCATCTACCGAAGTTACATTTCCGTAAATGCAGCATAGCTAGTAAGAATGCTGGCAAGTTTAAGACTGAACGAATGAAAATTCTGCGCGATCCCTAAATTCCGTAAAGAAAACATCGAAGCAAGAAATAAGTACAAGATGCAAAGAGGCTGTAAAGTCAGATAAAATGGCTGGTTGTCATAGCGAGTTACAAAAAAATATAGCTTTAGACATTTTCTGCAATTTATTCTATTTTAATCATATAAAATTATATTAAATATTTTTTATAAATATATATGTAAATATGACAAATTAAATAAAACTTTATAAATATAAATATTAAATTAAAATTCTAATAGAAAAACAAACTCTATTTAAAGTAAGATTTCAAATGTTTCTTTGCGTCGCTTAAATTTAATTCATTGAAAGCCAATAAAATGTAATCGATTTCTATTAAAAAGTTATTGATTAACTTATATTGAATTATTGATTAGATTAAATAGACGCTTAGACACTGCTTGTCCAATTGAAATACTCCAAGTGGAGCTTTTCGTGAATGAACTGCTTAGTCGAAAAGTGAAGAAAATGAAGAAAGTTTAAATTTATTGCATTTCATGATTCAGCTTACGCTTTATGAAAATTTATACGAGGCCGCTATTTTAAAATCTTCAAAAGTTGGCTTATCTCAGTCTCTCTAGATAAATGGCTTATACGAGTATACTGTATAAAAAGATGCATCTGTAAAGTCTCTTCCCAGAAAATACATCAGCCGACACTTGCGACGCCGCGCGGCCGCCAATGCAGAAAATATCCATAGATCTTAATAAGGATCACATTTATTTTCATCATCGACCGCGCGTATTATGGTTGATCACGACGCCGAGCTTAAGAGAAGCGCGTCGCAAAAATAATATAGACGGAAGTGTTAGTATACGCGAGGAAGCCGAGGATGTTTTAACTCGAAACGTATTACATTTACGTGTTCTCACTACTTGACGCGTTTTATATGCATAATACAAGGACGAGTTCTGCATGATAAGATCTGGGATGCGAGCTTCTTTCGCGTCCCATTTTCATTGGCTACAGCCATACAGATTGTCTATTCTCAGTAATCTTATCGAAACCTTTCCAGATTGCTAGAACGCACCTGCGTTCATATAGAGTATGCATCTTATAACGAATAGCTACGTTATATAAATGTTTCATCTTTCTTTTGAAAAATTGCACTTATTAATATTGAGAGTATTCCATTATTATCTTTATAGGGCTGGAAAAAGAATTTTCAAAAAAATAACTCGTTTTCCATTTTCTATTAGTCTATGCCTATGTGCTTTTTAACAAATAATTTTTATTAATAGTTTAACTTTATATTTTTATTTTATATTTTCAATTCTACAAAAATTTATTTTTGTTTTATATTGTATTTTAGATTTATATCAATTTTTATATTTCTGTATATTTTTATAGTTATTATATTTTTATTCGTTTTTATACACACAGTTATAATTTATTTTAAAAAATGATTGTTTTTTTCTTTCGTATATATCATCATCAATATCAACAACATATTCGCAATAGTTGTTACGGATATGTAAATACAAGTGTATCTCTATGCTCCATTTTTACTAACAATAAGATAATATTTCAAGACAATTTGTAACAATATTCTATTTTGAGAAATTTGCCATTGTTTCTCCAATATATAAATTTCTACAATAATCAAAACTTTAGAGAGAAGTGCGTACTGTAGCGTATCGGAACTCGCGATTAAATGTTCCTTACGATTCGACATTCGCATTGATCGTAATGGCATCTTGTAATAGAAATAACTGTTCGTAGTTTCAGATCGCGTTTTTATTAATGCTGACTCAATGCTGATATATCTCGCGTTTGTAATGCCATGGACACATAAAATCACTTTTGTTTCGTGAATTATTAGTTATTTTGAAAATTCAGGACATTCTGGCTCGAACGATAGATTGAATAAATGTCCACTCGTAACGATAAGATAACAATAACGATCGAATCCGTATAAGCAATACTGTTATAGCGCCATTTATATATCAAACTTTCCTATATCTCTGAGAGATAATATTCCACCAGTATACAACCGATCACATTTTAATTTTATACCACTACTGAAATCCTTAACAATCAATAATCTTTAAAAAGAAACAAAAATTGATAGGGCTAAGAAAAATAATTTCCTATTTACACTTATATATATGTACAAATAAAGTGATAAAATCTCTCTTCTCTCTCTCTCTCTCTCTCTCTCTCTGTCTCTCTCTCTCTTTTCTCTTTTCCACATATTTGTTTGTTATGAAACAAATACTGTATAGTAACAAAATACATTTGTCAAGACTTAATGCATTTTTTTCAACATTGTCGATGGCAAGAACGATAGCTTATAAAACAAAGAAAAATATCACAAAATAGAAATATCTTTTCTTATCGGAAATCTAATAAAAAACTTATTTGTATAAAATAATTATATAAAACATCATTGTGTAGGCGTCTGATGGGCGTGAGAGAGAGAAATAGAATGTTTCTCTCACCGTTTCGATTAGGATATCGTGTTTCAATGGATAGGCCAAAGGTTTAATTTATTCCAACGCAAAATGATAGTATGTATATGTATGTATAATGTGCAATTGTGAATATTACACGTCTTCACGTCGACAATTCTTCAGAGCCGTATCTCGCCGTTTTCGCCGTCGTTCGATGTTTCGAAGAAGAGAGATATGATCTGTTCTGTTCGGTTCTCTATTGTCTGTCGATTCCCAAAAAGTCGGCATATTTATACCCGGTGTTAAAACCTTCCCTACCCGAAACATCGGACCAATCAGAATTACCTTCGTTCATCGCGCAGAGATGTGTTTTCGGTTTTCTCGACAAACAAAGGATCGCTCAGAACGCTTTCAATAATAAATATTACAAATTAATAAGTACCCGGCACGAGGTCGACAAACAAAACACGTAAATCAGCTAATCTCATCGTCGGTTAACGTCTTTATAAAAAAATGCCTACAATTGACAGTACGAATTTTTATGAATTAAATGTTCTCTATCCATATTTAAGTTATTTTACTTTGAGACATATTACAAACAAATCTGAGACATATTATTTATTATTAGTAGAAAGCAGTAGATTCTGATATAATATAATATTTAAAGAAAAAAAGAGAGATTTTAAGTCTAATCAGGCATAACTATCCTCGCCTAGCTCGGCGCTCGGCCACATACTGCAGCGTAACTTGACTCTCGTCAGCTTCTTGGCTGTAAAGTTAGGTTTCGCCGTCAGTTGGCGACACACAGTAACGCAAAAGATAGTGATTGGTGGTGGGGATTAGTCTTGGATAAGACGTGCAGTGTAGCGGATGCATGGGACGCACGCTTCTAACGAAGAGAATAGAAAGAGAGAGATACTGGGTCTAGTCAGGCAAGGTACTTGGCTGTGAAGTTGGGTCTCGCCGTTAGATGTCGACACCGTGACGCTAAGGCTCGTGTTTTGCGATCGGTGGTGGAACTGGTGGACATCGGACGCCAGTCTCGCGCGACACGTGCAGTGTCATAAGTGTACGGAAATGCGCGAGTCTAATGAAAGCACGGGTATTTTGATCGAAAGAGTCATATAGAAAATTCCTTTTCGCATTTTCTGTCAAAGATTTAAATATTGAATTTTTATGCATTACATAATTAATTAATATATTTTTATACATGCATTACAATGATAATTTTTATGCATTTGCGTTGTAATTTTTAATATTTTATTATCAAAGAAAAATATGACTTCACTTCGCGCGCGTATTATATTCGATCAGATTAAACGAAATAATTAAACAAAATATATGTATACACGTACGTATTGCAATTTTTAAAACTCGCAATTAGAGAAAAAATATCAGATATTTTTTATCATCTTTTAACATTATACATAATAATTCTTCGTAAGGCTAATCAGTATATGTACACATCATCTAATTGATTAAAGCAACTTTTACGCTAGTGTCGTTAAAAAAATATATTTTAATTGAGAAATATTCTGATAAAATTGATAAAAATATATTTTATAAAATATTGATATCAAAATATACCATCCACAGCCGAAGGAAGCAGAGACGTACAAAGTTTCTTTCACTTTAGAAAAAGATTGGCACAAGCGCAGCAACATCGTAGAATTTTCAAGGATCAACGCACTGCTCGAAATCTATTCCAACCCAAGATGCGCGGATGTATGTACTTAAAAAGAGAGGGAACTATGGCATCAGACGGCATATACCCGGGAACGAGCAAACAGGTCATTCATTCAACGAAAATCCAGCGATGTTTAATGACATCCGCGCAGCAGCCGCTATCCATCGCGCATAAAAGGAACCGGGAGAAAACGTTTGAAAGGGAGCATACCCTAGAATCAAAACTAGATCAACATGAATCAGATCGAAAGATCGATCGCTGCGTTTCAAAACGATTAATGATTCTCCAATCGAAGGAAAAAGCCTATCTTTTTTATGACGTATTTGTATGTATATTTTTCTATCTCTAAACGAACAAAGACAATAAATTCTGTAATCAAGAGGCTGTTAATTATCATGTCAAAAATAGTTGAATTAAACGGAATGATCAGAATTCATTTTATGAAATTGTAAATTCTTTTGATTTCAAACCAATTACACAATCATTGCATTCTTTTCTATATCTCTGAATTATTATTTGATTAATTAATTTTTCTCACAATAGGTATAATTGAAAATTTTTTAAATAAATATGCAAAATGTGCTGATGCAAAATTAAAATAAAATAAATTTCTACCTTTTATTTTATTTTTATATTCGGCAATTAGTCAGCAATTATATCATCAAATATATATCCATATACAATATATGTATATGCATTCCCATATAATATTCCGACGTAATAACGAAAAGAAAGATCAGAAAATAATATCTTTCATTTTAATATTTAATTTGAAAAATTAGGCATATTTGACTTTGAAGTAATAAATTTCTTGGACTCTATTACTATTTTAGTAATTATTGATTGGTTAAATATTCTTTTTTTCGAACTCAATAATTGAAAATAAATATTGAATATTAAGAAAAAAATAACTATACCATTTTATCTACAACTATATATCATTAAAGTTCTATCTGAGAGAATCGGAATGCTCTTAAGTTAATGTGCAATTTTTTACGCATACATTTTATCAGAATTTGTGGTGCTTGCGAAATGTGACAGTATATCGCTCTAGATGCCTTTACAATTGTTTCTATTATCCTTTAGAATTGCTCTGTACATAATTTATTTAGGAAACTAATGCAATGAAGAGAGTTTCTGGCACGATATTCAGCGAGAACAGAAAAATGATATATAAGCAATCGTGCCGAGCGTGAAAATAAATAACAACTATACTTTTTTCATCTTACAGATACTGCGAACTTAAAGTAAGAGCGCGACTAAAGTTTAATAAATTTTTAGAAAAAAAATCTTATTTTTTCCTCTCAATTATTATATATTATTTTTTAAAAATAAATTTAAAAATTCTGCAACAATTTCATACAGAATCTCAATACGATCCATTAACTAGTGGAATACGTTGTAGTTGCGAAAGCGAAAAGTTTACACAATGAGGTGTTTAAGCATATTCTGTAACACGATGGAAGTTGCGCGGACGGTGCTTTTTCGAGCAAAATTAAATTTTTCAACGAATTTCCTAATATCGTTGACCGCCAAAGTTTCTCTTTTTTTCTTGTGATTGTGTTTCTTTGAGACAAGAATCATGCTTGGCATCGAAATATCCGCTCTGATGCGGGACGGCGGCTGGTACGGAGGGCTGCTTTAATTCAACTTATAACTATTTTAGTTATCTCGCGCCGTTACGTTTGGAAAGTATCATAAGAGTCGGGAATAAAATAACGTGAGAGGCATTTATTGTATATAATTCAAAGTATATTCTTCGAGGAACACAGTCTTTTAAAATCGATACATGAAAAATCGTTCGGATTTATAATGTGCGTCCGTACGCGGCGACTGTCAAGAACGGAATCCTCTTCTCAAAATGTTCTATCTATATCTTGCCTCAAAAACGCCCTTCGCTAGGCTTCGAGAGGCTTCGCGAATTTTCTATATGTTTTACTTGTTTGTTTCTGTACTACTCGTCTTTCGTCTCGTCTGTTATATTTTATTTATGTTTATTTGTGCCTTTGTCCTTTTCGTATATGTGAGTGTCCGTATTCGTATGCGTGTTTTCCTTGTTAATTTCAGGGAAGTATGTGACGATGTAATCGCCACAGTACTCCCCCGCCAGTGCTATACCGATAGCACGATATCGCCCGAATATTGCGCTGTTTCCGCGATAATTTCTTCGCTAGCAGACCGAGACGAATGTTAAATTTTTCTCGTCGTTATGATGCATTCGAAGCGCAAAAACAAGAATAGATATGACGCAACAAAAATACAATAATAAATAATAATAAATAATAATAAATAATAATAAATAACAATGGTATAATAATAAAATACTATTCTAACGCACGTCGCTCTCGGTCTGAGACTCGTCAATTTAATTTTACAAGAATAAAACGCGAAATAGATATACTAAGTTTCTACTGTGTGTCAAATTCGTTTTTTCGTTGCGTTCCGCGGTTCGTGTCGATCATACTAAAAAATTTTCCAACGAGAACAAAATCAAAGAAAATTGAAATCGCGAGAAATATGTCTTATTTTTTAATTTTTTTATTTTTTATTTTTTTTTTCTCGCGGCGGTTCTTCACGGCTTCGCATGCTGCACATCCTGGTTCCTCGGTGCTACAGGCCCGCCTGGAAACGACTCGGGAATCGGACCTTTCTTCCCGCTCTCGTTGTTCTCTGGCTCTCTCGGGGCAGCGGCCTCGCGTCCTCTCGCGCGTTTCGCTGCTCGACCTCGATGTCCCGGTCTCGTGCCGCCCGTCCGTCGGCCGCATCCTCTCGGCTCCGTGTCGCCGACCCTGCCGAGCTGCCATCTCCTGCTTCGGGCTGTAAAATGTAAGCAGGTTTAAGACGGTCTATTGAGACCGTTTTCTCCTTGCCGTGCATTCGCACGACAAAGATCTTTTCGCTGCGGCTGATCACTGCGAATGGTCCCTCGTACGGCGCCTGTAGCATCGTCCTCGGCCCGTCGTGTCGAACGAATACGTGCTCGGCCGTCGTCAGGTCTTTGTATATGAATGGTCGTCGTTCGCCGTGTCGGGTCCCATCCACAGGTCGCAGCTTCTCGAATTGCTCTCGCAGATTTCCGACAAAATCGGCGGCGTCGTTCTCGTCCTCCGTCGGTCGCCGATTCAGGAACTGCCCCGGAATCCTCAACGTTTGGCCGTATACCATATCGGCCGCGGTCGCTCGCAGGTCATCCTTCCAGGCTGCTCGGATCCCGAGCAACACCGTCGGCAGCACCTCGGTCCAGCGGTCGTTCTGCTGGCATTTGATCGCTGCTTTTAGTTGTCGGTGAAACCGTTCGACCATCCCGTTCGCCTGCGGATGGTACGCCGTCGTCCTTAGGTGGCGCGCTCCCGTAAGCTCGCTCAACCGCCGGAAAAGCCTGGACTCGAATTGACGGCCCTGGTCCGTCGTGATCCGTAGAGGTGCTCCAAATCTGCATATCCACCCTTCGTAGAAGGCTCTCGCAACCGTCTCTGCCTCCTGGTCTCGCAACGGGAACGCCTCCGGCCATCGTGTGAAGCGATCCACACACGTCAGGCAATATCGTTTGCCCTCCGAGACTGGCATTAGGATGATATCCAGGTGAATATGTTCGAATCTGCTGGATGGCGCAGCAATTGTTCCGAGCGGTGCTGACACGTGTCGTGATACCTTTGATTGTTGGCAGGGCACACATGTTCGAGCCCAGACCCGGCAGTCGGCGTTCATAGACGGCCAAACGTAGCGCTGTGCCACGAGCTTGCCCGTCGTCTTAATACCCGGGTGCGCCAAATTGTGTATCAGATCAAATGCGGCCCGGCGAAAAGGCCTTGTCAAAAACGGTCGTGGTATCGTTGTTGTCGTGTCGCAATAAATTTTTCTCCCGGTTCCGGGAATCTCTATCCTGTTGAGTTTCAGGCCGGACTCTCGCCGCAAGTATTTCTCAATCTCCTCGTCCTTCTCCTGCGATTCCGCCAACGCGGCGTAATCCAGGGGAGAGTTGAGCTCTTCTATCCTCGATAGCGCGTCGGCCACGACGTTTTCTACGCCCGCCACGTGTCGAATGTCGGTGGTGAACTGTCCGATATAATCTAAATAGCGGAATTGTCGCGGCGTGCTCTTCTCAGGCTTCTGGCGGAATGCGTATATTATCGGTTTATGGTCCGTGTATATTGCGAACGTGCGGGCTTCCACCATGTGCCGAAAGTTCTTCACCGCCAGGTAAATTGCTAGTAGTTCTCGGTCGAATGCGCTGTATTTCGTTTCGGCTGGGCTTAGCCTTTTCGAGAAAAACGCTAAGGGTTCCCAGCCGTCACTGCCTCGTTGTTGTAATGACGCGCCGATGCTTTGTTCGGACGCGTCGGTAAACAATGCGAGCTCCGCGTTTGCCCTGGGGTGTCTCAGAAGGGCGGCCTCGGCTAAATTGGTCTTCGATGCCTCGAATGCTTGTTGAGCCCGCGCCGTCCACGATATTGTCGCCTTTCCTTTGATATTTCCCTGCAGAAGGTCGCTCAGGGGCGTCAATATTTCGGCGGCCTTGGGCATGAACCTCCTATAGAAGTTTACCATGCCCAAGTATCTTCGGAGTTCTTTCGCCGTCCTCGGCGACTGCATCGTCAGTATCGCCTCCACTCGCGTCGGCAGCGGGCGAGTTCCTCCTTCGGAAACCTCGTATCCGAGGAATTCCACGCTGCTCTGGCCGAATTTGCACTTCGCGGGGTTGATGATAACCCCGTATTCTCGTAGACGCTCGAATAACATCCGCAGATGTTCGCGATGTTCTTCCTCCGAGGATGACGCGACGAGGATGTCATCAATGTACGCGTAGGAGAAATCAAAATCGCGCAGAACTTCATCTATGAAGCGCTGAAAGGTTTGCGCTGCGTTACGTAAGCCGAACGACATGTACGGGAATTCGTACATGCCGAACGGCGTGGTTATTGCCGTCTTCGGCACGTCTTTTTCTGCCACCGGTATCTGGTGATACGCGCGTACCAAGTCTAACGTTGTAAAAATTGTCTTTCCGGCGAGAGCCTGCGCGAAATCTTGTATATGTCGCACCGGGTAGCGATCCGGGATCGTTCGCGCATTTAATGCCCTGTAGTCGCCGCAGGGTCGCCATTCTTCTCCTTTCTTCGGCACCATGTGCAGAGGAGCCGACCAGCAACTATTCGACGGTCTCGCGACCCCGGCTTCCACCATTTTCCGAAATTCACGTTTTGCCGCCGCCAATCGGTCCGGAGCGAGTCTCCGCGGTCTGCACGCGACGGGCGGTCCCGGTGTCGTCTCTATGTAGTGCCGCGTGGCGTGGATCGCGCCTCCCGGACGCCCGTCTGGCCTCGCGATATCTGCGTACTGCTCCAGTAATCGGTGGTATGGAGTCTCTCCCGTAATTGTCCTTACGCTGGGTGCATCACACTGGATGCAACGTCCACGCGCGGTTAGACTAGTTACTTGGTCGATGAGACGCGACCCGCGCAGGTCCACCAGGAGTCCGTAGTGCGCCAGAAAATCGGCGCCGATTATCGGTCTCGAGACGTCCGCGACCACGAACCGCCACGAAAACGCCCGTCGTAATCCGAAATTCAATTGTAGGGTTTCCGTCCCGTAAGTAAAAATCGTTGTACCGTTGGCGGCCGAAAGTTCGTAGGTGGATCTCTGTCGTGGACCTCGAACCATCTTTCGAGGGTACACGCAGAGATCCGCACCCGTGTCGATTAAAAAAGTCACTTTAGAGCTCGCGTCAGTCACGAACAGGCGTCGCGTTCCGTGGCCTGAGTCGCTCGCCGCCACTAGCGACCGGCCCCCGCGTTTCCCTGCTGCATCGAGCAGGGTGCTCTGCATTGTCTAGCGTCCGCCCCGAATTGCCAGTGGTACCAGCACATACCACTGGCCGGCGGATCGCGACCTCCCGATCGCGCGCACGGGCGCGAACGCGAACGCGAACGCGGACGACGTCGGTCGTCATCGCGACCTCCTCGATAGCGCTCGCTACCGATCGCCTCGATGGATTTTCGGATTGCCGCCATCTGCTCCGCGATCTCCCGCTGCATTGTCAGCTGCATTTGCGCCAGGCGCACCTCGAATTTCGCCTCCAGAGACGCGGGATCACTTGCGTTCTGTCCCTGAGGCGTTACGGCTCTTGCTGCCTCCGCTACTTGGAACACCGGCGCCCGGGTCGCCTCGATTATCGCGTCCGCGATGTCCGCTAATTGTTCTGGCGTGTCCCCGGTTCGCGTCACTAAATGCGGCTGTATATACGCCGGCAGCCGACTCAGCCAGATCGTTCGTAAAATCTGGTCGCCCACGGCACTTCCGGCGAGACCGCGCAGGTGCCGCAAGAACTGCGACGGCTTTCGGTCTCCGATTTCCTCGTGCTCGAGGAGTCTACGTGTTTTGTGCTCCTGCGACAAGCTGAGCCGTTTGATCAATTCCGATTTCAAAGTATCATATGCACGTTCCGCGGGCGGATTCATGATAATATCGCGCACTTCGATTGTATGACGCGGTCCGATGGCCGTCAGCGCGTATCCGAATTTAGTCGCGTCGACCGTGATTCCGGCGGCTTGGAAACTCCGGTCGACGATACTGAACCAGAGTTCAGGGTCTGACGGCGTGAACTCTGGCATCCGCATGCCTACGCGGCTCACCTCAGGAGCGGGTAAAAAATACCCTGGCGGCTGCTCGTATCTCGCCGGTTGCATCCCGAGCAGGTTCATCGGCATTCCATGGAGTCGCGGCTGCTCCAGCGCTCGTGCTTCTGGCTCCGGCAGCGGAGCGCCCGTTTCTTCGTCTCGTGTCACTACCATGTCAAATTGTTTTTTTTTTTACTCGCCACTGGTCACTGTCTCACTCGTGTACGATCGGATAAATCGTCTCACTCGTCGTCACAATAATAAAAAAGTTAAAAAATGTACTGCTTTCACACGAACAAAGAATCGCGAATTCCCGCTCGTTCGCGATCACGTCGGGGTCACCACTTTAGTTATCTCGCGCCGTTACGTTTGGAAAGTATCATAAGAGTCGGGAATAAAATAACGTGAGAGGCATTTATTGTATATAATTCAAAGTATATTCTTCGAGGAACACAGTCTTTTAAAATCGATACATGAAAAATCGTTCGGATTTATAATGTGCGTCCGTACGCGGCGACTGTCAAGAACGGAATCCTCTTCTCAAAATGTTCTATCCATATCTTGCCTCAAAAACGCCCTTCGCAAGGCTTCGAGAGGCTTCGCGAATTTTCTATATGTTTTACTTGTTTGTTTCTGTACTACTCGTCTTTCGTCTCGTCTGTTATTTATGTTTATTTGTGCCTTTGTCCTTTTCGTATATGTGAGTGTCCGTATTCGTATGCGTGTTTTCCTTGTTAATTTCAGGGAAGTATGTGACGATGTAATCACCACACTATTATCCACAAAGTCGAGCTTAAGCTACGCCATTATCAAGCACGATGCAGACAGACGGCTGAGAGAAGGAGCCGAGGAAGAGGTAGGAATTAGGCGCTCTGTATTTTCCTAGCTTCTTTGAAGTTAAGGATGCGCGAAATAATTTCGCAGGACGATGAGGAATACTACACACAACGTAGGGCGAGTATTAATAAAAGATTTAAGGAAGACGGGATAGTCGGGAAGATCTCCTAAGCAGGAGGGAAAACAAGGTAGCTCCACACTGACAAAACGTTTCTGTGCAAATAAAAAATAACGAGAAACGCTTGAATCGAAACCACTCTCTTGAGTCTCTCCTGAGAGAGTTATGAAATTTGTTAAACCTGACTTGTTTACTATAGAACGATATGAGATATAATATCAAACCGAAGCTTGGTGAGTTAAAAAGCAAGACGCTCTTGTCTCGATATGCAATATAATTAATAAATAATTAAAAGTAAAAAAAAAGTATAAAAATAATCCTGCATATATATAAATTGACGAATATTTATAACAATTTTTATGATATAATGATAAATGATGTGAATTAAGCAATAATTATCCTTGCAAACATCGTCATGAGATAAAATCGTAAAATTTTTTTTAAAAATTACTCATTTTAGCATTGCGTATAAAATAACTTATTATTTATGTAAAAACTGAAATACACACAAAGAGTTTTACATATAATATTCACAAATAAAAAAACGAGTTAACTGAGAGCCAAACGTGGTAATTAAAGCACAAGTTAATTTTTTTTACATAAAATATAGAATGTTTTTATGTTTTGATTTTACATGTTCGTAAAGCTATACACATATATGAAAATTGCGCATCATACATCTGTTAACAAACAAAAAAAAAGATTGAAAAGGCTGAATATTGAAAACTGAATGTTATTTTTGTTGATTTTATTTGCAAAAGGTTTGGACAAATGCAAAAGCGAATATTTTTTCTCTTCCAAACGTACCGAGAAACCCAATACAATGCCGTCCCGGCAGAAGTGGTATTTTTCCCAACGAATGAAATTAAACCGACGGAAGCTCTTCCAGAAAAGCATTCAACTGTATAATTTCAAGCATTTAAAATGCCACAACGTCTTCGAGCGAGCTGTGAAGCGACTTGGCTTTTTTAGAAAGTTAAAGTTTTTTAGTCTGCAGGCGATCTCCTTAAAGAAATGCACGACTTCTTTTGGACATACTTCTTCAGCAAAGTTTCGTTGTCCTAGAAATAGTCGCATATGTAGAATTGAAGAGAAAACTAGAAAACAAGCGCGATAATTAATAACTCGCATTTATTATTAGACAATTACTTCTTTAAACTCTTTAATTAAAGTTCTTTAATTTATTAAGCTACGATTTATTACGATATTTTAAAGATTCACAAATTTTTCCCGAGAATTTTGATCCTCGAAAATTTTCAAGAACCTTGCATCAAAATCTTTTCGAAAACTTTTCGCTAGTAGAATTTCATCGTTTGAACACAACCCGAATCACAACGCGGTCGTAATTTTACAAAAAAAAAGTCAAGTTTGTCGAGTTTTTTGCTTTGCTGGATCGTTACATTTCATTATCCGACATAAAACACGGCTATTCTTCTGACTTTTCCGAACTAACTCTCACCCAGGCCATCTTGTCGCCCACCAAGACTGTTCCATTCATCGATCCTATCGTTAACGGCTGAAATGTGTAAGAACGAATCGATGAATAGGGCTGAGAGATTCGCCGGCGGATAATGAAGACGCCCTGCTGCCATTTACTTCAGAAATTTCTTCCAACATCCTTTATCCACTTCTTCGCGACCGCGTTTCTCCTTTTTTTCAAAAAAGTTTTTTTCTCTTCAGTTATATACACAATGGATATCTCTGGCATTTAATAAAAACAATTATTCGTGTAGCGCGATAACTTATCTCATTGTTAGTTCGATTTATAGAGTCATAAAAATATATTTATAGACTATATTGTCTTATTCCCCATTGTTATCATATACTTGGTCAGAATATTATAAGAGTTGCTTTTGTTTATCTGTTTTTAATTGATTATCTAAATATCGAAACTCCATTTAGTGTATGGGTATATAAATTTTATTTAAATATATTCCGGAGAAAAAAATTGCGAACAAACATAAAATTGATTTTATATTTACGAAAACATTGTGTAATTTATAATTGTATCGAAAGGACCTTTAAAATGTATGAAGCCGGCGAATTGACCTGATCATTATCTCGTTTAATACATTATTTATCATTTACTGAGCGATGTTGGGCTAGAAAGTTATACAGGTTAACATAATCCGTAACTCGTAAACTATTCTACAACGAATATGCAGCCCTAGATTCGTGGTCAAAGTACGAGATCGTGACGACTACGCTGTTATAGGAGTTCTGAGGATTTTGGTTACGCGATTCGCTATGTAAGCGTTATATAACTTTGCACCAGACTGCACGATAGTACTTCGCGTTTAAAGGATCATTATACACGTTCTGGTATCTCATCGCTCGATAAACAGTTATAATTATAATCGACGGGTAATAGTTATAGTCATTATAACAGACCATATGTATAACTGTATTTTGTGAACTTTTTTAAAACCGAGACATAATTAAATTTCCCTTCTTACATGCGCCATTTTAGAAAAAGAGCATATGCAAACGACAGTTTTCATTGTTGAAATATTACAGCAAACGTAGCAAACAACGTTAAATAATTTTTTTGAAACTACAAACGTATGCAAAAGCGGTGCTACTGCCGCAAAATGGAAGGTATGACGTTTTAATGGGACGGTATACAAAAAAATGTATATTTTTCAGCAATATATATGCGATATACTACCTATCAAGATTTCATTATAACCGTGCTCTCTCTCTCTCTCTCTCTCTCTCTCTCTCTCTCTCTCTCTCTCTCTCTCTCTCTCTCTCTCTCTCTCTCTCTCTCTCTCTCTCTCTCTCTCTCTCTCTCTCTCTAACGACAGGTATTTTATTGCCTGCGTTTTGGAGTCCGAAAATTATTTTAAATTCAAACAATTCACAATTTATATTTACAATACACGGAGAAAATTTTACAATACATGAAAAATACATTCTCTTTTACGACATTTATTGTAAAGCTGGAATATAACGCATTAAAATATTTATTACTGCAACAATTGTAAATTGTACATTTGTTTTATTGTTTGTTAACGATTGCACCCAAAATACTTGAATATTGAATAGTTACTTACAACATTCCTTTGTAAAATGTAATACGTAGGTAATATTATTGAATAGAAATGTGATTTTTCTTATATATATGTTAGTATGTTCCACTATATCAAATATTATATTGCAATTTTTACTATAACATATATTTTCTCCGTGTATTAAATAATACAATTTGGTTACACTATAATTCATATTTAATGTTACAAACGTATTATATTTAGGTAATTATTTTTTCATTTTTAGAATAAAATTTTTATTAGCAATTTTATCACAAAAAAAATATAACTTTCGAATAAATGTCAGAATATGACATTGTTCTATGTAAGCTCTAACAAATTCTTTTTGATATGTTAAATAAAGAAAAAGAAATGAAAGGACTATGAGAGAAAAAGAAGAGAAAATAAACATTTATATATGTATAAAAAAATATCAAAGACTCAACTCTCAAGATTTCGTGAAGTCTTGCAGGTAATCTCATAAACTCACTAAAATTTTTCTCAAGTGTAGCACGAGCTGCATATAATATTACGGATTTCGGCACCGGTATTGTCGATTCTTATATTGCGATCCCATCGAATGCAGATTTTACTTCCATAAAACGTTAAAGCGTCTTTTACGGAAAAAGTGTCGGCGCAGCGCACCGTCTCGTGCTCTCTCCTGCTGGTGCACATCTGAATATAGGTATATATATATATATATATATATATATATACATATATACATATATTCAGATATATATATATGCAGTAAAATTATACATATATAAGTATGTATAATTTCACTGCTCCACCCTTTCTAGAATCTCTTTTCCATGGCTGCATTATCCTCCTCCGGGCTATTAACAGTCTTATGCAAATTTTGTTTGCAGCCCGCCGGCGCTGCTGGGAAAAGGGAATCAACCTACCGCTATCACCCTTCTCGTTGCGTTACTAGTATCCGCAATGCACTTTAATGCCATCGGCATTGCAGGGGAACAACGATATTTTGGACAGAAACACTAACGAATATATTTTCACTTTCACGCTAATTGGAAGCATACGATTATGGAAACTTTCACCATGAAACTCAATGCAACAACGCGAAACTGAAGTTAATACATAGTGAGTTATCATGTTGAAATATGAAAAGTGTTTTATAGACTTTTCCTATCAGACAAAATGACGAAAATCTATAATTTGAAAAAGTTAAAAAAAAGGCATTGCAATAATCTATCAAAATAAAAGGCTGGGAAAATAGATACAATGAGTTTACGTAAGATATAAAATTATGTATTATTTCATTTCGAACAAGTTAAAACTATCAAAAAAGTTTACCTTTTATAGAAAAAATATTTTATTTCGTGCCATTATCTAGTTTCATATGCTTAGGATGTGAAAACTTGTTTAAATATATTTAATAAATAATGTGTAAGCATGTGTGAATTTTCACACTTTTAATTTCTTTTAAAATTGATCATTAATGTCCTTTTGCACATGTCAGCCCTAGAGTGTATGTTGGTTTTCGCGGTAATTCTCAATGTAAAAGTATCATTATCACAGTATTAAATTGAGGTAAATAAATGCAAAATATTAAATTGAATTAAATAAAAGTGAAATTAAATCGAATTATAACAAGGATCTTAATTGAAGGAGTTGTATGCAATTTTCACGCGAAAAATTTGAATAAATGTTTGAAAATGAAAATAACAAAAATATAAATATTTGCGCATTCCAAAAGGCATATTTATACTTTTCACGTTACACTTTTATGCATGAGTCGATGCATACTATAAATTTTCGTTTCCTGTTTACTCTATTTATTCCTGTTCAAGTTGATTCAAACGATCGTTTATTGCAACCAACGACTTGGATTTTTCTATCTTCAAGTAAAGAAACAAATTTTAATTCTTTAACAGTAGTAAAGTTGACCAAAGTGAGATGTGTACCGGTCAGGCAAACGAAATTGCTGTGAATTTGTCGCAGCGTGAAGTTGAAGTCTCTTGAAAATATGACTAAACCATGAAACACATACATGTATACTATTCTCTTGGGTAGACGGGTGAATTTTTATATACTTATATTATACTCTTGTAAAACTTATGGAGTTATTCTTACCGAATAAAACAATACATAATCATTCTATGAAAAACAAATTTATACATTTATGCATAACTTCAAATATATCTTACATTAAAAAAAACTGTACATTTGTTATATATAAATAAAATAAGGAATATAATTACTAATATGAAAAATTTTCCATATAAATTCTATGGTTTCTAATTATCGTATGCTTGTAATGTGTGCTTCTTGTAAAATATTCGTTTGTGATTTTACTAACGTAAATTTTAGGATGTTTTTTCTCTTCTTTCTCTCTCTCTCTCTCTCTCTCTCTCTCTTTCTTCTTTTACTTTATGTGTATATTGTATTTTATTTACTGCCATATTAATATTAATTATAATTTTTTCGAAAAAAAAACATTTTAACACTGCGCATTACTAGAAAGCAATCGTAATTGAGAGAATGAAGTTTGAATAATTGCTCCATTCAACTATAGTTATGCTAGATGAATCAAGTGCCGGAGAGCGATTTAACACAAATTAGTTTAGACCACGTACGGCTACAATCTGTAATGTCACGCGGGATAAATTTAAACTTCGACATGACTGTCGATTTCAGCAAACGAGATTACATTAGTGCAGAGAAAATTCACGAATTGCCTGTAACTCTGTCAACCTCGTTTGCTAAACTAGATCATTTACGCTACCGCTGCTTAGCAAATTTGTATCGTTAATTTCTTGTAAGAACATTTTATATTATTGCATTTATTATAAAATATTAATTAATTAGATTAATTAGATTAGTTACAGATAATATTCTGCATAGGCTAAACTATAATTCCCGTAAAAAAAGGTTGAAAATATAAAATAAATCTTTTTATACAAGATTTAATTTTTAAAAATATTGAAAAAATTTTTTAAATAATACATAATATATATATGCTTTTTTTAAACTTAAATAATGTTCATTGTCTTAAATTAGACATTCAATCTGTCGAATCAAATTTTTGATTCATTTTTCTACTCTTTAATCCACTAATATTAATGGTAATTATTTTCGTCAATTTCGCAAATAACATATGTCAGTAATCTAGAAAGGGTAAATCATTAAACTAGGATTGGTTAACCCCAAGCTATCGATATAGTTCACTCTCAGAATCGGAATGCATGTATTCCAAACAACATTCAGCCTTGCCTCGCAGTTTAATACATACAGTTTCATGCCGCGTATTGCATTGCGTCGACCGAGAAGGTAACTTCAATCAACTCAAGATTCGTAGCATTACACAGTCAACCGATCAATCATTAATCAGATCCGACCAATTGGCAGCCATTGCGAATTGGCTTCATCCTGACACATATTGCTCCACAATTCTGCATCAACTATTCCAATTGTTCGTGTAACATATCTGTAACAATAGCCTCCGATTGTAACGGAATAAACAACTGTAGTCGATAATCGGGAGACCGAATATCTATCTTGATGCGTTTAGGTGAATAAATCTGATTGTACTGTTAAGTATTTATTCAGTCACTTAAAACATAAATTCAGGCAGAAATCCTGACAATTAAGTTTATTCGGATAATAAAATTTAATTTTCCGCCAATAAAAGCTATTGCCAGTTAATAAAATTAAATAGTAACAGATTTATCTGAAATACACACACATATACACATACACAAATTGGATAGAACAATTGGCTTTTTGAGATTAATGCTGCGGATACGTATCGACACAGCGGCAGCTAATACAATAAATATGGGAATAATGATGTCATACGACAAAGATATAATAAATTAATATTGTTTAATTTGTTATTATTTTAATAATGAAATACTATTTGAAATATTTGAAAAATAAAAAAAAAATATATATATATATATTGACATTTTTTTAAAAAAGTATTTACATTGTAGACATTTTATAAATTTATATACAAAATATATATATATTCAATTTCAATTTCAATTCAATACTTTATTTGCCCCCTCAGGGATTAAAGGCGCTTTTGAGGAGCGTACCCAAACCTTACAATTTTCTTACAATCTTAACTTATAGACTACTCTTACATTCTACTCTTACATCTATCTTACAATTATCTTATCTCTAACTTAATCTACCTATTTACTAATTAAGAGAGAGAAAGAGCTGTCCCTAACCTATTCCTCGCTTCGCCTCGGCTTCCAGTTCCCCATACATTCCCCAACACCTCATTCATACTTTCACACATTCTCCTCATACCTCCTTCCTCCTCTTCCCCTTCCACCCTCCCCTCCATCCTCTTTTTCTCTAATTCCCTCATCCACCCTTCTCCCTCTCCTCCTTCTTGCAGTATTTCCCTCATTTTTTCCCACCAGTTTCCCTTATTCCCCTCTCCCCCACATTCTCCTATTACATGTTCCCAAGTTTCATCTTCCATCCCACATAGTCTGCATCTTCTTTTCCCCTCCTCTTCCCAGTATCTCGCCCCCCTCATTTCATTGTTCATTCTATACCTCACTATCCTTCTCCATCTGCTTTCCCCCCATCCCTTTCTCAAGTATTCCGGTAAACCCTCCTCCTTCCATTCTCCATACCATCTATTGTATCTCGACTCTCTTATCTTCTCCCATCTTTCCTCCTTTTGCCTTTCTCTGTCCTTCTGCTCCCATCCCTCATATACTTCCTCCCCCCTTTCTCTTTTTTCCTCCATCTCCCTCTCTTCTATCCCCCTTCCTTCAAAAAATTTTGCCCTCTCTTCCTCCCACACCGTTTTCTCCTTTCCTTCCTTTACCCTCTCCTTCATCTCCTCATAGCATTTCCTCGCTAAACTTCCTCCCATACCCTCCTCTAATTTTCTCTCATACCCTATCGCTCTTCTTCCTGCTCTTATCCTGAATTTATCCTTTCCTATCTCTTCTCTTACCATATACCCCGGCGTACACCAATCTACTCCTAACGTCCACCTAATCCATCTTTCCTGCATTGCCTCTACTTCTCTCCTCTCCTTCCACCCCCATATTTCCGCCCCATACTCCATCACCGTTCCCACCAACCTTTCCATTAACCATACTCTTTTCATCCAGTCTCCTGCAAATCTTCTCTTTCCCATACCCCATACTTGTCTCATCACCGCTCCTGCTTTCCTCACTCTGTCCCTCACCTGCGCCTCCTGTCCTCCATTCCTTTGTAACTTATATCCTAGATACTTGAACTCTTTCACTTCCTCTAATTTTTTCCCTTTCCATCTCCACTCCATTTTCCTCATTCTTCCTCCCCCCTTTCTAAA
Organism: Nylanderia fulva; assembly: GCF_048542155.1. NCBI lineage: Eukaryota > Metazoa > Arthropoda > Insecta > Hymenoptera > Formicidae > Nylanderia > Nylanderia fulva. The sequence continues at coordinate 2,210,416 of NW_028190161.1, read as the reverse complement.
CCTCATTATTTTTGTCTTATCCACATTTACCTCTAGCCTTTTTTTATCCATGTAATTTTCCATTTTCCCCAACATATGTATCATCCCCTCCTCCTCCTCCGCCAACAACACCATGTCATCCGCATATGCCAAGCAGTGCACTTTTTCCCCTCCCAACTTTACTCCTCCCCAGCCTCCTTTTTTCAGCACTTCCTCTATATCCGCTATCAACAAATTGAACAAGTGTGGGCTCATTGGACAACCTTGCCTCACACCCCTTGCCGTCCAGAAGTTTTCTCCTTCCTCCTTCCCCGCTCTTACTTTACTCCTCGTTTCCTTGTATACCTCTTCTATCCTACTACTTAACCCTTCTCTTACCCCCCTCTTCCTCATCGCCTCCATTAACACCTCCCTATCCACTGAGTCAAACGCCGCCTTCAGATCTATGAAGGCCGCTACTACCTTACCTCCCTTCTTCTTCACTTTTTTATTGATCAGGTAGTTTAGCACATATATACTGTCAATCACCCCCATTCCCTTCCTAAAGCCTGTTTGACTCTCCGGCAACATATTCCCCCTCTCTATTTCCTCCTTTAACCTTTCTGTTAGAATCCCCACATACACCTTATATAACGTTGGCATCAAAGTCACCCCTCTGTAGTTTTCCACCCTATTCCCCGTTCCCTTTTTTAACAGTGGTACTATTATCCCCTCTTTCCACCTCTCCGGCCATCCTTCCCCTCTCCAGACTCTGTTGCACATTTCCCATACCCACTCTTCTACCCTCTCTCCTCCATATTTCCATACCTCACTCGGTATCCCATCCTCCCCCGCTGCTTTTCCTTTCTTCAATTTTCCCAATATCCTCTTTACTTCCCCCCTGCTTATCTCCTGCTCCTCATCCCTCTCCCTTTTCTCTTTTCCTCCTCTTACAACTTTAACCTCTACCCCTCCCAATAAGTCCATGAAATATTCCTTCCACTCCTCCGCTTTTATCTCCTCATTCACTCCTTCTCTCTTCTTCCTTTCCCTGTTTATAATTTTCCATACCTCTCCTTCCGTTCTTGCCTCTATCGCTTCCTTGTACCATCTTATCCTCTCCTCCTCCCTTTTTCCTTTACACATTAGCTTATATTCTGCCCTTTCTTTTCTGTATCCTTCTCCTCCTCCTCCTTTCTTCCTCCATTCCCTTAGCTTTCTCCTCACTTCTTTCCTCTTCTCCTCACATTCCTCATCCCACCACCCTTTCTTTTTTCCTTCTCCACTCTCTTTTTCTCCTTCTCTCAATTCCTCTTCTATCCTTCCTATTTTTTCCTCTAGCTCCTCTTCTATTCCCTCTTTCCACCCCTCTCGCCATTCTATTTCCTCTCTTATTCTTTCTCCTCCCCTCTTCGTCCATCTCCCCTTTTTTCTTATTCCTTTTCCTTCCTTCCTTTTCCCCTTTTCAGCACCTCCTCTTCTTTCTAACGTTACAATCAAAGGGTGATGGTCCGACTCTATGTTATCTCCCACCTCCATTCTCTTTATCTTTTCCTTTACTCTATCCTCTCCCACCACATAGTCTATCACCGATTCCCCTCTTCCTCCTGTATATGTGTACTCCCCCTCCCTATCCCCTCTAATCCCTCCGTTAAAAATTCCCCATCCCACTTCTTCTAGCTCTTTTATCAACTTCCTCCCATCCTCATTTACCTTCTTGTCCTTCGATCTTCTTTCCTCTTCCTCCTCTCCTCCTATCACTCCCCCCCTTCTACCTGTCCTTGCGTTGAAATCTCCTCCTAAAATCGTCCATTTGTCTTCTTCTTTCTCTTCCATCCATTCCTTCATTTCCTCCATTTTCCTTTCCATGTCCCCGTTAATGTATATACCTATTACCCTCCACTTCTCTCTTCCTACCTCTAAATCCGCCATCATTATTCCCTCCGCCTTTTCTCCCATTCCTGATACTTTTATCCTTCCCCTCTCCTCCTTTACCCCCATGATCATTCCTCCCATCGGTCTTCCTTTCTTCTTTCTCTTCTTTGCTGCTTGCTTCTCCCATCTATATCCTTTCGGTAACCTCTTTTTAATCGCCTCCCACCCCTTTTCCTCTATCCATGTTTCCATCATCACCACTACCTCCCAATCCTCTATTTCCTTCCAGAATTTTTCTTCCTTGTTTTTCAACCCTGCCACATTCCAAAAACCTATCTTCCATTCCTCTCTTACTTCTCCTTTTTCCTTTCTCTCTTGCTCCTTTCTTCTTTCTATCTCCGTCTCCCTTTCTCCCTCCTCCTTTCTCTTCTTACTACTCTTCTTCCCTTCTCCTTTCCTTCCTTCTTCTCTTCTCCCCTCTTCTATCCCTCTTTTTTTCCTCCATTCTTGTCTTCATGCCCCCCTCTTCCACCTCCATTTTCTCCATTCCTTCTCTAATTTCTCCTTTCCAGTTCTTGAGCACTCTTTCTTCCTCTTCCCATTTCCACCAAACATCATTGATTTTTATCCTACCGTAGCTTGTCCACACCTTGTTCCCTTTCCTCTTTTCTTCCTCCGCAATTTCCATTATTCTCCATTTCATCTTTCTTTCCTCCCATGTTAGGTCGTCCTCTATCCTCACCCTCTTTCCTCTTAACAGACTCTTTTTTTTCCATTACCTGTCTCTTTTGTTCTCTGCTGCCTAGTCTTACAACCACCATTTCTCCTTCCTTTCCCTCCTTTCCTTTCAACCTTCTTATCCATTCTATTTCCGTTTCCGCTCCTATTTCTTTCATTATTTTCTCCACTCTTTCTTTTATATCTTCCTTCCCTTCTTCTATTCTTCTTATCACGATGTTATTCCTTCTTTCTTCTCTCTCTTTCCACTCTAACTTCTTTCCTATGTCTCTCATTTTCCCCATTATTGACTCACCTAACCCCTTACTCCCTCCTTCTCCCCCCTCTCTTTCTCTTTCTTCCTTTTTACTTCTCTTCTCTATTCTTGCCTCCAACTCTATCACCCTTTCCTCCAGTCTTTCTATCTTTTTTCCCATTTCTTTTCTTTCTTCTCTCCATTCCCCCTCCTTTTTCCATATTTCAATCTTCAATTTTCTTATTTCCTCACCCAACTTCTCTGTAATCTTCTTTCCTATCTCCTCCATCATCCTCTTTAACTCTTCCTTTTCTATCCCCCCTACTTCTCTGTTCAGCCTTTCTGTTTTTTTGCTCCTTCTCAGACTTCTTTCCTCTTCATCCTTATCCTCCTCTCCCCCTTCCTCCCTTTTCCTTTTCAAGAAATCCTCTATACATCCTATACTGCTCCTCCTCTCTTTCGCTAACTCATCTACTCTTCTCGGCCTCCCTGCCTTCTTTTTTACTTCCTCCTCATCTCCCTTCTTTCCCCCTTCCTCAACCATCCTATCTCTAGTAGTCTCTATCCTCCTATCTCTACTATTCTCTTCACTACCATTCTTTTCCTCCTTATTCATTTTCCTCTTATCGCTTTCTTTCTTTGATTCACTTACTCTATGTTCTAATTCGCTCCAACTCGCTAGTGAATTCCCTAGTGAATTCCCTATTGAATTCCCTATCTTTCTATCTGCACCTGCTCTCTACACCTACTCTCTTTCTTCCACGTGTCTACGTGTCCACGTGTCTCACCTTTTCCTGCTTTCTATTTTCTAACTCCTTACAATCCTTATAATATCATATCCTTTCAATCTATCCTCCTCTTTTTCCTACGCTCTCTCACCTCCTATCTCCTATTCTCCTCCCCCCTTTTCTCACTCTTTCCTCACAAATACCTGCCACGCTTTCACACACCTGTCACTCACACTCTCACCGGAACCGGAAGCCACAAAATATATATATATAAATTATCATATTTATTTCATTAATGTTATGTTCACCAATTTCAAAAATATTGTTTCTCTTTTTCATTTATATGTATGAAATAATAGATAAATCATTACATATTTTGTGAAAATACAGTTTCACATATAAATTTTAATGTAAAAAAATTAACATATTTTCGTCTCCGTTTATGTGTGTGCGTTTGATATATGTATATTCTTCGAGTAATATATGTAGCGACAAAATTTTGCATAAAAATTCAGAGGAATTTTTTTATAATTTCGATTTCTCTCTTGCGATGTAAAAAGATTGATCTCTTACATTTACATGCATGTGCACGAATAAATTTAAATTGTAAATAAGTTTTGGGAAAGGAACTTGCAAAGCTTCTTATACTTATTAAAAAAATAATATATAACTAGAGTCCTATATCGTATACTTCAAAATTTGTAACCTGCTTTTATATTCATTTACTTGTTTGATCATTTTAGTAGTAACAGTATCGAAAAAACTTAGATAATAGATATAAAGATGTACGTAATATTTGAAGAAGGAATATCCAAAGTTCTACTCTAGCAAAGCAGTTCAGATGTGTAGTAATTTTATTAAATAATTTATTGATAATTTATTGTTTTGTATTCTTACATTTCTTATATAAAAATTATTTTTAATTTAATAAAATTAATTTAATAATATACATAATTATTTCGACTTCTTATAATATTTAGTTTAATTTATATCAACCCCGATTAATTTGACTACATCTTATCAAGAATGTTTTACATTTTGTATACATATTGTTATTAGGATCTTATGTATTCTCCTTTATATTGAATTTCATATGTGATTATTATTTTCGATATGTAATCAGATATTACAAGACAATCTATCAACTTCTTCTCTTCTGCAGTTTACCATGAATCTTTTGCAGTTTTAAAAATATATAGTTGGAAATTATATAACACTATATATATATATATATGAAGATAAGTTAGCTGATAATAAAACATGATAATAAAATTTTTGTACGTGATAAATTTTCATTTAAGCAATTAATTAATTCGTGGCACACTTTGGAAATTTTAAGAGAATTTAGTCTCGTTCAATTTTAAGAGAATTTAATCTATAGAATAATTGTACACACCGCATCACCGGGAGATAGATTGCAGTAATGAAATTAGAAAGCAGCGCTTTTAAGCGAAGCTTTAGATCGGTCGATGAACACGATACCTCGTTAACTTCCGATCTCCGTCAGTAATTTCAAACAATTGCTCGCGTTTGCTCCGAAATTCGACGCTCACGCCGCTTTAATAAAACATTTTCGCGAGGTTTCTGCCCGTTGCAAATGCTGCATAATCGAAAATGGAGCCGCGTAATCGATCTGTTTCCCCTGTCCTCAACACGCTTTATCCCTTGCGATACTACTTACACTCCTCCCTTTTTCCGCGCGTTGATCGAACTTTTTCTCCGGTATCGCGTTGCGTTGAAACAAAAGTTTGGCGAGAGAAGAGCGATATGGAAAATCAATGCTTGTCGACGAAAGTGCATCTCGCTGCGAAAAATCGAGAGAACTTTTGAAATATATTAGAAATCCTTATTGTCTCTCTCACTGGCGCAATGCGTTTCGTAAAGTTTTCCGGTCAATGTTAATTTCTTTGTTTATCCTTATCATATATATAAATGCATTAATCTTATTAAAGATTGCATTTCATTGTTACGCATTATTTTTATGTATAGAATTATTGCGTCGTTTCCTCGAGGAAAAACTTTACTTTATTCGTTTATCGCTTTTAAAAGTGTTGGGTTTTTACGTAAAAGCGCGTTAGGAACAAAATCCTGTCTGACACGAAATGCACCTTTAGTCTCGCGAGATCGCATCTATCCGTTAAGAAAAGCATCTGATCATCAGAGCGGATATCTACTGGGAGATCAACAGGTCTTAATGGTTCCCGCAATAGCGCCAACGGGTTTGCTTTCCTTTCGTTCTTTCGTAATTAACGGCGTTACCCAACGAAACTTGGCCAATCTCTAAACAGCGTCTATACACGTCTATACGAAGGCGAGTTTAAGAGAAAGGAGCAAAAGATGCGAAAAACGTACAAATTCTCCGAAAGAGTTTATCCTGTGATGGAAAACTTTTGGATTTACTAGAAGTCCCTGTACGCTCGTTTCGTCGCTGAGAGAGAGAGAGAAACTGCGAGAGAAAATATACATATATCGAGAGTTTACATCTCGTGTTAAAGCAAACTCTCCCCGGCAATTCCGCACTTAATTCGGTCGGCTTACCGCGTTCTCTCGCTGATAACGAAGAAATATGGACAGCTACGCGATATGAAAGTACACGTATACGTATAACAGCACCAGATGTAAAGTGTAAGAATTAATGGCATTTAAAAAAATCGCCGGCTTAAAAACAGACATGCAATTGCGAAAGACAGACTTCTATTATATTTAAAAGAAACGTTAGATGGTATACAAATTTAGAATCAAAATGTGTTAAATAATGATATGCTAAATTCACTTGCCTCATCGATTGCGAGAAAATTGTATGCGGATATATAATTTTAAAAAATTCAGAAATTATGATATTTCTGTATTTTTGTAAAAGAAAAGTCTTTATAAAACTGTGCCTTATAAAAATCCTTTTCCAAAATAGAAAAATCTTTTAAAAATTAAAAAATAGGATACTGTTCAAAATTAACAAAAATAATAATTAATTTTTGCATTTTATTTTAAAAGTTCTTCATTTCAAGTTTTTCATAAATTAATGCTATTTATAATTATATTTTATTATTTGGCCTTTACTTCCAGTGCAATATAAAATTATAAGCATAAAAACGCAGGATTCGTTTATGAACTTTATCGTATAAGCGAATAAAGGCTTTGTTTTCAATTTTCTTGGAGAGACAATTACCCCCTATCGAAGCAATATTCGATGTATCGATGTACTATAAGTATGACAAGAACATTTAATGCTTCATTGCGAGAAGAAGATCGTAATCTTAGAGCTTAATCTTGGAGAGAAGACTTTCCAATTAACAATTATGACGGAAAATTATTAGACGAACGTTAAAACTGCATAAGCATAATAAAAATAAACATAAAATTATCTCCGTTTTTATTAGACAAACGCAATAATAATATGTAGAATTTTGTTTTAAGAGGGTGAAAGAGGGAAACTAAAACTCTGGATAAGCAATTACATTATATCAAATTAACATTAATCTATAAAAATAAACCGTAGTTTATTGTTTAATAAAACTGCTTTATAAGTGTAAAAATTATGACAATTTAGTCTGTTGGAGGAGGAATTTCGAGGAGGAACTGAAGCCTAACAGTCTCCTCCTCCTCATAAATACGCAACTGGACAGACGATATTACACGATGGAATATTTTCGAAAAGTTGAATAATCGATATCTAAAGCGCGATGCATCGTGTCTGTTATGGAAATTATTGGCCCTACCCGATATCATATATTTTCACGGAAAATCCTAGGGAATGCCAGTTACACGGTAAATCGATCATCCTGAATGATAATTGCGAGCAATATATCGTGCACGACATTAATGGACACTCAATAATTTTAATGACTCAACGACGAGGATTTAAATAAAAGTAAATGATTGGAGATATTGCATTATAAAATTGAATTACACATAACTTATCTCAGACTAGAACTTAATAAATTATGATAAAATTTTATGTTTTATATTAATAATTATATATCTCATTTTAGAGATTAAATATACAATATACATATATGTATAACTAATATAATAAAATATTATATTATGGAATCATGCATGCCAATATTCTATGAAAAGTTATTTTGAAGAAGCAAGAATATCCATTGTGCATTATCTTACAAATATTTTTGAACATTGAATTTTGAACATTCCGACGTCGAGAATAGAATCTCTTTTATGGTTCGATATTTTGAGTATGAAAGATTTTATTATAGAAGAAAGAAAAAGGATGAGTACTATGCAGAATAAAAATTTTAAAATGGTTACACATATACTTTTATGCACAACGAAGATTTAAAAATTTTTCAGATTTTTCGAAAATATCAAGATACCAAAAAAATGCATTATGCAACACATTATGTCTGGAAACTATTGAACTGCATTTCTTGAAATTTCTATTTTGAATCCGCTTCTGTCACATTAACGCGAGATAATTAAAACGCATTAAAACAGATTGTGTGCTCGACTCAAATCGTCCTCGGCGGAATCGCTATTATTGGCGGAGGAAACTATGCCGCTGCGATTGGAACTGCGATTCTCTCGGAAACGGAAACACGGACGAATGTACGGTGCAGCAAGGCCGATAAACAATCCGCGCGACAATTTATAATTTGCGATGTCACGGCTTTATTGTGCCATTAAAGTATAGCCGTTGCGTCGCATGGACGTTAAAGGGAACATTTACGGCAGCCGGTCGACCTTTTCCTACGCGTTCTGTAGCGTTCGCAATGGCCGAACAGAGTCCTGCGCAAGAACGAAAAAGACTAACGATCGTACATAGTAGTAGTAGTAGTAGTAGTAGTAGTAAATTTTATTGGTCCCCTTGGGGTTTCAATTCCCTTACAATTTAACAATACAGCAGCCGCATATACAAAGGTGCTAATTCAAACAAAAACAAAAAAAACAAAAAATATAAAACGCACGCTACCATGACCTCTTCGCTATTAACCTCTTAACCTATCTTATTGCTAACTTAACCTATCTGTCCTAAGGGGTTGGACTTCCGCTTTGGGTCGCCCGTTGTCCAGGCCATCTCCCCTTGGCTTCTGCCCAACCCCATGTACACACACACACGCTTCTTGGACTTCCGTTTCCTCTTGCTTTCTTTTCTTAAACATTCTTCCCCTTTGCCCCCCTCACGTCATTCTCTCCTCCATCATCCTCTTTCCTTCCTACTCTCTCCACACTTCTCTCTCCTCTCCCCTTTCTTATCTCCCTTTCTCTCTCTATCTCTCTCATCCATCCTTCCCCTTCTCCCTTTTCTCCTAGTATCTCCCTCACTACTTCCTGCCAACTCTCTTTCCTCTCCCCCCTCACTTCACACCTCTCCCATACATGCTCCCACGATTCTACCTCCTCTCCACATATCCTACATTTCCTCTTTTCTGCTTCCTCCCAATACCTGCTTTCTAAAATCTCACTTCCTAATCTGAATCTTGCTATCCTCCTCCATCTACTCTCTCCCCAATCCTTTCTTAAGTATTCTGGCACTCCTTCTCCTCTAACCTCCTTGTACCATCTGTTAAATTCCGATCCCTTTATTCTCTCCTCCCTCTCCCTCCTCTGCTCCTCCAGATCCCTCCTTATTAACTCCCCAAACCATCCCTCCTCCATACCTCTTCTCTCCTCCACCTCCTCTATCCTCCTACCTCTTTTCCTGAAATATTCTTCCCTTTCCCTTTCCCACTCCGATCCCACTCTTCCTATTTTCGCCCTTTCTCTCATTTCCTCCCAGCATTTCCTCGCTAGCTCGCTTCCTCTTCCTTCCTCCATTCTCTTCTCGAAATTCCATGCCCTTTTTCCGGCTCTTATCCTCAGCTTCTCTCTTCTCAGTTCCTCCCTCACCATATAACCTGGCGTTCCCCTCTCTACTCCTAATATCCATCTCAGGTATCTTTCTTCCATCCTTTCCATTCCCTCTCTCTCCTTCCACCCCCATATTTCCACCCCGTAGCTCATCACTGTCCACACCAATTTGTCGAAAAGCCATAATCTTCTCCCCCAATCTTTTCCAAACTTTCTCTTTCCTATTCCCCATACTTGCCCCATAATAGCCGCCGCTCTCCTCATCCTATCTTTCACTTGTCCTTCTTGTCCTCCATTCCTCTGTAGTCTATATCCCAGATACGTAAACTCCTTCACTTCCTCCATTTTCTCTCCTTTCCATCTCCACTCCCTCTTCTTCCATCTTCCTCCCTTTCTCCTAAACCTCATTATCTTCGTCTTCTTTGCGTTCAGCTCCAATCTCTTGTTGTCTAGATATTCTTCTAACCTTTCTACCATACTTCTCAGTTCCTCTTTCTCCTCTACCAACAACACCATATCATCCGCGTATGCCAATGTATAAATCCTTTTTTCTCCTATTCTTACTCCTCCTCTTTTCACCTTCCCCATTTTTTCCTCTAAGTCCGCTATTAGGATGTTGAATAGTATTGGACTCAATGGGCACCCCTGTCTTACTCCTTTCTCAATCCAAAAACTCTCTCCAACTTCTTCCCCTATCTTTATCCTGCATGTTGTCTCTCTCATCACCATCTCTACCCTTCTTCTCAATCCTTTCCTTACTCCTCTCTCCTCCATTGCCTCCATTAATTTCTCCCTGTCTACCGAGTCAAATGCTGCTCTCAGATCTATAAACAATGCCGTTAGCCTTCCCTCTTTTTTTTCCAGTTGTCTATTGATTAGATAATTCATCACGTATATGTTGTCTATTGTTCCCATTCCTCTCCTAAACCCCATCTGATTTTCTGGCACTATCCCTTTTTCCTCCACATCCTTCCTCAATCTTTCTGTCAGTATCATCGTGTAAACCTTATACATTGATGGCATCATGGTTACTCCCCTGTAGTCTTCCACCTCCTTTCCATCCCCTTTTTTCCTTATCGGTGTAATCACTCCCTCTATCCATCTCTTCGGCCATCCTTCTCCTCTCCATATTCTATTACAAAAATCCAGCATCCAATCCTCCACGTTCCCTCCTCCATACTTCCATACCTCATTCGGAATCTCATCTATCCCTGTCGCTTTTCCTGCTTTCAGCTTCTTTATTGCCTCTCTCATTTCCTCTCTACTTATTTCCTCCTCCTCCTCCTCCCCCTCCTCCTCCTCCTCTGTCCTGTTCCCCTCCTCTCTTCTTTCCTTTCTTACCTTTCTCTCCTCTGTTCCTCCTAACAACTTCATAAAATATTCTCTCCACTTTCTCATCTCAATTTCTTCGTTTATTCCTTTCCATCTTCTTCTCTCTCTGTTTATTATCTCCCATACCTCCGATTCTCTTTTCACCTCTGCTGCCTTCTTTTCCCATTTCTCGTTTTCTTCCTTTTTCTTCCTCTCACACAATCTCTTGTACTCCCCTCTTCTCTTCCTATATTCCTCCCCCTCACCTCCTTCCCTCCACCATCTCCTCAGCTCCCTCCTTACCTTTCTTTTCTCCTCTCTGCACTCCCCATCCCACCATCCTCTTTTCTCCTTCTTCCCTTTCCTCCAGTCCTCCTCTGTTGCTCTTAATACTTCCTTCATCCTCTCCTCTATTCTTTCCCATTCTCCATCTATCTCTTCCTCTCCTCCTCCTATTTCTCCTATCTCCTCCACTTTTCCCTCAAAAATCCTCCGGCCCTCCTCATTCCATACTCCTCTCCTCCCTCCTCTCGACTTTCTTCTCTCTCTTCTCTGCCATCCTTCTATCTCCACTTCTATTGGGTGATGATCTGAGTCCACCTTGTCTCTTATTCTTAACCTTCTCACCTTCTCTCCGCTATCCTCATTCCCAATTACGTAATCTATAACCGTGTTTCCTCTTCCTCCTGTAAAAGTCCATTCTCCCTCCTCATCTCCCTTTGTGTTACCGTTCATTATGCTCCAACCTCTTTCTCCCATGAATTCCAGTAGTTTTCTTCCCTCTGCATTGATTAATTTGTCTTTCGACTTTCTTTTCTTTTCCTCTTTCCTCTCCTCTTCCGCATTCTCCTTATCTCTGATTCTACCCCCCTCTTGTCCTGTCCTCGCATTAAAATCTCCTCCTATTATCGTGTAAACTTCCTCCTTTTTCTCCTCCGTCCACTTCTCCATCTCCCTGCACGCCTTCTCTATTCCTTCTCCTACGTATACTCCTATCACCCTCCATTTTTCCTTCCCTATCTTTACTCTTCCTACCACAAAGCCCTGACTAACGATCGTACATAAATGTCCGATAATGTTCGACCACGTGGTGGCAGAATTTATTTTTCATTATTTAGACCTGCAGTTTCAAGTTTATGGTTAAGTGCTTAAGTTTAGCGTAAATTAGAGAGGTTTGACCGTTACATATAATATCATATATAATACTTTTATTCGTTTCCTATTTTGATCATAAAGAATAAATGCCAGAGAGAAAAACTATATATTTTTTAATTTAAACAAAAATGTTTAAAATTTTTATTTTAAGAAAAATTCGGTTTTATTAAATCTTTTTGATTAAATTTCAGTAAAGTTGTGGGTAAATTTTTCGAATAAATTGCGTCAATATTTCTGTAATTAAAAATATAAGATCGAATAATATACCTATACGTTATGATATTTTTTTGGAAAATGATGAAACATTTTAATTACGAGACGTCATCTTCTATAGAAGCATTCGACATATTCGTGTATTGCGAATGCAAGACTAACATCCAATCTGTTATCTTGTGATAATGTCAATAGGTACTTCGAAAGTAAAGGAAGCAATATTATTCTACGGTTCAGTATATCAAGTCATCGAACCACAGAATAGCTTGGTTGGTCTAATTTCAAAATATCAATATACGGAGCTACCTGCCGTGTACATAAGTACTCACGCGTAAAAGCGTGCGCGATGATGAAAACCGAAATATATATGCATATAGCTCTAGAACTATAATTCTAATCGGTCACAGCGAGACGCGTTGCGCTTGGCTTAACTGTTAACTCAACTGCATCGCTTTAAAGTTAGTTTCTATGAGACACCAGTTGAATTTTAGCGTTGCATTTTGGAAAACCGATCGTATCTCTTTGTTGGATACAAAATTCTACGAATAATATATTATATGAAAATACATGCTCGGTATTATTTCCATGTGCATTACAGTTACAGAATATCAAAGATATTTATACGAAATTAAAGATAAAATTCCATAAAAATATAATAGAATAAAATAGTTTATCCCGCATAATATTCTGTAAAAGAGTATTCAAATCATGAATGTAATTAATTAATAACAATATGGTGACATGTATTTCATGAACGATATATGAATAGATTATTAATTTCTGTTCTCCCCGCTATATATGTAATATTTAATTAATTTTCAATTCCATTAGAATAATAAAAGTAAAATGCAACGATATTCATCACTATCTATGATCAAGTGTGCATCATACAAGTGATTACTTCCAAAGATTCCTTACATGTGATCCACAAAGACAATACGATCACATATCAACTAGTAATAGTTATCTCTGAAATGAGATACACTGTTGATATCCGATCTTCCTCCCTCTCCTGTCTCTTCTACCATATCTCTCGCCCTTCCTACATCTCTCTCATTGAGTATATAGAAACTGATACCAATAGCTTCAAAATTGTTCCTAGAGTATACGAACATATGAAATGAAACGTTCCGAACAGGGAACGTCCTACCATAATTTCGAGAAAATTTTCTATCAGTTTTGGACCGCATTTATTGTTTTACGTCTGCATATTTGATTACATTCCTTATTGTGTAATTTGCGAGCTCTTCGAGTAAGGCGTGACAGTCATTGTTGGGTCTACAAGAGCGCATACTCGTGGAATAGTCACGAGTATTGCGACGCCATACGACATACCTCGTATTGAGTATGTTTAGCAGTAAATGAGGAATTACCGAACTGGCAATCCCATATGAAACAGTCAGGAATCTGTCACTGCCAATAATCATAAACATGTTCAGGAAAACGAGATAATTGATTGAAGCAATCGCCGCATAACAAGCTTCTACTGTATGAGACGCAATCAATCTTATCAATCGCAAACAAGATCAGATTTATCTATTATATAAGCACTATTAATTTATTTTGAAAATATGTGCTTGGTTCAGTAAATTTTAGTAGCAACAAATTTTTTCAAAATTTTTTATGAAATTCATAAAAAAGAACACACGAAAAAATGAAATATAAAATTAGAAAGAAAGAGATTCTTCATTTTTTGTGCGCTATATTATTAATTTTTTAATGAAATTTTGATGTAAGAGGTATGCAATAAATAATTTTCAATATTTTCTTTCCTGTATGTACATTTGGTTTCATTAATAAGAAATTCTTTAAAAACTCGCGAAAGACAAGAGTTTCTATTACCGTAAAAACTATCGTCATATCAGAGATTCGCTTTAAACAGATAATTAACTGGTCTAATAACTTTCATTATTTTGTACTAAACATATGAATACAATATAATAATATGTGCGCGCATATGGCTAATATATATCAATGTAATATAGTATATTGTAGAAAGTAAAATAATTAAATTATAATAATTGTACAATTTATACAAATGATTCTAATTTACTCATTAGTATATTAATAATTTGCTATAATAATGTTATGAAAATAATAACTTGTATGAAAGACATTATATCTCACATAGCACGCGCAATTTTTTAAATAAGTATAATAAAAATAAGTCAAGATATTTTATTCCAAGAATCTGCATAAAAAGTTACAACTCTAATTTGTTAATTTTATCTATAATAAAATTATATCTTGTATCTTTAGATTAAAAAAAATTAATTAAACATGTTTATTATAAGTAATCTTACTAATATAAAAAAAAATAAATTATAAAGATTCTAAGAAATTATAAGCTCGACATAAAGTAGGGAAATTAAGCATCTCTTTAAAAATCTACTTATTTGTACTAAAATTAACTTAACCAATTGTGCACATTTTTTTTTTTAATTCAAAGAAACCGAATCCGAAATACCAGACGAAGTGAGATTCATACTTCGAAGCTTCGGTATGCACGATGCGCAAAGGTACGCACGAGACACAAGTAACATTCATTTCGTACCGTTTCAGGATTGCAACATTCCGAAAGGAAGTCGACAAAACCGTGTAAACGTGGTTGTAACGTTGCAGACGAGATTCGAGACAGAACCAGGAACATTGACAGTCAGATATCCAGGAAACTCGAGAATTCCTCTATCCCTTTCAAACGCTCTATACACTAGCAGCTTTACGCTACCTTTTACATTTGTTCAGATGAACACTCCTTCGAATTATTTAACAGTTTAACTTTTAATATTTAAATAAATAAGGTGAAAGAAAGAAACAAAAAGTTAAAATAATATCACATAAATAATTAGAATTATCGAAGACAATACGCGAAAATTTGATTAATCTAAATGTGTATTTTCTTGCGCAAAATAATAAAAATTATTTTTTTTATAAAGCAAATTAGAGATACATTAATAATGTAAAATAAATAAAAAAATTATCATCCGCGATTTGGCTCTTATTGCCTATCTTATATATGTTAAATTTATATTTATATATTACAGAGCCTAGTTAAACTCTTAATTTATACACGCTGGCTTAAAGGCGTTTATTTACCAACATTAATATATATAACAGAGAAAAGTATAGAATCGAAAGGATCTGAATAGCTCAGATGGAAGAGCAGTCGCCCGGCAAGCGAAAGGTCTCGGGTTCGATTCCCGATTCTGCGACTTTCGGATCTATATTTTTCTCTCGCACTTTATTTCTTTAGGGGGAATAGGGGATACATGGAATTAAAAATCTCTTGTAGAGATTATTCCAATTTTATATCTTGGCCGTGTCCAAGTAAAAATTTGGTGCCTTGTGCACAGGTATTTAATTCTAACGAAAAAATTTAGTTTCGTTTAGAATAACGCACTGTCATCCGCGATTTGGCTCTTATTGCCTATCTTATATATGTTAAATTTATATTTATATATTACAGAGCCTAGTTAAACTCTTAATTTATACACGCTGGCTTAAAGGCGTTTATTTACCAACATTAATATATATAACAGAGAAAAGTATAGAATCGAAAGGATCTGAATAGCTCAGATGGAAGAGCAGTCGCCCGGCAAGCGAAAGGTCTCGGGTTCGATTCCCGATTCTGCGACTTTCGGATCTATATTTTTCTCTCGCACTTTATTTCTTTAGGGGGAATAGGGGATACATGGAATTAAAAATCTCTTGTAGAGATTATTCCAATTTTATATCTTGGCCGTGTCCAAGTAAAAATTTGGTGCCTTGTGCACAGGTATTTAATTCTAACGAAAAAATTTAGTTTCGTTTAGAATAACGCACTGTCATCCGCGATTTGGCTCTTATTGCCTATCTTATATATGTTAAATTTATATTTATATATTACAGAGCCTAGTTAAACTCTTAATTTATACACGCTGGCTTAAAGGCGTTTATTTACCAACATTAATATATATAACAGAGAAAAGTATAGAATCGAAAGGATCTGAATAGCTCAGATGGAAGAGCAGTCGCCCGGCAAGCGAAAGGTCTCGGGTTCGATTCCCGATTCTGCGACTTTCGGATCTATATTTTTCTCTCGCACTTTATTTCTTTAGGGGGAATAGGGGATACATGGAATTAAAAATCTCTTGTAGAGATTATTCCAATTTTATATCTTGGCCGTGTCCAAGTAAAAATTTGGTGCCTTGTGCACAGGTATTTAATTCTAACGAAAAAATTTAGTTTCGTTTAGAATAACGCACTGTCATCCGCGATTTGGCTCTTATTGCCTATCTTATATATGTTAAATTTATATTTATATATTACAGAGCCTAGTTAAACTCTTAATTTATACACGCTGGCTTAAAGGCGTTTATTTACCAACATTAATATATATAACACAGAAAAGTATAGAATCGAAAGGATCTGAATAGCTCAGATGGAAGAGCAGTCGCCCGGCAAGCGAAAGGTCTCGGGTTCGATTCCCGATTCTGCGACTTTCGGATCTATATTTTTCTCTCGCACTTTATTTCTTTAGGGGGAATAGGGGATACATGGAATTAAAAATCTCTTGTAGAGATTATTCCAATTTTATATCTTGGCCGTGTCCAAGTAAAAATTTGGTGCCTTGTGCACAGGTATTTAATTCTAACGAAAAAATTTAGTTTCGTTTAGAATAACGCACTGTCATCCGCGATTTGGCTCTTATTGCCTATCTTATATATGTTAAATTTATATTTATATATTACAGAGCCTAGTTAAACTCTTAATTTATACACGCTGGCTTAAAGGCGTTTATTTACCAACATTAATATATATAACAGAGAAAAGTATAGAATCGAAAGGATCTGAATAGCTCAGATGGAAGAGCAGTCGCCCGGCAAGCGAAAGGTCTCGGGTTCGATTCCCGATTCTGCGACTTTCGGATCTATATTTTTCTCTCGCACTTTATTTCTTTAGGGGGAATAGGGGATACATGGAATTAAAAATCTCTTGTAGAGATTATTCCAATTTTATATCTTGGCCGTGTCCAAGTAAAAATTTGGTGCCTTGTGCACAGGTATTTAATTCTAACGAAAAAATTTAGTTTCGTTTAGAATAACGCACTGTCATCCGCGATTTGGCTCTTATTGCCTATCTTATATATGTTAAATTTATATTTAAATAAAAAAATGTTCGTCTGAATCGACTAATTTTCTTATAAATTTAATATATATTTCACATTTATCAGATAAAACTTAAACTCTAGTGAGCATATTTTATAAGTAGATTATTCATAAATTAATTTTTTTTATTTGAAAAATAAGAAAATAAATTTTTTTCTCACTTTTATTGCACGCATATACGGACAAATTGGGTCGGTGGGCTTTATCATGATTTTCTCACCAATAGCATAATAAAACCGTTTACGGCAAAAGCCGCAAGAAAAATGATCTAAATGCACAACGTTGGAACCACTTGGGCTAATTTCTTCATTAACCTCGCGGCACAATGGAGCAGTGCTCTTTCATAAGCGTGCAACGAACTGCTCGTCCAGCACAATCTAGCCGCGACATAGCACTTAAGGCCACCTGACGGTGTGGCTTAATTCTCGTTTCATTAGGCCACCACTGGCAGTTTGTATCATATTCTTCGACATCGAAAACAAAATATCTCCAAAAAAATAAATACGATAAAATTAAAGATCTGAAAATACGAATAATAGCACGCGAAGTTATCTGAAATAAATTTAACTAAAATTATTGTATATATGTATCATATATATATTATTTTACGCAAAAATTTTGTTCTTTCTTATTTGAATGAATAACTGAATTGTGAAAAAAATTCTAATGCATATTTGCAAAAAAGAAACATTTTGTTTTAACTGGATATGAATACTAAAGGAATCGTTAATCAAAATTAGAATTTTTCTAGAAGTTGTTAAAAAATTTCAAATTTATAAAATTATTTTTACTATATTTTATGCAGTAAAATAACTTGCACATGTTTAAAAAATTTATGAAATCGTAGAATTGACACCTAATGAAGAGATCGAGATTCAAATTATCTTTGAAAATTTTTATATTTCAGACATATTTTTTAAATTCTTTTTTTTAGTAAATTGTTGTACTATATTTTCTCTAATACGATCTTCGTGTCTCTTGTGCATTTTTCGTGTCCAGTAACAGCTTCGAAATCTTTGCGGAGAGTACAAAGGATTTCATATGGTGCTCTGGCCGGTCATGATTCAAGAAGAACTTTTTCTTGCAGAAAGTTCTCGTTACACGAAGAAATTCTCAGGTGTATTTTGAACTTTGTTTGAACTATTGCAATTTCAGTAAATCGTTAAGTTCGATTGTTTTCCAAAACACAGTATTATATTCTACTATTTTCTTATTCAAGAGAACGCAATGAAATGCCTGGCATGCGAAGAATATTGATAACGAGTTGATGCCGCTCTCTTGCGATGTTAGTCAGAAGTATCACGCAGATCCCAGCATTACCAGCATCATATGAGAGATAAATTCTCCCTCAAGTTCTTCTTCTTTGATAGAGAAAATGCAAGTTTACTGCCGTAAGTTGCATAACAGAGAATTTATCGGCTAACAAAACTTTCGGACGTGAAATATGACATAGTACACTTACTTTTCCAATAATAAATCTATTAGAAATAATTAATAAAAAATTGACATAATTCTAATATCCATAATAAATTTAATAATCAGTTTTGTAAATCTAGAAAAACATTCGCGATTCAGAAATTACTTTAAAAAATGGATTCGCAATTGACCGATAAAACTACCAATCTAAATATGACATGTATAATACTATCCCACCCAGAATGTGTCAAACGTAATGGAAGTGACCAATGGAAATTACCACGTGAAACTTTAATGAATCAAAAGCGAAAGAGAAAAAGAAGATTATTGCATTGATCGGATCACGCAAAGCTTTATCGGCTTTCGATTTTTCATCTGGTATTGAATAGATTGCATGGAAACACTATAATCCAAGGAAAAAAATGACCGAAAAAATCTGCAAAACTTTTTCTGCATTTCATGTGTAAAATATTTTCTGTTTAAAATTATTTTTTCTTAGAAAAAAAAACAAAATAAAACATCTGTCATAAGTCATAAGTAAATTCGACAGCTTTGTTTCTTATTTTTATGCGAAGTACATAATCAAAGATTAATACATTTAAAAGGCACAACGGTTTATCTAAGACATATCCAGACACTATCCAGCATCACACATAACTTCAAGTTTCATTGCTTCTTGTAAGAATGTAATGATTTTTCCTAAATACAATTATTAATTTAGAAAATAAAAGCAGAATTTTACTTTAAAAAGCAGATATTAAAACTTTAAATGTCAAATTTCTGCCCAAAATTTCTCTTCAATGCCTATATATATGTATCATATATGTGGATATGTGTAAGATTAGTGTGCTGCATTAAAATTAAAAAAATTGCAACAGGAGTTGATGAAGTCGACTTGGCTTCTAAAAGATTGATATACTATCTAATAATAATAGAACGAAATATATAAAACTTAAAGGGGCGATCGACCTTGTTCTAATGCAATGAAATGACATCCTTGAGAATATTGTCAACACGTACAACGCATATAATGTATCAACTAACTGTACGCGCATGCAACACATTAATGCAGTGGTAAGGGACCAATAAATGAGTTTGTGCGTATACAGGAAACGAACGAATGTAGCAATTTACTATCATATCTGGCGCGTAATTGATCGAGTTTATCGGGATCGAAAATGCAAAACTCTAAATGGATAATGCATAAAAAAAATTCTATTTCCAACCGACTGCTATAAATGGATTTTACTGCCTGCAAAACAAGAATACATATTTGCCCTGCACTGATATATTCATTATCATATCGGATTTATTTGTACTTTTATAATGAAGGGTTTTATGGATAAGAATAAATTGTGTACGGTGACATAAATTGTAAAAAAAATGAGATTTCGATATAAAAATATTCACAACTCGACACATATATTTCAAATATTTTATTGAAAAAATTGGACCAATTTAAAATTTATTTTTGAAGCATAAAAAAGATAAACTCCTTTCTGGAATCTAAAACATGTCGCGTGTTGCTGACATGCGAAGCTAAGTGATATTTTATCGATTTTGAAAAAAAAATCGTGTTTTTATATATCAAATTTATTATTCTTTCCTCGCTCCCTTTTCTCTCCTCTCCCCAGTCCCCTTCCTTCCGTCGAAGGCATTGAAAACGTTGATTTTCCGCTAACGTACACCCCATGAAATACTCATGAGCGACGAATAAAAATTCTACCGCGCGCTCGTTTGCACACGCAAAATCCGGCTAACGACCGAGCGGGACCGTCCTTAATTACGCATTCTCCGCGCAACACGCGGGCTCCATTCTTGCCGCGTTTCGCGAGGCGCCGCGAAATTTCTCCCGTTTCCGCGAAGCAAAACCGAAAAGATCGGCGTCGCCTACGGAAAAGTCGGTGTAGAAAAATGAAAAAAAAAAAAAACGACACGATTGTTCGGGTTAGGAAAGCTCTTCCAGACGGCGGTGGCAAAAGGAATCGCGGCAGCGTTTTCCCTTCCCTTGGCTGTCGTCGCCGTCTTCTTTCGCGACAATTAAGCTTAACGAGGCACTGTTTGCAGGACGTATTTGAGGCGGCTTCCCACTTATTAGCGCCAGCGCGGCGCTAAACTCTCCGCAGCGGATATCGTGCGTGTTTGCCGTAGCCGGGCCGTGTATATGTATGTAATCGCCGGTGAGAAGACGACCGGCTAGAATTGCGTAGCGGGTTTCCTAAACCCGCCCGTAACCTCCAGGAATTGCAGCCGTGCGGGCACGGGTGCGTGCGAACCGACAGCGAGCAAACAGGCGTCATTTACATACGCGGCTCTTCAGCCTTTGCTTAATTAGGGGAACGTGACGCATGATTCTCTCGCGCCGTGGCCTCTGCCCTCTTCCCGGTTTGTCGTCTCTCAACCTCTCACCTGGCCCCCTGGAGTGGAAATGTTCAACAATTCGGATGAGCGTATTTTGCTACCGAATGTCTATCGGCTGTTATTTTACTCGTTACTGTTTAGAAACTGTCGTGTAACAAATTCGAACGAAGAGCTACGATATCACAGAAAAAACAGTATCCTTGAAAGAATGCAAATATGCCTTGATTCAAGTATATTTTATCCTTATAATAGCGCCAAATATAAATAATTTTGGATAAAGGATAATTTATCCTTAAAACAAAGTGTAAAATATTCTTGGTTGAAGCTGAAATTTACTTATAAATATTGCAAGGACAAGTGACAAGTGAGCATTGGATATAAGCAAATGTGACTAAGTTTGTTTTTATCATATGCGATTTTTAAAACAAGAATATACCTTATAAGGATAAAATATACTTCACACAAACTTATTTATTATTAAGGCAAATGAAAATTTGTGATTACAAAGAGCATTCTATGCTTAAATCAATCAAATAGCGTTCAAGAATAAAAATATACTTGAATCAAGGATTCCCTTTTTTCTGTGATATAATATATACTAAATGGTGACGCATTAAGCTGCAAGCATTGTATTCGGAATTCATCTGTTTTTATCTTTAGCTCAAAAATTTAGTAAGATATTCGCGATTTAAAAGAAGATATGTATATTTCTTAATTTAATTCATTCATAAAAGTAATATACAATCTATATGTTTAGCTTCATCGTTAATAGATATCGCTCCAACAAATCAAGACAATTATCTTAAGTGGTGTAAATTAAATCAAATTATTTGTACGGATGAAATAATTAATTTTTGCAAATTATAAACAATGCAAATTATGGAGAATGATATCTTATTTCTTAAATATTATTATTTATCATTATAAATTTTTAAGCCGAGGGGTGTCAATAGCCGATTATATCAAACTCAAACTATATAGACTTCCACGATCGTGACGTTATAAGAAAAAATTGTAACCATATTTGAGAAGAAATGACAATAAGAAATAGTGCAAAAAAGCTTGTGCAAAAACGACGCATAAAAAGAGTCAGTATCAATGAGATTGGCGTTTTCTCATCCTGATATGCGATTGCAGTGCCTCCTTGATCATTGTTATCTACGAGTTTCTCTATGGAATATACGAAAGATTGCTATGAGGGAGAAGAAGAGTGCCTTTTTCTTCTCCATCTTCGTTATTTCTCCTCGTATCTCGGTCACCGTCTTATCTCACGGTCAAATCGTTCCTACCTAGAAGCCGAATATAAATGCGAATCTACAACTTACGTTCCGCTACGAGGAATGATATCTAGATAGGTTGCCATACAAACGCATGTCGCTTCCAGCCTCAAAGAGCACATATAACGAAACTTATCCTCAATAATATAATTTTATAATAAAATCACCGACATAATTTGATCGAAATTTTAATAATTAAATCGTTTATACACAGCTCGTATTATTGTAAACGCGGAATAAAATTAATTATAGACATTATATTTTTTATGGTGTTTTTTAAATCGGCCAACGGAGCCAAAGCACGAAAAATTAATTATTCGGAACTGTATCTCTTGGTTTGAGATCACTAAGTTCCATATATGAATTAATCTCGAAACTTTTACATATGGAGAAATATTATAATTCGCGCCTATTTCTCCATATGTAAGTTTCGAGATTAATTCATATATGGAACTTAGTGATCTCAAACCAAGAGATACAGTTTCGAATAATTAATTTTTCGTGCTTTGGCTCTGTTCGCCGATTTAAAAAACATCATATTTATATTCTTAATATTGAGAGCCGATAAAAATATTTCTTTCTGATTATATTTTTTATACCTCGAATTAAGATTCTGTTAGAATTCTGTTAAAATTCATTTTGCGAAGAATTAGATTTTATTATATATTTATATAACTATTATAAAAAACAAAAAAATTCCTCCATATGTAAGTTTCGAGATTAATTCATATATGGAACTTAGTGATCTCAAACCAATAGATACAGTTTCGAATAATTAATTTTTCGTGCTTTGGCTCTGTTCGCCGATTTAAAAAACATCATATTTATATTCTTAATATTGAGAGCCGATAAAAATATTTCTTTCTGATTATATTTTTTATACCTCGAATTAAGATTCTGTTAGAATTCTGTTAAAATTCATTTTGCGAAGAATTAGATTTTATTATATATTTATATAACTATTATAAAAAAACAAAAAAATTTTTTCGAATTTTTTTTATTAGGTTTCTTTAGTCGCGGTCTTTCTCGGTTATAGTCAAAAGGAATTTCGTAACTCGAGCCTGTTGTAAAGAAAAGCCAGTTTCGTTTTCAGTAGGAAATATTCTCGGAAATGCAATACAGGGTGGTCTCCAGAAACCGTAAATGTGCTGGAACACATTTTTCACGAGTTGCGCATGAAGTCGTCATTCTTATCATTCGCCGCACAATACGCCACCGGCATGGAAGCCCAGAATCGTCGCTGTAGGTCTGTGTAAGAATTCAACAATATTTGGACGTGGCCACAATGGCTCTAACGAACCGTGCCCTTTGCTCAGGGGATTTTCGTCCCGAGAAATCACCTGATGCTGCCCTGACATCATCGTCCCCCGGGAGCAAGGCGGCATCTTTGTATTATTATTTCTGTGTAGCCGTCTACATCAATTGCGCAAGATTCCTCGTCTAAACGACCAAGCGAACTGCCAAAAAGAAAATTCAGCAAGAGAATAACAGCGCGTTTCCAAGAGTTCGAATAAAAATTTAAGTACTGCTGATACGATCGGCTATCGAATCTTCGAATCGACACTAAAGCAGAAACGATGCACTTTTCTCTGTTTCTTTATTATTAATAATTAATATAATGATTGTGATGCAAGTATTTTTACTAAAACTCTTGCAATTTGTTTTCGAATTTTTGAAGTTTGACGAATAATTCAACATTAGTGGAGAATCAGTATTATAACATTTTTCAATTATATAGGATAATTTCTATCACGCAAGACCGAAAAAATATATATATATGAAAAATATAAAAGAATAATCTGTTTGAAATATTCTGTCGAATATTAAAGCGATTACTTTTTTAAATTTATTTTTGTTTTCTACTTAATTAATGAGTTTCCAATAATAATACAGATGAAACGAAATAAAACATTAATCAGTGTAAAAAAACGCTACTCATAAAACCTACATTTTCTGATGATATAAATAAAAAGAGGGATAAAAAAGGGGAATAGCATCAAGAACGACACGAAATACAGTTAATTTCCGCGAGCATGAATTAAAATACTTCAGCGGCGCAAAGTGCCGCGCCTATTAGCAGTTCAATGTGATAAAGGTGTAAGGATATCAATTAATACTTCTTTTCATTGCCTCAGTAAAAGCGCAAAACATGATTACGAGCAACATTTACTGCGGCCGAAACGAGTTAACTGTACATCGTTTCCATAAGCAAACGACTCGTAATCATGCGCGGTTTTATGAAAACAAAGCTTCTTTTTCTCACGGTTATTTTGACGTGTTTTTTTATGAGCGTACGGCGCGCAGATTTAATATCTTTTATAAAGGAGGATGCGTAATTAGGAAACACGTATGAACATAACGAATGTACGTTACATCAGTGATGATAAGACAAATATGTTTACTTGTAAAGAATTGTACTTGGAAGTCATTTTTAAAAAATGGAAGACATAATAAAGAGAAAGGGACATATTTTTCCAATAATTGTGAAATTGTTTCTTAAAGAGTATGACACATTTTACAAAATACAAAAGTTTACAAATCAGATTCAGAAACTGTTAAGAACATCATCCATTTTAATTTTGACTATATTAAATTGTATAAATGCAAGAAAAAGTAAATGTGTCAATTTGTAATGTGCAATACGTGATATGAAATTTGTAAAATGCAAAAACTTTGTTTATACCTCTATATAATTCAGGACTTGGCATTAATTATTTATCCTAATTTTTTATATTTATCATAATCTTTTTCAATATTTGTAATAAATAATTTGTGTATAAATCCTCAAACGGCGATAATTTTTAAATTATTGCGAGCCGAGAGAAAAATCTTGTGAATATGTCTCCGCGAATATCGCACGTTATTACCGTATTTTCAACGGAGATTAGAATCACATCGCAATGTTGTTACGTGGCCCTCATTCTTTTTGTGACGCGCGGCTATTCAGATTAGCGAGAATCCTTTTAATCGAAAGGGAAATAAATCGTCGCGCGAGAGGGTTAATTAAGTTTTACGACCGTCGCCGTTATGCAGGTGCGCATACGGCTGCATTATCTATGATACATCTTCATCTCCATAAGATGCTCTTTCTAATTCTCTCTTTGACTCTCATATACCCGGTTGCACTTGTACAGGAGCGATTGTATCGTCCCCCGACGAAAACAACAGGTGCAGAAATCACAAACGCTTTGAGGTCCACCTGGCTCTGCGCTGCTCTGTAACGTCGTGTCGCTTGCCAGAATTTAAGACAAAAATATCATTATGCTAATCCGCGACATTTGTTATTACCGATGCCGATCGGCGAATGTAATTATCAGGTATAAGAGCCGACCGTGCATTTTCGATCGATTCATTAACGAGATTCGTCCGCCGAGCGAATTACGTAAGTTATGTAACGTAACTTTATCGAGATTTCATCGAGATAATCGCGAATAAGACATGTGCAAAATGTCTGTATCGAACTGTATATGTATCTTATTATTAAAAACGTGTATTCGCTCGTCTATTGATTAAAACAAAATTTAGTATATAAAAAGGCCAATTAATCGGCGATGAAATTGCGACTTACAATCACTTATGATCATCTATTTTTAATTCCTATACTAAAGAAGACCGCGTGCGGTCGAAACGTTTGTACTGTATTATCTTATATAGAATAAATACTTAGTTTATATCATCTAATAATGCTCGATTAGTTGGCCTTTTTATATACTATATCTTATTATTATTCACACGTTTCAGAATTATCATATACAATTTATGAATGTTGGACTTCAAAAGAAAAATAAGTAAGAAAAGATTGCGTAAAACTTTTAGAGAGAAAGAGAAACTCTTTATATGTATATTATATACATATATATGTATATATAAATCGAAAATACAATATGTATTGAAATATTTTCTAGACACATCCATTTCAAGAGATCCGTGAAGATTTGAAGACATTCTATTCGAAACCTTTATCTGAAATATTTTAATATAAAATATCATAGTCACTAAAATGATCTAAAAGATTACATTAAATTTGACAGTTTTACAGTTTCCTCATAATATTTTTCTCATTAAAAATAATAAATTTTTGCGGTTAATAAGTTCGAAAAAAATTAAAATATTGAAATTATCTTTCTTGCAATTTTAAAGAA
The DNA here is from genome assembly GCF_048542155.1 of Nylanderia fulva. Taxonomy (NCBI): domain Eukaryota; kingdom Metazoa; phylum Arthropoda; class Insecta; order Hymenoptera; family Formicidae; genus Nylanderia; species Nylanderia fulva. The sequence goes on along the minus strand of NW_028190161.1, from coordinate 2,184,055 downwards.
ATATTTTATACTATATAATATATATATTCTCACAAAGGATTTATTTCTAACATTAAAAAAGACAGAAAAAAGGAAAAATTTTTTAACAATTTTAATTTTCATATGTAAGAAGAATTTTTTTAGTGCAACTAATAATTAAAAATATTACAAACTTTTTCTCTCTTATAATTTCCTAAAATTCTAATATATAAAGTTAAGTGATATAACCGTGGGGAATATACTCCGGCATAACTCAGTGCAAAGAGATATCTTGGAGCAACGGTACAACGCGAAATCGAAAGGTGTTAAGCGAGCGCAAACATGCGCGGAACCTCTTTCTCAAAGAGAAGGAACCGGTGGCGGGCCGCGGGAATTGAAATTGATTTCGGCCGAGTTCCATTACTCAAGGGAAGAGGACCGGGACGCGCACCGCGTACCGACAAAAGTTGCGCAGGAGCGATCAAGACGGAGATAAGAGAGCTTGTGGAGGCCGCCCGAGGCCACGACGTTAGCCCGGTTGGACATGAGCAAGAGGTTCCATCCGGCCGTGGCCCCAGGAATTCCTGGCGCGTTTACCAACAACCATCCAGAAAAAGAAAGAGAGAGAGAGGAAGAGAATCGTCGATTCGCTCCTTTTGCTCGGGCTGACGCCGAGACGTCGCGTCGCGTCGTCCGGGACCAGGACCAGCGCTCTCTCGAATCTTGTCGATCTCCTCAAACCTACGCCGAGGATGCCGACACGCTGCGCCCTACTCCGAATGGACTTGTCAGCTTTTCCATTGTGTCACTCGCGTGTGACAGTGCTTTACGACCGATGGTCCCGTCTCTCTTTCTCTATGGACCACCCAGTAGATTGGTAACCACTTAGGTACTTCCGGATTCTCTTCAAGGAGCGCAATCGCGGGCTTTCCCTCCCGATCCTATATGAGAAATTCTCGACTAGTCACGTACGAACGTTTAGATGCCACGTGGCTTAAAAATCGTGTATTTCAAAATTGACGAAGAATCTTTTTTTTTGTTCGGCACAAAAAAAATTATCGAATAAAACTAATTAGTTTTTTTTATATGTATAAAGATATGACAGATTCGTAAATGTCAAATCGTAAATTGCAACATTCTTTGATGCATGAATTATGGATATTGAACTCCCATACAGCTGTTGTTTCGTGATAATCCTCTTTTCATCAGTTTTTATATTTTAGTATTTAACAAAAAATAATCAGCAAAAAAATGAGTAATAATAATTTACACATTCCATTATGTTATTTTATGAAATTATATGAAGTTCTACCTTTTTTCAAAAATTCAGATTGTTTTATTTTATCTGAAATATTTATAAAATGCAAAATAAAAGATCATATTTATTAATATATATAAAATTTAATATGAAGCGTCTCTCATAGAGAGAGAGCTAAACACGCTGCACTGTTTATTTTTACAGCCTAAATTAAATTCGCCAAATTCACTGAATATTTTTAAATTTAATAAAAAGAACGAGAAAAAAAACAATAAATAGCCATTCTGTCATCACCGTTTGAGGAGACGAATGAGACAATAGTAAACTTTGACAAACGATGGTGACCTCACAATCGGGACCAAAAAGGTATTTCTTCATAGGTTTATATTCTTTGCCAGAACTTTCGAACATAAGAGGCGTGCGTTGACATAGTAATATCGAGATGTAATAATAGTACTACATCAATGAGCGAAGACAACCGGATCAAGGAACGGGACAGAGACGCATAGGGTGGCATCGGGGCTTGTTAAAACGATTTCAGACTATCGCAGCAGGGCGCTTCCTTCGGCGGCGAACCACCAAGAAAGCAGAGTGAGGTTCCTCTTCTCGGCCTCGGAATCGCCGCCGCGTGTCCACAGACGGATCGTTAAAGAGTAAGAGAAATAATGGGGCTCCGTGCCGAAAGTGGCGTCATGGTTTACCTCTCGATGAGGAACGGGAAGAAAGGGAAGGAAGCTTATAACGACGTATATATACACTGATCTTCGAAGAAAAAAAAAGAAATTCCAAGAGAGTTGGTCGTCTCAATGAAACGACACATCCGGTTCAAGTATTATACGTATATATGCGTTCAAGTGGAGAACATTGTATCTTGTCATGATCTCAGATTATTTATATATATATATTTAATCGTGCAGAATATAAATCATATTTATGTAGAATTAAATATGAATTTTGATTTTTTTTTTTTTTTGAGAGAGAGAAGAAAACTCCGACAGAGTAAAGAGCTTCCAAATTATTAGAGAAATTGTTTTCACTTTTAACCCGACCTTTTTTCTACAATCCTAAAAAGTTGCATTTCTGACAATATAAAAATACTTTTATATTGTAAAAATGTGCGATAAAAAAAATATAGAAATACATATAATCATAATCATGGTATGTAATTTTTAAATGCAAATTTCAAGTTTTTATACCATAAAACTGATTTATTCATGACAATAAATGCGACGCGCCGTGTAGATATAACACGAACTTCTCTCGAACTTATGCTTTAGATGTACCATGTGCCCACCTACTAGACGTATATATTATAATCTGTTATGTTTATTAGGGGCAGCGAAAACACATTTCTACCGGTGTTCGGCCCGAAGGCGGTAACTACAAAGAGAACCGGGACAAGGTAGTTTGTTAGAGAGCAGCTTGCACGAACTAACACGAGCTACTTGTTTGCACGAACGCGGAACGAGCCACTCGACTATACGAGTTTACAAGCGTCTACATACGGAGCTGCGCTCTTATCTTCGATTTAATTTCGCCTTTATGTGTGTTACCGACAATAATCGCGTCGGCTGTACGAAAAGAGAGAACTCTACCGGAAATAAATATCAAAGCGAGGATAATTATATCTACCTACTTATCCTCTCTGTATGATATAAAACGCAATTATATCGCATAAATTTTGAAATTGTTCTTGTGAAATAATTACGTAATTATTATCTAATAATTAAAATAATTACATAATTATTGTCTAATAATAAGAATAGAAGCATATCTGTTCGAAAAAAATATTGTTCAAAAAAGGAGGAAGAATTTCAGGTTGTACTACTTTTTTTATATACATATAAGCTTCTATTTGATTTAATAATAATAAATCATGCCCAGGAGAAGAAATAAAATCATATATCTGGCAATTTCTACATGAAAGAAAATTGTGTAAAGTTCGAGCTCGCTATCTTGAGAATGAATCGGGGATTTTTTTTTATTTTCTCTTAAAGATAAATCACGTGGGACTTCTTTACGTACATGACACAGGACTAGTGGGTGGTCCTCGGATTTAGACGGATTATTCATCCTAACCACACGACTTCGTCATCGTCATCGTCGCCTTTGCATTCGCACTCGGAGAAGGCTTTCGGTTCGGTCAAAAAGCATTCCTCAGCGAATTCCGGGCGTATCGGTGCAAGTAACGCGGTCGCTCATGCCCGCGACAACTGACGTTTCACAGAGCCTTATTTCGTGGCGAGAGTGTAAAATCGCAAGCATCTTGATGGGTGGTTGCTTGCTTGCCAGTTTTTTTTTTTTTTTTTTTTTTTTTTTTTTTTTTTTTTTTTTTGAGAGAGAGGGGATTCTATCACGAAATACATACGTGTTCAATCAACAAGCTTGAATCTTTATCCCTTTTTATTTATCTCCTTTTATTCCGGAGAGAGAAATCTACATATATGTATTTTTTTCGAAAATATTTTTGCACACATTCTCATTGCGCGCGATTTTTAAAATTTATCCCACTATTTCATTTGCAAATCGACAGATAATACAGATGAGAAGACACTTGAATTTCATGTTTTAGCAAACAGTAATAAATATGCAAAATATGCAGAAACACAAAAAATATGACAGAGAAAATTAAAAAAAATTTTAAAAACTAAATTTACGCATGAAATATAAATTTAAAAACAAGAGCATATACATTAGAAATATGTTTCAGAAGAAATTTCACTAATAATTTAGATACACGAGATTTTGAAAGGAATCTTCTGTTGTCTCTTCCCACCACTATTCTCCCTCAATTTACACATTTTTCCTGTCACATCTCACATTTTTCGCTAGTGTTCCGTTATCTAAATGCCGACGTTAATTTACGAAAGAAATTGCGTATTCTTGTGCATATTCTTTCAATAAAAAGTAAAGTGCCAGTGAGCGTTTGAGGAGAGAAAGGGAGAGAAAGAGAGTGAGTGAGAGAGAGATCGGGTCAGATCTCCTGATTACTGCAGTAATTACAAAGCCGTGCCGGCATTTTGCGGACCCGTGAAAGCCGCCCTGGTCCAGCCGGCCGCGGCCGCGCGATGCATTACGCGACGCGCGATGCAAAAACCGGCACCGCGCGCAAAGCATCGAGAGATAATCACCGCCACGTGACCGCCGCCAGGCCGGCTCCGTTTTTGCGGGCATTACGTGGCCCTAATCCGACCGAAGAGGCGCCATAATTACTACGCCCTGTTCGAACCTCGTCACCGTGCGTAATTTAATAAGTTTACGCGCGATGACGACGACGCCGTCCGAAAAAGGAGCTCTCTTTCGCCGCACCTTCCATAGGTCGAATCTCTTTGAACGCCACGTTAATCGCGCATGCAACCCCGATACAAGTGCGATCATTAATGACACGCGATCGATACCACGCGATCGCGCGTCGTCGTGATAAAATAGACAAAGTCTCGACGCGAATAGAAATTTGCACGTGTTAAGCATACTTGAGCAATAAATATAATAGAATTAAATAAATAACTATTACTTTTATAATTTAATAACATTCAGTTTTTCCTGTTTTAAGAAAATTAATTTTTTATATATAAGATGTATTTTAGAATTTAGCTGCGTTTATTATCTATGAAATGATTTTTAAAATCCGCTAGTTTTTCTGAACTTTAATTAATACGAGAGACGTAATATGTGTAATTGAATACGTAATACGTAAAAACTTGCTTTTTTATTTTTAATTCTTCGATTTCATCTAATTATTCACCATTTTGATAATTTTATCATTATCATAATTTTACATTATTTAATTTCACGAATGAATTTATATATTTTTTGCGATCATAAGACAGATTCAGCAAAATTCTAGCTTCGCCAAAGTTAGGTCGTGGCGGTTCTTATTTGATTTTCTTGCGGTTTTTAAACTGCTGGCGCGTCCTATCGATCCGCCGATCTCCGTCCGTAAATCTCCGTCATTTATAAACGCCTTTTAACGATCTCTTCGTTCACAAATCGCCAATTTAGTGCACGCGAATGCAAATGCCTTCGGCCGAATTTGTCGGGGCCGAGATCCGTCAATGACAGAACGTCTCGCAGACGAACGCTTCCTGATCGCGACGTCTTCTTAGAACGAATCTTTATCACTTTTACGAAGAGCCCGGCCGAGTGGTTTTTATTAATTGGATACCGGCACGAAGTAGCCTCGAGCTGCGACAATCGTAATTTGTCTTCCTCGTTTCTCCCTTCCCTCATTCTGTCCTTCTCTCCTTTTTGTCGGACTCCCTTCTTCTCGTGAGAGAGAATTCGGAGGCCTTCCTGTCGCCTAATCTCGCGTCCGCATCAGGGGCCTATCAAACGTCACGACGTATACGTCCGTGTGCGTTTGTCGATGTGTATGTAAATGCGAATATTATTTTCGTACGGCACAGGTAATGATCGCAAGGAGAAATGGTATACGTTTAAAGCCACGCCGGACACCGTCTGAAAACGAGCTCCATCTTCATCGCTTTTATAAAACGGTCAAGCGGCCTTTATTAGCCCGCCACTTCCCAAAGTAATCTCGACGAGATGGAGAGGAATACAATTTATCTTCGTTACTTCCACGGGATTTAATCTCTAGACTTTTTAATTAAAGCCGCAGTATCGTCTAAACCGACTAGCCTCGACTATATCACGTTCACTAGGATCGATGTTATTACCTTATAGGTACGCGTTTTTTTTTAATGAATATAAATGAATACATGGCTTAATCTGTATCAATTCGTACATTATTAAATATGCATCATTCATACACAGTATTGTGTTTTAAAATGACGCAAGTTGAATTATACACAAAGAGTGTATATAATACATATATTTTTTATAAATATGGAAATAACTAGGATTTATATAAAAAAATATTTGTTACATTTTTACATATTCATCGATTAAATTATCATGTTTCGAAATCAATATTAAATATTTTACTCTTTTACATGTATGCATACACACACACACACGCACGCACGCACACACGTACACACATATATATATATAAAATACTCATTTCATAATCTCTAAAGTCATATATATAATATATATGACTTAGAGATTATGAAATGAATATTTTATATACCTTTATAAAAACTTCCGAGATTTTGCTACCAAGAGAATTATTATTAAAAAGAGAATGGTTATCGTATTCTAAATTATGAAACAAATAATTTTTAAATTATGCACGCGCAGGCAAAATCGCTCTCGTCATCGCGATGAGACTTCCGACGACAGTTTCGCCGGAAACTCTTTCCACGCTACGAAAACGGTTTAATGAAAAAAAAATCACGCGCAGACGGAATAATCAGACTCCTGATCAAAGCGCGGTTTCGCACAGCGAACGATGCCGCAACGGCTAATTAAGCGCCAACAGACTTCTCGATGCGTTACACGCCCGCGAGCATTACACGATCGGTCGTCGTATACGATTACGTCGTTTTTGCCTGTAAAAAGATCCATTAGCGCGCGCCGTATTCGTGCAATGCCCACAGCAACCACGGCCATGCTGGGACATCACAGGAAGCTTCCGATCTTTTGAATGCACTTTCGTATTAGCTACAGTCGCGAGAACGTCCGTCCTTTTAAGCTGTTTACGTTTAAACAAACTGATTACTCTCTGCGACCTCGCAAGAGATACGTGTCACTGTCTCTGTGTAATCTAACAATGAGTTATATGATAAATGTATACGAGTACATTTAGCTCTTCCATATGAATTTCATAGCACAGTTTGCTAGTGAAATATAAATTGATAAAAGAAAGGCCAATTAAAACGAGCTACCTTAATTCAGGATGTCAAACAAAATTTATTATTACGAATAGAAACACGTCAAACAAATGATTGCAACTGTAGTTACGTCATTTTAAAACACAATACTGTGTATGAATGATGCATATTTAATAATGTACGAATTGATACAGATTAAGCCATGTATTCATTTTTATTCATTTAAAAACCGCGTATCTATAAGGTAATAACATCGATCCTAGTGGACGTGATATAGTCGAGGCTAGTCGGTTTAGACGCTACTGCGGCTTTAATTAAAAAGTCTAAAGATTTTAGTTGGCCTTTCTTTTATCAATTTGTTGAATTCATACGAGCCAAAACTTTTATTATAAATTTGGCTAGTGAAATATATTTTCATTACAAAAACGTAGATGAAGTAAACATGAATGTGTGAATCGTAAAGAGATTTTTCATCTTCATCGTGTTTAATTTTATAATCATATGTTTGCTTATTATTGTTATATTTATTAGACGTTAGATCATATACATATGTATACAACATATAATGTAGGAAGGGTGTACGTGTGATATAATGTCTATAATAAATACAAAAATAGATACAATAGAAGAAAATTCATACGATAATTAAAATTAAACATGATTAAAGATTTATAAAAAAAAATTGTGTTAAATTTCTTTACGATTCGTATATTCAAACTCACATCATCCACTATAACCGATTCACCCATTAAGTAGGCGTTTCACAATCAGATAATCGGCGCGAAACTGATCGATCACGACACACACTACGCGAAAGACCCGCATGATGACAGAACAAACAACCTGCATACGTGATTCATTCTTGAGGCTATTGCAGGTGAGCGAATATAACCGATTAGATCCGAAATCGAGCATACACAGTGGTGTTCATTTGCCATGGCGGAACGACAAGCGGGAGAGACATGCAGGTAAGCGAAGGGGATGCGTACCGGCAAGTTTAGAAGAAAGAGCGCGGCGGCATAGTTCAAAGCAATGGTGACATGTGACCGGCATTGTGAGAACCGGAGCCTCTCTATGCCATGTGGTTATACGCTTTTCTATTGCGATGAACCCGAGTTTGCTTTGACGGCTCGCCGACAAGCGATCCTCCCCGTTTCGGAGCTACCCTGAAAACTACCGTCTAGGTCCCCCGTGGCATAAGCATAAATAATTAATTAAATATTTAAAAAATGGTAGTAATTTAATCAACCAACTCTGGCAAATTAAGTGATCTTTATTTAATATTCACGACGTTTCGGCCCTTATCAAGTGCTAAAACACAACTTTTTTTAAAAAACCTTAATTTTTGATCTTAGAATGTGACAAGATATAGTTAATTGTTTCACATTATATCTTGTCACATTCTAAGATCAAAAATTAAGGTTTTTTAAAAAAAGTTGTGTTTTAGCACTTGATAAGGGCCGAAACCCATGGCCGCGAAACGTCGTGAATATTAAATAAAGATCACTTAATTTGCCAGAGTTGATTGATTAAATTACTACCATTTTTTAATTATTATCTGGTGACTTCACAGTTTTTTACATTTTTAATTAAATATTTGTTAAACATTTCGTTTTAATACTGTGAACAAATACCCAACAACGTACTTATATTCGCGTAGATTGATTGATTGATCGACCTTTTTCAATTAATTTTGTCCTAATTACTGCGAAGATCGCAAAACAGACTTTCGTATTCGGTTCAAGTCGCTCTATTTGCACACGACGGAGCGTATTATCACTATTTTCTTTTTTCTTTTTCCTTTCAATCCCCCTTTTCTCATATCTTCTACTTCCCTGATAAAGTTTATGATTTTTCGAACCAAATGCAAAGCTGTTTATAGATTAATAATCTGCTTTTAGTTAATCGACCATTGTCTATAACGATTACAATATAATTTACCACGCCAATACGCAAACGTTCTCATTATTAATCTGAAAGCATACATCCTTTAGCATTTATGATTACGCACGCGCCTCAATTGAGCTTCCTAGTTTATGCTATGTTTACGTATACTTGATCAATTATTAATTATGAAAATACATTATACATATTGAATGTTTTATGCAGTTGTATGTATATAGAATGTATACATACATAACTTGAAAATAAGACTTTCATGTAATAGTATGCAGATGTAAATTATCCGTTTAAATTATTAAGTTAAAGTTAAAAATGCGAAATATAAGAGAAAGTAAAAATAAAAAATCGTGGAGATTGATATGTGTGAGAGAAATTATCCGAGAGAACATAAAGGCATTGTGCGTTCACAGAGCACGGCTGATTTGTATCAAGTTGAAGATATTTTTGTTAGTTGTATAATAGTTAGGCAGAGCGATAGAAATAGGAAACACGAGTCTGACAGTTGTAAATAGATAGGGATCGTATTGATTCAAAGTTTACTGCGGAAAGTTGCGAACTCTCCTGTTTGTGGTTTCCAATCAACGAGAAAGCATTGATTGCAAAGAAATATGTTTTGAGAATTTTTGCAAATTTTATTTCAATAATATTTTTTAATGATTCGCAAATACCTCAAATTACATAGCCATATTGGAAAAAAGGGCTTCGATATAGATGATGTGTTTTATTTGAAATATTTATCGAAAATAAAATCACTTAAAATAAATATTATCAGTAGAAGGATTAAAAGTAGATAGAAATTTGATTCTTTCTGTGTTATGGAGCATGTTATTAATAATTATGCCATTTTTGTTGCGATAATGTTCATTATATCGAATGTCGAATTAACAAACCGCCACAAATTAATTACAGCCGTATTGTAATAATGCAGACCGATAACGCTCGATAATTTATTCATACAGAGGGAGAGTAATATTTGGTCGGCTATACTAATTATATTACTCTGCGTTAATCCGCGGGATTAGAATTAATTAATCGAACTTATTGCGTAAAGTTTCCACGCGGACTCAGGTGTGCTATTGAACTGCATATTTTGATTATCTCCGGTTGCGGTATAATGCCGGGATTCTCGGGCGCGGGTCAAACGGGAAATACCGTTGTTGAGTTTGATTGCATCGTATTGTACTACGACGTTGATTACATCAGGTCCCGCGCCACGGCTTCGCATCCTTCGAATCCTTCGCGCGAACCTCGGATACTCATGTGGTATTCCACGCCTCTTTATGGAAGACGGTGAGATTAAACGCTCACGAAAAGCGAATACGCGTTTTTCAGGCTGCTAAAATTCCACACTAACTTTCCATATAGAATTCCTCTATCGAAATTGAGAAGCCGTTGCGAGATACAAGTTTGAAGAATTAAAAAATTTTTTATTTAGATTTATACGCGAAAAAAATATATTGTATTAAAAATTTATTAGTTAATTAAATTTGAAGTCTAATGCATATATGCGTTGTTCTGTCAAAAATATTTTCGATAAAAGGGGTTCTTGAATTTATATGAAAAATTATCTCACGTGTTTCTTTTTTAGCTATAAAGCCAAAAAGAAAACTTTAATATATATACATATGTATATTAAAAACCTGCTGTAAATCCTATTTATATATTTTTCTAAATTTTATAAATTATTACATTTCTATATTATATTGACACATTATCGATATTTTCACTGCTTCTTTCTTCTTATTTTAAGAATATACATATAATTTGATTCTATTAATGAACATTAAAAGTAAATCTATTACGATCAAAGTACTTGATCAGATTAAGTATCAAAACATATATATATATATATATATTTATATATAAATAGAAATATACATATCTGATGTGAATATTTTTTCATCATTACATTATATCGAGTGATTACACGTGTACGAAAAAAAATTGAATAAAATTCTTTCATCTCTTTCCATTTGGATTTTTAATTATCATGTTGGGGAAAACTGCCATTTACAATTTGACAAGCATTTTAAATCCACAGTAAAATCTACCATGAAAATAACCTGAGAATCATTTTCATGCAAATCGAATAGTTTTTCGGATTTTTCGCTATTATATTGAAGCTTTTAACTATTTGAATTCATAGCTGCGAAAAAAATCGCGAAAAGTAATTTTCACGTATATATGAATTCAAATACTCTCTTTTATCGAAAACATTTTTGCCACAAATCATACATATTTCCCTATAGCACTCGAGAGGTATATAGATAATTCTATCAGCGAACGGATTGTTATGAGCGCCGGCCGACAGAAAACGGACGTAATTTTACTTCCTCCAAATCCTTGACATTAATTTCGACGAACCGCGTGCCATTCCATATTTGCATACGAGGATGATTGTCGGGAAGGGCGTGTGTATGCACACCCGCGCAATAACTTCTAGCCATCAGCGAGCATTACATTAATTTATCGGGTGCTTGTACCGCGGCGATTTTGCCCCGAGAAACGATGCGGCGTGGCGTCGGCGTCGGCCGTCGTAATAACAATAAAGTAGAGGCTTATGGGCCCCATGGACGGACTCGTTTTCGCGAAAAGGCACCGAAAAGGCATTATCGATATTTATTTGGCACACAGACGCGCACATACAACCGCCCATAATATCCAGAACGATTGCCAAGGGTTCGGACTCGTGTTCGACTGCGTATATCCGACGAAATTTCTGTACATATATGCGCGAGCATAATCATAGAATAATAATTAAAGGCGCGTCGGCGCCGGGGTGGTCGCAATTTAATATCACTTTTTTCCTCCGTCGTTCGCTTCTCTCGTTTCGATATATGTCGTTTCGCGTATATACGCGTGCGTGCAAACAGCGTATATCGATGCCTGGCTCGATCGGGCAGTCCCTATTGAAATTTATTTTCTTACGATCGTATATAAAATCGAAAAAACTCGTTTAATGGCGACTGATGCGTATGGAGCGCGATTGTAACGAATCGGGAAAATTTCACTCTGCAAGATTTGCAACTCGGCAACAACAACGAGGAATAGATTGCGAAATTTGCGGGATGGTTGTTTTCTTTCGATATTTTTAATTGATGCACAGCAAACACCGGTGAGCTGTTTATTTCGTAAATTTATTTATGCCTTTTTTCGTTTTAAATGTCGACAGATCGAAACAACTGTTCTTATCCATCTATCTTTTTTCTCTGATAATAATAGATATAACTTGTGCCAGTAATCTCGAATATATATGTTGATAAATAAATAATTAAACATTTTTCCGCGAAATATTTCTTGTTACAAAAGAATATTTCTAATAATATCGAAGTATTTGCAATATTCCATTTATGTGTTATAATATTGTGCACGACAAATTAATATCCTAAATTAATAAAAGTATATCCTGGGTATATGTAAATAATTATATTGCTAATATTTCGGCAATACTATATCAAGCAGTACGAAAATTATTAATCTATTACGATAAATTGATTTACACATTCGGTCAATAAAATGTGCAGTGAAATTATGCGATCATGTAAACGCAATTGCAATAAATAGAATAAAATTATTAGAAATAAATTATATTATTATAATACATAAAATTTATCGTTAGTATATAATTGCTTTTATCATTATAGAAACCAAATTATATAAACGTTGATTAATATTGAGATGAAATGCTCATAATCTTATTTGTCACTAGAAATTTTAATTCTGTAAATTGAAATATAATTATTTCTACGCTATTATATAATAATACAATAAAATAAAATAATTGCATTATAACAATTTAAAGACATAGAAAAAGTGTTATATTTTATTTATATATATATAGAGTTTTTAATAAATTTTTTATTGTGAAAATATGTCGACAAGAAATTTGAGAAGAAAGCACATTTGCAATTATCATTACAGACGTTTCAAAGAATACTGAGAATCAACTTTTTTTAATTTTTATTTGTATGTACAATACATTTCATATAAAGAGTCTCATAAATATCTATTATACTACCTGCAGGTAGCATCATTTACAGCTATCTACAGCTTTTTATAATGCTATTAGTTCTGGTAAATGGGATCTTTTTCAACGAAAGATAATGCAAAAACATGACATTTACAGCTTTTTTATATCAAACCCTTGAAACATTTTCCTCTTTATTTCTAGAAAATAAAATAGATAGCGATATATAATGATAAGCTAATGAATGTGATCCTATCTTTATCTCGGATCAAGAAATTCGAAGATAATCCGGGGATAAGTATCTCGAGACCTCGTTAACGACTTATGTATTTTTCACGTAGGGCAGGGGTCATCGATTCGACGTCCCATGGTAATTTCGCGAATGGACCGTTTTTCGGTGGTTCCCCCGATTCAGAGTTGAAGTTATAGGTCAAGCTCTGCGGCGGCAAGATGAAAGCTACTTCGATGTTTACATAATAGTAGTCCATCGTAATTCTTCCCCCTTTCTCGGCCCATCCCTTATCGTCTCTTTGATATTCTCACTCTCCGACCGTCTCCTTTTACATTCTTGTCGCCATTCTCTCTATCTTTCTTCTCTTCAGTTTCTCTCTCTCTCTCTCTCTCTCTCTCTGCTTTATTCCCTTTCAGTGTCAACTCAACTTCGATCTCTCATGTGATTTTAACTCTAGATTAACTTGCTCTTACTCCTATAATTAATATTACTTTCTTATAACTCGAAAATGCTCGAACGAGGCATCACTTTATTCTAAATCTATCAATTTCCATGTTACAAGAAAGATTTTTTTCTGAAAAAAATTGAGCGTCATTTGAACCCTTTCTTGCAGCAGCGTAGTTCATTGAACCGTCGATCAATTTTACGAAACGTTATCATAAATAGTCATTTATATCTAGGAACAACTCAAGTGTAATAATAACTTCTTCGATCCAATAACTCGCTCACTTATCACGGACGCAACGTCATCTCAACCAGCCATCATTATCTCATTCATTCACCGAGACTCATCCATCCGGTGCTCTCGCACTATTTGATTTCCGCCCGGTCGCGCCTTTATCCTCCGTCATTTTAATTTCCTCTTTTTTTTTTTTTTTTTTCGCCGAGATTCCTTCTCTTCATCTCACACCCTGCGATATCGCGCGTCTTTTCTCATCCCCATCAGCCTCACCCTTTTCCCGCATTTTTATTTCACTCCTCTCTTTCCGTTTCTTTGATTCCACATTTCTCTTATCGCCTCCCAACTCGTCTCCCTCGGTCTCTTCCGTTTCGTTGACCGCACTGCTTGTCTCTCCCACCCCATCCCCTTGGCATGCGCACGCATCACCGATTCAAGCGCGACATACGCATCCCCCCATTCTCCACGAAGCTGCGTGGCCAACATCAAACGTGCCGACAGCCACGACGTACTACACCTGCCTCCGTCAGGCGTGCGAGTAAACGGCTCGTTCCTTCCTACTCTTATCCTTTACGAGTATTCTCATTACCCCCACCGGCGCGGCAGCCTCTTTGGCAACGACGTGTCTCGGTTACTCATCACCCCGTACTCTATTTGTTCGTCTTATTCATTTGAGATTTTCAAACATTTCACACGCGGAGTTTTCGTTAAATATCGTAGAAATGTGAAAAAATTTTAGCTCGATAAATTGTACATATAGATAGGTATGTGTGATTAATATATTATTTCTTTAATTCTTTCCGCTAAAGAATTCTATAATTCTTTTCTTTTTCAAAATTAATAAAGAAATGTTGCTCTAAAAAAATTACAATGACACTCATGCAATCTGTTATTAATCAAAAATAATTTATACATATAAAATATAGCTCTCTTAATTATATATATGTACGTGCAATTAATATCCTGTTACAATGTTTTTGAAATAACAATAAATAACTTTTTGCCTAATAATTGTGTATTTTTATATAAAGATTAAAATATGAGAAATTCTTTGTTGATTTATATATAAATAAGCTTGTTAATAATCCGTGCATAAATCTAGCAGATTTTTACGGAAAAATTTTAACTATACATTTTAATAATTTAATCTCAAACAATGTATGTATATTATTCTCTCATATTTTGCGTATATGACGAGCAAGACGAACAAACAGTTATTATCCCGAATTTGTGCTTCGTTTATGCCATTTTCTCCAAATCCTTTATTCTATATACAACCTCACATGCCGCATTTAATTTAATAAGCTGGAAATTTGCGGCGCAATGGAAAGGGATACTTTAAACATTAAGAGCTTGTAATTGTGTTTTGTTACGGTCCTGCTGCCTGACTTTGCGGTGCAAAGCCACAATTGTCTTCGCCGATGGACGAGGATAACAACAGTGAAAAGCCAATTTAGCTGCATTTGTACACGTGTGCAGTGTCCAGTTTTGTATCCGTAACCATATTAATCAATTCGGTAGCCAAATGCCGCAAAAAATAGGCGTGTCAATTAAACGAACCTTTTGATTAAAAGAGGCATATATAAATTAATTGTAACGTAAAAATTACCAGTCTCCATGAAACTAACGTAGAAAATTGTCCAAAAACCACCTGCGACAATCGCGTAAACGTTATTGCGTTATTATCGTATCATTAAAGCATTATTGTGTTAATACCCCGAGCTCTTACGAGCGATACCGACAGACATCGTTTGCGTTAGGATTATAAAAGCGTTATTATCATCAATTTTCACCGCAATAACAGCCGCGCTCTAAGCGTGAAAATTAATGATAATCACGAGCGTTGTCGAGCTCCTTTATAAGAATAGACTATATGCATGCTCTTGGCGGCGCTTCAAGAAAATTCTCGGCGCGCTCTGAATTTTGCTCTCATAATTCTCTCCGATTTAGTCGAAGAGGATATCGCGAGGTCGCTATCACACTTCTCCGCGATTGTGACGGTTCGGCCACGGTACCGGCGGCATCGCTGAAGCAACAAGGGGGCAGAACAAGAAAAAAAAGAGATAAACAAGAGGTAGGGCGCCAAGGAAGGGATGAAAGGAGCCGACTTCCCTCCGAGACATTCTCCTCCTATATTCCACGAGAGAGAGAACCTCCCCCCTTTCTTCAACTACTATACACCTGGTCGCAACTCCCTCGTCATATATATATATATATATATATATATATATATATATCCTGAGCCTGTTAGTATCAAAACTCTACAGGAATGATCATACGATTCGTTATCGCGCAGAATTAACTTTTGTTATAATTATTTACTCGTTAATTGCACAAAAACTTCATAAAAAATGCCGATTTGTTATTGAAAATAATAGATGAATTAAAATTAAAAATAAAACAATATTTTATAGACGTATATAGAAATATAATATACACAAGATTTACAAAAACATTTCGAACAATTTCATCTTCATAAACCCATTTAATTCAAATTGCATATAATGAGATAGCATGTATATAGCATTTTTACCATCAAATATTATATAAAAAGTGAAGACATAAATAAGATAGACAAATGAATTGTGAATAAAACTTTAAAAACTGAATCTATTTAATCATTGATTAAAAGTACAATTGTAATTATAATACAAACATTTAATGCTGCATCTGGATTTTAATGACCCGGCAAAACACCGCATATTACATTATTTTTGCACAATGTGTGGTTTCATTGTTTCATTATCATCTCTTATAACTCAATTATGACACGAAAATGCTTGAACAGTGGCGAACCAACATTATAATTTGTTTTCTCTATTATCCTAGTAAAATGAATATTGTTCGCGTAATTGCATCGCGTACGTCATTAACAGAAGAATAGGTTATTATCGGTCTCTGGAAAAGCGTATCTGTGCATATGCATAGCGCATAATATATATTTAAACTATGATGTTTTTAATTTTCGCTTTGTTACGTTATATCCATTAAGTAGTCAGTTTTGCTATAATATTTTTAATTTGGCAATTATCTATTATAAAATACAATACATTTGTGTATACAAAATTAATTTCATTGAATTAAAATTAAATATATTTAAAGTTTTTTATTTAATAAAATTAATTTTGTGCGTGATATCGTATTCTAGCTTATAATTCCATAATGTGAAGAAGATAATCACCTAAAATGTACAACTCGAATCTGTTCCTTGAAATTGGACGAATTTACCGTTTATGAATATAAAACAAGATTGTGAGTGGATGTTCATCGAGAGCATCCTTGGCGCCTTTTGAGCATGAAGTCGGATCATTTCGACTCCGAATCGGTCTAAATTGGGTATCGACCGGTTCGACGATGACTCACAAAAAGAGTCCCCGATGCCCAACTCTTGATCTTTTGCTTATCGTTAATTCGATACGGTAATATTACGACAACACGTTCTTCGCTAATAACATCATGTTGATCGCTTTGATCGCCGCCTTTCTAGATATCGCGTTTTATTCTCGATCTTCTCGACATTCAATGATACGACGAGAAATAGAAACGCGCGCTCGATATTCGCTCGCGGGATGTATCTACCATATAACGCGAAGCCTCTACGCAAATTTACTTATCGACCATTACGCTCTCATATTCATTTATTTATTTATGCGCGGCTTGCGGTACGCAAATACTGTCGTCGCCGGGTGTCGTGCCCGAGCGAAAGCCAAATTTGGATAAAACTGAAATTCAGATTCGGTCAGTCGGGAGATACCATGTTAAGCCACGCTCGAAATTCCACTGAAATTCTAATGTAAGTGGGAAACAGTACGGCGCCAGATGCTGAAACGCGAAAGAGGGAGGAGAAATCATTTGTTTAGCGCATTCAAGAGAATAGTGTTTTCAAAGTTTTACGAGAAACTCTCTATAAAATATTATAAACTTGAAAGAACATAAGAGCCAACAAAAAATAGGATAGTTAATCAATAGTTTAAAATAAGTTTCAATAACAGGCTGATATACTTTCAAAGAGTTTGAAGAACAAAAACAAAATTTAATAATGCTGCTTGTATCTTATATATAATGCTATAAAGGTCAATAACAATTTCATTATATAATGTCTGATAAAATAAATTATGATTTTGATTATTAGTCTGCAATATTTAATTTTTTATAAAAATAATGTTTCATTTTTCTATTACTCCTTTTTTTCCTCTTTTATATTGCACTTTGGTTCATTTTTAGAAACCTTTTCATGTTATGAATTATTATTTTATAATGTTCATCTTTATTACTTATACATTGGTCCATTTACGTTGAACCTATCCCTATCCAAATATTTTGAGAAACAATGAATTTTTACTCTATTTCATACTCTATCTCTGTTGAAATTCTATGTCATATATGTTCTGTTTTATATTACACTCTCTGCTCTCCATTTTCAGAAAACTTTTTATTTTCGTAGAATGTAATTACAATTTTTCACGCTATATAAATTGTGATTTCATAGTGTCTGTTTTTACTATACTACTACGTCATTATATTTCTATCCTGTCGCGCAAAGAAATTATTCAGAAAAAGACGAATTTTTATTCTATTTTTTCCTCTTCATTCTATTTTGTCTCCTGTAGCAAAGGTATTATTCAGAAAAAGATAACTTTTCCTTCTATTTTCTCTGTGTTGGAATCATGAGCTCGCGAAGGATCCGTGAATCGCAGTGTAAAGAGTCAGCACGACGAATATCAAAGGAGTATATCGTACAGCCTTCCCGGCGGCATGGCAGAGCAGGCGGTTTCTAGCTGCTAATGATCGCGGTGTACCGTAACGTGCTACACGATTCTGACGATAAACTACAACGCACCCGGCAGCACCCGCGGCACCGCAAACCCGTTTTTCGAGAGTGGACTTTTTCACGCTCTTCTACCTTCTTCTCTCCCTCGCGCGCAACTCTTCTCTTCTTCTCCTTGCTCGCTCGTAAGTATCTAACAATGAATACGCGCGCTACTCGACGAACACCCCGTCGCGATAGACTACCGGCTTTCATAGTACGCATATATACCTTATCTCGTTACATGTCATTAACGTGCTGGCAAGGTATACGAGCTCTTTTTGCGCGAGCATTAACGACGTAGTGATAACAATAACAAGTTGTACATGAACACCTCTCATAGTCGCACGTACAGTATATTCTGGTGCTCGGTATTATCATTCATTTATTCCCAATTTGGAATCACCGAGCGAAAAACGAAGACCGAACGAGTAAGTCGCGCGAGGCTCGAAACTTCAATTTTCTGAATGAATGAACTCTTTTGTCCCTGTTAAATCCTCTTCTATCGCGATAAGCAGCTTGTAGAAATAAGAATTTACCGATAGTCTACAACTTATTAGATTATTTTAAATATCGAACATCTAATCAAATATATATATTATTTAGAGATTACAAAATTATTATTTATTCAAATTTATGTTAAAATTATTATTTAAGTTATTGCATGTATACCTACTGACTTTCAATTTATTTGATAATAGATCATAAAGTAGATAATATAGATAATTAAAACATCATAAAAAAATATAATATGTATTATATACTATAAGATCTTATTTAATCAAAATATATTTCCTAATTATTATATATTAACGTCGAAATATTTTTTACACAAAAATATAATTAGATATTTACACCACTAGATACATAACTATACTATATTAATGATTTGAATAAATTTGAAAATAATTGGTCAATTGTTTAGAAGGGAAAAGTAAGAGACGGAAATGGATCTTGCACCTTTAAGTGCAATTCTGCAATAGAATGCGCTTAAAGGTCAGCTATTGCCAGCCATACTTCTGATCCCGCGACTGCGTAGAGGAGAGATATCCCTTTTGCATGAGTCTACCGCTTTCTAATAACGCGGCTTGCAAATTGCCCCATTGCTAAATAACCGACGATCAAGGGAGCCTCCTCATTACTAGTCGTAAGATTCCCGCGCGCAATTTGCATTAACTCCATGAACGAGCCGCGACCTCGACGAAGGTCGGTACCTCCCACCTACCCTATCCTTAAGATTAATGCCGACCGATTACAGTGGCGACGAGAAGCCAGGGAATCGGACAGGAACAAGGGACGGCTATTGTAAACGTGTCAGGGATTTCCTGACTACTGCCATTTTTTTTTTTTTTTTTTTTTTTTGAGTGAGAAGTGTCCACCGTGACCTAATAGCAGATCAATCGTTAACCCTCCTCTCATCGAAGGCAGAGAAAAAGAAAAATTACAGGTACAGGTTCACGAAAAGTACGCCTACTGTCGTCGGCTGCCTTTGTCGGCGATTTCGAATACTTTGAGCTTTGATCTTTCGTCGACGATGTTCGGGACAAACAACGACGAAGAGACAGCGTCGTAGTACACCATACCATAGTTATTTACGGCGGTCAACCATAACGTTCGTTAAAAAAGCGACGCGCCGCTCGCAGCGAATTGCGCACATTAGACGCGCAGTTAATTGCTGCGACGCATGGGAAAGTAATTGTAGCAAGATAAGAACGTAATTAATTCAGACCAGAGGATGTAAATATCAGGGAAATCAGAAGGCTGCAATCGGATGAATTTCAATCCAGAATTTTATTTATGATCTATCATTTATCACTTATCATAATTTGTATATAAATTAACATATTTTTATATTCGAAAATATTTATTAGGAACTGAGGATGCATGTTGTTGTAAAATTAAAGAAGTTTAAAGAGTTAGAAATTAGGACAAATTTGACCACGCTATTTTCAAAATATTTACTTCGTGCAAAAATTATAATATGTGAATGATTGATGCATTAATAATCTCTTTTCCTTAATAAACTAGAGTACATTTGATTAAATATCATGCAGAATTCGTGTCTTTTTTATTGCATAAATAAATAAGCGCATTGTTTATGCAATATTCGTACGTTATATGAGTTGTGGTGTTTGCTGAGTAAAATTGCAAATTTAAGTTTCAATTAGCAAGAGAAACGGATGAAAAAAATCGATAAACATGGATATGCTCAA
Source organism: Nylanderia fulva (assembly GCF_048542155.1). Classification (NCBI taxonomy): domain Eukaryota; kingdom Metazoa; phylum Arthropoda; class Insecta; order Hymenoptera; family Formicidae; genus Nylanderia; species Nylanderia fulva. The sequence goes on along the minus strand of NW_028190161.1, from coordinate 2,163,304 downwards.
TAGAAACAGCGGCACCATTTGTTAATTGAACATCCGATGCGTTCAATACGATGATAAAATAAACCGTAAAAACGTTTAAACCGCAATTACGCGAAAAAAAATGGCTCTAACAATACACCTCGTCGATTTTCCACCGCTATGTAATATTGCATGCAAATATTGTGCGATATTACGATGTCAACAATATCGCGGATAATAACTTCTCTGGCGGCGATGAATGAATAACAAATTAATTCAAGGCTCTACGCAAAATGCATGCGCGGAAAATGGGATGCGATAATATCATCGGACTTATTACTGACCGTACAAACGCAATTATTTCAAACGAATTAGCTATTAATCAAAAGTCAAATATTTAAATGCAATTATATTAATAGAAGTGCAGAATAAATCGGATAGATTCATTTGTGAGACATTTATCGGTCTTCCTTATATATAACAATGGTATTAAAATTACACATATTTCTGATGTTATGAATATACTGGCATGTTCATAACATATAATATATTATATCCCTTTTATAGAAAAAGGGAACAATGCAGGAAATAATTCTAAAAATCGAATTACAAAATTAATCGATTATTATCATTCATGTTTAATTGATACATTTGATATAATTATTATCACTTTTAAATGATTGTAACATGATTATTAACTTTTTGTCAATTGGAATATATTTCGATATCTCTTGCGATGTACTATGTGTTTGCGTTATTGTCATATAATTAGCGTTCCTATATTAATTAAAGAACGCATATAAATACAATCATAAATCAATAATTTTATTAATTGAAATTGCGATGCGGCACATTTTACTCTGTTGCAGTAATCATCTCATTTATCTATATCGATTATAAAAATTAGTTTATTAAATTCAAATATTGTTAGGTAAAATAAACGCAAAAAAGCAAATCATATTTTTTAAATTAATAATTTCCTTTTATTTTCAAATATACCAAACACATATGAAAATGAAAAAAAAACTTGGAAAAGTATATCAAACAATTTATTTTGATACATCAATCATTTCTCCATATTCATCTTTCCATAGACTTTTAATCGAAATCGAAATATTTGACATCATCTAATCGATAAAATTTAATTCAGAAATGTAACAATTATAAACAATAAGTAAAATATAATAAAGAAATAGAACAAAAGCGCGGTGCGAAGAAAATATTTGTCGAAATCGATACCGAAGCGACCGTAATGATTGCGCGACCGCGTCGCAGCCAAAACAACCCTACACGTGGTGGTGAGAATCCGCTCCTCTCCACCGTCCTCCAGTCCGCTCAACCTCATCGCTTTCTCTCTCTTGCTCTTTCCCTCTGAAATTCTCTCCTTCTCGTTCTCCCCTACCCCTCTGCTGTTGTGCTCTTGCTGCTTACTTCGCGCAGTTTGAGCTGGGCCGATTGTCAGTCGGTCCCCGACTCCGCCGGTGCAAGGAGCATCGAACAGTTCACAGCGATTTCTCCTATAGGAAGATCACGTGAATTTGTGCCAAAAGCCCTCTTTCCCTCTTGATTAATCAAATTATTCCGATTGCAATTAAATCTCTTACCGAGACAGTTGCTCCAAAATTGCTCCGATTTATGAGCACTGTATAAAATTTCAAAATACGATGTTTGATTTTGCATAAGAATCGGGAATTCTTCGAAGAGAACCGTCTAAAAATTCGAAAGCAAGTAAGGGGTGAAAGAAGTAGAGAAAAAGGAAGTAACATCGGGCGAGAAGAAGAGGAGGTGTCAGTCGCTGTTAGTTCGTCGATCGTGCCTGGCACGTGCGCGTACTCGGTCCCTCGTGCCTTCGGAAGAAGAAGGGTGCATCGGCGAAAGGAGCAAAGAAGGAGGCAAGAAGAAAAGGAAAAGCGGCTGAAGCAGAAAGTGACGGCAGTGTGCTCCGAACCGTCAAGCGGGACGCTCAGGAAGAGAGTTGGCGCGTACCGCAGATGCACACCACGTGACTCTCTTTCTCTCACCAGATATATCTCTTCAACCCCATCTTCAACGTTTTTGAATTGTCATTGCATCGTCATCGTGCGGCATATTCAATCGAAGAAGTTGCAGCCTTCCGTCAACTTGATACCACCGTAGATGATATGAATGGATCAACGGAAAGACACGGTGCTGCTCGGTGATTCTCTATGACAAGACTAGGATGATCCGCGTGAGGAGAAATCCACGTTGGTACACGCGCATGGATTGAAAGTGATCGACATGGACTGCGATAGTTGCATGTGAATAAAGGCACCAAGATTTCTCGCGTGAGCAGCGATTGCATTATTGTTATTGGAGGGTGGATCAAGATGAAGGACTTGCAGGTGAGTCAATTTTTTTTTTTAAATTCACCTAAGCAATATATCTTTCATAATTTTATCACAAATTCGCTATCTAACTTTTGGAGCAATGGTGAATTGTTGCGTTAAGACACATGTCTCATTTTCAAAAAATATTGTATTCACATAAATTTGCAAAAATGTTCCATGCAATCTTATAAATTAATATTTGCACATGTATAAAATACATGTAATAAAATATTAATATTATAAGTATATGCATATATAAGAATATATAATTGATTATTTTAATTGTCATTAAATTAGAGTATAATTCTATATTGTAAAATAAAAATAAAAAAATATAAATTTGTAAAAAAACACGTTATTACATTATTTTACATATTTATTATATTAGGTTTTTTTATTCTAAAATATAGAACTATGTTCTAATTTAACGACAATGAAAATGATCACAGACACTTCTGTTATGTAAAATTTTCTTACGTAAAAAAGGAGCTAAGGATCAACATAATATGAATAACATTTTATAAGATCAGATTTCTCGTCAAAAAAAAAATAAATAAATAAATTAGAAGATCTCATATATTTGCGGTGCGAATAAGAAGAAAACACGTCAATGCGTCATTATAACAACGAGGGGCGAATGTCCTTTGCGTTAATTCCTCCTTAACATACACACGCGCGCTTCCACGGATGCCTCGTAAGACGAGTAGCGCCGAGGCAACCCAATCCTCTTTTAACGCTCTTTGATCATCTGGAGATTCTGCTTTCACGAATATATATCCACCGTCCGTTTCACACCACGTCCCTTCAGGTTTCCCTTCTTCTCCCTCACCGGCATCTTTCTATGTGATTAAATATCTCGCATGTAGCCGTGGCCTTTAACTTTTAAGTACGATTTAACGAAAGCCTTTGAACACCCGCCTCGCAACTCCCGGGTACCGGTCGCGGATTCTCCGGAGGTTATTTGACCTCAGCGGCCGCCGCCCTCGGAAATCCTCCTTCACCCTCTGCGCTTCCGTGCGCTTTTGTCCCCTCGCGCACGACGATTTGCTGCTACTGCGAGCTCGCTTTGATATTTTTAATCCTCTTCGCGCGTGACGGGAACGCTTATGCGCGTCAAAGTATACGGCGCCTTCTTTGTTAGTCGCAAAAGCCCGACATATGATAGATCAGCGAATGACAATAATAACGCTTTTATGAAGGATTATATCGCTCATCAATTTTGTCACGATATACAAAGATGTCAACCGAAATAATTCAAGGAATCTTCCTAGAACCGATATTTATATGCATTCAATGCAATCACATTTTTTTCGACGTCTCCATTAGACGTATAAAATTCAGAAGCCACATCTAAATGCGTAATGTGAACCCTAATTCGTTAATTCCATAAATAACTACGAAAGACGATATAAATTTGATTACACTTTTGCAAGATAAATTATAATTTAAATTTCATTTAAATTAATTTATTCGATATTATAGTTATTGCACACGGTTATAAAATTTTGATTGTAATGAATAATTAGATTGAATTTGATTATTGTTTCTATGCAATAGTATGCAGACATGTTATAAATATTCACGCAAGTAACATCATTAATTACGACGTTGATTGAATCTCATTAGATGAGAAGCTATTTCGAGCGTAAGCTCAACGTCACCGGTCGACTTCCTGGACAGCCGACTACGATGCGCTTGATTTGGCGTATACAATTCGTGCGACGACGCACGCGATCTTGCTGCACGCGATAAATCATCGCGGTAGCTAGCCGCGTATATATGGGATAAACCGCAAACTCGCGCGCGAATCGCACGCGATTCTCTCCCGCAAATTTATCGTCGTCTGTCGCTGACAGCCGCACGATACGTACTTTTGTATTAAAGGCCCCCCTCGTTCGAAATTAAAAAGGAGGAATAAATTTATTTGTTTGATGTATTATCACCGCCTCTCTCACAATATTTGAACGACGGCACACAATTCCTAAAATTCCTAAATTGGTGAAAATTTAGGGCAAAAAGGTATTCAATTGTCAGCTACACTAGTATATACTATGCTATATCTTTTATATATAAACTTCCAAATTTTAGCCATAGCTTTGTGTTGTCGAAACGCATGGCATGTTTTTTTTCCAAACAGTAACCACACGATGATTTACATAGGAACGGAAACTCGGAGAGAATTGTAATTCAGAGAGAACGAGCAAAAATTTCTCTTTGTCGCATGAATGGACACGAATGGTGAAAACATGTAACATTCGTTATAAACAAAATAGAACTTTCACTTTTTCTCAATTTTGTAAATTGTTTTTCATGCATTTTTTTCACTCAAGAATGTTTTATAATAATTTGAAAACCCTGTTTTATTCTTATTTTTGTGTTTCAATTTACATTCAAAACATTTTATTTACTGCATTTTTATTAAATAAATATTGTGACAAAAGTCACTTTTATATTTTAGTTAAATCAGTCGAAAAGTCTCTTTTTAATGTATTTATTGTTTCCGAAAATATTCGGATTATTTTCGATTATGAATTTTCATAACACTCATTGTCAGACAAGTCTTATAATATACAATTTTGTTTCTGTTTATTTTCTTGAATGTAAAATGTACACGAAAATGTATATATGTGTAATGAAATTTTACGCTGTATTTTTTAGCGCAAATTTAAGTAAAAATTATATTTTTGGCTTTTTAATTTCTAAAATTAGTGTCGTAAAAACAGCAAACTTTTTTAAATATTCTGCGTATACTTTGTTATAACTTTAGTTGAAATTAATTGAACAAAATTTTGTTTACTCATTTTTTAAATAATTATTTTAAAATAATAATTTTTAACAAAACTTTTTCCTTTGTAATGCTAAATAAACTATCTATATTAAATTTTTCCAAATTTAAAACTTAGCAAAAAATTGTTAAAAATAAATAAATTTTCTTCGTTTCCTATGTTTTATCGGTGCTTGTTACGGAGATGCATAGATTTGAATTATGAGTATTTCGAATACAATCGAATACGCGGGTTTAATTGCTTCAATAAATCCAATTAATGACACAGCAAACAGATATATATACCGCAAAATAGTTGTTTAATCGTAATATATTTTTTTATGATTATATGTGTGTGTTCAAATGTCAAGATTAATCTAACATAAAATTAAATCAATGAAAGTTTCAGTTATTACGCAGTCAACTTTATCCATTATCAAATACGTGTTACAGTCACGCAAAATATCCATTTGTATTTTTTTTTTTTTTTCCCCCATTCTATCGCTATAAGCGGTATTATTCCGCGTCGGTTTAATCGCTAATTTATTCAAAATGCGTAATGAACATAACATCCATTCACAAGCACAGGATTTGTCGCGGCTGAAAGTAACGCGATTCCGAAAGGAAGGTGACAATTTCTCTTGTTCTTGAGCGGTGGCGAATGGACACGTCGCGTCAAGCCGTAAAAAGAAGGGCGGATAATTGCGACGATGATCGTATACGCCACCTGTCAAGGTTAACATTACCGCGATATTCCCGGTGAATGCGTGTCCCTTTGGCACCGCGAGCGACCGCGCTCGTTAATGAGCGCATATTGATCTCTCAAGCACCGCACGACCGAACATCAAAGAGTAGACGAGCAACAAGTATCCCACCGCGAGAGAGAACCGAAAGCCCGAAATTACAATTTAAGCCTGTTTACGTCGGGATTCCGTCTCTGTGATCTCGCGCGCCACGCATAGTCCGCGTCGATTCGGAATCCCGTCTCCTCCGGCGTTTCTCTCCATCGCGTCTCTTCCCGTTTTAGCCCTTTGCTCTGTAGCCGAGCTGCTTTTGCGCGCCAGCAACTCGAGATTATTTTCTCAATGTACTCTCGCGTACGACTCGCGATATTGCTCCGAAATATAAATATCCGCGTCTCGTGTTTTGGAAACAGCTAAATGACGATAAAACATTTTTTTTTCATCTCCATCTATTCTCTCTAGCTCTTTTTTGTGATCTCTATGTACTTATTTAAAACGTAAAAATAAATACCCATGTTTTTTGCGCGAACACATATTTTATTCTGCCCGCGTATAAAATTAAAAGGATTGACTTTTAATGATGAAGACTTCATAATCATAAAATTATTCGTCATTAAACATTAAATTTAATTTTATAAATTGAGCGTTAAACACGTGTAAATAAATAATAAAATTCTATCCTCCAAGCGAAATTAAATATTAGCTTAATAGAAATTTTACTTAAACTTTTGTCAAGGGCATAAATGTTCAACGTTATTAAAACCTTACGATAAATTACGAATATCTCGTATAGAATTATGCATATTTCGTTATTCTTTTGTTTTACATAAGCGAGAAGCTTAACTTGCGTAATTAAAATAGAGTTAAATGGCTGAGCCGTCATATTCAAAACATAACACGAACGAGAAAGCAAAATATTCATAGGACATATTCATGATAATCGCGTAGCTTGCACAGCATGAATATGAAAAACGGAAGAGAGACGGCAGCGAAAAGAAAACGACGACGATGACGCTGATGGTCCATCATTAATAGGCCAGTTATGAACGATGAAAGTAGCTATTGTAGATTTTGCGATAAGAGCAATATTAATGATCATAATAATAAACGATATACATTGTGTGAGAGAAGATTGCACGCGTTTGCTTACCGTTGTCATTTACTTAAACGCCTTTCGCGCGGAAGAGATCTTAATGCTAAAATCTCTGCTAATGATAAAATCTCATTGTCGAAGAAACGGGTGGACTAGCGAGATTGCTGCGATTTAACGCGAAACTTTTACAATGTTTGCCGGGGACTCTCTCGAGCTGGATGAAGGGTAGAGGCGATAAGAACAGGAACCCTCTTCTCAAAGCTAGAAGACGCTAGCAGAAACAATACCCCGTTAGAGAGTAATGCTGGTTCGGGATCGTTCCGTCTCTTACGTGCCTTTTTGTGCGGAAATTCGGCAGAGACCAAGCTGTAAACGGATAATGGAGCATTGTGCCAGCAGAAAGCAGCAATTAGTAGGGTACTGTTATCACGAGAGCCGAGAGGGATATTCAGTTTGTAGTATTTAAGAGATTTTGCTTGAAACACGGACCGATACAACGACAAAGTGTCGTCTCCGACGAAATTGATAACCGTTTTTGTGTCCGTAGCACGCACATTGATTAATTACGCCGAAGAACAACTATCTTATCTACTGGATTCCGAGTATCCTTTCGGCAACTATTATAGGATTTTCCGATATAATAGTGAAGGAATATTTTAAGACTATTTATAAATTAAAAAATACAATCAGAAATATTGTATGAATGCACGAGAAATAAAATATGTACAAATATATTCCCAGAATGAAAAAAGAATGAAAAATATATTCTATATATACAGAGATTGAAATATGCAATTCAAAATTTTGGCAAAATTCGGTCGTATCGAATGATGTGAGGATTCTTGAAAGACGTGAATAATTATCAAAGGTTTACAGAAATTGCAGAACAGTGACAAATTAACATGTCGGATTCTCGACTGTATATAAGCCGGATGTGTGACACACTAACTGTATAAGCAGCAGTGGCATCGCGGGAGTAACAATTACATAGTAAACATGACTTCGTTAAACTATGCGTGGGCAATAGTTTATACAAGCGGACCAAGATACAGCACTCTCGGCAAAACAAGGCTGTTACAAGCGACATGGGAAATGGCGAAATACCTTGGCGCTACGTGGTTGGTTGCGTTGACATCGTAAAGCAGACTCCGCACGTATATAAATCATTATTAATGATATTTTACTTTCTGAGAAGATACGCGTTTCATATATATGAAAGGAGATCTCGGCTGGACTCGGGGTGAATCGCTGTCATAATACAGCGGAGCAATTAGCAGCGGTAGCAATTACTGAGAGTAGACGGAGATGTGTACTCAAGAAGGTGACTATACGCGCGTCTACTTAAGAACATCTACATTAAAGGAGATGAATAACGATGACGATGTGGACACGGATGAGGATAATTGCGACTTGGATTACAGAGCAATGGACAATTTAATCTCGAAGACGAAGGCAAAAGTATATTTAACACCGCGAACAATCTACTCGTCGTTCTCTCCGCACAACTGGAAGTTCGCGAAAATAAATTAAAGAATGGCTAAAATAATACGAAGTTTCAGATGAGCGGGAAAAAAATCTTTTAGTCTTTCGGTCCACTGACAAATAATTTTGTGTATCGATAATGATTTAATATTTAATATTTGTGTCGATAGATTTGTATCAACTTTCATCTGGTTGCATAATCAAACGTTATGTATGAATTAAATTGTTTTAAATAAAAGTATATAAGTTGCGTATATTATAATTGTGGAAAAATATCAAAAAATTAAAACAAAATTATTAACGGAAGGAATAATTAAATGCCACATATTCTAATTTTATTTATCAATTCTCAAAATGTATAAAGAAATACACCTTGAGAATTGATAAATAATAAAACTAAAATTTTTATCATGCGCATACTCTTCTAATTTTTTTGATATATTTCCACAATTACACAACATTATATATTCCACATATCATATATGCATAACGTTCAAAAATTGTGACGTTTCTCTGCAAGAAAATAAAATTGAAAAGATGACAAAATCCGTGCTTTTTTTCGACGAAATAAACTGGCGTTAACGACTGGAAGTCCTTCTTTTGCGGTAAAGTCTAGTTTTGCGTTTTGCTTAAAAAGATCCAAAGTAAGGACGATAGAGCGAGAGAGAGGGATACAAGGAGCTTGACGAGACCTGGACGCTGATACGCAACTGACGAAGACGATCAAGACGACGGCGACAGCGACGAGGACGACGACGACGACGACGGCGACGACGATGCTTCTGCCGTGAGGCGATGAGCAATTAGCGACACAGCGCGGCGAGATCAGAGGCCGAGGGCGGAGTGGGGAGCGGCGGCCTAATTACACACGGTACCGACCGACTTCAAAGGAGCCGACAGTTCCTCTCCTCTCCGAGCCATCCCCTCCGAATGGCCGGGCCGAGAACAACGCTCCTCTTCCTCGTATACCCCAGAGCTCAGGCGGTCGACGCAGACCTGACTATGCCTTCGATAACTCTCTTCCTTCTCTCGTCTCTCTTTTCTTCCTTTTACCTTCTTACCATCTTTTGCTCTACGAGAATACTCCTTGCTCTCTCTCTTTGATCGCGGGATCACTCGCGGTGGCAGAACTCGCTTCGTTCGCAAGCATTATCGTTATATTATCAGATTATCACGCGCATTCGTCGCAGCTGACGCGTGTAGTTGAAATGGCGAATATTTGTTATTTATGTATCTTACCGTGGACGAAATGTGTGTAATTGGTAAAAGATTTTTCTAATTGCATATGACGATACATTTTTTATATTACACTCAGAAAAGAATTTTCTGAGACAATATGGCGTTGGGAGAATTTTATTAGAGTTTCTCTGATTAATATTTATCGTAACAAAAAAAAAAAAAATGAATATGTACGTAGTAAAATTAATTGAACATATTTGATATTTTATTGTGATAAATATTAATCAGAGAGAAACTCTTATCAAATTATTCCAATACCACATTGTCTCACGATTTCCATGATTTTCAGGATAAATTCTGAAAGAAAATTCTCCCTGTGTATATAAAATCATATTTTTTATATTAAGTCTTTTTTAATATTTGTAGTAGACAATTTATAAAATTGAATAATCATATCATACTCTTATTATCTTTAACTCGTGTTTTTTTATAAAATTTTTAATATCAGTAATAAACAGAAAAATGTACATAATATTTTGTTACCATTTTCCTTATTTTTTGGTCTTGCTTTTATCATTTACATCGCAGCGTATTTCAGTAAAAGGTTTTGCACGCGCATTCTCTTTGTTATATACTTTGATATACTGCGTGGCCTAAAATTTACTTCTTCCTGAAAAATGTCCCTTTAAAAGGCTTTTAAAATAAAAGCCTAAAGATAAAAGTTGTAAATAGCGAGTGCTGGTCACATGTACGCGCTGGTCTCGTGCATCAAATAAATTGTCGAGTTTTAAATTCCGTTTTACGCACGCAAGAGTCACTGTATAAACATATACAATCGCGATTATCAATATCGCATTTTCTCGAAAATACAGACAAGAGGATAGAGGATTTTCCCTCGCGTTTCGCACGAAATCCCCATCAAAAGACATAGACATAATTCGAGAAAATACAGCTGTATCAAAGCGTAATAATTTTCCGAGGGGGTAACCACTAGCTAAAATGTTGTCCCACAGATTACATGATTTTATTTGATTTCATGATTTCATCTAATTACAAACGATTTCATCTGATTACAAATGATTTCATCTGATTGCAAATGGATTTTTTTCATTACATATGAAATCATTTCATAAAAGTAATGATTTCATCTGATTACACAATGCATTTTCGTGATTGCACATGTAATCATTTAGGATTTTATGTGACACATAAAATTATAAATAGCATTTTATCTTGAATTTGATCGCAATTTACTACGGAAAGTGCTCGTGCCACACATGATTTCATCACAGATTTCATAATGATTACACATGATTCCAATGATTACACGAAAATTCAAAATGATTTCTGCTGACTACATATAATTTCATTATGATTTCTAATGATTCCGCATGATTTCATTTGACTTTATCAATTACATCTGATTGCAAACGATTACACGGGATTTCATAAGGATTTCGGGGACACTGTCCCACGATTACATTAAGTGGTTACCCTCTCGTAATTTTCCCCGTCCAAAGGTGGAAGATCCGAATCTAATATGTCCAAAAAAACAAAAAAAAAAAAAAAAAGGCTTTCCGTGGTCGCGAGGGAAAGCGAGAGACGGTCGGCCCGACGATCAAAGGGGCGACGACGAATATCTCCGTGGCTTGTGTGGGTTGGCGTGTGTCCCGCATGGGCCCGCGAAGCGTGGACACACGAGTGGGCACGCGTCGCGCCGAGAAATCGACGGGGCACCGGTAAACCCGGCGGATATCGAGGCCGACGTGCGCACTGCGGCTGCTGCTCTCTCGGACGTCGCCGATCTCTTCCACGAGGTCGTAACGCCCGACGGGCTTAGCAGCCTTAGCCGCGGCTGCGCCTCCTCTACCCGAGTTGTGGCCGCAAGTCATCAGTCAAGTCTTTGAGGCCGGCTCGCCTCTCTCTCTCTCTTTCGCTCTCTTGCGTCTTTCTCGAGCCCGCAGAAAAAGGCCTTTTGCCGATCTGGCTTGGCGGTGAGATCAAACGTTTCACGGTCCACCGTACGGTGAACCGAGCGCGCGCGCGGGTGCGCCGATATACATAGATATATGTGTACACACAACTGTAGAGGGTAAAGGAAGAGGCGAGAGAAGGCGATATAGGGAAGAAGGAAGGAAAGAACTGGTACTCTCGTGTACGAAGAGGAGAAAGGGCGCGCGCGTGAAGGGAGGAAGCACGTTCGAATGGGGAAAGGAGAGAGAGAGAGAGAGATCCCCAGTTCGGCGAAGGAAAGGGAAAGGGCCCCGGGAAGGCACCTAAACAAATACGCGTGCCCCTCGCTAACCGATCGCAAATTTGTTGAGGTCCGACCTCGAGATTCGGCCTCGCGGCTGTCCATCAGCGACGTGACCGACTAGTCCGAATATCGGAAACGCGATCGATTTTTTCGCCCTTGTTTTTATGAGGTTCTGGAAGATATATTTATATGGCGATATACATCGCTTGTTGTTGTGGTGTATTGCGGACAAACTGGTCGCGGCACGGTATATAATAAAGCCGATATTTTTCTGGGCGTTCTGTGTTCGATAGATTTCCGGGTTACTCTTTTGGTGTAAGCCGATTACATGGGGTTGTTGCAAAATACATGCGATCGCGGAAATTGTTCAGCCCGTAAATATCACAATCGATATATTGCGGAGCGTTTTTGTTAATTTATTTATTTCGGATGCTGGCCGATATACTCGTAAATATGTGCTACCATTCATTTTTAGCAAATTCGAAAATATATTGTTTTGTGCGAAAATGGTTTAAACGCACAATTTTTTCATCATATTAACATCGTGTATTTAATAGCATTGAATGTTCTATTTATTATAATAATTTTAATTTTTTTTATAAAAAATAATTTTAAAATATTCTGTATTTTATATTATAATATTGTATATATAATTTTCGAATTCTGGTGGTTATACAATGAAAAAAAATTAATTAAATAATGAGGTTTTTTCTGAACATTTATGCTTTGCTTTTGTTGGAATTCTTTTAGAAACGATTAATTTTAGATTCTGAAAAAGTGCTGATAGCACATATAAACAACGTATATTGGTAAAATGTATCCCACGTAAAGCTACAGAAATGAAATTTGAAAGATGAAATAAAATTCGCAATTGAGAGAAATAAGACTCGCTTTAAAATTCGTATTACATAAGGTGCACATGTCGAATAACGATACAACATGGACGTGTTTGATGCTACACAGAGAGAATTTTCTTTTAGAATTTACCCTGAAAATTATGGTAATCTTGGGACAATATGGTATTGGAAGAATTTTATGAGTTTTTCTCTATGATTAATATTTACCACAATAAAAAAAATCTTAATATCTATCACAATAAAATATAAAATATGTTCGATTAATTTTATTATGTACGTAGTAAAAAATAGTAAAAACTTTACATATTAATATTTTATAAAATTCTTCCAATACCACATTGTTCCACGATTACCACAATTTTCAGGATAAATTCTACGAGAAAACTCCCTCCGTGTACGAACTTATGCGTCAGATTCATATCCCCTGACGGGTCTAATTAGCAATCGAGATCTGCGGCAGTGAACGCGCGAAGGCAATTTTCCATTTACGGCCGGAGAAAACGCGGTGCATCGCGGCGTCGTCGCCGTAAAGTCCGTTCCTCGATCGTTACGTATCTTCTCGATATCTTGGTCGACAGCCTCGGGTGGAAAGAGAATCGCTTCGAGAGACGGACCTCGTTACGGAACAGCTACGAATCGTATTATCGATTTGTACGGCGTCGCGGATTGGCGGCGCTCGACTGGAACCTTTGATGTGCACCGAAGTTCGCGAACGAGACTTCCGGAAAAAACATATATATATATATATATATATATATATATATATGTGTGTGTGTGTGTGTATCGGGGATACGGACAAGTCTCGATCCGGCACGCGTAAAGAATCTCCCGAGGAAGCGGCCGCGAGATGAATACAGAGAAGAGATGGACCCGCCAAAGTGGAGGCAAAGAATACGCGCGCGCGCAAAGAGAGAGAGAGAGAGAGAAAAGATCTTCGAAATAAGCTCCCGTAAAATGATTGCCTACCTACGTCCGCTACCGCCGTTATGTCCGATTTCGCCTAACTCGTTTGATGTCAGCCGGAGTCCGATTTCGCGGAGTGAGCCGACTGTCGAGTTACGCTCGTCGAATCTAGGTCGCCTTTTATCTTCAGTAAGCAAGTTTTGAATGATAACACGTTCGTACAGATACGCGACTCCGTGCAACTACTGTAAATAATTAATCGAATTATTAATTGGAGATTATTTGTTTTTTCAAGTGCATTTTTATTTCGAATCGTTATACGGAGAGAACTTTCTCTTAGAATTTACCCTGAAAATAATCGTAATCGTGAGACAATATGATATTGGAAGAATTTTATAAGAGTTTCTCTGATTAATATTTAACACAATAAAAATATTAATTTTTATATATCTTATTGTGGTAGATATTAATATTTTTATTGTCCCATGATTACCATGATTTTCAGGGTAAATTCTAAGAGAAAATTCTCTCTGTGTATTTTTTAAATCCATTATTCTTAACAAAAGTACCTGACAGAGAATCTCATTTATACCTAGATACAAGATTATCTTTTCACGGATGAAAATGTATATGGCATATTTTATAATCTTTTCTTACTATTGACTTAGTTTCTATACTAACTCGGCTGCAATTCCTTTAATTCTTTGAAAATTCCATCTTCGAGAGAGAAAGAGTACAATTTCATTCATTCGCGCGACGTCAATACGACGACAAGTAACATTCAGGATTGGTGCGCGCAGCCTCTCTTTCCTCGTTGTCAAAGAAGCCGCCCTAATATCGGTGGAAGGGCAGATGGTCTCTCTCGCGCGTGCAAAAACACCATTTCCAGCGCGCACGGCCGAGCCCTCGAAACGAGCGGCCATAATCGATGTTCCGTCTCTCGCGCCTCCGCGTTTCTCGCTTCCTCCCCGATCCTTCAGACGAATCAAGGTCAAAGTTCGTCACCGCGACGAGCCGCGGCTCGACAGACCCTGAAGAACGGACCCGAGATTTTTCCGCGGCGCGGAAGAGCGGCTTTTTACAGCAACGGCCGTCAAGTAGTAGAGCCGTTCGGTGGAGAAGGAGCAAACCAAAAAAAAAACGCGCAATCTCTTTCTCTCTCATTGTCAGTTCCGCCGCGAGTTACGACGGAGGCTCGCGCAAGAGAGAGAGTTAGCAAGAACGCGGTGTAGGCGGCACATCAAAGGCGCACCTCAGGCGTGAACGAGCGAGCGGGCACGCGGCTCAAGTAGAGAGCGGAAGACACCGCCACCAATCCTACCGTCATCCAATATATTTACTCCGATGAACCACCGCTACTATCACCACCACCACCATCAAGACTGCCACAATAACCACCATCAAGACTGCCGCAATCACCACCATCAGGACTGCCAGAATCACCACCACCACCATCAAGACTGCCACAATCACCACCACCATCAAGACTGTCAGAATCACCACCACCACCATCAAGACTGCCACAATCACCACCACCATCAAGACTGCCAGAATCACCACCACCACCATCAAGACTGTCACAAGCACCACAACCACTATCAGGACTGCCACAATCACCACCATCAAGACTGCCAGAATCATCACCACCATCAAGACTGCCAGAATCACCACCATCATCACCACTAGTGTCACCAACATCACTATTATCACCACCACTACCACTATCGCTATTACTACCGACATCACTGTCACTGCTATCATCGTCGTCGCCGCAACCACTGCACCGAATCGCGCCGTGACCATCGTGTAACCGCTATACCGTGCAGTCACGGTCGACGCACGGATATTTTGTTCGCGGTGCGCCACACCAGCCTGACCGAGCTTTTTCTTCCTCTTTTTTTTTCTCTATCAATCTCCGCCAGAAAGTACGCATCTTACATATAAGTTGTCAATTATGATTCCGCATTCGCATTGACAGTCGTTAATTTTATCGCGGTATCATAAAAGAGACTTGTAGATTTTAGTATTGTGGTAATCCCCGAATATTTTTTCTTTCTGCAATCCACAATATCGACGAAACTCTTCTATTTTTAACAGATGTCAAAACAAATAAATCACATCTCGTATATACACGTAAATATTTAAAATAATTATTTCTGTAATGAGACTTTTTGCCAAGTAAAAATCGGATTTCAATATTATTGAAAATAATGTAAAACGTAATTTAAACAAAAAAAAAAATATATATATATATATATATAAAATGTGATAAATAAAAAACAAGAGATCGAGCTCTTAAAACAGGTTCTCTGAAATATTTTTTAAGAGGATCATTAAATACAGAATTAAGCGACTATTTTACATAAAAACATGCAATTCATTGTGATGTATTTTGTCCAGCAAAAAAAGTAAAAGAACGACATAAAAAGAAAATACTGGAAAATTTTCTGCACTTCTATTCTCGCTTTCTTTAGATAATCCAAAAGTTTTCTTTGCGCTGCCGGATGTCTGTGGTCATCGTGATTCAACCGTGTTATTCAGTTTTGCTTCGTATACGGATCTGCAGAAATGTAAATTTAAATACACGGGCCACGAGAGAGAAGAGAAGAGAGAGAGAGAGAGAGAGAGAGAGAGAGAGAGAGAGAGAGAGAGAGAGTAAAATTATGGCAGCAGCTAACTCACTGAATTTTCCGCATCGTTCATTTTGAAAAAATACAATGCAATTTTAACAATTTATAACCGCATATATTTTGAATGGCGCCTATTGATGATTCAGAATATAAATGAATAGTATTTGATTGCGATGTGCATTGCAATTTTAATCATACCTATTTCTTTATGTAGCTTTGTAATTTTTAATATTAAATATTTTGATAATGAAGCATTTAATATTTAATAAAATTATGCTCAAATATCTTTGCGATGTGCAGTACAATATTAATTACACTCCGTCTTGATCTTCACGTTTATAATTTTTGATATTTAATATTTTATGATTGAGTCTTAAATTAAAATTCTATTAAGGTAAAGAGCATTTAATAAACTAACCGATTATTTGCGCAATTGAAGAGAAAAATTTATCAAAGACCATTCATTTTTAATCTTATACTTTCAAATCATTATACATCGTTATCTTTTTATATTGAAGCAAATTCAATATTAAATTAAAAAAAGAATTAGTAAATATAAAAAATGCAGCAACAAAATTAGAATACACCCGCCCGAATGTGGTATCAGAGAGAATGATAAAATAAGAGAATCAATAATTCCTTCTCAACTAATTTCCTTCCCCGTTTGCGAAGTTTCACCCGAGTTTTCTTGCCGCACGAATAATTAGCGCCGACGAGAATCGCGACTTATGTTAGAGCTAGTTTATGAACCCTTGGCGTCGGGGAAGTGCGTTGATCCCGCGGGTCGCCGCGGCAAGCAGGCCGACCGATAAATTAGTTGCCAGGAGATATCTCCTTCACTTTTCCCTCGTGCGGCGTTCGGAAGGCGCGCACGATGCGACGCGACGCGGCGAGGCGAAGCCGAGCCAAGCGAGCGAGCGAGCGAAGGCGAGGCAAGGCAGTCATATTTCAGCCCTTGTTAGGACGAGGGGCCCCTGCCGAGACGGGCCGGGGAGAAAATCTCTTTGACTCGCCGCTCCGTGCCTTAATCCACTGGCATATACCCTATCTTGCCACCTGCTCTCTCTTCCTTCCTCATCTCTTCCTTCCTCGTCTTCTTCTTCCCTGCACTCTTTTATGCACGTCTGCTCTTTCTCTCTTTTCTCGTTCTTTCTCTCTTCCGCTCGATTCCGTTGTCTTCTCTTTCTTTTAGGCCTATCGACGTAAATTACGGCAGATACTTTACGCGTCTTTTCCTTCTCTCTCGCGCTTGTATTCCTTTTACGGGTTCGGATCTAAATAGAAGTGATATATGTCTACGGTCGTTGATTATTGCGGGATGTTATGTTAATTACTGGATTTCGTCTTAGCTGGTACACACATGCAAACATTTGCATGCTTCTACCAGACATGGAGTATCTATAAGTGTCTAAGATAGAGGTGAAATATTTACCGTGGGATGTTTTAATATCAACTCACACACTGAAAAAAAAATTTTGTTGGATTAACAAAAATTCTGTTCGAAAATGGACGAAACGGAATTCTGGTTAAATCTACCAGAATTCCTTTTAATACAACAAATATCTTGTTTGCGCCAATAAACTGATTTGTTGTACAAACAAAATGCTTGTTGCATTAAAAGGAATTCTGGTAGATTCAACCAGTAATTCCGTTTCGTCCATTTTCGAACAGAATTTTTGTTAATCCAACAAAATTTTTTTTCCAGTGCACATATGCATATGCGTTTTCTCATTCTCTCTTACGTATACCAAAGTTTCAGAATTAATGTGCGATTAGCATATACGAAATAAGAAAGAATTTTGTTCCGTGAGTTTACAAGACTACGCTTAGAAAAACTCTGCATTAAGCTTCAATCGATTATGCCGCAAGGATAAATTTTTAAATCTGACACTAGTCAGATTAAAACTAGTCGGAGCAAGTATTTTAAAATAACAGAAGAAATCCGATTTCTTTAGGGATTATCTTAAGAATTAAATACAAGAGGAATATATTCAAATTTAAGTAAATAATCTCCCATTGTGCAAATACAATCGCAAGGATGCAGAGGATATCACCTCAGCTTCTATTTAGAGATCAACCGCGGTCGGTGCGGAAATGCATAATAAAGCTAAAGCATAGTAAAGTCTTTCCGACATCTATCCCGGTGGACAGCTCAATCGCTGGAACCAAGAGCATATCTCGTCTCACCTTCGTGCAAACACTTCCTTGCTCTGCTAAAGAGCCTGATCTGCCGACGAGAAGAAGGTCACGGAAGATTTCAAATGCACCATCGACCGTGTGAAAGAGTTGAGCCTCTTGCGAACTGAAGCTTTGACGAATTTTTTTAGTCTTTCTATATTCGCGATCCCCAATTTGCAAACAATGGATTGTTTCGATAAAGCGGTGAGAAAAATTCGAGGAGAAAGAAATGAGGGATAATATTTTTCGTGTATTTGAAAAAATGCATTTGTACAAATGCAAATGTTCACCGAAAAAAAAAAAAGATTTGTTAACTTGACTTAATGTATATTATATTTAATTGAAATATTTTATATGTTCAATTAACAAGATAATATTTAGTTGAAAGGTTTAGTCAAGTCAACAAATTTTTTATACTACGAAACGAAAGACGATTTTTTAAAAAGTTTGTTACTCAATATTAATCTGTGATCCATTAATATGGAAAAAGAAATCTGTAACGTGCATAATTTATGCATTATATATAAAATATTCGTACAAAAATAGATGCAACGTTGAGACTTCGTTCTCTAGAGATGTACCTTCATGTCGGAGCGGCGATATATTGCACTCGTGCGCGTTTTTAATTTAATTTCGAATTTGCATGCTACATTATTCTCCGTCACGGGCGATCGGGGATCCGTTGATAAAATTGATAATAATAAAAAATAATGAATATTCATTCCGTAATTACGTCCATTCATTATACATGACGTACCATTAAATTAGTATTAGAATTATTATACATGGGTTAACGTGATTTTTCACGTGATATAAATCACACACCGGAGAGACATGAGACTAAGAGATTTAAATACGGCAAGAGCGGAAAAGGAGTCCAATTTTTCGCTCTTGCAATTTTATTAAAATTCTAGCACGCGCTCAAATCGTTCGTGGAAAAATCGCATAATGTGCCGTTAAAACTCCTTCTCCGCGATATGAGTCCGCCGAGAACCGGGAGAACGTAATTGTCAGTGCATCCTTGCGGAGTGCATCCCTCCTTCCGCATCCCACGGGAACGCGCTCGTTAACTCGCGAGAGTGCGCCGAAAGCTGACGCTTACTTTCGCCAACCTCCCGAGGAAGGAGCCTTGCCGCGCGGCAACACATCCCCACATACGCGTGCGGTTATGGTAATGCGTGGTTTGAGGTGCGTGTTAGCCGGCCCTCGTAATGGTAACGAGACGGTCTCTCACCATCATCATCAACATCCAGACGACGCGATGCGAACGATCAACGACTCACCAGTAAGACGCACGGCCCTCTCTCAAAGGTGCCGACCGCGATCCGTTCTCTGGCTATTTTTAACCTGTTTTCGTGTCCCTTATGCCTCTCTCTTCCTCGCTGTTTTTGTCTTTCCATCTCTCTCTCTCTCCTTTTACATTCTTCGGATGTATAGTTGTATTATGTTTTTACTAGTCAAAAAAGGTACACTTGGCATTGCCCCAAATTCTAATTATGATTTACAATTGAATAATACACAGAGAGAATTTTCTCTTCAAATTTACCCTGAAAATCATGGTAATCGTGGGACAATATGGTGTTGGAAGAATTTTTCTGATTAATATTTACCGCAATAAAAATATTAATATCTACCACAACAAGATATTAAAATATACTCGACTAATTTTACTATGTGCATATTAATATTTTTTTATTGTGGTAAATATTAATCAGAGAAACTCATAAAATTCTTCCAACACCATATTATCCCACGATTACCATGATTTCCAGGGTGAATTCTAAGAGAAAATTCTCCTCCTAGAGAGCAAAAATTTATTTTAAAAAACATACACTCTCCTTATACAATATGGATGTGAAAGCAATTAAAAATTAAATTACGTAAAAATTAATCAAAACATACGTAATTATACATTTATATCATTCTGATTAATATGTTTAAACGTATCAATGAATTATGTACATACTTTTACAGTTTCATTCTTTCCTATATGTTCTTAGGGAATCCGCGTCCCAGAGTATGAATAAATTTTCCCTCTCTTTATCCCTTTCTTTCTTTCGTACTTGTATATTCCGCGCATCGATGGAATGCCACGCATCACTAAACACGAGAGTCAGTCAACCTCTCGAGGGAGAATCAGGTGTGGAACAAATGAATTAGCGACGGAGGAGACGGATCAGCCGGCTCCTTAATCTCGCGGAAGCGAATGCTTCTTTTGGCGAGAAGAGAATCGTAAAACAGGGCATCGCCGTTTCTGCTCTGATATTCAAGTATCGAGATCATTTACTTGCGCGAAAAAAATTAAAGAGATCGATTGTATATTTTGTTTTATATTTTTTGACGATAAAATTTAAAAGTATTTTAACTAATATTAATGTTCAATTTTTTATTAAATATTAAGAATGATATTTGCAAAATATTGATACGACTTAAAAATAATTGTTAGACTTTTCAGTTATATGATGTTTACGAGAAATATGAATCATGCTCCCAATATTATTCTCTTAAACATTGACATTGTCAATTTTTAAAGTAAAGTTTTAAAAATGAAAATTTTGGATGCTAAAGTAAATTCTTTCTTTTTTTTTAATTAAACAAAGTAATTTTTCAACAATTGTATAATATACATACAAATCAGAATTATTGATAATTTTCTAATGTCTTATTTATATTATATTAAAACTTTTATTTCGCGCATTCGTATAGTTAATAAAAATAAAGTTAAAATTCAGTCATATAAAAATTGCTTATTATTTTATTTTTGATAAAAATTTGAAAAAGCATGCGCATATCAAATCATACAGAAAAAAAAAATATATATATATATCGTAGATACAGAAATTTCAAGAAGAATTTGTGTGCATTTGAGATAAAATAAAAAAAAGTACGAGCAAAATCGTATCAATATCAGGCAGTGAAGCTGAGTTTAATATTGCGAGAATTGAGATCGGAAATAATCCCAATGGGAAATGTTTCCAATTATCCGTTAATAATTAAACTTGTATGACTGTTTCAGCTTATAAAATCGTAATATATTTATTATGACGAAGAAAATTATGATTTATATAAAATTCATTCAACAATCAGGAAAAATTATTAAAAATAGGACTGATACATCGTTTAACAAATTTCTCCTAATTATTACTTTCACATATGAATTATATTTATTATTAATCACACTATATCTAAAAATTCAATTCATATTTCCCATACCCGAAAATTTCAATCGTTTAAAATCAATTGAGAGAACATGAAACATATGCATATTATACTTGATAAATTGAGAAGAGTCAATTCAATTACATTATTTACAATGAAATGTCCTGACAAATATCGTTAAGGAGATGCCTTCGTCAAGGAAGGCGACAACAAAAATTTTGCAGCAAAAAGTCTCTCTTTTCTCTTTCTCTTTCTTTCACTCTTTCTCTCTCACTATCACGTGTACTCGTGATAACAAAATATCGATCGATGCGCAAATACCAGAGCTCTGGCACAAATGCCACGAGTGCATCGTACCTCGCCTCGCCTCGTCGTAAAAAGCGCTTCAGATCGCGGTCATTTATCTACGGCGTGATTCATCTCTTTGACTGCGGCGCACGGTATCTTTAAACGTTTTACCTGCTACCAGATTCCCTGCAGCTAGTATACGGTGTGCCGCCAGTCCAAGTAACAGCCATCACTTTGTCGGCCTTTGTCACGGGGATTATGCGCCGGGTGGCAAATTATGACGGACACCTTCACGCCCAGGACACCCTCTAATGCGCCGGCTACAGAGCCGGCAAAAAGAAAGAAAGAGAGAAAGAGGAGGAGAGAAAGAGAGAGAGAGAGAGAGAATCGCGAGGATCCTTAACACACATTATAGTACGTGTTCCTTGAGAGGAAGCTCTAAATTATGCAAAAGTAGTTCATACAGTATGTAATTTTAATAGAAACTATTGTACTCACCAGAAAAGACATATGATTAAATAATAGTTAAACGTGAGCAAAGTTAAAATATTGTAAAAAGTCAATCCATCATATTTCACATAAATTCAAATAAGAAGCGACGTTTTTAAAGTTCATAGATATTAAAAATATTTTGAAAAATTAAAATATTATAATCTCATAAAAAATAAAAGTATATTTGTAGTCTATGATTATACGACTGGTTTTTCAATTATAATAGTTGAACGTGAGCGATAAAGTTACAATATTGTAAAAAATTAATCATCAGATTTCGCACAAATTCAAATAAGAAGCGAAATTTTAAAAGTTTATATAAATATTAAAAATATTTTGAAAAATTAAAATATTAATCTTATAAAAAATACATGTATATTTATAGTTTATGATTATACGCGATTGGTTTTTCAATTATATAATAGTTAAATGTGAACGATAAAGTTAAAATATTGTAAAAAATCAGAGAATTGCGAGGATCCTTAACACACTTTATAGTACCTACGTCTTCCTTGAGAGGAAGCTCTAAATTATGCAAAAGTAATCCATACAGTATATAATTTTAATAGAAACTATTGTACTCACCAGCAAATATTTAATAAAAATATTGTACTCACCAGAAAAGACATGATTAAATAATAGTTGAACGTGGGCGATAAAGTTAAAATATATTATTGTAAAAAATCAAGCCATCATATTTCGCATAAATTCAAATAAGAAACGAAATTTTTAAAGTTTATAAATATTAAAAATATTTTTAAAAATTAAAATATTAATCTCTTATAAAAAATAAAAGTATATTTGTATAGTCTATGATTATACGACTGGTTTTTCAATTATAACAGTTGAACGTGAGAGATATAGTTAAAATATTGTAAAAAATTAATCCATCACATTTCTCATAAATTCAAAGAAGCAAAATTTTCAAAGTTTATAAATATTAAAAATATTTCGAAAAATTAAAATATTAATCTCTTATAAAAAATAAAAGTATATTTGTCTATAGATTATACAATTGTGCGAAAGTGCCGAAAGAGAACGAAACGTTGTGATCATCAGTTATTAATTATGTAACAAAATTAATATTTCAGAATTCAACAAATCGAAAAAATTATTCCATATTTATGACCGTTTCAAAATGTACAGTAGCAGGAAATAGGTTATCTGAATTTTTTATCCTACCTCTCAATATTATAAAATTTGTCACTCACCGACTGATGCATAGCAGTGGAGTTGTTGATTTTGTTGTAGTTATCGTATTGTCTGTAACATACAAATATAAAATTCAAATTATAACAACGTGCAAAATATTTAATATTTCAAAAAATGATTATTGGACGAGTCAAACATTATATTCAATGACATACAAGAGCAGAATATTATTTCCAGTTATAAGTTAAAAAAATAGTATATTTACTAATTATTAAAATCTGTCATCAATTTATTGATAAAAGAATCATAATTAGATACTATTTTCAATTACGAATTAACAATATAAGAATTAAATCGTGGATTTGAGGCTATAAAAAACAAATTAACATTCTGCGAAAAAAATGAAAACATTTGCCTCAGGATATTGCCGAACTATATCCTCGGATTTAAATCGGCTTTTCAATCCTCTTTTCTCGATAGTTCTTGAATATCCTCACTCAGAGCGTAACATAGAACTACCTTTCGAAAACTCACACCAGCGAGCTGATTTACGGCATAATAAAGCGGTTAAGCGCAAAATGGAAGCTCACCCGTCCGAGTCGTCTACTTTATTTACGACCTCCCCGAAAGTTCCGATTCAACGCGGATTCTTGAAATCGCTTCGAGTCTGTCGCTACGTTTTCCCGATAATCTGTGGTTACGCGAAAAGTATACGACAAGAAGGAATCATGCCACTTTCGGTCACCTCTAACTTTTGCAGTAACAGAGGTATTATTCGCCCGATATTTAATGTCGATGAACCGTGGAACGTTTTTCGCTCAATTGTCTTCAATTTCTTAAGAAATCTAAAACCTTTCGTCATCCTGATATTTCTAATTGAGCTAAACAGTACAAGAATTTTCTATGGATTGATGAAAAAAAAAATAAGATTACAATTCAGAGAATCTTTGTCGTCTTACATAAGAACTTATGTAAGAAACAGGTTCTCCTTTAAAGATATGAATTCTTTGAATTCTAAAAAAAGGTTTTATAAATATATAAACAATATGAAAATTATAATTAAATTGCGAATTAGATAATAATTCTTCTTAGAGTCAACACCGTATTTTCAAGAATTTTTTTTTATTAAAAAAAATTATTGCAAAATTATTACTGTATGTACATATAAAGATGTGCGTGCATGTATTATGAATGTGTGTTTACGTGTGTAAATGTGTAGATGATTGTACACGCACAAAGGCCAAAAAAAATAATTATAGCTGACAGCATTTTTGAAATTAATCTTCTGAGAGAGAATAAAAAATAGCCAATGCTGTTTCGGAAAACTAGATGCTGTAGATGTATATGACAACTAATTGATATTTTAATTAAATAGAAAAATTGAAATCTCTTTCTCTAACTCACTTTAAATTAAACAAAAAGAATTTCGTTATTCATATTGACTATATTTATGTACTTTTCAAGCTTAATTTACTCAAAAGCTCTTAATTCACCAATCACTCAAGATCCAATCTTTAATTAATCAAAGACTTTATAATCGAAACTGTTTTCTTTTCTATGAATATACAATTATAGGTCTCCTATCATTTTTAGAGCGGTTGTTAATTTCGAATATTATAATGTACGATCGATAAGATATTTTAAATTAGACATTCGCTTTTCGCGTTAATCGCGACACTGCGAGACAATTCTCGGCCGCCGATCGACGATCGCGGTGTAAAATCACGATTTTTTCGCGGCATCGACGCGATGCAAAGGCGAAGACGAAAGAGCAGTGAGCTTCCTTTCCTTTTTGCTTCCGTTGCTCCGTATGGAGCGGAACCCAATTCACCGTTTGCGGCCTATTATGCCTGATCATAATTGCGTCGCAACAACGTTTCTCCTTCCTACTATCCGCAATGTTGGCGGCGGCCTTTCATCTCGGCCGAGATCGAGACCTAGCTTCTGTTTCCGAGGTGTTTCCGCCGCCGGCTACCGTTCTGGAAGCTGGAACTTGATCTTAAGTAGTCGCTTTCGTGAAAGAAAGACAGGAGGCCGAGGGACGGTGGAGGAACGTTGTTGCGGTAAAACACGCCAAGAACACCGACAGAGATGATAGTCGGACGCGAGATAAAGAGGGAGAGTGGCGCCGTGTAGCTCAGCGTCGTCGTTATAGTCGTTTTTTAAATTATTCCTGCGGTTGCTCGTTTGTAACGTAGCCCGCGATGTGTTGGCCCGATATCGACGATACGCGTTCATATAAAAATCGCCGAAAAAGAAAAGTCCATCGATGAGAACCGAGGATTGATGAACATTCGTTATTCCAATAACGTTTCGATAAAATGATTTAATGAAATATTAATTAATCAAATAATAATTATTATGTATATGTGCGACAATTTTACAAGTTGTATTTTTCGTACAAACAAGATAGCAAAATGATTGATTTGAAAGCAGTTTGCAGTTTAATGATGATTGTCTTTTTTAAGCTTAAAATCGTGGAAATTTTTCATTAATATATCGACAATATTATTGGACATATAAAAATTAGCATAGAAGGATTATCAATACAAATAATGTACATAATTTCGTTGTCAACATATCTGTTATAAATTGATAGTAAAGATCAGAAGTATCAGTTCTGAATGTTACTTTTGATTTTGATATTTCAAATTTTCAGTAATACCTAAAATATTTAATATTTGTGTATGACAAATATTAAAAGCTTCGCATGATAAAAAAATTATTCTTGATACGTGCACTGAAAAAATTTATTGAATTCAAATAAACATTTTTATTTCAATACTGTCTTACAAATTATTTATTTGAAATTAATAATATTGATTTGATGAGAAAAATATTTATTTGATAAGGAAACCATTTTCAAAACAGATAAATATTCATTTGTTTCAAATAAATAATTTGTGAGACAGTATTAAAATAATAATATTTATTAATTTAATATTTATTTTCAGTGTATAAATACCATTTAATAAGAAAATTGTTTTGATTATTTTAACATTATGTGTTCTCTCCCCAACATTTATTTCGCAACAGAAAATGTGATTAACTGAGATTGCTGAGAAAGCATAGAGAAAAATTAAAGATATACATTATCGAGACTTCGTGTACGCGTGTTTTAGATTATCCTGTACCTAGTGGCTTTGAGCCTAACGATAGTTGCCGAGGACAAGTTCAAGAATACGGTCTCGGTTTCCTCGAGTTCGTCGGCAGAGATCCAGAGCAACACGATACAGAAGTTGATGAGCATCTTGGGGAAGTACGGGCTAGATGATCAGAGAGGTCTGAAAAGAGTCTACCTAAGCAACAGGTCGATCACTTGCAATGACGGATCGCAGGCCGGTTTCTACCTACGAAAGTCTCATGGCTCTAGGCGCTGGATCATGTACCTGGAGGGCGGCTGGTATTGCTACGATCAAAAGAGCTGCAGGGCTAGATGGATGCGGGTACGGCATCTGATGACGTCAACCCAGTGGCCCGAGACACGCGATGGTGGGTGATCGCTCGATAGCTTATAATTATACGTCGCGCGGAACGGAAATGAT
Organism: Nylanderia fulva; assembly: GCF_048542155.1. Taxonomy (NCBI): domain Eukaryota; kingdom Metazoa; phylum Arthropoda; class Insecta; order Hymenoptera; family Formicidae; genus Nylanderia; species Nylanderia fulva. The sequence goes on along the minus strand of NW_028190161.1, from coordinate 2,136,276 downwards.
TTTCTGCTTGTGCATCCGAGTATCGAATGCTCGCGCTGCATCGCAAATTAATTTATGTGATCCTTCATGATGAATGCGCATTCTTGAACGTTCGCATTACCTCGCACGGTTCATTTTAATAATATATATCCGCTGCATGTCAATGTGTAAAAATATGCTTTGTTGTGGATTGTAATTTATTACAACGATAATGTATTATAAATCTTATTTTTTATCCAATTTATATGTATCAGACATATGTTCTCAATTTTTTTTCATTAGCATTTATACACGATATTTCATCATCGGATATTCAATCAGTCGTTGATATAATTTAATAATCTTTTAATTAGTATTAAAAATATCTCTTGGCAGTGAGTCTTAATAAATCTCTGTTAAATCTTTTTTATTCATAATCTTAAGATTTAATTTGCCTCTGTAAATTTTTAATATTCAATAATGATGAATTCAATAATTAGAAGAATATTATTATATAAATATGTATGTACATATATTATCACTGATTGTCGAAATAAAATTGTTCACAATTTTTTTCAGTGGGTGGAATACTCTCGCCGAATCCCGATGAAAATCCATTCTTTTGGGGTGCGAATCACGTGTAGGTATTGTCCATCGTATAATCGAGTTAGTGTTGTCCCGCCACAAGCAAGATTTTTCCGTAACGATGCTGTTATCGCTTCCACAGTTTTGTTCCTTATTGCACGAGCGATAGCTGGAGCGGCACCAGGGCATTCCGAGCGCCGGACGACATGTTCTCGTTTATGGGGGCAGAGATCGTGATCCAAATCGTCCGGGACTTGGTTCCCCTTGGCCTCGAAAATGCGAGCGCCTTTCTTCTCGCCGGTAGCAGCGCGGGCGGTACCGGCGTCATGCTGAACCTGGATCGCGTTCAGAATCTAGTGCACCACGAATTGGGTACGATGCGTCCAGATTGATTTATCAATTAATTATCCGCCCAATTACACTGCTCTCGAGGCTGTTATTGATAGCAGTTTGCAATTTTCCCGATAATAAATATTTGTTATTCGACAAATTAGTTAGGTGAATCAGAAATGAGAAAATCATGATAAAACGTGAACATTTATTGTCAATATTATCATTTAAACATCATATATCAAACATATATATATATACATCGTATATAAGTAGATTATTGAAAAAATCCTATTATATATATATATATAATTTTTTAAATAATATTTATTATTTAGAAAGAAAAGAATAGTCTATATATAAAATATTAGATTGCAGATTGGAAATCAAATATTTTTTCAAAAATCGATAAACATTTTTCTTCTGTACGAGTTCGTTAATTTATCTCCAATAGTTATCTGTGATACATAAAAGTGATAAGATTTATATATTCGCGCAGGCTTGAGGCACATTGCTATACGCGGTGTGTCGGATTCCGGATGGTTTCTTGATAAAGTACCTTACCCTCCAAAAGGTCTGTCGCCTGTCGATGCGATACAAAATGGAATGGAATTGTGGAAGTCACGAATGCCCCGCAATTGCGTACTTAAATATCCTAAAGAACCGTGGAGATGTTTCTTTGGATATCGACTTTATCCAACCCTGTCTGGTAAGTTTATGAAGTATTATGACGAAAATTTGACATAGCTGCATTGAATATAAAATATCTGTAGAGAAACTCTTAAATTTTCATTTAATATTTTAGCACCGTTGTTTGTCTTCCAATGGATATTTGATGAGGCCCAGATGAGAGCCTACAATGTAGCTGCACCGTTAACGAGACAAGAATGGGACTATATACATAAAATGGGTGACACTCTACGGCATACATTAGAAAATGTTACCGCAGTTTTTGCCCCGAGCTGTATTAGTCATAGTGTTTTGACGAAGAGAGATTGGAAGATGATTAAGATAGATGAAGTCTCCCTTGCACAGGCATTGTTTTGTTGGGATCACATGCCGATCGGAAATCATCGCAGAAACAATATATACAATAAGTAAGTATATATGTATGTGTGGTGTGAAACTGGACGATCAAAGACACAAAAAATTGATATTGCATTGTTTGTCGAAAAAATATTTGTAGCGCTAGTTGCTGCGAGTTTATTTCGACAAATAAATCAATGTCGATGAGACTTCGAAGATGTAATGTTATTTTTTGTTTGGCTGTCAGCACTCATTCGCAAATCGAGACCAATCAACTGTGCGGGAAGTCGCTGAAAAAGCTATTGCGTTCTGGTATCAGAAAGGGAAACGGTACGTCGATCGAAGGAAAAAGCAAAGCTGGATCTTCTACGGAAACGCAAAAAGCTCAATTGGCTGTCGTTGGCAAAACGCTGAAGAGAAGACCGGCATCCGGCTCGATTCAAGAACAGGAGAATAAGAAGAGGCGAAGGAAATACAAAGGCAGAAGAAGAGAGAGGATGAGGGCTAAAGAAGAGAGGTTAAAGAAGAAAGAGAAGCACGAGCGAAGAAAAGGCGCCGGTAAAGTTTAGCAATGCGCAAACATGTTTTGAATCTTGTTCAATAACAGTCGGCATTCTTCGAATAGTTTAACGCTGTTTTATACAATTATACAAATACAAATTGAATATAAAATTCATTTGCATTTTATCGGTGATAAAATTTAATATTTCGAAATTTATTATTAATCTCCCTCTCAAAAAAGATATATATATTATAATTTTTTTACGCGATTTGCATTAACAAATATTTCTTTTATGCAAATGTTCTCGCAGGTCGTCGCAAGCAAATTAATGGCAACAATCATACGGTCATATTTAACGGCACTAGACCGCAACGATCGGTAATACCGTCGAAGAAACGGAAGTGCGTCGAGGACTGCCATTTCCGTATGATCGAGCGCTGTACTTGGCCTCAATGTAACCATAGCTGTCCTAAGTTGCATAATCCCTTTACGGGCGAGGAAATGGATCTTATCGAATTACTTAAGAGCTTCGGTCTGGACATGAAAAGCGTCGCGAACGCTCTTGGTATTGATATACATACGTTGATTAGTATGGACCAAGAGAAGTTGGTAAATCTTCTAACACAACGCGCAAACTAGCGAAAGGTATTCTATCCTAATGATTATGCAGGATGCTCCTGCTTGCTTTATCGATATCTCTGTTGACATATTTAAGAAGTCAGATATTTACGTACAATTCGAAAATATGTATATATTATGTTTCATGACGTGGAATGATTCATATCAGCGTTTTCGTCGGTATCAATGTAGTATAGTACTTAAATTCGAAAGAATATATTCATTGTTAATAAGATATATTCAGAATTGAAAGCAGTAAATTTTTAACAAAATTAGACGTATAGATATGTAAAAATAAAATATAACTTGTCCTATCTTTCTTCTAATATAACGATAACTTGAAAATGAATAAATTAAAATTAAAATTTAGGTAAGAAACGGGCTACTAAAAAACTAGGCGCAGAAATTAGGCGCAACAAACTTGTTTTAAAATTTATTTTAAATTTTAATTTTTTTAGTCCTTTCTTTGGACCAGCCTTCAGTAGATTGATTAATAAAAAATTCATATGTCTTGATCTACATCTTCATCTTACGTCTTTGGAAAGTCTTCTATTCTCACCCGTTAAAAAATGATGAGAATAATTCGAAAAGTCAAACAAAAGTTCACGAATAATAGTGTAAGTTAAAGAAAATAATGTAAAAAAATTTTATGATGAAAAATTGAGTGAAAGAAGAATAAATGCAGAGGACTCACCAAAGCGATCGAAGACGAGATTAAGAACAAGGAGTGAAATATGACCTCAACGATATATAAAAGAGTATAGAGGTGTGTAAAATATAAATAATGACATACGTAAGTGAATCGTCAGCACGTAAGTGCGTAAAATTCAAATATTTACAGCTTTACGATACTAATAAATAATAATAGATTTGTATAATTGTCAGATATATATTTAGCCAAAGTTCGAGAAAATATATTTCTTTTAGGCTTGACGACAATCTTTATGTCGGATATCTTTGCGTATCGTAGATTTAATTAAAAATGGAGACTGCCATTTAATCGCCGATGAATATTAGGCCCGCGTCAGAGAAACAGATAAAGTATAATTTTTTTATGTAATAGGCAACGAGCGAAATCGCAATGCTTAAATTAGAGAAATGTTACGCGTACAACCAAAATAAATGTATATAATTTTATAGAAGAATCTTTGATGATTCTTTTCCAGAACTCGTTTTGCAAAAAGGACGAGAAAACCTAAAGAATAGATATTTCGATCGGTCTTATTGCCGACACGGATAAGGAAAGATAAGAGTTCTGGCGTGTAGAAAGTGTATATTTCATTATAACTATATAGTTACATGAATATTTTAATTTATTATAGTTATAGGCAAAATATAACGAAGCACGTAACTATGTTCTACGAATTAATTCACGGCGTACAGTTTATCGCTGAAATCGAGCAAGAATGCTGTTTTAAAAAAACTCTTTCAATCTTGTATTTGTTCCGATGCAAAGTACTTTTAATTTTGATTATTTTTTGTTGTCAAAAAAGATCCTTTTCTTTATATGTATCTCTATATATTTTTGTATTCGCCACTAAATCAGTCAAAGATCTAATTTGCATATCATCTGAAATTTAATTTGCGTATCTTTTGAGATCACTTGAGTCTAAATTAGTTACACGCACGAAAGACTGTACGGAGGATCTTTCAATGACAAACGGAACTGATTTTCTAATTTAATGTCGGCACGGAAATTTACCAGCAAACAACAACGATTAAACGACCGACAAAGTAGCTTCATAGACTGATTAAATTATCTACCTCAACGAATCAAATTGTATTAACGTCCTTCATGTACTATAATTGTCAGCTTAGAGCATCACGATAAGAACAGTTACTGTAAGTTAATGCGCGTAAAAGTATATTGTACTTATGTCTTATGCTCTGTAAATAACAGGTAATGTGTTATTTATTTAACGTAGAGTAGTTTGCGATTGCAGCGACATATGCATAATTTTTCGTTGCGTGAATACATACATATATATAATTCATTGACAGTATTAATGAAAAGTATCGTAATTATTATTTAATTCTTCAGAAGAATTATTTGTATAATAATTTTTTTCTTGTCAGTATTTTGTTTAAAATTTTGTTACGAATAAAAATAAAATATTAACTTAATATGGAGCGTACATGAATTAGAGTTACAATTGCTTTTTATGATTCATAAAAGATCATTGGAAAATAATTAAAAATGTCAAAAAATGCAGTTACAATACTTTTCATTGGTGCCATCAATATTGATATTTGAAATTGAATAATATCGATATTGATATTTGAAATGATATTTTGAGATTTAATTTATTTTCTCCCTTTTTAAATTATGACCACATCTTTTGGATGTGAATGGGATCGGAATATAACGAAATATTTCAATATTTCAGCTTTTATTTGCATATACCATATAAAATGTAATGTTATCTTTTAAAGAAGCATGACACTGTAAATAAATTGTATATCTGTTGTATTGACTTGATGTTTAGTCATTTATTCATATTATTTATTAATCATTTTTGTCTTTTGTGTACAGACCAATAATTTCTAATAAAATCTACATATTATCACATCTATTATTTTATATCTATTAATTCAAATACAGATATACATTTTTCATTTATTTCATAAATGGGACGAAGAGCTCGTAAAGAAGAATTTTTATTCCAATATTTCAATTGAAAGTGTCATAGTAAGATCCACGCGAGCAATATTTGCAAAATATTATATACGCATATTGCAACGCGAAACCGATAGGCAGATTTGTAACATACTCGCGATCGATCTATCCCGACCAAATGTAGCTTTATGCTTCATAAAATGTCGAACGATAAATCGCATTCTATACGTTCGGTCTCTATACCTGTACGTAACGATTAGCTTGTTTGCTCTCACGACGCGTTCCCTCCTGACACGCAGTGTCCCCTGTGCACGATGCACGAGGGCGATAATTCAATGTAGAAACTGAATCCGTTCTCCCAACCTCTCGCGATCGGTCGAATGACCTCGCATCCATCGGCGACTCTCCCTCGAAACTATAAATTTTATGATGGCATATGCAGGAAATGATATTTAATGTCGACAGATCAGACCGGGCCCGACCCCGGGTATACGCGTACGCAGCTGATAGCCAATGTGATAGAGAGGCGGACGTGAGAGGAGAGAGAAGGAAGAAATGAGTGAACCCTGGTCCCTTCAATTAATGTGTCCGAGGAAGTGACGGAAGGATGGAAGCCGCAATGTGCTTGAATGTTGCCCATAAGCGGGCTCTGTATTAAACTGCTCCGGTTACCGGCAGCTCGTTCGGCTGTCCATCGTTCAGTCACTGGATTGTCCGCCGCGCCTGTTGGCAGGACACCTGAATTCTGGTTTTTTTTTTTTCGCACGACTTTCATTTCGCGCGTTTCGGGGTTTCCCGATGCGACGATAATGTTTGACCCGATCGAGGGATCCTTATATGCGTGGCAAAAGTGAGACGTGATTGGAGGAATCGAAAAAAATCGATCGTTGAACGCGGTAGTGGAGGAGAATTGTATTTCTTAAATCGCACATTCCATTGCGCATGGATAATTTTTCACTCGCGAAGAGAGTGGGATGAATTTTCGATACGAAACATAATACTATTATCAATGACGTGGATAAATTTGATGGCGAGTTTCAGTTCCACTGTTGCTTAATTTTTGAACTGGTCTAAAAATATAAAAGTAAAAACTGAAAGAAAAAAAAAACATTGCCCTATTTTTTATTTAACTTTTCTATTGTATATTTTCTATTTTTCTATATTTTTTTAAATTTATTTTAAATAGGAAGTATTTCTAACTCTCCAAAAGTGAAAAATTATTTATCATTATTTAACAAAGATTTGACGGCGCGTTAATGTGTAAATAAATTGCAAATTTCGAAAACTTTAGTTCTCGTGTCAATCGTTATGCTCGAACAGATAAGAAACTGTCTGGTTAAAATACGAGTGTACGACGATTGTTGATATTGGAAGATTGAAAGCGATAGATAAATAATTTTCATCGAAATCTCTCATCGTTTTAATTATGCAGAAAGGAATTGTTTTGCTACTTCTCTATGTCTTCTGCGACACTGGTGAGAGTAAATTATCGTGTTTATGTAACACGAGTTTTTCATTATTATTATATTATTTTTTATATTATTTTATTGGAAATGCAAAATTATATATATTTCAAACAGATAATTTTTAATAAGTTGAAAAAGAAGTCCACACACATCATCGAAATTATGTAACATATAAATATATGAATAAAAAAATTAATATTTTTTATAGTCACATTTCTCATAACTAAAAAATAAATATACTAATTTTTCTTTAAATTTTGCAAAGAAAATTTGAAAAATGTGAAAAATATTATTAATATTTGTATGATTAGATTTGCTTTTTTGCTAAAAATTTTCTATATAAATATTTTTATCTAATATTCTTAATATATATTATCTAACATCAAATTATATTAAGTGATTCATAATATTGTGCATTGTATTTTCTAAATTATTTTTCTAATTTTGCTTTTAGTATGGGCAGGACAATGTGGAAAGGTGTGGGTCACGGTTTCCTCTTTATGGAGACCAATTGCTGCTTCCGATAAAGTTATCGATGCGGAATTAGAAGTAAATTGGGAATTTGATTGTCCAGAGGACACAAAATATTCAGATACCCAGATCAAAGTGTTCACTGCTGATCCATTAGAAGCACATAGTAATAAATTTTGTACATATTGTATTCTAATGTTAAGAAATAGCGATTGAACAAAATCGTACTGACACGTGATTCTTATTGTATTTACGTATTACGTATTACGTATAAACTCCGCGTATATCTAAAAATATTTATTAAAAATATCATAATTTATAATAGAAACAAAACACGTACATAGAGTGCAATAGGTTCTAATTGTTGCAAATAAATCTTTAAATTTATTTCTTTTAAAAGTGCTGTTAACAAAGTTCGAGATTTATAAGTTTATCTTGCTTTCATCTTTCACTGATTGCTTAATACAAATCGCCAGCTTATGCGCGTCGAAGCGCTTTGAGTTTGTCGTTAAAACTTGTTCGTTAAGTCTCTCTTCCGCCTATCGCATTCAATTTGAAAACACTGATCCGTTCGAAATGAATCCCTCGATAGTTTTAAATCGTTTTCAATCCGATTTATCTTACAGAATGAATCGTCATGAAATCGAACGTATCAATGTTTTATCATATTTTCTCATGATAAATCTATCGAATTTTGGATATCGAAAAATTTGTAGACGCAATTTACTTTTTCCAGATAAAATGATAAAGCCTGAATTGATCTTGACTTCCTTGCAACATCCGCGAGGATATTACAGAACAAATATTACTGTCGGTCGACCACCGTTACCAGGAGGATGGGATACAAAGGATGGGGCGACTCTCCCAGGACCACATTGTCTCGATTATTATGCAGTTCTTTACAAAGATGGTCACATGTTCTCCGTGACTTGTTTGCAGATTTGGCCGACTTGGATGTATGATATGAGGTAATTTTTTACATATCTTTAATATTATGAATTATCGGTATTTATCTTTCCAAAGCAATTTACGCTTTCAAACGGAAATTAATAAATGCTTAAGTGACAAGAGGAATAAATAAGTAGTAAAAAATATGTAAAAAGAATTGAGAAAGAATTGATTACAAATATCAGTCTCTAATATTAAACATGAATTTTAATGTAACATACACTGTAAAAAAATATGTAAAATTACATAAATAATAAATGTAAAATTACATGATAAATAATGAAAAGGTAAAAATTTCTATTATTTATCGTGTAATTTTACACTTATTATTTATGTAATTTTACATATTTTTGTGTAATATATTACATATTTTTTTACAGTGTACATGCAACATAAATGTAACCTAAATTAATATAAGTTTGTAATAATTTGAAATTATTATACTAATTTGCCAATCAATAATAATTATACCCAAATTTCTTTAATAATTATTATTGTATGCTAATATCGAGAAAATGTTTCCTTGTAAGGAGAGAAATAGGCATGCTTCCTATCGGTAGCCTAATGATACCCGGGACACATAATTCTGGCTGTTACAAACATGGCGATCTGTCGCGTCGGGATGCCTTTCAACGATACTTGTTGACGCAAGATCGCGACGTTTGGACGCAGTTGGTGCACGGTATAAGATATTTGGATATCAGGGTTGGATATTACCCATCGATACCGAACGGCACCGCACTCGACGAAGAAGGCAACCATGTGAGTAGATTTTGGATCAACCACGATGTCATTCGCATCACACCTCTTTCGGAGGTCTTAAAGGATGTGAGAAACTTTTTGGATGCGGCGAGAGGTGAAGTTGTTATTTTGGATTTTCATAGGTAAGTCGCGAATATACACAGAGATTCTATCAGTTGTTTGGAATATTGCATCGTACACACTTTAAATTTGCGGAAGCATACATTTATTCTAAATGGAATTAGTATTATTTGTTGTAAAATTCGAGTATCTAAATAGACGTTAAAGGAATTACATAGGGAAAAACTGGAAAAATGCTTAAATATATGTATAATGTTAATTAATTGTTGCTTTTGTTCGAATCAGCTTTTACATCTTTTTTCAATTTTTACTTTTTGCGTACTATCTAGTATTATTTGTTGAAAATTTTAATAAAATATTATTTTGATAAATATGTTTTATATCCAGAATATTTGTATATAATAATAATTAATGCAGAAATTAACAAATAGATTCCCCGTGGGCTTCGAAGGTAGGCCAAACAGACATCGAAAATTAATAGCTATTTTACATCGAGAGTTCGAAAAATTAATTTTAAAACCAGACAGAGGGGTTGAAGGTCTGGGACCAACATTGAATGACATCTGGACCGGCGGGAAGAGATTAATTATTTGTTATGGCGATAAACATATAGTAAATGGTAAAGGAATTTTTATCATTTCTAACGTATAAAGTGATAATAAAAGTGATAATAAAAGTGATAATAAAAAATAAATATATAAAAGTATATAAAGAAGTAGTCGTATGATTTTTTGTATATATTCTTCAAATAATTTAACATATTAAGTCTTAAATTCTCTTTTAATATAATCAATATTTATATATAAAATTGCACACAGGAGTGCACAATTTATATTACAAATCGTAATATGTTAACATAAATTAAAATATATTTTATAAAATATATAGTAAATGTCTGATTTGACAATTATTCTTTTAACAAAAACTTGATTGAATATGTGTATATTTCATAAAATTGTTGAAAATTTAACAAAATAATTGTCTCTGCCACAAAGTATTTCAAATTAAAAATTTCAATAAAAAATTATATATTAAATATCAAAATGTGGCTTACAAATTCTAATCAAGATAAAAATGTGTCTTACACTTGTTAATTTACATAAAAATGTGTCTTACACATGTTAACTTACAGCTAACGAGTTTAATTAGCTCAAATCAAGAGAGTTTAATTTAATTAATAATCTGCATATAATTTTCTTTAATCTAGACTATGATTGGTTGTGGCCACCCTTGTCGCAAGTATGGGGCAATCAACAAACTGTAGAAGGTCTATTTGAGTATTTGGATGAAGAAATTTTCAGATCAAAGAAACGTAAGAATAATCAGAATCCATTGTGGGCAGTAATGGCAGAACTGACGCCATTCCCATTGGATATTTTCTTTAATTTATCCGGCGGACTTCGGCACATGGCTGATTCGGTTAATCGAAATCTCACTGTCAAGTTTCAAGAGGAGTGGTGGAAGGAAACAAATATTGTTGCTACAGATTTTTTCCTCGGAAACGACCTGATCTCGGTATCGAGAATGTCGAACATAAAAAAAAGTAATATCGCACAATGGCGTTTATAGATATAAAATTATATTGATAACATAATAAAGTCCTTGTTTCAAAAATTATAAGATAAAAGAATCATTTCCGTTAAACTCATAAATTATATTAAAATAATGTATATATTGAAAGAAATTGATATTCCACGAACGGGTTGATTTAATATGAAATTCACTAGAAACACAAGACTCAAATTCTTTCGTTTATTATTTGATATGATTGCAAAGAAAAGAAGAGAAAAAAGTGAAAGAAAAAGAGCGAAAAATGCTTAAACAATATTAATACAATAATTTATTTAAATAAATGTGATTAGTAATAAAAATATTAAGTGACAGGTTAATGTTTGATAAATATTTATATTGTATGCAATGCAATCTGTATCGACTTTGCAAATAAAAATTTCATGATTTTTATTTGAGTTTTACTTAAGTAAGCCGTGATAAATACGTGAACTTATAAATTAGTGAATTATAAATATAGACATATGTATAGTTATATATGGAATTAAATATTATTATTAGAGCTATCACACAGAATAAACTTGCAATGTAATCATAATTAATGAGATACAACATTCTTTACTGTGGAAAATTATGTTTTCTCAATTGGTATAATTTTTTAACTCTTCCTTATATAGATGTCGTTATTATCAGGATTTTAATCATATATATTTTGATGATAAATTGTATCTAAGAAAAAAGCTGATGTTTTTTTTAAATATAAATCTTATAACTGACAAGAATTTTTAAAATAAAACTTCCAGATTTTAAAAGTATTTGTATTTTTTAACTCTGTTAAACTAAATCAGTAAAAACAATATTCAAAAAATCAGTCATACAAGATTTTACGAAGATCAATATTTTATTAATCTTCGGTGAAGACATAATTTATTTCTTATGTCTCATTGATTATGATTGTAAGAATTCATTGAAAAATCAGTAATAATCATACATTGCACCGAAAAAAGGCGCCAAGAGGATTCTCTTAATTTAAGATGATTATTCTTATTTTCAGTAGAGAAAATGCTTAAATTAAGAGGAATTCTTGGCGCCGTTTAAAAATAAGATAAACTTATAAACTTAAAAAAATAAACAAAACTCTCAGCTAAATTCAGATATTTTTTCAACAAAATATATTGCTACAAATTTCATATATGTAACAATTAACATGAATTTAATATTTCATATATGCACGGAAAAAAAATTAGCTACCATAGCTAAATTTTAGCTGTCCATATATTACACATGAAATTTAGTCAGTTATCATGCTTAAATTTTAGCTATGACAACTAATATTTTTTAGCTATAACATTCTCCGTTAAGCTATGGCTAAAAAATATTAGTTATCATAGCTAAAATTTAGGCACGATAACTAAATTTCAGGTTGTTATATATGGACAGCTAAAATTTAGCTATGGTAGCTAATTCTTTTTTTCCGTGATGTATAATATTGAAATAAACGCATTTTAAAATATTATTGATTGAAATAGTCATTACCACAAATTGATTTTTTTTAGTGAAGTTTCACTGTAATATTATATTTATTTGTAATATTATATTTATAACTAAGATTATTCAGTGATTATTTTCTACTTTTTAGTAATAAAACTAATTCCATTTAAGAGAGAATATATCATATATTATTATCAAAATAATATTGCAGCTGATAGAGCTAAAAATATATATTTTTAATGATTTATACATGTGCTACTTCAATTGAAAATAATGCCTGTCTCGCGACAAAAATGCTTACGTTTAAATCTTCCCGCTGGCTTGCTTACGCATCAGATTACCTATAGTGGTTTCATGCATTTGATTTGCTAATAGGAACCGGTTCAGACGAGAGAGTGAACAGCTAGTAACACGTTGGTTTCCTACGGACGTTTCGAGAGAACGTTAAGCAAATAAGATAGCAACAGAAATAATGTTAACTAATGCAACTGCAAATGAGAAAAACGAACTATGGTGGTCTATATACGCTTGGTGGTCATGTGTGCTTGTATTAAAGATGATGTTGTTCACTTGGTATACTGGACGAATACGAGTGAGAGAACAGGTAAAATTTTGGAAAATCTGGAATATTCCTATTATTCATTTATCATTAAATCTAATTTTTTGTTTGTGCCTGATTCTTTAAAAATAAGATTTCTTTAAAAAGAAAGTCTAGAGAACTAATTACTAACATGAAATAAAGCGATTTTATTCATTCATTTTAATGCAATTGTTATATACAATAAAGATAGAACAACTAATAAGTCAATTTATTCATTATACATTCAAAATTTTTATTTTAATGCAAAGATTATTTACTTATACACCATTTTTTAAACATTAAACAAATTAAGTGGATTAACTAATTCAAAAGTGCGTGTATAAAATGATTAGCGTATACATAAATTAAATGTCATAAGTATCGAATCAAGAACGACGTTTTAATTAACGTACACGATAATTTTCCAATCGATTCATATCTCATTTATTATACATTCAAAACTTATCAATTACACTGTATAAAAAAAATTTTCCAACAAAAATTTTTCTATTCAAAATTTTTATCTTAATGCGAAGATTATTTACTTATACACCATTTTTTAAATATAAAACATATGTATTAAATAAAATTAAAATGAAATTTTATTTAACAAATTAAAGGAAATTGAGATAAAATTTTTTTTTTATACAGTGTAGTTGATAAGTTTTAAATGTATAATAAATGAGATGTGAATCGATTGGAAAATTATAGTGTACGTTAATTAAAACATCGTTCTTGATTCCATACTTATGACATTTAATTTATGTATATGCTAATCATTTTATACACGCACTTTTGAATTATCGCACAATTTAGCGATCGTAAGAAACTTTATTCAGTATTGTCATGTTTTTTAATAGTGCTATCATGGAAATTAACATACTCGTCTCATATCACAAGTTTCGATATATCCGTGTCTATTAATAATGTGATATTTATATGAATTTACTTTCGATGCAAAATATACTCCACAGATGATATTTGTGAAGCGGTTAAATAATAGCATTAGAATAAATACAGATTATGAGTATCGAAAACTATATAATTAATTATATAATTACACACATCGATTAACATTATGACAATAAATGTCTCATATTACTCGACACTCCGGACATTTTGAATCTGCAATATAAATTGTACGATTTTATGTAATTTGAACAGCTGTTGGTTGACAGTTAATTATGTGTGTACGTTGATTGTAAAAGTTGTTCACTAATACATACACATTCGATCAATATATCATTATAATAACAATGTAATTAAAAATTAATTTTAATTTTAAGTCATGATATTATACATTAATCGGTCATTTTTTCATGAAATGTATTATTATTAAAAAAACATAAATATTTTAATTAACTTAAATTGAATTTAATTAAATTAATTATACCTGCAAATTGCAATTAATATATTGTATTATAATCACATAATATCATATTTGATATTTTCATTTAGTGGCTGTGAAACATATAGGAAATGTGTCGACTATTTTTGAAGATATATATAAGGTCGGATGTTATTAAACATCAGCATAATTTGATTTCGTGAAATATGCAAAGTGTGCAGTGTGTCATTGCACACTGCGCGCATTGAAATTTCAATTCTTATTTAATCAAAAATAAAATTTAAATATATATTTATATTTATTTTAATTGGTTTTAAGTATAAAATAAATAAATATATATATATATATATATATATATATATATTCTTATCTTAAGAGAGTCATATTTAATATATTTTACATAATGCTCGTTATTCCTAATTCGTGTATATTTTCAATTATAATGAGACTTTTATATTATATCAAATGTTAAAATAAAATATTCAAATTTGGTAAATTATAATATATAAAATATCAACAGCTTTTAATAATTGAAAAATATGCAACAGAAATATTATGAGAAATATAAGAAATAATATTTAATAAAAAACAATCATAAAAGGCACAATTGTATATATATATATATATATATATATATATATATATATATATATATATTATTCTGTAATTATTTATAACATTTATAAATAGTAATATTTTTTATTATTTTATTTCAAGAGCGCTTGCGAATCATTATTATTGAAATTCAAAATATACTATTGAAGCAAACCTTTGGATTAATTATACACATATATACAAACCTGCAACCAGCATGTTAAATTAAATCGTAATTCTTTTTCAAAAATTGTAAATACAATGAAATCCTGTACTAAAGTTTTAATTAATTTTTGAATTATTATCCCGATACATAAAAATCAGATGTATATCCAGATTTGGAATGCAAATTAAATCGATTTTGGAAAATTTGAAATTAAACTTTGTTACAATCTAAAAATAGATCTTTTTCTCAAATGTATAGTACTTTATCATGTATGACGTACGCAATAAAATAAAAAAAATGAAAGAACAGCTTGTGTGCACGAAATAAAAGCTTTCAAGCGCGCACAGTCAATTAAAACCTTTTTCTTTCGCGGTAGAACTCTCGGTAGAATGACAAATGGGGACATTCGTTCCAGATAAATTTTGACATTCGTTGTTCTGTCAATTCCGCGTCTCTCACATGTCATGTGTTTTTCTTTTTTATTAAAATGTTATCGTAAAAATCACCGTAGAAATGTGTTGAATAAATCTTTATACTAATAAAGAAAAATGTTTATTATTTATGTGGGTTAGTCAAAATCACATTCCGATCTAATCAGGTTTGTTTGCGATTTTATTTGTTGTGTAGGTGATTCACAGCGAAGAGGACAGAATGTGGATGAAAAATAAATCAAACATAATTTTATGTTCAACCGGCGATGGTCATCCTAACGTGATTCGCATAAGAAGTGCTCATCGAAAGGATCTCGAGACGATTTTACCTTTTATCATTTTTACACCGCTCTGGTTAAACGTCGAGACATGTAATTCTATAGTGAAAATTTTAATACCGAGTTTTGCATTAATCAATATCTTATATACTTTGATTCATATGCAATTTCTACAAATGTCTGCTCTTTGGAAATTTTATTCATCTATGATTTTGTATTGCATTTTGACTTATATATGTGCAATCGCTGCAGTGGGACATACTATTACTCTCCCAAAATTGATTTAAGTTAATGAAGAGAAGATTATGTTAGTACACTGTACTAGAAAGTAATTTTTGTAGAGGAAAAAAATGCATAAAATATTATTTAATTATGTTTTATATATATTAATTACGTTCATTTTATTACAAGATTTATATTTTGCAAAAAAAGAGATTAAATTATACATGATAATTAATATGAAGCTTTTAATATAATAGGTTACAATTATTTCTCGTCATTCAGAACTGAGCTTTATCATTTTCTATCACTTCATTATCAATGTCTAATTACTAATTATATGGCGAGCAAAATTGACAAGGACGAGTCAAATATTTAATGAGTGCATTAAAAGAGTTATAAAAATAATTTTAAAGAGGATATGAAATTATTTTATAATTTTGAATTGAATTCAAATAAAAAAACGTAAAATATAAAAATGTGTATTATTATCTTATTATGTATATGATTTGCATATTAATGTAAAAGCAAAATGTTGTTGCGATTATCTGTATAAATTTATTTTGCTGTTAATATCGTCAGTCTATAAAAATTATGCAATAAAATGTCTAGTATAAATATTTATAAATTTCATATTTAACATACGCGAACAAATTATTAAAATAATTATATAATACTGATATTATCTAAAATTATTATTCCAAGATAGAATTATTATTTCTTATAAAAAATATTCTTGTGAGAAAAAAAATATTAATTAATAATAGTAATAATCAATATGCACACAGTCATGTGCTGTAATTATAAAAGATTATAAAATCATATATGTATGCATAAGAAGTAATGCAAAAAAGTGTTTTTGAAATAAGATTTATAGGTATAAGATAAGAATCTTAGAAGTTATGTTATGCTGTTTTACATATTTAAGTATTGTAAATATAATTATCTCTTGCTGTTTTTGTAATATTTTTTAGGCTATGACGTAAAATTCTGATCTCAAGATCACACGTGTTATATTGCATTTATATTGTTAAGTGGAAAATTATACCTAACAGTTATATATATTTGTTACTTGGTGTTTGCTGGGAATATTATTAGTTCTTCAGTCTGCTCAGCAGTAATTCAACCAGCTACATGGTAAGTCGCAGAGTTTTTCTCTTTACTTAATATTATGTCTTTTTATATAGAAATATATTATAAATATATGACAACTTTATTTTTGAAAAAAATATTCTACTTGTAATGTATATGGCTGTAATTAATATTATTAGTATAATATACAAAAATAATCTTTTCTATGGGCGATAATAAATGTTTTTTTCAGAAATTATCAGAGAATTCTCAGAGAATTGATTGCATCTTAAATACCATAATATAAATAAAAACGATCATAAATTAAAGCATAAAATATAAAATATCACCGTTTTTCAATATGCAATACATTTTTAAATTAATAACTGTAATGCAATAACGATTATTGTTACAGTCTATTCAGATTCTTTTTATATTTAATTACATTAAATATAGAAGTAAAATATTGCGTAGCAAGAAACCTCTGATAAATTGTTCGCATTTGCGATATTTATACTGTAAATAAAAAAAATTAACTGAATTTAATATTATCCTACAGTAAAATATACATAGATAATACACTGTATATATTTATCGCATAAAAAGATTATGTTTGTATATTATATAATTACACATTACAGCCACACTTTAGAAGTGAAATATATATATTTTCTTATGGAGTTTATATTTTATATATGAAAAATTAAAATTTTAATTTTTAAATCATATTTCTCTTAAACAATGTTATTTTTTTATATAATTTTTCTGGCGGTTCTTAATTTACAAATGCGTGTTTCACACATAAAAATATGTACACACATATATCGGCAAAATCGGAGAATTTTCACAAAATTTAAGTAAAAATTAATAAGACTCACCGATATACGATGCACATCAGCAAAGTTGGTAAACTGTAAAATATAAATACATAGAAATTATGTAGTAAATAAAATTTAAAAGAATTGATATTTAAAAAAATAAAATTATTATTTGCATTGAGGTTACAGTAAAAATAGTAATAAATAATAAATAAAATGTTTACCATATAATTGCTCCGTCGTTGCCCGATGTCGCCCCGGACCTCCTCCTTTTCTCGTAGAAGCTTCGAAACACTCGCATGCACTCGCGTTAATTTTTTCGTTCGCGATTCGCAACGACGCCCGGTAATTATCACCATCTTCGACGCGTTCTCATAAAATGCGAGGAACGCGAGATTATTTGCGCGCGAATGAAACCGATGCTCCGTTTTCCTGTCGTCGTTTTTTTTCGAGGCTAACTTGTGACGGCGACTTCCCCCACGACGCACTCAGGTGTCGCCAATAAATGCAATATGTAGGAGTCTAATTAGTACGATCGGAAACGCGCGATCGCCTACTTAGAAAACGACCGACAACGTCGAACAACTGCGGAAAATCTCGCGTCGAAATTGCCCGAAAATTCTCGCGATCCGCTCCCTCGTAAATTTGCGCGCCAAATTTTCGGCGGCTCGAGTCGCGCTTTTTCGGGAGAACAAAGGAGATTCGCGACCGACGAGATTAATTTCACGTGTGCGATCGCGATCACGATGTTGGGACGCGGGACGTGATCCGATTTGTACCATAATTAACGACGTAAAGAGAATTAATTAATATTCCCACCCGTTTTTTCGCGGACCGGCGACGAGCACGTAAACGCGGCAAACGTTGGTCGTAAATAACGTGAAGTTGCAGCCAGAGGGCACTAAATTGATCATGTGACACGTGACCATAGTTACAGGACGCGCACAAATTCAAATCTTGCGTTAGCTCAATTATTTTTCTAACGTGATTATTATCTTGTACATATTTCAACAAAATATGAAAATTATAGCAAAGAATGTAATAATAATTATATATATATATATATATAAACAAATTATTTCAGAGAAATATATTTATTCAAGCGAAAATGTTTGGAAAAATATGTTTTTTATTAATTAATTATCATTAAAAATAGTAAAATTGAGAAAAGACCGAATCTGAGATATTTCTTATAATTGGATATTTAACAATTTTTATATTATTATTTTTTCGTTTTAATCGAATGACGTAAGACGTTATGAATACACATGAACGTAGTATGTTGTTGTGGTTATGAATGAATACATTCAATCCAGTCTCGTTTGGCATGTGTGCAAGAATCATGGTCACCTCTACTACATTAGAATTTAATCAAGAGGAATTTAATAAGGGGAATGAGATCACGTATATTAGGATCTGTTTGTTTCGTTCTCTGAATTGTCATATTTAAAACGTGACAAATATATATTCGGATAAAGAAAAGGAGAGTAAAAAATTTGACGTGAGTAGTAAAAATGCAAAACGAACGAAGAAGTATATAAAAAAATGTTTACACCGAATAATAGTACAAAGTACTATTCCAAAGTTCTATTTCACGATAAAAATAACTACTGTGATATATAATTAATTCGTGATGTAACTTTATGCACGAAGTTTTGAGTGCTTATCATATTTGGAGGTTATGAGGTGATTAAATACATATAAAAAGTGCTTGTGTGATATGAGAGAAATTTATATAAGGAAAATTCACTTATATAATTATTGATTTTTATTTTAATGTAATCTAGTGCACAAATTATACCAGTGTCATACGTACACGTGTACGTACGCATATGTTTAGTGAGATAATAGAATTGAATTGTCATCTCCATAAAATAGACGTTTATTGTCTTTTTTATGCAGTTTTAATATTAATTATTGTTGTCTGAGCTTTATTATAACTAAGGAAAGGATGGAACTGCACGCGAATCGTGTTGAAAAACAATCATACCATAGATTTTGGCATAGCATACCAGTGCGCATATCCAAGGGGACACAATATTTTTTCTATCGGTGAGTTTTTATCTCAGAATTAGAAGAATTAATGATAAATAATCTACAATTAGTTGAATAATATAATGATGCTTTTATATTTTTATAGGCTAGGAATACAAATTACTCAACATCCATTTAAATGGATACTTGGATGCTTCATTATAATGTTAATCTGTTTCTCAGGATTGTTTCGCTTTCGACAGGAAAAAAATCCTATTAAGCTTTGGTCTCCACCAGAATCTGGTTTCGCATTAGATACTGAATGGCTACTATCACATGTGGAGCAAGGTTTACGAATTCAAACATTTATCTTGACTGGTAGCAATGTCTTAGAACAGCAAGCACTCATTAAGGTATGTATAATTCAATAAATGCTTTCATAATTATTACGTAGTATGTTTAATTAATGAGAGTAATTATGCAAAATATATTTTTTTATGTTGCAGTTAAATGAAATAACTAAACAAATGATCTCTAGTGAAACACCAATAGAGAAAATTTCTTGGACAAATGTGTGCATGAAGTAAGTATTGAAGAGATAAAATTTAAACAATTGAAATTCTATTAAATTATAAAATTTTACATTTTAATATTATAATATTAAACTTATATAAAGGCAAATTAAGATGTTATATCAAAAAGATTAATTTAATTTTTTTATTTGCAAGAAAAAAATTATTAATATACAAATTTTTATTTATAGGATTCCTTCTATTGCTGGATTTATGCATAGAAGAAAAAGACAAAGCTCTCTTTTAGAAGATGATTTTTTTTACGATGATATTAGTTCGAAAATTAATACCACTTCATTTGAACCTGCTATTTCTACTGATACTAACTTATATTGCAACATAATTAATAGTTTGCCTAGGACTTGCCTTCTATTCAGTATTTTGGATATATGGAGTTTTGATAATGCTAAAATTGAAAAGGATTCCACAGAAGAAATTATTACAAAGATAAATACAGTAAAAGTTAGTCCTACATTAGGCCACCCCTTAAATTTCACTGAACTTTTGAGAGGCATAACTTTGGATGAAAGAGGCAGAATTATTGCTGCAACAGCAATAAAGACGCAGTTAATGGTTCACATCAAGTTTCGTGATGTGAACATGGATAAAAGCGGAAACAGTGCAGGAACTGCTGACTGGGTAAGTGAATTTATAACGAGGCCTAAATCATAATACCTATTAATAAATATCTTAATGCTGAATGAATTTTAGATAGAAAATCTTAAATTTTAATTATAAATAAAGCTGTATCTAATTGCTTTCAAAAAGTTAGAAATAAAATTAAATAAAAGAAAGGAAAAAAGAGATAAAATTATCATTTAATTGATAAAATTTTTCGATTGTCTATATATGATTTAGGCCTAATATATTACTTTTATCCAAAGATAAAAATAATTTGACAAAGTCTCAATTATAAATTGTAATATTAAATGATATTTTTATTCTTATCTATATTTTATTATTAATTCATAAATTTTCATGGTTCGGTGTTTAAAATATCTAATAAGAATTATATTTATGTAAATTTTATTTTATTCGTAGTATTAAGTTTTATAGTAAACAGATATAAAATTTTGATAATTAGTTTATAATGAAAAATCATTTATACACAGGCAACATACGAAGTATTAAATTCGGAATCAGTTTTTTTGGACATTGCTAAGAAGTTTTCAAACCAATTGCAAAGTGAGAAAACTAATAACTCGTTGGCATTATATTATGAATCAGGCAGAAGCTATGGAGATCTCACCGGGTCAGCTATATTTCGAGATATAGATAAATTGATTGTAGGAGTTGCACTAATGTTTCTGTACGTTTTAATGATATTGTCGAATTATAATTGGGTAGAATGGCGGGTATGTGTTTAAGTATATATATTGATGCATGTCATATAAATTCCTCCGATTTGATTGATCGAAATTTTCTCATCTTTTTGTTTATACAGTTTTGTCTTACGAGTGTTGGTCTTTTCTCTGTGGGCATTGCATTTATACTCGCAGTGGGAATATGCTCTCTAATTGGTATTCCATATGGCCCAATACATACGTCTTTGCCATTTTTACTCTTAGGTCTTGGGGTAGACGATATTTTTGTATTTTATGCATTCTGGAAACAGATACATACTGATGAATTAAACTTAAGTAAATCACTGACAGAGAAAATCGGGCTTACGTTAAGTCTTGCCGGTTCTGCTATTACCGTTACTTCGTTTACTGATATTGTGGCGTTCATGATTGGTGCTACCACTGTACGTATAGGATTATATGATTAATTATAATGTACAGAAGAATGCATAATATTTATCATATTATGGCTGATTTACGAATTTAATGACTTTCGTTCGTTTCTTTCGAAATTTAAATTTAAATAAGAGAATTGTATTAAATCGCAAAAGAAATGTTATTCTTAATTATCATTTTTTATTAAATAATGTTTCTTTTCATAATTTTGTAATAAAATTCTAATTTGATTTTGTAACTAAATAATAATTTTTTATCATATTATGAATATATCTTCTTACAAAATATTTTTATATAGAATATTTACTATTTTTCTACTTGTTTTTATATAAAAAAATAGATTGACGATCTCGATTTGATTTAGATAAATTAGTTTGAAAATATATACTGATATATATAACAGTTGTCAAGTCATTTGATTGACGTTATGCATTCTTTGTTTTAAGGCAGGAATAATTATGATTGAAAAAAGCGACTTAATGTATATAATGTTCCTTTTTAGATATTGCCATCACTTCGGTCGTTTTGTATCTATGCTGCAGTGGGGATATTCGTGACATATTTATTACAAATCACATTTTTTATTGCATGTTTTACCTTAGATTCCAAAAGAATAGAACAAAAAAGAAATGGGATGTTACCATGTATCGTGCATGAAAACTTTACGCCCAAATTATCAGATCCGAGCAAT
Source organism: Nylanderia fulva (assembly GCF_048542155.1). Classification (NCBI taxonomy): domain Eukaryota; kingdom Metazoa; phylum Arthropoda; class Insecta; order Hymenoptera; family Formicidae; genus Nylanderia; species Nylanderia fulva. The sequence goes on along the minus strand of NW_028190161.1, from coordinate 2,113,452 downwards.
GCATTCTCCTGGAAAATTATACATTATTTATACTCACGTGTAATATTAACTTTGCCAGGCAAAATTATTGTAATAATGATTACGTTTGTAATGATATCGATAAGCATCGTGGGTACGCTTCAATTAAAACAGGGATTTGATCCGGGATTGTTGGTGCCGAAAGGATCATACTTGGACGAATATATAAACATACATGTTCAAGTATTTGATGAAGGATTTGAAGCTTTTGTTCTTATGGGAGACGACATTGATTATGCATCTGAATTTCCTAAGATAATAAATTTAACAGAACGCTTAGAGAATGTGTCTTTTATACAAAATATAGAATCTTGGCCGATTTATTTCGCAAAATTTGTTTCGACGTACTTTGACACAGGTTATTTGCTGTAACATTTATTTGAGTTCATCTAAAGTTGCAAAATATAATTTTTTTAAATTTTAATTCTGAAAAAAGATATTTATAAATATAAATTGCATAATTTTCGCGAAGTAATTAAAGAATGTTTTTTGTTTTAGATTTGATGACCACAAAGATTACAGATGATATGTTTCATCATTATCTATCGAAATTTCTCATTAGTCAAACTGGTGGCAAATATCAGAGAAATTTTGTTTTCAACGAGACTTTCACGTGTGGAAAGAAGGCTCCTCGAATCATAGCAGCGACCATTGAATTTAAGTTCATAATGTTTAAGAGTCCCTCCGAGTGGATTCCAGCAATGGATGACAGTAAAAACTTGGTGAGTGAAGCGCAAATTGAAGGCTACACAACAGTATGGTGCAAAGCATTTGGACCCTGGACCTCCGATAAAATGATTACTCAAGAAGTATCACGAAACCTTCTCCTGGCATTGATCTGTGTCATGAGTACTACAGCAATACTCATCGCCGAGATGCAGACCTGCATTTGGATTTTACTCTGCATACTTCTCACACTTCTAAACGTTTGTGGCTTTATGTATTTCTGGGGACAACCGATAGACATGATATCCAGCATTGGTGAGTTTTTACACTTTTTACTCAATTCTAATTCTATTTTATTTCACCATTTTACTGCGAGTGAAAGATAAAAGTATCTGAAATATGATAAAATCGAAGAAAACGTTTCTAAAATCTTAAGTAAATTCTTTGTGAGTTAGTTCATTATAAAAAATATCGTTGTTGACATTTCGATAAAGGCATTCTGCTTGAGAAACTAAAGGGATACCTATGTTGCAAGATCGACAAATTGCTTAGAAAAAATATCTGCGAAGAGTAGCTGAGAACAAACTTACCAGCTTGCATTATCCATTATACTGTATAAAACTGAAGTACTTGTTACGTATTAGAGCATTTTCAATTATTCTTAACAACACGCGCGAGTTCTCTTCAATATTGTTGCTCAGAGGGAACGTCCTCTGGTTGTCGATCAGATGATTTCGCGTCGACTACTGTCTCAGTGAGATTCCCTTGTGCAGGTCTCCAGTTGGCAATCGGTTTAAGCGTGGATTATGCCGCTCACGTGGCGCATGCCTTCTTGCATACCGAGTTGTCAAAGGATGACGACGATGACTCTCCTCGCACAACTCGAGCGTTGAACGCGGTCAGACATATCGGGGCTGCAGTTGCATATGGTGCTGGTTCGACGTTGCTCGCCGTATCGATGCTGGCATTCTCCACATCCTATGTGTTTGTAGCTTTCTTTAAAATATTCTTTCTGGTGATATTATTCGGGGTCTGGCATGGATTAATCATGCTGCCAGTAGTATTGAGTATTATCGGGCCACCGAGTTTACGCACAAAACAGCGATCGCGACAAATGGTTGCGGCTACGATTGATGATGAAGATTGATGAAACGGACAGTTTGTTCAAGCCATCCTTGTTCTTTATCAATAATATTTATTTTTGGTTCAATAAACATACAAAATTATTACACTATCCGTACTAGTAATCACACATTTATACAAAAATAATAATTAATAATAATAATACGTCAGATAACTTAAAAACGGTATTATATATTTATAGATTTATATATATATATATATTAAGATTATCCAAAAATTAAGAAATTAAAAAAAAACAAGTACAAAATAATGTAGCAAGGTGATATAGATTTATTATTATCAATTATCATCGATCGGAAAGGAACATGACTATTATAAACGTAACGTAATCATGTTTTGCCGGATTTGCGTTTATCCTTCACGTATAATTGTAATTAATAATTATGACGTAAAAATGAGCGGCGAGGGAGCGACCTCGGGATTGATTGGCGAACTCCCTCCGCTGCCTCTCTCAGTCTTGCACAGTCCATCCGACATTCGTTCGACCCTTTCCATTCATTCACGACCCCGTCCTCATCTTTGTCTCTTCTTCCAACTCGTTCCTGTTAAGCCCTCTCAGCATAAGCGCGGTCAGACGAATCCGTGGAACGACAGTGAGAGGGTACGGAGTACGCATTACGCGGCTCGAACAAGACACGCAGAGAGGCAGGGACATAGTGGACACACAGATACTCGTTTGCATTCGCTCGCACATATCAGCGTACACCGGAAACATTCTCGGAGGCGCGCACTCCATACTCAATTATACGACGGTAGTTAGACTGCCGGGGGCAGCAAGCCACGCACGAACGATACGGTGATTAAGTTATTACACATCTTCTTAGTTAAGTCGAATTTTACAAATCGGGATTCGTACATTTCATTAATTGATTGAGGAACCATCGATACAATAATAATAATCATAATAATATTTACTTAGCAAAATGTGCCGATCGGTAATTGTGGCGAATGACGCGTGATGTGAGCACAGTTAGTCGTGTTAAAAAGACGGGATATCAAGGGTATTTGGAAGAAGGGATTGAAGATGAAGGGCGAGGGTGGAGATTTAAGGGAGAGAGAGGAATCGAGGATTCTCACAAATAGTATACGCGGCCGGGGGAGGACATACAGATATGGAAAAGAGGCGGGGATTCGAGGATGACGGTGGACCGTGAAGAAGTCGCACGTCTGCTCACCAGGGTTTTAAGGTACACACGCACTTAGGGGTGGGGGGATACACCGTGGGAAAGACACTCAGGGCAGACAGACACCGACATAGAGACTAGGCTACCGACTATACGTTAATATCTATCTAAACGTGTAATTAGCGTACGCACCGCGTACACATCCGGTACGCAAAAACATTCTTTCTCCGTCCGCCTTGTGCGTACAATATTTCGCTTAGCGCAAGGCGCGTTCGGAGAAGCGCTCTCGCTATGTTTCTCGTTTTTATTTCTTTTTTCTTTTCATCTCTCTCTCTTCCTCGGTTTTGTTTTTCTTTATTATTGTTTTTTCTTTTTTTTTATTATTATTATTTATTAATCAGCGATCGCGTCGTAGTCGTGTCTCTTTTCCTTTCTCTCGTTTTTTTCTTTTTTAATAGTAAACGCTATGTAGTCTTTATTACTCAAGCTTATGCCCAAAAATCTACCAGAGGCACTTTGGGTTTATTAGTACCATTTGAAGTCGGCGTGCGCGGGGGAGGGTACCGCACGCCCCGTCCTCCTGCGCGGAACAGCGGGCGAACAACGAGCATATATATATGTTCACGCCTCGAGAGAAATCCTTGGTTGTTTGATTGACCCGTCGTCGTCGTTATTTTAGTCGTTTTATAAATTTCTCCACCTCTTCTTCTTCTTCTTCTTGTGTGTCGCGCAAATTAATTTACCCTGTCTGGCGATGTGTCTTCGCCACCGCGTAGATAATCACCTGTCTGTCCCTCTTTTCTTCATTCGACACTCTATATACCCCCGCCCTCCCCCCAATTCCTCTTCCGTGAACCTATATCCCAACGATTCCCCCGTATCTCTTTTTTTTTTTTTTATCCGCTTTCCTTAGCCTTCCACCACGGTCTTCCGATGTTTTTTGAGCAATAAATACTTTCTCCACGTACAACTGCACATTGAATTGACGCACAGGACACACACGCACACCCGCATACACGTCTGACAGTTCATTCGCTACCAGCCGCACGCATTGACATCGTGTTAACGTTAAACGCGAGAGAGAAACATTTAGCTTCGAATTATTTTAAAGCTCCTTATAGTTTTAAAAAGTATATAAAATCTGACGAGATACTCTCATCGTAGATCCGATAGATTACATGATACGAGGAAAAAAAAATAAAAGGTGATCTCCAACAACTTTGTTCATCGAGACAGCGACTGTTCGCGTTCGAAAATGAAAGTTCAAAAGTGCCTTTACACACGTGCCCCTTTTCTTTCTATGCAATGCTTTCGGCTTTTGATCAAATACACGTCCATTCGCGCGGCTTACTTTCACGCACACCAATATGGCTACATCCACAGAGTTAATGTTACGCTTTTAATTAATGATTATCAATTCAATATCAATTCAATATCAATGTATTACAATCAGACAATACTCAACAGTGATCATTATTCATTATATATTACAATAATTAAGAGTGACAACAATATGACGACGGAGGCGTTGAAGCATTACAAGGGAGAAAGGGAGAGACAGAGAGGAGGAGGAAAGAGAGAGAGAGATTAAAAATGGCATGAAGATGAATCGTAGGAGGGTGAAGGAAGAACAGGGAGAGTTTTGATAGTGGACATGTTACAGCTATAGTATCGGAAAAGATAGAGCGCGAGAGGAGATAGCGAAGGGCGTAAGAATAAGGGAGGAAAAGGACAAAGTTATGAATGATTATGAAATAGCGACGATGACATCGGTGATGGATGCACGATGATAGGAATGAACGATTAAATGGAACGATGAGTCGCGGAGACTAAGGAAGGGAAGCACGCACACTCAACACAACCGTCACATCGAGCTGGCCTCGCGCGTGGCCAATAGTCCATAGATTAATTACCTACTAACTAGTACACAGTCTGTCTCCGTTCTTGCGCGGATGACTTTTTTTTTTATCTTCACCTTCCTTCTCGAGCGCCGTGTAAGTATACGTAATACACCACGTTAAATACGCGCGTGCGCGCGGTATAGCGCTGCCGAGCTATGGAGCGAGCGACAGCGCGCTTATAAGCGTGTGAGCGAGTTGAGACTCGTTTACAATCTCATGTTTTGTTTGTGTGATAAAATTATGGCAAAATACTCGACGCGGGATACCGCCCTACCTGCTCGCACGCGCGCCTCCTCGGATACTAGATATACGCACACGCACACACAGGCATGCTTGCGCCAGTATAAAGTGTATATATGTACACATATACATATGACATACCAACCATATATATGTATATATATCTATATTTATATATATATATATGTATATATAATTTGTATATAATATATATACATATATATTCATATCGCTTAATTATTTCATCGTTATCGGTAATTATCATTATTTCATAAAATTCGTCAGTTCACATAATTCAAAAAATTTCAGCTAGAATAGCGGTGGATGGAAATGTTTCTTCGTTAAAAATCGCGCCAGATCACCATTTAATCGGCGCCGGCGATCGATCGTTTCTTTTTTCTTTTTAAACACATTTACAAATTATCGATCGATATCACGGCCGATTCCCTCACTCGCGCCTTTCTTATCACTAGTATGTGTTTTCATTATTATATTCATTTTTAAAATCACTCGCGCTGTGCAAATCGGTGCGCGATCACCGTGCGACGAGGGAAACACGATTTCGCTTTTACTTTTGCACTCGACTCGGCCGCCGAAATGTGATCGTACATTTAATATTCTATTACAATGATTTTTTTTTTTTGATATCTTATGTACAATTATGCGGCAATGTTATGCTTATGATTATGGCCACACGTACGAACCGGCGACCTCTGAGAAGACTTCTCTTCGACACATATTTTTTAACACTTTATCCTTTAATTAAATCCCCAGTTAACTCGCGGCGTTCAACCCTGTTCGGGGTTGTTCTCCCTAGTTCACTCGCGATTCGCGTTATGCTGAGAAAAACTGGCTTTTGCACGAAACCTGAGATAATCGATTACAAGATAGGCCAGTCCTCTTCGTCGAGAATTAAATCGAACCGCGATTGACCGCTCAGCAGGGTAACTCTTGACGAGCGGGCTTCGTCATGTGCTTCATGGAATTCATGGTACATCAGGGGTTGTCCGCCGCCATTATATTGTGCACTTGCTCGAGCTTGTACGCCAGTCTCTGCTTCTGCGAGAATTCGTCCTCCTCGAGAGTGACAATTAGTTGTTCGTTGTATTTACCCGCGTATGTATACAGTTCGTATAAAGCACAGTTCGTATTAAACTCCGTTGTGTGCAACTGAAATAAGATCAGACATAACATTAAATTAGTTTACACGTTGGGCAAAACACTTATCCTAAGAGATTTATATATTGCGAATATAGAAATGGATAAATACCCTCGATTCTTCGGCAAGCATGGCATTCATGTCTTGATCGGATATGGCTGGCATGACTTTGATATCTGAGTAGTAACGCTCTACCCACTCTTTGTACACTGGAATGTCCTTTGCATATAATAGTTTCGAACTCGGAGAGTCCTTACCTAAAAACAGAGCAGAAAAACATACATACATTTCTCTGAATATTAAAAAAAAAAAAAAACTAAAAGATACGTACCTAATCTATGGTCCGACGTTGAGCAGCTATCCATGAAAGTCTGCGCCACGACGGATAAACACGAGTCCACGATATTGGACTTGTGTATATCGAAAATAAAGTTTGGATTTTTTATGAGATTAACCCAAAACCTTAAAGGAAGGGAATTGCTCTTCCACGTGTGTACCACTTCGGGGTCGGATATGCCATGTTGGAGAGCTTGGTCGTCCATGAAGTCAAACATATATTTGATGGCGAGAGGAAGCGCCGAGCCTCGATGGGCAGTACTAAATATGGTCTCAAACAGATCGTCGACAAATTTCTGAAGTGTACCCTTCGTTGCCAGTAACCTCGTCAAATAGATCTCCGAGACCATTTTGTTGCCACGATCTCCCTCTTTCCGTGCATCAGAATCGTGGTGCTTAACAAGATGCCAAATTTTCATACCGCCTTCGTGGTTCTGATTGAGCGGCGAAGTAGCGCGGGAAAGTGGGGGACTGGCCGAACTGAATTTGCTAAGATTCAAGGTCTCGTATTTGTGCGATTTGTCTGTTTTCTCCGATAGAATCGAGAGATTATATATAGATGATTGTTTGGAGACTAAGTTAAGTGACGCTCCATCTGGTACCCTGTAGTGATTCAAAGTATTCCTCTTTTTCCACTCGCCCTCTGTCTTCGTTGTTGAATCTTCGTCGTACAGAATTAATCTTCCGGACGCCCCAGTTCGCCACTCTGTAATATTTCAAACAATGTGAGAAAATTGATTTCGCGCGAAAACATTTTCTGGGATATTCAAGTGCGTGAGTTTCTTACCGAGATCAAGATCCTCCTTTCGAGGTCTTTGGCTGTAAGGAGTCGCTCGGTAGATTGTATCCAACGCTTTTTCCTTCACCTGAGAGATTGTATCGCAATCAAGAACTTTGACCGGCACGTTTTCTGTGTTAGGATCCATTCCGCCGACGAACACGGTTTGTTGAGATATCGAAACGTAGACGGTCTGAAATTTTAAAGGAAATGTTATTATTACAAAGCATCAATTTATTTTTCTCACAGAAACACTGAAACGCTTCCTTACCATCGGCTTGAAATCAATAGATTGTCGGATCAACTTTTCTTCGGACAAAGAATATCGTGCTTCTGACGTAATCGCATCTACAGGACCTTTATCGACTTGTTGTTTTACAGCACGAAATAGCACATACAATGGTTCACCGGCGCATTCTCTCATAAACTTGTACAAGAGAAACGTGAACCAAGCAGATAACATTTTCTCAGCGACACTTTCAGTTCTAAAAAAAAAAAATAAACAATTTAAAACATATTTTCGATGCAACATAAAGTATTAACAATTGAAAGTATTACTTACCGTCTCAGGAATAATTTCGGATGGCTCTTGCCTTCTGTGCACTTCTCGATAAGATCCGCCAACAGAGTTTTCAGAATGTCTGTGCAATATTCCATTTTGCTTTGAAGCGTAACCATAATTAAACTGGCTACATTAACTCGATCTCTCATCGAAAAATAACGATTGCTCTCGAGGGTTCGCACGAACAACAGTAAAAAAGTTTTGTTCATTATTAATTGACCGAACAGACGTAGCCCCTTCTCCTTTCGCACCAGTTCCGGTCTATCCCACTGCAGTACCGGACTGTTATCGTCGCTAGGGAACAGTATCATCATCGCGTAAGTGCGATAATCGAGGAAGGGTATGCCACCGCTCGTTAAATCTCCCGTGAGATCCGTCATTTCCGTCTGTAGCTCGGCAAAGGCCTCCTTACATTCGGCGGCTACTCGTAGCTCCAGGATATCCATTTGCTCTTGCATGTTCTTCAATACTCGATTGCTCTCCGTGGATTTCCTTCGATAAGCGACAAGGAATGCTATAAATACGATTACTAAAATTACGATCGCAGCAATCACACCGATGAGCGCGGGTTTCGACAATGGTCCATTGAGTCCAGCTGGCAGTGCGTAGCTAAGTTTGCCGATATTGTAACGAAGCGTACCGCCTACTATCAACACAACTTCCGGCAGTTCTTGTTTATTGGGCAGACCCTGAGCGTCGATAGACGGCGGCTGCGTCAAGGGCGGCCGACAGGTGAGCTGTTGCCTCGATAAAGATGTGACATTGCAAAAGGCGTTACCAATCTGCACGACTACGTCGGACTCTTGACAGGCGCGATCAAGATGCTGACCGTTAATTGTCAAGTAGTCGCTTTTGTAATACTTAACTTCTTCGTCGAAGACCTCGTATATAGGGTTTGGATACAAAAGGAAATGATTGAAACCGTGTTGCGAGAGATTTTGTACGCCGGTGACGTTGTCCATGCGGAAGCCATACTCGAGAGATAGCGGACGCTCGGCGTCCAGTATCACGTGTTCAGGTACCTCGATAGTCGGTGACTTGCACATCATGCTTTCCTGACTATGCACCTCGCATTGCGACACAAACATCTTCTCGTCATAATAGACATACATTTGCGGGCTCTGTATGTAGCCGAGATTCTTTCCAGTCACCGAAATCTTTATTCCACCCGCTGGAATTCCTTTTGGAACCTTCATCTGACCGGCTACACCGCTTTCGACGCTCTCGATCGTCGGATCGTCGACGTACTCGAAGAAGCCATCGTATAAACGCTTGCCACCGTCAAAGGACATTTTGAGCATTCCGCTTCTCTTCCGATTGCTTGGACTCGTCATACAGAGAGCTTCATTAGATTCGGCGCTTATTATAGAGCACGGTAGCTCATCGATGTCAGCGTGAATGGTGCTGCCAGCATTCATGAAGTTCCCAGTAATCTTGATGGTGGTGCCACCACTCAACGGTCCATATTTGGGTGATATCGAGATAATTTGTGGATCTACAAACTCGAAATTGAAGTTGGACTGGCCGCGATAATCTTCGATCTTGACGATGACAGGTCCGCTCTTGCCTTCCTGCATGCCGGGTCCATCTACTCGGCAGACGATCTGCTTTGTTCGAATGTAGAGCTCCTCGTAAGGTAGACATCGCATGCCAGCCACAGTAACACCACCGACTATGTCCTGAAACGATTAAACATGTATCAGTTAACATACCTTTATGTCGTATTACTTTAATAATAGTAACATATTTTTTATTTTTACTACTCTTTTTGTGTATTAGCATTTTTTTTTTATTTTTAAGTCATCATAATAAATCGCAAACGACAAATTCCTACCTTGAAAGTCTTGCCTAGATTGATGCCGCGTATTGTCACGTTTGTGTTGCCTTCCCAGGGGCCCATCATCGGTTCGAACGATTGTATTTCCGGATTTGGGCAGGTCTGGTTGCTGTTGAGCCACATACCAGAACCGCGGTCGCACTGATCCTTCACCTCGCATCTGTCTGAGCTCTGGCACCAGCCGCAGCCGTACTTTGTTGGCAGGGCCAAACACATGCCGCAGTTGTCCGCCATGTCGCGGCATCGATATATCACAAGATGTATATTGTCTGGATTATCCAAGGGTTTGGAGCCGCCCCAGATCACGGCGAAAGGCACCGTAATGTTCGGCGCGCGAGACGTATAAGAGAACTCCGTTTCCTCGCAATAGATCGTGTCGGCCAACAAACGCGCGTTGACACTCGTCACACGGCCCTCGATGTTAAATTGACACACGAAGCGTGTTTGTATAATGAATTGCTGAAAGAAACGTTTTCGTTAGAAATACGATACAACGCATTCGAATTCAGATCATGAAAATCTGTACTTCACACAATTAGACAATTAATTTAATTATTATTTATTTTGCGATCGTATAAAAAATATATAAACATTAAAAAGAATTTTTTGAAAAGAATGAAAAAAGAAAATTACATAGATCAGAAAAAAATTAAAAGATTAATATGTATATGATATTTTTTGACATACCCCAATGATATGCACTTTAACTCGTATCGCTTTCTTGATACCGGAAGACACGAGGATCTCTTGAGATTCAGTGGCGTTTATAGTGGGACAAAAACCTGGTCCACTCCTATAGCTTGGTCCCATTCTCTGTAAGATATGCATGAGAGATTAAGATTGCAAATTAAACTTTATTGAAGTTATTTTATATCGTTGAAACAACTTTTAAAATTTTTGCATAATATTATCTGTATCATATACTTTGAAATTTTATTTTATTTTTGTACCATTTCTCTCTTTCATTCAATTTAATTATTATGCTGTTAGTATCTTTATTCGATTTTATTCCACTTGATTATTTCAAACATTATGCGATGCAAATCATAGAGAGAGGTTCTCAGCATCGAATTTTCATCAAAAATTATAAGCTAATTGATAATAGCGCATTAATATTCATGGAGTGAACGCAACATTTTAACTCCAAAACGAATCGAGTTGATGTCAAAATGAAATTAATGGATGCATATGTAATACAACAACAGACTTGTAATTTTGTTTCGAAACTAGATGTTGTGAGTTTGCAGCACATATGAATCGCTTATCTTGAAAATGGTGTAAATCTAATTTGGAAACATTAATGAGTTTTAGTGAAATGTGGGTGTAAACGGATTATATCGATTTTAGCAGGATTTTCGAAATTGGACTCACACACTTATTTTCAGAATAAAAATTTAATATTCATAACATCTTTATCATATTTCTTCATATAATTGAGAGGTAAATATTTTTCAATATGATATACTTCTTAATTAATATGCTATTATATAAATACACTGAAAAAAATGTTAACTTGACTAAGTCGTTCAACTAAGATATTATTTTGTTAATTGAATATATATATATATATATATATATATATATATATATAATATATATATATTAGTATTTAAGTCAAATATACGTTTTGTTAGATTTTACATAATATACAATATATTTAATTTAAATATTTTTTATATGTTTAATTAACAAAATATTATTTAGTTGAACGGTTTAATCAAGTAAACAATTTTTTTTTCAGTGCATCAGATCAATTACTACAATTTTAAAGACATGCAAGTTTTAATATTAAATGTTTTTAAATTATGATAAATGAATATGTGTGTGATAATTCTGCGTACTAAAAAAAGATTATATAATTGTTAAGAAATTCTTAAAAAATTATGTAAAAAAAGGCAGCAGAGAGATTCATGCACCTGTTTAAAAAATATTCTTTAATGTATATTTTTAAAACAAAAAATATTTCTTTAATATTATATTGCTCTTTTTTTTATTAATTTTTTAAACAAAAATAATATCAGAAAATTACGCAAAATGATGAAAAAAATATGTATTAAAAGAATGCAATTTTGTAATATACATAATTTTTATTCTCATTTGACACAATTTTCCGGTACTATTTTTCGTAGAAAAAATTAGATTTAAATAAAAAGAAATATATAAATTGAAGCAATATATTTTTTGTGCAATTTTTCTAATTAATGATAATTAAGACTTACACTGACTCCCGTGACGAGGATGTCGTTCCGACAGTTCTCCGCCGTGTCATGCGTGCACCGATGTCCGTCGACGCACCAATCGCACGGAAAGCTCGATGATACGCATTGCGTACACGAGCTGTACGTATTGCAGTCGAAGAAGGTGAAATTTGTTGCTACCAAGTCGGGCCCGTTCGTCATTCTGACGGACAACTTGGCGGTGAAGTGATGTCGACCCGGCGGTATCGACGGCAGCAGATCTGTCCTAGGTGTAGTGCAATTTACGCCGTAGGACTTCCGCGAGGCGTTTGTGATCAGGGTCTTGTCGAGGGCGGAGAAGGCGCACAGGAACTGGCCGGAGAGAGTCGGCAGGTTCTCGATGACGAGCTCGAGGGTCCTGGCGGTGGTGCGTTGCAGCTGATCCGGGGTGACGGTGGTGATCGTCGTGCATCTACCGCTTTTGTACGAGATCCAGTAGAGCGGGTCCTTGGCAGCGTCCTGACAATCGCTGCGCAAGTTGCATTTGTTCTCCAACGAGCACCATCCGCAATACGGATCCTTGGCGCCCAAGCAATCCCAGCAGGTCTTGTAGACTGAGCATTCCTGGACCTTGACCTTCGAGACCTTCTTCTCCGTCAACACGTAGAGGTGCATCAACTGTGAGTCGAACAACAGATCCGGGTTCACCGGAGAACCGGGATCGATCTCGAGATCGCCGTATTCCAACGCCAGCGTCGAACTCTCCACCACCACCTGAAACAAGTATATACATGTCTTTTTGTATAGATTGGTCGGCGTAGTCAATTTCGATCAAATTATTGTAGATGGGTAGATGGAAATTTGCGGGCAATTACAAGAGAGGTAATTGCAGTATTTTCGATAATATATAGTAAGAAATTGCTATATCAAGAAGTAAATAGAAATTAAATTTGTTGGATTAATGCGCAAAGAAAATTTCTCTTAGATAGAAATATCAGACCCTCGAACGTATTTTTCTTTTATCCATGTAGAATTCAATTGTATCTCTCTGATTCATTTCAATGTAACTATACTTAAGTATAATTATTTTTAATTAACAACATTAATTTTGAATTGTAAAATGTAATACACCTAAATCGATAAATTATCGAAAATGCTTGAATTGTCAACAGAGAAGAGCGAAGAAGAGCATTAAAAAATCAGAAATGTATCGTAATCGTCGGATTTGCGCAAAATTAGAGAGACACAGTCATTGATGTAGATTACACACAGTTAACAGACTTGTATAATATATTTATCGTAATGTCGGAGTTATGCTCTCGTTATAACAAAACGAGGATGACACGGTCGGGATGAAGAATTAAATATTCACGACAGAATAATGAACAACTGCTAGCTCGGTTAGCGCGGAATAAATATTACTTCCGTTTAAATATTTATTGGATATTAATTATCGATATTAGTTCGGCGATAACCACTCATTGCGTATTCCGTTTCTACTGTCACGAAAAAGTGTAATATTTATTCCCGAAAATATTTGCTACGCAGTTCCATTAGCCCCGACGATATATCGCCGCGATTTTAATAGTAATGACGAGTATAATAAATTCGGCACGGTAATACGCACATCCGTGAGAGAGGAGTGAATTTTACAACGGCCCGGGCTATTTTATTCCCGTATTACACTAAAGTAACATGAATATTTACGTCGTCGCGCGGATTCGTCCCAACAAATTTCCCAGATGGTTACCCTGTCTACTGTCGCGAGCGAGTTTTTGTAACTCCAATGTTGGGGCTGGTGCGGTTGGAATGTCCTAGGTATAAAATTGCAGTCGCCGAAAGTAACAGCGTGGCTGCTGCAATTTGCACGCTATTATTTTAACGTGAAGTTAAAGTTTCTGCTCGCGTCGCGCATCTTTTCCACGGCTCACGATCATCTCTGCCAGGTGCACTTGTGCAGCATTCATTTTCTCAGACCTCACCGCGAGTCTCATTCGCGGTCGCGTGGTTAAGAGGTCGCAAATTAAATCCCCAAGCCCGAGACGAAGTCGGGCTTTCAATCGACGAGTGAAATGATGACAACGGACGAGGATTCCGGAGGGGCTAAAATCGTTTGCGGGCCTAATAATAAAAAGATCATTCGCTCGAATAGTAATAACAGTGATCATCGGCGGCGAAGCACGACGCGAATCGCGGTGACGTTTAGTTAGTTTCGCTGTATACCCGACGTTCTTCGAGAATGAAAGACATTTGCTGTTAGTTTGATAATCATTATTATCGTCCTCGAGATTTCTCAAAACGATCCTCACTGCTATTATATACCAGTATTTTCTTCATTTTCAATATTTAATAATTAATAATTAAGTCGACAAATTTTGCCTAGCTTTAATTAAGAAAATGTTTGATTCTATAAATCAATAAAACTTTTCAAATTCTTCCTTCTGCACAAGCTCGTGGAAGATCTCTCTCGTAATTTAATATTTACAGTCTCAGGAATTCTTCAATTCTCGCTTGTGTTTGGCAGACATTAGTTCCATACACTAATAATTCAAGAATTGTATAGTTCGTGAATAATAATGTAATGTAATGTAATATGATAAAAGACAAACATATTACTGGAAACAAGCCATTCTACCGAGGTAGAGATGGAATAGTTAAGCATTTGTGTGTAATTTACAACAAATTGAATTGAGAGAGTGAAGGGAAGTTCGTGGCAAACGCATAACATACAGTCACTATTCCGATTTAATTAACAAATATTAATTAAGTCGCGTCGTACGTATAAACGGCGCGAATCGAGCCAACCGACATGTAATTTGCTGCAATTTCGTAAACATCTCCTCGTTTATTTTACAATGCTCATTAAAACAATAATTAATATGCTCTGGAAAATAGAAGAATGGATTATGATTCATCGTGTCGACAATCTCATAACTGCGAGCATAAATGCATAAGGAATTAAATCAGCCTAAATTATAATTTTTTTTTTAGATTTTTTGAGATCGTAACAAAACGCTTAGTTAGCATCCTTCGAAGAAGTCGTGCCAACACAGAAAAAAAAGAATCCTTGATTCAAGTATATTTTTATTCTTAATCGCTATTTGATTGATTTAAGCATAGAATGCTCTTTGTAATCACAAATTTTCATTTGCCTTAATAATAAATAAGTTTGTGAAAAGTATATTTTATCCTTAAGATATATTCTTGTTTTAAAAATCGCATATGGTAAAAACAAACTTAGTCACATTTGAACTAAAAATTATTATATATATTTGAAAGTACCGCTTATATCCGATGCTCACTTGTCACTTGTCCTTGCAATATTTATAAGTAAATTTCAGCTTCAACCAAGAATATTTTGCACTTTATTTTAAGGATAAATTATCCTTTATCCAAAATTATTTATATTTGGCGCTATTATAAGGATAAAATATACTTGAATCAAAGCATATTTGCATTCTCTCAAGGATACTGTTTTTTCTGTGCGTTTGTTATATATTAAATTTTTATGTCACTGATTTTTCAAAGATACTTTCTACTATAATAATATTGAAATTTATTTTCAACAAACTTAAAGAGAAATGTCGCTTTAAAAAATTTCAGAAACGATTTGACAACACAGAAAAAAGGAATCCTTGATTCAAGTATATTTTTATTCTTGAACGCTATTTGATTGATTTAAGCATATAATGCTCTTTGTAATCACAAATTTTCATTTGCCTTAATAATAAATAAGTTTGTGAAAAGTATATTTTATCCTTAAGATATATTCTTGTTTTAAAAATTGCATATGGTAAAAACAAACTTAGTCACATTTGAACTAAAAATTATTATATATATTTGAAAGTACCGCTTATATCCGATGCACACTTGTCACTTGTCCTTGCAATATTTATAAGTAAATTTCAGCTTCAACCAAGAATAAATATTTTGCACTTTATTTTAAGGATAAATTATCCTTTATCCAAAATTATTTATATTTGGCGCTATTATAAGGATAAAATATACTTGAATCAAAGCATATTTGCATTCTCTCAAGGATACTGTTTTTTCTGTGCGTTTGTTATATATTAAATTTTTATGTCACTGATTTTTCAAAGATACTTTCTACTATAATAATATTGAAATTTATTTTCAACAAACTTAAAGAGAAATGTCGCTTTAAAAAATTTCAGAAACGATTTGACAACACAGAAAAAAGGAATCCTTGATTCAAGTATATTTTTATTCTTGAACGCTATTTGATTGATTTAAGCATATAATGCTCTTTGTAATCACAAATTTTCATTTGCCTTAATAATAAATAAGTTTGTGAAAAGTATATTTTATCCTTAAGATATATTCTTGTTTTAAAAATTGCATATGGTAAAAACAAACTTAGTCACATTTGAACTAAAAATTATTATATATATTTGAAAGTACCGCTTATATCCGATGCACACTTGTCACTTGTCCTTGCAATATTTATAAGTAAATTTCAGCTTCAACCAAGAATAAATATTTTGCACTTTATTTTAAGGATAAATTATCCTTTATCCAAAATTATTTATATTTGGCGCTATTATAAGGATAAAATATACTTGAATCAAAGCATATTTGCATTCTTTCAAGGATACTGTTTTTTCTGTGAACTTTATAGATGGTGCATCTCTCGCGTCTTCTCTTTTTCTCGAATTTCACTGTTGCATCGTTAATCGATGCAGCTTCGCGAGATATCGGGAAGAGTGAAGGATGAGCGTGGCTCTAAGAAGAATTCTAGACAGGGGGCCAAGGGCTGTCCACTCTGTGCCGATCAGCATTCGACCTCTGGCTGGATAATGAGTCGTTACTTAAGACAGGCAATCACGGCGCGGTAACTATGTTACAATCCTTACGTCTAGACGGGGAACGGACGGAAAGAAATAATAACAATAATTATAAGACTACCGAGTGTTAGTGATGGCGGTTAATTCTAAGGTTCGTCCGTGTATCCGCGGCCGGGCTTTTTAGCGTAATTTCGTTCGCATCGGTATATACGGTAACGCGAGTTATTCGCGCGTCATTCGGCCTCGGCAAATCCCCAGCCAAAGTCGACGCACAAAGAGGCTTTAATAAACGCGCGGGGATAAAGGCAAGGTCGGCGAGGTCGAGAATGAGCCGGTAGGAGGGTTAAGATGGAAGGGAGGAGGGACCAAGGCAGATAGAAATTATTTCTTAATGGAAGAAGGAGTACCGTGAGGCAGGCGCAAACGCAAAGAGGGTATCAGGTAATGACGAAGAAGGAGACAGGGTGCAGGCAAAAGGTTTATGAAAGTTTTGTGCAGACAAGTGCAAGCACGATGGAATATTAGATGTACAAAAAATATCGATAAGAACGAAAATTGATTTTTTTTTTGGAATGAATAAATAAGTCGAAAAAAAACGGGGACATTTAATAAAAATATATGAATAGATAACTGCTGCATTGAAATTTTCGCAAAATTTCGTATAATTAAAATTGTGAGGAAAACAAATATCCAATTATCTTAATTCTGTGCAAATGTGCTATTAATCTCTCTTGTACTTGCATACATAAATTTGCGGAGGAGGGATAAATCGTTAAAGTATCTTGCTACGTAAGATCGAGATGTTAGCAGGAAATAGTGAATGTTACTTGATTGAAGTATTACTTAATTAACATTTTATTTCGCATCTTTCTTAAAATAAGTAATAACTATTAAAGCGAGCTTCAAGACGAGAAATTTTATGGATGGTGTTTTTCAATTATTTCACGTAATATACTGCAGCACGTTTTAGAGCGCAGGTGCGCATATGTAAAAGAGAAATAGCGTATATAGGAGAAAATGAAGGGCAACGCTAAAAAGACAAGAAGGAGATTAAGCGTACAGCGGAGGATGAGATATCATCCCACCTCGCGTCTTGACATTCAATCGATGACGTTTCAGCCGCGGTGAAAAATAATAATCGCGAAAGGTAGTGGTCGGACATCTTAATTAGCGGGCCGATTGCATTCTTGCTTTTCTGGTATGTGCTATTGCGTATGCGTCTATTTGCGTTTGCAATTGCGTGGGCAATGCGCCGTCGATCGGTCGCATCGCGATAAAAAAATCGAATCGAACGTCGACATTCCTGAATCGATTTCGAACCGAAGCGTGTTCGCGCGTCCTACGTAAAGTGCTCGCGCATTAATGCCACAAGCGAAATCGACACCTTAAGTTGCACAGCATATGCGCGACCAAACGCGATTAATTTAATATAAAACGTGGCTTCTCCGTTCTCGTTAATGCTCGTATAAATAGCGACAACTGTCAATCGAATCGGAATAATAATCAAGTATTAATTATGAGATTTGCAAACAACATCGTCTGAGAAGCCAGATTTATCGCACGTTGATAAATAATTTATTGTATTAGTTAATCTCGTAATGACATATTAGACCGAGAGAACTCTCTATGCGCATGCATATTTGACAGTTTTTCCAATTTTAGGTGTTACAAACTAATGTACTAAAATGACATGTCTAATTCAAATAGAGAAATATAATTTATAAAGTATAATTTTTAGAAAATGTATGAAAATTTAAGATATTTTGTATAATTTAATTAAATTAATTTTTTTTAAGTCTTATATACATATAATTATGTAAACTGTAAAGGAAGATATGCACAATATCACACAATATGGTGTATATCGATCGTTTCACCGACCTCGAGCGGCCAATTGAAGTCTGATAGAAAATTCTTCTCTCGTAGAGGCGACGATGTGAAAGGGATTTAAGGACGATCATAACGGGAATTCGATTTGGAGCACGTTCTTGCAGTCTATCAGGATGTCCTCGACAGGACCGATGCCGAACACGGCGCGATTAAATCCGGTAAGTACTCCCGCTGTCGCGATGCATTTCTAGGCAGTGATTATGCATTACGTATGTATCCTTTCCTATCTCCTTCATCTGGTTGCGCGTTACCCCCGATTGGCGGTACGGCATCTTTCCCCCAATGTTTAAATGCATCTTTCGCTGCACTATCGCTGAGATTTTCTCCCGCGGATGCATCAGTGGGAAAAAAGGGATTTCCATCGTCACTATGCGATGGGGAGACGACAATGTCTCTGAGAGTCGTTCAACAAAGGCACAAATGTATTCTGCCGCTGAGAGATTTCTAGAGAATTTTATCTCATAAGCTTTATCCATCGATTTTATCCAGGGGATCGAACGCCGATTCATATGCGGTAAAAGGTGAGTGTAGCAAGATCGATAAAAATTAGCTCTAATTATAATTCTGGGTCAATAACATTTTATGTAATGCCTTGTGTCCTATAATAATGGATTCGTCTAGGAATCTTTCGTCTGATATTAAATTATCGCACATTAATCACATTTATGATTCTTTTATTATTTTTCACATTATCTAATATATTAATGAGAACTTATTTTCCCTCGTTCTTTTTATTTTTTTAATTTGACGTTATGATAGAATTATTTATAAAACAATTTGATTGATTTTAAGTCAATCAAATATACTTTTGTTTAATAAATTAATAGATTTTCTTTTTCTTCTAATATTATAAAAATAAATCAAAAATGAAAAACAGAGTTGACATAATTTTTAACTTATTAAATATTATAAGGCTGTTTACTTAAACTTACTTAACTTGAAATAAATTAAAATCGTGCAAATTTCACAGTTTGAAACGTTCATAAAAATATGAATTATTAACCCAGATTGAATAAAAAAAGTTATTGGTCTGAAAAATCTGTACTCTAAATTATCATCGCAGCTATGCGATGTAGCAGATGAAATTCTGATACGTGCAAGTATAACGCAGTTAACATTATTCATTCGTGATTAATAAATTACAGTTCGATACTTGCGACATGTCAAACTGAAATAGTGATTTGACAGAAACGGATGAAATCGGGAATCTTTCATGTTGGTGATAAATTAACGTCGTACCTTCGCGAGAATTAAACAATGTCTTCCTAAGACTAGAGAATCAATAACAGAAAATATTTCATTCTTTTAATTTGCGATGAACACAATTTCTTTGAATTATCAATTTAAATGAAGAGAAAAACATCGAGAAAAATTCTTATATTTTCAAATGTCAAATAAAGTGATTATGAGTTATAAATCATAGCGCTATGCAAGTAGAAAATTTAGAGAACGACAAAAGTGATATTGCACTATATCTTAAAATACATTACAAGATGTGACAATTTTGCCTATCATGCTGTCCTATACATGTGACAGTATATATATTTGTAGCATATTATATTTGGCGGTATGCATGAATATTGATTATTTTAAATCATTTACTGCTTTTCGCACACAGTTACCTTTAAATGTTCTCCAGTCGCTCTATATGCAACACAAATTTATATAACAGCAGAAGTGCTAACTTTAATGGAAAGGTCAGCCGTCGAAAGTGTATACCAAATTGTATACCTGGCGATAACGGCGCGACAAAAAAATAGTGATGAATCCGAGAAATCCATTAAATTGAAATTAACAGGAGAGAGACAGAGAGAGAAAAATTCATCCGAGGGGTGTCATTAAAATGCCGCACGCGCGAATCATCATTTCCCGCGATAATCGTCGCCGATAAGAAGCGATGGCCGGCAGTACACACATTTACGAGCGACGTACGTATCGCGTTTTTAGTCGACCTCCGCGACTGGGAGCGCAAGAACTCACTATCCGCGATTTGATAAATGAACTTGCAGTATGTAATAACCAGGTCGCCGACGACGACGTCGGTAAAAGCGCGGGCATAATGCGTTTCAACCCCCTTATACACCCCGTCCTTTCATCCCGTTCTCTCCTCATCTACCAGGGTATAAAACAAGCGAGGTGACATAAATGCGATTGTATGCCACAATTTATATTACGCGGGCTATATAGTCGACGCAACAATTTTTCATTATTCGAATCTGTCGTTGTTTTTCGGGGGGAGTTAAAAAAAACGGGGTGAAAATTGCGAGATGGAGGGGATGAAACGGCAAGAATCCGAAATAACGCCGCGAAACTTTCCATCGGGTTTTTTCTCCGCGGATAAAGGATTTTCCACTATTTACCTGCGCTTTCGCCCGTTCCTGGACAACGTCCGAGATTAATTGCCATCGAATCGCCCGAATGGAATCACTATTGAAACACGGGGGAAAAAAGTCTCATCTCGCAAACTCTAATTAAGCGGCACGACAATTTCGGAACGAGGTATCGGGAGGAAGCAGCGAATCGATCGGGAAGGGAGGAAAGTGGTGAGATTTCATTCCACGATGAAGCCGCAGGGGTGAGCGCGAAATTAATACAGTCGACATCTTCCCGAGAGCGGAATCAATCGATTCCCTCGCATTGTGCGCTAGTACGTCATTTTTATACACGGTATACCCTAGGTATATCTTTGACTTTGCGACTTGCTTTTTGTGCGCGTAAATTTTTTATACATTCATAATACATTTTATATATCCATAATATAATATCGGGAACTCTGATATAAATCCGCGACAAGAACGGCGTGATGAAATTTTCATTGAGGACAGAACGAATCATTCATCCGAGATGATCGTATAGATGAACCGTGCGTAAATTCGCTTTAGAATCCGCGCGCGAGGCTGAGACGAGAAAGAAGAAGAAGCAAAGGCAAAGTCGCGGATGGGGGAAACGATGAAAGAAGAGGGGTGGCCGCGATGAAAAGGGCTGTACCAAAGCCCCGAGAGTGGAGCTAATCGGATTTTTCCTATAAATCATACTTTGCGCGGCTAACGCATTTCAGGGAGCCTTCGATCCCGTCGTCGAGCGCTAACGACCATACGATGGTCTCGCAAAAATCGTGTCGCGAAAAAGCACGGTCGGCGAATATCTCATAAGCCGGCGTCGGAGCTGCGATGCAAATGGTTTTTCAACGAGCCGTGCCCGAATGATCGCTAAATAAACGTTTTGCCGGTAAGCGCGTGTGATCAACGCGCGGTTGCAAACTCATATTCGCGCTCCTGCCTGTCATCCTCGAGTTCCTCGTGCACGGCGATCTAGAAAAAGTTGCTTTCTAAAGGGAAAGTTTGGGCCTCTCTATATTGGTAAAATGTCGAAACTATTGTGAGAAACATCGTCGAATTAATGTTTCATCATGCTCCTCCGTTATAATATACGTGTACAACATCTATACATAGAGAATTTTCTCTCTCGAATTTACCCTCAAAATCATGATAATCTTGGTATTGGAAGGATTTTATAAGAGTTTCTCTGTGATTAATATATTTACCACAATAAGATAAATTTATTATGTACTTATTAATATTTTTTATTGTGGTAAATATTAATCAGAGAAATTCTTATCAAATTCTTCCAATACCACATTGTCACGATTATCATGATTTTCAGGGTAAATTCTGAAAGAAAATTCTCTCCGCATATACAAGATATGCTTTCGCTGCGGTTTTTCTCGTCTGTAGATTTGATTAATTTAGTTTGATTGATTGGTAATAATTTACTTAAAGAAATAAAAGATTATTAAATAACTGTTAAATATTTAATTTTGTATTTCGATGAGAATAATCTTCCAATTACAATTCTGTTAAATTAAACATTTTTATATCGAAAGTAGAAAATAAGCAATGCTAAATTAATACCTAATCAAAACATCACATACCAATGCTCAAGCTCGTATGACAATAAAAACAATGATAAATTATTAAATTAAGGCCATGTGTAACGAGCAATACGGTATTATTTTATTATTGAGAAGAAAATTCTTAATTTGAAATAATAATTATACAAATAAGAATAGTAATGAAATAATAATAAAAAAGAATAATAATGAAATAATAATTAGAAAATAAGATTATCCGTTATTACATTTCATTTAAATGCATCAATTTTAATTCGTGCACTCGTTAATAATATTTCTTCGATAAATATTCGATAAAGTCAATTTTATTTATTTATTATATTATTTAAAATAAATTTCATTATCGACCATTATTATTTTTCAGAATAATAACTGTCTCTATCGAAAATCAATAATAACAAATAAGTTAAAAAACCCAATTATTTTGAAGAATAAAAAATATATATTATTACGATGACTGTGCAATGTGATATATAAATCTCATGCTAATACGTACAATAGATATAGTCATGTGTAAATACAAGTATGTATTATGTAAATACCAATCATCGGGCTTTTACCGTGTTCCGCGTGGTCGTAAAATAAAAAAAAAAATTCTTTATTGTCATCGATGAAATTTCTTCGATAATAGCGAAAATATATTACTGCATCGTAAAGTTAGCAATATAAAACGTCGGCAGGTTAGTTTGTCGTGTTTATAATACATTCCTGCATTGATGGATCGGGTGGAAAGGGTGGCGCATAAAGCCAGCAATTACCTATTGGACGACGTAATAGCAGAATCTAATTTATATTCCGGATTTCCTATAATGCAATTCATTAGTCTCGAAACAGGTCTGGCATGGAGAAACAATGGCTCGTCTTCTCTCGAAGCTCTTCTCTCCGGTACAGAATACTCCCTCTTCCTCTCTATTACTCTCTCTCTTCTTCTTCCTCATTTCTTCGTCATCTTTCGCCTTCGCAGAATCCTCCTTCTACCTACCGTCTCGCCTCATAGCTTTTCTCCGCTTCATCTTTATGGCTGCTACTACCATCTACTAGCTTCCACCCAATTTATTAACACACTTCATTCCGTTTTTCCTCTGGAGATTTATTTTATAATTATCTTCCCCCTTATTCTCTCCGTCGTTGTTCCAAAATGAGCGCTGCTAAGTTCTTTTTATTTCGTACACGAAAAATAATTTAGCTCTACTAACAGCCATGTGTCGATTAAACTGTTGTGTTGTGAAATGGTGACAACTACGTAAGACAAGTCTGAATCTCTTCCAAAATTCAATTTTAATGAGTTCCTTGAAATATTGTGAGTCTTTATCTTTCAAAATGCTCTTATCATTTGCAAAAAAAAATAAACAACTCGCTTTCAGAAATCTTGAGAAGAAAGTAGTGCACTTAGAATATACACAATAATAGCTGGAAATGATTTTATACTTCATAAACAGTATATTCTTAATATTTATTATAAAAAGAATATATTATATAATGTACAAAATTACTGTTACATAATTGAGTGAGTGACAATAATTATATTAACATTTGTTGGAGCTAAACGGGAAGAAGGTGCATGAAATTATTATGAATTGATAAATGCATTATGTTGAAAATTTGCAGATAAAATAAGTATTCTTTGACTTTAGAGCGATCAGATTTGGTCTCGCCATCTCAGGGCTAACATTAATAACAGCCTCCTCCGTGCTTTCCTTTCTCTCGTCCTCTCGAGTTTCTCTCGAGTATATTTTCTTTGCCGACGATTTTTCCTTTTCACCTTATTTCGCCCGTCCGATTCCTCGGTTGCTTTCTCCGCTTATTGTCTCACTTCCTCTTTATAGCTCATACCACGTTCCGACTTCTGCCGTATTTATGGACATACTTTACTTTGCTCTCTCTCGTACATTCGCTCTGCTATGGTTATCTATATTTTCTTTGTGCTCGGACCTCTAATGCACCGGCGCTTTATTGGTCTCTCGATCGTGAACGGTGTATATAATGTGCCGTCTATCAATGTGATTTTTTTGAGTGAAATTTAATAAACTGGTTTCTCATCAAATTAATGAAATGATTTCTCGTGTAATAATTGGCATCAGATTTTATGCTAAATAGCACTCCATTTCAATTCATTTCAATTATTTTTAGTACTTATTATTTTTCATTAAATTGCAAATGTGTATATGTTAATACATGTGTCTATCATACGTAAGATTACAACTTCAGTAATAAAGTTTCGTATTCAAGAATTTTTGTTTAGAATAATTTTTGTAAGATTAATTTTTCTCGGAGAATTAATGTAGTATGCAATAACAGTTCGTGTTCTATTTTCATTCCCTTTTCCTTGTCTCGCTCTCCTTCTCTGTTTAGCACTTAACGAATTCTGGTTTTTTTCTTCTTTTTCTATTTCGTTTCTCCAACCATTTTCATTTTTCCTTCCTTCGTCATTTACTACCCTCAATGTTTCATTTAGTATATTTGTCTAGCCTCTCGCTCTTTCATCTCTTTAGCTAGTTCATATTTCAACCCTCCTCATTCGCTCTTTTATGAGCGTCATATTCTGTATTTTTACGGATATACCGTGGGCACCTCGTATTCAGTAGTCGTTTCCGGTTTTACTTTCGACGCGAACAGGATTGCTAGTGTGATTCGTAAAAAAAACTTTTTGTTCCGCCTCGCTGTGATTTCGGCAATTTCGTCGTGCAATTGTATTTTCGGCCGGGAAAACAAATTAATAGGAAAATATTCATTTAAGTTTCTCCGCGAATTTTTTTTCTTAAATAATAGCCTAGCACTCTTGCGAGCTTCTTTTCCTTCGTCTTTTCCTTTCCCGTAGATTGTCCTGCCTGTCTTGTCGCGTATTATCCTTTAATAACGAAACTATAGCAACGCAGGATAGAGACAAGATGACATAGCTTACTGTTTCTTATGAGGATACGAAATGATTTAATATACACGGAAAAGCAAACCCGTCTCCTATCTCGCTTTTCTATATTTCAGCTGTGCACGTGACATCACGCGACGCGTTAACGTTTCAAGACCGGAATAAGCAAAGAAAGCACGTCTCTCTCTCTCTCTCTTTCTCTCTCTGTAACCTACTTTCCAATATGCACATTTCTACTGAATTTTGTTATATAATAAAGCCGTATATCCTTTGCGTCCCTCCTATTTTCTTCAGATGAATGTTACACAGGAAACTAGTCTTCTCGTTGTTTCAAATTTCCGTTAATATCACGTATTATTTTAACAATGCTTTATCCTGCTAATACAACTTTTTTATTTTATAACAAGTAGTATAAGCTAAGGAATTGTATTTTCAAATTATCGCGATATTTCTAGCTTTCCATTCGAAAA
This sequence comes from Nylanderia fulva, assembly GCF_048542155.1. NCBI lineage: Eukaryota > Metazoa > Arthropoda > Insecta > Hymenoptera > Formicidae > Nylanderia > Nylanderia fulva. Next base: position 2,087,570 of record NW_028190161.1, on the reverse strand, counting down.
TATAATTTTATATATCTCTTGTCAATTTATTTGAGACGGAAATTCGCGATGTTTCTCATTCAGTATTGATATTGAAGATCAAAAGATTTTATTACTCCATTAATTTTATCAAATCTTATCCAGCTTCGAGTGCATGAAGTCAAAAGGTCACAAAAATCAATTCACCAGAGAGATTTATTTCTTTAAATATATTTTTATATTTAATCGCGCTTGCAGCAATATATTTTGAACGTTATTTAATATACATATAAATATATATTTATAATAAAAATATAAAGTATAAATATAAAAACATAAATATAAAATTTATTTTTAAAATTTTACGCGACATATCACAGTTTAATATTTCCGTACCTCATTGAAATAAATAATATTACAAATTTGAATTGAAATAAACTGATCAATGATTACTACATATATATACACACACAAACATATATATATATATATATATTTTAATGTTTTTAAAAATATATTATTAACTCAAAATACTCGTATTTATTTTGCTGTGAATAAAAATTGAAACTAAAAAGATTTCAATTTAAAAAGAGAGCAGAGACAATGCGTGCAACAATACGAGAGGAGGGTAACGATCCAGTTACTGGGCGGATAAAGCTGTATATGTACATGTACGGTGGTGGAGTACCAATGTTGATTGCGCGCGTCCAAAGATTTACGATTAAAACCGTGCTTTACACGCGCGCTTGCTGTCAATTATGCCAAAGTTCGTTACTTTGATCAAGCGTTTGCACGAAATGTGAGCTGTCGAGTCAGCCTGAACTAATTTTAAAAAATGGGCTATCGAAAATTTAAAAAAAAAAAGAGACACAGAGTCACATTTGCGACCTATCGAGCGGTTGTTAATGTGCAATGAAATTCCATTACTGTCGGCTTTTTTCAATCGACAGTGTACGATTTTTTCTTCTTTTTGGAAAATATAAGAAACTAGTTGAATGAATAGCTCTCTACATATACCTATGAATATATTTTCACAAATATTAAAAATACCTGTTTTAATCAGCTGTAAAACATAAATATTGGATTTTAATTGATCTTAGTAGATCCCGTGTTTATTGTTTTATTTATATTTGAAGTACCAAATATAAAACGCTAAACTTGACAAAAAATGTAATAAAATTAATTAAGTTTCGCTAACCTAGGAAAACGAAATCTCGTAATTTTAATAGTAAAGTTGAGTGATATATATTTTGCTTCATTGCTAAAACGGCTGGAAATGTTTAAGATAGAAATCGTATGAAACGCAAATTCACATATTTTTCTTACGATTAAACACGTGACCAAAAAAGAAATTGAAACAATTTCCAAAAATCGAGATTACTATTATTCTTGAATGAGACTGTGAATCTTAATCAGCTGTAGCACTTAGCAACAATTATCGCCACGTATTAAAATTGCTAGTTTCTATAGATTTTTAAATGTCAAATAAACGGACGGAAAAGCTTAATTAATTAATCAAACTCAGACCGTAATAATGAGTTGTAAAATATTCAGCATGAAAACTACAATGAATAATGACAACAGTTGATGATTAAAAAAACATAAGCTAGACTACACGTGATGTTAATTAGCATTATGATATTTACTGAATTATATAAAAGCTGAACCATCTCTAAAACATACCTAATATTATATTGAAAAAAATAATTGTAGAATAAAACAAATATTTAAAATAAGTATTAAAATTATAATCATGCCCCATAAGAAAATATTAAAAATAAAAAAATTTTTTTCACAATTTTGAAAATAAATTTATATGCTCCTATTCATACATAATGCAGCATCAGTGACAAATATTTATTTCGAATCATATTTCTTAGAATAAAAATTTAATATTTAAAAATACTTTTTTCTTTGCGCAAAATAAAATTAATCGCATTAAATATTTTAAATATATTTAATATCATGATCTAATATGCAAAATTGAGCATATATATTTAGTGCCTTGATAGCTTAAATTACATTTAATATGATTATATTATATTTAATTTGAAAGAAATATTTTTATCAGCTCTCATTAATAAGAATATAAATATGATGTTTTTTTTAATCAGCCAACAGAGCCAAAGCACGAAAAATTAATTATTCGGAACTGTATCTCTTGGTTTGAGATCACTAAGTTCCATATATAAGTTAATCTTTTCGGACTTATATTTTTCGCGCCTATTTCTCCATATGTAAGTTTCGAGATTAATTTATATATGGAACTTAGTGATCTCAAACCAAGAGATACAGTACCGTATAATTAATTTTTCGTGCTTTGGCTCTGTTATCCGATTTAAAAAAAAAACATCATATTTATATATTTAATTTGATTTCATATATGATTAAATTATAGATTTAAATTATTTAATATATAAGATTAAATTTTTTAGATTTATTCTAATTCGCGGCTCTAGAAGTGTGCGAAATACTTAATGAATTCCAACAGCCTTATTATAAACGTAAAATATTATCTCTATCACTATATTAAAAGATAATCCGTATAATTTAAAAGTTTTCTTTGTTTTTCCTAAAAGCTAGAATTTATTATGGTTTTGACTTATAGATCTTAGGTCTTGTAGTAGAATTTTGACTTATGCTCTTTACACCAAGTATCAAGTATAATATCACAATGCGCTTCCTAGAATACACAAGGGTATAATTAGTAAACTTCGTTGATATATGGCATAATATCCAATCTACTTCCCTCTCGTGCTACCACTAAATGTGCATAACTCAAACTGCCATGAAACGAATCTTTGTTACGTAAAGAGGTATAAAGTTCGTTTAAAGCAGACTTTATATGTTTTTAAATGTCATATTTTTGCGTATATTAGGGAGAAAGAAAGGAAAAGAGAGAGAGAAGGGATTTGCTATAAATCGATTTTTAGGAAGTAGAGCACACAGTTGCGAAAATTAATCAAACGGCACATGATAGATCGGTAATTAACGTCGACCTCGTGGAGAGATTTAATATCGAAAGCCGCATACCTCGGCGTCTATTACATGAAAGATACGTTCGCTTCTGTCGGTCGCGCAATGTGTCGTCTCGTATGTCTCGGCGAAATGTAGGAAGAAATGAATGGCGACTCGATCGAGTTTTGATTAATGGAACATCGGAACTTGAGAAGAAGAAAATAACCGCCCTGGGCGTGCAAAGGCGTAATTAACAACGGTAATTAGATATATCAGTGCATCTTTTTAGGCCAAGCTAGAGAGACGTAAGCTTGTGCGTGTTGACTCCTCTGACTGAAATTTATGACAACTGTCTAGATATTTATCTTAGGCAGTACTTGAGTCTTCCGTGGGAAGTAAGTAATATTTTTAAACTGGATTTTTTAATTTTTGTGTAAATATCTGCATTTATATTTTAATATTCAGATAATATAAAAAATAAATAAATTTCCCTCAATGTTTTAGTGAAAATAATTGTACATTTTTATTCTTTATATTTATGAATCTATAAATATTTTTCATAAAAATTAATATTATATACTTATGTAACAGCTATTTAACTTACAATTAGTTAGTTTAAAACAAAAAAATAGAAAAGTTGAAAATCTTTATCGTAAAAACAAGCAACGTTGATTGAAAAGCAAATTACTCTTTATTGGAAAATTTTGTCTGGATTGGAATATGCCAAACAATAATTAACACAAAATTATCGTTGACATGACTAAAGAGAGACTGAGAGAGAGAGAGAGAGGGCAGATGAAAGAGGAAGGAAATTATGAGGAGGGAAAATCAGAAAGTCCAAAGGAAGCTTCAAAGGCTTTCTTCGAGACTTTGTGATAGGAAAAGTCTTTATAGTTGCTGAGAAATGCGAGAGGCGGTGGTGGAAACAGCAGGATATCGATCCTTAAACAAAACAGGCAACGAGTGTAATTTCTAACAATCCGTGGGATACAGGGGAAGCTAGTAATATCCTTATGGTGTCTTCCATTACGTAAAACAATATTTGCGATGTATTATAACTCATGATGTGTACGCGGAAGATATTGCAAGTACGAGCTCGTTATGAAATTTCCGTCTTGATACATTAAAAAGTATAACAGAATCTGCATAATTCTGGTTATGCAATTATTTCTCTAGCGTAACATTCGCACATTGCGAGATAATTAAATTGTTGAAAAAATCATTATTATAAGGAACAAAAAATTAATGAGAATATAATTAAGCAATTTACAGGTCTATTTTAAACCTTTAAAAGTCAGTCACACTAGCACTCATGCATTTTTTATATTTCTTTTCGAATCTTTTTCTTCTTTGCATTCCTGTCATTCGATTTTGTGCGAGAATCATTTCTTCCTCTTCGATCTAGCAAAATTCACTTATTCCGGACTCCAATTTCAACGAGATTGCGTCTATCTCTCTTCGAAATTTCTTCTTGTACAAATTCTCGGTTGTCTCGGCAGATTCTCGAAATTGTTTTCTACACGAATACACGTTCGAAGGCGCCCTTTGAGAGGACGCAGAAAACGAGAGAAACAGAGAGCAAGAAAGAGAAAAATAAAGAGAGAGAGAAAGAGAAAATAGAGGGAGAGAATGCTCTGGTGTAAATGCAGCTCAACCGACGAGCCCTGAGGGTCGTCTCGAAGCTCGAGTGCAAGAAAGTTTGGCAGGCTTGCCTTTTTATCCCTCTAGCAGACGTAAAGGGGCGCACTTACACACTCCACACGCTTCGTGCCGGTCCACCTTACTTTCTCTCTCTCCATCTTCTTTCGTTCCTTTCATCATTCCTACCGAAGTCTCTAGAACCAATGTATATAGCTATATCCACCCACGGTATCCTTTCGTCTCGACGAGATGTTAAAAATCCCTCTCCCATCTTTCCCTGCTGCCTCGGAGGCTCTCCAGTAAGTCGCGATGCCAGTCTTGAGGTACTTGTCGAATAACCCTCGAGAAAGGTCGCGGCGAATGATCGGCTATCTCGTTTTCGAGAAATATCGCTCGCGTGCTTTGGACATTTGCGGAAATTTTCAGCTATCGATGTACATAATCTTTCTTGGCTAGATAAGCTTTTTTGACTTGATAAATTAATAAGATACGCATACAGCAATGTATGTGCAAAAAGTAGTCTGATTGTTTGCATAGATAATTTGGTTCGGGCGATGTAGATTAGGCAGCTCCCGAGAAAATTATATTCTCATGTATAAATGTTTTATTAGAAATTAGAGATATTTCTTTATTTAAAAAATAGACAAATTATGTCAATAATTTACCTTACATTATAATTCATCAATTAATGTAAGCGCATTTCTTGTACGTTTTAAGAAATTTATTTAAATTTATTGTACAATGTTCTAATGTTTGAAATCTCTACACAGAGAGAATTATTTTAAAATTTACCTTGAAAATCATGATAATCATGAGACAATATGATATTGGGGGAATTTTATAAGAGTTTCTATGATTAATATTTACCATAATAAAAATATTAATATCTATCGCAATAAGATATAAAATACGTTCGATTAATTTTATTATGTACAAATTAATACTTTATAAAATTCTTCCAATAAGAGAAAATTCTCTTCGTGTGTGAAATAATTTCTCTATCAATTTTCAAGTTGTCTCCATTGCAAACGATTAATCGCGTAGTGCCCTTGTGCCTGGGGATTTATTGCCAATGAAGCGTAGCACAAGGTAGATTATACAGTGTGTATATCCCGGCCATGTTAGTGGACTAAATTACAGGAAGTACAACGGTACCTAGCTTCCTTCGCTTCGAACGCTCGCGATCGTGATCGTCTTCCCTCCGAAAAAAATCAGAAAAAAATCAGCCGTCAAAAAATCGACGCGGTTCACGAATAAGATCTGTGCAGCGCCGTAATTAGAATCAGAACTACGATTGTCTCATTGGCTGGTTCGGAAAACGACCGACACCGTTACACGTTCTCGTGATTCTCGCAATGATTGTCATGATCGGTGTCTTACAGATGCGTGCAAGTCCGCAAACAACGTTAACGAGAGTGCTCCGGTGACTTTTCTCGTTCTGTAATCGCGCACCAATCGTTACGAAATTAATGATGCAATTTTGAGACTAATTTTTGAATATTCGAATGGTTTTTCAAGTAGCTTCTCGAGACAAGAGTACAAAGGGTTAAAGTCGCGTCTCCATTTGAGATTTTACGGCGGTTAAAGATAATCCGTAAGTAACGTTCATCAATCATTTGGTCTGCAGTAATCTTCATTCGTGCCTCGTCTCGGGAAGGACGTCAAGTTTCGGCGTTATGATGACGCGAAATAAAAGTGAGATAATTTGTACCACCGTGAGAAATCTTCGTCTTCGAAAGAACGAGAAGACGCGAAGACGCCCCTCTTTGAGGAGATGTCCTGGCATTGTCCTCTCGATGACAAAAGGACTCTTGTCTCTGTACATTAGCGCAATTCGCCTCTAATTCGCGCGCGCTTTCTCGCGTACACGTTAACGCGCTATATCAAAGAGACGAGATCTTCGTAGAAAAGAAGAGATATGTCAGTATTATCTCGCGCCGTGTATATCGTAATCCCGTAATACCGTAATTATCGAACAAAGACGATGATAATTAAGAAACCCAGTCATAGACGTCGCATCAACCTAATCAACTGGCGCGCGTTTGGACAGCTGTTTACGACGACGATGTAACGATGCCTTATTTGCCTCCACAATACGATAAATTAGGGACAATCGCGTTCACATTATGCAGCACTAGTCGTTTTTGCTATTTTTAGAGCGGTGCACTCTGATGCGTTTATTAACGAGATAGTCTTGCAACTGTCAATTCGCTAAAATCTGTCATTTCAAATCTGTTAGAGCGATATAGGAAGATTATTTGTGACAAAGTTGGTCGAATTAATCGAGCAGCGTTGATTTTGAATTCAGAATATAGCGAGTCCTTTAAAGGGAATTCCCAGCAGTATAGAATAATTATTAATTACACCAGTGCTATAATTATAAGTTAATGCTGCTAAAGATTTCATAATACTGATAACACCATTTTAATAATTTGTATGTAGTAATAACGGTTGAGAATATTACATATAATTGTCAAATATGTAATATGTGGGAAATGAACAAATTAATGAATCACGATAAAATGAAAATGTAGATATTTAAAAATACATTTTTTAATCAATCTCAATATATGGTAATGCACGTAGAGTAAAAATTGTTTCTCGTGAAATGTCAAAGTCGTACACTTTTTAAAGTCAAAGAGACAGTGTTCTTCATGTCAAATAAGATTTACAGTTTCAGGAGCAACTTTGATTGAAGAACCACATTTGTGACAAGCGCAATTCAGATCGCGTTTTCCTTCGTAATAAAAACAGCAACCCTTCTTTGTTGTTCTTTCCAGGTAGCTTGATTTTTGTTGGAAGTTGATGATTTTTGACGCCGTGTCGAGGGAACGACGCGAGGTGATGAAAATTGACCCGACCTTCCCCAGGAATTTCTAATCCAATTTCTGTCAAGTTTCTCTTACGCGGGCGACGCGACGTGAACATTTTCTTGCGAACCGGGAAGTGAAAAGTTCGGGGAACCATCTTTACTCATTCTTCGGAAAGGGTAAAGATGAACTAGCACTTCGATACCAAATATGAAGACGAAGTTTCTTTATACACAACGGCAACAAGTAAGAAATTTCGTATGTGCTCGCATTCCCGATCATACATCTGTATCAGCAAAACTTGGCTCTCGCGCGTAATATCTCACGAATAAAATTCAATTCCCTTTTCCTCGATAAATCACTTTTTTTTTCATATATTTACCGCAAGAATAATCTAAACGAACGAAAATTATTTCCAATTATGCAAATATATAGAAAAACAAGTAAAATAGTTACGTACAAACTTATTTCACTTGTATAGTAGCCATGTTATTCAGTCCTTGTTTCTCGCCACCATGTATAAGCATAATTTCCACTTAATATTCATCCCTGTTCGCTTTGTCCTGAAATGTGACGAGACCCGTTTGCCGTATGCGACAATGAGTGGGAAATTTTCCAATAGCGCTCGACGAAGGTCCGCCGGCGATTTTCCTATTTGGCCAATCGCTGTTCCATCATATGCACGCTCTTTGAGCGTCGTGATTTATACCGGACTCTCTCTTAAATCGTTCAGGAGATTAACTTAAAAGGTCCTCTATAGCGTGACTATACTATATCGCGATGCGACGGTCTTTGTGTTGGGGTCCTCATGAAACGAGATTAGCCCCTTCGTTCTTTTGAGCCGAACGTTGAAATATTTAAGTCGTGAAAACACCTTTATATGCGCGTAAGAGATTCTTTCCCACGGATGATTTTGACTCGCGTCTCGTGCGTATGACAACTTTATGGGTGTTTTATACTTCTTTATTCATACGAAGGTTAAATTATTTCAAAATTATTACACGACTATATCATAAATATTAGGATGTAAAAATTTGATTACTCTAATTTCCCGAATTTATCGCTCACAAAACAAATTAAAAAATACAATAAAACAATGTTTTTATGACTATATTAATGTTTAATTATTTTAGTCAAGGATGATATTTAATGATGTTAAATCGGTCGCGAATAATAGGCATGGATATCTGCCAAATCGTTGGGAATTGTAGTCCCGTTGGAAACTGCACTAGCGAGATAAGTTAGCGCAGGGCAATAGGGACAAAGTTTGCTCTTCGAGTTTCAACGAAATGACATCTCACATAAAACGTAAATGTCGACATTCGTTCACTCGTGATTGCTTATGATTGGAAGTTAGCTGTAATATGCTTCATAAATGACTTTCATATGAAAGAAATTACGTAATTTATCATATTTTGCTGTTCAACACATCTATACATGATCTACACTCCATTCCTCTCAGCCAATAGAGCCACACGCGATGTTATTGCGACAACTAAGAAAGAAAGAAAGAAAATTTGGAAACTAAGGAATTTGTATCCTATGGTTGGCATCTCAGAAATTCCTCTTTGTTCCTTCTCCTAACTTCCCCTGTAAAGAAATAGGCCAGAAAAATATTGGTCCAAAAGTCGGCTGAATCGGGAATCGAACCTGAGACCTTCCGCTTGCCGGGCGACTGCTCTTCCAACTGAGCTATTCAGACACTTACAAATCAATATTTCTCTCAATATACCTCCAAAGCGTCGTGATTAGGCCCAGACGCGACGAAACAATCGAAACAATAATAAGAATCGCCCGGCAAGCGGAAGGTCTCGGGTTCGATTCCCGATTCAGCCGACTTTCGGACCAATATTTTTCTCGCCTATTTCTTTACAGGGGAAGTTAGGAGAAGGAACAAAGAGGAATTTCTGAGATGCCAACCATAGGATACAAATTCCTTAGTTTCCAAATTTTCTTTCTTTCTTAGTTGTCGCAATAACATCGCGTGTGGCTCTATTGGCTGAGAGGAATGGAGTGTAGATCGTGTTTTTAAAAATTGAGGAGCTGACTTAATATTCTTATTATTACATCTATACATAATGCACAAATAAAATTCATAATCAAGAGATTTAACACGCAACACCCTTTATATCTAATGCAAATTTATGATTGATTGATTATGTAAAAGTAAAAAAGAAAAATAGAATAGCGAAGATTATTGTGGAGTTTTTCATATACAAAAATTACGATCATCCGTGAGAAAAATTCAAATTCTTGCGGATTTAAAAAAATAGCACATAGTGCGGATCTCGTCTACAAAATAATGAATGAAAACGAACAGGAAAAGAGTCGTATAAAAAATAACTCTCAATTTAATTTTGCAATAAAAAAAATACGACTTTAAGCCGACTTCTGGAAGATAAAATTCGTGTAAACTCTGTCAAACGTGAGTCGCAACATTTGCTCTCAGAAAAGATGCAGCAAAACGCTATAGCGTTTGCGTGCACCTTTCAGTTCAGAGAGAAACTTCTGAATTATGACGCATAGTATTATATTATCATCGTTATGGCGCATTTCAAGATTCAAAAGCAGAAAAAAACATACGCAGAGTTTAAATAAGTTGCGAACAAAAGAATTCAACAAGATGGTTATTATAGCATCGGTGCTGTTATCATCGTTATTATACGATTGACGCTCGAATACAAGAGAAAGTGAGTTATCATATTATTTATCACAAATCAGCATTCGGAATCTCTTTTGAGCAGATTTAATTCATCATATATTGAGAACAGAGAATCTCAAAAAGGAGAAAGCCTATAAAAATATTGCGTACATAAAATCCAAGCTAAATTTTCTCTCTCGCTCTATGTAGATTTATTTTTTAGATTATTATCCTATCTATATAATATAAACAAAGAAAGGAAGTTTAGTTAAAAAAAATTAACACTACACCCGATGCTGGAATTCTGATATAACCGTGATTATTTTAAGCGGCTTAAACACAATTAACACTTTATTTCAGAATGTATATTGCGAATTCGTTATAATCCCCTCAAATTCGTTATATTCTCTCTCTCAGTTTCCCTTCTCCATTTATTAATTGTACTATTGGAAATACGGTTGTTATCGAGATGCATATATATAAATATATGTAATTATTTATTTTCAGCGCGTTCGTAAACAAGAATCAATTTATTAACAATTTAATTTTCAAAACATATATTTTTCAAAAATATATATTTTTAAAAAACTATCAATATATGAATATCAAATTACTTATTGTTAGTAAACTTGAATCGAAAATATAAATTCACATTAATTAATTATGCTTATAAAATCGAAAATATTTTACAAGCAAACACACTCGTAATTCAATTTATTGTAATATACTAATTTACAAATAAGACATGTATTAGATATTGTATTATTATTCTCGGAAAATGTAGAACACATTTTCCTGGAAGCAAGATTATTCCGCTCACAGCCACGTGAAAAATACACATATCAGACACGTTCGTTATCCACGCGAGCGGCCTTGATGTTTCGCCGCAAATCTCGATCTCTCCGAAATTCTGAATTACCGGTTACGATTCCGATCTACCGTTCGTGCACTCCCTATCACATATACTCCTATCCTTCCGCGCGTGATCTTTCTGTTCGTCCATTTTTTTTCTCGCAAGTACCATTCATCCGCGAGTTCTAATTGAAGAGCAGACCGCGGATATAGGATATCGAGGAAAAATTAAAAAAAAAAAAAAAAAAATCCCTCGTCGATTCATTCGTCGGACGATCTCTGTATGATCGATATGCGGCCAGTGTTCTGACATGGCGCGATTGGTCGGTCGGTCAATCGGCGGTGCAAAAAGCGAGAACGAGGGAAAAGAGATGCGAATGGACGGACAGACAGATGGACAGACAGGCGGACAGAAAGTGAAATGTCCTCGGCGGCGAATTAAATGACGTTTTCGAATTCGGCCGCTATCATCCGTCCAGGCAAGATGAAAGAGATGAAAGGGTTGGCCCTCCTCCCTTCGGCGTCATCCCGGGAGGAGTCGCGAGTGTAAATAAACCACGCGTTGATAAATTGCAGTAGCGCGCTTACGAAGTGCGCTCCTCCGTATGCGATTTAACGTAATGGACACTGACTTGAGTCCCGTCGCTGCCTTTCGAAGTTATCGTCAAACACAGCGAAAATGGCCCGAGGCACCATCGTCACTTCGGGGTAAATACCGATTAAACGTTGAGTCATAGTCCTGTCGGTGAGCAGTCGAGCTGCTGGCGATCGCGACAGGATCGATAAGCGGCTGATATCAAAACTGTCCTGGACGTGACATGAGTTAGGTGAAATCGAAGATTTCAGTGCAATATATAACTGGTTATCTGCAAAACACATCTCTCGAGAGCTAATGATAGTTTGTCAGTAAATTGGAAAATCATTCACATCTTATAGCTTTTTCATCTAATTTTGTATTTTTAAAAAAGATATTTCTGTCGTATGGAAATGTAATTTTCTTTTTAAGCGAGAGTCAATTATGCCATAAATATTTCGTAGTATAATGGAGTTGACCCAAATTGAGTAAAATTGTATCGCGCGCTGATACTCTTAGTTATTAGTATCTGATCTCAAAAATAAAGCAACCAAAAATATATATGCTAAATATTCGGATCGTTTTTTCAAGTAGTTTTTTTAAGATTTTAGAATTAGAATAAAATGTTTTTTAATAGAATTTAAATAAGAGCAATATCAATCTTATTATTGGCATTGTTAATTTAATTGATAATTAAATATATCTTTTATACTATTCGAAAATCTTTAAGCTCAATTCAATTCTATAAAAAAAATAATCCGCGATATCGAGTTTTTTCAAAAATATATTTTTATATATATTTAAATTTTTTTAAATATAAGATTTATTAAAATTTATTTTTATTTTTTTTCTAAAATTATAATATTAGAAAATCATTTAATCAACTGTCACTATCGATACTCGTTAATTTTCAAACTGTCTTTCCATAAGTGCTATCGATTATGCCGTGAGAAAGTATAATCAAAATGATTGGCATACGCGATTCGCAAATACCAATTAAAATATTTTAGTTACGATCAAGCATCGTACGTTTTCTTGTACGAATCGATTCGAGATTTCCTGTTCAATATTGACTTCTCGAGAGCTTTTATCCAAGGCAGAAGATGATCACTGCTTCCCCCTGACAGCTTCGACGAGAGTCTCGGAGGCAATCTTCGAGAGCGCTTAATAAAAAAGCCGTCGTTCATGGAACGGAAAACGTCTCGCAATAATTCTCCAAGACATTCTCCGGTCGTTACAATTCGCTGCGAAAATAACAAGTCGACGGACGCGAATCGCGCGCTCGCGAACATCGTATGCGTCCATTTTGCAGATCTTGACGTCGCGTATTAATCGCGTAAATTTTCCATTCGCGTCCATTCTGCGACGCGTAGAGAATCTGTCAATTAGACGTGAGAGAAGAAGAAGTAATTATATTTCCGGTGCAGAATGACTTGGACGATGAACTGGCGGCGCTATTTTGCGCGTGACTCGGCCAAATGTATATACCTGAACGTACACGGTGTAGTATATGGTATACGTATAGGTATATCCCTACATTGCAATTACAGAGACAGCGCCGCGTTCGTCTCGCGTGGAGCGTATCAAGAAGTGATTTTCTATTACGGCGGTATTGAAACGCAAAATTGTGTCTCGCGACTCTGCGCGCACCGGGAAGCTGTAATGATTGCGAGACGAAGCGACTCGTTAACTCCATCTTCTTAATCACACCGCATAATATACGTACGTAATAAATGCATAGGCATGATAATATGTAAATGCGAAATCGGAAAATAAAGCAACGCTATTTAGTGGCAAATATATAAAGTGAGAAAAGAAAATTAATGTAGTTATACTTTAAATGAGCAGACTAAAGGACACATTGTAATAAATAAGTTGACGTAATAATCGTCATCAAAAAAACTCGTAAAATATTAAATAATATAACTACAGCAAGTAAGGATAAGGAAATGATACAAATCATCATTATAAAGAATGAGAAACTTAAGTGGGTAAAAATAATTATATCACAATGAAAGAAATTTAAAAATATAAGTATTATAAATAGATAAATAAAATCATATATTATTAATAAATAACATATACAGGGTTTGTCCGGAAAGTAATGCGTCGCATTTTTTTGTGACGCGACTATACATCGCAGAGCGATGGGACCGGTTGGGGAGGAAGGGGGGTACCCTTAGCTTTCCAACGGTAGGTCGCTCAATTGTTTCCATGCGCTTGGAGGGTTAGGACGGCTTATTCTGTGAACCTCTGCTTAGTGGTCGCGTCGAACTTGTGATGGAGAGAACGATAGAGCAACGCTATGCGATAAAGTTTTGCGTGAAGCTGGACAAGACGCCGCTGGAAACTTTTGAAATGCTCAAGAAAGTTTTCGGGGACGATTGCCTTTCCAAATCGCAGTCAAACAGATGGCACAAGATGTTTAGAGAAGGTCGGAAGGAGGTCGCCGACGAGGCCCGCGCAGGACGCCCGTCAACATCGCGAACGGACGACAATGTGACTCGTGTGCGCCAATTATTGAATTCAGACCGTCGAATGAATGTTCGCTTAATGTCGGAATTATTGAACTTGCCGAAAACGATTGTTCACGAGATTGTATCGGAAGACTTGGCCATGCGGAAGATTTGCGCAAAACTTGTGCCCAGAGTGTTGACCGATGCGCAAAAGCAACACCGAGTGGAAGTTTGTGAAGAACTCAAGCAACTCTGTGCAGATAATCCCAATTTCCGCAGCCGCCCTACAGTCCCGACTTGGCCCCGGCGGACTTTTTTTTATTTCCTCGGCTGAAAAGGGAGCTCAAAGGACAACAGCTCGAGTCGGTTGACAACGTACAAGCTACTTCGACGGCCTCCCTGAACAGCATCCCAGTCAAGGAGTTCCAGAAATCTTATGACGCATGGAAATCGCGTTGGCAAAAATGTATTGACGCAGAAGGGTCATACTTCGAACAATTTTAAGTTGTTTTACCTATGCGATCAATAAATTCTTTTTTTAAAAAAATGCGACGCATTACTTTCCGGACAAACCCTGTATATATATAATTTTAGATTAGCAAATATGGGGAAATAAATTACAAATACACAGATCAACTATCTATTATAAATGAATAACATATATTCCAAAAGCCGCAACATAAATTAATAAAATAAATGGACCGTCAAAATGAACCAGTATGCTCATTATACTTGCACGTCACATCGGTAGCACAAGTTTAGCACGTAGTTTATAAAATACTTTCCTATTCCGCGCATTCGCGCGACCAAGTTTCCATATTCATTTCGTTTAAATCATTTATTGTGCGCTGCGCGTTCGCGTGCGAATGTAATGCATTGGTTACAATAAGACATCATTATTTGTCGCACTCACGTCGAAGCACTAAATACTCGCGCAAATATATCCCATAATTTCGCGCAAGTTATAGTATTATGGGCCGCGTGCCGCGAGTCCTGGCGATCCGTTACGTTATTTCTGCGCCAACGGCATAACACGTAGCATAGTGCCATATATACGTGTACGTACGTGTAACGTTATTACAGCGTTACTATAAACGCGTGATGATGTAGTATCGTCGCCCGGTACCGCAAATTCTCGAATCCCGCGAGCGCGCGAGAATGTACGCATTGATCAAATAAGGGGTCGTCTTTTTGTCGCGAAAGAAAAGGAGTCGATGGAGAAGAGAAGGAAAGACCGCTTCAATTTCCGTCCGAAAATCGAGCGATACATTTCGCTTTATTCCGCCTTTCGCGCGAGTACGGAAAGCACTCGCCTGGGTTTTATCACCATAATGCAGATACGATCTCGTGTATATCGAGCGAGGAATTATTTTCTTTCGTAGAAGTGTTAAAACGGCCTGACAACTAACTCTATCGAGCGCACAGCACCGTAACTTTATGAAATATCATCCAAATTTTGGCAATAAGAATTTCTCGATGTAACAGAAATAGCAAACTTTCAGCGAACAACGCGTAACTACATAGCCGATGATAGGTTTTTCTCTCGAAATGCATATTTCGAGCGATAAACTATTATTTCCAATAAAAATCAAAGCAACAGAAAGCTGAATATAATTTTTTTAAAAATCTTTTTATACAAATGTTATTTTATAAAATTCTAAAAATTCGAAAATTACTTTATAAGTCTTGATATATAATAATTCTTCTTACGATCCTTATTAGAATCAAATGTAATTCATTTGGAGATTGAGTTCGTGCTATAAAATATAAATCGCGAGACCGATTAACATAATTAAATTAAACGCATTAAAATAATGAAAAGCAATAATATTATACATCATGCAATTGTTTAATTAATAATTTTATTTCGAAATTCAAGAAACAGAATATTCTGCATAAATTTATTCTGTATTGCGTTATAATATTTCACAATTTCGCGGCAATGAATTAATTCACTTTATGTTTAGCGCTCATTTTCTTACGATATATTATTGTTTATTGTGATATTTATTCGATTGAAATTTGTCGCGTAAACAATCGGCAAATCTAATTATGTTTTCGAATAGTATAATCGCGAATATTTATCTTTAATTTCAATTCATATATTTATTCACTTGCGTTAAAATATATATAATTATAGATATATTTATTCTTTCAATAATAAAATAAAAAATTATATATATAAAGTATATATATTATATTAGAAAATTATATAACTTTTCCCAATTTCGACATTGGGTGGACTCAGTGCTTGAAAGATTTATTCTGCAGGGACAGCTAAATATCCAAAACACAATATTGCCATACGAGTCTGCAAATGACTCATTTGACAAGTGCATTTGATGCATCGAGTTTACATTGAACAATGCATCGGTTTTTGGTGTGCTGCTGTGATTCGTCGCATCTTCGCATAATATCCTGATTTCGCGTTTATTATTGTCATCGAGGCTCGTACTTCCGATGCCGATGAAATAGGATTGAATCTCATTGAACATTACTGAATAATGTTCAATGAACACTCTGCTTCGATAAGCTTCGGTTAAGCCCGAATCGATTAGAGTTCGATCGATTGCAACCGATAAAGATAAATGGGATCGTCTATAACTATAAGCCAATTCTGTCCTAATTTTATGTTCTTACGAAATCAGAAAGTATTATTAGAAAACTTTGTTTTAACTGATATAAAGTCAAATTATCAATTAATTAAATTGTAATTATATTGTAATAAATGATATAAAAGTATATAACTTTATTATCGAGATAAATTATTAAATCGAGATAAGATATCAAATTAATATGAATTAATTTGATCAATATTGGCCCCCGAAGAATTCCTCGTCCTATCATAAAAAAATAATAATTCACGTGAAAAATGAGACGTAAATTATGTACAGTGACATATATTCTAATTATAATTCTGCCGAGAGAAGACCGCTCGTATAGTGTCTATTTTGCCGCGAGTAGAAGGGGATGCATTTTGTCACCGTATCGCATAAATATACATGTACCAGTGCATAATGCGTGCAAAACGATCGCGATTATATGCGCGTATATGGGGAAGCAGATTTATCGGTCGAACATTGCATGGCCAGTGAAACGATCTCGCAACGAGATGACCGGCCAGCAAGTTTCATCACAGCATCGCCGTTCCTCTTTGAAATTCGCTATCGTGTGAGTCGTCCTATAACTCGTCTGATATAATATTTATATAAATACCATTGCCATAGGTTTATCGCGTGCTATATCCTGCATAATATTATCGTAGCATAACCCACCGATTTTCCACGCGTTATCCCTCGTTTATGAATATATATGAAATTTATTTTTTCTTCGATGTGGAAAGATTGAAAAAAATCTTCAAATATATATGAATGATGACGTCTAGTCTTAAGTGCTCCGTAATTAATAGATAAAATTATCGGAATTTACTGAAAAGAATTTTGAGATATTCTCTCGTATGCTAAATAAGATCACTTTAACTGGTTTTGAACTTTTCAATTTCTCTGTACTCTCTTCTAGTGCTACACATCAGATATTGCAATATATGTACATCTACTATTTTTTTTTTAAATTTCTCTCAGTGTGACGTTAATTACATATTTATAAGTTCTATGTTGCGTCAACCAGTCCGTTCATGAGATTAACCAGCAAACATGATTTTATCGGAAGCTTGGCACGATGTAACACATTAATCGTTCGAGCTGTGTAAATTAAAACACACTTGTATAACTCATATATATAATACGAGAATAGTAATTTATACAATCCACACATTGGTCGGCGAAAGTCAATTAAAATTGTACTGTAAAATTGCTTAAAAGCGATTGCCGCACCGATTCGTTCCATTAACGCAGAAATATCGCGGAACACGGTTTCATGCGTAATCGTTTACGTATGTAATGCGATCTTTAATTTTCATTATTTTTCATATTTCTCATTCATATAAAGAGCGACTTATATTTGGACTTGTAAAAAAAAAGCAAAACGGCACGTCAAAATGCAACTAGACATGAAAAACACTTTATTTATTTATATCAAAAAGCGATGTGAGATTAATCTTTTTTTACATCTTTTTCATTCAAGTATTAATAAAGAACCTGTTATATTGAAAAAAAAAGACAAAGTTAAAATAAACTATTTCTCTTTCTCTATTTTTTAACATGTCACTTTTTGTAGCTGTATTACAAATAATATTTTATGCAAAATATATTAATGCAGAAAATAAAGGATGTAAAAAATGGAAAGTAGCAAAATTGGATTAGCACGATATATTAAAGAATAATAATAGTATAAATGCGTCTGATGGTAATAGTCTCTATCGTTTATTTGTCATAAATATTATCAATCTCTGTAGAAATAAGTAAATGTTTGCATAATATAGCAGGGACACAATATATAACATCGACTCTTTTCGATCATTATTGCATTGTTTGCTCAACATTTATTTATTTATCGCTCTTGCGAGAGAACCTCGTACCGATATATATATATATATATATATATACATAAAAGCTAAAAGCCTTCCGTTCTTAAGATCATTCTAACGCGGTGTGTAATCTCTCTTTAGTGGCAATAATTAATCGCATATTATAAGAGAGGCACGGTAATACGGTCCATAATATAGTAGTATAAATTACTACGCTATATATACCATAATTATAAATCATATCGCCGCGTATATTACATAATTAACGTTTCGCGCAGTATCCTTTCGCCTCGTTTAAAGTGTCGCCGTCCCAGCAAAAATCGCCAGGGCGCGAAGCGCTAATATCTCTCTAATCGGAGCGATTTGTCGCCCGTTCTTGTGCAGAGAAGAGCCACGCGATTACGCTAGCGCACAGATTTATTGGTCACGAGAGAAACCGATCCGGTTGCCGATGAGAGCGCGAGAGAGAAGCGCGATCGTTCACCACTTCGTGCCCCACCGTCCTCGAAGAGGTTCGTTCTCGTCCTGTGGCAGCCAGAAAACCGGTTCTCCGCTGCCGCTGGAATTCCAAGCTTTCGCTCGAAAGCGAATTCCGCCGATAAAAAAAAAGAAGGAAAAAAGAGAACCGCGTGTCGTCGTGAATCGGTGAGGTCGTTCCCGTACTAAAGGGTTACGGACTTATCCGTGCGTGCCGATGTTACAATCGGTCGGCTATTTTTGGCGACATCTCCAGCACCGACGATCACCTCGGACTCGTCGCAAGGCCGAGGCCTCACGCGCTTCACGCACGTGAGAACACGCGCGACCGTGACGGCTTATTGTTTCGAGCCATTTCGAGGGTGGCGTGAATATATGGCTGCGTGATGAGAGAGATTAGATTCATTTTTTCATCGCGAGGTATGTCCGTCTTTGGTCACATCAACTCTCTTACGTGATGTCCCTCTCACGCAGGGTAATTAACGGTAATTATTTCTCAGGCATTATAGTTTTTATTATACAAAGAATGTTTGATCTCTGTATCTCAATTTTTCTCACAATGCAGGCAAGATGAGTCCGACTGATATATATATTCATCCGACAGATCAATAATAATAGTTGTCACCCAGTTGATTCAAGTATATCGTGTAAGTGATGCAAATATATTGAGCAATGTTTTGACTTTAAATGTAATAGATGTGATTTTGATAAGTTATATATTTGACAAGCGAAAAAATATGGTTCATATGCGGCACTTTGAAATCCGGCAGTATCGGTAATCCATTTCGCAGGTTGAAATAATTGTTACGCCGATTTGGGAATATTCTTCGCGAGCCACAGCAGCCGTACAATTTTCACTTGGTTGTACGAAACGCGTTGTCTCTTTTCACCTCGGTGTTCCCAATTACGGCAGGTTTTTCGTAAACGCGCGAACAACGGGGCGCGAGATGGTCGATAGTGCTAGCGTAAAATGTAAAATTCAGCTGCGGGCGGTCCGAGAGGCTTTTAAGTTGCAAATAGGTCCCGGGGAAAAGGTAATTCGGTACGGAAAATCGTTTCGAGACACTACGCGAGCCGGTGCATTTTGTAAAGCGATGCACTGAATGCGATCCAGCGGGTGCGAGAACACAATGACGGACCGAGTTAACAGAGGAGGTCGGCATTCCCGGTTTAATTAAATTTCGTTTGGATTTTTGAAATTACTTCACGCGTCCGACATCCGGCCGCGCTCTCGCGAGTGACGCGATTGTCGTTACGACACGACACCATGACACATGCGTCGTGTCCAAATGCATGCATGCGTATGCATGTATTGTGCATAATGAGATGGTATCGAGATAAAATCCGTGCGTTGCGTTTGCGTGTACATCATATTTTCGTTCTCCTCTTTCGCGTAGAGAGAGCTTATACTTTTAACATAATTTTAATGCAACACGCAGAGGTGTTTCTGTTAAATATCTCTCACATTTGCAGGCTTCCTGAAGGATAACAGCCGCGTCGTTAATCCGTTTCGTATATATATGTATATATTTTCGCGAATATAATGTTATAAAATTTCTCATTTTTAACACGTACACGAATCCCACCATTATCGTATTATTCGATACATTATTTCCATGTTATCACCTCGTATCGTCAGAATACGCTTCAATAATTCTTCTTTTTTCGATTTTATACAAGCCAAATATAAGCAATTTTATTTGCATATATGTGTGACGTATATTAGTATTTTTGTAGCTGTAATCTATTTTTTTTTTTATTTAAACGCGAATTTTGCCATCGCAACACGACTTATTATTAAATATTTATTCTTTCCACGTACATTTTTGTGTTTAAATTATCACGTTCAAATATGTTAAAAGCTTTTTCAGCAATTTAAATTCCATCATTAAAGAGAAAAAGAAAAACATTTAATTTTTTTTAAATACCCAATTTAAATATCTTAGAAAAATTAGTTCAACAAATTTTTACGTCGATGAAAAATAAAAACATTTTAAAATAAAAAGGCATGTCTATATACATCAGACCATCTCATAATGCAATAATCTGTCATGCGATTTATTTAGTTAAAATTATTATTTTAGTAGAAAAAGAAAAAAATTAATTTAATCGGGAACTGGTCAACCAAATCATAATGTATCTAACAAACAACGGCTCCGGAATCGATAGAGCGTTAGCCCCGATCCCGAGTTAATTAAATCTTGCTTCGATTTTTCGAATTATATACCACGCTGCGTGCGACGAACCGTGTGCGACCCGCCGGCTTTAGCGCAATGACACGATTTTCACGGATGGCTTTCATTTAGCATGACACGGCCGGCAGCTGCTCTTATGCGCGTTCTCGCGTTGCATCGCGAGCCGATCTCATTTTTAACGATGTCATTATGCAGATTTGTAACGTTAACCCTCGATTATCCGCCATTTTATTGCGGTGAAGATTCTTCCGCCGTAAAATCACCGACGATCGCAAATTTATTTTATTTGTTTCGTTACCATTTTTAGGGAATTTTAATAATATTCCCATCTCTGCTCTTTTAAATTATTTCCTAATTAACTTTTCGGAGCAAATTTTTACCCCAACATTAGTTTTATATAATCTTTAATTATATTAATATAGACATGCCTTTTTATTTTAAAATGTTTTATTTTTCATCGACGTACAAATTTGTTAAACTAATTTTTCTAAGATATTTAAATTGGGTATTTAAAAAAAATTAAATGTTTTTCTTTTTCTCTTTAATGATGGAATTTAAATTGCTGAAACTGTATTTTCTATATAATTGTTAGAAATAATTTTTCATGTACATGTTAGCCGCATAAATCAAATTTCTAATGATTAAAAAGTAGAGTAAAAGTTCTAAAAGTATACTCGTTATTTACGTACTTTTAAAATCTTTATATTTTTATGTCCGCAGAGACACAAATAGCATAATATACAGCAGCTGTAATCGTTTATCGATTTTAAAGTCGTCCATAAAAAGCATTACATTTGCGATTTAAATCGATTTATGTACATTTATATACATAGGTACGTCAAAGATGAATTTTAACAGACTCTCAACAGTCCATCTCTCTTGATGGTCATGATATCTGCAGTAGTCACATTTTGAAGAATGATAGTAAAGTGTACGGTAACACGATATATTACGCATATTTACGCGTGCTCGTACATCGCGTCGCACAAAGCAACAATATAAATTTCATGAGCGTTTCATAAATACAAACCCCAAGTGAATATTTGATATGTGCACGCCAGCAACAGGACGCAGTTTACATACCTGTATAACGCGATATTCGCGTTTGAACACGATACGCGCGCAAAGAGAACACGCAAATTAAAATAGTGTATTTGAAATTTGCAATTTTATTAATCATCCTGCGAGAATCGTTTTCAATTATCATAATCGCTAATATTTCATGCGATCGATAGTAAGTGCTCAAAAATATTTTAAAAAACGTCAAAAATCGTGCGTTTGAAATATCGAGAATTAAATATAAAATTGATAATATAAAATTCCATATTCGTTAACTCTGAAAAAATAAAATAAAAAAACATTTTGATCGATCCGCCGAAAAAATGCATTGGCGCTTAAATCTAAAAAAGGATAAAGAACCTTATTTATGCATCGCACGACGTCCACTGTTGGTTCGAAGGTTCGTGAAAGCGCGTGCGACACGCGTGCAGCGTGAAAGTCCGTCCTCGCCGAGTTTGGGCAAAATGTGCCGTGCGTTACGGGTCGGCGAATATACACTCGACATATTTTTGTGTCCTTTCGTGACTCCCGCACCTCCATTTCTCGCTCTCTTTCTCTCTGCCATTTCGGCGTATCGCGAATCGGTACTTATATGTTCACGGCGCGTGACACGCAACCGACGAAACTGAAGATCAATATATTTTTGCAAAAGGGAAACAAACGCTTGGTGCCATTTTGCTCCAATATCTTTGATCATCCGTTTCGTATTTTAATTTCGTCGTAACAACTATAATTAATAACACAATAATAATGAAAAAGAAGGGAGGAGAAAATCTAGCAAGATTAAAAATATATGGCATAAAAAATTAGATACTCTTGATAATTGATTGCTTAATTATTAAATGTTCGACCGATATTAATCAAAAGTTATTTTTATGGAATATGTATTATGTTGACCTTTTTGATTGTTAGTCATCGCTAATATTTGATTATATATTCATGCTGTTTTTTCAATTTTTTTACAGTGTGTTTTTTTACAGAATCTGTTGAAATAGTTTTATTGTCGACTATGAATTTTCAAGAGATATATGTTTCTGCTTCAATATTGCTCTATTTGTATTACAAATTGTCGAAAAATAACAGATGATAAAGTGTTATAAAAGAAAGAGAGAGAAAGAAATTTCCCTTCAAGCATGTTATTGCACCGATATTTCTGCAAAAATGCTGCAGCTTCCGAAATGATCGATTCTGTTGTAGAGAAAAACGCGTTATTTTTTTCTCTCTGATAGTCTTCCATTTAATACATTTATTTAACTACTGACACTTTACACATCATCCTCATATGTCAAAGGGATGACATTCCATACAATAAGAAATGTAGACGTCAATTTTAGCTTTATACATTGAGATGAAAATATTTTATTTAATCGGAAATATAAAATAAGCTATGTACTGTTTAATTAGAAATATTATTTTTAATTTATGATTTAGCAAACAATAAGTAGTCAGTTACCACGTTATACATTTTTCTTTCACTTTATATAACCATGCATCAGAAATTATTAAAAATGTTTTTAAAAGAGAGAATTTTGAATACTATTTTTGAAATTATTACGATCATAATTTTTTACACGATATAATATTATATATATGTAAGCAATATGAGAGGAACAGAAAATTTGAAAAGCACAGTTTACATGATTTTATTTCAACGATGCATTATTTATTTTACGTAATGAATATAACGAATACGGCCAAAGTTTGAATAATCTGGTCTAGGAATGTTGGTAAAACATCTTAGCAGAGCATGAGAATGAATTATATAAAAGTATACTTCTCCATTACAGCGTAGACGTCGGAACGACGTCCCCGAGAAACTAACAAGAAACTTCCGAGGATATTACATTTAAGTTCTTAATGTGTTCACTTTTATATCAGAAAAATGTCTCGCGGACAAAACATTTCAAGTAGCTATAAATTAGATCAGACATTGTCGTCTTGATATCATCCAGATAATTCGAATTTTATCGATATGCGATAGCTGTACCATATTGCATTGCTAACATATGTAAGAAATTCTTTTCGATATTATCGATGGATATTATATCCATTCAGAATATTATACTCGAAAAACTATTGTATAATCTCAATCGAATCGATGTATATTCTCTCGAAACAAATTAATTTTCCATATATTGCAAATTTATATAAATTAGGAAATTAATAATTTATTAATTTACTTTTTTATTATATATAATTCATAAATACAACAATTGGAATAATTAATCCTGATTAACGTATCAAATGAAAATATTTCGATAAAGCAATTAGAGAGAGAAATTACATACACCTCGTTTGAAAAGTTTTATTTCAGAATTATTAAATAAATCAGACATTTTATTTATGGTACAGAATTGCACATACTGAGTACCTATATATATTTTTTAATGATCGCCAGATCATTTAAAAAAATTCTCACTACCTCAACAACACAGCCTTAAGACGCCTATCTCCCGTCAGTGCTGCATCTTTTTAATATTCAAGCAAATGTGCCCCGTTCGCAGAGCCATTTATCGAAAGTTGCGGATCTTGCGAGAGCGAGAGAGAGAGAGAGAGAGAAAACGGAACGTCATGTAACATTTACCGCGAGTGCTCGTCGAGCGATTCCCCCGATGTAATCCGCTGAATCTTTCAGACGTGTTCGCATTTATCGCTAGCTAAGCCCGATAAGGGCCTACGGTTCTCACGACGAATTCTTGCCGTTCATCTCTCGTCGGGAGGCTCGTACGTCGAATAATGCATCGACAGGGTCACTTAAACAGGGTTATGAGCTAAATGGGTTACCGAGAGCGTCAGGTGTCGGAAGACACTGCTGTTCAACGAATACGACTATGTTATATATTTATATCAAATTTTCTTTGTCTTTTTTTAGATCAAGTTATTTTCAATTATGTAAAAATTTATTTAAAAAAATAAAAAAAATATACCAGTGTTTTACCAGCTCCCGAGGCGATTTCCTTGAGATATTTTCCGACCGATTTTCCAATCCGGCATCGATAACCGATTTGCAACGACGGCATTTATACGCGTCCGTTTTGCCTTTCGACCTACTTTCGTTCGCAAGACTCTCAAGGTCCCGACCGCAGGTTTTTCCACAAGCTTTAACTGGGATGACGGATTACACGATGTCAGTTTGTCCACGATCGATCTCTATTGCAACTGTCGTGGGTTGTATCACGCACGCCGTCATTACGCGCGGAAAAATTACCGCAGCCGGAATACATTGCGGCCCAATTATTACCGTCGAGCCGCTAGAATATTAATTAAAATTTATTGCGTCGTAAAGATCGAGACGAATAATGCACGTAGTCGAAGTCAACTATTTTTCATAATATAGTGATGTTAAACTTCCAGTTAATTAAAAGTTGCTTATATATATTTTTCTTCACATTTTTCCTTCTTCTCCAAACAATAATTTTCACAAATTAATTAATGTTAAATTAGTTTTCTATTATATTCTATTTAACGTTCTTTATTTCATTCTATATTATTTTCCGAAATAACATAGCATAAATTATTATCTCATTTTCTGTTCATTTTTGCAAATTTTAATCACAAAACTCAATTGTGTTCTATGTGGCTTCAAAAAAAAAAAAAAAAAAAAAAAAACTAATGAATTTTTCAGCAACTTTTCAAACAATTCTTGCGCCGTGTACAACACTATCAATTATAAAGAACGGAAAAAATTAAAGTTCAGTTTTATATTGCCTTTTTTCTCTTCTCGATAAAATGATACGTCAATGACCGTAGATTAGTATCCTACTATTATCTTGCCGATTACTAATAGTGCAACGTCCGATGCATCGAATAGCCACGTCGCCGACACAATTAATAGGGCCCGCGAAATAACGCGATATCGAGATGGAAAAATGAAATTATTCATGATATTGACTATTTGAAGGCGCATCGTACGCGGAATATACAAAGCGACCCTCGTCAGCGCGCGATTATAAGAAAAAATTTCTACGATAATATGATTGCTCGCGATAGAGAAATGGAGGTGTACCATCACCGGCGTACCGCGAATAATTCAATGTATAACAAAATCGATAATTTAACGCCGCTTTAGCGCTGCTCGAATAGATTAAAAAAAAAAAAAAAAAGAGCGCAACCACACAATTTTTAATCCATTTCGCCATAATTGTGGACGAAGAGATAGACTATATTTCCATGAATAATGTATCAGTCATAATGAAACTATAAAGTTTCATGAGATAAATCAGGATCCGATAAAGTAGTGTCATAATTAAAGTTTTTCCAACAATAAAATTTTTCTCCGTTATCTCTAATCAATCTTTAAATTAGCATTATTCAAATAATAAGTAATTCATGAAATCGTTCCGATGATTTCGATTCATTAAAATTATTTCCGATTTAGTAAACTGTAATTTAATTAAATCTTTCAGAGACAAACAAAAGCTTTCAGAGACTTTTGATGAAAAAAATCAAATCAATCCAGCAAAATTCTATATCTTAAACGTGAAAAGCTCGCCATTGGGAACTAAAAATCGAGATGATTGTTGCATCATCTATGATTTTTCGAAGGCGCGAGAGAAAAAGCTAAAGGACTCGCTGTATATATATATATATATATATATATATCATTCCTTCTAACAAATCGAGCAACGGCTACACGCGGAATCGGATTTAGCCAGAAAATCGACTTTTCGCAAGTAGTAGTCAGGCTCACTCTCGCCGGCGGGTTCGCTGCAGCTGATCCGATCTCTCCCACCTCGTTTCTCCATCTCTTCTCTCTCTCTCTCTCTCTCTCTCTCTCTCTCTCAGACCTATACGTGTTACTCAGTCGCCTTTATGGCAAGCAACGGCAAATTGGACCTGCCCGGCTCACTGTTGTTGTATTCACAGTTGGTATGGCTGACGTACGATCTCTCACGGGGAAACTGCGTGGGTGGAGCCACACACAGCCGGTTGTGTGTTCCTTATTTTTACCCGCTGCGCGCGTTGCCCGCTGGAATTGTACTCCGTTTCCGTTGCATACCGCAGCATATACGAGAGATGCACTGTATCGCCAACATATATATATATGTGTGTGTGTATATATATGTACGCACAGAATCGTATAGCGACGTTGGCCGGATGGAAACGTTCTTATCATGACTTGGAATTTTTCTCTCTTTTATATCTTTAACCCGTCAGCTATCGCGCCAAAAGAGCGGTGAAAAAAGAATGATTCGTAACCAGTTTGCACGCGCGTAATATACGGAAAAATTGTAGGTAACGTCAGGAACTAAAAAATGTTAATTTTTTGTTTGATTTTAATTAAATTAACAATTGTAAAATTATTAAAGAAACGCGAGGATCAATTAATCTTACCGTTGTAAACGAAGTTTCTTTTTCATTCGTTTTTATTTCCTGTCGATGAAATCCGCGATATCCACAATAACGTCTACCGCTACGTTGATAATTTTATCATATTAAACTCGTGACTTTTTCAATTAAGAGTTAATCATCCCTCTTCTGCGCTTGGGAGGTCAAACCGAACCTGTGAGAGCTGCGTGTAATTTTCTATCGACATGCCGCGTACAGTTTCCATTCTATTATACAGTTATCACGAACTGCTGCGCGAGAATGACGTGAAAATTAAATCGTCTCTGTAAATTTGATCGTGTACAATTTTCCAAGCGGGATTAAAATTGACTAGTATATCAATGCGAGCAGGCAGGCGAAGTTGCAGACCGGAGAAGAGAAGGAGAGAGAAGAAAAGAGGTGTTGAGAAGCCGACTGAAGGCATTGTAACGCTAACTAACTGGCTGCTCGGCCGTCTTCTTCGCGTGCGTTCGTTCCATCGTGTCCGGCGTTTCGGTTGACCCGGCCTAACCCTCACGACGTCTATCCGCGTCGAATCCTCTACACGAGGCGAACGAGGTAGTTTATCGGCCGGAACGATTCTCACAGGGCACTGGACTCACAGTGCTCACGGTGCGGCTGAACCTGACCTAACTCAACCGAGTGACGACCGATTGCCGCCAGAAACGCCAACAATGCGAGTTTCGCTCTTTGATATCTATCGCGAAAGAGGTTCGCGTTTATTGTTCGCGAAGAGCTCTAACTCGGCAAATTTTAATTAATCTTCTGACAGTTGGGGGGTCATTTACAATTCAAAATTCATTATTCACTTCATACGCACGGTGCGATAATTTTTTTTTTTTTCAGTGAGTTTTATGAAATTTTTTAATAATTATATGTATACACACATTTTTTGCAATTTAGCGCAGAAAAATATAGGTATATAAAAAATGAAAAATCTCGTTTATACAATTCTTGAATACACTGAAAAAAATTATTGAGTGAATAAATATTTATATTTCAATACTGCCTAATAAATCATTTATTTGAAACTAATGAATATTTATCTGTTTTGAAAAGGATTTTCTTATGACAAATAAATATTTTTCACATCGAATCAAAATTATTAGTTTCAAATAAATGATTTATTAGGCAGTAATGAAATACATATTTATTCTAATTCGTTAAATTTTTTTTCAGTGTATAATTTAATAATTTATTGATAATTGAAAAATCATCGAATAAATTAGTAGAGCATTAAGTGAAATAAAAGTCTCGTTAACGAAGGTTTCTATTTTGAATTGGAAATACGGGAGAATCAAGGGTGGTCCAGAATCCAATTGAAATGATTTCTACGCGCTAGATGATAAAAGAAACTGAGAAGATGGGAGAAATTAAGAATTAGTTATAGAGAATTTAGTTGCAACGTCATTACGTGTAGATGTTAAAGTCGCGTTGAATTAACTATTCATAGGTCGTTATTGCGTGCAACATTCACCGCTTTGCATGATCGACGAGAATTTTGTAATTCGCAATTAAATCAGGAGAAAGGATTGTAATTGCAGACTGTGTCATGACTTGCATCAACGTTGTTCCTCCGGCTTGTTTACCGTTTATATAATCTAAATGATCAAAGAAGAAAATCGCAGACGAGTATATAATTGCAGAATCATTTCTTTTGAAATCCAGTTCAAAATTAACTAGTAAAATATTACCTTTCTTCACCATCTGTGATTTTCATTATTTATTATATTCTAGCATATATATAAAGTTTACATTAATATGAAGATAATTTTTCTAAAGACACTGAAATATAATTCTATTCGTTATTGAAATCTTCTTCATAAATCATTTTTATTATAGCTTTCTGCTTTCACTAAAGGCAACGTTTTTTTTTTTTTTTTTTTATGAAGGAATTTTTATGTCGCTAGCAATTGAAGTTGAGTTGACGTTAATTAGAAATCTACTTTTATCGCGCTCCCTCTTATCTCTCCCAACATATTATTTATTATTAATATAGAGAGGTCGGATGGATATTGCGTGTTGTAAAATCGAAGGGGAACGCGGAAAAACTCGGCGTTTCCATTTAGTGCGTTCCGTAAATTCCTAAGGGCGCGTTGTGGCCAGCCACGAGACAACCGGCGCGATATGCAAGCAAGAAATAAAATTGATCTTCGAGACTAGAAAGCGGAGGCCATCGTATAAAAGTTAGAAAACGATGTTGCTCTCGGACGACTTCAATATTGATTTCCGGAAATAATTTGTGACACAAACGTACATCCAACCGCGTAAATAAAACAAAAAATAAAATATATAGAACACACAAATAAATCTCTATTATTATAGGTAATTAAATCTAGTAAGTTTAATAGTTGAAATAAATAAGTGCAATAATTAATTTTAAACTAACATTTGACAAGAAATGTGATTATTTGTTTCCCATCTGGTATTTCTGTATTTAAATCATATACACATCTCACATATTATTATACGAACTAATTACCTTTGTCGATAAATGTGTAATGAAAATTCAATCTCTCTCTCTCTCTCTTTCACTCTTTCTCTTTCCCTCCAAATACAAACAGATTTAACTTTGCATGTTTAGATTGCATTGTATAAATATATTATTGTATGCATACTTATAAATACACATTATTGCCCAATTAAATATTATATTAACATATAACATAAATTCTAATTCATGAATTATTATCATATTTAAATATATATACATGTGTGTGCAATCAATTAATAATTATTTCATTTGATATGATGAACCAATTTGAAAATGCGATGCATCTGCAAAGCTAACATGATTTCGCCGCGATGTAAAAAGATTGTAATATACGTTTGTCAAGAGATCGGTTGGCTTCGCGGAGAAGAGAATCATCCTCTTTTTTCGCAACCTCGGTACGATGAAACTCTCCCTCTCTCTCTTGTGCACTAGGTGGTATAAAGGTACTCTTTGGCGGTTAGACAAACCGCCGAGGTGGCGCGTCGCAAATCGCCCGGCAAGATCCCCCAGGTGGAACGATGTCGCAAATCTTAGGGAAGTAGATAGGATACCGCCACGCGGGGTTAAGATCGACTCGGATTACGTAACGATCAGCTGGGAAGTTTCTACGCTGATTTATTTACGGGTGTAATCTCCGGTGACGATGAAGCATCAGTCTACCCGTCCAGGGTTCGCATTAATACCGGTTCAGTCGTCGTAAATTCCGCGTGTTTTCAGTTAGACGAATGTAGCTGGGTGACTTAAGTTCCGATCCTCTCTCCGATCACCGTCCCGTTCCGTTCTGTGTTACGTTGTCGGAGTTACAATCGACCGGGTGGAGTAGATCAGCCAATAATGGGAGGGTTTGTCGTTTTAACGCCGAGGGAGAGAACACATCGTTTTATCCTAGAAAATATCTTCTACGCGAGACGAATATATTTCTTCGCGCGATATGAGCCATATTTGTGGGAGAGGCAAAATTGCAATTGACCAGCGATGAGAATTTTAATTATGACAACCCTTTAAAAGAGTTACGAAGGTTGTGTAAATTGTTTAAATATATATCTAATTTTTTATCAATAAATGATACCGATATATAAAATTACATTCACGTCATATTAAATTCCTGGACTAAAATTTCGAACGATCAACCTGCATTTCCACAATTCCAAGTTAATCACTCATAATCGAACAAAAACTCCATTACTTGGGTACGAAAAAACACACGTAGCGAGCCGAAAAAAAAAAAAAAGATCGGTAGACTGACACTTGACAATAGCTCACAAGAAATAAGGGTGGTTTTATGCCTCCGCCTGGAATTCGCGACGGCAGCCTGCCACGCAGGATTTCCCTCGTGTCACCAGGTTACTGTACTCTCTCTCTCTCTTTCCCCGATAACGAAAGCAAGAAGTTTCGCTTAACTTGCACGCCGCGCGGAAATTCTCCCGGCGGAATATCGTCGCGCGGCTTAACTGCGGGCGCGGCCTCGCAACAACGAAACTTTCGACGTGCCGAGAAGAAAACATTTTCTCCGAAATGCCCGGCTATACGACGGCCTAAACGAGACAAGAGTCCTCTCGCCGTGTCTTGTAATTTATCGCTGAAACTAATGCGTTCTCGGCATATTTCGCCCGAATTTCGCCTTCTTAAACATGGATCATAATATTCTGCGCGAAATTAAAATTCCGAGAGTAATAATAAAACACGACTTTATTTTAATAAATGTATGTATGTGTGTTACGTCATAAAGAATGAATATGTTTATGAGCACGAAAAACAGATTAGTAGCGAAAAATAACGAGAAGCGGAGGAAGAGACAAAATAAATATATAGCAAAGTAAATAGTGGCGGAAAATAATTTTTACAGCTAGTGGAAAATCTTCATATATGAAAAATATACATTTAGCCATCTATATAAAATATTTTATTTCACAATTGTTCATATATGTATATATTATATATATATATATATTATATATGCGCACGCTTATATTGCTTTTGAAGTCGGATCATGTTGTATGGGGGATAGCCATTTCTTTGAACAGTTTTCGTCTTCATCTTCGATATCTCATCTCGTATCCGTTTCGTATCGAATATATAAAGAGACGTCACATACGTTTCGCGAATAAAGAATAGTCGCGGCCGTTTCTCTCGCGAATAAAGAGATATCGCATTCGTTTTTCGAATAAAGAGATATCGCGCGGATATCTAGATGGTGGTGCATCTCGCTTCCAATAAGCCGGCATCGTAAGCAAACTCCACAATATTACCTACCCGGTGCAATAACCGCGAATCGCGAACCTGCGCGAATCGCAAACTTAAAGCGGTTATAATGGGAAACAGAAACTCTCGTAGCTGTCAACCTCACCTTTTTCATTTCCAACTTGCGCGCACCAGCGCGATATTTATTCTTCCGAGTTGGACGAGGAAGAGAGAGAAAGCGAGAGAGATGCTGGCGGATATAGGGAGAAACGATAGCCGGAAAAAGCAGCGCCGCGACGCGACGCAATGTCCCAGACACAATTTCCGCCTTGGTTTTCCAGCCGCGCTCGCGGAAACTTATTTTCTAATGTGTCGTCCACCTTCAGCATCCACCCCGTTTTCCACCCCCTTTCCACGCACGCTTCCGACACGTTAATTATCCCGTCCATAGCGCGCATACGGACGGCGGAATGTCAAAAGAAGCTTATTACACTTGAAAATTCCTCGACAGCGTCGAGGAAATTTCGCAGTCGTGAAAAAAAAAAAAAACGCCTTCCCGCGTGAAAAAAGTCGCGCGATCAATAAGCAATTTGTTTCGTCGTATCTTTAGAGAAAAATTCTAACGCAAGTGCGTCGTAAAAAAAAATCATGTATATATTATTTCATATTTATTTTCTAATAAATATTAATGATGATCACATACAAAATTATAGCACTATTATCGCACCCTTCTGTTATATTGGCATTATATTGCGCGCGAGTTTGTTGAAAACGAGAATTTGACGGACGGACGAACGTGAAATACATATTCGGTCCTTCTCCTTTCCGGGTATACTCGTCTCGTTCATAATTTCTCTTGAATGGCCCTTGGGAATATGGGCATACGGGAATCCGCGGATCCGAGTAGGATTAACGATAGAGAAGAGCCGGAGAGAGGTAGATAGAAAACAAAGAGAGAATAAAGGGCTGGGGGTATCGCCGCCAGAATATTTGTGGTGCTCGCTCGAGAACGAATAATGTAATTCGCTGTACGAGAGTTTCCGTGCTTTCGGAAATTTCCAACGACCGTGGAAAGTTGTTGTCATAATTCTTACTTACACATTCGCGTCATCATCTCCCGTATTTTCAACACTCGTTTCAGTATGTTGCTCAACTTAATAACGCGGCACAATTATTTCTGCGACGACTTAAATTTTTTTCATAATTTTGATTTTCTCAATGCGCGAAATAATAAATGTGAAACAAGATCATGAGAGAAAAAAGAGGAAATTAATATATACGTATATAAACGTTTTGAAAAATTATCGTTGTATCAGAAATAACTATATGACATATTAAAAATAATTTGCTCTATTAGATAGGCAGTCATACAAAAATTACTTAAAAAAATGTATTGCATTAATTCAATCACGGAAAAAAAGGAATCCTTGATTCAAGTATATTTTTATTCTTAAACGCTATTTGATTGAATTAAGCATAGAATGCTCTTTGTAATCACAAATTTTCATTTGCCTTAATAATAAATAAGTTTGTGTGAAGTATATTTTATTCTTAATATGAACTATTAGAATTATTATATATATTTGAAAGTACCGCTTATATTCGATGCACACTTGTCACTTGTCCTTGCAATATTTATAAGTAAATTTCAGCTTCAACCGAGAATATTTTGCACTTTGTTTTAAGGATAAATTATCCTTTATCCAAAATTATTTATATTTGGCGCTATTATAAGGATAAAATATGCTTGAATCAAGGCATATTTGCATTCTCTCAAGGATACTGGTTTTTCTGTGATTATTCACAAATTCCATTTTATTGTTAGAATGTGATATTAATTATTTAGCGCGTACTCTATGATAATATAATTTCAATATATTCAATTGGATAAAATTAAATAAAAATTTAATAGTTCATGTATAATTGTACATTTGTAATTATTAATGTACCATTTTTACTCAATTTAGAATTTTTCATTAATAACTATTACAGCAAACATTTCTCTCAAAATGTTTTTTAAATAGCATATTGAAATTAAAGAGAATAAAATAATGTTTAATATATATAATTTAACATTGAATCCAAATATTGTTTAATATAATCTATCTCAAAGTTATATATCAAAAATAGTGTTATCATCTATTTGCGATCTAGAATTGTCATTTATCAAAATTATTGTCATATTTACATGTGTAGAAGTTTTATAATTATCTTAAATCAATTCCAGATTCTTGCTTTCGGTCGAATTTATCTTGAAAATAACTGTAATTTAATTCTATATCGTCCTCATATTCTTTCATGCTTGTGTCGAAAATCTGTGTGTTACATCGACGATATTACGTCGGAAATCGGTAAAATTAAAACGCACAGGATAGAACGGAGTGGTAATCCTCCTGTTTCCTTGATCAAACAGAGTCGATCGGAAATTAATCGCGGCAGTTTCATCGTTCTCCGAGTTGATTATTATACGATCGCTCTTTCTCCGGCTTACGAAAGACAATTTCCCTAAAGGAGCCATCAGGCCAAACAAGTCAGGTGCAAACAATAGAGCCAGAAAACTGCGGAAGAAATCAGGCAGGCGAGTTTGAAAATGTTCCGAAGACAAACACCGTCGCGCGGAAACTCTTCGATTTGTAAGTCTCATGGCCTCTATGCGATTTCCTTTGTCGAATCCAACTCTTTGTTGTGTCTCGCGATTGTAACGCAATGAAAAAGAGCAACAAGAATTACCGCGCCAATCGCACCAAGTTGTTAGATTTTGTTGCCCAGCGAGGGGATGATTCTCGATCGTTCAACAAAATCTAACATCTTCGCAAATTGCTTCCTAAGCTTCTTAAATTTCAAACGGGATTTAAACATAAATTAATCAAATATATAATTAATTGCGGGAAAACAATTTTTAAACGCGATTTCATATATTAATATATGAATTAATATGCTTTTCAATTTATAATCTCTTTTTTAATGAGTGAACATTTTAATATTATTTCTAAACTTTCGAAATGTCATTTTCTCCGGAAGATAAAAGCATACCTTATCGCAGTACGACTTGCTGTTTCAGCCATATAATTTTCAATCTCGAAGACTGTCTCTCGCCGCAAATCTAAATTCTCACCTCCGAAAAGTACCTTGCTTCCAGGTAGCCGCGAAATTGAGAAATCGGGAATCATTGCCGAACAGAATCGGCGCTCGAGCGGAAACGAGAGAGAAAGAAAGAGAGGGCCAGAACGGAAAGTAAGGATGGAAAAAAGAGTGAGATAGATAGAAGAGCAGAGAAATGGGGGCGTCTGGTTCGACATCGCCGAGTGCACGGGTATTTCGAAAATTCGATAAATCTCTTTCCCTCTTTCCTCATCTTCCTCTCTCTCTCTCTCTCTCTCTCAGTCTAGCCGCACACATCGACCACCCACGCGAGCGAGCGATGAAATTTCCTCGTCGTCCCAATCTCTCGTTATTCCCGGGGCGTTCTGGGTCGGGACCCGATATACCCTGGGCTTTCCACCCCGAAAGCTCCTATCGCCACCCCCGTCCTACTGATCTGGCCTGAATCTACATTCTATCCCGTATGCTCCTCTCCATGTCCATTGCCTACCACTTATTTCGTCGTCAAATTCCTTTTATTCCTGCAAATCGATCGTAGGACATGTGACCTCGATGCTATGAAGGAACTGACCAGAAACGAGAGAGTGAGAGGTGGTTAATAGGCGTGAGAATCGAAATTCATGATGATAAGATCGCGTTCTTCGTGTAGGTGGAGATAGACTGCTCGAAGATGCTGATGTGGGAGGTCGGATATTAATATCTAACAGTAAGCAAAAGTTTGAAGTGGACAAATTGATGGATCAATAAGTATATAGACGCAAAGTTTATTTTAAAAATGTTTATCGTCTAAAGTCGCGTCTTGCCATTCCGGATTTTAAGTTGAGCGAAACTGAGAGAGACTGAATTTAAAGTAATATAAAACTCTCATCTTTGTTCAATTTTGCTTCTTGGAACAAAGTTGCATTCTTTTTTTGCATATTATTCGTTCTCACATATAACGTGTAAAAAATACATATATTTTCTGAAATATGAGAAGAACGCAGTTTAATGAAATTTAACGCCATTTATTTCTCCCTAAAATTTGTCACTGTTCGGCCGATTCAATCGATCGTAAACAAACCGCTTGCGCGCGATCGCTCAGTATATAGGATCAACACAGAGTGTCCGTAAATTAATTATGTTAATTAACGTATTTTTAGCAGCGTATACGAGATAAATATTTACAATGCCTGTAACTTATAATCAAAAGGCGGCGGAGGGGAAGTAATATATCCGTGAATAAACGTCCGGAGAGCGCGCCATATGGCGGAAGATACTCTTTCCGACAAGACTTCGCGAAAGCGTGTTAATAATTCGTGGCGTGGAAACGCGACGTGCTCGGCCGGAACTCGGTAGTCGATCGATCGCCGCCGCCGAACTAATGCTCGCGGCTGTCTGTCGACTCTCGGCCCCCCTAATCGCGAGCCCGATTAATTCCGCCGTTATGTCGTACTTAATTTCGTATCTTTCAACGTGCTGCAGCGCCGGAGTCGCAAGCTCTCTCCCTCGTGCGCTGACCGCGATATCGCGCGTGACAAGCTTGATAAACAGTCGCATCCTAAATTAGATATCAAAACACGACGATGCATGTTAGAATGCTAATTAGTGACATAAATTAATTAACGATTGGTGTGCACGCTATATTTAAATACACAAATAATCATAAAATTGAGCATTGATATTTTTAGCATTGATATTGCAACCCTAATTTCATAAATTCAATTTTATTTGTCTCTTAAACTTGTAAAATTGGTCGTATCATTTATGCTAAAGTCAAGTTCAAATTTATAATTCAAGAAGAGCACAAAAGGTGCTTCAATCTTGATACCGTCTTCTCTATTAAGATGATATACGTAAGAGATTTCTAAAAATAATGCACTGAAAAAAATGTATTGGATTCAATGAAATATTTATTTCAATACTGCCTAATAAATGATTTATTAGACGGTATTGAAATAAATAAATCTTGCTTATTAATTTAAAAAACAATTTCTTTCTCAGCGTACCTACATAAAAGTTGTATCGGCACTGAAAACCGCGAATGATAGACATATATAAATTAACAAAGTCTTTCACAAGTCGATTGTTGGACAAATTGAACCCTCCAAGGATTTGACACTGATCCGCGGCTTGGTCTAACCGAAGAGAAGTTCTTGGGCAAGATATAGCCGCTTTTCTCATTAGTATCTCTCTGTCCGACGGATTAATTAATTTGCCCGTATTACGGCATCGTGCCGGCGCGCTCGACACGAAGGATTATAATCTTGGCCGTGATTTCGCGAGAGTTCGCCACCGCGGAAAACAATCCGACATGCCGCGGCGGCAAGGGCATTTACATCCGCAGCACGATAAGATCGTTATGGCTGATTGGAATTTTCAGACGCGGATCCGAACATACGGTAATCCAATTGTTCCGGATGCTGTAGTCGCAACGCGGTTCGCCGCAGCCTATTATTGCGCATTGATGAAACTGTGCGACGAGGAGGCGGAGAACGCCCCCATTAGCCGCGTTTACGGTTCGTCCGTTCCCCGCGTTCTCCGCGTTATTATTGTCGAACCCGTCGCGCGTTATTGTCATCGAACGTCGCGACGCGAGAACGAATAATAAATTACGAGCGATCGATCCGCCGCACGTCGCGAATACGTGCGCGATATGACGCGCGATGCGCCGGAATTCTTTCCGTTTAACCGACTGTTTAATCGCGAACGCGAATCGACGAATCCGCATTAAAGCCTCCGATTAAAAGTAACCATTCTATTTAATGAAGCTCGGATTTACCAGAGTTTTTCTCGTTTTCTCTCCTTTTTTTTTTTTTTTTTTTTGGCAAATAAAACTTTTTTGCCTTTTTTTTTAAACTGGTATGCTAAAAATAATCGAACATTTTCCTGAATTGTATGTTCAATTTTACACATGCGCGTATCTCGTGAATGAAATAAAATTTCGTAGAAAATCAAGCTTGATTTTTAACGATAAATTTATCTGCGTATATTTGCAATTGATTTATTTTTAGGGAAATTTCGAGGCAGATGTAGATAAACGTGTCATATAATAAAGTATGCGGAAAATTCATCTGTAATTAATTTTGATTTAGATTTAATTAGAGAAACATGTCGTTTTTCAAATATTTCACTCTTCTTGCTATTCTGTTGTTTTGGGCGGCTGATTTGTAAATTTTGTCGTAATTCTAGCTCAAGTACAATTTATGTCCTTTACGTGCGGTCTATGTGACGCAAACCCTTTCGAATATCGGGATGATCCCGGGGTCTTGCGCTGCGCCTATCCCCATCGAGTTGCACGTTAATACCAATTAATTAACCGGGAATCCCTGAGTTTAACCCATTACTGCCCCTTAACCCACGGTCGTCGTCCTGGCGCATATGTTCTCGAAACGCAACGTGCGTGCAATAATCGCGAACACACCCTTCAAAGCGCATTCGGTGATCCCTCTCTTGATGTTCGTCAATCATGGACAAATTGAAACTGGTACACTTAATAACACCGCGGATCAACACTATGTTGCAGCTTAGATCGCATCGTGTGAGTGCTTTCCGAATCTATATAGGTTTGTGTTATGTAAAATATCCCGTCAATCTCGAGAATGTAAAACGGAATATGTATGTCTACGAATTATTAACATCTGTATAGGTGTTTTTTTTTTTTTTTTTCATTTCAATATTTACACACTGCTGTATTTTTTCTCCAAATAAAAATAAAAAATTATATGAGAGTTGCTGTTCAATATTTGTTAAATTACAGAATCATTTATTTATCGATCGATTTAATTGTTAGTCAAACTAGCTTTGTATCAAAATAATTTGGTAACTTAAATTTAATTAGTAGATGAAGATAAATATCACAAAATTTAATCAACTTGATAGAAATTTATAAATTATATAAAAATATTACACAATGATAAGAATATTTTCAATTATTACAGCTGATTGTATATCAGTAAAGTTAAAGTTGGAATTAGAATTAAAAACAAAAAATATGAAAGTGCGAGATATTACAAAATTACAATTGCAATTATGTTTATTAGTTTTCTACAGCGTAAATATTACTATCATATTCAAAATACACGAAAATACAGAAATCCAGACGATAATAATATTGCCATAGTAATAATAATAATAATTATTACTATTTTCTCATTACCTAGACTGTCTCTCTCTCTTTCTATAATTACGATCTGCTGATGTTATCGTATTTTCACACTATCAATAATACCATTTTCTGATTTTCCATTTCGATTTAGCATTCATTGTTGATTGCATTTGAGTCTTTTTTAATAAAAAGTCAATCAATCGACTGATTCGTTTTACCGATGATCATCCCTTTTTCTCGTTCCCAGGCTCGGGACAGAAACGTGTATACATAAGCGATTACTCATACGCGATACCCTAAGCACAGCCGTTATTAATCGTAATCCTCTGTATAGAATCGGTCGATTGATGGACGCTGGAATTAATCTACGATCCACGCGGTTAGGTCTATCTAGCTGCTCGTAGTAGCTAGAACTGATTAAATCGTCGTTAGATAGTAACCTAAATTCCACGTAGCGGAAATTTTCCAGAAAATACATATCGTTTCGCCCGATTTTTATCACTCACGAGGTCAGAGAGCTGCGGTAGATACATATCGATTCAAGCGAGCAGACGAAAGTGTTTTCGTGTGAACACTCGAAACGTAAAAATAATTCCTCCGCGGAAATTTTCAATAGACCAACGTTAGCGATATGCAAAGACGAGGATGGATGATCGCATATGAAGATTAATGCTCCAGTTAATTTGACAGTCAGAAGGATTGGAATATTATCGGAGTCGTAAATTTCTAACTACCATGAATGTCAAAATTGGATTTCGCGAGATATTACAGATTGAAGCGGCAGAAAGAAAAATGTAAATGAACATTTTATCGAATGCAGAGAAAGGTAATGGAAGCGTATAACCGTCTGGCATGCACTTCGGCAAAATTTGACGTTAACTCCCGTTATATCGGATATCGGAAAATCAAACAATTTTATCCAATCACATTCTATGACTTTTCGACCTGAAGACCTTCCGAATCGAACTACCATTTGACGATGAAACATCGTTTGCTCGCAGAATGCATAGTCGATTCTGTTCAGTTACAAGAAGAAAGAAAGGGAGAAAATTCCTAAATCTGTGTTTTCTTGTTCTTCAATCCATTCAGAAAATATCATTAAGTTTCCAAATCGACATTAATAGTTTCATATATAATATTACCTATACTTCAATCTTTTATTAGTTATTTTCTATATTCGAATTTTGTGTTAGAAATCATTCGAGTAAAATTTTGAGAAATGTTCTGTTTTATTAAAATTAAATATTGATTGTTGTAAAAGTAAAACAGTTATACAATATTTTAATTTTTAGTGTTAACTTCATTATATTGCTGGTTGATTAATTTTTCAACCTGCTCAAGAGCTGCTCAAACAATCATACTACAAGAAAAACGTCTTTATTCCATATGATATATTCCCATAATTAGCTGCGAGAGTTTGAAAAAAGCAGTTTCTGATATGCTATCACTATGATAAACATCAGTCGCATGTTGTTAAACGCAGGAATCGGCATACGATGGTTAATTATCAACGAAGCGGTAGCGCGGTCTCTCTCGAATTGCCTCGATCGATCGATCGATCGATCGGCTCGTTGTCGAGCTCACAGCAACTACGGAGGTTCTAAGATCAGCGTATTAATTAAGAGATCGACGTCGGATGCGTCTGCAATTAGCAGGCAAACAGAACCGAGAAACGCGGAAAATCCTCCATTGAAGGAGATTATAACGGAGTAACCAAACTCGGAGAGAGAGACGCTGTGCCGTCGAATGTCTTCGAGACCTGTTAATTATGGAAAGCTGCGTTGATTAATCGGAAGGGTAAACTCCGCTAAGCATATATCTTCATATCAAAGCAAATATTATACGAGTGAAAAAATTATTAGGATTGCTAAAGCTTTGCTGAGTGAGTAGTTTCAAGCTTACAAAATTGCTTTTGCACATAATGATAAATTAATTTTTTTAGGTAGATAACTGATAATTAATTGAAATTATATTAATTAATTAATGTTATGAAATGGCTGTTGAAAAAGATTTTTTTTAGAATGAACTTACGTTGATTGCAGCATTTTTTTCTTTACTAGACACATTTTCGGATAAGTCGAGAGACGTGAATTAAAACTTTGGTCGGTCCCACGATTCGTATTTTACTCGAGGCGATATTTGCGCGGCGCTACCGGAAGGGATGTCGATGGGCATGCGTAAATATATCAGCGGCGACCTCTCGCCGTGACCCTCAGTCACGGATTCCCGCATGATTGTATATAATAAGCAGCGGAACTTTCATTAACAGCTCGGGTGAGGCTTTGTACATCGTACTTCAATACCGAAATTTCTATAGTGAACATCGCATATATTTATTTGAGATCTTAGTGAAAGAAGATTTTTAAAAATTCGTGGTTACTTTCAACAGAATAGTAGATTCGCAAAGTTTTTTTTTCGATTCTAAAAACTTTGAAATTCCTGAAAGATAAAAATCGCAATTTTTAAAATTTTAGTTTTAAAGCCTCGATTATATAAAAATTTGTTAGAATGAGTGGAGCTATATAAAACTCGATAAAACGCAATAGATTTCCGAAAAGTTTCTCGATTCTAGAAACTTTGAACTTTCTGACACGAGAGATGAAAGATCGTAAGAATTCTTTCTGTACTGATTCTTTAATTCCTTGAATGTTAAGAATAATTGTTAGAACTCATGAAAATCTACCCAGAACTTTCGATAGAACGTCAGATTTCCGAAAAAAGTTTCTCGATCTAAGAACTTGGAAATTAATATTTGAGAGTTTTTTCAGCAGAACTTTGTTAAAAACTTATCTAGAACTATAGAACTATCTTAAATCTTTTCTCAGAACTTTAAAGAATTGCAATTGTTACATAATGTCGCGAAGTTAGTTCTCCGGTTTTTTCAAATCGTATTTTCTCTCTGCTTTAAATT
Source organism: Nylanderia fulva (assembly GCF_048542155.1). Lineage (NCBI taxonomy): Eukaryota > Metazoa > Arthropoda > Insecta > Hymenoptera > Formicidae > Nylanderia > Nylanderia fulva. The sequence goes on along the minus strand of NW_028190161.1, from coordinate 2,045,423 downwards.
AATTAAACAGAACTTTTTCTAAAAACAATTGAGAACTCTAGAATTCTGGAGGACATTCAAGGCTCCTGATAAGTCTTCCAATTTGAGAAAAAAATTAGCAGAAAAGTACGTCGCCTATTAGATTTTATCGTACACGTCAATACCTTGAGACTTACGCATATGTCACAAGAAATTTATGAGCGACTCATAATCTAATCTCAAAGCAGGAAGATTGTTTACCGGCGCATTCGCACACAGTGATTGCATAGCGTTGCATGTGTAAATATCTCGGGGATGACCTCACGGCACAACTTGAGCAGTGCCGGTTCGTATTGGGGTCCGCACGTTTTATACATATATATATATATATATATATATATATATGTATAAGTGGACGCGATCATTAATTAATACCTTCCGGGACCGAGATGAGAAAAAGAGGAAGAGAGAAAGAGAGAGAGAGAAAGAGAGAAGTCATGAATCAACGCCCGCCGCCTCGACGGTACGGTAAAGGCGCCTTCTCGTGTCGTGCTAGGGATCGCGAACGAAATATCTCGCCGCCACGGTGATGATCATCGCAATGATAAACAATGCGGTGCGATTATTAATCACCGGCCGACCGATCCGACGCAATTAGCCCGCGCGAGTCGATGCACTCGTGTAAAAGAACTTTATCCGCGTGCGAAAATTGCCGTTGCTTTGTATGTGAGGAGAAATCGTGCACTTTCTATTAATTTCAAACAATTATTATTTTCAATTATTTTCAGTTACTTTCCGTGCTATCAATATATTCTTAATTAAGCTACAACTTTAATTTCCATTAAAAAAGACTTCGCTTAGATGTAAGAAAGAACAGTAGATTAGCAAAAGTGAATGTATTTATGAAATATTTTATTATTTGTTTATAAAATATATATATATATATATATATATATAGGTGCATAGAATATCTAGTATTTTATATATACATTTATTTTCGTTAATCTACTGTCTTTCTTAGATCTAATTGAAGTCTTGTTTAATGGAAATTGAACTCGTAGCTTAATTAAGAATATATTGATGTCATGGAAAGTAATAATTGAAAATAATTATCTGAAAGATTTTATATAAAATATATAATATTCTATATAAAATATATATATATATATATATATATATATATATATATATATAATATATATTCTATATATATGCTCATATTAATATCGTGCATATATAATTATATCCCCAATAACACTACACCAATAATTGATAAACCATAATATATTGAGGAATGTTATTAGTGTGGAATGTATATATATATATATATAATCGATAATAAAATTACTCCGCAATAGCATTAACTTAACTAAAAAGCGTTTTATGAATTAAATCAATTTTATGTTAGTCGAAAATTAACGAATCTTTTCATTTATACATCGCATTTGAAATCAACGAAAGTCAATAATCACACTTGAAACATTGATTATATATATGTATGTGGATATATAATCTGTAACACATATACGTGTGTATACAGTGATCAATATATTATGATTATATTTTTGTTCCTATGCTCTCATATATGTCCTCTTTTCTCCACCGCCTCGGGGAGAATATCATATCCATAAAATCAATATCTGCTTAGTGAAAATAGAATTATTGACCTGATCACTCAATTTAACTGTATATCAGTTAATATTGAGCGCAGTTATAACAAGCACGTGTGTCATATATCGCCACGTGTCACACGTAAGAATACGCCCTCGTATTAGATCGCGTACAAGACGATATATAAATCGATCAATTAAATTGTATAATGTATTCGAAATATGACCCTTTGGTCTCTTTTGTAGCACGTCGATTCGCGTATTTTATCTCTTTTGTCTATCACTTATAAGCTCTCGCTCAATCTCCGGCCACGATGCAATCATGATTCCGCGACACTGATCATCTGATAGTATCGACAACGATACAATTTAATATTAGCGTATTTGTGACATATTGCTTTTGATATTAAATATTATATTGGCGTGAGTATTTTCCGATCTTGATATTAAATAGGTGTAGAGATTTCTGAAAAGTATATGTAGCAGAAAATCTTAATAAATATGAGCTCGTTAAATTTCTCATATTACACTCGCGATGATAGGTTTATTCCATTTATTTGATTAAATTATTATTATAGAAGTTTTAATTGTCACATGTGACACACATCTATTAAATGAAACGTCGCCGTTTTTGCAAAGAGTATTAAAAATATCAAAGTATATCGAGCATTGTGGTATTTAGTATTAAATGCATATAAAGGTACCGATGAATTACATTAAAATTAATAAAAAATATTCAATAATACATAGCTGGAGGAACAATTCGCGATGAGATGTGATTACATGTACCTAATGGAACGAGTTCGAGAGGAAATAAAGCGGAGATATTGCAACTTTCTGGCAACGATATTCTGTCATCTCATCGAAACGTACGCGAAAGCAGCTTTCACTGGGGATAAAATATTCAATACGCGCAAAAATCCCACTGTGTATTTGAACCTCGCTGAATTCGTAAAAATCATATTTTTTGCAATATCTCGGAAACAATCAGCATGCAAATGGAAAAAGTGAAAAATACGAGATCAAGAATTTCCAAACGAAATACTTTTTCTCGTCACAGTAAGCCGGATATATTGTTAATTATACATATGCGATAATTTTTTTCAGCAATTTGTCATGATGCAATATTCAATACAATATTACCAACATTCTTATTACACGTTAACCTTATCACATTTTAATTTTTATCATTATTATATCTTTTAATATATTGTATAAAACTTTTCAATGCAAAAATTTTAATTTTAAAATTTGAAATCTATATATCACAATGTGTTAGTATTATTATTCCTTTTCATCTCTCTTGTTAATATAATCTTAATTTTTTCGTGATTTTTGAGATCTTTTCCCCTCGGATCTAAATAAATCTCCTTATTGCGATAATAAGCGCGCACTCGCGTAAATCGATTTGACCTATCGAGCGAACTGATCGAACGCTCGAAAGGAACGTTTAGGTGAGCTCGAGGCGAGGTCTCGCCGAGATAATCCATTTCCGCTGAAATGGCAAAAGGTATAGTATTACGTCGCGAATCTTACAAAGCGAATCACGAGCCACCCTAGGTTCTAGATGTACCGTACCCGAGTGTTAAACGTCCGAAGCAGAGTTACACGTCGCTGTTTATGAGACCGATAAATCTCAGAAGAATACCACAAGTCGCGAATAGAGATTTCACATTTACAGTGTCGTAAATAATATAAATTTATAACGAGATATACGTGCGATGTCGCGCAAAAACGCGCCTATCATAATGTAGATATATATATATATATATATATATATATATATATATATAGAAGCACGTATATATATTTATACATATAAAATATATGTGCTCTTTTCTCTCTCTATATGCTATTACTCTGGAAATATACTATTATTTACAATAGGACAATCAGCTATATTTATCGTAACTTTCTCTATCGAAAGGATGATGACTGTCGAGATCGCAAATAAGAGAGAACGCGTTTCCTTTCTATCTAGCAGATAATTAATTTAAAGTCTCGAAAAATCATATAATGAGAACGATATCGCGATGGCTATTGTGAAAAAATTGTTTACGTCGGAATTAAGAGAGAAATTATTCAAAATTATATGTTTAAAGCCTGGAATATATAAATCTTAATAAATGAATATCCGGATGAATCGAAAGGAAAGAAAGCATGGGAATCCGTTCTTATTCGCGCATAGCGATTCAACCTACCAATGAAACTGTGTTCCTCTAAGAGGCTTCCCTAAGTATTATTTTAATGGCGGTGTACGATAAAATGCACCATCCACGATTCCCAATCCCTGCGAGTACACGCCGCGGTTTTTTCAACGTGCCGCCGGCTCTATCATCCATCCCGAAGCCAATTAAATGGCCCGTTGTAACGTTTATACGCCACGCTGCTTCCACGGTGTTTGATGCACGAGCGTGGTAATCGCATGGTGATCGCGATTAATTTAACGATCATGCTCTACGAAGATCGGGAAAGATTCCGATACATATGCGGGCGTGTGCTCCAAGATGGAATGACGTGTGCGCGCGTGCATGTGCATGCATGACTACTGAACCTTGCCATTTGATCCCCTGCTTCGCCCCGTTAAGTTCAGGGTTACTGAACTCTTCGCCTCCACGGTCGAAGAGATTCGGGAAGGCGAGTAGTGGGCAAATGTCGAACTACGTTTCGCTACTCGCGAATTCATTATTTTATGCAAACATTTTTTATTCGCGATCCAATTTAATTTACCCTCGAGGTTATTTTTTTTATAAAGATATTCTCATGTAACAGTAGAAACAATGACTGTGTCTTCTGAGGGATAAATTATCGAATTATCAAGTTAATTAATTTCGAGCACTGACCTTTTTGAGATGACCCTTGTTGGTGCCTACGAAGACGACGGTGTAATCGCCGGTCGAAGTGGCTGCCACAGCTGTCAAGTGAGTCTCGAATGTCAAAACGGCAGTTGCACCCATCGGCTCTTCGCCGCCTAGGGGTGTGTTCACGTCGAGACCACAGAAATCCTCGCCGATCGTTTGCAATTTCTGTAAACAGAAATAAACAAGACACGATGAGATATATTCTGGCAGCGACAATATTTGGGAACAGTTAATTAATGTAAATATTAGCCATTTATGATTAATCTTCCATACTTCAAAAAGCAGTCGTTCTAATTTTATTTTAAATTTTAACGATTCCGTTTATACGTGCGCTAAAAAAATATGTAATATATCGCATAAAAATATGTAAAATTAATAATAAATAATAAGTGTAATTTTACATATTTTTTTACAGCGTGGAATTAGATGGGGAAAAATATCTCTGAATTTATATATACATACAATGTCTATCATTCATAGTAAAAATTCACATCAAATTTAATTAACAATAAATCAAATTAGTTTCAATACTTTTGATTCGATAATCTCAAATTTTGTGATGAGAAGACAATATTAAATGGAACATACGAAAAAAAAACTTTTTCTTTAATTTTTTAATAACATATTTAATTAATAGTTATAATTTTTTTGGATAGGTCACAATTAAATCTTTCTACCCAAGTTTATTTATTTGATTATCTTTTATGTCGGACATAAAACTTAATATTCTGCCAATGAATATGTAAAGTAAGATATAAGAAAAATATGAGCGTCTTAACGTTAAGGATTAAAAGCTCGCTTTACAACGACTAATTCACCGCCTGAGGAAATAGGCCGCGACTGATTTTACTTGCAGATTCTTAACTTCGCGTGTTAAAATATATGCGAAGTATGACAACATAAATCTATTTTCCTGCGCTAAAGGAAAATTGCAAAATCATTCATCTTTCTGACTGCTTTACATATGTGTGTGCAAAATGTTATTAAAATATGAATTTTCTGCGGAGTATGTTGTTCCTTCTGTGTAGTTCTCTCGTCAGAAACTGTTATCTTTTATCACAGTTAGAATGTTTATCATATTTTATACATCGGCATAGATAATATAATATAGGAATATTATAAGAAAATTACACAAGCCAAAATTCGAAGCATCGTATGTTCAATTATTAATATTATTGTATACATATTGTACATTAAACATATAAAAATATCAAAATTGCACTCTTTCATAAATATATTTTATATATCGTTGAGAACAACTCCTTTTTATAAGAAAATAATTTTGCGGAGGGATATAAAAGTTTTACGTTCAAGCGATTTGCGCAGAAAGAATACACGGGAAAATGATTCACGTGAAACAAATCTCGATGGATATAAAATTGCAGGAGTGATTTCGCGGAGAACACGCTTCCTTTTTCCGGCGGAAAAGCGGCAGGTAAGTTAGCGAAGCGCGAAAACGGGGCGCGAAAAATATCTGCGGCTAAAATATCGCGGCGAGACTGGTTGCGATAAATTATCGCAGCGCCGACGATTAATTCTTGCCGGACCGACGACTAATCGCGTCCTACGACACAGAGATGCTGTTTTATTGTCTTTTACCGAACATTTCTTCTCTTCCTCGTGAAACTTGAAACACATGAGGCGTGAGAAAGGCAGAACTTGCCAGTAAATCTTCTCTTATATTTTGAATATTTTAAATGCACCATCTAAAATGTAGTCTAAAATTTTTTTTACGCGTGTAATATATAATTATAATTTTATAATATATATGTAAGAGATATCTCGCGTGAAATTTTAATGCCTGAATAATTTAAATAATGATAGATGTTTTCTTTTTAATTAATTAAAGATTTACAAGAGAATTGATTATTAATTGCCGAATCGGTTCACATTCAATTTTGTTCAATCACGTATCTTTTTTTTCTATGGGTGCATTCCGAATGCCTTCCTGCAGGAAACTAAGGATTGTTCTGCACGAGTCGACAGATAGGATGATCCCACCGGTCGGGCGTGTTATGTGTGCACATACAAAAGCGTATGTATCCACATCAGAGCGAACAAACCAGCAAGCTCGTTTCCCGGCGAAAGCATCGCGCGAAGTCGGCTCTATTTACATTCCAGAGTCGGTTTTACACCACCCCGTGCACACGCACACGCGTACACATATTACCGCAGCAAACAATTATTTGCATTCCCAGTGCTAATACGCCACCAACGGTGCGGAAGGAAGCGTCGAGATGCATTTTCGCTGCGGTCGTTCTCGGCGACGGCGACAATTGTGGAAAATCAGTGACGTCCTTGTGCGAAATCGCGCCCGAAGCTGCAGCCGCATATGTGCAATAAACCTCTATTCAATCATGCAAACGTCCGCGAAGGATACAAACGCGAGCTTGTACACAAATACAGCATAATATGAATTAAAATAATTTATTTTTCTATAAAAGTCGAGAGTGTGATAATAGTTATTAAAATATTAAATATACCTTAAAGAGATTCATATATATTTGGTATTTTAATATAAACGGTATATTTTCAAAGTTAGAAATAAAAACTAAGTTCTTTATATTATATTTCTTAATTAATCCAATCTTGTCTGCATTGTCATAAACAATAGAAGGAATCAACGGAAAATTGTGAAATTACTACGACTTGATCGGTCATAACGAATATGTTAATAGTAATTTGAGCAAAGTTCTTATGCTTGCATGCAGCAATTTGCATATTTAGCAAGGATGCACCGTTTTTCACTAATTTTAATTCCAGAGTAAAAAATGTTAATGCGCAATGTTAATATTCAGCCTTAAATATTCGCGCACGGGACTTCGAGTATGCTGGATTTACTCTCTATATCTTCCATGCAAAGGGGACGAGACTTAAAAAATTCATAGTATGCAAAACTTCATCTCGGCTTTTTTTCATATATTTTCCAGGCACAAAGCCGCTGTGTCAATGCTTTGACACACTTGATATTCATATGTTATCTGGCGAAAAACCGAGTGCAATGAATTATTCCGACAGGAATATGAAGAGCGCTCGAGATTTCTCATCTGACTTGTCCTTCGTCATTTAATTTTGGGTGAAAAAAATAGAGTAAACAGCTTAAACGCGGTCGAATAATTTTAATAATGGCAATCGGCGTGAATTAATATCGGGATCGAAGTATGTACTTTGGACGATCGCCTTCCGACAGCTTTACCGAACTGGATATACGCGCGGAAATGTGCTATCTAGGATATCTACGGATATCCTAGACGACTAATGTCAACAGAACTAATTATTGATCTCCTCCAAAACTATCTCTCTTCGATCCGATGCATGTATTATATATATATATATATATATATATTCGCTAACCAAGTCAATATGGACGGGAATAATTTCGGAATATGAATTTCGCGTTTCGTTTCTCTCTCTCTCTCCCTCACCCTTGCTTTTTTTTCACGTTTGAAACGTATTTCCCGTTGAACGATACTGTTGAGCAATAAAAAAGCACACCTACGGCTGTTATTACAAACGCGCAATCATTTCCGAAAACGTAAACATATTTTGCACGTACACGCCATTCTGTCACCGGATAAAATATTTTTCAACGAAAAATTTCGAAACTTTTATGTTTGTTGTAATCTGATAAAAAGACATATATATATGCGTATATACCATTTTTTTACGAATGCGTTTTTCCTGCCAGAGTCCCGAAAATTGCTTGTCGCTGAATTCTGCAAGTATGCTTGATGTACTAAACTGAATGATTTCCTTTAATCTTTTAGCTTTTTGCTAAAAAATAGATTCTAATTCAAAATTAAATCATAAACGATGATTTTTTCCAAATCAAATAATTTGAAATGAAGAATCTTCGAATCCTAATTGACGACACACGCGCTATATATCTTGCTGTGAAATAAAATCAACTCCAACCGATACGACGAGATAATTTCGTCCACGTGTAACTAAATGAATCCAGAATGGTTTCCGACAAATCTCGCCGGTTGTTGCGATATAAAAGCCTCGCCGGTGCGCTAATCCTGTCCGGCGGCGAAATCGAATGAGAGAGTGTCTCCCCAATTTTCGAAAATATGAAAATGCCGACAACAGACAGGCAATGAAATCGCGAGTGCGCGCCATATTTCGCCGTTCGGCAATCCGATTAAGGAGGACAATCCATTCTCTCTGTCGCTGCAGCAATTTTTCGCGTCGTCGTCGAATTCCCGCCGAAATCTCATTTTCCGAAAAAACGCTCTCCTCGTCGATTTACCCGTCGTGTCGATCTGCGTCGAGAGAGGACGGTACGATTTCGAGAGAGTGTCGGGAAGCGCGAGACGATCGCCGCATTTTCTCTTCTTCGATCCCTTTTCGTCGTCGCTGGCGACGACGACGTCGACGTCGACGTCGACGTCCTCGTCCTCGTCATCTATTCCACCTTGGTTTCCCTCCGATCGTTTCTCGCCTCTCTTCCATCTTGGTTTTCCGCCAATTTCGATTTTCGTGCACAGCGCTGCATCTCGCCGCCGTCGTCAGTAACCTGACGATATTTCTCGTGAAGTACGTGACACGAAGGTCTTTCGGTGACATAAATCGACGGCTTCGCCAATATGTGCAAAGCAAATATTTTCAACCGGTTGTTACTATGTTCATCTTATTTGAATATGCTTATACGACGCAGTATGCGTCGTAATATGTTGCGGTATAAGTTGTAATTCCGAATTTCATGTGATCAATTTATTACTACTGTAGTAGCTCAATTATATATTTATAGAAATTGTATGAAATTCATGGAACATATTTCTGATTATAATTTCGCAAAACAAGTAATAAAAGATTTCGATTAAAATAATTTGTATACATATATTACATTATTAAACATTTTTAATTTATATTTTTTTCAGTTATACATATAAAACTAAAATGTTCGAAAAATTTCATTACAGAAAATAAAATTTTTTTATTTTCTGAAAAATTAAATTTTTATTTTCTCTCTATAAACCTAATAATAATTCTTCGATAAAATTTTATATTATCAAACTAAATCTTCGAAATTATATGCAGTTTCGTGCACATTTGAATAAAGAATTAGACAAGCAAGTAGAAGATACGTTCCACGAATGTTGCACCATTTACGGAGAATTATTCGTAACTCGCAATTATTTATGAAAGCATCAATACTACAAAGGAATGCACCGTATGGAACGCCAGTGCAAATTTGCCCGATTAACCCTCTATATACACTCGCATGTTTCGCATAATTCGCAATAATATGTACATCATCGTCGGTTCGTGCGCCGCTACGACGGCGCAATAAGTTTTCGCGAGTGAATAACAAATGGCAACCGGACAATAAGCGTCGCATAATCCGCGAGAAAATACGCGTCACGCTAAATTACCGTAACATTCGCCGTCGTAACAGTATCGGCGAAACGATCTTAACGACGTTGTATGTCGCAACGGTAACAATGTGTGACTGTCGTCGCTCACAATAGAGCGTGCACATTTTTGCATTGCTGAACATTCCACGCGACGTCTTTTTTTTTTTTTTTCTTACGACGAGATCTCTTTTTCCAAAGCTGTATTCTAAGCAAGCGATTATTTAGGGGCGATTATTTAGTTTATATCCATACAGGCAATGGCGGCCAGCTCGAGTTATTAGGTCACTTATATCGCGAGTGTTTCTCGTTCCGCAGCGAAAGTCTGGTGAAATCGTTTCAATGATTGTTTTTTCATTGAATATTCTCTTATTGCGTCGTTTTCGGCACACAGCGTCATAAAATGTGTGACATTTCTTTTTTCATCAACAACGCAGATTTTAATTGGATTTCTTTTCAATCCAGATATGCAATATTTGCGCAAATTCTTCATAATAATATTATTAATCATCGTTTATAAAATTTATTGCATCTGTAAGGTAATTGGATAGACTATAATTTTCAGATCGTAATTTCTTTTGAGGTTTTTTTCAGATGTGCAAATATATAAAATGCGAATAAATTTGCCATTATTATGCATGGGCGTTATATTATATTATTTGTCAGTTATTTTATATATGTTTATCCACATAAAATACATTTCATGCGGTAATTAAAATATTTTAAATTAATTTACATAAAAGTTTCATAACAAATTTTACTCTTTTATACTATTAAGAAAATTTTGTTTCCCATATTTATATTATCTTAATGATGCTTTGATATTAACAAACTTGACCTATTTTAAAAGATTTTTGTGGCTCATTCTTTTTCGTTAAATTATAAAATTTTTCATTAATAATAATGATATCTTCGAAGGTACGAGTTTATGCTTCGAGTTATCGAAACACAAGCAAAACACGATGGATCTCTTCTTGCGGATAATTTTCGTTCGATATCTGTTTCATTTTCTTCCCTTTGTACCCTTCGTTTCATTTCAACGGTCGCGTTTTTGTCAATACGAGAAATTGATTCGCTTCGATGTTATCCTGTTTGACGGAACAAAGCAAAAAAAACAGTTCGAGGTTGATTTATTTTTCTGTCAGTGATCGAGCTGCATTTCGATACTTGTCCTTCCTCGTTATTACGTCTTCCGCTTTGTGATAAAAACGATCACGAATGATATTAACTTCTCGCAAATGATTCCACCGAGGAAGAATATCAATTTTCTTTAAAGCGTGACAAAGACGGAATTTGCTCAACATTAATTATTCTTTATGCAGATTTACCTATAAAAAGCAATATTACAAGAGATAATCTTGATACGGTTTTACTGTTAAGAATAAGCGATAAATCTCGAGATGTTTCCTTTTTATTAACGAAGCGAGTAAGCAAGTCTTCACTTTCGCATTGCATCTTTGTGATTTTATTTCGATATAAACGGATATTGAATTCAACCTTGGTTCAATTCGCAAACGTTATTACGACGAATATGATTGCTGAATTTTATTCTTATTGTATAAGTTGGTTTTTATAAACAAATTGAGAAACACGCAATATAAGTTTATTTTATTTTTTTATTTTTATTTTAATTTTAAAGTTTTTTATTTTATTTAATAAATTAGTTGTTACGGTTATAAAATTTAACTGAACCAGAAAACTTTAAGAGATTTTTTAGATTTTAATAGAACATAAGAAGATTAAAATTATAAATATATTTATACGCACACGTATATAAAAAAATTGTTAATAATATTCAATAATTAAAATAAAATAAAATTCTTATTTGGAAGAATTAAAATTCATACGCCTAAAATTTCTCTTTCTATACATCTCCCTCTCTCTTTTATATAAAAATTGTATAATCCAGTAATAATCGAGTAGATATGATCGGAGGCAAAATCCGATTTTAAACTAGGAGTAGCTAAATCTCTTTCAGTAGTGGCATGATAGTCAGAGCGCAGCTAGTTGTTCTCGACCTGCTATACCTTTTCTAACCAATTTTGAACTTTAATCCGATTCATCCCTCGCTTATTCACTCACCCATAACGATTTTCTAAAGAACTTATCTCAAATAATTCTCGCCAAGAGTGATATTAAAAATTTAGTCGACCTTAGGAAAGAACTGGCTAATCTTATCCCCATAACTTTTTTTTTTTTTACTCTGCTCTTTCCTTACACTTTAGGTCATGAATAAAATGATAGTTTCGATATTTTTCTCGCACACACACATAGATGACTGAACATTTATAAGAGCAATACTGTTCAAAACAGATACAAGCTGGTTTCTAGCGCATCGTTGGTGAAACGTGGGCGGACGAGCCCCTCGGGTTATAAACTTCTGAAAGAAAGGAGGCGTGGTTTTATAACGATTTATTGCGCACGGTCGTAATAGCGTGTAACGAGTCGGAAGTGGGTGCTTTTATTGCTTTCCTGCACAAAAAAAAAATAATAAAAAAGAAAAAAAGGAGGGTCGCATGCGCGCGTAAGTAAGGGCTCGCGCGCTCATTCGCAACGAAACGAGCGATTTTATTTCGGTTACCGATGCACCGCGGTTCGCCCTCTAATAGAAGACAGTTAGACAGAATATATATACACCTTATACAACCCCGGTCAAGTCGTTTCGAGAGTGTTACTTCGCCGTGAAATTCCGCACGCGATACCTCGTAAAGTGAATTGAATAAGACACCATTTCTCGCCGATGTGGAAATTAAAACTTTATTTTTTTACGGTAAAAAAAGGAAATAAAAAAAGAAATCATTTGAAATTTCTCGTTTGAACAAATTCTAGGAATTCCATAGCACGATGATTATAGAATTATGTGATTAAAGGGGACATTATTTTTCTTATTATATATATGTGTGTGTGTGTGCAATATTTTTTCTGTTCAATAATAATATTATTATTATAAATCATGTCAAATAGCTCGTCTCATACGTATCACGTTTTATTGGTTATTCGATAGCAATTTTCTAATGAGAAACTTCTCACATATCAAAGTTACACGATACGTTTTCTATCAGCACAAAGCTTTACTCGAAGTACTTAACAAAGTAACTTTTCTGATCAAATATAAATGTGCGCAGGATGGTTGTTATAACTCGACGATAACATCGTTAAATTTTGTAAATGCTGATGAAAATAAAAAAAATATCAGACGATTGTAGGAGAGACGATAATACAAAATTATATCATACAAGAATTATCCCATCACTCGCTAATTCTTCGATCAATTAAAATCTATTTCTATCTTAACGAAAACTCGATTGCAAATTTCATTTACTTATAAACAACTCTTCGAATTTGAATAGATATAAATTTCAAATCGAATGATAAATTCAGCACAATGTAATTTTTCATTATATGTAGCTATTTCAAAATCCTCTCACTCAAATTTTTTATTCATTTAAAGCTTCATCTTGGTTCGTGAAAATTTGTTAATTTTATAACTCGAGTCAAATGAGAATGAAATGTTTGCGAGACACGCTGTGTAATAATAATAGAGAATATTTGCTAACAAGAGAGTGGAACTGAAATCTTTCTTTTGCTTTTTGCTGGGCATCGATGGAAACTAACGCAAGAGTGACGTGATGGTCCACTCGTTCCGAAGCTTTTAGCGGTGCATCGCGCATTAACGACTAAAGCTCCTCATCCCACTTTCCATTTTACCGGTGTCCTTATGCGCGGTTCGCACGCTCAGCTTCAACGCGAAAACGTCGCTCTCCTCAAGGCACGATAATGAGGCCACAAGAGAGAAAAACGAACGTTGCTGCATTAAAAAGCATCGCCTATCGCGCGCGCACACCATCAAGAAAATAATAATGCGGTTATTTATGTTGCTACAATATTAGAAAAAACTTGATTTATTATGAAACTTTTCTCGGGCACAGTTATGAATATTTTTATTCTTCAAGAGTTGATGCTCCTCGATTATTTGAATATTCGATTCAATTAACAGATTTAGAGATTTAAGAAATCTTTAGATTTTTAATTTATTATATTAAATGTATCTGCTTACAATAATAGCAAGTTTTTTAAAAAATTGCTGTGCGTTGCATCTGTTTGTGTGTGCACACATCTCTTCAATTTAAGAGTAGAGTATGCATAGAATCATTGCAATGCAAACAAGCTTGATATAATGCAAATTTCCTACTGTAATAAGCAATGAAAAAAAATATAAATATATATATATATATATATATATATATATCTATCCCTCTCATGTGACTACACTTATATTTAGAACAAAATCGAGATCAATTTACTTTAAACAAATGCTATTAGTGATTTGCTGTATCAAGTTAAATAATAATAAAAGCTTATCGTTAGTCAGGAAGGTAATCCGAGTCAGTATCGAATTGTTTATAAAAGAAAAGTGTTTTGGTGAAAAGTGCAAACGGAATGTATTCGATCATTCGAAGTTTCATCTCGCTGTGTTTTCAATCCGGTGCGCCAAATATTTGCTGTATATTCGCTGTATTTGAAATGGCTCGCGATGCTCGTGAAAAAAGTGCCGCGTGTATTTGATTAATTGTCTTAATGCACAGTTCCGCGTTATATCAACATTTAAACGAAGATGTATGACCATGAAAAACAAAATATATTTTTCTGATCAAAACTGCGTATTATTTGAATGTTTTATAAAATAAAATACATGCACTTTCACGATATTACATTATTCAAATTCCATCTTATTGTTAGAATGTGATATTAATTATTTAGCGCGTATTCCATGATAATATAATTTCAATATATTCAATTGGATAAAATTAAATAAAAATTTAATAGTTCATGTATATATAATTGTACATTTGTAATTATTAATGTACCATTTTTACTCAATTTAGAACTTTTTATTAATAATAACTATTACAGCGAACATTTCTCTCAAAATGTTTTTTTAATATCATATTGAAATTATAAAGAATAAAGTAATGTTTAATATAACCTACCTCAAAGTTATACATCAAAAATAGTGTTATCATCTATTTGCGATCTAGGATTGTCATTTATCAAAATTATTGTCATATTTACACGTCGAAGTTTGATAATTATCTTAAATCAATTCCAGAGATTCTCGCTTTCGGTCGAATATATATATATACGCACATAATAATTTATTGTTGCAAAATAATTTAAATATAAAATTTTCACGTCCCACCTTCCCTGCCCTCTTCCATTGTCTATACTCGAACGCATTTGCGATATTGGCAACGTATACAAACGCGTATATGGCTTCTCGTCGAAGCATCGTCGTCGTCGTCGTCGATGCAGAAGCTGCGCGTCGCGCCGTGTATCTGCAATTTAATTACCGCGACGGGGCAATTGCGAACGACGTCGAATCCACTGTCTCCCGTTGCAATAACGAGAAACGATCTATCCGATCGCTAAATTCTGATCCTCCGCTCTCGCCCGGGGTACCTGCGGCAATTAAATTCTGGCCCGCCTCCGTCGAATAGATGGATTGACTGGTGCGCGAGATGCGCACAGAAAACGCTTCCTTCCCGTTTCTCCTTATTCGAGGAGAAATGTTCAAGTTACTCGAATCTGTGATGTGAAAGATCGCTCTTCCGTTCTTCTCTCCTCGTAAAAAATGGCTCGATATTCACCGAGCCATTTTCCGTATTATTATATTTCCTAGCTCGCGATGTCTAGTTTAGTCATACTCGAAGGACGAAATATATACATATATATATATATATTGGAGTGTCATTTAAAATTTACGTACTGAAATTACGTACGAGAAAATTGCGAGAAAAAAAAAATCGCAAAACATTATTCCCGTTGTAGCTTCACTTTTGCGCACTAAATAATTCATCGCGCATTCGTGGTTATTTTCGGAACGTTTGTCATGTTTGTTTTAACTTCCAGTTTGAAAAACACCGCATGCGCATTTGATTAATACCGAAATCCCTTAGATTATGTCAAAATGTCAAAGAGATATTTAAACGCTTTTATCATTTATTTTAATTTGTTTCTATTGCATATTCTACTCAATGTTAAAGTCTATGATGGAACGTATGTCAGAAGATATGTTTATTTTATTTTAAATGATTTTATCCGTTTTAAATCTTTCTTCACCAAAATTAAAAAATGGTTTATAAATAATTAAAAATATATAATTTATAAATCATATTGAACTAAAAAAAAATCTATATATATAAATATATCAAGTTTTTATATAAAATCCTATACCTATAAATAATCCAATTACTAATATATTTAAAGTAAATAATTTAATTCTTAATTTTATATAAGTAATAGAATAATAAAAAAAAAATAAATAAATAAATAATCTAAAGCTCGTAAGTCGGGAAACTTTAATTGTAAATTGAAACGTCGATACACCGCAGACGCAAATCAGTGCTCTCTTTTCCTTCGAAAATCGTAATACGAGACGCAAAAGCAAATTGAGTTATTTAGCGACGGTCTAATTAAACGCCGAGTTTAAATAGACACTGCTTATGGTACGAAGTAAAACGGTTTCGTAGCTTAGGGAGAGATCCACGTAGAAAATCGCGCTTCCGTCGGATTTTCGTCTCCGTATTTCCCCCGACGTATTTCCGTCTCCACCCCCATGCAACCCCCTCGACGACGCCGCAATACCCTGCTCCGCCGGAATGCTACCGAGGACAGCTGCCATCCCTCGTTCCGTTGCGGGATCTCGACTGGTAAGTTACCGCGGCGCGCAAGGTAAACTTACCAATGGCATCCGAATGGACGCCAGCCTTGGTCACGTTTCCGCTCACGGTTTCGCCATTTGTTTGAAATCGCATAACGCTTACACAAGCCACCGCCATCGCCATCACCACCGCCGCTTTCGCCTCTCTTTCTTCCCCACGATCTCGATTTCCCACTCTGTTTGTTTCAACCCTTCTTGCTCTTTCTTCTCTTGTAGCCTTCCCCTTTTATCTCTTTCTACCCCTGTAAAAACCTCTACTCTCCCTAGAGAAGAGGAGACGTTGCCCTTTTCGTTGCTCTCGCATTTTTCCTGTCTCGTTCGTTGAAGGAAAACACGTTCGACGTTACAATACGAGGGGGTGTCAACTACGAAGATAATTTCTAGAAAACTGTGGTGATAAAGAAAGTGCTTAGTTGGGATTTTTAGACGTGGACGTCGCGGAGAATTTTACGAGCAAATGTCCTTTTTGCAAGAAGATGGAGATTTTTTAGATTATAAATTGAAATAAAATTAAAGATGAAAAATAAGCATATGTATAGATCTTTAAATAATATAGAAAATCTAGAAAAATTCGATAATAAAGAAAGAGTAATTTAGAATTTTTATTGCAGGGATATATGTAAATTTTAATAAATTTGTACACAACTTCGCTAACTTTATGTATATTGCTACGCTGTACGAACAGCTAATATTTATGTCGTTAAACTTATTAGCGTTTGCAAAGCTGGATACAAAAGCGGCTGGCGAAGAGATCTCGCAAACATTTCGTCAACTTAGAATTAAGAAAGGTAATTCGCTTAATTCGCATCTACGGTCTCGAGAAACTCCGGCATATACGTTTCGACCGACTTTTATTATGTTTCTATGGTCTTTGGTTTAGAAATTCGTCGGTTTCTCTCTCTCTCTCTTTTCCCAGATTAACCAATTTATACAATATACACAATTTATATAATTTATATAATATACCCCTATATGATAAATTTAAATGTCTATATAAAAGAGATATAAATTCAGAAGATTACTGATTACAGATTGAATGTATGTAATATTTTATAATTTATTACGTCTATCTCACATAAATACATACATAAATATGCTTTAGATTAGATGTGTCGAAACTGTTCAGAACATTATATCATTGTTTAAAATTTTTAATCTCGACACGTTGCGATTGGATGTAAGTTTATATATATGTGTACATACACATGTGCAAATGTTCAGAACCGCAGAAATACACTCGCGACTCGGTGTCTCTTTTAGATTTTCAGCGTTAATTAATTAGCGTAATGATTCATCCGTGTAAGCATTCGTTTCGTTCGCTCCTAACGAGTAGAGTTTCGTAAAGTTTCGCCGATCTCTGCAATATTGCTAATGTTGCTCTACCAGTTATCCTCCATCCCTTCCAACCCCCCTTTTCCCGCCTCATCGAAATTTGTATCGCAATTTTAATGAGCGACAAGCTGTGCAAACACGCCAAGTACAATTTTGCATCTGTGCAATAATGACGTCATCGGAACTTGCATATAGCAAATTATTGTTGTTTGTACGATCTATGAAAAAGTGAAAGTTAATATGCAGGGTGTATCTAAATATAAGTGCGAAAAATTTTAAGTGATGATTCTTTGTCGAAAATTAACGGGAGTTTGCTTCTTCATCATTTCTAATTCTAGTTTAAAAATTTTCCTAACGCAGCATTTTATTTCCGAGTTATGTATAACAGTTTTTCTCTCTTGTAAAAATTATATATTGATTTCTCAAATTTATGCTCAAACTAATCGCATCGATTACGCAACTTTCATTACTATTACTTCAGAAATATTTCGCGTACATCGTATTATAAATTATTACTTTCTTGTATACGTGTTTCTTAGACTAGAGAACTACTTAGCAGATTGGAGAGCGGAAAGAACGTTCTTTTTTTTTTTTGCAATATACCGACTCGCTTTCGCAAATTGCTTTTCGATGTCACATGGACATCGCGGGAGAACCGTGCTAATATACGCGAATCGATACTCGCCGATGAATAACGTATCAGCTAGCGTTCTCATCAAGCCCGATCGGCTTAAGAGATCCGGCATTAATTTGATGAGTATATATATCGTCGAATAGTTATATCTTATAGTTTTTAACCATAGATTGAGGTTTACCAAAGAACTAATAAAAAAATTGCTTTCTCGCTAGAATCGAATAGAAAAACGGATTAAGAAGCAGCAGTGATTTTTAATGAAACGAATGAAATAGTGGAAAAGAGAATAAAAGAAGACGACGGGAAAAAAAATCTGCCGAAAGCTGATTTTTTAGAAAATCTTTTCGCGCTTAGCGAATGCAACTATATATCTCGCCCGAATATAGATCTACATATCCGCCGCTGCATTTTCACCAGCGCATTATGGTCCTTCAACAAGGTTTGCAAAGCCTTGTGGCGTGTCATACCGACGACAAATTCGAAACATAAATTACGGAAAATCCTCGACGGACCTTCGTCGCGTAACCGAAAGTGGATGCCTCTTTTTCTCGCTCTCTTTCTCTCGGGATAATATTTATCGAGATCGATCGGAAAGTGGGATGTGCCGATTTTCATCGCCGATTTTCTATCTACGGTAATTCTAAAACGTCGTTCAAACTGAATTATTCATCCAATGTACGCGCAACTCTCAAACTTCTCGCGTTACTCGCACGCGATGGGCGCGCTCTTTAATATAAAAATATGCAAAATGTATTTGCCGTCGAGAAAAGTGAATGTAAATCTGACGCTATTGATTATAATTGAAATCACGAAAAGAAAAATAAAATATCAGAAAGCAATGAAGCAAGCAAGATGAGATTAACAATGCTTGTGTGAATTATTTTCAGGGAACATTTGTGTGTATCACTGTGAAATAATGTCTGTTTAAATAATTATAAATCAGAAGGCAGAGGAAAATTATTTGTTTCATTTTATAACAAATATTGCGTAAAATTTTCCATCTATTCACAGGTTGAAATAAAATATAATTTAAAGTTATTGATATGTATGAACGCGAATAATAATACAAAAATCAGATTACTGTTTGAATAATATTCATTTATAAACTTATATGCGCAGCAAAAAATTTTCTTTAAATGAAATAAATACTAAAAACTGTACTATACAGTTTTCATAATAATTTATTTATAACAGCAGCTTAATTTTTGTAGAAACGGTATATTTCTTCTACTTGATCGGAAAGAGAATTTACTTTTTAACGAAAATATAGAGAACGAAAGTGCAGACGGAAAAATTCCTGTACAAAAGAAATAATAAAAGATTATGTTACTACAAGATAGAGAACATATACGTTTAAAAGCGTATTTGATCATTTATTTGTCTATCGCAAAAGGGTTTTTTCTCAATTCCCGATTGTGACTACGAGAAATAGGTGGTTCACAGAAACTCCCTTCATGCAAGAATCATGTTTAACAGAATCAGAAGGAAATTCGAGCGCGCGACAATCTCCTTTTCCGTATTAATGTCTTGCACTTCTTTTTTCTGCGCATAATGTTTGCTAATGATCTCCCGCAAAATGTGAACGAAGGCGAGAATAACTGAGATCGCAGACAGTCAGCAAAATTTCTAAAAATCCTGAGAACACAAAAATGTAATTTACCGACTACGTTAATGCATAAAAAACAGCAATTCAGAACAGACAGATTTTTTTAAATATGAGATAAAAATGTAAAAAAAGATTTTTAATTTTCTGCTTTTCCATTCCTTCTTACGGATTACGTCCAATAAAATTTTCCTTGGAAAAAGACCCACGATCACTGAAAAATCTATTATATCGAAAGATATAAACAAGGAAAAATATAATGAAAATACATATAGAGGTAAAAAAAAAATATACATAATTACATCTCTCTTTTATTTTTTATGCATAGATTATTTTTGAAATAGAGAGAATAAAATGTTGGATTAATAAATTGAGAAAAAATATATATATCACGCAACGTCTCTTTGTAAAATGTTTGTGAGATCTTTTTATCCATCCGTGTAAGCTTCATCGATCCGATTTTCCTTCAATCGAAAAGATTTTGCCTCAATTCTACAAGTGACTCGCTCGAGATGGAACACCGACGAGAAAGTCGCATCCTTCCCTCAAGAGTTTCCTTTATCGAGGGAGTAGAATCGCGTTTAATGGAGTCAACGGAGGTGAACCCCGAGTCCGAGGAGAGAAGATCGTTTTCCCGCATTAATATCACTTCGCGTTGCTTTTTCCTTCAAACATCTTTTCTATTTTTCGCATTATAAGGCTCCCCATTTACGACGGAAGACGCCCGGAAAATCGAGAGGCATCCAGGGGTCCATTAGATCCCCAAGGAGGAAAAATATTCAAATCGCTCTTGCCGCGAACGCGAAACGATCGGATAATGAAAGCTCATTTCGTCTTTGATCGATCGACCTGGCGAGCCGAGGAAGGAGAGGATGAGTATCCACCAATTTAATTAGTCGGAAGGGAGGCTACAAGAGAACGATTCCTCCGAAGAGTCGAACATTATAAAGGTGCAGCTCATTGTCTTCAACTCCTTCTCTCTTCTCCCTTTTCCTCCGTTCATATTCCCGGCCTTCTTTGCAATCCTCTCTGCTACAGCAGATTTTTTAATATTTTTTTGCCACCTTGCAAAAGTGGGATAATGGTCATATCGAATTGGTTGGCATTGTTTATCGTTTCTTTTTTTATGGACAATGAAAAAACATTTATCATACTGACTTATTTATATATTTATTAAATATTTTATTTTGATAGAACAGCGCGTGCTTTCTCTTTTTATTTTATTTTTGTATCATAATACGCTTAGTTAGAGATTAAAAATCAAACAGACTATTAAAGACCAAAAGCTACAGGTAGCTTAATTATAATTTCTAATAATTGATACAACTCGGAGTTGAGATTCTATAACGAAGAAAGGATTTAAAAATTCTAAATTCGATGTAGTTTATTTTTCATTTTATTTTCCTTTTCTTTGCCACTGCAATCACATCCCACAGTTCTCTCATCATTCTAATCAAAATCTGCGATGTCCCGATTACTTTGTACATTCGCAGTATCGACATCTCGCCTGCGAAAATCTCTATTATTACAAAGATATGCGCGAGAAAGAGCCTCGTCATTATATTTAACGAATGTCGAGAAGATCCAGGAGATGATGCCGATTCGCTTAAAGCGTTGCAGTTTGCAACGTGCCGGTCGGCGCAAGAGCGCGTGACAAAATATGATAGCGCGGGTCTCTCCGGGTGGGGACCTGAATAATGCATGAGCGCATAGTGAAGTAAAATATACTTTGACCGTTGTAAAGGCAGAGATTCCCGTGTCCCATGCGCTATATTCGAAAATCCGTTCCAATATCCGTCCCGCGGCGCGAAACAGAATTCTTTCCCTTGCGACAACGATTGCGCCAGATTGCAAGACGGTGCCGGTTTTAAGTATATTGGTACCTGGAACGAGGATTCTTAACACTTCCCTCTCTTCCCGAGTCAAAGCTGTAGTCGAACTTACATTTCTGTATTGCTACATTTTATAGATAGATAGAGAGAGTTTGGGGGCAGAATTTAATGAAATATATGTCAGTGATTAAAGTTTGATTTCAGCTATGTAAAAATTATAATTTTTAAATCAGAAATTATAGCTCTATTACTCTCGCAATTTAAATTTTTTATGTTTGTATCGCGTTAATTTTTTTAATTATAATTTATATAATTTTTAATCAATTTTGACACGATAATAATTGTAGTAAAAATAGAAGAAAATCGAATAATATTTTTCTTCAATTTGTAATTTCAAATGTATTACAAATCATTATAACGCAGGACAAATAAAAACGCAGTTGAGGTAAAAAGATCTAAAAAAAAAAAAAGAAGGGGAACGATTCGAGTTATCGCAGACAACCGGATAACTGACGGGAAATGAATCGAGAAACAGAAAAGGCAACCTGCACATCCTGTATTGATATGACATCCTTTACTAAAACGGAAATAAATGTTTACTTTGAGATGTCGTAATACATATATACATGAGAAAATAAGACTCTTCATTTAATAATCTCGATTAATTATGATTAAATATATTTTTATGACTTTTCATATATATGTATAAATAAATTTAAGATAGTTGAATTTTTATGCAACAACGAATAGAAAAACAATGATTATAAATGGAGTCATTTTATTTTGAATCGTCTTGCAAAATATTCCGAGATGACAAACTTGCTTTTTGTAATCCGCGAATTTTTAAATCTTTAAAATTTTCTATCAGCGTAGGTAGCGATTCAGCTAATTACAAGGTTTCGACGCTCAACAGTATGCTCGCTTGATGATTGCCTCTTTTCAGGAGTGAGTTGCGAATTCGAGATGTTTGAAACAAACACGCGACGTATTGGGTTGCCAAGACTGCGTCCGACGCAAATAACGGATATCGCATTTCGCAAATCGAAGTGAAAGCTAATTTCCGGGCGGAGATCTCGCGCTTAAAAATCGTGAAGCTCCTCGTAAAATTAATTATTAAAAAATAGAATTTTTCGAAGCACGCACAGAAAAAAAGGAATCCTTGATTCAAGTATATTTTTATTCTTGAACGCTATTTGATTGATTTAAGCATAGAATGCTCTTTGTAATCACAAATTTTCATTTGCCTTAATAATAAGTTTGTGTGAAGTATATTTTATCCTTAAGATATATTCTTGTTTTAAAAATCGCATATGGTAAAAACAAACTTAGTCACATTTGAACTAAGAATTATTATATATATTTGAAAGTACCGCTTATATCCGATGCACACTTGTCACTTGTCCATGCAATATTTATAAGTAAATTTCAGCTTCAACCAAGAATATTTTGCACTTTGTTTTAAGGATAAATTATCCTTTATCCAAAATTATTTATATTTGGCGCTATTATAAGAATAAAATATACTTGAATCAAGGCATATTTGCATTCTCTCAAGGATACTGTTTTTTCTGTGCGTTTGTTATATATATATATTGAATTTTTATGTCACTGATTTTTCAAAGATACTTTCTACTATAATAATATTGAAATTTATTTTCAACAAACTTAAAGAGAAGTGTCGCTTTAAAAAATTTCAGAAACGATTTGACAATTATTAACCGATTTCATGGCCACTTTATTTGATTCGCTAGCTGATCTGGTGCGGCAAAAGACACGAAGAAGAAACAAAAGAAATTGAGTTTAAAGCGAGAGAGAAAGAGACTAGAGACGATATTCGCGAAACGTGGGAAGATCGAGCGGAGACGTGGAATCTATTGGCGGTAAGGAACAAAAAGGACGCGCGAGGCCTCCGACTCTCGATTCCGGCGACAGTCGAGCGAAATTGCGAATATCGAGTTTCGTCGGGCTGGTCCCCATGCGGCGAATTCATCCCGCGGGAAAACGATCGCCTGGTAAGTTGAACGGAAGCTAGCGGCACAACGGGCAAGTTCGGGAGGGAACTCGATCCGAACACTGATTAAAAATACATATAAGTCCGACATGTATTTAGGAAATACGATGAGAGCAGCGATAAGACCGGTCAGGAAAATTGCATGGTTCATAGAACGCTGAAGAGATATATAATAGAGAAAAAAGGTCCTTTATCCTGGGCGCATATGACCCAGACTCGGAAAGGTTTCGTTATCTGTCGCAATCAACTTTTGTCAATTTTAATTATAGTACATTCTGATTGCGGAAAAAAAAAAAAAAAAAAAAAAAAAACTGAATTCATCCATATTAAAATTTAAAGTTGTGTCGATATTACACTGACACGACATATTCTTTCAGTAATACGATATAAAAATATTTTTTAATACACGATTGTAAATAATGTTAAAAAATATTGCTTAACAATATCGGACAGTTTCATGGATACGAAATGCAATTTATTTCATTTGATTAATACTATTATAATATTAATTAATACAATATTATCGTATAAACACATTTTCTATCGCGGTAAAGCCACCCTCATCCCTCCCCCATCGGTGCAATCTCACCCCGTCTCACCGTAGTCATCAAATTGATCAATTCAGCGGAATGGGAGAATTAAACGTTGGAAGTAATCAAGAGTTCGCCGGTATTCAAAGATTCGTTATCATGATAATGAAATTATTTTCTCGCTCCGGTATTCTCTCTTTTTCTATCTCGCGGGATAGATCTGAAAGTCTCTCATAGACGGTGCAATGCCCTCCGGTTATTTCACGAGGAAAGGTCACGAAGAATTAAGAAAGTTAAGCATTAATCGACATCGTGGTAAAAATTAATTGGCCAGCGAATAAAAACTCGTGACCTTCGCATTGCGCAAGATCCGGTGAGAAAGGGGATGGATAAGTTGCAGGAAACAGGAGGAAAGGAATAAAGGACACTCGGTGTTCAAGGTCTGAAAGGTAACGGGAGTGAAAATGATCTCGAAACTACCTGCTTTTCGTTCTCGTTATTGTAATGAAACTGTACGATCAAAGAAAAGAGGAAATTTCTGTTGCTAAGATTCTCTAAATGCGAAAGCCGTCGTCAGCTTCTCCGGAAGCAGATTCAAACGAGAAATCGTGTAATAATCATTATAATATCCCTCTCTCGAGCGTTTAATTATGTTCTCTCGAAATGTTCTCTCTAATAAAGTATTGTTTCAATTCTTTCAAAGATTCTCTCTTTTTCTCATCCTTCTGTCTTATACAAAATATTATTTTACGTATCTTAACTCACAGAATTGAGGATCTTTTCAAGGTAATGTACTTAATAGTAGACATATAAAACGCTGATAAATTAGAAAATTTTGTATTATAACGTAAAATTCTCGGAATCTGTACTAAAACGTTTCTGTCTCTTTCTTACCGTTTGTTTAAAAAATTAATCGCACTTAATTTCGCAAATCTTAAATTCTATCTGGGAATCTTCTTAAAATTTATTCTCTAATTCTGACGCGCCCACCCCAGGGAAATTCTTGCTTCTGCTTGGTTCTGTGTTATCTTCGTTGAGAAAATGTGAAAGAATATAGAAACTCGGTCACGTTGAAAAATTCGTTGATACGATATTTAAAGAAGAAGGATACCACCGATCAATACTCGCGTCGAGCATTTCCATTTTTAAATTTTAAATCACTATTATGACCGGATGATGTCTGCTCTTTTTTGTAAAAAGAATAATGGCCGGAATTATTATGACTGTTAAAGTACAGTCCATTACAATTACGATAAGAGGACTTCTTCGTCGATGTTCGAGGGACGCGACGTCATAAAAATTACCAAGAAACGAGTCGACAACAACATATCGCGACGTATAAATCTGATTTTAGTCGGCTAAATTTTGTTGTTATTCGGTAACAATTAAGATAGCGACATAAAAATCAATTTTATTTCATCTCGATCACTTTCTTCGTGCGAGATATATGAGACTTTTAACACAAAAACAATAAAATCTCTTTCCCAATCCTGCATTTTGGAGTCAAAATAATCCGTGTGTACGTTAGATATATGTAATAACAAGAATTTTAGACAACGATATATTTTGTGTTAGAAATAAAACTATTTGTTCGTAGAAAAAAGTTAATAACAATAGCAAAATAACAGTATATTTTATATTCTTTTTATTTGTAAATATTTGAGTAACTGGTAGCTGTAATTTTTTGCAGTAGAAATATACACAGAATACACGGATATCTATACTATTTACAGATATAAAAAAAAAACCGCTTCCTATGTAAAAAGTAACTTTCTGAAAATTGGTAATTTAAAATTTATTTTTATGTATTTCTTTTCTGTTAATAATTTTTTTTATTTAAAAAGTATTAAATATTAGACATATGTGAGTTTAAATTATGTAATAGCTTTTCAAATTAAATGTAACATACAATTGTAAAAAGAGATCTTTGTTTTTATCTTAATTAGATTCGTTTTTTAATAAAACTGGAAATTGTGCGTTAAAGGATAAAACTAGAAAAAATCTCATGATTTACGTAAATATTTAAATAATGCAAGTCTTTTCGTTGCAATTTTTACTCAAACTGCATTTTTATGCACGACGTATATAATTATATTTAATATATCTTGCAGAGCAACTGAGAATTATTCGAAAATAATTTTTACAGAGTTGTGTATACAGAGTAAACTAAATTAATTACCCACCGACAAGTTAATTTATATGTTTAACTTTTATATCCTGATTTTTATTGCTTATGAATCATTTACGAGTGAGATATAAATTCTTTGTTCATATATAGTAAAACAAAAAGAGTAGGTTCACAACAAGTTTTTATTTGATAAAGAGAGAGAGAGAGAGAAACTTATTCTTTATTAACATATAAAAAATCGCGAAATGTAATGTAATGTAATACTACATTTATTATAACAGAAATTTCGATTGAGCGTAATTCATTGCTTTAAATGATTAAAGGTTCGATTACTTTCAACGTCTATCGATTTTATCATCATCTATAGTACCTATATCATTTTATATTTCACATACGTAATTGACAGAAAACAGGCCGAGCACATTATATTAAGTATAATGTAAAAATAAAAATAGTACAAATGCTACAACGTGGTTTCGGAAGAGAAACGAGAAATTGTTTTATACAAATATATAAACAGCTGATATTTTTTCAAATGTAGAAAAACTACTACTATTTTTGTACGATGTAATTTTTAGAATTTTTGGTAAAATTCGCATAGCTCCATATAGATTACAAGCATACATTTCTCTTTTGCTTCTTTCGTTCAGACATATTGTCCGCCTTACATTAAAATTCAACGCGCATTGTAGGTGCTTAAAGACCTCGAGCTCGCTCGATGTAATATTCGTGAAATATTTACAAGTCGTTGGTTAATTAATGTCAAAAAGTCAATTTCAGGGACACATTAATTACAGGTATTAATTTTCCGTAGAAAACGGCGCGTGGTTAGATGTATTAAGAAACCATTACGTTTATTCCTGTTTGTATGCACATGCATTTGCTCGCGTGTATATCTATTGTCCTAGGTAGTCCTTTATCTGGAGGCACATGCCAGGACTCGATTCAAGCGATAATCGATTGGATGGAGGCGTCCTCGTAACTGACAATGGCCCTTTATTCTACGAGTAGCGCACGTATGTACAGGTGCATGCGACGTACAGTACAGACGCATTAATGGCTCTGTCGGCACTCTCTCTATATACTTCATCCCCTCCACGATGCAAGAGTATCGGAAAATATGAGATATCCTAAGCATCTTCGTTCCCGGTATCTCTCTCTCTATATATATATATAATTTTACTGTGACGGATTCTTCTAATTTTCATTCAAAACATAATTAGCAGGTGTTATTTTTATTAAATATTTTATTCAAAATATTGAGTACTTTTAATAATATTAATTAATCTCCTCCACGATGCAAGAGTATCGGAAAATATGAGATATCCTAAGCATCTTCGTTCCCGGTATTTCTCTCTATATATATATATATATAATTTTACTCTGACGGATTCTTCTAATTTTCATTCAAAACATAATTAGCAGGTGTTATTTTTATTAAATATTTTATTCAAAATATTGAGTACTTTTAATAATATTAATTAATCTCCTCCACGATGCAAGAGTATCGGAAAATATGAGATATCCTAAGCATCTTCGTTCCCGGTATTTCTCTCTATATATATATATATATAATTTTACTCTGACGGATTCTTCTAATTTTCATTCAAAACATAATTAGCAGGTGTTATTTTTATTAAATATTTTATTCAAAATATTGAGTACTTTTAATAATATTAATTAATCTCCTCCACGATGCAAGAGTATCGGAAAATATGAGATATCCTAAGCATCTTCGTTCCCGGTATCTCTCTCTCTATATATATATATATAATTTTACTCTGACGGATTCTTCTAATTTTCATTCAAAACTTAATTAGCAGGTGTTATTTTTATTAAATATTTCATTCAAAATATTGAGTACTTTTCATAATATTTTAATAATATCAATTAATAAAATATTACTATTGTATTTTTATTATAAAATTGAGATGCTAAAGATGCGCGAATATAATAAATTGTCCTAATCACCTGAAAGAGATGCGAGCTTGATACAATTTTTATTTGAAATCTAATTACAAAAATATGCGATATTTTTGAATTATATATTGCGTCGGTGCAATTTAAAAAAATCATTGATACCTGAGCAATCATGCTAATCATCTATCGATACACACGTGATATGTCAAGAGAGGAGTTGCGTGTGCTTGAAATTCTGTATTACACAAGCGACGAATTACAAGGAGAAAATGATACGAGGAAGCTAAAAATGTGTGAAAGTTGTAATAGGACGAAGAAACGCGAACGTGGATGAACAGAAATTCTCAGGACGAACGGGAGCAAGGATGCGCGAGATGGCGCAGAGATGGAATAGCAGGCTGGTGGCTCGTAGCTATACCTACACAACCTCGTGTACAAAAGAGAAAAGGAAGGGGTGCAGAAGGGGATGACGGAACGTGGGTTGCTCGAAATTAACCGGAACGTGACTATTTTCCAGTGACTCCTCCCATACGCGCGCGTCTTTCTCTTTCGCGAATCCCGTCCTATGTTTGTTTCTCTCTTCGTAGGGATACGTGCGAGAGAATAGAGACAAGAAAGCGAGAGGGTAGTTACGTGTGCAGGGCGCTGGAAAAAACGGAGCCAGGTTTCGCGGAAGGGTGTGGGGTGGCAGTTATGTACATACAAGGGATGAAACAAGTGGCGAGGAGTGGAAAAGAAACGGTGGTTGTGCGGAGAACCGGCGAAGGGTCGTAACGAGCGCTCGCTATCAGTCCTCCTATAGAGAGAGAGAGAGAGAGAGAGATCGACCCGCTTATCGCGTATTTTTGGGATTGATTCGAGCGTGGAAATCTTAAACGAGACGGTCAACATCTGGCTGATCTCGTTGCTACGTTTCCCACTAACAGATGACATTTATTAACGCTACCACTGGCTATTGTTGGTTTTCTTCTGCGAGCTCTCCGAGGTTTGTTTGTCTGTACCTATGAGATTTGTTTCGAAATTAGAATTGTTGAAACTGCGAACATACTCTGTTTAAGTTTTGAGAGACTTTATATTCCTCTCGATGAGATTAACGAAATATAATAAAGAATATCTGTCGCTAATCTAAAGTATAATCGAATTATAATGGTAAATTGAGAGAGAAAATATTTTAAAAATTAATGGATTGAACCGATTCCAAAGATATCACGTCTTCTTATCACTCGGTCTTTGAATAATTAAAGAAATCCAATTATTATAATTAGAAATAAGACAAAAGAAATATGAAACACTCGAAACACTGTAAATGTCCGGAATATAATATATCTATCAATGTACAATATTTTCTGTAACTTGGATTCTCTCATATCTTATATCGCACTTTCACGTTTTATTTCATCTCGATGCTAAAGTCTAGCGTCATTTTTCGCGCGTGTCGCGTTATGCGGCCTTGCCGTGTTACACATCCATCGGCCAAAAATTTCCGCGCAAGCACGGCCATGCGGAAAATCGAGCCGGAATTTCCGCAGACTCGCACAATCTACGGTTCAAATGGCCCGGAACGATGGAAATTTTCGCGGTTATTGATTTTCTCGGTCTGTGGCACGGGTGCAGGTGCGCGTGCACGTAATCCGACGTCAAAGGGGATGCGAGGGAAGGGAGGGAGACGTAAAAAAAAATAATAATAAAAATGTACGGGAGTAAAATAGTATCGTAAAAAAAGTCAAAAGCGCAATTACGCGGTCGCGTTGTGAGCGTTCCAATTATTCGCACTTTTGGAGAACGGTATAGATCGATGACGAGGCTCGCAGTTATTTATAACATTTCAAATGGATTTGTTTAATTATTTATCTATCAATTTGTTTGTTCACACATATTTGTTTATTCATTAGCCAAATTTATTAAATATCATTATTTTATAAATATTTATTCCGCAATCTTTGATAAGCTATGAGATTATGAAAAACATTGATTATGTCTTTTAATTTCAAATTTTTTTAATAATTAAAATTCTTTAATTTTCCATTTTACACGAAGAATTATGTATAGAAATTTTCAAAATTATCTAACTTTTCATATCAATTTCTAAATTCTGAATTACCAAACGAGACATCTCTCGTAAACTTGAAAAATTATTGTAAAATTATTAACTCAAATTATTTAATAAAAATTGACGCGCAGCTAAGGGAATCATGGTTATAGCAAGATCTTTCTTTTTCGTTCTTTCTCCTTCTCCTTCTGATCTCGATGTTAACACGTCGAAGGAACTCACTCGACGCGCCAATTAAACGCCGGCGCGTCGAAACAAGAAAGTGAAGCGACGTTTCGCAAATTGCTTTTCTCGCCGCCCGATATCTCCGATCTTTCCGCCTTGGACTTTTTAGAGCCTCCTCTTTTTTTTCCACAGTTCCCCGTTCCGCGAGAGGCTGCGGAACTCACGACAGGAATTCGGTTGAATGATTTATCCAAGGTCAAAGTTCTCGGCAGTGCGTTTGAACGCAAACTTTGTGCAAGAACCTCGAAAATTTACGATTAAAACGGAATCCGCGTTTTTTATTTACCCATCGCGTTCCTCAAGCGTTAACTTTAACTCCACAATTCGATTAATTCCCTACCAGAAAAGAAAAAAGAAACAAAAAAAAGACAGATAGAAAGAGAGAGAGAGAGAATACAGTGCCATTTATTAAAAATAAATCTTTAATAGAGAGCTTTTAAACGATTTCTATTGCACTGCCACTTTTATCAGAATTAAATTTTTATTTTTCAAAATTAAAAAAATATTGCATAGCTTTTTAATTTGTATACGATTGTAAAATATTAATTGATCCAATCGACCGATCCAATAAAAATCTAAGTTATTTAAAAGTTAATAAACAGTAGTGCTGATATTTTATATCAAAGGAATATTATATATATTACTCTAAAATCGCAGAGAACTGCTCTTTTTTCTCTTTTTCTTACTAATATATATTTATTTAGTTTAATTTTATTTATTAGTTTAATTCTATTTTACACGAATTTGTATAAGTTCTAAAATAAATATATAACTTTAGTATATCTAAAAGATATAACTGTGCATATAAATAATTATTTTCGGCATCATCATACATATCCGAATAGAATAAAATCAACAACATTCATCCGAGGGTTGATTGCAGCGTGAAAATTTCGGGATGTTGGTCTCATAATTACCGTGCTGGAATAATCGGGAAATTAATAATACTGGTAGTTTTATTAACGAGCGATCTCATTAATTCCATAATTAAAATTGCGTGTATCAAAAGCGCCGGCGGGTTGTCACGCTCGGATTATTTATCCGTTTGCAAAGAGTACCGTCGGATTTTCTCATAGAAAAGGGTGGTGTGCTCGCATTTAACGTAAATCATAGAAAGTTTTACGAGACCTATCGATAGGATACATATATATATATATGTAGCTCGGAAATTCGCTGAAAAATATTTCGCGGCCATCACAATCGCGACGCAATGCAAACTGTCCGCCAAATTAATGTCACTGCGACCATCCGATGCATTTTGGTTTAAATCGTTTTTCGTCCGCTCGTTATAACGCGAAAAATAATTGTCGCGCTGTAATTTATATCATGAAAAAAATACATAAATAGATTTACGCCGAAATTTTATCTGCACGCGTTTTTGCGGCGAAAGAATACCGCAATAAATCGAACGAATAAAATTTATATCCAAGTCAGTTCGTCGCTCGCAATCTCTCTGATTGCACTTTTAAAGATAATAAACATTAATAAATATAAATAATTTTTGTAATATAAAAAAAAAGAGTTAGCAAAAATGGAGAAAACACAAGCATTTTAAATATGGCTTTTTTCATCAAATATACATCTACTCGTTTCAAGCAATATATAAAGATTGAAGAATTTTTATTCTAGAATTAACTCTACATACAGGACGTGTGGTAAAATTTTTGTGCGATATGTCATGTTTTGCGATATCATTTTTGTGCGAATAATCGCTTCACGCTCGAATCTGTATCGGGATTGCGATTGGAAGAGTATAATTACAAGCCGCGTCCATCTCTCAACCGGTGATGGCACGAGCGGGACGATTTTAAGTCGCATTCGTTCCAGAACGATTGTTGGTTATAGTATACAAAGATAATCATGCCGAAGGCAGTTTGCCAGTGCCCATTAAAAAGGAACGATCATCGCCGGCCGTTTGGCTTTATCGACGGGGTCCGAGAACTCGGTCATGCGAGAGAAAGAGGCTGAGCGGAACGATGGAGCAAAAGTAAAAGAGACGGAATAAAACGAACAGAAAAGAGAAGAAGTATCTCTGCCTAGAACGACGAGATGGAAGATTCGAAATCGAATCTTAGAGCTGTAAGCACGGCAACGTGCCAGACGTATCGTTAAAAGAACATATGTCTTCGTGAATGTATGCTACGATTTTCGCCATAATCCTCCAACAAGTCCTCACTATTCCATGATATCGAATTCAACGAGAA
This sequence comes from Nylanderia fulva, assembly GCF_048542155.1. Classification (NCBI taxonomy): domain Eukaryota; kingdom Metazoa; phylum Arthropoda; class Insecta; order Hymenoptera; family Formicidae; genus Nylanderia; species Nylanderia fulva. The sequence goes on along the minus strand of NW_028190161.1, from coordinate 2,012,447 downwards.
TCCCGACTATATTCCGAATGGATCGTGAAACTCACTTTTATAAAAAGCATTCTCTTATTAAACTTAAAATTTAATTAAATAAATAAATATACAGAAGAAATTATTTTGGAATAATCAATCCACACAAAAATCAATTTTAAGATCATTGCGATGAATAATATTCACTGACATTTCTGAAAAGATACTGCCTCCATAAAATATCCCGATAATCTCGCGCTAATATCGAAGATAAGATATCAATACCGTAAATTGATTTAGCGCCATAAAAATAAAGTGTCCTCTCATAATATCGGAGCATTCTAATATTCTCTAATTGCGACGATAAGATCTAGCGCGGTCGGGTTCAACGGGGCAGTATGCCAGCCATTATTAGAACGGAGCGACGGCGATCATCATCGCCATCGAAAGGGTCTGCGTTCCAGGAAGAGGGTGGAAAGACGTAAGAGAACGGATGTTTAAGAGGGAGAGTCTTGGAGAGAGAGAGAGAGAGAGAATGGCGAGAGACAGTGTGCAGGTCGAGGAGTAGGTATCAATGGGTCGCATAGCCGGGAGGGTTTCTCTTGTCTCGCCTTATCCTGCCTTGTCCTACCCTTCGCGAAGACCACCCCCGATGTAACACGCCATCCTTCTCTCTCGGGCGCAGCCGCTCCTGCGCGGACCAAACGAATTTCGCCAGGCTTAGCCCGGGGGTTGGCTGCTGCTTTAGGGCGCTTCACTCACTCACTCGCTCGCTCCATCCTTCTTACGATATATATGTATATATATATATCAGCTTCTTCCCTTACCATCCCACCCTGTACCTCTTCTCTCCCTTTCTCCTCTCTTTCTCTCGCTCGCTTCGGCTTACGGAGACTCGACGAGACTCTGTTGCTAACAAATTTCTCGAGGGTCTCACCTACTCGATGTTACGTATGCGCCGTGAAATATGTTTAATCCCTAATTACTTAAAGTTTCGCGTTTACGCGATTTTACGAACATTTAAATGAGAGTGCATATGCTAAAATAAATGTAAATATAAAATCTAGCTGTAGAATTTTTTATTTTTGAAACGATTTTATTCGCTTTTTTCATACTGTACTTACAGTTTATAAATATTCATGAGTTTTAAAAAATTCCAACAAAACTACCTATCCAATTTTTATAATATTTTGCAATATAGATTTCTGAATTATATTTATATCAATAGTGTTCAATTGATCAATCTTTAAAGAAAAAAAAAATCATATTATTTTTTATACTTTTTTCAAAGATAAGTAATGCGAAAAGGATACACGTTTAAATCATTTGCATACACACAAGCTTGTATATTTTTGAGGTAAGAACTGAACCTTACGCGGTAGTTACGTTGGTCAAATATAACCGGTCAAATATAGTAGTTGGTTAACCTCGCAATCTCCGAAAACAGATGCTCGGCTACACCAAAATACCGCGTATGCGTCCGAGTTGAGGATTAACAGTATGCATCATCCAGTGTTTCCAACTGGAGTAATCCTTGTAACCGGATGGAAGATGCGCTCGAGAAGCACGGAGAATGATGCGCTTATAACTATGGGTGCATCTGAATGTAGCCAGTCGCATCGGACGACGACACTTCTCGAGCACATCTTCCGTCCATTGAGCGACTCTCGAGAGCGTAATGCACTTCCTATATCCTATGGGACTGTAACGTGCTCGCTTCCGCGTTTTCAAGACATAGTTTCCAGAAAGAATGCCTTCGCCCTCGTTAAGACTTTCGCGCCATTTCTTAATAATTATCGCGCGCTGTAATCACCACGCGCGAACAATGCTGCGAAATCTTGATACGAGGAGAAATGAAAGACCTTGATGACTGAGCACGGCGTGTTTAACTCTTAACAATTCTGCGACAAGATTGCGTTCGAAGAAATGTTCTTTCTCATTATCGCTTTTGACAACACATACTACAGCTGTCACCATTTATATGTATACAAGTTAAACTGTTTTTATATTATTGCGTGATTCCTATTAGGAATTAAATTATAAAATATTGCTTCTCGTTTGTATTTTATTAAGTGGGTAATCAAGCGTTTTTATGTGTTACAAAAGAGAAAAAAAATGTTTATAAAATATTTTACCAACCGTACGAATATATAAATTATTATCAATGTGAAAGTCTGTCATATGATATAAATTATACAAAGACTTGAGACTTCTTTAGAACTTATTAAGTCATTTAAGAAATGTAAAACCTTTCTCAAAAACTATAAAATTTCGAAGAGAAATATGATAGGGCACGCAATATTTTTCTAAAACTTGAACATCGTGGGAACAACAGTTAACCTTCTCGGACGAAATGTCTTTTCGGTCGCTTTTCCTATCGATACGCTCCTGACCCCATGGGCACTGTCATTCTCTGACTCGCCGCAGTCCCTTAAACGCATGATCCCGTGACCTAACCCGGACGGGTGCATTCCAGCCGACGGAGCGCAAAAAAAAGATGTTGGATGTCGGTGATAAATTAAAAGGTGAAGGTCGTTGGCTCGCACAAGTCGGAATGACCAGAAAGAAAAAGCGTAAGGTGCAAAGCAGAGATTATAATGAGAATCCGAGAAGATAAAAACAGCTAAGAAAAGTCGTTCGATATTTGATGGTATATAATGAAAAAGTGGAGTAAAGAAAAAAAACCTTTGTGCTCGTGGAAAGCAATGAAATATATGAAAAGATATAGTGACGAAAATAAAAGTCGAAAGATATATATCTAAACTTAGAGAAGCATTTATTACACGTGCACGTCAAGAAAATATAAAAATAAAATAAAATATGATCCTATTCAATCTTATCTAGAAAAAAATATAAGAACTAAATTAACAAAGAATTAATGCAGTGGAAAAAAAAATTTTGTTGGATTAACAAAAATTCTGTTCGAAAATGGACGAAACGGAATTACTAGTTGAATCTACCAGAATTCCTTTTAATGCAACAAGAATCTACCAGAATTCCTTTTAATGTATCAAGCATCTTGTTTGTACAACAAATCAGTTTGTTGGTGCAAACAAGATATTTGTTGTATTAAAAGGAATTCTGGTAGATTCAACCAGAATTCCGTTTCGTCCATTTTCGAACAGAAGTTTTGTTAATCCAACAAAATTTTTTTTTCAGTGTGTAGAAATTAGACATTAAATATTGCCAACAATTGAATTAATTACATTAATAGAAGTTTTGAAAGAAAAGCATTTCGACTGAACGTAATCGTGATAGTTGAAGAAGCTACTAAATTCTCGAATTTAAAACAGCTCCAAGAAAAAAATAAATAGCAAAAGAGAGGAAAAATAATCGATATCATTCAGAAAAATATTTCTTAAGCGAGGACCGTGTAATGGTCCAATAAATTGATAGATACAAAAGAATACATCGTTCAAACATTTATAAAAGTCCAAGTGATAGTAATTAAAGATAGCATACTTCGGCTCTGAAGATGTTGTAAGCAGGATGCTTCTGGGAAACAAAGTTTCAACTCCCTCCGTGTACTTGGAATTTCCAAGTCCAGCGGAAGACGCAAGATCAATAGAATAAGGCGGGTATGCTGCATAAACGAGATAAATACTTGGTCAGTAGACAGGCAGAGGCTTTCGCTCGTTTCAAGATTTTATTCGTTATTCGATTCGAGGTTTTACTTTTGCGCTTGCCTTATTGTCGTAACATAAACTAAAAAGTTTAGTTTGCTCCACGGAAAATCGAGATCTATTTATTTCTGGCGCGCACGCGGAAAATGAGATGTATTCTTCTACATAATTCAAGTAATTTATCTCGATGGGAAAATATGGTATCGTAAAAGATGCATAATACAACTTGAAAAATAACAGTTTTCAATGTTCAAATAATCATTAATTGATTGCTATGTTTTCCAGAAAACACATTACTAATTAGAAAATTGTAAACAAAAGCAAAAAGCAAAATTAATGACTCAGATGTGAAGCAAGAATCAATACTCTATGCGGAAGCAAAACAAGATAATGAAAGAAAATGATGGGGGAGGAAAAAGGTCCATCAATCATTTGAAGACAAAATGTGTCGGGATAACTATAGATAGGCACGGTATACATCTATACATGGAAGATAAATTCAGCGGATAAATATCGCCGAATGCAAAACGTAATGTAAACCGGGCTAAACCAAGAAACGTCGGGGAAAAGGCGAAAAAGAAACGAACGAACGCGCCCTCGACGTAGGGATTCGTCGATCGCCGAACCCCGTTGTGTCGCTCGGAGAATCGGCGCTCTCCGTCGTCGCTCGGGCATCGTCGCGATCTCCCTCTGTCAACCCCCGCGCGTCGACAAGCAACTACCCCCTTATAGTACCGAGCCAGGGGGCGCCGCGACTACGCACTATTGATTCGCACGGGAACGAGGGTGAGAGCCCGGTAGAGCGGAGTAAGGGAAGGTCGACGGGGATGACGAGGGCGAGGAGGTGTTCAGGAGGGTGGTCCAGGGACGGCGATGCGCCCTCTTCGTCCGACGAGGCTGCTGCAGGGACAACGATACATCGGCCACGGCCCTGACATGTGCACTCGCTCTTTTCCTTTTTCTTCTTGCTCTTTCTATTATCTAATATTATGCATCGTTCTAACGTATAGGCAAGCAAAAGAAACCGCTACATGTATCTCATTTATTAGACAAAGCGAATGAAAATAATACATCGTCTCTCGGAGCACATCTTTCTCTCTTTTGATAACAATTTAATTAACTTTGAGAACGCGACTCTGTTTGTATTGTATTATATAGGTATACATTATTATTTCTCTGTCGTTATTCGTTGTGCGTCATATTTTAATATCTAATTAAATATCTATTTATAAATATCCGATCTGGACATCCGTGAAAGCAGTTGTAGGATTCACGTAAAGCCGATAAATTGATGATAAAAAGAACTGACTTTTAATGCGTTAGTACAATTACTTATGGATTATTTACTGAGGTTTTATTAGAATGTTTCAAAGGCCCGCCCGTTTGTTTATTTCAAGATAACATGGTCTGATGTACTGCTAGTCCTGCTTGAGCTTTTGCGGATGATTTCAGTAAACCGCAGTGCAACAGTTTAGCAAAGTACTACTGTTGTTTCTCTCTTAATGTTTACAGGAAAATATAATCCACGAGAGTATCTGGTTTCGTAGAAATTCTATCCATCCGTTACTGAGATACATCAGCAGATTTTACATGAGCTAATTATAGACTGATTAAACCTTTTTTCCTCAACAGTCAAATCTTCTTATATCGTTTAAAAACGAGAGAAAATCTATATATCGAATTATTTCAGCATAAAATACTGAGTTTGTCACTTTTTTACGAAAGGTATGAATGAATATATCGCGCTGTATACATTATTTGCAGCAACAACTTATCCAGTTGTTGTTGCTCCAAATGAATGTCTTTAGTATGGGATACAGCATGGCGAGTTAGTCTACTGACTAAATTGATGATGCTCTAGTCACAACTAGAATGTCACAGTGCGGAAACGAGCACTGAGAAGCGACGTCCTTCGGGATAACTTGGACGTTCGTGCGGAGAATTTTGAGCTGGCTAGTGAGATAGTTCGTCGTTAATATGTCGACGAATAATCCCGTAAGTATATTTAGTCTCTTCAACTACGGGAGAGTGAGTGGGACGCAGCAGGACTCTGGACATTGACTTTAACATGTTCGGGACAACGTGCTCTCCATCGATATACGTTGCAGATTTCTCATGTAGTCGTTTGAATACGTTGATAATATAAAATCGACCGTAGGAGTAATTATAACTTGTAAAATTCCATGGCGATCGCAAATTGAAACACTCGACGAAAAAATAAAAAGACGAAAATTTACAAAAATAAATCGATGTAAAATAGATTCTCTGATATAAAAATTGAGACACTCAATCTTATAATTTTAATATATTATAAAAATAATTTTGCATATGAGAAATCTTACGTATTGTTTTGGTTTACAACGTTATCAATTTTCTATAAAATCCTATATCGATAGTTTATATGTTGCATTTGATTAAAAGATTAATATCTATTTTATCAAATTACTAGATTTTTTCGCATTAGAAAGAATATTTAATTTTTATAAGAAAATGATTCCTACATCACAGACAAAAATTGCGCAATTTCATCCGAAATAGTATGATATTATTAAACCAATCTTACATATGTCATACAAAAATCAAATCTGCTGCTCTCCACTTCTCCAATCGAGCAGAAATATCCGAGATCTTTCCTAATCAATAATCAATTTCTCCATTTGGAAGACTTATCAAATAAGTGTCAGAATTTGCGATTTAATCATCGTTATAAAAAATTCATATGTAGTGAATATATTGAAAGTTTTAACAGAATATGTCTAGGACTTAATATATGTATAACATATCTTCTTCAGATAATTAAGAGCTCTTATGAAGAATGTACATACATGATCTATTCCCACTCGTACGAATTGAATAAAAGCAAGAGAAAATACACGATTCTACACGTGTTTCGATTGCGAAATGTATATGCATGTTTACAAATGTTTGCTGTCAGTTATCGCTGCTGAAGCAAATATAGTGAAACGATTGTTCAATAAAGCCTATGAATTTCAATTTAAGACGCACAGCCAAGTTGTGTCGGTCCAGCGTCTAAAAAAATTAAACACGTCATGTATCATATACGGTCTCGAGAAGTTAATAGGAATATGTCGAAATCTCCTGCTTCCTATTTCTACCCACTCTCGTCTATTCTTAGTTTCTTTCTAACTTTGCAAACGAGAAGACTGATTGCTTGAGCATGTAAATCCTGATAAATAGAATTTCGCAATATTTCATCGTAATAGATAATTATATGTCATTTATGATGCATCGTACGACTTCACTTATTATATGTTATACTATTATAAAACAGACACGAATAATAATAACAGCTCAGAAAGATTTCAAGACTTGAAAAGACTTATCGCGGTTAAATGTACCATATAATTATACATATATTAATTAGCATACAATTATGAGAGAATAATGCAGTATAATCTAGCATCTACATTGTACGTGAAAACATTAAAATCGAATATCTAGAACGCACTGGTATTAAATCGGCATTAATTGCCATTCGCTTTAACATATGTAAAACATGCTCGTCGTTTAATGTTAGTACCGCGATAATCTAAATCCCCGAGCATAAAATTTAATTCGACTCCCTCTTGCTTATTCAATGTCGTTCTCTCGTTTGCATCTTTAGCCGCGGTAAAGAATTTCGGGACGGAATCGCGCGCGGTCGATGGAAATCAGGTCGTCTTACAACACCATCCACTTTCGCCGTTACTCGAGGAGGGACAGGAAGAGAGAGATATATATGTATATCACGATCGTTCTTCGTCTCGAGGAAACGAGCGTGCGGGGGCGCGCCTATTGTTACGGCCGTGAAATCGCGAACAGCATCCCCCTGATGCTAGAGAGAGAAAGAGAGAGCACATAGATATCGCAGAGATCTGCATAAATCTCGGCCCGTCGGCCGGATCCGGACTGTGTGTACGTGTATGTGTGTGTCAGGCACTTACGCACGCGCGTGTACACACGCGTGGCACGCGTGGGCGCAATGTCACACGAAGCGCGATATGGTAGGCGGCGAAATGGATTCTCGATGTATCGCGAGACTTGACGCACGCGACCTTCGAATATCGACGAAAGCTCTCGTGTGCGATGCCTTCTAACGCGAAGAATATTCTTAAATTCGCGATTTTACGTCTCGCATGAAATAGCGGATTGGACTTGAATTTTCTTATTTTCCTTTGTGATTTTACAGACTTTGTCGGTACGTCAGTCTAACCAGCCTGATTTTAAATAATATATTTTTTGTGTGAAAATTCTTGAATATAATATTCTACTCTTGTGGGGGCTCATAAATTAATTATTTGAATGAATCATCATATGCGGACAAAATCGAGATTATGCAATATTCGCTGAATGAGTTTTCAATGGTTCTGTTAAAAAATACCGAGTGTGTTTAATTATTGTGAGACCATGTGATGTATAATGCATTGCAATTGTATGCACTAAATTATTTTACTCCGTAATATACTGTGCGTTATCGATAGTTGAGTTTTATTACAATCTATGTATAAATAATACTATGGATAAAATTTTAAAATTCGCAAATGCTCATAAATAAAATCGCGAAATTCTCTCCGATCGTTTTGATACGCAACGTATAGCTCCTATGATTTATCAATCAATTATGATGTCAGCACACAAACGTGTGCAAACACTTATAAATAAATATTTCCTTATTAGTGGAGAGATTCTGAACACTAAACAGTATCGCTTTCGTGCCTGCATTTATGCAAATTTACGCATGATACACGTACAATGCGCCAGAAGGTGCAACTGCTGCACGCAATGTGACCGACGCAAATCTGTGCTGGCGAGTGACGAGACACGAATTTAGCATACGTACTATATATAGATACAAATTCAGACTACATATCACGCTTTATTAATATATTTGGTTAAACATTTTTTTTCAAATATTATACATTTTTTTTTCAATGACTATAAAAAGAAAATAATTCTAGAATTACGTTTGATTAAAGGAAAGAATCAAGAGCAACGCGCGCATTTCAAATGAAATTTCTACCAAAGAAAAGTCCATTTGGAGTTATTTGAAGACCATTGATTTCATTATCTACTTGCCATTAACTCAACAAATACTAGCTCACATTTTTACTAAGGAAAGATCCATTACGAATTGATCGAAGAACCTGTCAATATTGCAGAGAAGAGGCGGCGATAGTTTCGGGTCAGTGTAAATACGAGACTGGGAACAGAGCACGGCGGGAGGCTATTGAGTCACTTTGCACCCCCAGGGGCGTAGCCGACGCATATGTAAAGGTTTTACATCTCCACACTATAGACCGCACTACAGCATCGATATTTAGTTACATGTGAGTTTGGTTGCGACCAAACAACGCGCTCTTAAATATTCAACTTTTTTTTTATATCGTAAAAATTTACGTTACGCTTCACTTACGTTTTACTTCAGTATTTAATAATCCTAAAATATTATTCCTACATACATCTATTTTTCAGATCGAGACATACTCGTCAGTCCTCATCGTAATTTGAAACATCTGTGTTAGAGACTGTATGTGAAAGAAAATTGAGATCACTTCAAACATGAACATATTGCTCTCATCATCATTATCATCATCATCATCGTAGACAGAATTGTCCTCGACATTGTCAGAATTCCTCGAACTTTCCCTGCCGATTAATCCGAGGCGAGGATGTGCGACTAGAATGTCGCGCGATCGCTCAATCGGTTCGAAATTAGGTCGGAGGTCAGTGTACTACAACGTCGAGCAAGATCTCTCCAAGGGAAACTTCATCGACTGTCGATGCTCTTTCTCTCTTTCTTTTTCTTTCTCGTAGGATTCTTTCCCTCGTCCTATCTTTATGGCGAGATTCAAAGCACAGCGCAAGCGTTGAGTAGAGTAGTGCATCGTGTGCGATAATTCCTTTGAGAATGAAAAAAACAACCCTCTATCATCCCTCTCGATTTAGCCTCCCCTGGGAACCTCGGAACCTGGTGTTGATAAGACCGGGTTCAATAAACAAAATAGAGGGAATAAATGTTTGGAATTAAATTAAACATTTGGAAAGATGAGAGAAATGTGATAAATTCAGTTCGTGTTGATAACATGATGGTATCAATTTTCAAATTTTCAATGTAGAGGCAACGTAAAAAAAAATTGAGGCAAGTATTTACATCAATTTAGTTCGCAAAACAATTCAGATACTACATAAACTTCAAAAGTTGAAAAATGGCAATAAAATATATTTACAAACTGCAGAATTGCAGTCTATGTGAAAAGAATATAGGTTTATGTAATATTTGCATTGCAATATTATTTCTTAAACTCCATTTTGCTGGAAAAAATTCTACTTTAGAAGTAGCGAAGCTTTATCTTTTCTTTAAAAAATTCAATTTTCTCTTAAAATTTTTTAACTGATTTATTTCTTAACTTTCTTTCTCTCTCTCTCTCTGTGCAAACTAAATAATTTAGAAGGCAGTTCGGTAATTTTATTACGAAAATAAATGTTTTATATTGCAATCAAATTGAGCGTAATTGCGCAATCTTAAATTGCGGAGAGTATAATAGTGTATCAATTATCTGCTAAAATAAATTAATCATTTTCCTAGCAAAAATGCGAGCCAAAAAAAAAATCAATTTTATATTTCATTTTCGAGAAACGAAAGAATCCATTCTAAATTTTCATAAATACAAGATCGCATTTGCATGCGTCGTTTCTTTTATCGGATTTAAACACATCCATCAGCCCTCGCAACATCCGGTTTTTATAGCGCACACACACACACATTTTTCGTCGAGGACCGTCAACAAATGAATGGTGCATCTATGGTATATGAACGCGATCTTTTTCATCTACGATCCCTGTGTTTTCCCTTCTTCGCCCTTCTCTTTTCATTTCTGGTACACTAGTAGGCACCGCTCTTTGGTTACGCTGATCCCGCTGGATTTGCTACCCTCACTCCCTCTGGATCCAATAAATCTGCTCCGCCACACGTACCTGCCCCCAACCACCTATCGATTCCCTCTCTCTCTCCCCTAAATCGATGCACTCGCGCCCCGTTCTCGATCACTCTCCGACCCGCCACCCCCGTGTATACGTGCGTGCGTTTCTCCGCGTTTCACTCTCTTGGATCATGTTCGCATGTCAAGCCCAACCGCTCTGACACGCTTTACGCTCGAGAGGCTCCTTTGTCGGGGTACTCGTCAGCGTAATACGCATGTACATACAGCGTGTCCCGGAACTATTATCGCTGCGGATTCGTCTCGCCGATTCTTCGCCCGATTTCAAATAGGAATTTTCTGCGGAATCTGCGAATCGTTCGCGACCGAAATGTCAATGAAACGCGGTTCTAGAGAATTCAACTTTATTCTCCGATAAATATTTTCATTCCGATCGATAATAAATAGATCTTGTTGTAATGCACTTTTAATATATATATATATATATATATATATATATATATATATATACAAATTAAAAATGACAGCGTGCGATATAATTATTGCCGGAGGAGGTAATTTTAAATTCTTAAAAAAAAAAAGAAAATTCTATAAATATGATATAAATATCCGAGACACTCTGTATATGCACTGGATTATCATCCGGATGATACGCGCATGTTGGCTATGTCTCTGATACGGTGTCATCAGGGTTCGAGGTCGTTTTACAAGATGCAAGGTTTAGATCGAGCGGTAGAAGCTTGTCGTCAAAGTTTAATGAACATGCAACTAGTTACTTTCGTACCATAGTTCCTTCATGTATGAAATGTACATGCGACTAATTGCATGTCAAGGAGTAATAAAAATAGAAGTAATCAGAATTCTCTACGCATCTATTTTTTATAATATATTAACTTTAAATTCAACAACTGTGAAAAGGAACTGAAATGATATTCGCACAAAAAAAAAAAAAAAAATAAAAAAAAAAAAACATACATGATAAAGGAGAGAAAATTTAACACAATATTTGTGTTTGAGCGACAGAAAAATTATTACAATTATAAATCAAAATATAATGTATATGTTTATGCATATACGGTTAACGAAAAATATAAGAGAAATATATTACCAGTTTTTCAGAGTTAAAACAAGCAGTATAAATATTTTACAACTTCGGGAGTAAATCATGCGTACTTAATCGTGCATAAAAGCATATCAAGGTAGCGCTATAAATAATGTAAAAAAAAAATATATATATATATATATTAGAAATATATATATTCTCGAGGAAAAATGTATAATCTCTTATAAATCAGTTCGAGTCACCGTAGTGTATGTGTGATAGGAAATATTCCTATTTTTCATTCCTGTCGCCAATCACGAGGAACACAATCTCGATAATCCATTAAAAACAATAAGGTTCAGTTTAAAATCAATATTTGCAGTGCAGATTTAACGTCGCTATATAATATATTTCGACTTCGGACGACGATATTCGAAATCGATAGCCGTAATGTTGCTGACGCCGAAACGACGTCTGAAATTAATTTCTGTAGCCAACGGGAAGGAACTTTGCCGCGGACATCGATTACGGCGGCGTCATGTCAACGTGCTTTAACGACGAAAGCAGGCGCGGTACACAAGATGCGTGCATACACGCGCGCATATACCATACATATTTACGCTCGCATGCGTATATATACATATATAGTATATATATATATAGCGTTTCGACACGATGGCGACAGTGAAACCGTAAGACTGGCGGCGATGCGGTTGCCTCGAACTGGAATAATATGTGCCGTTTATTCGCGCGAAATACCGTTCCGTCGCATGTTTCAAAGCGATCACGCGTTTGACCGCGAATTTCGTCATAGCGTATACGCAACCAACGAGCGATCGGAAAATATGCTCTTGCGCCTTTTACCAGGCTTCCGCGTATGAGAGAAAAATAAGGGAAATTATCGACAGCGCAGGCTCTCTCTCTCTTTCTCTCTTGTAAGCGGTCAATGTGCGGTGTAATAAGACCATCGCTCGATGTTATTTTGCGGTAGAATAATTTCGAATTCACTTTTTAAGTTTTGAATTATGTATATCAATAATTTATAATATACTAATTAAATGCTTTTAATTCAAATAAAGTATTACACATATAAAAGGCTAATAAGAGCAAAAGTAATCACTTCTGCTCTTATTAGCCTTTTATATCAATAATTTATATTAAGAGTTACGACTCGATAAATAAATTCGTCATGGGTAGGTAAATTTTTCACAATTCATTTTTATCTGATTTATCTAATTTTTTTCATGTTTGACGATGAAACGAAATGATCGTAATTACATACGTATAATCGTAGCGTGATGGTAACATTAATCATATGTCAAGGGACTTGCTCGGTCCGTGTGATACGTCGAGAGCAAAGGAGTTAAATCCAGCTGACATGACCGGTCGCGAATCGGCTTGATCGTTTTCTAATTACGACGATATCCACCACACCCCGACGTAAAACACGATACAGCGCAATAAAGCGTGTAAAAGCGCAGCGAGAAATTCGATACGATTTTATCTTCGACACCCTCTCTTCGTCAGCTTATCGTCTCCAATGATCGCATATAGGCTTGATCGGTGCTCTCGTGAAATCGAACGCAAATAAAGTCCGGTGCATATACACTTGAGTTTTGCTAATCGAGAGCAACTATCGATGGCACGCTTCAATAGCGCGACATTACGATTTCACGAGTTTCTTTGGAATTCTCTCGAATGTACAATTTTGTGTGGTAAACATGTGATAATTTTGTAAAATTGATTGCTCGTAAAATGTCTACGTGAAATGTTTACTCTAATTTTTCGAATTGTGCAGCCTTCGGAATTACTTTGATAAGTATTTAAATAAGAGGTTTATTCTTGATAGAATGATATGTTGTGAAAGAATAAATTTCAGTCCCTGATATATCTTTAATGTATACGCGTAATATACAAAATTACTATAATTATTATTGTGCATATACAGTTCTTTATAATATAAAAGACTCAAATGGATATTCGCATGAGTTCTACTTTCATAACAATAACAGGACTTTGCTGTGATCACGGATCTTCAGGTGTTAGTGAAAGATACCGGAGAGATCAGGTAGCACGTAGTTTTGCGGTTAAACATAAGCTTAAGATGGATTTCTCAGAGCTTTGAGGTTTACCTTTTAGAAGCCGACACCGTTCTCGATATATTTCTTCAATAATACATTTTCCCGGTGCATAGAGACTTCGCGCGCATGATAAATGATACGGTAGTTTTATCTTTCAAAAAAAAAAAAAAAAAAAAAAAAAAAAAAAAAAAAAAAAAAAAAAAAAAAAAAAAAAAAAACACGCGAAAAATACGAGAGCATTATTCCGCGATAAACGTCAATTCTAATGCACACTTTTATTCTTGGAGTGATTTTCGATAAACACAAACTCTTGAGAGTTACTCTCGATATAGATATATATATATCCAAGGAGTTTTACTTTTTCCGAGAGTAGGAGAGAAAGCGCGCAGACGAAAAGGGGAGCTCGATAAAACTCTCCGAGCAAGTGCACGGCGCCGGTCTATAATAGCAGTGGGCGAGAGAGCATGGCGGCAGTAAACCCCGTAATTTTTGGAGGGGTGCACGGCGCAAAATCGAGCGAGGGGGCACAAAATCAATTTCCAGTTAGCGACTCGCAACTTCCTCGGGCGCGATAGTTCGCGCCGCCGCCGGGCCGCAGAGCCTTCGAAGTAACCCGAACGTGCGGTCGGTTTACGAGGTTACGCGCTAAAGTGGTTAGAGAGACAGGAAACCCTCTCCTCTGCGTCGTCGTAGGCGCGGACGTTACCTGGATCAGGGTCGATCATTAACGCGAGACGACAAGCGGTACCGTCCGCTATGTGTTTGCTACGTCCGACGAGAGCACGAAGCTAATATTGTTACGCCGAATTTTCGATAACACGTTTGCGCAAATGCATTTAATGCTCCCGTAAAAAAGTCCTTGTGTATTCCACTCATTTTTTACTTCAGAGATTATCTCTTCGAAAAAAGGAGACACGCATGCCGCGTATAAAGCTATGTATCACGTAGGGAAATAAAAAAAATATATAATATATTATCTTTGTGTTACTAAATTTATGTAGAGAAAAAATGCGGACAATTTTTTTTTTCTTTTAAAAAATAGATATAAGGTAAACAATTAAATTTTCGTTTGATATTGTGTATGAAATAATTATATTTCAAACGTAATGTCAGTAAACATATTTCATATAAATTTCAAAATAGTAACATTTCGCAATTTAATGTGCTAGTTAAATATTTTGTACTTTTAGACTTTTAATTTTAACTTTTAACTAGATTCCATACAATATATAAAAATACATTAAAATAGCACGAGTTATGGAATAGAAGCTTATATATATATATATTTTCGATGTAATATTAAGTTTAATTAAAAAAAAATTTGTAATATATATTATGTATAAACTGATATAAAGTAATTCGATCAGAGCTTTTTCGATGCATTATTTCCGATCATACATATGACAAACTTTGACATTCGTGAAATGTAATTGTATGCATAATGCAATCCTATTGACTTTTGCGATACTTTTCTAATTTCTCCTTTCAAAGTTCAGCAAATCAACCTCCGCTTTCTACGCCGCTTTTCAAATGCACTTTCGTTAATGCTAATACTCGGCGAAAAAAAAGGAAAGCACGTTTGCGGTCGCAGTTGCTTTCCCCATAAAAACTACTAGAGCATATTTCGATTGAATTATCTCGACATAAACGGGGAAAATATACGAGCTCGTGCAATCATCGTACTCATGATACTTATCTTACCACTTTTCGCGGCATCTTCGCTTTTACTTTCGCGATCGACGCGACGCGCCAGTTAACTTCCTCCGGAATTTACATAAAACGAGAATTTATTAAAATACCAATTATCGTGTAGTACCAATGCCGATTGCGTTTAGAAAGCGAAATAAGAGCCTTTATTGCGCATTTTACGAGTCTCTATGCATGTGTAATTGTCCGCAATATACAGGGGTTGGCCCATTTTCGGCGAAAAATATGGCCACGAGTTGAACCGAATGTCTTGCGCCGACAAAAGTCGATACTTCAGTCCGAGAGCGAAAGAGACAAAGAGAGGGAAAAAGGGAGAGTTTGGTCGGTCATTATATCGTTCGTAAAAGCATGTAAGTTTCTAATCAGTGTACATCTGCCTGTTATACCACCACATGTTGTGCACAATGTCAGATACACGTGGCTATCGGTGTCTGTGTGTGCATACATTTGACAATAAAAGCAAAGGTAGACAAAATGAAAGAGAAAAAAAGCAAGGGGGCAGAAAAACTTATTTTTATCCGAGAGACAAGATTTATAATATTGGAACAAAATGTAAATAAAAAATGGGTTAAAAAAATAACTACTGTGAATTAATAATATTTTGATAACATTGTGTAAAAGTGCAGAAATAAATACAATATATTATTTAATACGAGTATTATAAGAAAAAAAGTGGAAATAATTTACGAAATGAAAATATTACACATGTATATCACATAAAAAAGGCTAAACAATAAATGATAAATAATATACACATGAGAAAGTGTATTATATTATAAATTAATACTATTTAAGCGATACAAAAGTAATAATAAATAATATAAATAATTCTTGAAACAGAACGATCGTTAATAAATGAAATATCATAAAAAGATATACATTCGAAAGTTTGAAAAACTAAATAATAAACTAGCAAAAACTATGCTCGAATAAGGAAATATTTGTGTGAATTAATACTATTTAAGCGATACAAAAGTAATAATAAATAATATAAATAATTCTTGAAACAGAACGATCGTTAATAAATGAAATATCATAAAAAGATATATACATTCGAAAGTTTGAAAAACTAAATAATAAACTAGCAAAAACTATGCCCGAATAAGAAAATATTTGTGTAGCGCAAAAGCACAAGAATGCAGAATATGAAACGGATTCGCATAAGAATGGAAAATGTGTATGTGTATGGGGAGAAGAGGGTTGGTCGGGGAAGGGGAGGAGAAAGAGAATAGGTGAGAGGGAAGTAGAGGGGTGAAAACGAGAGAGCGTGGGGGATGCGGGGATAACCGACGTATCGATTCCACGCGCGATACGCCCGGGTGTTTCCGGAGCCTCAACGGCTCGAGCACCACCTTCGACAACTTCGACAACGCTAATTACAAGACGACGGGTCCATGCGACCGCAAGCTTCCGGAAGCTCGTCCGAAAATTGCGTCCCTCGCGAGGGAGAGTTATATATGCGCGCACAATCGTCGTCTCTCGAGCATTCTGAATTATTCACCCGGTATTGCCATGTCGCTGTGTGGTGGCGCAGAAATGCCGAGAATTCCGATTTGCTATTTTCTAATTTGTCCTAGATCAACCGCTGCCGCGATCGCAAGGTATTTAAGCAAGCGCCGTCCTTTCAGAAATCCTTACAACCACAATGTTTTTATTGCCGTAATTAATATATTATTACGTTGTCTCGTCTTTATTATTTCGTGCACAATTATCCAAATTTTTTTTTTATTAATCGAATCTATGGTATATATATACTTAGTATCAATAATTAGATGGAATCTGATTGGAAATTTTAATTATTTCACGTGCGTTAAAAATTAATAAATTCTCGCATCCATCTCTAATCTGATGGGTTTATTTTTATTACCATTATTGCTGTATCAATATTTATGATATTACTGGAACTTTTCTATAACGCTTTCACCTCGCGCTTAATCGATAATAAGAAAAAAGGTTGAAAATCACGCCGTGAATGGAATGCCGGCGAATAATTATCTAGTACGCCGCGGTCATCCGGAAATCGTACAACTTGCGGGTAAAAGAGAGACCCTCTTCGCAATTTTCCCAACACTATTCTTCGAAAGGGCGGCTCTGCGAAATTGGCATATAGGTTTACAGGCGCGCAATTGGTTTCCCAAGGCTTCCGGACCGGCTATTTTTTAACGTCGAACGCGCATTCCTCGGTTGGGGGAAAACGCGAAATTCGAACCGTACGAGATTGCCGGGGCTACCGAGATGGTTTTCCCCTGCGATAGAACCTGTCAAGTAGAAGGGAGCTTTTTTTCTCCTTACATTCTGGATGAATACAAGGGGGATAGGGTTTATAAATATAAATGTAGATGGCGAATTGTAAAATTTTATTTATGAAATAAAATGGATTTTTCTCCTGGCAAGTTGTAATTTTATTAATTTTACGTGCGTAGGATTTATTAAATAGATGTTAAATTCTATTTCTAATATCAAGTTAAAATACAAGAATCTTCTCTGCAGTCGAAATATTTTTATCTATAATACTAGAGAAAAGAAAAAGAGAAAGACTATGTATCAAACAGATGTTACATTATTCTTTGCGAGAAATGTGCACAATTCCTTTTAGTGATCTGTTCTAATACAAGTAATCCATTTATATTTAACTCTTATTTTCCAATAAAAAAAAAAATCGAAATATAATATTCTTTCTATCTTATCGGAAGAACAACAGGTGCCTCATTTCGTACGCAAGTGTTTTCGCATACTCTGCAAAGTACAAGCCGAATCGAGGCGTGAAAGAAAAAAAGAAATAAATATTCGGAATCGGAGCGTTGCGAATAAATCAGAACACCCCCAAGCTTCTTAAGACTCTCAAGTTCATAGCGTGTACCGACGTAAGCCGGAAAAATCGCGACTGCTCGACGTCATAAGGACGAGGGCCGACAAAAGCCTCGTGGCGCACGTGACAGTCATAATAATCCGGAGTGATCTTACGGCGTGACAAGGCCTTAAAGAGCCGCGAGTAGTACATACAGACGGGGTAGTAACCCGCGCTAAAAGTCATCCCCGTGAACGACGTGACATAACTCCTCCTTCGTCATTCGCAGCTCTAGCCTCTCTTTTTGATCCTCTTATTCCGGTATTTTCAAACGTTTGAAAAAAATAGAGAGAAACCTCACTTAACCGGTGAAAAATAATTCTAACAAAATATAGAAGCTTTCTTCAATTATTTTATTCCTATATATTCAAGCATTTGTATAAGCAAGATTTAATTCGTAAAATATTGCGTTGAGAAAAAAATAATAAACGGCGTTTCGCGCATAAAAAATGTCATTCTCTTACGTACATTAATATATTTTCCAATTTGCATTAAAATGTTGGCTTTTATCCGTTTAAACGGCAGAGAATTAAAAACTGTTTAAAAATAAATTAGCATAAAAATTATGCAAATACATAAAATAAAAATATATGTCAGAGAAGCCACACATTTTCACTTCTATTTATATTTCAGTGTTTGTGAATGATTGGAACATTTTATACCGTTGTCAATATTATATTACTTATTATCAGTAAACCTTATAATATTGCACATCAATCATATTTATCAGATATAATA
This sequence comes from Nylanderia fulva, assembly GCF_048542155.1. Lineage (NCBI taxonomy): Eukaryota > Metazoa > Arthropoda > Insecta > Hymenoptera > Formicidae > Nylanderia > Nylanderia fulva. The sequence continues at coordinate 1,993,512 of NW_028190161.1, read as the reverse complement.
AAATATCAACGTTTTTTAAAAAAAAAAAAGATTAAATGTAACATATTAATACATGTCGAATTTATTTTGCACCGGACCTTGAGATATCATTTATTTTCCTATTTTTGCCGTCTCTTATCATTATTTAAGTACAATATAAAATTTTGACAATGTAAGTGGCGAATATATCATCCAGAGTTAAGCAAAATACAGTGTAATACCGAGTGTCGACAGAATATATCGACGATGTTAAACGTTACTGGATATTTTAGTCTATTGTGTGAGTAGCCAACACGGAAAACGAATTGCGCAAGCGACGTGGATATTTAATCTCTAGGATATGCAACTCTTTGTGCGAACGAATATCCCGTTTCTCGACATATGCTGCACGTTTACACGTTTACGTCAAACAAAGCAGTAGACATCGATGCAGGCAGGCAAACAGCGCAGGCACTCGCTATGCTGAAACGCACCGATGTGATGCACCGGCGTCGTTCGAAACGTCATCGCAAACTTTCAGGGCATGAAAATAAAAAAATAAAAAAAAAAAACGTCGCTATCTCTCCAACGTAACGGAATGTAATATTTTTCGTGCAAGCCCAATATTCGATAAAACCAATTTCCAACGAACGCGCGAGAGCTGCGGCCAAATTACGTTCGCCATCGTTCGAGTTACGCGCGACGTTGCGAGTTTAAAAAATCCCACCTGTACTTGTGGCAAACTGGAATTATAAAAAATATGCCGTTACGTCGGCAAGCCGCAAAGGATAAAGGAATTCATAACTGATACGTGTCGGTGATATGTATCAGTTTTATGCGTATAAGAGAGACAACATTCATTTCAATTTTAATATTATGAAAATCATAAAACTTTTTTACTAATTACATACACATGTCTCTCTTTCTTGTATATAAAATATTATAAAACATAATTTGATACTCTGCGACGCACGGAGATACGTTTGATTTATTTTTTTCAAGATAACTTTGCGTTTGTCTATTTGTAGAGAAATAACAAAAATATATTATATAAAAATATAAATCTAACAAATAGAACGAAAATAACGCAAAGCAGAAATGTATACGAAGAAAATATTGGTCCAGGCGAATATAAAAATTCATGCGCCTTCCGATGATTTCGCGCCTAATTAAACGTCCAATTGGCTTCCGCGGAGAGGAGGCGGCAAATGCACCGCGAGAAAATGAAAAGCGCGCGATAATTACGGTAATGGTCGCTGCCGCAAGTACGAATGCGCGACCATTACTGGATATTTCAGCTGAAACCGCTGGAAAACTCGAACGTTTAATCATCGAACTGGCGCACACGGTGCTTGTACACTAGCTGTGAACTTTTTGACAGAACCGCAACAACCCAAACACGTTGAACGCCGACTCCACGTTGGCGAACACGTCCGCCTTTCGTTCATTCCGAGCAACGTGCAGGGATAATCACTTGACATCACGTGTGTGTCCGGCTCATTTGCTGATTAGACCGCGAAGCAGTGCCGACTGCGATACTCGCAAAAACGTGGCGCGGGTTCCTGGCAAAATAACCAGGGCAAGAACCGTAATCACCTTGTACACGGGGTGTTGCGATAAAAAAATAACGGAGCTTGAAAAGATAAATGTATATCATTACAGGGAAGTGATTTGAAATTGTTCGCGTTTCTCTTGTAGTGAAAGGGCAATTGAATTACAGAAAATTGAATAATTTCAGAAATTTCTGCGATTTTTTGACACCGTGTGTGTAAGGGTGGTGATCTTGTTGCTTGGTTTTTTTCTTCTTACAGAAGAGACAAGATGCAATTGCGCGAGAAGTTTGACGAGCCACGAGGATTAACGAGACTGCGCGCGCGGCTTCCACGGCAGTTTCGAAAGGTCCGCGAGGACGTCGACCTCCAGTTAGAGCGAGGTTCCGTCCAACGAGCCCACGCTTGTATCTCGTCGTCGTCGTCACCTCGCGTCGTACCCGCTCGAAATTACACTTAACCTTTCAACCGCGCTCTACGTGCTCTCCGACATACCGGACGATGACGTTAGCTGGCCTCAAAAGTCGCCTTCAGATCGAGATAATTATCAAAAATCGTAAAAGTGAATGGGAAACTTAACAAAGAGAAACCGACGCCAAGTGAGATTATTCCATTCAAATTCTGCATTTTATATTAATTTGTGTGATGTACGCAACAAAAATTTTCCCAATCAAATTAGTTTATTTTTTTCTCAGAAATAACATTTATTGTTTCACGTAATAATTTTCTAATTTTTTAATTCAATTCTAATCGATTGTTAATTAAATAGCTGTTTCACAATTTTAGACATTTTTATTTCTTATGAGGATTTTAATTTAATTCTAATCGATTGTTAATTAAATAGTTGTTTCACAATTTTTGACATTTTTATTTTTTATGAAGATTTTAATTTAATTCTAATTGATTGTTAATTAAATAGCTGTTTCACAATTCAAATAGATAAAGACATTTCATTATCCTTATTCACATAGAAGAGAAAAGTCTACATAAATTCAGAATTTCAATTCGAGTCGAAACGTTCTCTTTTTATTTTGTATTATATTTCGCTAGAAAATATATACTTGCTCAACAATTTTAATTTTTACACGGAGAGAATTTTCTCTCATAATTTTCAGAATAAATTCTAAGAAAAAATTCTGTATATAAATATAATTTCTGTACATTAAAAGAAAAAAAACACATTCCATCGTTCGGAGACCTTTCCCTTTTGCGGATAACGGATTAATAAGGCTCCGATATCGCAATATGAAACGTAAAAGAACAAGAGCTTTATTTCGACAGCAATGTGCGGCTTAATGAAAGCATATTTATCAAGGGTATCGATACCATCGGTATTCGGGCGCGTCCAATTCCGAAACGTCGAAGGCCTTTAATATTCGTCGACCGGCGCGGCGGACGTATGCGCGCACGCTTTCGACTTTGTTTACCGCATATATCTCACGCGTGCCAGTCGAAATTCGATTTACGAGCGTTGTGCCGCGCGGGAATTACGAAAAATACCGACGGCAATCCGGGAGATAGCCCGGGCCGTAGCCCCATCGCCGTAAACAAGTCGGGCGCGAGAGACAAAAAGCGATATTTGCGCCGAAAACGGGGCGCGTGCGCAAGGTCGATGGATTCCGTTCACCGCGAAGAATCGAAATAATTTTCCGCGATGGATCAGAATATCGCGTTACGGCGAAGGCAAATTTATGTGATTCGTTCGCGACGATCACATCCGGGTGAAATTGACAGAGCGAGATCTCGTTTGGAACGACGTTTGTCCAAGGCGGATTATTCGATATCCGATGTAGGTCAGCAGAAAGCGTTTCCGGTGATATTTATGTATATCAAAAAACTTAAAGAGTCGGGCGACTCTTTATTTAAACACGAGATGCATGAACATCATTTACTGATAAATTACAAATTCATATTGAATCTATGTAAAAACAACAATTGTATATCCACGCGCGAGATAAAACCTTTCGAAACTCTCGCGCGCAATTTTTTTTCCTCGCTTCGAATGACTCCGAAACACGATCGTCGTCAAAGACGAACCGCGTAAATTAGCTTTAACGCGCGCGTGGCATGTCGCGAAATATACGCTGTCTCCTGGCGCGAGAATTTCGCGCGCTTTACCGCGTTTCAGTGCGCGCGCGATTACCATCTCTCCTGTCTTTCCGCGCTATAAATTCCTATAGTGTCGCGCGTTAATCCACAGATTAGCCGCTGACTACGGGGGCTTGCAGTGGTGTTGGCTGTAAAGAGCATACGAGCGAGACAGAGGCAGGAAAACGTTTATGTAGGCTCTCTAGAACTGTACAATAAAAAAAAAAGAACGGTTCAGGAACAATTAGCTTGAACTATTCTCTCTCTTTCTTTGGAAAAAATAAATTAGCGATCGTTCTATACAAAAAAAAAAATAATAAATCAATTAAAATTTTAAAAATAATTCAGATAAAATATATTATAGCTCTGAATGAAATTCCTTTGAAGCAAAACTTTTTGCATGACTCTGCTCCAATTGTTATTTATCAAAAATTCCAGGGAAAAAAGGATTTACATAATACATAAAAAAAATATTAACCGAGTATTATATGTAGTATGTCGGTAAGATAAATTTTAATATCAATTGCAAAAAATAAGGACGTTGTAAGAGAGAAAAAAAGGAAAAACAGGTTGGAAGAACTCGTTCACCGAACAACCAAGTTGTGGATTATCCCGCTATTTAAGAGACATCAAATGGTCGATAAAGGGAAAAGCCGATCGACCTCGAACGGACGATAAACGTCGGTCGACGCAAAAGCGCTGTTGTGACACGCATACTCGTGGAAGATCGATCGATCGAGAGAGGGAAAGAGGGTGGTTGATAGTCGACATTTCGCACGAAAGCGATGTATCTACCTATCTGGTCAAATCGTCAGTCGATCGCGTCCCTAAAATTGTGACCGAAAAAAGGCGATGTCATGAAAGGGCGACCTTTCTTAAGCTTCTTTTTCATTTTCAGTCAGCTACAATGGAAACGAGCGAGACCTACAATTATCGCGTGGATATAGATAGATAGAACGGAAATTGGAAGGGGAGAATCGTCAATTAAGCGAATAATTCTCTTTTATTACTACAATATCTTTCAACGTTAATTATTTCCAAATTAATTCAATGTAATTCTTTTTTCTTTACGCTTTATTTGCGTTTATAATTTAAAATTATAAGCTGATATATAATTTGTGAAAATTATTTGAGATGTATTTTTGCAAATCGATGTCTCTCGCGATATTCCTGATTAAGAGAAAATCAAATTAAAAACTATCTATAAATAAAAAAATATATATATAAAATCTAGAATATATAATCGGGTATAATTTCAAAGAAAAACTATTCTCATTCAATGACTTCGCAGAGACCTAAGAAACCACGTGACAATATCGGAATTAGATGGCTCGAAATCGCGAAAATTTGACAAACTCTCGTAAAAGAAAAAGAAAAAAAAAAGATTGATCGCGATGAAGAGGAGAGCGGAAGGAAGTAGACGGCAGAAGCAACTCGATTCGAGCCGTAGTATCTCACGTGGTTATGCGTCGTGAATTGCGAGCGCATAACTTTCCGCCGGAGAATCGCGCGCGGAATATATCGCGGTATATCCGTGAAAAACGACTGCGCGAATGCGCGTCTTGGAAGGGAAAGAAGGGAAGCGAGTTTATAGGCAAAAAATATTGCATTCGTGCGGCGCACGAAGATAGAAAGACGAGAAGGAGGACGATGGAGAGCGTATGAAGGACGACGAGGGGATCGTACTTTGGCATGACCATCGCCCACTTACGATCGTAAATGTCGACGACTGCGAGTGCCATCGCTTATGGGACATCGGAGACTGGGAGGGCCGCGCATCTCGAAAGAGATCCCCAGGTGAACGGAAAGCAGAGGGAAGATGGAGGAAGAACGACGAGCCCTCAGGGGTCGGAAAGCTCATAAATGCCCGAGGAAATTACGTCGGACTTGGCCGAAATTACGCCTCGCGAGATTGTAATACCTTCGTAAAAATCGCGAGACGTTCTCGTTGCGGCTTCTCGCTCTACAAGATGTACCGGTTTCCCGCCTAACGTGACATTTGACGATATACCTCGTGAGATTCTTTGCTCGACCGAATATAACATAAATAAAGAGAGAACGGGAGAAAACAATATAATAAGCGATAAGCAATATATATGTATATGCGTATAATCGACGTTTAATAATTTCACTGAATTTTCTTCAGCTCAGTGCACTGCTCATTAACTTGTTTAATTGGTTAATTTACTTAGTTGAGTCAGCTAAAGTAGCCGCAGGTAACTGAGTTACTATCCTAGATTAGCTAGATCGCTTGACTGATTAGTTAGAATAATTAGTTAGCTGGAACCCCTTGGCTATAGTAAAACTAGCAGAGTTTATGGATGAAATCATAGTGAAATGGTAATTTTTAGAATTTAGCATAATCGAATCAATAGCACGGTTTACCCCTGCTTATCATAATTTAGTAAGTCAAGACAGTTAATTAATGGACTAAAGATTCAATTACCATATAGAACTATCGGATTGAAACTATGGCATGTTGCTGGCTAACTCAAAGTATCATCTCCAATAAAAAATAAGCCGGCTGATCTCGCCAGCTTTCTACTTAATTAATGCCTCGTTGATGATCACGCGTTGAAATATCGATGCAACATCGATAGTTCTTATTCCTATATGACGCTCGCGTGCGATGAACCACTTTGCCATTTCGTAATCGTTACAAACCATTATTCGCCGCGACGTGCATCGTAAGACGCGCTTCCAATTATTCCATTATTAAACGAGGAAGCGAGAAAACGCCAGTAACGTCATTCTACAACGAGTTGCGCAACACTGATATGCGGTAAAATCATCAGGCGCTCGATTTACACGACTTTATTACAAGAGTTAGGCTCGGTACATATGTCCAAGCAAAAAGTAATAGTCTTCCGGATGTACCATAATCTCTAGCCGTCTAGTAATTTTATCATATAATGTAGCCGGCAAGATTATATGTATATAAAAAAATATATATTTATGTATATAAAAAAAACCACTCTTATATATCTTCCAACATCAAAAACATGTTGTTCCTTATTAAGAAAATATTCTCACGGATTTCGAAATTACTTGAAACATTTAAAACTGCCGCAACAAATAGATCCGAGTTGAATGTTAACAATTAGCATTTGTGGTCGATAAATATGTTGAACCATAGCTGCTCGTGGAAATATTTTGCGAGCAAAGGCCGCGGGAAAGAGAAAGAGAGAACGATGCTCGTTACTGTCGGGTGTTCACCCTAACTAGCTCAACACAATCGCATTGTGCACGTCGTGCTAGAATAAACGCCGTTCCAGCACGGCATGCAGTGTGATACCGTTTGCGCAATATTTTGATTGCTACCTTGCCGCTGGCATAAGTGCAACGGCCGGCACGGAGTCGTGATAGGCCAAAGGAGGATGATTCTGCCGCGTTCAGACAGAATCTGTGCGCCTCTATCTATATCTCTCGCCTTCTCCCGATGGAAGAACGCTTTGCAATTTCGATGACGCGCCTCGAAGCCGCGCGGATTCAGACGCAATCGATATAGTTTCCTGCTGTTCGCACAGCCGGGACGATATACCGCATGCTTTATGCAAAAAGCTCTCGATTCAAAGTCGATTATGTGTGCACGGAGCGGGAAGATTTGTTTTGGAATCGCGGCCAAATATTTTACGCCACTTGTAATCGGATGACGAATCGCGACGTTTATTTTCAACCGACGAGACCAGGTGACACGATTCCTGTTTTTGTATTTTTCTTTCTTATCGTGTAAATGTCCTGAAATATTTCGCTAAATTCAAGAAATATCTTGAAATTTTACTAATAAGCTTTCTGTCGGTCTCTAAAATGGGAAATTCTCTAGGCTATAAACGACGTAAAAAAAGAGAGAGAAAGAGAAGAAAAGAGGTTTATAAAAAATTTATAAATATTTAGTCATTTAGTTTGTGAAAAGAGATGTTAATGATATCTTCAAAACCTATAACATGATTAAAATAACGTGATTTGTATATATTTATTTTAATATTTATATATGTATATTTTATTTGAAATTTGACGTCGCAATAATGTCATTTATTTCGTTTATTTGGAACAGTTAAAATTCGATGACACTTGAAAATTCTTAAAACGGATGCTTAACATAAACTTTCTATATGAAAAATGTTCTCTTAAGAAAAATTCGATAAAAAAAAACTTTATTTTCTCATTATGACGTGCTTGAGTTCTTCAAAAATTTGTATTTCTGCAAACGATTGCTTATTCCCGCGTTATAATTGTTCCTGTCAAGAGACGTGTCCCAGATCCGCGACAAACATTCACCTATTTCTCTACAAATATATTTTCTTTTCTTATTCGCTTGCTTTGATTAATTCTTTATGCAAGCCAAAGACCGCCATTGCAATGCAGCGACGATGCATTATTACATTGGCAGCGCACGCGCTGCTCGAGAATAAATTTTTAATAATCACACTCAACCTCTTTTCTTCTCTTTCTCTCTCTTTTTTTATGTCGTTTATAGCCTAGAGAATTTCCCATTTTAGAGACCGACAGAAAGATTGTACGAATATGATAATTAAAAGGCAGCGCTGGTTTGTTATTTACCTTAAATAATGAGAGCACGAATGTCTACATCAATTTCGAAGAAAATTTGAAAATTCTCCTAGACAACGTAATGAATAAAAGAAGAAATTTCAAGATGATAATAAATAACTTCTGCATGTCGAATTTTAGATGTTTCGTTTAAACGCATTATTTAAGATATTAATTAAATCAATGATAATAAAATTGACGCGATGCTTTTCGCATAGGTATACCAAAATAATAACAAGGGCTTACAAGAGAATAGTGATTATGTATAATAAGAGGGTGCACGGATTCGCACGCACATTCTCAATGTTAGGTCTCAACGATAGTTAGTAACAATGATAGCGAGCTAGATGATCGGTCGGAGTTTGGCCGCAAATTATTGTTGTGTTAGTACGATAATGGAAATCCGATTGAAGCCGTCCATTTGCGACGTGTTATGGTGGCTGTTTGGCATTTTAATTGGGGAATCGCAATTAACTCAACCCTATGATCGTTGAAACCCGCGACGCTGATCGAGTCGCCGAAATCTCTTCAAGCCCTAAAATTATTCGTAAACCTATAGAATACAGAGCTGTCGCTTCTCATTATTGCGGCCATTTACAGCAAAACGCGCATCATACTCTATAAACATTTTCATCGAGTCAATTCGTTACGTCGTAGTACATTTTTATCTGAATAAATCTGTTTAATTGTTTGTTTCATTCGGTCGTAAGAGAAAAATATACTTTTATTTATTTATTCTTTGTCAAATTGAGATCTTTAATTAAAAACATGTAAAGTGTTCCCAGATTCGACATAAGAATCTGAATTTTATGCGGCGAAATTTGCTAAAAAAGAAAGACAGACATTTTAATGCTTCTATTTTTATTTTTCGATCAATTAACTTAACTCGTTTATATTAAATATCTATTGATTGGTATTATCTGTCGTAAAAAATTTTCGTTAAGAGTTTCGTCTCGCCTAGTATCAAGCCGCCGACATCGACGGACATTTTTAACGGCCAAACTTCGATCCCTCTAAGAGCGGAAGCTTTCTCTCGTCGACGTCGAGAGTGGCGTCTTCTCGACGGACGTTTTAATTGGAAAATTGTAATTGGCTCTGTCTGCTTCTATGCGGCCCGCCGCCACATTCTTCGGAAACTCGAGGATTCCCCGGGACGTCGATGTCCTTAGGGACTATCGGTTTTTTCACGTTTATGTTTCCTTTCTCGCTTGTGCTGCTTCCTTCATTTTTCTCTCATTATCTCATTTATTTTATTATTATTTATGCGTTTGATAAATTCTAACCCTTTGATAACATAGCTTCTATAGCTATTTCATATATTATTTGTGCGACAATGATGATACAAATTGATAGAATTCTATAATCCGTTAATTATAAAGTATTTAATTTTATGCAGAATATATGCAAATTATTTGTGATTTTATGTTGTTAAAGAAGAACTTATAGTAATGGAAAAAATATTTTTTCTTTAAATTCATAGTTTGAAAAAATTTAATTCTAAAGATATTCTCTTAAAAAATCATGAAATAAAACTAAGTAGAATGTAAACTGAAAAAAAAATGAGAGAAAATGATTTTATTTTAAATAACGTGCTATTAATGAGTATGATTGCGCAATTAAACGCATCGATTTGCGATCTATTCATTTCGCGGCGTTGCATAAATAATAAAATTTCCGCTTGATTTCGTCCTCTCTTCAGCCCTTCTTCTAACCCTTGTGGTATTTCCTCTGAACCTCTGCGCGTTTTTTTCCTATAATCGAGTCGGGAACGGAAAGCCCTTTTTCCGGGCCATGCCCGGTACACCGCTCCAACTTTTAATTGGCGAATGGTAATTGGACACGCGGAAATAGCGTAGTAGGATCCTTTGACTTCGGCCTCTGTGCGCCGTCAACCGGAAGAAAGGAATCAGGAGAGAAGAACCGGCAAGAAAGGAGGTCCGAATAGTTTATCGCCCGCTAAGATTAAGTAGCGACACGCGAGGAAAATAGCGGCGCAAAGTCGAAGATAAAGCTCGAGTCGGTCCAGAACGCAGTCGTAATTCTACTCTAATTGCAATTTAAATGGCTGGCGCGGGAAATCGCGTCGTTTGCTCGATATTGCGCAATGTGGGATAATTATTAACACAATTGTCGATGATTGGTAGGTAGATTCGCGGGTATTAGAAGTTATAAAAAAATATATTGGAAAAACATTATTGTTAAATTTAAAATAAAACATGTATGTAATTCAAATATCTCCCTCGTATTTTCCTCTTATATGAATATGCACTGAAAAAAATATTTCGGTGAAATTACATGATTATGCTGCTGGGTTTTTTCGACCCAGCATAATGCAATATTGCTACCTATATATGATAAAAGATTATAGATTATATGTAATTTTATATAAAATATATTCTTATATATTTTTAAAGTTAAAAATATTCCATTAAACATAAAATTATACAATATATACGAAATGCTAGTAATGTAATAAATGTTATAAATAAAACGGATAAATGGTTATGAAATAAAGTTCTGATAAAATAAAATAAATACTAGATTTAAAATTAAAAATAATTTTTGCATACAATTTTACATATATTTTACATTAATATATGTATTTTCACTTGAAAAAATACGGGGAAAAAAATTACAATGAGAATTAAGTAATTTTTCCACTTTGGAACAAGCAATTTCCACGTAAAAGTGCATGGATTTTTTTTTCAGTGTGTACATATGCAATATAAAAAAGATATAAATTAATACAATTGTCGCTCGTATATTGAAAACAAAGTGATAAATATAAGGCCAACTTATCGAGCTGAATATTCGAGATGTTCAGTCAACTACCATTTATTACATGTATAAATTATAAAACTACAGTCATTATATTAAAACTAACGCAAATTACAATCATTCTATAAACGTTTCGACCGCACGCGGTCTTCTTCAGTATAATTATTGAAATATAAATTCTTACAATTCACATAATATCGAAATTTAATTATAGTTATTCAGAATCAAGAGTTTTTGAGCAATTAACGCGTGTTTTAATCCGTCCTGTCCAACAATGTTCGCCTCGATATGATCCCTGATTTTGTTCAGATCTCGGATAGTTTCATCGTTAATATGCGAGAAATTAACCCGTTCCGTAGGCGCTGCGATTAATAAAAAATTACCGATCAACATATGTCCAAATTATAATATGTATCCCCTACAATTGGTAGTATGCTTACCTATCATCGTTCTTCTTGACAATTTTGCTACTCATTAACAGTTATTAAGGATGACACATAACAAACCAACAATACAGAAAGACAGCTCATTTTAAACTCTACTTGATCGGAGAGCGTGCGTGTTTATATATGATCTAATATCTATGTTTTACTCGTTAATGTCCTATTTGTCCTATTATTATTTCTTGTTCGCTAATATATCCAAAATATCAAAATACGACTCGCTAAGTAACTCAGTATCTTTGTTTAAATTTAGTCCATTTTTTTGTTCCTTGATATGTAGCATCTCAGAAATGAGTCTTTTATAATAATTATTTTCGTTGTCCATGATCTTAACATTGTCCCAATTAAAAGTATGATGTTCATTTATTAAAATCAGGGATCATATCGAGGCGAACATTGTTGGACAGGACGGATTAAAACACGCGTTAATTGCTCAAAAACTCTTGATTCTGAATAACTATAATTAAATTTCGATATTATGTGAATTGTAAGAATTTATATTTCAATAATTATACTGAAGAAGACCGCGTGCGGTCGAAACGTTTATAGAATGATTGTAATTTGCGTTAGTTTTAATATAATGACTGTAGTTTTATAATTTATACATGTAATAAATGGTAGTTGACTGAACATCTCGAATATTCAGCTCGATAAGTTGGCCTTATATTTATCACTTTGTTTTCAAAAAAGATATAATCTGAGAATATATTCATTGCAAAGTTTCGAACAAAAGATGACCTTTTCCAGAATAGACGCCTAGCTTACACGCGTCGCGGGAGGATTACACGCGACTCTCCTCGGAATCTCATATGCCGGGCGAGTCAACAATCGAGGCGAGAGTCGGGAGGCGCGAATTACGGGAACGATAACGCGATTTCTCGGTGGCGGCGCGAAAGATAATTCGCTCGAAACGATTCTCTCTATCTCCCGGCGGGAAGCGCGAGATTCCGCCGCCTTCGGCGCCTTAATTGGAAAATGCTAATTAGCATCCAACCCCCTACGCGATATTCCCTTTCGAGCGAGTTCGCTTTCTAGCTCTCCCTTATACTTTCCCTCGTGCCTTTTCACCTTTCGCTCTTTCCTTCTTTTCTCTCTCTCTCTCTCTCTCTCATCACCGACCCTTTCCACTCTTACTCGTCCTTCTTCATTCTCGGAGACGAAATTGAACCTCGCGGCCGGAGATTCTGGTTTGTCTACCATTCCCGGTGGAATGGACGAACCGCGACACTGCAGACGGGATCGATATCGCAAAAATCCATGTAACGACACGGTTATTCGCGACATTAGAAAGAAGAAGAATCGAGGAATTAAATCCTGGAGAATGCACCGCATTCTTAGTTTAAAAAAGCTTCTTAATCTAATGCGTCTACTTTTTTACTGTGTCTTTTATGTCAGCACGTTTGCTTTCATTTTAATGGTTTTCATAGTATTGTTTTAAGATGAGAGAGAAAAGCTTTAATTTGAAAAAAAAATTGGATGAATGATAAAGAAAATAAATTCGTTTAACGATGGTAAAGAAAAATTGAAAAACTTTAGTACGCAAGATCAAAATCGATTTTAACACATATATTACAATGCGATTGCATAATACGTAATAAAATATAAAATCCTAAAATTAATTGAGAAGACGTGTGTAATATTTAGCGTGGCGTGTGTGATATATTTTAGTCTCTCTAAGCAAAGAAGATAAATTGAAACCATAACTCTCCATAATAACTTCATTAACCACCGTGTGACCCTGTGACATTTTTATATGTTTATATTTAATTCTATATGCGTCATATGTTATGAAAAACTCGTATTTCCTCATCTATCTTGGAAGATTAATTATTGCCTAATCCATCGGAACGTTAATAAATATATTTGTTGAAATAAAATATAGTGAAAAAAATGTATATTAATTACATTATCGAATTATCTCCTCTTCTCTTTCTTTATATTCTGCCAAATCTTTCGAGAAATATGGAAAGTGATTTAATTCGATAATGTAAGAATTCAAAGATGCTAACCTGTTATATATTTAAATTCTTTCGAAATATATGATAATATCTCTATGACCCGTAATAAAAACGGCGGCCGCCGGAAGGACTAAGGAAATTATGCAATTTAACGATGCATTCGCGCAAGTAATCCGAGTTAAGTCGAACGCCGCGGCGATTAAACAGCTAAAGAGAAACCTGTCCCGAGACTTAATCCCCCGATTTTTGTCGCTGGCTCGAGTTTCCACGGACGCTCTCGCTTGCCACTATTTACGGTTCACAATAAGTTTAGCCGTGCAATTTATACGCTGCGAGAAACATTTAGCAGACATTTGGTCGAATTACAACATTGCGCCGGATAAGAGTGAATAGGTCGACCGTGCTTGAAATTACTTTATTTTCATGGCGCGCTACTTCAAGGGATATCATTATCCAGCAGCTATCGAGAATGTTAATCGGAGCAATCGTGTATTACGATGATTGCGCAGGTTAAAGTCCATAATAGTGCCCCCCTCCCCCCCAATATCTGGAATTATATTTTGATCCTGATTAATCACATCGACTATATCGGGAGTTGAAATACGAGAAAAGTGGATGGCCAAAGCAATATGATTATTGAAAGGTTGATTTGAACGCTACAAATACTCCATGTACAAATTGATAATCTATATTTAATATTCTACATAATCACATTATTAATTAGTTTATCATTTCTGATTATAGCACTCGTGTTATATCAGAATTCAGATTTTCTAATTACGAGTATTTTTCTAAAATTCATGTAACTTTTTTGACATATTTTTCTTGGACACACGTGTTATAAAGTAATTTAAAATTATGATATTGTAGAAACTCTTGTTCTCCACAAAGTTTATTAATTTCTGTATTCGAATAAATATGCAAGACGAATAATTTTACAATGTTTAACATTCGTTTTAAATATTGTAATGCCTCATTATTATATTCCGCGAGTAAAATATAAGACTGAAATAAAAGTTTCAAGTAGCCAACTTGGGTTCTTATGTCGTTGAAAATATTTATATATTTATGTAAATATTTATCTAAAGTTATATAATAAACTTAATACGATCAAACTGCAGTTGACATATTATGACTATAAAAAGAAACTACCTTTAAAGAGAAAGTAATGATTTTTATATAAAAGAAATCAGCTTTTTTGCAGGGGTATTTATTTACTATAGAAAACAGAGAAAAAATCTAACAGAATTTCATAAATATAATTTTTATGTACTGCACATACAGTTTCCATATGAATTCACTTAAAATAATAACCCAATAAAAATGTATTGTGAACAATATTTATACTAGCTGTTTACTCCCTTGCATAGGGATTTTTATCAAAAGAAATTTATTGTTATTATTGTTATTTATTTAAATGAAATAATTGTTATTATTTACAAGTATTTTCACAGTATAAAGATTTCCGAAATGCTGTCGAAAAAAATTATTGGTAAACATTGTGTTGTTATTATAAATTCTGTTTTGTAAAAAATGCCAATAACAATTGGCATGTCGCGCAACGTAACAGTGGTGATTATTATAGTGTGCTACTACTACGAGGAGCCTCGCGATTACGTCACGCTGTAACCTAAGACAAATGGAAACATGCCAGTTGCGTGCCGTACAACGCGCCGAAAGCTGTCGTCATTGCGCGCGCTTAAGGTAAGAGTGGCCTTTATACGTTGAACACAAGGCGCTAATAAGTATTGCACTTCTCCTGCGCACTTTACAACGGTATGTACATTTATTACATCGTAAGGACAGGCGTGTCAAACTCATTTCGATTCACATGTGACGTATGCAATTTCGCACTATATCGAACAACAGCGACTGTTTTCAATAAGTGAAAAGAACAGCGATTTCACACACAGTGAGAAAGCTTTTAATATATAAGTACAGCCTAATTTCCATATCGATATACTAATTATTTCTGCATAAATTAATCAGTGATCAGGGCGAAGAATAGCACTATGTCATTTTCAGCAGAATAAATCAAATAAAACGTGTAATTTAATTATACAAGAATATTAATTATTAAATAAATGTTAGAGTTGAAAATGCTCTATAATAAAATTAGGAATACTCTAATACGTCAAAAAAAAAAAAAAAAAAAAATTAAGTGTATGTAAATTTATGCACACGGAAAGAGACTAATCTCGATAATCACTTCAAGAACGCACGGAATTAATGTCACTGATTCATGCATGATATGTCTTTTACAAATGTAATTGATTCTTTTTGCATCGCACTTAGAATGATCGATTCGACGAGAATGTCCTCTTTTACATAATGGCTTATGAAAGATCGTATTATAAATAACGATGTGAAATTTATGCTTGACAAGTGCGTTGTGTGAAACTGTTCATGTATTATCTATTTAAAACTTGACTGATAAACACATAATTTAAGCATAGCAGACTTTAAGAAAAAAGGATATATATTTATTATATATATATATATTATACACATAAAATATTTAGAAATTAGATGCCAAATAAGATTACCATTTTACATATTTGTATAATTTATCTGCTATATACATATTTGTGTATTAGTTCTTGATAATCTTTAATTAAGATGTTAAAAAGTTAAAGTTGCCGTTTAAAATAAGTGTTATTCCTACACATCGTTCGTATAGAGCTATCCTGAAAAAAGATGCATAGGAGTAATAGGATTTCGCTCACCATGTAACTCACACATAATCGATTTTTCCTCGGTGAATTTAATTAGAGACTTCATTAGCGCGCTGTTTTACATTGGAGATTAAAGAACCTGACGAATTAAGCTTCAAAAATGCAGATGAGTACTGGAACTCCATTTCCCTATTAATTCGAAGTAAACTTTAACTCGAGAAAATTTAAATTTGTAATTTAATTGACATTAATTAATATCTAACTATAAAAATTGGATATTTCTACCCTGATGCGTGAAAACGCAATCTATAGAGATACAATACAAATGTCAAACAGATTCTCTCTTCAAGGAATGCCTCTGAGAAGAATTTTCAAATTTCTCTCTCGAAAAAATAACTATGCAATATATTTATCCGTGGAAAAAAAAAAAAAAAAAAAAAAAAAAAAAAAAAATTATTAGTCAGACAGAACGCGTCGCGTTCGATTTATCAAACCTTTCGCGAAGGATGGCTGCGAAAAGATGGCTTTTTAGACAGTCCGATCGGTCCATGCGGTCAAGACATCGCACCTAACCGCGCTGAGAATCCCAGCCATCTTGCCGCTACGTGACAGCGCTTTGGAAACATCCTACGTGCAGATGTACGTAGCTGAAAGCCCGGGTACGTACACGATAGATATATACATATGCAGAAGCGGTTGTGACGCCAATGTACACAGCCGGTACTACGTACTCCCTGACTGTGCTGTTCTGCCTCCCTCATTGATTACGCTCGAGTATTTCAGAGTTTAACAGATGAGACAAGAGAAGATTTGTGAGACAATGATATGCGGGAGAACGGTAGGAAAACGAGGCATAAAGAGAGAGAGAGAGGGAGAAAATTTATTTTCCCTCTAGATATAATCCCAAGAAAAATATTAAAATTGTTTTAGAGATACGAGCGTAAAAGTATAAAATAGTATTTATTTTAGCAGATAATAGTAATATAAATGGATAATGTCGATTTTTAAGAATGTCTGATTTAACAAAGTAATGAATTTTCCATAAACGGAGCATAATTCATATAAATAAGAGAGAAAAAGAGAATTATTAATGCTCCTAGAACGAGTTTGATATAGAAAAAGTAACAGTAATAATGAATAAGTCGCCAGTCCAATAATTCAAGCAGGCATTAAGCGCGAATAAGATAAAATAAAATGAATGAATAATAAAAAATCGGGGCAAAAAAGATCTCGGTATAATTCTCTCATCTGGTAGCCTAACAAATAGATATTCCGCTAAAGTATTGTATAAAGAGCGAGAATATGTGAAGGAGAGTCAGAGAGCGATGGATGGAGGAAATCGGGAACGAGGGAGAAGTACCTATATGCACAGGCTCGCATAATCCTGGCAGTTCACATATAGGGTGTTCGTGATTATCCGACATCCTGAGCAAGCAATTTCTCATGGTCACTCGAGAACCCGTTGGTAATCTCCTAGCCACTCGGCACGCTAACATACGGCGTCGCAACAAAGGGATTCTCCAAATTTCTCCTCCGACAAGTAGTCAAGCTCGTATCTCGCGGTATCAGCGCCAACACGTCGACGTTGACGAACGGCGAAATTCGATCCCGGCCCGAAATCTACATTTAGGCAAGGTCGTCTTGTGTATTCGGCGTCCGAGAAACATCGCAAATATTCGACCTTACCTTTTTTTACGGATCTGTGCTATAGGTATATTATGTATGATCGTTCAGGTAGAAACAGGTTCAAACTTTCGGAAAGAAAATTCATCTTCCTATTTCTTTGTGTGTAAAAATATTACGCAAATATTATTTTAAACAGGAGTATTCTGTAAATACTTTAGTAATGGGCATTTTTTTATTTATTATGCAAATATCAAATTATTAAATAAACTTTTAGTAGTGCTTTATACTTTAAACAAAGATATATGTAAAAATAATAGAAAGAATAAAATGTATATTTATTCAACAAAATTTTTAATATTTGTCTCTGTCGTTTTCGTAACTTAAGTATCTTTATAATTTTGTTCTCTAAAGTTCACGTGAGCACGTAAAGGGATTTCTAAAATATTTATCGATAACGAAAATCTATCTATTAACTATTCCTATTAATATGTGTAAGTTTTATTAGTCATCAAGTTTTGAGTGGGCGTAGATCATTGATATGCATACGTATGCATTTATATAAGCTAAGGAAAGTTCCAACTTCCTTTCTCTTCGTTCGATCATGCACAAATCACGCGTGCGAGAAAATCTTTAAAAGAATGTAAAATATGTAAGATAAAGAACGATGTGTGGGAAATAATATAAGTACACGTTAATTATATTCATTAAAACCGCCACACGATATCGCGGTATCGGGACGTCGCGTGCTGCGAAAAATGAAGGAACGAGATTATTTTTTCGCGCGTCCGTCGAAAACGAGCGAGCGAGAGTAGACCGGCTTCTTTTTTTTTTTTATCACAGCCTTAAGAGTCAACAACATTAATTAAATTTCCGGCTAAAATTAAATTTGCATAATTCCCCGATTGAATTTCGATCCCCGTCAGTGGACGGGCAATCCCACGGCAAGCACAAAAACAGAAAAATTAATTAAAAACGTCGTTTTTCTTCTTCACGAAAAAAAATCGAAATTTTCCTCCCTTCTCAATTATCTCCTTCTGTCACAACGTTTACTCCGTTCCGCTATTCAATTCACGTAGCGTAACGATGCAAATCTAGTTAATGTCGCGCATCTCGTCAATGTCGTTCCTATGGATTAAGTATATATAATATGCGAGATCACGGCGAGATCTAGCCACGCGATCAGGTAGTCCCGACGTATTTTCCCGGGGTCACCCTGTACAAGGTAGGGGCCTCACGGAATAGCCGTTGATGAAAGTCGGGAGAGAAGAAGAAGAAGAAGAAGAAGGCTGAAGGGCGAGGGACTTTGTCGTGGCCGGGCCTTTAAGATCGAGTCCCACGCGTTCCCAGACATTCCAGCTAGTAATTGCAGGCTGCCGCCTCCTATCTTGTCGACGTTGAGCTCGCTTCTGAGCCCCAGTCCTGGATCTCTCCTCTTCTTGCTAGATAGGTAGGTCTCTCTCTCTCTCGCCTCACCTATCGCCCTGGAGATCCTTCTTTCTCTTGTAACACGCCTGCCCTCTGCTCTTGCCCTTTCTCCCGCGCGCACGATTCTTTGCATCGTGATGCTGCCGTTGCTGCTGCCGTTGCTCGTATTGCTCCTCCTTCATCGGCATTTCACCTTCTCCACCTTCTCTTCTTCTTCTTCTTCGCTGCGATTGCTCGTTAGTGCCGGGAAAAGACGCAGGCCCCGGTGCTAAGAGAGCATCGGCCAGAAATCGCCCATACAGCGCGCATCAAAGGACGAATACGCAATAGGGAATGTAGACACGAGAGATATCGCGACGACGACGACGACGCACATGGCACGAATAAAACGGCGCGGTAGGTAGTCGGCCCCGCATCGAATAAGTATCAATCTCGCGGCGAGATATGCCGGTAAACGAGAAGGCTGCATCGCAGAAGACTCGTGACGCGAACAGTTACAAATTATCACGATTAACGCCGCGGTAGGCCGACTCTTGGCGGGAAAGCAACAAGCAGCTGGCCGAGCTGGCTTATTAACCAGTCGGGCGATTAGGAAAAATATACTGGATTGAAAAGAGTATCCGGAATGAGGCAACGGCGAATTTTTTAGATCAAATTTTATATAATCAATGTTGACACATTTTTTTTATTCTGATTGTACAGAGAGAATGTTCTCGTAGAATTTATCCCGGGAAAGTTTTATAGGAGTTTCTCTGATTAATGTTTAGAATAAGAAAAAATATCGATATGTATATTGTGTGGTAAAATTAATCAAACATATTTTTTATCTTATTGTGGTAAATATTAATTAGAAATTCTATTATGAAAATCAGACAATATGGCATTGCAAAGCGTAACAAAAATATTAATATGTACGAAATAAAAATTAAATATATTTTATGTCTTATTGTGGTAAATATTAAGAAGAGAAACTCTTATGACATTCTTTCCATATCATATATTGTCCTACGATTACCATAATTTTTAGGGAAAATTCTAAAAAAAAAAATTCTCTGTGTATTTTCAGTTAATCTTATATTATTAAATTATATATTAGATGCAGTCGTTTTATATAATAAATATAGAAATATTCGTGAATCATTATTAATTATTATTCGAAAATGATAATTATTTTGATCGGATCGCTAACCCGATTTTCTACTCGCGATAATTTCGCGATAGATTCTCATGGGAAATAAATACTGAAAGTAAACAAGGGCATTTAAATCCGAATGTAAAACAATGGTCGTTTGCATACGGAATATATATCGGTGCCTGCTTGTTCCGGGCAGTGCATACAACGCAGTTACGAGGATGAATCCTAGCTTGGATCAGTTCCAAACGTGCTTATCATTTGATTAACCGTCTTAGTTCCTCGTCGTATACTCGTGTCAAGAAGGAAGGGGGTAGAAAATCACCGGGGTGACCATATTGGACACGTATTTATGTTTCTTGGTCAATATTGTGATATATTTATGTTATATTTCTTCATGTGATTCTATATTCAAACGATTCTTACTTTAGCAGAATTATCAAGAATTATTGAATCGATAACATTATTCGAACGCAAATTACACGAGATAATAAAGATCATATTGATGATTTCCTGTCTCTCTTTTACTCTCGAACGTATTTAATATTGAAGCCTTATCATGAAATCAATATACACGGAAATCAAATTTATTATCGTCATCAAATGAGAGTTTATATATATATATATATATATATATATATATATAATTTATTGTTGAGCGTTATAACGATGTATGAATAAACAATGATGATGCTTCATATTTTGTTTAGCATCATGCAAAATATCTAACGTTCCAATATGATAAAAGATTAATTTTAACAATCGTTAAAGAGAAAGAGAGAGCTTTCTTTAACATGTGTTTTGTGTAAATCTATATAAACTATATCCACATCTCTCATTTTTATCGTCTGGAATTCGATATCATGATCGTGAATTCCCGCCGATTGAATCACGGGAAAAAAGAATTAGCTACCATATCTAAATTTTAGCTGTCCATATATTACAACCTGAAATTTAGTTATCGTGCCTAAATTTTAGCTATGGTAACTAATATTTTTAGCCATAGCTAAATATATAGTGTAATATATGGACAGCTAAAATTTAGCTATGATAGCTAATTTTTTTTCCGTGAAATAATAGCGATTCGAATACGTCGATAAAATTTCATATGAAATAGTGAAATTATTCTTGAAATTCTACGGTTTTCTGACTGCGTTTTGCGATCCTGCTCTTTAACTTTTCATTAATCACGCAGCTCCCTTCGATTTCCTTCATCCTATTTCTGCTTTCCACGACTGTCACTCTTCTTCTCTACAACAAAGTGCTCCCCGCCACTTTTCTACCGCTTCAATATGTCTCGAATTTTAAAAAAGACGCGATTATTTCAGCGACCGCATCGGAATTGCCAGCTTCTGCGCGGGAATTCGATAGGAAGTCTCTTTTTATCGCAAGATTAAACGTCATTCGCACGCGACTACGTTTTTGATCTTGTACGAAAATTTCGATTTGACAATAAGAATTGATAAAAATATAAGTTGATGCAAATGTTTTTATTATTCGCAAAATATCGTCAACTGACTGAAAGATTATTAGATAAGAGTAGACATTAACAAATATATTTCCCTACATATTTTTCTTTCAATTTAACGAGAACGAAAGTTAGCCATTCGTTCTCTCCTGATAACGAGAAGCTGTGTTTTGTGCATACAACGCGACGCGGAAAACAATAAAAATCTACCCATTAATTCCTGATTCGGAACTTTCGCGCAACAAATTGGATTAATGCCCAATTCAAAAGTTTTCCCGAAAGTTTGGATTCTGTATCTCGCGTAGCTTGCGGCTACTCGCGAGCAACAACCGCGAAATTTAAACCGTTTCGGAACGAGAATTTCAATCTCTACTACTACATCGAGCGCAGAATTCTTCGCAAAGTACGAAACGCTTATTAAAAATTGTTCCTTCGCCCATGGAATTCTTATACAAAATGCAGTTCAAAATATGAGACCTTTAATTTCCAGCCGTGAAAAAACACTAGCCAATCCTAATTTTACTATATATTTTTTTCAGTGTTAAAACAAGAAAATTTGACGCATGTTTTTAAAAATAAAATATTCATATTGAAGTATTTTTTTAAAATTAGTTTATTGTAAATTTAGTTTAATGTCAAATTTTGAAAATTTAAATAACAGTTGAAAAAAAAAGATCTATTTTATATAAATAGATACTTTAAAAACATGTTAATAGGAAACAAAAAATGGACACAATATAAAATAAATATATATTTTGAAATATTTAAATTGCATATATGTATAGATATATATATATATATATATATATATATATATATATATTATTCTTTTAAATTTATTTTGTCATTGTATAATAAATACACATATATTACTACGACTATTAATATTCGAGATAGAATATTCAACGTCATTCTATAGCTCGGGGCTGACAGGATGAATGCCCCGCAAAAGCAGGAATGCACTCTCATAGTTTCGAATTGTACGATGTCGCATGCGACATCGCGATTAAAACTGCCATCGTCAGTAGTTATTACAAACATTAGCGCCTAATTGACGTTAGAAATGTTTCGGGTTTAATTGCCACCATGCGCACGACGAGTTTCATCACGAATCTTGAAAATGCATCCCTACAACTATTAGACGAAATAAACGAATAAATGTGCCTTATGCAGCCAAAAAAAAAGCAATTACACGACGCGGAAGTTCCGTCGTCGTTAAAAAATAATAAAACAATAAGTAACGTGTTTTTTTTACTCTTTCTCTACCATACTTGAAAAATGATGAAAAAATGGTAATGAATATCCAAGTATAGACATTAAGAAATAATTGTTAAAATTATGGATAATTTGTGTGAAGTAAGTTTAAATGTTGCAGTCGCTTGAATTTCAACAAATATAACCACTCGTGAAAAGAAAATAATTTTACTGTATTAATTTAATGAGTGCAGACATTCCGAGAAATGGAATTTTTCATAAGACAGATAAGTCGATAATAAAGTAACGGTAAATTCACATTTCCTTATAAAATAGATAGCACGACTCGTTGGTGCTGGCCGAAAAAGATACTTCCGAGGCAATGCAGTCGATGGCAGGAGTTATCCGTTCAATAAATCTCGCTAAGAATGTATCGTGTGAGAGTCCTCTTCCCAAGGGAAGCGACAGACACGTACAAAAGTCTGAAAAGCAGGAGAAGACGAGGAACAGGGCAGTGAGCCGGATTGCCCCAGGATCGAATTCGTCAAGCCGTAGACTCGATAAATCTCGACTATCGAGAAGTCCAGACTCGCGCTGCGGACCCCCATGGACCAGTCCGGAACTCGTCGTCGTCGTCGCACGAACCGACGACAGCGGACTTATAAATCCCGACGTTTAACGCGAACGAAGGCAACGTTAGCTCGGGATAATCCCAGGGGACTCACTCTATCTCTCTCTCTTCCGCGAGGTTCTTTTTCTCTCTCTCTCTCTTCGTAATTTCTCGCGTCGACATTTATTACGAGCGAGGGTTCGCGAGATTCGATATGGCCTTTAAGAAAGAACTCTGCCGATAAATCATAATACCAAAGAATAGCCTGCTCTTACATATTTAACACATATACACAATATCACGTGATAACCTATGACGTCATTACATGATGGAGAATACATTCTCTAAGTCTATCTCCTAAACGTAAGGCTAGAGTTCCACACACGAGTGATACACATTTTATAGTCCGTGGTTCTATTAAAAAACTATACTTCATTTTTCAATTAAAAATCCTTAATATGATCAATTTACATATTTGCAAAACAAAATTGTTATATATGTATTTTTATAATATAATTAT
Organism: Nylanderia fulva; assembly: GCF_048542155.1. Taxonomy (NCBI): domain Eukaryota; kingdom Metazoa; phylum Arthropoda; class Insecta; order Hymenoptera; family Formicidae; genus Nylanderia; species Nylanderia fulva. The sequence continues at coordinate 1,969,539 of NW_028190161.1, read as the reverse complement.
ATCACACATGAAAAGTGGGAGATAAAAAATCTAAATAATTATAAACTTGGCAAAATTGATTTCCATGTAACTAGCAATTTTATTCAATACTTTCACGACGTTTCGACCATTTGGTTGTGGTCCTTATCAAGTGAGAATTCTAAAACACAATAATTTTTAACAATGTTGAAACATACAAGAACATATTCAAATGTTAAGTTATGACCACAAACATACCCATCAATTAGAATGAGATTAACGCAACATAAAATCGATCTTATTTAAAATTAATAGTTCAAAGAGGAACACGTCCCATCGCTATGATGTTTCGTCAACGACTTTTAACTATTAATTTTAAATAAGATCGGTATGGTTAATCTCATTTTAATTGATGGATATTTTTGTGTTTGTGGTCATAACTTAACATTTGAAATATGTTCTTGTACATTTCAACATTGTTAAAAACTATTGTGTAATATTGTGTCATAGAATTCTCACTTGATAAGAACCACAACCAAATAATCGAAACGTCGTGAAAATATTGAATAAAATTGCTAGTTACGTCGAAATCAATTTCGCCAAGTTTATTTTCACCACTAGCGTGCAATATTAATTTTGATTGATCTAAATAATTATAATTAACGTGAGTGCGCGTTTAATTTACATACAAAACTATCTACCTTAAACGTCCCCTCTCTATACGGCTATATATAGGGCTGAAAATGAAAGGTTCACTTTTCCGTTCGCTCAAACAAACAAAAAAAAAACAAAAAAAAAAAAACGCGGTCCATCGAGTGCACTCCGTCAACCGATCGCATATCATCCGATCGTTTCTCTTCCAGGAGCGAAACCTACTCGAATAGTGATCGCCGTCTCCGAACAACGACGCACCGTCGAGAACACACGTTCGCCGTCCAGCGGACACCCCTCAACCCCGTCGTCTCGTCCCTTTTCACCCTGACCACGGCAGTGCCCCTCATCGCCCGGGCGCCTTCGGGCCGCCGCCTCCCTCCCTAGGGGGTGCTCCAAATATCGATTCGTCGGACATTACCGTGTAGCCGCCGCTGGAAAACGTTATCGACGAAGTGTCCGCCCGTTCCCTCTCTCTCTTTCTCTCTTCTTCCCTCGTTCTCGTTTTCTCTCTCTCTCTCTCTCTCTCTCTCTCTCTCTCTCTCTCGCACTCTCAAAATAACGTCAAAATCCGATGAAGCCGCCATCGAGCGCATTATTGGACCGTTTCGAGTGCAGTGCGCTAATACAGTTACAAATTTACAACCATGTATATATATATATATATATATATATATATATATATGTATATATGTGTGTGTGTAATATCGGTGAGTAGTGGAGAGATCGACGAGAGAGGGATGTAACGGCGTTCGTTCGTGGCGCAAGTAATATTCGGTGTTACAACGCGAGAGCGAGTTTCTGTAACACTATTGATTCGCCTGGGAATCGTCGGTAACATCGTAGCGTGTTCGGCCAATGGGAGACACGGGATTCGTGCGACGACGTGTAACAATATTGTTTTTCGAGAGGGGTACGTTCTCTTTCTCTCTCCCCTTCCCATCCACCCTCCGTCTCTTCTCACTTCTCTTTAGCATCTTCCCCGAAAATGCAGTGGAATTCGACGAGATATTGAGTTGGTTCATTTTGTCTTTGCTCTAACATATCAAGTCCTCTAAATTTTGAAATATATGTAAATAATGTAGTATCGGGACTCCTCCATAACGCATAAGTGGGTGATGCGGAGAAGGTTGGGCAGAGGATCTAGGTAGCTTAATGATTAAAGCAGTCGTCCGGCAAGCGGAAGGTTCTGGGTTCGTGTCCCGGTCTAATCACCCGATTCTTTTTCGCGGATCCCACATTTGGGGGCTCGTCCGGGATGGAGGCAGGATTCGGTCTACACGAAGCAAAATGATGTTAGAAACGGTTTGCGAGTGTCGGCTGAAGGTGGGAAAGAGGCCCAAAGACCCGGTGGCACTAGCGCGTGGCGACATTCGAGGGCGAATGTCAATGCAGGACGGCCGAGTGTAGTATCGGGACTCCTCCATAACGCATAAGTGGGTGATGCGGAGAAGGTTGGGCCTAGGTAGCTTGATAGTTAGAGTTAAAGGTTCGAGTCCCGGTCTTAGTCACCCGAAGGTCCGATTCTTTTTCGCGGATCCCACAATAATGTAAGAATCAAATGTTCCAAAACTCTGTCATCGTCCTATATTCGTCTACAAATTTCTTCAAGTAAAATTCTATTGATAGAAATGTCAAAAAACATTATTTTAGAATTATATATAGCTCAAGTGCAAAATTAAATTAAACTAGTAAAAGCTGAAAGATATATCAAAAGTTTAAAAACGTGGAAAAACTTGAAGAGAGAACTACAAATGTAATTAAGTTTTGTCATCAGAATAAATAACATTATATATCGAAACACTACGTGTTTTTCGATATTTTTAAAATAAATCTTTTTTTCGAAAACAATCTAAAACACATTTGCCAATATTTCCTATTTGCATTTTATATTTATACATGACTGTTTAATATAAATTTCGATATAATAAACACCAGTTTTTGTGTAATAAATAATTTTACGATTCAATACATACTAATTAATCGTTGATCTTTTGTCCGAGATTGGGGTGCGCGTTTTACACCCCAACAATGAACCGAGATTAATTTTCCCTTCGATCCACCGCGAACACATCCCGGACTAGCATAATCACGGACTTCATTGGCCGCCGCTATCGGATAGACATTTAGCAGAGCAAACAATTATGCTTGTCCGTCTATCCGCACCCAATGCTATCACCCCTGCGATAAGCTCAAATTCATCCCTCGCCCGTGCGCGAACGCTAATTTATAAACATTTCCTCTCTAATGTAAATTTATGCGCTCGTAAAAATGCGTTTCTCATTGCTGCGTTTTCGTTCTATTTCGCATAAAGCCAAAATGTAGCGAGGCGTACATCGTACTGTATTCGACTAATTGTAAATTGATAAAGAAAAAGAAGAGAAAAAAGAGAGAGAGAGAAAATTTCAAAGGGCAAGAATATAATATATTATCTGTTATAAGACGTCAATTTTAATATAAACCGAGACCAAATTAGGCACTTTATATGGTAATTAGCGAGCAACCACGTGTTAAGCATGTGTGTGTGCGAGAGAAATCTTGATAATGTTTTATTAATAAATATCTGATGGCGTATTGTTCTTTTGTTTCCAACGCAACGTAATTCAAATAAACATGTTTCGAATTTTAATTAAAATTGGTATTAATTTTACAAAAAATATAAAATTTTTTAAATATATGTCAAAAAATGAAAACCATCGGTTTGAGAAGAACGATTAATTGAATTCATGGAAATATAGATATTTTAATTTAATGGCAATGGAAAATTTGCTCAACAAAACAGAAAATAATGATAAAGGTTCAAAATACAGATCATAAATTAAAATTGAAATTTGATTAAACGAATTGATACATTGCAAATTGTCGGAAAAGAGACATTCACTCTGCTACTCAAAAATAAATTTCCATATTAATTTAATTTTTAAATTAAGTAAAAGAGAATACTTTTCCAATATATTTCTTAAACTCGCATTTTACGAAATTGCTCGTTACAAATGATTTAACACTTGTATAACTTTAAAGGCTACAGTAATAAAAGTAATCGTTTCTCGTAATATACGAATAAGATTTTTTAATAAAAATTCCATCATCTGTCGAATTTCCTCTCTAAGAATCAGACCGACGATATCGATAATATCCGACTATTGGGAGCGTCCTTTGCCGGATCACATGATTTGGCGCGGCTAATGGAGACATAGCCGAGAGAGCCGGTTATTGCAGCCAGTCTTCGAGCGAGCCGGAACGGAAACGCGCAGGGTGTGGGAATGTTATTACGTCTCGTTTCGCGGAGAAGATCCCTCGGCGAAGACTTTCGTCGATAAGCTGGTGAGCGCCGCGTCGCGCCACCCCTGCAACCCCGGTTAACGCCTTTGAGCTGCGCGTGCCCGGGTTCCTCTCTCGCCCCTTTTTTCCCCCGGTCCTTCCAGGGCCGCCAGATTCACAGCCAGAACGAGAGAGAGAGAGAGAGAAGGTGAGAGAGCACCGAGAAGAGAGGTGCGCAACACCCATGTTTTTTCATCCGACAGTGCGGTGGAACACTCGGTCTGATACTCTCTCACCCCTTCTTTTCTCCCGACTTTAATCTTCGCCACCCCCTCCCTCCGCCACCCCTCTCCCATCGTGCCGGGTATCAAAGAAACGAAATAACAAAGCTGCTCGGATGTACGATCTAACTTTACTCAACCCCTTTCTCTCTCTCTCTCTCTACCTTCTCCTAGATGATATCTTTCGCTATTCCTTCGTTATAGGAAACTCGACTTCAGTTTCTAGGAAGCGATGTACCGAGGGTGACGCTAGAACGGACGTATCGTTATCTTTCACCTGCGACTTCCGCTTCTCTTCCGGACCCGCATGGCACTTCCGGCGCGATCCGATTCCGTCGAAATCGCTTGACCCTCCTTTCTCTCTCGTCGAGAGAATGCTCTCTCGAGGAATCGATCGAGAGATAGTCAACGATAGTTTGACGGACGGTTTCTGTGCTTTTCATTAGCCCGCGAGAGCCGCTTTATCTACAATGCTGGAATATATGTGGGATCCGCGAAAAAGAATCGGGCCTTCTCGCGGGTGACTAATAGACCGGGACTCTACTAAAATGCAAATAGGAAATATTGGCAAATGTGTTTTAGATTGTTTTCGAAAAAAAGATTTATTTTTTAAAAATATCGAAAAACACGTAGTGTTTCGATATATAATGTTATTTACTCTGATGACAAAATTTAATTACATTTGTAGTTCTCTCTTCAAGTTTATCCACGTTTTTAAACTTTTGATATATCTTTCATTTTTTACTAGTTTAATTTAATTTTGCACTTGAGCTATATATAATTCTAAAATAATGTTTTTTGACATTTCTATCAATAGAATTTTACTTGAAGAAATTTGTGGACGAATATAGGACGTTGACAGAGTTTTGGAACATTTGATTCTTACATTATTGTGGGATCCGCGAAAAAGAATCGGGCCTTCGGGTGATTAGACCGAACTCGGAACCTTTTGCTTGCCGGACGACTGCTCTAACCATTAAACTATCTAGGCCCAACCTTCTCCGCATCACCCATTATGCGTTATGGAGGAGTCCCGATATATATGTATGTATGTGTGTGTGTGTGTGGAGAACGGATTAAATGTCCTGCTTTCGATCGCGGCCACCAATCCCGAATAACGGCCCTTTAATCGCGGTATCGTGGAAATTGAAAGGGGTTACAAGCGCGGGTTGTGTTGCATCCGAGAGGATAAAGACATTCCTGACGGCAAAATAAATGCGAATTAAACCATCCACAGTAATAGATTTAGAACATATCGGGTGCGTAAAGCATGGCTGTACATACATATGTAATATATATCTCTCGTACTTTTGTGCTTAATAAAATAATATTTATATATGCATATACGTGCACTTTATTCCGCAGATATTTTTCCTCATAACTGTACGTCTTTTTGTTAACCATTCCTATATTATCAACAAACAAATAAACAATGAAATATAAACAGACTGTTAGATTTCTGCATGCGAAGAAAAAGAGTAAATATTTTTTCTTTTAATTTATTAAAAGTTGTCTATTTATATAAAACGTTTCTTCTTTTCGATCTGTTTATTAATATTTGATAATAATGCTTCTCTTTTAATTGTAGAATGGAAATTTAAAAAAAAAGCAGAAAGTTATCCAGTCATATAATCAACTAGAACTAAATAAATATATTCTCGATAGAGTTAAATGTTAATTTACTTTTTATCAACAAATAAGATAATTAAATCAAAATAAGAGAAAAACTTCGTATCTTTTGCTTGTTAATAAAAAGATAAATAATTCTTGTGCTTAAATAAATCTCTTCGCAAGAGTTTTAGTTTCTATCGACAATTTAATTATGAATAAATGCAATGAAAATTACAAATGCTATAAGCATGAATAATTTAATAATTTTGACAAAAATAAATAAATATATATATATATATATATAATTCAAAGAAATATACTAAAAAGATTTATACAACAAATATTTTGAATAGTAAAACTTATAATTTTAATTTAAAGAGATTATGTAAATCATTTAATATATTTAAATAGCTTAAACTGAACAATTGCAAAGATACGATTTAAATAAATGTATATGCATGTTCCAGACGTATCGTTATCGAGTGTTGTTGATTTTAATTCTTTTCTTGTAAGAATACTTTTCCGCAGTCTTGATCTGAACACGTGGGTTATGATACTATATCTATGCGGTAAATCTCAGAACATTATATTCGCGGTTGCATATCTTTATGCACTGTGTTTACATTGCTATTATCTATCTTATTATATCTGTAGCATATCTATGGCACTGTACTACATGATTGATAATGTAATGTTTCGAAAAATGCTTTGAAATAATTATTATTATCGGATATATAGAATGTTTCTTTCAAATTCCATCAACCATTGATAACAGATTTTTATAAGTTTCTTTGATAAGATACCAGATCGCATTATAACTTCCTCTCTTGTGAAAGTAATATCTAAGAATACTACTTTTACGCTGCTAATATATGAAATTAAATTTCCTGACATTTCATCTAAAATCAAACATAAAAAAGTTTAATTTTCTTCCAAGGAACAAGTAAAGCAAATACATATATCTTTGTAATTTTTTAAATAATTTAAAATATATTACTATTTTGCTTATTCAAAATAGCCCTAAAGAGAGAGAGAGAGAGAGAGAGAGAGAGAGAGAGAGAGACTCAATATATTCCAATTAATTTAATATAAGGTAATTTTACATATACGTATTTAATTTCATTTAATTTAACTCGCTATACAAAGTTTCAAGAATTTTTAAAATTATTAAATGTTCTGCCTCTCGCCATTTGCGATCCACGTTTGTTGTTAAACCCGCGATACACACGTACGTTTTTAACTCTCGAGCAATCATTGGCGAGAGCTTTCACCCGGCTGACGCCTATCTCATCCGTTTTTGATTAGGGTGTTATCTGACCGGCGTTATATTCATCGGTGCGTATTTACGCGGCAATGCGGTTTGCATAGGGGAGGATGGTAGCAGAGAGAGAGAGAGAGAAAGAGAAAGACCGGATTCCCAGGGTGCATTAAGCTATCTATCAATCTATCTCTCGTACAAGGAGAGTGCACGTACCATGCAATAGTTCCATGCACCAATACTGATTGCGATGATGCATACGTAAGTCCGCGTATGCATGTACGCATACGTAAACGTAATAATGGACGGTGCAACGCGCGGTGCATTGTCGTATTCGAAAGTCACGCTAATGATAGCCGCGGAGATTCTTGACTTAACGTTGGAATGATCACGAGAATAATTATGCCGTATAAATGAAAAACGAAGGCTCTTAATAGGGAAAGATTAATGTAATTACATATGTGTGACATATGTATATAATTTTTTTATGTTGTAATATTGCGTAACAAGCTTGTAATATATAAATGTTGAAAATAAAAAGATGAAATATTTTAATAATTAATATTAATCATTTACAGTTGCCAATAAAATTAAAGAAATTTGAGAAAAATAAAAAATTGTCTCAAGTAATTTCTTAAGCATACCAATCCGATTTCAGTATACGTTCGCAAGAGTGAATTTTATTGATATATCTTTCCTCGGAAAAAAATCACTAAAAATAATTTTAATAAAATGATGAAATATTTTAATAATTAATATTGATCATTTACAGTTGCCAATAAAATTAAAGAAATTTGAGAAAAATAAAAAATTGTCTCGAGTAATTTCTTAAGCATACCAATCCAATTTGAGTATACGTTCGCAAGAGTGAATTTTATTGATATATCTTTCCTCGGAAAAAAATCACTAAAAATAATTTTAATAAAATGATGAAATATTTTAATAATTAATATTAATCATTTACAGTTGCCAATAAAATTGAAGAAATTTGAGAAAAATAAAAAATTGTCTCGAGTAATTTCTTAAGCATACCAATCCGATTTGAGTATACGTTCGCAAGAGTGAAATAAGAATGATGCGACTTTCTCTCTCGGAATAAGAATATTTCGGGGCGTTCCGGGGGCTGTAAATCATCGAACAATACGCAATTCCTCGACGGACTTCGGTAAATTTTTACGATCACCAGCAGCGTTGTGGGGTAACCTACGTACTCGAAGGGTGTTCCCTTCCTTTGGTCTCTCGCTTCGACATTTTCTGCGCGCGAAGGCAACACACCCTGCCAAACATGGGACCCAACAAAGGGCGGACTTGAACTCCGGCACGGCACAATGCTATCTCCACGACGTACTTCCGCCCTGTTGCGTTTTTCCGATTCTTCCTCCCGCATTGATCGTACGTTCCCCCATCGACAATCGCACAGCAGAATCTATGCCATTTCCTCGTTTACGGACACCCTCGAGAGCCTTCTTTCGCGTCCTGCCCTCTTTCCTCCTTTTCCACGCGTGAATCTTCCGTTAACGTATGTTCGCGTATTTAGATAAGGGTGACGAGAGGCGTGCTTTCACGAAGCACGTGCACCGTTTTATCGCACGAGGACTCTTTGTGCATCGTGCAACCCGTCACTCTCTGTCGTCGTTTTGAAAAAAAAAGGGCGTGATAAACACGGGGTAAATAGGATACGATGATGGGCACTTTAATCCTGCGATGAATACAAAAGAGGCAATGGGCTTTGAAAGAAAGTTTTGTTAACTTTTAAACACTCTTCAACATATAAAATATTATTCTCTCTCTTATTTTCTGCTTTTTGCCGAGTATTTCTCTTCTTTCGAGTATATGGAACGTACATAAAAAAAGTATTACAAGGAATTCAGAAATTCAAGATCGCATTTCTTCAATTTGTCAATCTAAAAAAAAAATCATTTGAAAATGTTTTTATTTTTCATTAAAAATATTTATCTAACATTTTCTTCGTACTTTTAATTATTTATATTAAACACAATATATTTTAAATTTCTACTTTTTGTATTTATAAAATACACGAGCATTTCTCCTATATTTATTTATCTCTACAAATATTATTTAGAAATTTGGGGGATTTTCTTTGTGTGTATCATAATAAAAGTTCCTACAAGACCTATAGGTCCGAAATGTTTTCTTCCCGTTACTGTTACGATGTCACGTATCTATATAACGGTTCGATGAGGCAGATAACAGATTCTAAGAGTTTTCATGACATTGTCACCATGTTGCGGTAGATTGAATTGCTTTTCGAGAGATATATCGTTACTAAATATAAAAGAATCCGATGACAAACTCATTACCGGGAAGGAAAAAAAAATCCGGTTTCATGTTCACAAGTCGAGTAAATCACACATCGGAACATACTAATGGATAGTCAGATTATATAAAAAAAAATCACGTAACGGACATACTCGAACGACTGTTGCCTAATCATAAATTTCTCGTGTAACGAGCGCGCAAAAAAGGAATTTATCGCGAAACAAAGGCCACTAAGTTTCTTCAAGGTAGTTTCCCATAAGATTTTTTTCTCCTTTTTTCACAACCATAACCGTGCCGCCCACAACTTGCACCCTAATATGGGCGTGCCATGATCGATGCGAAATTTCTAAATGAATACCGAGAGAGAGAATTATGAGACGGCATCGTAAACTTTTCTCGGCCCCTCGAAATCGCGCTCTCGCGGCACTCACCCCATTCACCCGGAACTTTCGCCATTTCCTTCGCCCCGAAGCTCGAGCTTCCTTCGAGACCTCCCGCTGGTCGGCGCGCGTTCTTCTCGTAACGTATGTTCGTGTGTTTAGATAACAATTGCGAGGCACGCTCAGTGCTCGAAAGCACGAACGCCGCGCCGTCTGGTCGAAGCACACCTCGACGTCACCCTCTCTCATTTCTTCTCTTTCTTTCTCTCACTTTTTCGACCCCTTTTTCTCACCCCCTGCAGGTGATTCGCGGCGCCATATAAGCAGGATGTATTACCGACGTTTTATAGCGGTCGTGGCGAGCAAATGGGTTAATGCAACTACGCGCTGTCGTACATACTGCTTGCCGTTAATTTTTATTCTCAGTTGAGGTTGGCCGAGGAGAAAAGGAGCAAAGCCCATCTCACTCTCTCTTGATTCAACCAACTCGTGCACTAATTAATTGCTAAGCTCTTTTTTCCACCAAGCGTGAAAGTAGTTACTAGGTGTCTGTCTTAGATTATCCTGCCTCGTTGCGCTGACGTTTCGAAAAATCTCTTCTCGCTTCGCGTGGGAGAAACGGTATTCCGTGATACTCTAGTAATGCCGAGATGTTTTGTTAAATTCTTATTGGGATATTATATAGGGTCTTTTTTTACTATTATATGGTCGTTCGTATTTTATTATTATAGCAAGAAATAATATTTCTCATTAGAATGCTAATTTTGTCACTGTATATAGCATGTAGTGATAAGATTGTTTTATGCTCTAAACTTAATACGATTATGTTCAAATTTTATTTTTAATTTTAATAAAATCCGGCGGCTATTTTATGTTTTATGAACTAAATTCTCTTTTGTAAAATCTTTCATTAATATTATGCATTAAAAATATGTATAAATAAACCTAGCTGTAATAATCTGAATAAATAACGTATTTAATCTCCACGCTTTTATGTCATCTCCTTTATTCATATACGTAATGATTTAAATTCACGCTGTTCCGTCATTCACCGCGCATATAATTACCTCCGAAAATCTGGCATGAGTCGTTAAAAGAGAGAGGAGGGAAAGAGATAAAGAGAGATATACAGGCGTCTCGAGTCCTTCAATTTTAATGAGCTGCGGCTTAAACAGCGCAACGAGTTGAGCCATGGATTTAAAACCTTAATTCCTACGTTTAATCTGATAATTCGATAATACGAAACTACGGCAGATGCTTCGCAGCATCTGCATACTTAATCGCGCATATCAAATTGTAATTCGGATCCAGGTCAGATTTCATCAATCTGAGGAATCGTATACGCAATGCGTATGAGCAATTTTATTTCAACAATATAAATGCCCTCATTGTGCATTTATGGTATTCCAACAATAGGTTAATATTAAACAAAATTAATATAACATTTATTCATATATTGTTAAATAGAAGAAGGTTTTATAAGAATATGTATAATTCATTAGATAATCGTGAACATTTTAAATACACACGCGAAAGCAGATTTTCTGTTTAAATTCTTCTATTAATTTTTTTTACTCTCTTCATAATATGACTGTATTCATCGATAAATTATAAATAAATAGCGATTGCAATACAACAGTCATTACTCTTGTTAATTGTAGAATATATTTGCCAGTCTCTCTTTCTCTTGTTTATTATATTTCAAATATTTCCATTCTATGAATACCTATTTCTTTTGTTAACATCATCGAGTAAATTCGTGAATATATTATTGTAAGTAAACGCCGCGAAAGTAGCTATCGGGATGTCGCACGAGGTAATACACGAAGCGCCGACGTAATAGCTCTGCGAGATTTCACAATACCGTGTAATGCCACGCCGATTCATTACGGAGGCTGAATTATTCGCCGTGATTCTGACACGCGGCTTCCTAATGCATTGCATAAACTATCGAGCGCATGCATGGAATAAAGTGCGCGGTCGTTTTAATGCCGCACAATTTTCTTTGGTCACGGTAGCCGTACCTACTTATCAGAATGACACCAAATTAATTGATTATTTAGCTTACGACCGGCGCAAAGCGCGAGTCTGACGTAATTCAGCTAAACTTTCAAGCTAAACTGCCAATCGAGAATGTTGAGAGCGTGACGCGCGAGCTTACGTTAATAACTTTCCCGTCAATTTCTGCATCTACTTGAGGCAATCGTTAAGTTCACATATTTGAATTCCTAGACAAGCATAACTTTAATTAAGGTTCCTTTGACCAATTTGGGATTGATCTTCCCTTAGCTAACGATATTATTGATCTTCGAGTTACAAGCGATTAAAAAAGTTTTAAAATGCAGATATATTATATGGAAATGTTATGTTTATTTCCAAATTCTATTTTTCAAAACTTTGAATGCGTTATTTTATTTGATAATAAATAGCAGATTCTTTCCACGACATTCTGCACAATTACTCAATGTTGCAGTCGTCCCACGTGATTACGTCGAGGCAACGGAATGTCTACGATCATCGTATAATTGATAAAAAAAAAACGTGTGTTCTTTTCATCAGTGATGACATCAAATATAAGAAGAAGCAATTAGTAAGCGAACAAGCTCGAGATTTAATCATATGTTAACAAAGCTGCAGATATAAAAGTAATAATTTTATAAAGAAAAATACTGTTGACATAATTTTTAACATTCTATTTTTTCTTTTTGAAACCGTAGAATTGATGTTCATGATTAACGATAATGGCAAAGAACTGTTGGAAAACTAAAATTTATAAATCATCTATATAATTATAGTTGTAAAAAAAATAAATCTTAATTGCAGAAAAGAAATTAATGCGAACTCTCTCTCTATACTTCATTTCTGCGGTCAAGAAGTATCTGTGGTCAAGAAATGTTCTCGAAAAATTTATGATTATTTCCTTTCTCATTGTCAGACAGAATTCAAAGAGCGTGTAATTCACGCTAAAATATTACCGCTGACTATAAAAATCGTACAAGTAATTGATTATCGGACGTGAAAAACTTTCCGCAATAAATAAACTCTGAAAAACTTGTCAACATTCCAATTAAATCGCGCCCAACCGCTCGAATTAAACTACATTCCGGTACACCTCATTTTCTACAATCACGATTACATTTGTGGAAGAAATTCCGGGTTATAAAGCTGATTTTACCGCGAGCGAGCATGCGATACTATCCGCACTTCGATAACTTCCTCGTTGCGGCAACTTAAAATTTATTATATTCGATGTGCATGCGAGAGGCGAGAGAGAAAGAAAGAGAGACAATCCGAGAGAGTTCGGGGCCGAAAGAAATGAGTTATGGCGCGTTATTTACACGAATCCCGGCGTTGTAATATCCCGGCGTGGCGCGCAATCCGATGCCGGAGGGTCGCCGGCGGTGTCCAAATGTAATTAACATATTTCGAGCTCGAGGGGTGGAAAAAGACTGCCTACCGTCCTTCGTTCCTTCATCCCCCGTGGCTCGTATTATTCTCGCCCGGCCCCAATTTTCTTGCTGATGCACCCTCCGCCGAAGGGACGGCCGCAGATTTTCAATCTGCATTTCTCTTCCACCTATTCCCGTCCTGTTCCTCGCTCTCATCCCTTTCGCGAACCCAACCCTACTATCGCCCATCGTCCTCCCTTCTACGTATAAAGACCCACGGCTGAATTCTCAGCGGCCACATCGAGAGAAAGTGTAAATGCGTGGGGGAAAAAAAAAAAAAAGGGAAAAAGAACGTCGAACCTCCGAGGATTGCGCAATCCTCGCGACTCTCTCCTTCGAAAGCTTTTCTTCTCGCAGAAACTCCAATTTCGTCGCATTTACATGAGCAAACCTGAGAGCAGAGGCTCGTCAAACTGAGATGTAGGGTATTATACATTTCGATGACGGCGCGATGTGAATTTTTACCAGTTTGCCGTAATACACTCGGAAGAGAAAAATTTTCGCGTAAATTTCAATCAAAGATCCATATTAATTTTTAATAATTTACATATTCTTTTGCCAGCGAATTCAATCTCCCTCGATTTTAGAACAATTTTTCGTCATAGGTTATTTTGTGCAAACAATAGACTTTGTACTTTTTAAATATAAAATAGATTTATGCGCAAAGAATAATAATGCTGAAAGCTTATAGAGAAATTTTGAAATCAAATATTAAATAAAAGAGAAAGATAATAGAAAATCTTCGTGGAAATAAAATATTATAATAATGGTACAGCTGAAAATAGAAATCGCCTTTATAAAAATGATATCGAGCTGAAAAAGCTGTCACTTTTCCTCGCTTAATATATCTTTCGCAGAGGTCAATGATTCCCGTGCCCTGCTGATAAATTTCTTATCATATATAGTTTCAAAAATACTGACTCATTGAAACAATGATACTACTGTATAATAAATCCGATCATATGAATATAATTCTAATTAATGTATAAATTTAATTACGTAGAGATTTAATATATTATTAATTTTCAGCTATTTTAATAAAAATCTTCATTATATATCACTAGCAAAATAATTCAAAGCTGATCAAGATTGATTAAAAAAGCATGTTTTAAAACTAACTTTTTTTCAAAGATTAATCAAAGAATGAATAAGTTACTGTCCAGCTCTATATTCATTCGTTCGTTCTTGCTATTGTTATATTATCAGTAGTCTTTCAACATTATTTGTACAATTTCTCTCTTAACTCAGATTTATAATTTATCAGTAAACGAAGTTCGCATGTGATCGATGTTTCGAGAAAATATCGACATCGTCAAAATTAGTTCTGTCAGTAAATCTGCGAACTTGTGCAAATTAATATATTCCGAGATTATCCGAGTAAAACAAACAATCCGAGATTTGAACCTTGTTAAAAATGTAAAAAAAAATATAAACGCGTAATAGTTAAATTGTACTTTCCATCATATTGCAATGTAAGTAAATCGCGGTGCATATCTCTGAAAAAAAAAAAAAAAAAAAAAAAAAAAAAAAATTAAAAAAATATAAAAGCTACAACAACGCGGAGATAAAGCTATGAATTTCTGCCACTTCTCTCTGTGCAATGTTTCACAAATAAATGAAGTCACGCCGAGGCACAAAGCAGCTCGCTAATACCGGGCAGCACAAATGGTTTACGTCGCGGCTCACCATTATTCATTCGAGCTAGACTATTCGATGCAGAAAAGTCACACTCGAGGTAAACGCACCGTGTGAAACTGCAAAGCGCATAAAAGTTTAAACATTTCTATCGCGCGATAACGCTTCTCGTGATTATTCTCGATCTAAGAAGAAGGCGGTTGCGGAACGACGACATTTCTCAACGCGTTTTATGCGACTAGAAGGAAGAGAAGAAGGAGTTCGATTAAAGTTAGCCCGATAGATTTCACGCCGCCATCGACGACGACGGCATGACTACAGGCTTGATAAAGATCTCTCTCTCCGAAAATCGAAGGCTTCCTCCGTATATCGGCTTTCGCTTGCCGGATTATACGGTTTCCGCCGTTTCTCGCATTATCTTCCGCGATCCGAATTGATTGTCTCGTTGAAAGCGCGCGAGACAACTATATAGACAATGTGTTCCCGATAAAATTTCACCGCCACCTGATATACCTCGCTAGATTATTTTATTTCGTCGTATTCTGAAACACGGAAGAAAAAAGAGCGAGATCAAATTGATTCTCATTTTCTCAGAAATTTCTGAGAAAAAAAGTATCTCGCTTTTTATTAATCATAGAATGCGAATAAAAATTTATCAATGATTTTATAGTATAAGTTGACATTTTAAAATACTGATTATTTTTAATCCAAACTATGCTAGGGTTATTGAATAAAATCGAAAATGTATATTTTGTAATCCGCTATATGATTAGCAGAACGTATTGTAATTCCCCTCGATACAGTCGATCGATGAAAATACATGTCACGCATTCTATTACATTGAAAAAAAAACCTGATACAAATATAAAACGCAGGAACGTAATATGCAATATTCCAAACATAACGTTGGGTCTTCGAGCGAGGAAACATTCCAGAGAGGAATCGAATAATGGCGATACTGACATATGCATTAGCATTCCCGAGAGGAAGAGTGGGGTACCTGAGAGATAAATCTGCAGAAGTCAAAGACATTCGAGTGTATTTTCAAAGGAGGGAAATATGCGGAGAAAGAAGCAAATTTCTTCAGAAGACTCGAAAGGAGATTCGAAATGGGATTAAATCAGAGTCTCGAAATTGAAATTGCATCCGTTTGCTACTATTTCTGCCAATGTTCTCTACACTCTTCCCAACCAATCCGGTCTGTAACTATATGTGAATGTGCAGGATTGCTCGAGAAAATTTCAGTAACCATGTGCCGACAATGGCTGCCCAATTGGCTAACTAGACCTAACTACAGTCTTTGGACTATATACCCGAGCCTTAATTAAAAACCTGAATGGCGAACAGCTATTTCCATTACAGAAAAACATAAAATTAACTAGAATATATAATTGTTTTACATTTTACTTTTATTTATGTATTCTCTCTGCTTTACTTTTCTGAATATTTAAATAATTCAAGCTCTATGTTTTCATGAAAAGTTTATATTTGTAAATGTTACAGAAAAGCAGAGATATTTTAAAACTTTTACATTTTTTTATTAATTTATAAATATACATAATATATATATATATATATCTTAATGTAAAAAATAATTTTACTTTATGTTTCTTTAAAAGGAGAGAAATATAAATAATGAGATGTAGATAATTTTTGCACTACGTTCAAAATACAGAATTTGTAGAATTTTAGGATTTCAACGTAGACATCCATATAATATATTAATTAAATTTAATTCTATAAAGAAAATACCTTCCGAATCATATATTTAAAAAAAATTCCTTCCTATAATATGAATATTTTACAAATATAGATCTATATTCCCAGATTTATATCAAAATTATAATATATATTCACTAAATGATTTCTATGTGAAGCATAATTCAATAAATTATTATTTCGTCAATTAAAAAAAAAAGTGTGATGGATTATTCTGAAATCAATAATAATTTTACAAATAATATTTAATAATATTGCCAATAATTCACGTATAATTTTTAAATCAATTATAACTCTGTAGATTCTTTTTTGCCATTCATTTAAGCATTAAGTTGTAAATAATTAATTCATTGAAAAAATAAGTCTGCTCTCGCTTGTGCAGTCAGGTGTTCAGTAAAATTGGTCGCGTGATGAGGACAGGCAGGTAACAGTAACAACTTTTGTCCTCACAGTAATCCTTATTTATAGAAGTCAAGATCGCTTTTTCATCGTAATTCGTGGAGAAGGGTGGTCGTTGGTTCGTACCAAGGGTGGCTCGAGAGGGCAAAGGGTAAACGCTCGATTGATTTACGGATGTCCATCGGACCGTGTGGAATTTTCACATCCGCACGTGGACCCTCCTTGTGATAGTCTCTTCTAGTCGACTGAGATTAGCACGACACGAGCAGCGTCATTTAATCTACAAATTCTAACTCGCGCTCTATACAACTACGGCTTTTTGCGTTTTTTTATCAAAAATAAAAATTTCATTAAAATATAATAAAAATATTTATATATGTATCTAATAATATAGGTAATACGTTCAATATTATTTTTTTTTTAATATGAAAATTTTCTATTAAATATAAAGTTAGAAATATTATATTTCAAAAAACCTATTGTGTAATTCGATTTCTGGAATAATTTTTGTTTTAATCCGAGAGAAAATATAATTCTAAAATTTATTTAATATTAAAAAAATATATATATATTACGCAAAACTGTTTTTTTATTCGTATTTCAAATAAATTTCGACATTAATAGAATTTTAATTCAATATTATCAAAATATGAATTATAAAAACGAAAAAATAATAAAATTATTAAATACAGCATTATAAAAAATAATTAAATATAGCAATATATAGATAAACCTATTTTAATATTATTCATGTAAGAAATATCTCCAAAATATCTATATAAAACACACCGCTCCTATGACATCTTGTATTATACCATTAAACATTATTTCATAACAATGTTCTCACGGGGTACTGCTTTAAACGACAGATTACATCTCACTTTCGTTCGGCGTATCGAGCCATCTCATCTAAAGAAAAAGAGACGATACCGGAATAACGATAGAGAAAGAGAGAAAAAGAGGGATGGATACGTAGCGAGGGAGAGAGAGAGACCGACTGAATGCACTCTGCGGCGCCGTCTCTGGGAAAGGAGGCTATCGTTCCCGGCGCATTCTATGCTCAAACAATGATACCGTTGCGTCACGCTGACCGACCTAGCTAGGAGAGCGAGAAGAGGCGCAGAAAACGGGAACGATAGAATCGGAATGAACGAAGAAACCGAGGAGGGAAAGTAAAGAAGTTGGAAAGAGAGAAGAGGGTGCGACGCACTCCAATGCACTCTGTCTCCAAGGGCAAAGGAAAGCCGGCGTCGTGCGAGTATATATACACGTTGTAACCTAGTTAAAGATAGAGCAGTTGCATATATAGCTCGAGTGAAGTGCGAGTGCGCTCGGCCGGAAGTCGAGACGCCCTTCTCGTCAGAAAAAGAAACGAACGAACGAAGGCAATGTGCCAGCAAGGCTGTATCACACCGTCGTTATCCGCCCGTCGCTCCATTAACCATTATCCTTAGGATTATTCCCGTCGCGCCACGCTCGAACGCTTTTAATTGGTGTTCCCTAAGGTGCGTAAAACGGAGATATGTAAACTGTAGGAAGCCGCGTAAACTGCGCGAACTAAGGGCGAGCCGTTCAAAAATTTCTACAATTCTAATAACTCCCTAATGCCCAGGTAATCCTGTCCGTTAAAACGTAGAAATATATATACTAGCATTAAGTTCCTGCGATGCTTGGAAATTTGAATATGCGTATACGTAAAGATGTACCGAATTAAATTTTCCTGAAATAATATAATATATTGAGGCCGGTCTTTCTTACGTTTATTATGCGATTTGAATATTCTCATGAATTTGCACAACGTAATTATAAAATATAAAAATTATAATTTTGATTTGTCAAGTATAAATCAAGCTACGTCGATCAATTTCGCGATATCAATTTTCAGGATGCCTTTCTATATCTGTCAAGGAGAGCCATTAAATATGGTAGCAGCGAGAGAGCTAGATCACGCCATGCAGTGCGAAATAAGCTTGAGGAGGCCAGGAAAAAAAGAGACCAACGAACTCACAGGCATACGCTGTCATATCTTATGTATTCTACAGAGTAAATTCACGGCAAGCGTCTTCGAATATATACTGAATGCGTTGCACGCGCGTCGTTCAAAGTCTGAACGAGCAACCTCGTTGGTCTCTCGTCTTTTTCGTATAGCAGAAAGTTGCCATAACGACGAAAGGAGGACGTTCATTGGATAGTATCAGGGCAACGTGCCAGAGTTGTATCGAGAGCGTGATTATTGGTTCGATGCATAGTAAATAAACAGAAGAAAGAGGGAAAAAAAACGAGAAAGAGCGAAGAGTATTTATTATGCATTTCGAGAAAGATTTGATTCTGATTTTTCGAAGAATACTATGGTTCATATGCGTATATGGTACATGTATGTTAAAGGTGTATGACAAATTTATGCAATTGTTATTAATCGTCATAAAATAAAAAGTTTACCAATATACGTATAAGAACGCGTAATGACAATAAAATAAATGAATAAATAAAATTGATTATATAGGGATGCAATCAAACAAATTACTTGAAAATTTCACAAATATATTACCAGATTAATATAAAAGTGAAAAAATTAAGAGAAAGAAACTACAGCAATATATTAAAAAAAAATAATAATTTTTTAAATTAAAATAAGTTATTTAAGAGATTAAAATAATAATAATAATAATAGAATCTTAGTATATGAATCTACAATGGACGACTTTTAATAACCAAGAGATATGATCTCTCGAAGAGGAGACACGGCAACCTTCTAACTTTAATGCAACAAAGAAGAGTGCATTCTTTCTTCCTCTCTCGCATGCAAGACCGTATGCAAATCAGATGACTCGGCTCTCTGTATTTCGCACTTTACAAAATTGTAGGCTGCAAAATCGCCGCGGCCTTCGTCGTGTCAGGCAATAGATTGGTATTTCAGCGGAATGTTATTTGTATTGAGGGAGTAAATGTCGTGACATTTTCTGAATTTTTTTCCTGACGAATAACTTAACAATGTTCGATGTCGGAGATATAATACCGAGTCGAACCTATTGGCAATTGATCGATTTTGTTTTTTCGATATTTTATTTTTGATAAACAAATGCCAAAACCACTTGAAATGAATAGAAACGATTTTTAACAGTTTTTGAATGAAAACTATAGTTAAACGTTTAATCCTTATTTATCGGATTCCCGATATTTCTATATTTATATGTAAACTAAAAAACCTATAAGCAAAATCTATATCTAGTATATAAATTGTATATTGTATATAGTACATATAT
Organism: Nylanderia fulva; assembly: GCF_048542155.1. Classification (NCBI taxonomy): domain Eukaryota; kingdom Metazoa; phylum Arthropoda; class Insecta; order Hymenoptera; family Formicidae; genus Nylanderia; species Nylanderia fulva. The sequence continues at coordinate 1,949,394 of NW_028190161.1, read as the reverse complement.
ACATTTTGTTAGTTTTTTCATTATCTTTTTATTTCCCTTTAAAGTATTCTATTTTTAAGTTATTAAAGTAACTGAATAATTAAGCATAAAGATAAAATGCTTTTTTCTGAAAAAAGTTTTTATCTATACAAATATAACGAAACAAACTAATCAAAAATATTGCTTGGAAAATCAATAATCAAAATTGTCTGGCAAATCAAATAGATTTCAATTCAGAATTGTTTCAATATTTTTGTTATAAAAATTCCAATATTAAAAAAAAATAAGCGTATAACTGAAATATACCTACATACGCATATGCACAAAATATATATTTTTGTAGATGTAACTACGGAGTTGCAACAATCTGTCAAATTTTTGAACAAATTCTCTTTTTCTCAAACACAAAGTACGTATACATATATTAAGAAAACACATTTCGCGCACACTTTTTTCGCGTTTATACAAAGGTCTCGCATTTACGGTCGTTTAGAACGGAGAAGCTTGCAGAGGGGTTCCGGAACGAGTTCGCAGGGATTAAAAACGTTGCTTCTCCTCGATGGCATCGAGCTTGCGGTTCACCGTCGCGTCGCGAAGGGCCGCCGATTTCGAGGGCACAGCTTTTTTTCGATAAAAGCCCCGAGCTTAGTCCCGAGCTTAACGGATTTGCATTTGTTTGAGCCGCGCCCGTCGAAGCGTCGGTCGGACGAAAAACTGGACGGGATTCGCGGGGATCGGAGCGTGAATTTCACTGGCACGTCGGATTATTCGACGCCATCGCGACGAACGGAAGGAAGAGACGCGGTCGATTATTATTTCAAGCAGCCTAATGCGCTGGAAACGTCAGAGAGAGAGAGAGAAAGAAGGGAAACGGGACAGGATGTATTTGTTGGAAAATAGAACAAGCTTTTTTTGAAAATTAAATGAAAAATTGCAATATTAAATGACTGCGAGATATGACAAATATATAAAATGAGTTAAACATAATTATTGTAAAAATATGTGAAGAATTTTTTAATACGTAGATAAAGCACAAACTCATAGTTGATGTGTGAGAAAGATAATTATACGTAAAATTTTTTCCAAAAGCTTCTACGTCGATAATAGATTGACTACCTACTGTGATTAATACAATGATAGAAATAAAAACAGCTGTCAAAAAATAATGGAAAATGATTCGAAAGTTCGAAAGTGACCTCGAAATCGCGGACGTTTCGAGGCGACCAGATCGATACGAGATAAAAGGAGAGATAAACGAGTCGCGTTTCAATCGATAGCAGCAGAGAAAATTCGCTTGACATGAAACAATCTTTGTAACAAATGTTTATCCCGAGGCTAATATGCGAGATATATTTTCTTTCAATGTTACAGCATGAAACTAAGGTATCTAGAAAAAATAACACAATAAAAAAAGAAGAGAATAAAACTAAAGATTCGTGACGCAGATAAAATATATATTGATTTTATACAAAAGTGCCTATCGATATTTAATGATCCAAAAAATAAAAATGCACTAAAACGCGAAGCGCATTTCACAATTCAATTCAAATTTTCTCGAATATTTTTCATCGCGTTATTATTATGTAAATCTCATTTCATCAATAAACGAGTCAGAGCTTATTTTTTTTTAGATTTTTCCAATACTATATTATAACTTGTACATGTGTGTATTCGTTTTAATATAAATTTCAATGAATTCAATTATTTTGTAATAAATTTCTTTTTATTTAAAAGTCCTAAAAATTCACGAAATTATCATTCGTGTCTTTCAGATGAGCGTAATTTTTTCCTCCCACAAAATGAAAACTTTGGTAAAAATTGGATCTCACGAAAATACGATTTGTTAGTAATTTTATTCGCGGCTTGTATTATAATATCGTCGCTTCGAAGTGAATAGTTCGGCTGCAATATATAATTTACAGGTAGCTAAAGTTCTCGATTCTTTAAATAGTAAGTCCTTCAATCCGGCTGTTGCAAACGACTCAACGTTTAACTGATGACGTAAATACTCGATTGATTCTTTGCAGCTGCAGGATTTGAAAGAGAAACTGGAACGAAGTTCTTCATTCCAAAATGTCTTTTGTAAAATTTATAAAGTAATAGAAACTTTCTCTCTCCCTTTTTTTATTTAGAAGAAAAGAAATTTGATGATAAGAATAATGACATCACACGCGCAAATGGGACTATAATTATCCTATATGGGATTATAATTATATCCTTTTTATTTTATTATGCCAGTGAGATAATTCGTGTAATAAAAGTATAAGAGGGCCGCAGATTAATTGTTTTGTTACGAATTATGAAATAATGTTTTGATCAGAATAATAGAGTATTAGAACTTGTTGTATTATTTTATACAAGATATAGAAAATATATGCAAAATATACTTTCTTTGTAAAATGTATAAACACTGAATTTCTCTCTTTCTCTCGTTTTCATTTCTAATTAATATCAAAGTATAGAAAAATATTTTGAGTAAGTAATGAGCAATGTAAAATAATCATATTATGATTTTCACTATAAAATTATGATTGTGATTCTATATTATGATTGTGATTCAGCTTCTGGTTATTTAGATGGAACATCGATAAATCCTTACGCTTTATAAAAACAGATTGCAGTTACCGTTAACGGTCAATATCTCACGTATACATCTGTTATTAAGTCTTCCATTAAAAATCAGAGAAGAATGGAACGACGATGTTTCGCATCAGTTTATACCGGTACTGTTACTTCTACGATTTCATTGAATATAGAACGTGCAAATCATGTTTTCAAAAGCAAAATGTCAAAGTATATCCATCACGTACAATTTAAAAAAAAAACACTTCTGATCGCGATTAAGCTTAATGTGGAGAATTTAACAAAGAATCATTCGAAAATATAAACTAATGGAAATTAATTCAAAAATCTTTATTTTATCTTCGATTGTAATTTTCTATCAAACAAAAAATCGGGTAGAAAATTGCAATTATAAATTCAAAATAAGACAATAAAATTAACACTTCGATATCGTTTAATTCTTTTTTCATAATTCATAAACCGATCTGTCAAGTCATGAATGCTTAACCAAAGAAGGTCGGAAGATTAATGAGACGATGAAGCGTGATAGACTTCTTTGACAGGAAGGTGCTGCTTACTCTTTCTCATACTTTACGAAAATATTTCGCTCCCTCACGATCTCGCGGGAAACGCGTCTCATTAACCTTCTTTCTTGATAAAAAAAAAAAAAAAAAAAAAAAACCTTGCGTTACTTTTCAGAACTCTTGCATCACGGGTCAGATGGCGCGAAACTTTTGAAACTCGAGATTTCACTTCTGCTCTCCTCTCTTACGTCTTTTCACCCGTACACATGTTTCTACATAGATGACTTTTTTCCCCCTTTTCCTTAACTTAACGTCGCGCACCGGCTATAAAACGACCTTTGGCTCGCGCTCAAACTCTTTCGCTCCTTTTCTCCATCTATACATTTTCCCGCACCTTCTATAGCCTTCCTTCTTCTCTCTTTATAAGCTGAATTATTCTTTGTCCGTACGTGCTGCGGCGTCGTTATACGTCCGTCATTATCGTTTCGCGTTTTCCAGCCTTTCGCAAACTCCCGCCGTAACAATTTCATTCTTTCCGCCGTCGTATAACGCGTATTCTCTTTATCCGCGGCTTCGTCAATTATGCTAGCGCACAAAGACAAGATGTACCTTGACGATGAGGATCTCTCGCGAGTAACGCAGCTAAGCACGGAATTGTAACCGGATACTCGCGGAGTAGGATGTCTGAATCACAGCGTGCCATAATAATGTAACGTGATAACACAAATTATGATGGCCAATAAAGCGGTCGGTAAATTCCCATGAATTTTTCCATTATAATAAATATTTTTCAGATTTTTAGATAAGCGATTAAACACGTACACATTTTTTTTAACAGCTTATATAAGATGATTTAAGTGCGCTATTCATTAATGTTGAACTTCGACAAACGATTAGTGAATTTTGTACAATTTTATAAAATAACACAGTATATAAACAATAATGCTGTGTACCTACTGTAAAATAATGTAGACTTTAAATATGAAGCATAAGCACATTATGATATTTAAGTGGATCTTGATATCGGTATCTTGATATTGTGTCATGGCATCGTTAGCGCCTCGATTAGCACACACGATTCGCAAAAAAAAAGAAAAAATCTGCAAAGTTAATCATTGACTTGCTCAACATACACTTAAAACGCATCAAAAACGCATCAAGAACTTCGCGCGCAGCAGAGAATGCTCTTTCATTCGAATGGACAAAAAGTTCCCGCGAATCGCGGATGTTCTGCTGCGCTTCTTTCACTCTCCTTCTCTTTATTTTCCCCCTTTTTTCTTCTTCTCTCTTCCTCTTCTATATACATATAATCTTATATTTCTCTCTCTCTCCCTCTCTCTTATTATGATATTTTAATATCCTATCTTTTCTCTACCCTCATAAATTACCCGTAATCTAGATTTAGATATGTAGCAATGCAATTAGACTGCTAAGGCTTCGCACATTTGCGCTCATTTATGTAAATTTCATATTGCATATGAACGTGAAACGAATCAAAAATGATAAATACGCCTAAAGTCAGACGTATAACAACACTCAATTAATATATGTTCAATTAATTTATGCTGAGAAATGTTTTCTGTCAGAAAATATTTTTTCTAATTGTTTCTGTAACAAACCACCCAACACATTAATTATTTCTTTCAACTTTACGAGAGATTTTTCATTTATCTAATAAATTAGAATAAAATTAGAATTTTATTTGTTAATAAATGCATAGAAGTTAATGCTTATTTTTTACACTAAAAAAATTTATTGAATTCGAATAAATATTGATTTTAATACTGCCTCATAAATAATAATATTGATTCGACGTGAAAAATATTTGTTTCAAATAAATGATTTGTTAGGCAGTATTAAAATACATATTTATTAATTTTTTTCGGTATATAGGGAAATAGTCTTATAAAAACCATAATAGAAAATTCCCTGACTTTTTCTCTCTCCTTCTCACCTATAGAAACTATATAATCTAACGCGAGCAAAGGCGAACGGAATGCAATGACCGTAAAATAACGAGCCACCCGCGAAGGCAAGTACTTGCACGTTTTAAAAGCGCGACGCAAATGCGCGGCGATGCACTTGCATAATGTGCACTCTATCGAAGCACGACGTGCTTTCCGTGCAGCGACCCGTTCTACGGCTGCTTGAGTAGAAACCACTCGCAGAGAAAATATTTCTTATTGCCGTGCAAGTCTAATACGTGCCGGATATGACGCGTCGACTCAATATACATATACTCGCGCAGGCCGGTGAGCCTGCAAAAAGCTTCCGCCAGGTGTTTCCGGAAGATTGTCTCGGTCGGCCAAATTTTTCATCGAGAAAGGAATTTATTCATCCGTAGCTATAATGAATCAATAACAGCGAGTTTGTTCTCTCGACTCTTACATTCATTATTTTCCTTTTCATTATCCTCTAAATGCATTTCTATTATATTTAACAGATGACATTTTTAATGGAAAATCTTAAGAGATTCAATATTAAATCTGTATATGTATGATTTAATAGATGATAAAAAAATTTACTGCAATAAAATAAAATATAAATTATACTAGAAAATGAGAATCAATATAGTAGAGATTAATTTGATGAATTATAAAAATGAAGAGTTGGAAAGAGAGAAGAGAAAGGGATACGTTCTCGAAAAAATGTATGAAAATATTAAATAATGTTATTTCTATTAATTAATGAGACTCATTATACCTCCCTGCCACATTTTCAAATATTCCGCTTTTGCTTTAACTTATTCTATGCTTACATTTTTTAAAATTCAGTCCATTCGTATACAGAAAAATGTATGAATACGTGTACGAGAGCAACGCCGAGTCCCTATGCATAAATGTACAGGAATCGACTCAATCTTTCGAAGCCAGACGTTATTGCAAAATTAAATGCGCTACATGTGCTGCTGCTTAAATTAGAAATAACTTTTACGGATCACATCGGTTTATAAATTCAATCGCGAAAGGTCAACATCCTCGCGATTCATATCATATAATCCGTATTTCAGTTAATTGACAAATCATATGTGTTCTCCTCAAATATCGATATTAATTAGATAATTAAATCATTTCTCGCACATTACTTTAATCGTATAATAAAAGATTAAGTATATGAATTATAATTAGATAAAACCAATCTCGATAATTTTCTTTCATAAAAATGACGGACACTTATTACAATAAAAATTGTAATTATTAGTTTAAATAAATTGGAACAACTTTTTTATATTCCTCTTTTGTAAAAAAAAAAAAAAGAAGAAGTAGAAAAAACTGCTTTTGTGTAGAAGTAAAAGTTCGATAAAAATTTAAATGCAATCTACGAACTGCAGAGCAAAAACATATTGAAAACTTTCAATAGCATGAGCTAAACGCTTATCTCAAAAAGTAGATATGCGAATATTTTCAACGCGTGAAAATTTAATTGCAAACAAAAATACAAAAATTATCATTTTTATAACTTTTTCTCGGAAAAAAATTAATTCTACAGTTTCTATTATTTCTCTCGATCCCTTTTCTCATCTTATGTACTCGGAGAAGTCGTTACCGCAGCGATTTGTATGTCGGCACAATTATACGTCGTCATCCGGCAATTACTATTCCACGCCCTAGTAAGTTGAGTTTATATGGTATTCCGCGATGTTATTTCTATAACTGTTTCTAGGTGCGAAAGTGCGAGGTTACACTCGAACGAAAAAGAAAGAGAAAGAAGCACGAGGGAAAAAAGAGAAAAAAGATTGCTTCGGAAAACCGATGAAAATATTATCGGATTCTTTAGCTAACTGAAAAAACCGGCGTCCTGCCACATCCAAATCAATTTTGCTGCCATCGTTTGTCGTAAGAAGCGCGATCGATGATTTCGTCTCATAAATTATGAGCGAAAACAGGAATATCGGATTTCAATCGGGCTTTCAATAGAGGCATCAATCGCGACGATTAAATTCGATCGATCCATTTCGACGCCGATGTTGGCTTCTCTTTAAATGTATACAAGTTATTTCAAGAAGCCTGTGTAACGATGGTAAAGCGATATTCTCGAGTAAATCTTCAATCTGTCTTTTGTCTAGACTAAAATTGATATCAAGATATTATTCCATTAAAAATTGTTTTTTGATATAAATTTCTGAATGACCTATATCTACATAATAAAACTCATGACAAGAAGGCAAAAAAGCTTTTTACAAAGTCCAATTTCAAAAGTTTAAAAAAAAAAAAAAAGAAAAATGATATTTAAAAAAGATATCTGATATCCCAATCTAAAATGTCTCATAATTTGATAAAAAATAATTGCTTTTTACTGTCATTATGTAGGAAAACTCTATATATGGGATGAATCAAAAGTATTATAATTTTCATTCCATATTGCAGATCTATCCTGATAATGAGTTAAATCAGTAAAATAGAAGTCTACACGTCGCATCCTGTGCTATTAATATATATACATGTTATTGGAAGCATCCGGTTTTAGGAGCATTTGCACCGTTATGCCTGCTCAATCAATTGACATTTACTATGAGCAAAAAACTGTTATAAAACTTTAAAGATATAAAAATTTGATGTATCAGATTTTGCAGTGTAATTTTGGAAGCGATATAGGGTCACATTTCGAAATTAATAAATGGAATTCAAAACAGCAAAGAAAAAGAAGGTTCTATTGCATATTGTAGATTATTTAAAAAAGTCAGTTAAAAAAATTGCGCACAAAAAATTTAAAAATCAGAAACCTATTCTATATTTCACGTAATTCATCAAATTTGTCATATAAGTAAAAATTGGTGAGCACTAAAATGTCAGTGAGTAAAAGTTTCGACATTTATGCAAAATATATTTTACGCCAGTTGAACTATTTCCATCGTAGCTCATAAATATAGAGATCATTTTCGAGTGTCTGCAGTACGGAAATCTAAACTCGCTGAAATTTTACCGGTTTCAATCCCTAGTGAAAATTCATCCCAAGGGAATTTTATTTCATTGCCGCGAAACAATCTGACGTCTGTCGCTTTAGATATATTTCATCTAGTGAGCAGTAGTCACATAAGCTTAACAGTTATTTGCTACAAAACGGTTACTTCTATAATCCCGTAATAACAAATAAAGTTTAACATAAATTACATACAATTATGTATGTAAATTATTTGAATAATATGAACATAATGATTGTTGAAATGTAATAACTATTAAAAAAGGATTTATGATACGAATGTATATTTCTCACAAATGCATCTTGCTAAAACGAAACGAATTTTGCATTTCCCCAAAATTTTATGCTATTTTCAAAATATAAAGCTCACGTGCAAATAATAATAGAAATATCCGTTTTGCTGTTCTTCAATCCATATCCATGCATCTTCCATTTTCGACGCGAATGGATTGAACTTCTATCTTCCACGACAATCGAGAGAGCGCGCGCGATTTTTTCACACATAGCCGCTTCGTTTTTCGGACAGAAAGAGAGGAAAAAAAATCTCGCGAAACTGCAGCACATTTACACCACCTACGAGTCGCGAATTTTTTTTTTTTATTTCCTTTTTTTTTGCCGTGCAAAACTTTTTAATTGCGAGGCTCACTCTGATGGCCGACGCGAGAGGAGGCCATCCAATTTGTGCGAATGGGTTTTTCTCGAACGCTTTTCCTTCCTCGCCCTGCCCTTGTGTCGATCCCTTTGCCGTGATTCTTTTGTGACGTAAAAATTGAATCCACATAGCTACGGTACATTCACGGAGGTGAACATGTCATGCTCGTACATGTCGTTCACACACGACAAAATTCGAAGGAGAAATCAACTCTTTGTCGCGTTTTTTCTTCTCTCTTATTCGATTTTTTTTTTTTTTTTTTTTTTTTAGATGCAATTGCTATTGACAACTTTTGTAAGTCTAAATACTGAAATTACGACTGATTTATTAAATATAAAGTAAATATAATGATATTTAAAAATATACAATAAATTCAATTTCCCTATTCAATTATTTCTCTTATCTTAGATATTAGATATTTTTTTGTAGAATTAAAAATAATCTGGATAATTTATATGGAAATAAATATGAGCAAAAAAAAAAAAATAATACAGATACATTTTATGTTATACAAATATATCTGGGAGAATATAATAGTTTCAGTAAAAGATTCAGGATAAAGATTTCTTCCTCTCTTTCGTTATTATGATTCATACTTTTTCTCCAGGCCTACAGACTTCACACAGACTAAACACGATCTTCTCAATTAACCAGATGAACGTACATACACGCATCCAGCAAATTTGTGGTTTCCGTTCTACCGGAATCTTGCGGTTGTTCGTCCGAATGAGAGATAAAGGAAGAGGAACCGGAAAAGGAGGAGGCTGGACAGGAAGAAAAAGAGCGGAAAAATAGGAACAAAAAGCCAATGCGTCGTGTGTCCCACGACAGCTCGTCGTCTCTCTAGCTATAGACCAAACAAACAATCTTTATCTCCTTTATGGTCGCCCGCTTATCTCCGTCCAGCGACTGACTCTCAGCCGACAGGTCGCGCACCTTTTTCTCACCCTCGTACGTAAAGAAATCCTTTGTGTTCCGGCATACGTTCTCACGGCGGAGTAAAAGTTGAGAAACGAAGGAGAAAGAGAGAGAGAGAGAGTAAGACGAAACATAGAAAATTTGAATAAATCTCGCGCCACGTTGTGAATATCATTTCGCTAGACTTCGTGAAGCGTTTCGCATCTTTAAGGGAGGGAAACTGAAAACAGTTCTCTAAGTACCGTTCCGATAAAGTTTCAAGGAAAGCCGTGCCGGTGCATCTCGGGCGATGATAACCAGGGCAAGCTTCGTTATAACCGCCGTTTAAGAACCGTGACGTTTTTTTAACGAAAAAAAAAAGAGAAGTCTTATATCCTTTAGCCGATATCGAAGATAAATGGTTGCGCCGATATGGAAGATGAATCGTTTCTTCTGGTAAATAATTGTCCTGAATTTGTTAAAATAAATCGAAGAATTGAGATAAATGTGTTAAATCGAATATTGCGCGAAATTTTTCACTATATTCTCTATATCTTTTCGCAGCATAACATTGCACAATGCAATCCCAATCAATCTCTCTTAAGATTCTAATCGATCTCGCTTTGTTTACACATGTCAGAGATTTACTTAGATGCCGTTTGATTGAAAAATGTTTTGCGTCTTTCTTGCAATCAATCTAAATATCATGTTTATGTGCAAATGCTAAATTTATATAAATCGACATGCGTCGTGAAATAGTCGTGAAACTTCCTAGTAAACATAGATCGAGCGTTGACGACATACAAATGACGATAAATTGTTCACTTCACTAATACTACTTTTTTACAAGACAGGTAAAATTAATTTGCGAAAATCTCTGAAGGAGAGGGAGGGATCAGGAAAAATATATAATCTCGAAATTCTCTCATCGAGAAATTTTCGCTGACAAGATAAATAAAATTAATGGAACACATTCAATTAATGAATTGTGTACCAAAGAGAAGAATAAGAGAGTAACATTTCCCAGATAAAATATATTAAATAATGTAAATACTTTTTACAATAGCCTAAACATTTTGATATTAAATCTCAATCTATTCACTGGAAAAAAATTTGTTAACTTGACTAAACCTTTCAACTAAATTACTATTTTATTAGATAATTGAATATATATTAGTATTAAAGTCAAATATACGTTCTGTTAGATTTAATACGTTATATTCAATTTAAATATTTTTATATGTTCAATTAACAAAATAATATTTAGTTGAAAGCTTTAGTCAAAAGTTGACAATTTTTTTCAGTGTCTAAATTGAACCGTATGAAATTCTAAAAACTTAGTTTTTTATCATTTCACATTAAATATACAAAAATTTCATTATCATATCACGTAGATATTACACAAGAAACCGAATATATAAAAATCAGGCTTCAAACTTACCATATTTGGCACACCTAAAATTGTCTAATACGATTAAAAACGCCGTGATAAATTATCAAAATATTATCAGATTTCACATTGAACGTCGTGCATAATTAATGTTATTTATATAATATATTCATTCAAATACTAAAAATATATTTATAGAAATACAGACATATATATCCAATAATTTATTTCAATCGTATTTCTGTCACTGTGAAATCAACTCAACATAGTTGAATAGTAAGTGTGTCCACCTAATTTAATATCGAATCCATTTCGTTCCTTTTCAAGCGGTGACTCCGCAATATGGTTTTATAAGAGAAACGAAAAAACCGTCCCTTCTGATCGTTTATTGAGACAAGCATGAATCGCGAAATTCGCTTGAAAGTTGCATGTATCCGTACGAAATCAATTCACCAGAATTCTCGCAACAGAATACATAAAGTGCAACTCAGTCAGATTTCTCTTATATGTGAATTGCTTGACCAATTTAAAATTACAATAAAAATTAATAGAAATATATTGTACCAACCTTTGTTTTACACAGAATTTGAAGATCTTGAAGAATAAAGTTTTAAAGAAAATTGCATACTTCAGGAGCATTATTTCGTCAAATTTGTATTAAAAATAATTCGATTTCAAATTCATAGAACATATATATTACGTGGGGAATATTTTGCATATATACGATATGTCAGGGAAAGCGATCGACGGAGAGAAATCGAAAACTCATCGGCGCTCTCCATAAGTTTCGGTTAACCGCTGACGAACGATCGACAACGATCGATCCTGAAGAGATATAGCCTCGGTGGTTACGGGCAGTGATGACGACGGCAAAAGGGCCGCATGTTCATCGCGTTTTTGTCTGTGACGCGGAGAAAAAGTCGCGGAATGCGATTGCCATTGACCGTGCGCAATAAAATCGTTCCGCAATAAGACGACCGGTTTGCTACGCTAATAAATTATGGTATATATCGCGCGCAGATCATGCATGCGAATGCCAAAGAAAGTCCTGACTTCGCGGTCTTGTTAGAAAATTTAATTGCATTACCGTGGGAGCGCGGAAAGTCGTAAATAAAAATTCGAATTATTTTCACGGAAAAAATAATTACTTTTTGCAAATTGATAATGGAGACATTCTTAAATCCGCGTATTTTATTACCAGATAATTGCTGTTAAATATATACTTTATCCAACCGCTATGCGGATTACAAGATATATACATATATATATATGTACGTAATATTTAAATTGCAATATGATAATAATTATGCAATTAAATAAACAAAATAATATCCTGATGTGCACACGTTTCACAAAATAATGCAAATAATGATTTAAATGCAATATTGCTCGCAAAATTTAGTAAATTATTACACGATGGGCATAAGCATAATAACATTTTCGTATACACAAACATTTATTATTAAGATAATATGCTCACTATATCGAGTAATATATATGTCTTTAAAATCACGATAAATCTCCGTTGAAAAATTGATCATTCATTTCTTCATATGTAAATTTGATTGCGCGCAGCATATAATACGAATTTTTCGATATCAGAAGCACTCGGTGCAGAGTCTACGCGGATGGATGCAGTAGAGAAAGATTGTTCTCTCGAGTCCTGGCATTCGCACGCACGAATGACGCGCGAGCGCGCGTGAAAGGAACATATGGCGTTTTATAGAGAGAGACCAGTCCTCTTCCTTTAAAGCTTTTCGACGCCACCTGTTACGTAAATGCGAGAGGAAGAGGACCCCCGGAGCCTGTTCGCGAGAGAGACGCGGTCGATTGATTCGCATTGTAATAATCAAGGAGGGCGATTCACGTCCTTCTTGCAACGTGCTCTTCCCACCTGACGGCCATTCAGCCGCTCGACAACAGAAAGTACCACCGCGTGTATACGCCACGCCGTATATGATTATAATAATTCCAGCTAGGCGCGATGGCACTGATACCCTTGGTGACGCTGAGCCATCAAGTACCGTAGTAGGTGCCTTACCTTAGTGGTGCCTTTTCCGCGAGCTATTGTTGGCTGGCAACACAGCCTCGCCGCGAGATATCAATTCATTTAAACGAGCTATCAATTTATCGCGCGCGTCCGCGAAGGGAAACGAATGAAATAACGAGAGATTTCAGCCAGGTAGCGAATAAAGATATTTATGGCTGGAAACTTCTCTCTCGATTCAAGATAAATCAATTCTAATTTTATCAAATTAAAATTATGATCTCTTGAAAAACTGTCCAGTTCGTTAATAATTCCAACTATTTGATTCGAAAATTATTTTACAACATCTTGAATCTAAATCACGAGTTCATTATATTTTTCGTATATTATTCTAATTTCAAAATATTTATTATATAACATTTTATATCGATGAAAAAGAAATTCCTTACTTTTTCCTCGGACAACGAACAAGGCGCGAAGTAAGACAACGGTTAAATTGAAGCTGTTCGTAAAATGACTCACCGTTGATATGCATTTGTGGCTCGGCGAGATGAACTCTAGACCCCGCTGTCCCTCGCCGCTGAAGCACTTCTGGATGTTGCTCATGAACTTGCGGCGGATCGCTTTGAGGGAATAAACACATAAAGCTGAATGCGGACGCGGCACGTCGCTGTTGGGCCCGTCGCTCTCGGCAAACACGGCGAATAGCACATCGTCCTGGGCAGTGATGCCCAGATCACCGGCGAGCACCGAACCGGCCTTGCCAACGTAGGCGGCCTGCACCAGGTTGTAGATGCGCTCGTCGCTGGTGCAATTAATCGGTATTTCCGTGTACGAGTAATAGTGCTCGTCGTCTTGGCACACGCGCACCAACTTCGACAGATAGATCGGCGTCTCTGTGTTTTTCATCTGCGTGGTGAGAAAGTAGCTGAAACCGCCGCTGCTGAAGCCGTAGATGTAATTGATCGGATAACGTTCGCGCGACAAAGAATTCACGTACATTCGCGTACCGGTGGTCACCGCGGCTTCAGCAATGTTCAGCATCTTGTCCTTGTCGAGGGATCGCGAACTCACCGCTGGCACTTCCGAGCGATAGGGCGAATTGCCGGTGAAGGTCACACCGACGTACATGACCTGGGAGACCGGCGGATTTGGCGGACCTGGGGCGATAAACGCGACCGTCGAGGCGGTAGCGTTATTCGCCACCACCGCCTCCTTAACTTCCTGCACCACATCCGATATGTTGTGCAAATTGCGTACCGTGCACATACCTTGGAATAGACTACCGCAAGAGATGAGTCTCGTGGTAGTGTAATCGATCACCAGGGCTTTGTTCACGTTGTCGACCGGGCGTTTTTGCGCCTCCCGGGGACAGTCCAGCATCGAGCACGCCGTGGAATCGCCCTTCGGCCCGGTGACCTCCTTCACAACCAACACCAGATCCGGTGACAACTGATACAGCCGGTTAACCGCGCCCACGTACACCCGGCCCGTGTTCTTGTCCACCACCAGATGGTTCATGCGCTCCACCTCCGAATCGTGGAACTTCTGCACTATATCTGCCGGCAACGAGCGCGCCGTCGGCAGCCGCGATGATAGCGACGTCAGGATTAGGATCAAGATCAGCGGCAGCGGTGGACGACAGCCTCGTCGGCACGACCGCGATACCGCCGGCCGGGATATCGCCGCCCTCATCGTCCCCGTCGTCGCTGCCGGGAAGACTGACAACATGTCTATTCTACTTCCGCGCTATGGACTCCGTCGCGTCCTCTTCCTCTTCTTCCTCTTCCACCTTCTCTTCCTCCTGCCTCGCGCTGCCGGGCGATCCTGGCGGAGGCGGCCTCCTTCTCGAGCCTCGCCCAGGCCTGCAACAGAGCAATAAAAGTCCACGATTATTACGGTGCGCTCGAGCACTTCAGCGAACAAATTTATAACGAGCAATTGTACATTTTATTCAATTATCAATAGAAAATTATATCCATTTAGAACTATGTGAAAATCTTTGAGACTATGAAATAAAAAAAGGAGAAAGGAGAAAAAATTGAAATTAAAAACGCGAAGAAGACTCGTTAAATTTGTGAAACGAGGGAAAATAATTCTGGCATGCTTCGTTTCTCTTTGTTTCTGCTGTGATATTTAATTTCGCGAATTGATCTTGAGGATATGTACATAGGTACACAATATACATGTGAGGCAACATTCACATTCATATATAATTGTAACTATTATCTCCTCGGACTCAAGGTGAGAGCACCTCTTGCACGCGATGCAATCTACTTTCGATCAAAGGGAAAGGTGCAATTAGTGCAACGGAACAATTATTGCCAACAGCCAACGATAGGAATCGAGCGAAATAATATAAAGAAGATAACAACAACGCGCGACGCTTAATATTAAATATCATATTTCTAAAAATTATTTATAAAAATATCTAAAATATTTAATAAAAATATAAAATACAAATTAAATATAAAATAAGATATACATATAAATAATTAGATATATATTTAATTCGATTCGGCAACAAAATGTACGATTGTCAAAGGAAAAGACATATTTAAATGACGTCTCGTTAATGGGACGTAAGCATTTTTATGCGATCAGAAGTGCCCCTCAGCGATCGTTTGGCAGTTCACGTACAAAATTCGACGGGCGAGACTACATAGTAGGATGAAAGTAATGAGGCTATGGCGGTAGTCGGGGGAAGAAATGTGCGATTTATCGAGCGAGGAAAACCAGGTGCCTTTGAAACGTGCCCCACGACGCATCTCTCGGAAGAAAATGAAACGGCCGACTTCGTGCAGCCGGCGAGAGAGCGCATTGGGAAAAGCGAAGGGAAAGGAATAAGGTGGAGTAAAGGGCGAACGGAGGAAAAAAAAAATAGAGACGGCAATCATCTCCTTCTTCTCCCTCTCATCTCTTATCGCAACGCGAAGGGTAACGGTTGATCGAGAACAAAACTTTTCTTATTTCCCGAAAACCCATTTCTCCCTTCTTCCCTCTCTTTTCTGAATTACACCCCACCGATTTTATTCGATGTCAATCTCGGTTTATAGCGTTTCAGTTTCCCCGAAGCAGATTAGAAACATCTGCGCGCGAAAATCTCGCATACTTTGCGCGATCTTTAGAAATAATTCAGAATAGTCGCAGGGGTTCCAACGTATGATTTTGGATACATATATACATAAGTATAGGATTAGTTTGAAGCCCATAATAAGATTATATACGCTGAAAAGAATTTATAGAATTCGAATAAATATTTACTTCATATATAAGAGTATCCGTTTCAAAACAGATAAATGTCTGTTTGCTTCGAAAATAAATGATTGATTAGGCAGTATTGAAATAAATATTTATTGATTTAATAATGTGTTTCAGTATATAAAAGAGCATGAGAAGTTTTTTAATTACCTAAAAAAATTAATAAAATGAATGCCTATAAATATAAAGATGAATGATTCGAGAACAATCAATATTACGCATCGCGCATGTCAATCGGAAAAGTCTGGAAGGAACAATGAATGCGATATCGATTTGTTTATTAACCGCGACGTAGTTTCGAAGTATGTCTCATAGACTGTAGGAACGTCGAGTCGACAATACGTCGCGTCATTCATTAAATGACGAATCGGAGAGTCCAATATCGAGCAACAGTATACACTTGTTCCACGGAAAAGAAAAGATTACAAAGTTCGTGCAATTGTATGAGCCATTCGCGGTGAGTAAGCATGACATAAATAATGATTGCAGGTACACAAAGAAAGTAGATCAGGTGACACACGTGCACCGATAAGTATCGAATCGATTGCGGGAATGTGCAGTTTCACGCGAAGGAAAATCTCTATGACGCAAGAATTTGCCGAAGCAAAAAGTGTCTTAAGCACCGCCCTAAGCGAATATGTCTTTAACGTCTTGATGACATAATATTTGAAGGCAATAAATATCTACGATGTTACTCTACCGCATCTCTGACTTGGAAGTGGATGGACGCGCACGCTAAACCCCGGTAACTCTCCGTATCTGATGAACAGAACGCGTGCCTTTCTTCGTGAATTCCCATTGTGTTAAGGAGGAGCGACACGCACCTCGATGTCGGTTAAAACAGTAATTAACGAGTGTCTTAATTGCTCTCGGCAGTTTGTACCGCGATCTCACCGAAGCGATACACGACAGAGACACCTCTCGTTTCCGACGACGAACTATGTTAGTCGAGAAAGTCAAACATGCGTGAAACTACGGACTAATTAGCGTGCTGACTTGAGGCGATGTGAAATTCAAGGCTATATAGAGACACTTCAAATATATATCAAGATACCAATATGGTCTTTCGATATCGAAAATCATGTTTTGCAATAACGATGTGACATTAAACGGAGACCTATGAGTTAATGAGTTATTAAACAATTTATAAATTATACATATTTAGTGATATAAAAATTATAATTTATGTAGTAAATATTAAAATTATAGGATTTCTCATATCATTAATAAAATACAAGAAAATATTGATGCAGAAATAAATTATGTAAAAATTAATTTATATACTTATAGAATATTTATACTGCATGATATAAATGTTTTAAATATATGTTAATATTAATGAAGAAATATTCGATAATATCTTGTGCAAAATTGCATTTTGCAAAATTCTAAATATGATGGACTTTTCATCTTTCAATTTCTATTTGGGACAATTTATCATCGAAAAAAAATTAAAATAGCGTTTAGTGTACAATGACTCAACGTGAAGTACATCGTGTAGCAATACAGTCCCTCACGTTCTATTTTATTGTAAACGTGTCCTTGCATTCGGCGCCTCCATAAAGAACGCACATCTAGGGTAAAGCCGTTCATATTGCCGAGAGCAGCTTAAAAGACAAACTGCCTTTCTAAGAAAAGGTTACGTAACGAATGCGATTGCTCGACAAACGTGCCTTGGAAAAAAGTGTAAGTATTAAAAGCATAGAAAAGGATGTATTTAAGAGACGCCGAGGAGGAAAAATAATGGAGTAGGAAAAAAATTGCAACGCAAAAGCAGTACAATCGTTCTCCGCGAACCTTTAAATCTTTCACTCGGTTCGAAGTCCTTCTGATTCCTCATTAAGTAAATGGTTGACGTAGAAAACGTGCCGCGAAAACTTTTGATGTAATTCAAAAAGATATACGACGCAAGAACAAACTTATTCTTCTCCAATGTTTAATTAATCCTTAGTAAAATCCTAAAGAAAAAAAGCAATAAAAATGCTTTTGTATAGATACTAAAATAGTTACATCATTTTCATTACGTTCCTCTTTTCTTTTTATCTTTTTTATATAAGATTTTATAAAAATCGGCTTTATTATTTCTCTTAATTTCATCTTTATATAATTGATGATCCATTTTAATATTCCCTTAATTACTCTTACGAAATTTGTTCCAGAATCTAAATATAATTCTTACATCTTTTCGTTAGCATTTTCCTAAAATTGTTAGTTAATCTACATTCTAATCCACCTCGAGTAAACTGTTTTCGATAACAGCGATTTACTGCTCACCAAAGTAACAAACTAAAAGCCTTTAAACATAGCGGAATAGCTATTATGGTCTACGGGGAAATTTTCCGAGGAGAGAACGGCCGTTAGCAAAAACTTACTATAACCAACCGGGATGGGAAAACTTGAATTAATTTGCCACCGCTAAAGCGTGGAAGAGAGAGAGAGACTTCGAGCAGCGGAAAATTTGTGCGGTCTATCAAGTCCGAAGCCCCTAATGGATCCTTAACGAGTTGAACAATCGTTAGAGGGTTTAAACAATCGTCCGGTCGTTGACTTTTTAAAAACGGCCGATTCCTATGGCATATCGAGTTGCCAACGGCGACAGAAACGTGAACTTTCCTCTCTCCGACGAACTTAAACCAAAACTAAATGCCCGCGAAGTATAGTATACCGTGAGGAGAGAGAAGTGAACTCTACGAAAACATCCTAGCTCGTTATCTCCGCCTTGTCCCCAGAAGATTTACAAACCCGCTATTATCTCAGTCGATTTTCTGGCGCTTGCGCCGAAAATGTGACTCTTCAGCTTTTCCAAGAAAGCGTATAAGAACGAGAGCACGTTTCGAGAGAACGTTATAAAAAATGTGTAACATTCTATTAGAATTAGATGACAAAATGATATAAATATCTTATAAATAATTGTTACGTCAAAGTATGACATACATGTTTTTTTCAAACGACTATAACCGACAGAAAAACATTGCATGTTGCTATTATGATAAAATATTATCGTTATTATCTGTATATATATATATATACTACGTGCATACTAGTGATATATGTGAGATACTTATCAACTCATATCTAAGCACAGTGTGGCTCTTTATTGAGCGGTTTGCCTGTCTGCTTCTGTTGTTATATCATAATTTACTCAAGAACGAGAAAAAAACACGCAAAAAGTATATTGTTCCGTTATATAATTCAACAATATATTTTTTATTTTATAAGTAGTAATTATTTAACTACATTACTGCTGCTTAAAAAAAATTAATTAAATAAGTAGACAAATACAAAAGCCTGAAAATACAAGTTCTCGAGTCTAGCTTGTCGTCTGAATTTAACAACTATTATAAATATGCGTAAGCATAAATTCCGCGAAGCTATTTGTACGGACACACGTTGCAAACGTAAGATCATTCGTTCCGTCAGCTAACGAGGTACGATCCATAAAGTAACGAGGTGATATATTGCCCGGCTCGTGGAAACGATCACGTATCAGGTGATCGCTTACAAGGAAAATCAGGTCGGACGTAAAAAAAAAGTGTAGGAGAACGAACGTGGATCCATCGAAGCTAATGAGAAGTAAGAGGCTACCCGGTAGCGCATCAACGATAGTATCTCCTGATTTTTAATAGTCTCGTCTAATAACTTCTGTTGCACAGTGAAATTAAGCGGCATTACGTTGCCGTGTCAAAATACGGGACTAACTGAAAGATACTGAATTTATTCTTCATCGTAACAGTAATCAATCTCCTCTCGAATAAAATTATCTGACTATGTGTATTAACTATACGTATTTCCCAGAAATATCTCACGTAATTACTTGAAATGATATTACGAATTTTATCTGTCAAACATTAAAATTTTTAACTTATATGAGTAATTTAATGCAAATGGTATGACATTATTAAATTTGTTAAAATAACTGTAATCAATATTAATAATATTACATGTTACATATATCATGTTTTAAAAAGAAATAAAGGAAATAATATTTAATATTTTTTCATATAAAAAAGTATGAAATAATATTTAATATTTTATATAAAGTACAAAATAATAATAAAGATAATATTTTAATATTTTTATCAATGATCAGCATATCATTTGATATTGATATATGTATAGTAAAAAACGTAAAATGTGTATCAACTTAAAAAACTTTAGTTATTTTTAAATAAATTCTGCTCAAACTATGTTTGAAGAATCAAATAATAAAACAGTTTTGAAAGAGAAGAAATATTTTATTCAGTTTGCTGATGTTTCTTATATGAGATACGGTTAAAGTTGACGATAAAATCCGATGAGATATCAGATCAGTAAAATAGATTTTTCCACTGATATATCTATCTGCTCGATAGTGAATGGAACAATGCTGGCAAACAGCAGGCACGCGACATTCACGAAAGATTGGCAAGTTGCCAGTATCAACTGCTTAACCCTTAAGTGCACAATGTGTCACGTTCCGATACCGTTCATTCAAGAAACATATCACGTTATTGAAAATTTTCATAAAATTGACATTTCTATTGTATTAAAAGTTTTTGTCGTTATCTAAACATAAGATAATTTTGATTTCACAATCAATTTTGTAGAAAATATAAATATAACGAGATAGCATTTTCTCTTTATTGTGTACTTTTTTCATCTTACAATCCTTTCTCATTTCTTATCGCTAATATATATATATATATATATATATATATATATATATAATATTGCATTTAATAATATATAATAAATTATCATAAAGAGTGGTGATACGCATGCTAAATGTATTTTTTTGCAACTATTTTCGTAAATTATCACGTTAAATTCTTTTATATTTGTAACTTTTTTTATATATGTGACTTTGTTGTATGTATTGGAATTTTGGGTTAAGTAAATAACAAAGTTCAAAACATTTTTTTTGTACATGTAATTTTTTTTTATCTTTTAACTGCGCTGCTGTTTAAAACTGGCAAACATTTTATGGAGAGAGCATACATTTCACGTTTTACTGATTAAGTTCTACCTTTTAATGAAATAGTGTACAAAATTCTGATGTACCGCTGCTTTTTACGATTTGCGAAGAAAATACAGTCTCCATAATTAGAAAATTCTATTTCACAAATTCTCATCTAAATTTTCTAGTTGCTATTTTTAACTATCTCAGAAACTCGTTATATGAGCTATCATTTTATTCAATTTTATTCAAAGATATCAGAAAAATTTGAAGTAAAAGAATATGAGTAAGTAAAATTGTTATGTATAGCCAATAAGAAATAGAAGAATTCTTCTTATGATATCATTCAGACCAATTTTTATCAGTCGCAATCGAAACCCAAGTAAGAGAGAAAGAGAAAAATATAGGAAAAGACGTATGAGAAATAGGGAGAGAGATACGAGGAGAAAAAGAGAAGACTGTGAAAATTTGCGGACTCAGAAAGAGAAGGAATAGACAGGCTCGTAATGCTCGGCAAAGGCCATTTACTGGTGACAGAGACAAATAGAACTGGGCAAGTTCTAAGAGGAGGGTCCATATGAGGAAGGAAGACTCTGCGTGTGTCTAGTTAGACGAAGCAGAAGAAAAGAAAGGACGGAGCTCGCTCGCTAGGATGCACTACGGGAATGAATTCCGTCACGATGTGCCCTTTACGACAGTGCTGCGACTCGATCTGCGGGATACCTTTCGTGCTCTTTAAATAATTTTGTGACAAAACGCTCTATATCTCTCGTAAACAAGCGGAAATAAATTTTCCATAATAAAACAAAGCCGCTGTCATATATATTTTCTCGCAGATATATATTTGAAAATTTTGCTGCTACGATTATAATCCGAAATTATTGCTACCGTGTAGTGAAAAATTATTACAAATCCGTAAAAAGATTGATTGATTAGGCGCAGCGAACGAATAACAATTAAGTTCCCAACGAATCGATGCATCCCGCGCGTGGAAATGCGGAGATAACTCCCTGATTTGCAACTCGAAAGGACTAAAGTACGCGTCGTACATATATGTGTATGCACTTGTATGCGCGTGGATTAATATCGGGCGCGATTAATAACGGGGCGGGTTTATAAACTTCGATTACGACGGACGCGCGTGCGAGCGACCGCTCGTTGCGTATTATACGATCGCGCGTAAACCGCCTATCGCAGGTCGAAGTGGATAACGATGCTCGCTTACTGTCGAAAGTCGCGTATGATCGTTACCCGCTGAACCAGCGCGTGTGCGCTGCAAATAATATACAGAATCGTCCAAAATAAATCGTGCGATTCCAATTATCAGAGACATTTAATTTGACCGATACAAATTTTATTTATAAATATTGAAAAATTTATCAATTTTCTTTCTTCCTGATTTTAAGAATTTTGCCAAGACATTTTCTTTATAAAAGAAATTAATTAGTATCGAGTCTCCATAAAAAAGTTCCAGGCTTGTCGGGAAATTAATTGAAAGAGAAACAATTTTGAAACGACTTTTTGTTTGAAAATCGATGAGCAAGTCAGTTTCATGGAAATCGCTCGCGTGTTTCGAGTTTGAAATGTAGTTGATGGCCGAAGCTGTTCTCGGTCCTATTCGAAACACCCTATACAGTGTGTCCCCAGCGAATTCGGGGCCACCTTGCACACGCCCCCGGACGTAATTGCAGTTCATAATCCGTAGGGCTAACGAGCGCAGTTTCGAGATGCGCGCGCGCACACAATATTAATATTCGGCCGACATCAAAACGTTATTTACAGCCGCGCGTCACCAATGATTCACACGCCGTTGTAAACGAATGGCTGCCAAATTGCAGAATTTGTAATCCTGTTGGAAATTGCATTAGCGGAGATGCGCTAGCATAGAGCAAGAGAGACAAAGTTTGCTCTTCGAGTACGAAAAGGGCGACATCTCACGAAATGATTAAATGAGTAATAACATCCGTTCCCTCGGATATATTTTCCAGTTGCTAAACTTTTATAATAAAAGAAGTAAAGAAAGTTTTATTTGAAAAAAAAAAAAAAAAAAAAAAAGATGCGACAGTAATAAAAAAATATAGTAGGTATACATTAACATTGCATTTTTTAAATAAGTTTTTTTTTAAAGACGCGTACAGTAGTATCTTGCGCGATAAGAATAATTTACACTTACAATATTTGATTTAAGATGTTATAAACAAACTGTTAAATTAAAAAAAAAATCCAATATTAATATAACTACGTATTTCTCCAAACAATTCTTTGTTTAAATAATTGATATAAAATCCGAGACATACATGTCAGGGCTCACCAGCTGTTTTTATGTCAGATTGGAGGCTTCGCTTAGAAATTCGAAAACAGAAGCGAGATTGGATTCGAAAATTACAATTTGCGATTTGAAACATTCATAGTTCGAAGGAAAGCGAAAGGCGCATAGATGAATGTTAGAAAGGGGCATACGTTACGAGAAAGTATAGCGGTACGACTATCGGCGAAGGGAGAGAAGATATATCGGCGGTCGCAGGAGGGTCGGGGATGAAAGGAAAGAGGGATGTTGCTTGTACAGGGCTGCCGGTAAGCTGGATGCCTGTTAAGTTTCCCGAGTATTATAGCGTGCGCCGAAGCCCCCTGAGGGACGCTGGGGCTTTGGGGTTGGTTGTCCGGGAGGATCGACCCAGGGGTGTACTCACCGTCGTTCTGGTCTAAACCGACCTAGAAAGTGGGCATGGGAGGGATAAGAGGGGTAAATGCAGACTTCTCTCCCTTCTCCTCGTGGTGTTAGCTTATAATAAAACGCAGTTGCTCGCCAAAAGCGCACGAGAGAGCTGTAACTACGATGCCGATAAAAAGCACATCGCATCGAGATAATTAATTTAATTGCCTTGCCTTTTTCAGAAAAAGCGACTTTTTTTTTAAATCTGTGGGAGAGAATCATTTGTACAATTTATTTCAGAAAAATCATTATACGATTTAATATATATCTCTTCAAGTTTACTTGAATTTTCTTTACTTTTCTATACTTTTATTTTCTGAAATTATTTATGACTCAAATTTCGTCTTTCCCAGAAAAGATTATTTAAAAAGTGATGAAATCTCTCAATTTGTAATGTCATATGTATTATTAAAAAGTAACAATAAATAGACACATTATATATGTCTATTTTAGCACAGTTTATTAAACTTTTACACGTTCGAAATATTTTATTCAGATATCTACATATATATTTGACCGAATTAAAAATAATATATATGTATATATAACGGAAAAGATATTTTGTCCGATTCTATATCGCTTTACTATTTAGAAAAATCGATACTTATTTACAAACATCTTATTAGGTACAAAAAGTTATCTGATGAGACATACATTATCATTTTTAAGTTCAAGAAAACCAACCATTTGATAAAGAAATAGCTTACATTTCCAAGAAAGTTTTATCATATATAATGTTGTATTACGTTGTCCAAACTCTCGTGACAAATTGTTGTTGAAACAAGTGCAAAATTAAGCAGTTAAAGATAATAACTACGCCAACCGTAACAATTGTGATGTCAAAATAAATGGGTCAATGATTCTTTGTGACCTATGTTCATTTAAGTGACAAATTTGATTTAATAAATCAGTAAACTATGTCAAGCATTAATCCAACGTAGAGCATAATTCAACACTTTTAGATTTTTTTCTAAATTTCGGATTTCAATAACTTCTCGATTTTTAATAAAAATTTCACATTTCTACAAATATATACACGTGTGATTATGTACGTACGTATTTCTTTTTTCGATTTAAGTTGACCCTTCTATTTTTCTTTTTGATCTTCCTATTATTTTTATTATTTTCTCTTCTCTAATTTATGATGTTCATCGTTTATTATCACGCATGATAACAGATGAAAAAGCAAAGGAGAATGTCTGAATGACATTCGTCATAATGCAACAGTCACTGGTGATGTGTCAGGACGTGATGAATCGGCGTAGCCGAAATAATGCAACGAGATGTGCGAGCGTGTTGGACGACCATACGGACGCCTGTATGAAGTTAGCCCCCCATTTTTCGAATTTTAAAATTTTAAAGGTTGTTCCAGGTTGTTCTAGACTTGTTCTAAATTGTTCCAAAAGATCAAATTTAAAAAATAAAAATTTTCGCGAAAAATGGAAAAAAACGATTTTTTGACCTGGCCCCCCATTTTTCGAAAATCGAACTTTTAAAGGTTGTTCCAGATTGTTCTAGTTGTTCTAAACATTGTTCCAAAGTGATAATTCCCTAAACAAAATATTTCACGAGATATAATAAAAAAATAGTTTCGTGCGCTAAAACAGTATTTTTACGTTTTCGGCTATAGTTATTATCTCTTAAACACCAAACTGTATATTTTAGCTAAAAACGAACAGAACAACCTGGAACAACTCTCAATTTTGCTAGAACATAATTTTAAAGAGTACTTTACTCTTGAAAATAAACACATTTTTCTTGTTTTTTCGTGTTTTTCGACCGATAACGTCGCGACAGCGGTCCCAAACTATAGAACAATTACGTACTGGCATAGAACAACTTGGAACAACTCTCAATTTTGCTAGAACATAATTTTAAAGGGTACTTTACTCTTGGAAATAAACACATTTTTCTTGTTTTTTCGTGTTTTTCGACCGATAACGTCGCGACAGCGGTCCCAAACTATAGAACAATTACGTACTGGCATAGAACAACTTGGAACAACTCTCAGTTTTGCTAGAACATTATTTTAAAGGGTACTTTACTCTTGGAAATAAACACATTTTTTTTGTTTTTTCATCTTTTTTGCTCGCTAAAGTCGCGATAGCGGTCCCAAACTATAGAACAATTACGTACTGGCATAGAACAACTTGGAACAACTCTCAGTTTTGCTAGAACATAATTTTAAAGGGTACTTTACTCTTGGAAATAAACACATTTTTTTTGTTTTTTCATCTTTTTTGCTCGCTAAAGTCGCGATAGCGGTCCCAAACTATAGAACAATTACGTACTGGCATAGAACAACTTGGAACAACTCTCAATTTTGCTAGAACATAATTTTAAAGAGTACTTTACTCTTGGAAATAAACATGTTCTAGTAAAATTGAAAGTTGTTCCAAGTTGTTCTATGCCAGTACGTAACTGTTCTATAGTTTACGATCGCTGTCGCGACTTTAGCGGGCGAAAAAGATGAAAAAACAAAAAAAAATGTGTTCATTTCCAAGAGTAAAATACCCTTTAAAATGATGTTTTAGCAAAACTGAGAGTTGTTTCAAGTTGTTCTATGCCAGTACGTAATTGTTCTATAGTTTGGGACCGCTGTCGCGACGTTATCGGTCGAAAAACACAAAAAAACAAGAAAAATGTGTTTATTTCCAAGAGTAAAGTACTCTTTAAAATTATGTTCTAGCAAAATTGAGAGCTGTTCCAAGTTGTTCTATGCCAGTACATAATTGTTCTATAGTTTGGGACCGCTATCGCGACTTTAGCGAGCAAAAAAGATGAAAAAACAAAAAAAAATGTGTTTATTTCCAAGAGTAAAGTACTCTTTAAAATAATGTTCTAGCAAAACTGAGAGTTGTTCCAAGTTGTTCTATGCCAGTACGTAATTGTTCTATAGTTTGGGACCGCTATCGCGACTTTAGCGAGCAAAAAAGATGAAAAAACAAGAAAAATGTGTTTATTTCCAAGAGTAAAGTACTCTTTAAAATTATGTTCTAGCAAAATCGAGAGTTGTTCCAAGTTGTTCTATGCCAGTACGTAATTGTTCTATAGTTTGGGACCGCTATCGCGACTTTAGCGAGCAAAAAAGATGAAAAAACAAAAAAAATGTGTTTATTTCCAAGAGTAAAGTACCCTTTAAAATTATGTTCTAGCAAAACTGAGAGTTGTTCCAAGTTGTTCTATGCCAGTACGTAATTGTTCTATAGTTTGGGACCGCTATCGCGACTTTAGCGAGCAAAAAAGATGAAAAAACAAAAAAAATGTGTTTATTTCCAAGAGTAAAGTACCCTTTAAAATAATGTTCTAGCAAAACTGAGAGTTGTTCCAAGTTGTTCTATGCCAGTACGTAATTGTTCTATAGTTTGGGACCGCTGTCGCGACGTTATCGGTCGAAAAACACGAAAAAACAAGAAAAATGTGTTTATTTCCAAGAGTAAAGTACTCTTTAAAATAATGTTCCAGCAAAACTGAGAGTTGTTCCAAGTTGTTCTATGCCAGTACGTAATTGTTCTATAGTTTGGGACCGGTATCGCGACTTTAGCGGGCAAAAAAGATGAAAAAACAAAAAAATGTGTTTATTTCCAAGAGTAAAGTACTCTTTAAAATAATGTTCCAGCAAAACTGAGAGTTGTTCCAAGTTGTTCTATGCCAGTACGTAATTGTTCTATAGTTTGGGACCGCTGTCGCGACGTTATCGGTCGAAAAACACAAAAAAACAAGAAAAATGTGTTTATTTCCAAGAGTAAAGTACTCTTTAAAATTATGTTCTAGCAAAATTGAGAGTTGTTCCTAGTTGTTCTATGCCAGTACGTAATTGTTCTATAGTTTGGGACCGCTATCGCGACTTTAGCGAGCGAAAAAGATGAAAAAACAAAAAAAATGTGTTTATTTCCAAGAGTAAAGTACTCTTTAAAATAATGTTCCAGCAAAACTGAGAGTTGTTCCAAGTTGTTCTATGCCAGTACGTAATTGTTCTATAGTTTGGGACCGCTATCGCGACTTTAGCGGGCAAAAAAGATGAAAAAACAAAAAAAATGTGTTTATTTCCAAGAGTAAAGTACCCTTTAAAATAATGTTCTAGCAAAACTGAGAGTTGTTCCAAGTTGTTCTATGCCAGTACGTAATTGTTCTATAGTTTGGGATCGCTGTCATGTCGTTATCGGTCGAAAAACACGAAAAAACAACAAAAATATGTTTATTTCCAAGAGTAAAGTACTCTTTAAAATTATGTTCTAGCAAAATTGAGAGTTGTTCCAGGTTGTTCTGTTCGTTTTTAGCTAAAATATACAGTTTGGTGTTTAAGAGATAATAACTATAGCCGAAAACGTAAAAATACTGTTTTAGCGCACGAAACTATTTTTTTATTATATCTCGTGAAATATTTTGTTTAGGGAATTATCACTTTGGAACAATGTTTAGAACAACTAGAACAATCTGGAACAACCTTTAAAAGTTCGATTTTCGAAAAATGGGGGGCCAGGTCAAAAAATCGTTTTTTTTCCATTTTTCGCGAAAATTTTTATTTTTTAAATTTGATCTTTTGGAACAATTTAGAACAAGTCTAGAACAACCTGGAACAACCTTTAAAATTTTAAAATTCGAAAAATGGGGGGCTAACTTCATACAGGCCATACGGACGCACATTTGCGAGCTGTCACGTCACGTCAAGAGAAGGGCTTGACAAAACCGCCACAAGACACCTCTGTTAAACAGAGTATTCCGCGACATTATGATCAACTTCGTGATCTGATTCCTGTGAGTGATTACGAGTCAGAAATCTTATGGTATATAAATCCTACATAAATTTAATTCTAAAGCTATCAAAATAAAACCATCTGCTTCTTAAAATAAATAAAGTTTTATTTAAAAGAAAAATACTATTTAATAAGAATAATGTAATCATCATCAATTTTTTATATAAAATTAGAATTCTTTTTTTATGATTAAATAATCGTAAAAGGATTTTCCTCAAAATTATTTTGTCACATTTTGCAATTAAATTTATAATCGAAAAAGTTGTATACTTAAAGAATCTTTTATTTGTAATAATAAATTAAATAAAGTTTAAAAATAAAAATACACAACAATACATTCGAGATAGATATATTAAAATCTGCAAAGAAATTAAGTGATAATTCTGAATCAAGTCCGTGTTTAAATATAACATTTTTAATTCAGGGTTATTTCATGCAGGAATCAAATTTCGAGGTTACACTTGTGACATAAAACCATGAAAGATACGTCCATGTATTATATAACACGATGTCGAGATATCGCTATCAGAAACACCTGTCACCTAAAGACGTAGGGTTCTCGACGATTTTCCGTTTCACTGTGAGAATTTGTACAGCATTTTTCCATCGTACGAAATAGTGGCGATAAATGTTACCATTGTATAGCGACAAATCACCCCTGTTTTTCGACGTCTCGTCAGGTAGGGTTTTCCTTTCAAGATATACCCATGTAAATTACTTTTAAATATCACGAGTCGAAATAATAAATCACTTCTTTGTGTGTTCGTTGGAAAACTCATTTTTCTTCTTTCACCATTTCTCTCTTTTGAAACTTATGTTTCAATCTAATTGTAAATTTAAATTTGACGCTTTTTGTTAGATTTATACTTCATAAATAATAGTCTATAGAAATAAATTAAACAATATTTTTTTATTTTTGTTAAATATACTCAGCAATTTGTTCTCTCCGAAAGAAAATAATCTCGTTTCTATAGAGAAGTAATTAAGACTTTAGAAACTATTATATACGTAGTCGATACTCATCACCCGCAAGTGTTATATCGAGGTGTGAATGTCATCGATTGCATCGATAGTGTAACACAACAAATGTACAGCTATATATTACTCGCCGTATGATAAATATGTATCTGAATGATTTGATTGCAATCTACAGCAAATAAATTTTTAGCGTGAAAATTATTCCACCACTATACATCGACTTCTACAATTAATCATTTTGGTAATTGCCACTATTATTGCGCAACTTCCGTCATGCAATTAATAATGTAAAAAATGTTTCTGTGAAAATAGTTGCATATTATGAAGTACTCTTAATCGCACAAATCTTTACACGACATTTATCGTAAATCGATATTACAAGTTATATAAAATGCTTCGAAAATGTATACTGACATACAATATGATAAATTTAAAATTAATTTTTCCCTGAAGAAAAAGAAATGTTATGAGAAAAATATATATATTTCTTATATTCCATTATTTTTATATATCTAATTAAATTTTAAATCAATTTGAAAAAATGAAATTTATTTGTGCGTTTTAAGTAAACTTAACGTAACGTTAATAAGACTTAATCTAATTGATCTGTAGAAGTTAGCATAAAATTTTTTCATTTCTAATGTTTGTAAAAATTATTTGATGCTAAGAAAGAGATTTCAATCAGGAAAAAATGCACTTTAAGGTGAAAAGAAAACTATGACTGTACATGAGCTTGAGATGTTGAGGTTTCTACGGTACTTTATATACTTTATATTTAACCGTGCACGCGTAACCACGTAAATACGAGGATGGAGGAGAAGGAGAAGACGTCGATACTGCAAACATCGAACGTGCTTTTGCGAGAATCCCACGTTTAATACACTTTAGACGACTTTTAAATCATCTGGCGGAGCCTGTCGCATAAAGCTCTCGGGCCTTGCCTCAAGCTTGCGGGGTAACTTAAGGCTTTTCCAACCTGTCTCTAATCCAGTTTTGATTATAAATCACTTAAAGCCGCCGTCCCGAGACGGCGAAACGAAGTTTTCGAAGGTTGCGCCGCGTCGCGTCCACGTTCACCGACTTGCCCGGTCGCGCCGTAATTGAAGGATTTATCTAGAAAAGCGTTGCGCATAGAAAGAGAGAGGAAGAGAGCGAGAGAGAGAGAGAGAGAGAGAGAGAGAAGCAGAGGATGTGGGTGGACGGGTACAAGAGCGACAGACTTTTTTTAAGTTGCTCGAGAAGTCCGAGGTTTTATCTTAACTCTGGACTGTTACATCAACGCTGATTAATTCTGTCACGTGATAAATGGTGTTGTGCATTTCGAAGGCGACGTAAATCAAATTGCGAGATGTAATTTTATGCGAGGTGCGGTTACAAATTGAAATGACGTGCCTATTTTAAATGGTGGGATTTATTTGAAGTTAATTTACGTTCTTTTCAAAATGAACTGCAACTCGAAGCTTCGCCAAATTGCATACGTGTCTTGCTATAACATCGTCTGTGCATACTTATATTTAGAGTTGCGCGTCACATGTTGCAATAAAACACGCGTAATTCATTGTCCGTGTGGAAAGACGACACGAGATTTCTGGATTGTTATGATTTATGATATTCTAAATACCATTATTATGATGGCACAAATATATTTATTCGTGATTTAATTTCCTATATATCAAAAATATATATAGAAACATAGAAAATATTATAAAAATTGAAAAAAGATATTGACAAGCTTAAAAATCAGCATTACGACGACCTACTATTTTGAAAATATTTTTATAAAAGAAAATGTACAAAATATCTCATATAAAAAGTTTTAATATATCTCATGTCCCCGTTTTTTTAAACTAGTAAATAAACATATGGATATTTTGTAGATAAAAAAAATAATAATAAGCAAGAGACAAAATAGCTTTTAACAAAAGTGCGTTATGAAATAGCTAAATGGCTAAAACTAAAACCGGCATTAATCTGACCAAGCTACAAACGGATTTGCTAAACAAAGAAAAAGCCAAGTATGCTGAGAAAAGGCTATGCAAGACCTCGTTAAATTAATTTTCATTGAAAGGGTTAACGAGACAGCTGGCCTGTCGATGCGATTAAGCCCATCGAGATGCACTTTATTGATTATATTTCCGTCGTGCTTTTCGCACAGATGCTACCCGAACGGATTTGCATTAACTACAACTATAATAGTGCATCTTTTGTTCGACCATTCGATCACGAATTTTATAGTTTTATTTTTACAAAATATAATTTATTTTTGATGATATATAAACTGATGCAAATCAATAGGTAGCATTTTTTATAACTTTATTTTTTCTTAAAATATTTTTAACACTTAATTCTAATCATTGATTTTACTTTTATTTTTTACTACATAATTAAATATATTTTTGTAATTCCTTAACAGTATTTCTTTATCAGTTATTTTATCTCGGAATTTGAATATTTTATGTATGTATTAATTCATATCTAGTCTATTTTCTTTTATCTAGATATTTATAAAAGTAACATATTATCTGTCAAAAGAAAATTCCTTCTAACTACATTCAAAATTACTTCTTATTCTCACTCTGGCATTTCTAACGTACTGCACTTTTACAGTCTACATGACATATATCTGGCATATTAAGTAACGTTCCAAAAATGATACCATGAGATCAAATGGGTTAACATCATGACTGAATCATAGTAAATCGGCTTGTCGAGCGCGAGTTAAAGCCAATTTGCACTTATCTAAAATGATACATCGCGCAAGATTCTTCTTCCTAAACACGTCGCAGCAATATCAAATCGCGACGGGCGCGCATTACGTCAGGTTAGCAGGTGATTCATAGCGGATAACGTCGCGCCGAGATAATTGCGATCGTTATGCGCAAACAAAGCCGAGTGAAGAGCCGCCGAGCGCGTATATAATGATGTCGTATCGACTTCACGAATCTACCGCGCGAGATTGAAGCAGAGCCCACACCTTCGAGTGAGAACGATGTGCACCGAAACATATTATATCCGCCGACAGAAAGCTTGTCAAAAGTGGCATAGATGTAAATAGCATCGATATCAAAAACACTTAAAGCTAATCCCTATTTTATCTCAGTAAGAATTAAACAACTAAAATATATTTTTTTACTGTTAAAATATTTTTTTATCAGGTCTATTAACATATGCGACATGGGAAAGGGCAGAGAAGAAACGATTAGACGAGAAATAGAGAAGCACTCTTTCGAACGGATATTAAAATACTCCGAGTCTCTATGAGAGAACGAATTAAAGTCCCGCTTTCTCGTCGTTTAATTTTCCCATCCTGTGCAAAAGCTAGCTGACGCGCAAAAAGACACACATATATATATACATATATATTTATAAACGCGAATTTCGCGCGACTTGTCCCGTAATCTCTTTCCCGAAGAAAAATACGCGGCGATACTATCTCTCTGGACGAGATTGTTCTCCACAAAACTCGGTCCAGCTATATAGCGCGACGTGCCGGCGTATCGTCGCCACCAGCGTCATTTTGCTTACGAGTAAGAACCATTTCCGGGGAGGGTAAAAGTGCGATATCCGCGCGATAACTCGCGAATAACGGGGGATGGCGGCGGATTTTTGCCGGCAAAGAGAGAACGATCGAAGAGGGCAGAGTAAGCCACAAGCCCGCCGGCCAATGTAATTTCATCCACTTTTTATTGGCGCGAAGCGGACTTTAAGGCCTTAAGCCACTTAGATTTAATAGCGCGACCGCGTTATACGTTTGGCCGTACGTTCTGGCTAGGTCGGCGAGAAAAGAGGAAGGCAGGAGAGAGAACGGAATAGAGAGTCGGATAGAGACGGAGAAGGAAACGATTATCGAAAAGTAAAAAAGATAATATTATAATATTATATGCTAATTATGTGCCAGCCGGAACTGCTATTATATTAATATATCGTATCTTATTTTAACAAGTTTAAATATTATACGCAAAACAATCCAATTAAATTTTAATAAAGAGGAGTGGCATACCGTTTAAACAATTTCTTTTTACAATTTTTTTCGAAAAGAGAATTATTGGTATTATTCGCGAAATGCGCATATATGTAAAAAAGTAATCTAATAATTTGTACAAAGATTTATAAGTAATAATAATAATCTATGGGAAATTATAATTAAAGTTCAATAATTTTTTATAATATAATATTCATGCTTCTATAGCTAACGGAAAATATAAAGTATCTAAAGTTCAAACGGATAATTGAGATGGTTGCGTAAACGGAACAAGGTAATGATCTTTCTGATGATAAAAGTAAAATAACCTCGTCTCACATTATATTTATAATATAAATGATCCAGGTAATGACGTGTCTATGCGAATACGTATAAGGTCGCATATACGCAAATGATAATAATAGCGGGAATAAGTGTTAAGAGAGAGAGAAAGGAGAAACATCGATTGGGAGAGTCGCACACGCGAAATACGAAGCGGATTAAATCGTGTAATCCATTACATGTGCCGGTAAAAAGAGCAGAAAACGGGGAATAGGCACGTGAAACGAAACACGGTGAGCGAACGGAGGTGCTCTCTCGCACCGAATTGTTACGTTTCTGCTCTCGTATTAACCTAGTTCAATCCGCCCGGGCTCTTTATTGATTCCGGTGTCGGCACGGCGGTGTGAACGAAATCTCATTCTTAGCAAGTTCAACGGCTCCGAGTGCCGTGGTGAGCGTGCACTTTGTTAGTGGCGTGTAACGGATCGATTATTGGGAACGTCGAATGACCTCGCTCCGTACACCACGGGCTCTCTTCTCTCTCTCTCTCTGTGCCGATGAGCTGCATCGTCAGATCGAACGGTTTTCCAGATAGCTCGAGAGATCAACTATATTGACATAGGAAATAGGTATCACGGTATCTCGGAACGTGGCGTTTGATTTTGTTCGCAAACTTGATTGTGATCATTCCACGGAACAGATATAAGTCATATTTTAACCAATTCAAATCACATTTAGAGATATATAATATTCTCTGTAAATATATTAGTTTTTAGGATAAAGATAATTGTATCTTTGAATCACGTATGATTTTTTATATATACGAGAAATTATAGGGCAACTTCACACAAATATTCTACTGTAATATAACTAAAAGTCTTTTTAATATTTAAAATTAATATTCTACATCTATATTTTATATAGACAAATATTTTTATTTTAAGTCAATAATTCACGCGTCGTAAGATTTATTTTATAATATATAATACATGTGACAAACTGATGATCTAAAATTAGAACCAAAACGTACATTTCGAAATAAACATTTTGATAAAAGAATAATTAGCGTATCGTTTATGTTAGATTCTTAATTAATCGACTATATTTTACTTGTTATATTTAACATTAGAGCTTTCCATTTCTATTTTTAAAATTTAACACTTAATTAATTTGATATTCCATATACGTGATATATATATAAATTAAGTCAACAAAAGATGCACAAATAAAGAGGTAACAAATATTTAGAGATTATTGAAATAAGGCGAGAATTTGAAATAAAGCCTGATTTGATATAATAATTAATGAGCTGTCGCCTAGTTAAATGTATCCACAAAATTACGTGAAAATAAAACTCATATGTAGATGTTCTATATTTCATAAATTCTGGAAGCATATCTCGGTCCCTTTCATTCTATCTTTCCGTCTGATCTTTATATACCGTTCTATATTACGCGCGGCGTTTATGATATCCTCATCCATAATAATTCACGCTAATTAACAGGTTGGGTGCCACAGAAAGCGCCGCAAAGTGGCCCTCAGCATACTCGAATTCGAGATGTCAAGATACACTTCTTAGAGTGAAGAAAATTAATTCGTGCAACAAGAAAGATTTTAGTCTGAAGAAATAAATAGCGCGAAAATAGCGCCGCGAGAAATAACGAGAACGTTAACGAAACTGTAAACGAGATCCGTGAACGAAATTTCCATCCGATATACATCGGTATCAAATCCATCAAAAAAATAAAAAAAATATAAAAATATAAAAAAAATAAAAAATAAAAATTTCAAAAATCCGATACAAGAGGAAAACACAAAAAAACATGAAATTGACGGATATGTCGACTAATATCTACGGCTATCAATCGTCATCGCTATCTTTTTCAATTAATTATTATACCCGACAGTTGCATTCCTAATTAGTCGATTTCTGAAAGAGTACAGTGTTACTTCGTTATAATTCCGACCGTGAGAAATGTCGCACTCGAAACTTGAATGCGGAATTGTTACGTATATATATGATGCAATATGCAATATACATTTATTATCACGTGAAGAAACTATAAATCATATTTAAACATTTTTAATTAGCCATTATTCAGATATACGCATATATTATATCTATTTTTTTTCTTTATTATCTCTTTTAACGTGTGAAAACTATTTAAAAATGTTTCTGATATTAATGTTATTTCTATTATCAAATACTAATAATAACTGATCATTTATAACAAAGTTCCATTAGAGCTTAATGTTTTTGAAACTATTAACATATGACATTACTGTATAAATATACATTTATTATTTATGATCTTTTTACTTATGTATGTCTTTCTTCTTCGAGCGAGTCGGATATGCGTTTTTCACATGTATACGTACAAGTCACCGCATTATCCACGGTAAAAATAACACCACGCATTCCTGCAGCATTTCGTAATATGCAGTTTTCCTAGCGATAACAGTTAACGGAGTTAAAAGAAACCGTCGCGTAACGCGGCGTCTCTCTCTCGACGTAATAGTTTCACGACGACACAGGACACTCGTTTTTCGTTTTACAAGTTGAAAACGGATAAATTCCCGTGCCACGTCGATTTTCTCGCATAACAGGCGGCTAATGTAACCGCAAGCGCATATACGTAAGAAGCGCCCGGTCTGATGTAACGCGACTCCCTCAAGGTGAGCCAAGATCGACTATCTCTCTCGTATCCATTTTATCGAATCTTTTCTAACGACGAAGATGATCGATCCGTCCGATAAGTAACGCGAGTCCCTCGTTTTCCCAGGAGGCTCCCAGTAATCGTGCAACGGCACTCAACACCGCTAATCGACAGGTATTATTTCCTGGATCGTTCGGAAAGTCGCTTGGCAATTTGCATTCGATTTATATTCCGAGAACAAGACAGATTATAATGCTTTCGCGACGGAGATTAAGTCCTTGGATCTTCTTGACTCAAGAATAACTTGAAGACCTTGCGGGACAGAATGGTAATAAAGTGATAGTTCCA
Source organism: Nylanderia fulva (assembly GCF_048542155.1). Lineage (NCBI taxonomy): Eukaryota > Metazoa > Arthropoda > Insecta > Hymenoptera > Formicidae > Nylanderia > Nylanderia fulva. The sequence continues at coordinate 1,912,590 of NW_028190161.1, read as the reverse complement.
ACTTTCAAGTCAAACTTCGGTAAAACGCTCTATATTCGAAGCCTTCATTCGTTTTAAAACAAATTCGAATAGGTAAATTGAAATCATTCCTCTTCCATTCTCTCGATTGTCTAGTAATATACATATTTTAATATCTGTTACGAATTGTTAAAAAATTATATATTTCATTTATCAAGAAAAGGTAAGTATTATTTCATATTCTCCTACATTATTACAAAATTACAATTATTAATTTTATTAATTCAGATTTGTCGTATTATTTTATTTATCTAAACAATTAAATTAATTGTTAAATCTTGAAAATAAGTTTTGAAATTAACTCAATTTAATTTAATTTGTATATTTTTTAACATTCTATCATATTTTATTCTTTTTTTATTTGTACTATCTTGTAACCCTGTTTATGTTAACCTAACAAAAGTGTCATTGTACCTGACATTTTTTTCGAGTCATTAAAAGACTTCGTTCATCGACCGATTATTATTTGCCGGACACTTGTTGTAATTTGCATTCGATTGATATTCCAAGATTAACAAACACGACACTCCAACCGGGATAATAAATCTCCCGTTTCTCGCTTCGAACTCTCACGAATTAAAGGTAGCTAAAGGAGTCTCGAGAAGAATCTTTAGAAGCGATTCGACTTTGTTATACGATATTTTGTTTCGTAAAGTGTTTTCAAGCTTATAATATATTTTCAAGAGGTAAGTTTCCGTACTCTTTCAGGTAGACATTGCGTATAATCGAGTAATGGCACCATGCAATACCCAACAATAAGCAATTGTTACCATGTGCTACATGAAACTAAACATTTGCGATTTGCATTCCATTGATGTATACGCCAGAATAACAAACATTACTGCTCCTCTCAACACGGATATTAAGTATAGCTTCTTGCCACTTAACCCGAAGGTCTCGGCCGAGGTTAAAATGAAGAAGCAAGATTCGATTTGCTATATGAACTCTGATATTTGTCTCAAAAATGCCTATGAATATATAATTCTTCGGAATCCGGTATTTTCCAAAGTAAAATAATGGCTCGCAGAATCGAGTAACGGCTTTCCGCCGCGCCTAAGTGATTGGTATTATTTCTTACATGAGACCGGAAAGCTGTGATTTGCATTCGATTTGTGAAAGTCTGGGAAAATCTGCTCATGGTAATCCCGGCGGATTCCACTACGAAAATTAAGTCCACGAATCCCTGTACGATTCAATAAAAGCTACTCGAAGAGGTCCAAAATAGAATATGGGTACACACACACCCACACAAATTCTTTTGTCAAGATCTTGCCAAGATCTTTAAAAAAACATGAAATGATTTTAGGCAATTTTTCATAGAAATTACAATTTACTATTTTTAATAATAAAAAATTTCAAAGAAAATTATTTGCGAACGTAATGTACATAATTTATAATTAAAATTCATATGGAATAATACGTTTTTCTAATTTTACTTTTTTTTAAAGATCTCGATAAAAAGAAGAGAAACTATATAAATATATGTATATTTTTTATACAAAGTGTATAAATATTTTTGAAAAAACTTTGCTGAAATAAAAACAAATAGAACAAATCGGCAAATGCGAAGAAAAAGATATACTTTGACAAGAAATAACTTTGACATATATGTATATATACATGTATCTTTTTAATATAAATTAAATAAAATGTAACGTTTTGAAGATCTTTTTTAGAAATCGAAATCTATCTTTTCATTATTAATATTAAAAATCAATTATTAATAAAATTTTATTCAATGTTTTTTCCTGGAAAACACGTGTGCATAATTTATATAAAAATTTATAGAATAATTTGTCTTAAGTAAAAACAGAGAGAGAACAATAAGTATAGTTGCAAAGTTAGATGCTTTTTCGATTGCTATTTCAATAGGGAAGGAAAGTCAGCTGTAGCCAATCAACGACAAAACAATACTTTCGCATTCTGGAAAACAGGATGCTAGAGATCTCGCGTTCGAGTATTACGCAATTAAAGAAAAAAACGCAAATGAATCTTGCAATTTTACAAACTTACGCTGATCAAACATTTTTAATAAAGAGTAAAATTAAAAAAAAAATAAGAGTAAAGAGAATCTCTTAAATTGTCAATTTATAAATTAATAAATAAATTCCTAATGATTTCAAGTGTACAGATTTATATAAAATAAAATTTACAGCTTATCGTTGATTGGTTTTCTTGATACTGGAAACTTATAAGAAATAATATTGACGCAATACAAGAAGTTCGCGATCGATCTTTGTTAGAAAAAAATTGGCGCAAGGATAATCAAACAAGGAGGTCGAGCGAAATTGAAAATTGCAAGCAGTTACAATAATGTCTCCTGTATTATCAATAAGCACGAATAATTTTCAGCAAATTCGTGCTGACGCAGAAACATACGTATATCTATGTTGCATATATATGCATGCTTTATATGGAGATATCTGTTCCATTCAGGGTCATTAACTCTCATTCGGAATCCAGATGTTTTTATGATTGTGTGAAACAGAAGAGAGTATTAAATTTATTACCTTGTGAAATTAATATCTCATTTTAGAATTTCTGAATAGCTAAGAATTCTAGCTCTTTTCGAGACATTGAAAGAGAAAGAGAGCTGAAGTTTTTATAAAAATTTTATTTACGAATCATATATTATAACCAAGACATATAAACGTATAATAAATATGGAAATAAAAATTATAAAAATAATAAGTTGATATTAATCAGGCTTTCGGTTTTATTTTTTAAAAAGACTACTAGCCTTCTCTTCTTTTTCTAGAATTGCAATCAGCAGAGCCAGGTATTTACATTCACTTCCGGCGTCCTAGTGCCCTTATGCCTCGTTCACAGAGGCATCAGCGCGTGACGGGAAGTAGCGACACGCGATTCTTCCCATCAGCGATTAGGATAGCCTAGTATTCCGTGCAATGCTGAGTAGAGGAATGAGACCGCACAACAAATTACAAGGACTGTAAACGTGTTGTCACATTGTAATGTCATTTCTGTGATGTCTCTAACATTTTTCATTAAAATAAAATAATAAATGTTTTATACGAATCCCACATTTACAAAATATATATTTTAACGAATAAATAATAATTATTACATAATAAATAAAAATTCTAATCTCAATTAGCGGAAAGAAAAATATCAAAATACTCTATATCATGTTATAATCAATAAATAAATTTATAAAGTTTAACGGCATATAGAGCTGAATTAAATGTAATTTAGATGGAATAATTTCAATCTAAAATTTACTTTTGTGACGCTCAAAATAAAATAGCACAAACAAAAATAAGCTTTGTTAAATTCAGAAATGGATTCAAATTTCATAAATGTATGAAGTTGCAGTAATAGAATATAATGTGTTTTCGATCGATCCAATTAATGTTTATTCACATCCAGATCATTTATTTCGAGTCGCGAAAATTCTATGGAAAAAAGTCGAGAATTCTTTATAGAGAGAAAATGTTGCAAGATGCAATTTGCAGATTTGTTCTTGAACATAGCCAGAAGCAAGGAGAAAATAGTAAAGTATAATATTATGATAATGACGTAATCGGTATCTATGGCTCTATTATTTGACAACAAGTTTATAATAATGAGTCGTACTTAGTCGCATAACTTTATGGTGAGAAAAATAACATTGTCTCCATGTATTGAAAATTTGTGTTAATTATAGTCCTGATAACTGCACAGTAATTTCACTATGATATTGCGCATGACTAATCTTAGAAATATTTTGTCGCAATCTCGGTTACGTGGCAATAAGGTAAAAGAGAACGAGGGCAGAAAGATTCAACTAATTATTCTGTATTTGTAAATAAATAAGTAGGCTGGCATCAATGCAGAAATTAATTTAGTAAAAGAAAAAAAAATTTAGATGTGTAATTATTGAATGCATGATTTCGAATATAAACTCGTAAGTAATTATTTTGAAAAAATTATAATAAAATCATGCTACGACAAAATGTATTGTAATATTCATTATTTTATGAAACAATATTTTATAATTACTTTCTTCTAATGACTTTTTAACACGACAATTATTTATTGCGTTTCTACATAATTAATACAATGAAATACATTTTATTAAATTTCTAAAAAAATAAATCGTCCACATGAGATTATAATCGAAATATCAATTTATGGATATCGATAGAGATTGCAGGTAAAGCACAATCATGGGATGATTTCTTTGAGGCAACACGGAGTGCAACCGAATTCATTTACACACACAGTACCGAGCTGGTATTAAAATGAAACCCCGGTATAGATCCACTGTACCTATTTCGTACTTGCGGAGAAAATTGCTTTTCGTTGTTTCCACGATGACGATACGAACGGGATTATTTCGTTTGGAAGTAGAAATAATTTGCGTTCGTTTGATCCTCGCGCTCTCACCCTGTTCATCTATCTCAATTTCCCTTTCTCTCTTTACGCGACAACGCGAGATGAAAGGCAAAAGGATGTCAAAAGAGTATTCTTTCACAGTGAATAAAATCCAATGAAAGCCAGGGCATCATAAACACAGTAAGCTGATCCTTTATCATAACGTTAGATCGAAGATCAAAAAAGAATAAGAAACATAATTACACACATATACACACACAAATACGGTTTCATATAATCGCAATTTAATAATCGATAAATTTACTTAAGTTTATAAGTTTTTTATTATGCATATAATATTTAAATATACTGCAGTAAATAATTTACAATAAATATAAGAAAAATATTTTATTACACATATCATGCATTCATGCTACGTGTTATTCCTATACTATTTTTAATTATTTGCAATTTCCGCTAATTATTCATCATAATTATACAATTATCATGTTTAATTCATCTTTTCATACTTATAATGCTTATCACATCTAAACGTTTCATGCTTTTACCATCTCTTAATATATGTTTTCTTGCAATTTATCGTTTTATCTTGTCACTTTGCTTTGTACCTTTGTACTTTGACAAATAAAAAAAAACAGGAAAAATGAAAAAAAAAGATCACGGACTGTGAGTTATATATCAAGTTTAACATCGTTCGGGGATGACGACTGATATAGAACGCCCAAACCACCATTCTGCCTTTCCCCCTTCCCGAACTTCCCCTCGTAATAACGGTCCGTCGTTTTACAGCTGGTCGACTCTTTTATTCGAAGATCCACGTGGATGGAAGGATCCGAGGTCATTCCAGCATGGAGTTTCCCCGGGAGGAGAGAACAGCACCAACATTCCGTCCTACAATTTGCTCAGCATAGCCATACCAAGAAGTCGTTTTATCGCCCGGATAAACTCGCCAGAATGAGGAACGCCTGGTGTCGCAAATGGAAAGCCAACCTCTACTACACTCTGCCCCCAGCTACTGTCCTGCGCGACAGGTGAGGCCGATCACGCGTTTGATTAACACGTAAAACACGGTTGCCAAGGAACATCCTTCCCCCAACTCGTTCTGTCAATAATTAAAGGCCGACTCTTTCGAAGTCAGCTTTAATTAAAGGACAAAACATCGAATAATTCCACGAAGAATTTTATCGAGGAAACATACAGTTTATGTGTCACTGAAGTATATTTATTTCGATTTTTAGGAAACGCAGCTAATTGCTTTTATTCGTGAGTATGTATGAAATATATTTCGCAGATTTTTGTTGAAACAATACGTTAGAAAATTAAAAAAAAATACGTTTCACAATTTATATTTTTTAATTTTTTATTATTTCAAAGTATGCAATTGTCAAAGGTCCCTAAAAACTCAAAAAGAAAAATTATAAAGTGATAAATTAATTTATATATAAAAATGTCAATAAAATAATGAAATTTTATCCTTTATTTAAATTTAAATTATTTATTAAAGTTTTGACGCAAAAGTAATATAATTTGAGTTAACTTTTTTTAAATTGATTTCAAAAATTTTTTAAATCCTGTACAGCTTCGGAAACAAACGATATTTTTTTTAAATGTATTATTGGTTATTTTAAAATGTTCCAAAAAATAACAGAGTCGCTCTTTTAACTAATATTAAATATTTAATTGCTGTTTCAAATTGTTTGAAATAAAAACAAAATAAAAAGTAAAACAAACAAACATAAATAATGTTTTCTCTCAAATAGCGTTAACAAAATTGAATTACGTGATTGTCATATTAATCATTCTTTAACCCCAGCTTATTTTTTTGCCAAGAGAAATAAAATATAGAATAGTGAAAATATAGAAGTAAAATACAAATAAACACCATTTAAAAATTTAGATGCTGTTAAACTAATAGATTAATATAATTTAACGTATGTATCAAAAAATAGATTTAGAAAGCTGCTTATTATAAATATGCATATATACAATTTGTTTTGTTTTTGTTTAACTGTTAAACTAAGCACAGACTTATTTAAAAGAAGCAACACATTGATGAATACAAAAATCGCGGCTATTTAAAGGTGCAAAAGAAACTGATAACCGAAATTATATACATGTCGGCTCTTTTTCACCGAACTGTTGGCAACACAGTAATGACTGTTCGTGCCTTAAGAAATGTCGTTTGAAAAATGTCAAACAAGATGGTTACATTCATTGGATCACTGTCATCTTATGTCAGCATGTCAACGACGAAAGTCGCTCTAATTCTAGGTGCCTAGTCGATTAACATTTCTTAAGCCTACTCCTAAAAATAATCATCATATCGCAGAGTTATGATTAAGTTGGACACTATAATCATATATGGTATAAGAGTGCTAGTTAATTATATTTCTACATATCACAGTTTTTTTTATCAATGCAAAATTGTTAAGATGAAATGTATGAGTAATTTCTATGTAGTTTATATTGTATGGAAAAAAATCTCGCATTACACAGACTTCTATCGCGGATTAAATTTCTGTTGAATTGTTATAAAGATATCGTTTGTGATCAATATTGATATTCTATTTAGGTAAAAAAAAGTTTTAAATTTCAAACGTTTGTGATTTTGTAATATTATTTTACATATAAAGAAGAAGCATTTTTTTCAATAATCTTTTCCTTATATCTATCATTCTCAGAGAAATATCAGTCATTCTATTATATTTAAATAAAAATATTCTTTTTGCTATATATGTACATATATTTTTTTTCATTTCCCTTCTTTATATGTGTGTAATATTATATTTTTAAAATCAATTTGAAAAAAGCGATTCATACATTCATTCAACATTCACACAAAAATATCTATGCAAGCATATAAATAAAAATTCTTAAATAAACTTCAAGAAACAAATTTGAAAATTAAATTTTTTTTCTCTCTATTTCAACATAGAATTGAAGAATCTATGGTTAAAATCAACCCGACGAGCCGGAGCGAAACCAGGAATGTAATCGTTTTCGCCGGTCCCGCTCTCATCGAGATGATCCTAAAACGAGTTCCGGGAAGAAAGACAAAGAATCTGTATAATGGTGAAGTGGAGCGGGGTCCACGGAAAGGGTATTAAGAATAAGGACAGAACAAGAGAATCCAAACGAAAGCAAATTTGACTTTGCACTTCCATTGTAAAAATCGCCGAGGCTGAAGTCACGTGCGAGGACAAAAGAAAACATGTGGATACGTACACACATCCTCTTTTTCTCCGTCTCGAAGAGAAAGGCCTTGAGAAGGGAAGTCCGACGGCCATTACCACCGAACGGAGGATCGAGAAGCACGCTTACCTTCGAGGGAACCTTCGAACGCAAAACCGAAAAGACTCTGAAATCGTTTGAATTTTAAACCACTTGTGGCGCGTTTGGCCTGCTCGAAGATTAATGGCTCTAGCTCTGCCCTCTTTTCCACATTTTCTCTTTCTCTCTTGTTTTCTCATGAAAACCAAAAATAAAAAAATACGTGTGCATATGGTATTAATTGCACGAAAATTTAGGAATTCGATGATGTATGAGACTTTAATTACTTAAAACGAGACGAATGTCTCTTTTAATTTTTATTTTTAGATTAATATTTGATGTGTGTCATGTTCCTTAAAATATAAAACGGAGCCCGAGCTCTTAATAGTTGGTGAAAAAAAAAAAAAATATATATATATATATATGTACATTTAGTACGTAAATAAAAGAATATTGTTAAATCTAACAATAAGAAATTTCTATATAAAAGAGGAAAAAATTGTGTTTGTGAAATTATACACATTATTATCAGCATTGTTAAAATTTCATGTCACACTGTTAATTTTCTCTGAAATTTATTATTTAACAATTGTTAATAAAAATTTCTCATTAAATAGTAACATAAAAATAAGAAATATTAAATTCAATTAGATTTAAAATGTTATATTATAGCTTGTATTATAAACATATATGTATCGCCCGCATTGCACGGTTACTATGCGATAATAACATATCTGTCATCAAAACCATGCCTAAAAGGCATGTAATTTATCGTACCACGCTTAAAACTGATATACGCACGTTTATTAATGTGTATTTAATGTGTTGCGAGATATTATGCAGTGGTGAAATTGAAGTGCACCGAAATGAAAACGACGAATCGCTTACGTAATTTCCTTGAATATTCATCGATGGCAGAATGATAAACGAGTCGGAATGCGATAATTATAAGGGAGGATCTAATTCCAAGAATCCCGCTTCTATATGTAGTATGGAAGATTATTACGGTATCATATGGATCCGTCTTCTACATCAGTTAATTTACGTCGCAAAAAAGTGAGTCATTGAGAAGAAAATATATTCATCTATATCGAGTTTAATAATCAACGAAAAAATGTGCATCATAAAAAAGTTCAATCTACATTTTTATTGATAAAAAATGTAGTTCAGAATTAATAAAGTATGATTTGATACTGAACAGCACTCTTCTTCTTATAAATATAAAAGAGCGTGTCTTCGATTTTATTCTCAATCAATTATAGTGAAGGATTCCCAGACGTGCACAACTTCATTTAGAATTTCACACACGCAACATCGTCGATCTATTTATAGAGGAAGAGTCAGGTCTACCTGTCGATTAGCATGTTGATGATGAAAAGTACAAAGGCATACCGTACGGAGAATTCTCGAACTCGACGCACTTATCGGACGCGTGATTCTCGATGACGTATTTTGTACTATACAAAATGTATAATATAGAGAACAACTCAATATCTCGACAAGAGTGCATCGCATGAAAAATAATACTGAAACATAAAATTGTTGAATTATTAAATTTTAACAATTTTGTTTTCGTGTTTCGATATTATTTTTTTACAATGTGTTTTATATTTTACAATTATTGTTTTACAATTAATGCACTTTTATCGATATTGAAATTTTGGATTTATATTCGTTTTTTATGTTCGTGAAGTTTTTCCTTAAACAGAAAAAGATATTCGAATAATGGAATTTCTCTCTACGTAAAATATGAAAGAAATTTGAAATACTTCGTGTTAAGCGCGTTCGGCAACTATCTAATCACATATCTTACATCACCCATATGTGATGCGATATATCCGCCTCGGGTTGGCGAATATATTCGGCGAACGGAGAGCGGAACACGCGGCATTACACGGGCGTGCACGGATACCTACGTACACATATAAGGCGGCACATAACAGAACGCATGTAGATGCACGGTCGCGCGTGTAGCAACACGGTCGAGCACCTTCCGGGCGTGCAGGCGTGGATTATTGCACGAATGATTCAGTGACCAGTCATTCGCGCGAGTTCACGGCGGTTTTCTTGCTCACATATCGCTGGCGCGATATGTTCGCGATTCTCACAGCACGATAGGATCGACGCCCAGAGCTCGTCGTAACAAAGTTTTCTTATTAAGCAAATCGGTTGGGAATACCGGTTAGAGATAAAGGTCATGTTACATGCAATTAGGGCAATGTGTGACGCTTGACCCTGTGCCAACACGGTTCATTTATTGAGGAGCGTGCTCTGAAAATATTATGTACCGATGCTCTCATTATCTCACATAGATATTGTGTATGTATATTTAAATATTTATTATTGGAAGAACTAAATATTAAGGCATATAACAATAAACTGTGAAAAAAGAGACTCTGAGCCGAGCAATTAAGAAATTTTTCATGCTCGAATATTAAATTATAATTTATTGCAGGTATATGCATATTTAAATTCACTTTTTAATTCCAAAAGATATTTTATGTATAACTGAATTTAATTTCTCTACACCAATTATCTTTGAATAATTTCATTTTCATATATGTATATGTATATATATATATTTAGTTTCTATTGTATTTAATATGCTAATTTTTTATTTCAAATTTTCAATAGGATGATTTAAATCACTCATTGTTAACAATACATGTTTGATATTTCTTTCTCTACATTTATATCTTTTTCTCTTATATATTCGTCGTTCGTAACTAAAAATTTTTGATAGCAACGTGAACGCGCCATGGTCGGGATGCGGGCAAAGACTACGCCTGTAAATTGATTAGCCCATTCATACTTTCAACTCGCCATCCCCTCCTTTTATTCATTCATCACGGTTATGCGCTTCATCGTTACAAAGCCAAATTTAGACGACGCGTTTGCTTGCCAAATGTTCATGAATATAAATGCTCGAAAAATATTTAAATCAATTTCACAAACATATTGAAATACTGAAAATCGAGTCATCATTTGTTAGAATATCTAATAAAATATCTACGAAACTAAAATAATTTGCTCCAAAGCAAAAAAAAATAAGATTTTGTTGTTTATTTTTATTCTAAAAACTTAATTTACACATGGAAAAAATTAGCTATTATAGCTCTATATTACACACGAATAAGGACAGTTAAAATTTAGCTATGATAGCTAATTTTTTTCCATGCTAAGAATCCTTATAAAATATAAAAAAACTGTTTATCGAATCAATTATTTTTCTAAATATTGCAGATTAATCGGCTCGCTTCTATATATTGTATTTGATATATACCAATGAAATAATATTCTTATATCAAATAAATATTTTTCAATCAATAATCAATATTAGTTTCAAATAAATAATTTATTAGGCAGTATTGAAATATTTATTCAAATTTGATAATTTTTGTTCAGTGTATGCGTATCTATCCATTCGAATTAACGCTGCGTCGCCTCCTTAATATTCTTCTCGCGACAAGACGAAATCCAACCGGTGGATATAGCGCCATACTCCGCGAGATTGTAACGACGTTGTTTCCGTGCCTCTCTGTAACGCACCACGTGCGGCACGACCGCGCCGTTAACACTGCAACATCGCGTTGCTTCTAACGAGAGAACTAACTTTTCCGCCATGGAAATGCTCGAGCCACGGAGACGTTTATACCAGGCATAATACAGAGACGCTGCGTCGATTCCCGTCGACAGATTCTTCGCTCGTATACACGTAACACACATACGCATAGAGCCACCTCGTTTCAACTTTGTGTTAAAAACGCATCTCGCTTGTACATAGAGAATACATGTCTGAATGACGTATCTTTCTATTTACGGTCCACCTTGGGACATAGCTTGTATTGTGGATAGTAGTGTAGTCTGCGATTACGAGAACGAAAGAAGATATATTTTTTCCTATATCATTTCGCAAAATAAAATATTACACAAATATTTTATTTTCGTTTACTTCGAGAATCGTTAATAACTTGTGATTCTTTATATAATTCTAGAAATTTAGATTATTATGTATGATGGTTATTTATTTGAATAACGTTTAAAAGTAAGAATTTAGAATTTTCAACATTTTTAAAATAATTTTGAAGCATGTCAAGTTTTTTCAAAATACCTATTAATGATATTAAAAATTAATTTTTAATAAAATATAAAAAGCAGTGATATATAACATTATTTCTTCTGGATAAAGATGACAGAAATATTATTGACACAGCTCATCTACTTTAAAAATAGTCTAATGTTTCACGATGGGCCTTCGAGCTTGAAGTAGTACAAACCGCTCGAAAAAGCTGCAGTTTCGTGCCGTGGACGGAGGAATATAAAGAGCGTATTGTGGCCGTTACAAGAACGGTGGATTACACACGATTCACCGCACGAGACTCGGAAATGATATATACGCAACGGAGAATACCGTAGGAAAGAATACTGGCCGCATAAATTCGGGGCGCGAGTCACACGACGACGAGGACGCTAAGCGACATATTTCCCGGACTCGCGTTTGTACTCTGAAACGGTATTAAGGTATTAAAGCGTTCTCGGCGAACGCTTTCCTCGTCCTGTGTTCTGTCCCGTTTATTTGGATCCTCCGTTTTCGATTCTCCGCGAAATACGCGTAGCACATTATATTTGAAGCATCGCGAAAACCGCATTATTTTGCCACGAGAGTGAGAATTATTTCACCACGCGCGAGCTTCGAAACACGGGCATGTAAAATTCACATGTGTTCGGAAAATTCCTGGGACTTGCTCTGCAGCGAAAGAATATTGAAATATTAAAGTTCAAGAAAGAGAAGGCACAGAGAGAAGAGCTTTACTATCCGCGTCTGAATAGTTTGTTCTCGGCTTGATTCCAGTCATATACGTATGCAAGCATCTCGAAAACACGAGGATATATAGGGTGTCTTAAAAACATCGGGTGTCCTATTTTTAACGATATTTTTCAACAGAATCGAAAACAATTTTTTATTAGAAATTACTTCTTCATTAGCATTTTTGCACGTAGTGGTTAACATTAAGTTAAATATGTAGATAATTTTTTAAATTTTAAATTAATGTCTATGTATGAAAAACAAATTTATTTGAATCTAGGATATTTTTACTTGATATTGTGTCACAATTTTTAAATTTTCAATATGTCTTCATAATAAAATCAACTTTAAATGACAAATTTTTATAATCAAACAAAATCTATTTCAAATTAATTAAATAATAAAATATTATTTGTGATATTTTTAAATAATCTGTTTATACTTCTATCGTTAATTTTTTTTTTTAATTTAGTTTCATAATGTATGTCTCATTGAAAATTTTCCATTGTTATACAATTGTCAATCACGCATTTAATTTAAGTTGTATTGACATGTATAGTATATGAGATTGTATCAATAAATTCGTACTCCAAAAAATTCCGGCTTTCATTTCTATTGTTCTTTAAAACAATATTAAAATATTGAAATTCCGCCAAATTTCTTTTTATATCATGTGTGAATATTTCGTTTTCGATTCCAAAAAATCGCGTCGTGTATGCACACTTAGTCTTGCATGAATCGTTGAAAATGCATTATTTTATTACACATCTCGATTACATCGAGCGTCTATCAATGTTTTTATAAATACTAAAATGCGATTCTCTTTGTATAACGAAGTAAAGAATATGTCAATATTCTTTAATTCCTTATATTCTATAACTATGTTTTACCTAAAGCAAGTAATATCATGCTATTTAATTTTATTATTATATTTCATTTTAAAAATAAAATATATTTCACGTTGATTCTGTATTATATATTCTATGTTGAATATTTTTTAAATACGCTTCAATATATATTTATAATTCTGTAGTTTAATGTTCGAATTATATATACTTTCTCTATACATTTTTATGAATATCAAAGATGATTACAGTTGCAATGGAAAATAATAACAGAGTATATTATGCAACTCTACATTACGAGAATAATATAATAAAATATAATAAAAAATAATTATTTCAAATATTCTTTCTGCGTAATAATATATATGCGTGTTGTATAATAATCATATCAGACTTATATACATCTGCCAGAGTTATGATTGCTGCTCATATAACTAGACAATAGACAATAGACATTAAAGATACTAGATATAATATAAGTTTAAAAAAAATAATTATTTCTCAATATACCAATGTAAAATAGATTCCAAAAAAAGTAAGTACAGATATAATTAGATAGAAACAGTTTACGTATCACAAATATAAAATTACATGTAAGATAATATCGTGCGCAAGAACGACATTTGTTTTCATTGTCTTGCACGCTTCACGTCCACAATGCCGTAATAATTGTCTACTATTATTTTCTTTGAACAGGCGCCAAAGCATACTTTCTACAACACTCCTTTAGTGAATCTTGTTAAGTCATTTTAAAGATTCCGCGTGTCTCAACATTGTAATACATATAATGCACATAAAAAGTGCAACAATATATCTTTCTTGAAAAAAATTCCATTTCATTAATAATGAAGAAATAACTTTTAATGTCTAATGGCTATCGACTTTTTAACTAGTAAACAAAAAATATGCCTCATATGTTTAAAAATTACTTTTCACATTAATCAATTTCTTCCCTTAATCATTTTCTTTTCTTCTACCCGTTAGACAACTTTACATCACGCTTGAAATTTCTTAACACCCTCCTTTCCTTCTTCCAATTTAGAATTCAATGGTATAGCTAGAGCAGCGGTTCTCAAAATCGAATTTGAATATATTCAAATATTAGAATATTTATAAATATTACGAAATTAATACTCGAAAGTGTGTCCTCGCATTCTCACGATTTCTTCTGTTAAGAAATTCTTTGAAAACATATTTTTATCCTGACAAGTCGTGAATTTCCATGAAATGTGTGTAAACGAAAGATCGAAGAATTCAAAAAAATGTGTGTTGACACGCCCAGTAAGGAAACAGAATATCGAGTTTCTGAAACGCTCAGATAAAAATCTGCTTGGCAATAATGATTCGACGGATCCATCAAAGTGAGAAGATTAAGAACCGTTGCTCCGAAGTAATGTTCTCAAATGCAAACCGGATTCGCTTTCTTTTTGACGCGACCGCAGCATTTAGTACGTTTGAGCTCGTCGGCGAAAACGCAATCCCCGGAATGCAATGGTCATTTAAACTCTGTTAAAGCAACTCGGAACACTCGATTTATCCGTAAAGTCGACACTCGAACAAAAAGGGCCAGAAATAAAGAACTTTTCACGTATTTCACGGAAGCTCTCTCGGAAGAAATAAAACCCTGTTAACCTCGAAACAGTTTCTGTTCGCACACAAACTGTTTCTAAATTTCCCAAAATACACAAAGACAATCGAACGAATTGCGAGCTGGTTCAATTTATCGGTTTAAATTTCGAATCTACTTCTTGAAAATTTCCCCGCGCGATTTTCCATTGTTTTTGAGATCCATTCGAAAAAATACCTCAATGACCTACAACAACCTACAACGACGACTTCCGTCCGATGAACACAAAGAAGACACGCCTACGCAAGAAGAAATATTCGTATCGGAGCATCGCCCGTTTGAAAATTCGGAGGCAACACCATAATGGTGGAGGTTAAGTTCCTACCTGTCACGCGTGTTGGTGCTTGTCGGCGATTTTCGTGACTCTCCGTGGAACTTCGACGGCCCGCACGCCGACACGCCTGCACATTATCCTCGGCACGTCACTAATCCTATATCCGCTCCGCTGGTGCAATAATTCACTAACACTTATTTCCGGGATGTTTCGAAAAAAATGCAATACACCATTCGGGCGACGTACGCGGGTTAGTCACCACCGAACCGACGTATTGAACTGCTCCTGCACTACTCTCACGTGATCACACAGCCGCACTCGCGCACGCGTCCTCCCGTACGGAGCGACGATCGTTTCGACGTACTGATCCGGACTGTGAATCACGACTACTGCGGCGACGGCGAAGGGCTCGCGGAGCTCGGCGCCGGGAACGGCCGAGCGCGCCCGAGTCCGCCCGAGCGTGCGCGGACTCGCCCGAGTCCGTCCGATGCTCGCGCAGCCCCGCACGCGAGGAACCTGGTCCCGACCCCGACACGCGCAGCAGAGGGCTCTTTTTGGCCCGAGGCTGGTAACGTGAAAAGCGAAAAATTTTCTCATTAATTTCTCTATCGCGAAATTTTTCACGTTTCCGTCTTCCCCACCGGGGGAAGAGTTGCGGGAACGATCCCCGGAGTAATCTCTCTCAACGCGCTGCTTTGTGTATGTACTGCTACTATAC
This sequence comes from Nylanderia fulva, assembly GCF_048542155.1. Classification (NCBI taxonomy): domain Eukaryota; kingdom Metazoa; phylum Arthropoda; class Insecta; order Hymenoptera; family Formicidae; genus Nylanderia; species Nylanderia fulva. The sequence goes on along the minus strand of NW_028190161.1, from coordinate 1,896,696 downwards.
CGCGCTTCTTCAAGGGCCGTATCGCGTGACCGCGAGAAGTCGCGCAACGCGTTTGTATGTACACCGTCTGGCACGAAGGCTACACTCGTTATCTTTTTGCTCTCGTTCCCGATCGTGAGATTCGCCGTAGGCCGGACAGGCAGGTAGAGAGAAGAGAAACGAGAGCGTGATCGGTTGCGCGATCGCGGTAGTCTCTCTCCTCTTCTTCGAAGCGTTTAAATCGCCGCTTTTCTTCGCTCATTACCTCACAACGTCAATAATGACGTTGAGAAACGCCGGAGATTACCGGCTAAAAAAAAAAAAAGAAAGAAAAAGAATCACGAGATCCTATAATGTCTCCTACAATCGTACAACGAATAAATGTACTTTTGAACGACGCGAGATGACCTTCCTGCTAGCGAGGACGTTGCTATTGCAAAATGACGTTCGGCAACGTGACTCCCCTTCGTCGTCGTGTATCGAGTTTCTCCGGAGAAAACATCGCGCTGCGCGCGCGATTCTTCCTGCAACGGCGGACCGACGAGACGACGCGTTCTCACGCATTTTTATCGCGCCTGCCCCGGGGAAAGCTTCGACTTCAATGGAATTCCCTCTATAGTCGGTGCAAAACGATGTTACCTTGTGACGGTCGTATGTGGCGTCCTCGCGAATTCAAGTAACACGCGCGAATCGAGACGCGATCGCGATCGAGTATAGTTGTGCTCGATTTATGCTAGACTCCGGTCTTTTATACTGTCATGCCTTGATAATGGAAACAATAAATACGATGATATAATCTGTGTTGTAGTAGTTGTCAAAGCGTCAGAATGTGTCATTCTTTTGTTATCGTTCTGACTTCTTTCTAATTCTACATATGTATAACAAATAATGGTTATCACATGAAATGTACGCAGCAATTCGCGTATGACTCCTCAGGTCGTTCTTATTTGTGATTATTATCATATTAAAGTTATATTTTTTATTGTTCTCGTCATAAATTAAAAGGTTGAGCTTAAATATTGTAATCTATCTGTCATTCTATATCTGTTATATGTATATGTATATATGTGAAATTGTAAAGAAATAAGAATGTGATAAATGATAATAAAGGAACAGCTTTCTGACATTTTATAAAATATTTAGGCTGAGTTTATAAATTAACATGTATGTATTAATTGGACTATATTTCTACACAGAGAGAATTTTCTTTTCAATTGTATTCTGAAAATCTCATGGTAATCGTGAGACAATATGATATTTAAGAGTTTTATAAGAGTTTCTCGGATTAAAAATATTTATCATAGATAATAAATATTAATATTTACCTCAATAAGATATAAAATATGTTCGATTAATTTTACTATACGTTCCTACATACTATGTACATATTAATATTTTTTATTGTGGCATATTAATCAGAGAAACTCTTACAAAATTCTTCCAATATTATATTGTCCTATGTCCTATATTACCATGATTTTCAGAGTAAATTCCAAGAAAAAATTCTTTCCGTGTATAATCTGTCATTCTATATCTGTCATATGAATACCTATATATAAAATTATAAAGAAATAAGAATAACAGCCAAGGAATAGCTTTCTAACATTTTATCAAATATTTGGCTAAGTTGATAAATTAACATGTATGTATTAATTGGACTATATGTCTACACAGAACTTTTCTCTTAAAATTTATCTTGAAAATCATAAAACTGAGACAATATGGTATTAAAAGAATTTTGTAAGAGTTTTTCTGATTAAAAATATTTTCGATTAATTTTACTATGTACATGTTTATATTTTTTCTATTTTTTATTGTGGCAAATACTAATCAGAAAAACTTGTAAAATTCTTCTAGTACCATTTACCTATTTTAAGAGAAAATTTTCTTCGTGCATAATCTATCTGTCATATGCATATATATATATATATATATATATATGCAATGAAATTATAAAGAAGAATGATAACAAAGGAATAGCTTTCTGACATTTTATAAAATATATTTTGACTGAGTTTAATTAATATGTATCTTAATTGGACTATATTTCTGTATGCAACGTCTACTCCAAAATCCACAAGCGATCCCAAGCGCCGATCAGCTGTTCGCCAGCCGCTCACGAGTTTCACAACGCGAATTCTTCGAAAATGCGATTCGTAATCGATCTGTGAGCACTTAGGTCACTGTACGTGAATCATTCATTCGTGCATCTATTCCGTAATGTGTGTATACCTAACCACCGCATTAGTGCGTCCAGGTGTTACACGATATGGACGACGAAATACGATAGCTTCCTCGTCGACGTGCGAGAAGCATTGCACATACTGCGGTTCGACGACGTAGACATCGAACGAGCGACTCGGCAAGTCATTCGTTTGCGCATGAAGCGAAGAAATACATATCATTTTTCGTCAAGCTTTCGTTCCTCCTACTGGGACAATCTCATGTATGCAGTGGCTCGAAATTCAAGCCAGTAAGCGTTCGTTATGCACATTTGCATCGATGCAAAAGAACTTAGTTACGTAATAATATTGAAATGCCACAAGAATACCTTAGATTTCCTAATTTTTTCCAAATAGCGCGAAATAATAAATAAAAAAAATGAAATTAGTAGATTAAAAAATAGAATACAGATTAATCATTTATCAGCAATATAATTCAGAATACACATTAAATATTTTAGATTGAAAAAATGCAATATTTTTTATTTTATAAATATGCTGTTTTCTAAGTCGGACAATAGAGCCAAAGAAACGAAAAATTAATTACTCGGAACTGTATCTCAATTTGAGATCCCAAAGTTCCATATATAAATTAATCTCGAAACTTACATATGGAGAAATAGGCGCGCAAATCCTTTGGCTCTATTGTCCGACTTAGAAAACAGCATATTTATATTCTTTATATTGAGAGCCGATAAAAAATATTTATTTCTGAATTTTTCATTTTAGTTTAATATATATATTATTGTGTCAATTTAGTGTGATTTTTTCTTGTAACTCAGATATTACTCACATACATATATGTTCTTGAAATAAAAAAACTCATATATTCTTAACGTTTCATGATGTGCACGATGTCTTTATTCAATAAAATTTAACTGCAGTTAAAAAAGTCGTGAGTCTCGATTAAGTAAGCATAATAGACGTGATTTTAAAAAGTTATCGTCCAGATGGTGTGTAATTTCTCGGTTCCTCATTAAATGATATTTGGTACAAGCCTCATTATGGTGACGAAAACGTTTCACGGAACACATTATCGTGACATCCGTCTCGGCTGCTGCATGCAGTTGATAAGATGGGATAGGCCCACGCCACCCACGCTTACCAGAACGAAAGCTAACCCACTCATTCTTTCGAGCAAGTCGAGTCCAACAGCGCAATCAACTTACAGCAAGATTCAAAATAGTGTGTCTACGCACAGTATGAGAAGAATATATAACTACGCTGTCATTTGTGAATATAATATAAATTAATCACTGTATCGACTTGACAGATTCGTTTACGTTTCTTTTTTTTCATTTCTATTATTATTGTTGCAAATTATTTATCAGCATTTATCTAATTTCAAATTAAGATAATTTCCGATATTGGTATTATTTTTGTATTATCCATATGGAGTATAAAGGAGAATATAAAGTAGCAGCTCGGGGATATTCTATGCATAAGTTAGAAGGAGTTCATGTTTTTGTGCCGAAAACGCGTCGCTAATCTTTAGATCAGACGCACGCAACGCAAAGTCGTTAAGCCACACGTACCACCGATAATCACATCGAAAATATGAAAACTCACGCCACACGAAGTGTTTGCAACCTGCGTTTTACCTGCGCAATTGCGTGCCGAAATTTTTTTCCGCGTTTTACAACGTGTCGTTCAACGTAGAGTAAAATGTCTCCTTATCACCAGAAATATCATTCTTTTTTTTTTCCATTTCAAATGCGCGTCATCTCGAATTCCACCGATTGATCTCTAGTTCTCTATACAGATTCGTGCAGGTTCGTGCAAGTTTAGCGCAAGAGGTCGGAGCCAAAAGGAACCTCGTGGAAGAGTTTGTTCAGCGAAAGAGAAAGGAGTGTAAAAGACGGACAGAAAGCGAGAGAGAGAGAGACAAAAGCAAAAGCGAGAGGTAGGTAGGTAGGTAACGAGGGACAGAAAGAGAGTGGAAACAGGATAGGGTAAAGAGAGATACGGTCGTTGGCCGGTTCGGGCAAGGCTGCTGGCAAGGAGAACCAGGGCTGTAGTTGCAAATAAAGAAAACGGGCGCACACCTTCGATCGACACCGCTGCTGTAATAACGGGGCGCGTATACGAGAAAAGAGATGCGAATCGCTCCTCCCTTCGTTCAGCATCGCCGAAGAGTCCTAAACCGGTGCGCTACTTGTAAACCAGTTTCAGATTTACAAAAAAAAAAGCGACCGGTGCATCATACGCGATGCCCGCGAAAATAAAGTGTTATCTCAGAGCAAACTCGTTCCATCATCCAGAAATTATAATCAGATTTATATATACTGTACAATAAACACGATTAAAAAGGAACTCTTGCTATATATAAAAGATATACGATACGAAACGCTACGTTACTGAAGATCGGGATATTTAATTCTGAAACTCTGAAATATCTTCTTTGCAAAATTGCTATGAAAGTGTTCTCGCACAATCACTAAAAAAAATATTTTTCTAATCTGATTGATAATAGACAGAGAGAATTTTCTTTTAGAATTTACCTTGAAAATCATGGTAATTGTGGGGCAATATGGTACTGGAAGAATTTTATGAGAATTTTCTCTGATTAATATTTTTACACAAATCTATCACAATAGAATATAAAATATGTTCGATTAATTTTACTAAGTAAGTACATAGTAAAATTTACTATGTGTGTAAACATTAATCAAAGAAACTTTTCGGAATAAATTCTAAGAGAAACTTCTCTCCGTGTAGAAGTAGACTTATGTATTTTTAAATGAATGAGTCATTCAGATTTAAATCCTGATTAATTGTATTGTGACAATGACAAATATATAAAATCAAATGTATAATTTGTGACATCATCTCCAATGTTTTATAAATTATCTTTAAAGTACATCCCACATGACAGATCTTTATGACTGAACTATAATAAGTGTAAATCTTCAAAGAAACTATAATATGAGAAGATAGAGAATGTTATTGAAAAACATATCGATTACTATATATATATATCTTTATTAAAAATAATGTAAATCTTGTTTTGAAATTCTTACTATATAAATGTGATATATAATGCACAAGTTTACGCTCGCGTTAAAATTCGAAATGTTGAAACAGATACATATCACTGAACACATACATCACTTTTATAGTAAACAAGACTATTGCATCTTTCGCTATCTATCTCGGGGAGAAACAGATCTACATGGCACAAGCTGCATCGAGGGATTGTAATAAACATGCCGACCATACGATTGGATGTTTTCACACGAAGAAATCCGAGAAATGATTCGTATTCACCGTGAGTGACCGTTACACACGCACGACGATATAATACTACCGTATAAGCAAGTATATATTCCACACCTTGGCGATAAGAGTTCCCGGTATTAATCACGCCTAGCTCCCCTTATCGGCGTATGCTGATTATTAACTACCGCGGCGCGTCTCGTCGTCGGCTAAGTGCATATCCGGCGTCTCTTTTTCCTACAAACCGCGATGCTTTCATCGATGATAAATGTTTATCAGCGGCGAGATATCAAATTAAATTAATTAATCAACTTACAACTTGATGATACGCTCTTATTGCGCACATCCTTTATATCTTATTTTATTATTTTGCTGTTCAAAATGCCTGTCAGTTCGTGTCTGTTGTATTTTACACAGTAAAAATCCAGGAAATCGATGAATCGCGCAGTTTTCCATTATCGTTTTTCAAATTGCGGAAAATGGTTTACTTTTTGAAAAAAAAAAAAAAATAAATAAATAAAATAAATTTGAAGCGATGATAAAACTTACTCTGGAATCATGTAATCTCCGAAATAAAATGCAATCTCATTTCTGCATGGCGGATAGCGTAACAATGATCGTTTAAAAGATGTTCGTATTACAGCCCTGAGAACAACTCCCTGTTGCCGTTTCGCCATATAATTCCGAGAGACGAGAAATTCTGTTCGGTCCTCGGGACGCGAGTATCGCAAGTACCGAAGTATCAGGACAAAGGAACTTGAAGGACAAAAGGATAATTCGCATTGTAACTTGACACTACGGCATCCCTTACCATTTGTGCCGCAATGTAACAAAATTACAAACGCGGAAATTCGATTGAAAACATGGACGAAGGCGGAAATATCGCGCGAAAGTGTTGTAAAGAGTAATATCTGTACGAACATCAGGCTCGTATACGAAATAAGAATCGTAAATCATTATTAACACTGAAAGTTATCATTCAATAAATCAATCATATAAAAAATGATTAAACGCCTCTCTCCATTGTATTTTATATTTTTGATGTTCAACAATTATCAGATACAATCCAAAATTAATTTCTTGATACAGAATACATTGATCCACACCGAGAGAATTTTCTCTTAGAATTTATCCTGAAAATGATAATCGTGAGACAATATGGTATTGGAAAAATTTTATAAAAGTTTCTCTGATTAATAAGTGCGACAATAAAAAATATAAATATACCACAATAAGATATAAAATATGTTCGATTAATTTTACTACGTAAAATTTACTATGTATATATTAATATTTTATATATTTGTGGTAAATATTTAATTAGAGAAATTCTTATAAAATTTTTACGATATTATATTAACGCACGATTACTATGATTTTCAGGGTAAATTCTAATTGTAAGAGAAAATTCTCTCCGTGCATTAAGCTTCTTCCGAAAAAAAAAAAAAAAAATATTTTCTCGTTTTATTAATTTACATAAACATTTATATATATGTAATATAAAAATATATATAGTTCATAAAATAATATCGAGAATTCAGATATTTCTACTTCTGTACATTATTTATTAAATATAAAAGACTCTGAGACATTTTTTTCCGGAAAATTAAAAACGATAAAAGCCCCGAAAAATATAATTCTGAAAATAATTGCTATCGTGGAGAGATACGGGACGTTTTGGCACGCGATTCACCGCTGGAAATTCGGCAAACAATTATTCTTCGTTCGTATTTGTCTGTAACTTTCTCGTTTTCGCCCCGTCTGTCATTTCTCTCTCTCTCTCTCTCTCTCGTGCAACGACTAATTCTCTGGTATCGCGGAAGGTACAACACCGGTTAAAACTTCGTGCGGCGACGATGTCGGCAGGGACGAAGTTCGTTCGAGCTTGACTTTCAACGATAAAGGCATTCGGGAACTCGGTCGACCCAGAAGCGCAATCGGCCTGACCTAGATACGTCAAAACGACGAGGAAGGCTTGTCGAAATCGCGAGGACGTAATACCGATGCTACATCGTCCGCCTCGCATTCGTCGATGACAGATGGAATTCACTTAACCATCATCCTGATTAGACCGATCAGAGGACTCGCCGGAGCGTGAACCGAGTTAATTCCAGCACCGAGATGAAATCTCGTCGACTTTCGTCGTGTGGAGTAAAAAAATTACGAAAATTCTTGGGAAAAAATCCAAGTTTTTTCAATCAAGAGTAGTGCGACTCCGAGATTGTTGTCGAGAAAGAGTTTAGCATCGTAAACATCTCTAGAGAAGGCATCTCGGTCCCAGGATGAAATCGATGACGACGACGGCAGCGCTCGCACGTCACCGGATAAAAATGCCGAGGACTGGCATGCGGCAAAGGGCGGGTTCGTTCCGATGGAAAAATCGAACGGATATGCGGCGCGCGCGTCGGGAACATGTTGTTGCGTATGACAAATGCGAGGGATACTTACACGAGAACGGAAACATGGCATCTAATTTCCGCGAGTCATGCGATTTTGTTTGACGCGTGGGTGTCGCATTATGTATGTATATGCTTTATACTCGAGAAGGCAGAAATAATTTCAAAATCTAGACGGAAGAATGAACACAAGTCACAGATAGTGAAATGAACAGACGTACACGCAGAGAGAATTTTTTCTTTGAACTTACCATGAAAATTATGGAAATCGAGGGACAATATGAAATATAGGGAAGTATTTTATAAGAAAATTTTATAAGGGTTTCTCTCAAATTTACTATGTACATATTAATATTTTTTATTGCGATAAATCTTTAATCAGAGAAAGTCTTAAAATTCTTTCAATACCGTATTGTCACGATTACCATGATTTTCTCGGTAAATTCCATAAGAGAAAATTCTCTCCGTGTAGGGTGTGTGGAATGTACAAGATAGAAAAAAATGCAATTTAAAAATCGGAATGCACAGCGGAACGTTTCGATCTTTTATTGTTGCGGGCAGAAAGCGTCCTCGATTTGTTCGCGGCTCGAAATCATTATCGCGACGATAAATAAACGGTGACTAATTGCGGCGCGCGAAACGAATTGCTCATACACGAAAATAATAGCCTTCTTCACAATGGCGAGAGTGAACATATTCGTTCACGAAAAAAAAAACAAAAAAACAAAAAAAACAAAAAAAAAATCTAATTGGAAATAATTATCCGTCTCACGCGCCTCGTCGGAACGCGAAATAATAACAATGCTCGATTACGATCTCGCGCGCGTGCGGATGTTCCAAAATGCCTAAGCGTCCCACGTGGATCGGCCGTGTCGTGAATTTCCATTATCGGAATCTCAATCTGTCCTCGGTGCACCGACGCGACGAAGACGATCCGATCTTTATACTCTCTGGAAGCAACTCTGAACCCCCGGCGTGCGCGATTTCGTTCCCGATAAATTCATTCCCCGATCATAAACTCGCGCCCGGCAAAGTTGGAGCAACTCGAGAGGACGAGAGAGAAGAGAGGAGCAAAAAAAAAAAAAGAGGCCAAGCACAGAGATATCAGGTCCTTCCAACCTCGAGGGTACACGCGTTCGTCGTCGCAAGCGCAAGAAACGAGCACACGGCTAATTATAGCTTAACGCTTTCACGGGCATGGACATAAATAGCCTTTACGTTCGTGAATTAAAAATTGCAATACGCGGAAACGCTGTGCTGCGCTGCGCTGTTGTTGTCAACGAATGGATAATAGATTATTCATGCCTTATTCGAAATTCGAGCAGATACTGCTGCATCTACTTTGCGTGAATGTACAATGTAATCGATGGAAACGTCACATTCATAATTACACGCAATGAGATGGTGTAGAATACTCGCTTTGCTATTGAATTATATAGTTTGTATCGTTTTAATTATAGTATTAATTATATAGTTCTAGTTATGCATTTATAGTTTCAATCGTTGAATTATTAATATAATATTGTTATAATGTAACAATGACTACTTTTTAATATATTGTCCAAGAAGATTGATGCACTTGTTTTATCTTATTGGCACGACTTTGAAGATTCTCTCTCGGTAAAAATTTGACTCTTATTGTTAGTTAGACCTTAGAGAGAGAGAGAGAGTTATTAACTTATATTTTAACACACTAAACCCAATTTGTGAATAAATTGTAAATAAAAGTATTCTTATTGTTAGTAAAATAGGGAATTTTTTTTTTATCATTTTCTTCATAAAACATTGTATATAATATTAATATATAAAAGAATCTTGAGAAACAAATGTGTTTTTACAAGTGGCTATTATCTTATATAAATAACAGTTTAAAAAGTTCTTTCTATATATCCATTCTACGATATTATATATGATTTCAAAAAATAAATTTATATTTAAAAAATTATAAAATAAATTGTCTTTTTACGAGTGGCTACTATTATCTTTTATAAATACCAAAAAAGAGTAAAAAAATATTTTCTGAAAACTTCTAAAATATATTAACGTTTTGTAACTGTGTTAAAAATAATTTTAAGGTGAAATTAAATAATTTTTTATTTTAATATTTATGACTTGTCAAATTTTCCTTATAACTTATATAAAAATTAGATAAATAGCATCAATTTTGCTCGTAAACAACAAATAGTAATTCACGAGTTCGAAATTTTTCCCTTCTCCCCCACATTTTCCTACATCTCCTTAATGACAGTAATAAAGCCATGATTGTGTCACTGTTGGGAGGGAGATAAATCCCTTTGCAATTTTCTCGAGTGAGTCGAAATCAAGAAACGGTCCTTCGCCATAACAAGAAAAGGGAATTGCTCGCGGAGAAACACCTCGTAACATTTTCGCGAACTATACATTGAACGTGAACTGAGAGTAAAGTAGACTTCACATGGCTCATTTTGTTCATCGTTTCAAATAAATCACATCCCATAGATACGAGATATAAAATGTTAGTAACATATAACGACAAAGAAGAAGGAAGAAAGACGTAGAAAAGATTTTCCGAATAAATGAAATGAATCAAAGACCACTATATACATTACCTGGAAAGAATTTTCTCTTAGAATTTACCCTGAAAATCATGGTAAAATATTCATATGTACACAGTAAAATTAATCGAACATACTTTGTATCTTACAATTAGTGTAGTAGATATTAATTAAAATTTTATTGTGGTAAATATTAATTAGAGAGAAACTTATAATTCTCTCTATATTCTTTTAATATCATAATTCTACGATCACCATGATTTTCAGGGTAAATTCTAAGAGAAAATTCTCTCTGTGTATCTATATAAACAAGAAAAATGCGATATCCTGATAACGATTTACTCTTCGAATAAAAGAATCAATACTCCGTTAAATTTAGACATTTCTTTAGTAAGTTTATTTCGAGTCATCTGGGATCGTTTGCAAATTTTCAACTCCGCAGACGTCACGTGACGAGTTTTTCCCTCTCGATCTCTTACTACTCGACACACTTCCAAGAACGTAAAACGACAATCGCGGCACGGATTCGGAAATAGAACTTCGCGTGTCCCTTAAAACCTCATATCGATCTCTCTCTCTTCATGGCATGACGCGGCCCGGCGATTTCGAGCCCGGCGGGCCCGCGCATTCGAGACATTCGTCTCGTTCGCTAAATTATTCCACCCACTCGCGCCATGTGGAAATTCGAGCCCACCTACCTCTCCGAGAACACCACCCTCAATTGAAGGAACAATGGGATACACACGGGGTGTCCCGTAACTTTGCATCGCGGGAACGAACGGAGAAGTACAGGACCTGATGATGTGTCGAGGCATCGATAATCTCTGAGTAATAAGCTACGGGAAATTGAAGGATCACGACGATGTGTATGAAGCGTTGGAAGATTAACGGATGTTACTTAAGCGGGATTAGCAAAGAAATTTTTGGTTAGCATATATGTATGCGGTTTGTCCATTGCGTCTAGGAAAAAGATTACTTAAGTTATGGCAATATTATACAAGCACGAGTATACTTAAGCAAACTACAATTATATCCTTCTCTTCCTCCCCTATAAAAATTGTTGAATATTGTATCGCTGTGAAATACTGTTGGGAATAACAACTATCTAACATCTGTTTAATATCATGAATCAGCTGATCGGTGGCATAATGCTTTCGAATTTCAGGAAGTGCAAACAGATGGTAAATTCATTTTTTTCGAATAAATACAACTAAACTTTATTCATGTATCATTTGGAATTCAGAATATAATTTGCAATAAATGATTTAGATAAGTCGATTTGATATGACAGAGAGAGAAAAAAAAGAGAAACAGGGAATTAAATATTTTGTTTTTTACAAAATTCAATTGTAAAATCAAAATTTAAAATAATCTTTGTATTCTTTATTGTTAATTTGTATAATTTCATAATATGTTGTTTTAGTAAATATCAGTTTTCTGTATATTTCGTATCGAAATGTTAAGTGTGTTGAAAATAAGTATATTTTTGTCAATAAAATTTTCAAACCACGAGAGGACTTAATCGTGCACTATTGCACTATCAAAATATTATAATAACAAAAAAGATAGAAGAAACTCGATAAGTCAGAGTTTGCTGGCGTCAGAGTTCAGTAAGTGTAGACTAGATTGTTCATTGACGACATAACATGTGAATCGACCATCCAACTCTGACTTTTCCGGTCACAAGAATACTGACTACAGTATGGTGAATACAACAATAGCATCCTCGCTTACGCTCGTTTCTTAATGTCTTTAACCTTTAGTTCTCGGTGGTGTGACGCGAACACGACTTCGCGCCGTATCGGTCGCATCATTTCCGCAAGAATAGATATATTTCTCCGGGAAAGAATATAGGGGGTATTCTATATCCTCTCCGCAACGCGTAATTATGCAACGGCGATCCGTACGCGTTTATCGATGCATGTACACCTAATAGACAGGGGAGATAAGAGCGGCTTGCGATAAAGCGACAAAAATATATCGAGTGCAAAGAGAATGTGTTTCGCATAGATAATTGCACTGTGTTGCGAAATGATTGCATATCTTTATGCTATATTTATGCTGGCCATCTACTCCGCCAAATTGCTCTATAGCAATTTGCGAGACTGTTTCTGTTCATCAAAATGAAAAATATATAAGATAATGTGTATAAGATGATCGATTAAGTGCACAGAGAAAAATTTTTTTTAAAAATTATGGTAATCGTGGGACAATATGGTATTGGAAGAATTTTCTGAGTTTCTCTGATTAATATTTACAAATAAAAAATATTAATATGTACATAGTAAAATTAATCGAACATATTCTATATCTTACTGTAGTGGATATTAATATTTTTTTATTATGATAAATATTAATCAGAGAAACTTATAAAATTCTTCCAACATTATATATTGTCTCACGATTACTATGATTTTCGGGGTAAATTTTAAGAGAAAACTTTCTCTGTGTACAATTTTGCCTAACATAAAAAAGTAGATGCGACACAAATCATAAAAAAAGAAGAAAAGTTGATACACGCCGCGGATTATTCGAACCGCAAGGAGAAACGTAAAACGCGGGCGCACACACGCGTATATTCCCTTAAAGGCAGGCCATAAATATTGGCCGACTCTCATGCATACGAAGCCCCGTTAAGAGTGAGAGAATTCCTTCTCGTCGTTTCTCGTCGACGCGAGTAGGTACTGTGCGATGGTTTTGCATCGCAATAACGTCAGGTCGCGACGTTGCTATTCTTCTTCTTGGTTTTTTGCATTATTATTTCAATTTCCGAGCACGTCAGTCGCACGCGCGACGCGACGCGACGCGAACGTAGCGAATGCGATCGACGATGAAAACACCAATCAAAACTCGATAACTCGGCTCCGCGCCGTTTTCCGCCAACAACCTGCTTGGTGGTGGTTGGTGTCTCCGGCGTGCACTTAATATCGATCGCGGAGCGACACGGAGGCGCTATTGTTTGTCGGGCAAATTATTGCACGCGCGCGCTCCACGGGATTCATGGCATCGGCGCGCGATAGCTCGGTCCCATTGTGCTCGCTGGTTCTTACCGGTATCGCGCGTATATCTTCTTGCAAGAAAATTATCGCGCGCCCGAGTTCTTGACCTTACTTGAACGCCTGCCAATACTATCCGGTAAGTCGCGCACTTAAATGCCGCACCGAAGGCGAGAACTAAAAGGCTCTGAAAATTAACCCTGAGATATAGAGAGTCGCGCTTTATATCAAGTTTATTTGTGTGTTATTTATAAATATGTCTTAAATAAATGTTTTTTGTATAAAATTATAAGACGAATCAAGAAGGAAAATTAATTTGCATAACAGCATCATAAAATTGTACATGAGCTAAATGTTTCGTAATAATTTTGAAATAATTTAATTAAAAAAAAAAAATCTATAAGAAAATTATCACATTTCGTAAAGAACTGCATATATTTGTATGATTTTGTAGGCAAATTATCGTACATTAATATTGTTGATCTTTTTTGAAAAACTTCCAATATCGTTCAATGCATTATTTGTTGCCATTATATAATCAATAAAATACAGCGAACAAACAATCTCACTCTAAATTGTAATAAAATAGAGTTTTATACATCTTATAAAAAATCATGTTAAGAAATGTTATTCTTCTACAATAAATTTATACAAGAGCAAGACAAGGAATTTTTTAGCATATAATCTTACCATAAAAATTTTTTTTTCTAATATATCTGTATTATTTCAAAATTCTATTAAAAACAAAAAAAATAATTACACGTGATATGTTATATACTACAAGAAAACATTTTATCCTATGCATTTTAATACTTATTTTAGCTCGATATAATATTGATTGATGCAGCATGATAAACATAGACGACTGTATCCGTCAATGCAATAATAAAAGAGAACACGTTTATAGAGCGATAAGAAAATTATCTCACGAGCGGAAATGCTTGGACCCCCGTAATCGGTTGCTGGGCAAAATGATAGACACTTGACACAAATAATTATGAATCACTTTGTTTGGCACATACACTCTAAATTTCTAAAATCACTCTAAAAGATAAAATAATTCCGACATTGTGTAGTTAAGAGTGAGAAATAATAATCGCTGATAATCTATAATATATAAATGCCCCATGAAATATTATTAAAAATTAATTATTAATATTATTAATATTTCATAGTTATTAGATTCTCATATAAACCTTTATTTATCTGATGTATTGTGTTTCGTAAAATATATTTGTTTTTTAAATTTTACATTATTTTATACATATAAAATGATATTTGAATAACAATTTTAACTTTGCAAAAATATACTATTATGTTGATATTTTGCATTTTCTTCCTTTTTTTAGCGACCGTAAAAAAATGTGTGCTACCTGTGCAAGAAACATATTTGCTTTTTTGACGTTTTACGAATTTAGATTGATATCGGAAGAGAGGCTTTGACAGAATTTCATTGAAAATTCCAGTTACTTCTCTTTTCACTTTACGCTTTTCACTTTGCATTTGCAAGCAAACGCAAGACGGAATCATAAAGGCAAAACATGAAGTGAAAAGCCGCAAAGTCTCTTCGTGGAATATCTGAAGCGCGGAATATCTCGCGCACACAGAAATGCATAAACAAAAAAAGATGAGCACAAGCTCAGCTTTGCAATTTTCACCCAAATCGCACTGTGGCTCTATGTCGAAACTATAAAACAGGAACAGAATAAATGATTGAAAAAAGAAAAAGAGCGATCTTAAATATTTTACAGCAAACTATTCGTACCACAAAAAGATTTCATCACAATCTCATCAAATATTATAGCTATATCTGTACTTAAAATCATTTTCATTTCATTATATACATTAAACCACACAGGTATACAAACGATATAACACAATTCAACTATTCTTTTTAAAAATCGGAATCATTCTGAGTCACTATTCAACTCTAATCAAAATCTAAATTGCTCATTTTGAAATGCGGCTTTTATTTGCCGAATCAAAGGTATATAGTAAATTAGATTAGTCTCTCTATTTGAAAACCGAATATGTTCTATCTTGATATAAATGTAAGAAAAGTGCCAGTCATCTCGGAATTAATTTCCTGCGAAAGACTGCCAGATTGATATGCTATTCAACGTTACAATAAGCTCGATATTGCTTTATCGCTTTATCGCTAGTCTAATGGATGATTACTCGCTTTGAAACGTCCTAATAAATACGGAACGGGAAGAGTATAAAACATGCATCGTTATACACATGAACCACAAATTCACATCTATATATATATATATATATATATATATATACATATAACCTATGTAAGACATTTTTATTTAATTATTAATTGACTTTATAATAGAAATGTGGCAGCGCTAATGTATTTTAAATTATAAATGTTTTCGTATTATTATAGTCATTGATCAAATTTATTATTGAATTTAAGCAGATCTTTTTTCATTCTAGCTAAAATAAATTTAAAATTTTATCGATTCTTTCATAAGAAATATATAAAATAGTAGCTGAAATTTACGGATAAGTATAGATTCTGAATAAAATAAATTTTACTATCACAGATATATAATATATAGATGTACCTACAAACTTTGAAACACATTGTATATTTTCGCGACCGAATAACGTTATAAATACAGATATCGCGTGAGCCGGATAACGCATTCGCGTCCGACGTGCGCTTTATTTTCTTAGAGAGAGTGTGCTAAAAATTCGCTTTCTGCATGGGTACTCGACACGCATAGAGTGGAGGGAACAGAAACGGGGGATGGAAGATTTATTGGAGCGGCTCGAAGCCGCGGAGTTGCTAATTGCGTTTGCTACTGTGTGCAGCAAAGTGCAGTCTCGTTACGCCGCTCAGGTTTTCAATTACGGGCTGACCGGTCGGGCCGAGCCCCCGCTTCGTTTCAGGATGATTATCAGGCTACCATTATTTCCGGTGTACTTCCGCCAGGTCCTGCGATATGTTTATGCCAATTACCGACGTGGATGGAATCGCGTAGCTAACAGGATAATCTTTCGGTGACGTTCGCGGCAAATGAGCCGCGAACACGCGCCGACACAACGGTGTCGGCGCATCGCAATGTTATGCAATGATAGATCGCGATATCATCACTGGGAAATGCATAGCGACAATGACGACGAGTTGATATGACGCGAGTCAACGATTCGCACTCGAAATAATTGAATATTTGTTACGTTTGTCTGTCTTTCGGGGCTTGAAATTGTTCGCCGACCATTGCGTAAATTTAATAGCAACAACGTTGAATTCTAATGGACGTTTCTGTACAAAGCATAGTAATTAATGTTTACTGATTGTTGGCTATAACAATGATCATTTGAAACAAAATGATAGCCAAAATATAAATAGGGAGCTGCATGATATTTCATCTTCTGCGGAATTCTTTATAATCTTTCACAAGAGCACAAAGTATTCAAATTATATAAGAATAATATAAATAATTTACTTATTATATTTTTAAGCATTTATATCATATATATATATAGATGTATATAAATTTAATAAATATATATACATTCTACGATGTCTTTAGCAATAAATCTCTTGTAGCATAGATAATATAAGTTTTCGATTGCGCAATTTACTATAATACGTATGGTAAAAATCAGAAAAAAAATTCAGTCTTTCATAATTATTTAATAATTTTATGATAAAATTTTAATTTAATTTGATTATAATTTAATAATTTAATATATAATGGGAATTGATTTAAATACAAAAATTAATTCATGAGAATAATACATATGGAAATATTGATCGATTCGCAAACATATCGTTATATAATGTATTCAGCAAACATATTCTTAATTAAGATAAAAGCAAATTCTATAACAGTAATTAGGTCAAATCTATTATTTACATTATTCGGTGTTACTGTTTCATTTTCAGATATCTCTTTTCTGATCTCTATTTTGATTAGAACATAGTACAATGACTTTATATCAATTAGTAAAGAATGCTAACGTCAATTTAGTATTATAAATACATTAAAACTATTTTCAATCGTTAAAAAGTATTTCGTCCAGAAGAAAATGTCGAAAAAAACCACTGATTCAACATTGTTAGCTATTAAATACGCAACGTATATTCCCTCCGTCATATCAAAAATCAATAACATAATTGTCGGCGAACTTTTCGGTTCTTGTCGAAATCTCGTATCGAGTCTAATCCCATCAAATCTCATCGCGTGATCGAACTTTCGAAATAGATTGTGCGAACTGATGGAGGATTTTTCAAACGTGCAGCTGCGACCGTAATGAAATTTCCCGCCGGCCGGACTTGCACATGCATATACTTGTTGCGAGTGAGTATATATACCCCGAGTTCGATGAAGTTCGTTAACTTTACAACGTGGCGGCGGACCCATTCGTTCCCGCTGTGAATTACGGCGAGCATCGCGTTTATTGTCAACTGCACACGAGGCACACGAAGCAGGCTCTCTCTCCCTGAAAACGAGGCTTAACGCGCAACGGGGGTTCGAACCCTCCCTACCAAAGCGCCCCGAAGGGCTTCCAACCCCTTTTCATGAGAGAGGAGATAACTCCTCTCTGTCTTCTCGCTTGCTCTCCATCTAACCCGAGGCGAGAGAGACCTATAGCTCCGACAAACTCCACCTGAATCATCCAATTCAGCAACAGCCCTTCAAAAAGAGATTAACGCGCCACGTCGCGGCACAAAGAAAAACCAGCTTGAGGAAGCTGGCAAATCCAGATATCTCACCGCGTAATTGCTCTATTGAGAGTGAGAAATTTTCAAGAACCTCGGCTCTGGCGGGATCAGAAGAAAAGATTGAAAGTGTCGAAAGAGACGAAGGCATACTTCATATCGATTCTTGAATAAATATTCTGATATTGAAAAATTGAGTAATAATAACTATGACAGAAATATAAATGCAAAAAAGTGTAAAGAGGGAAAAATCTTGTGTCTCATTTCTTATAATTAACAATTCAAGGAAACAGTAATATAAAGAAATAATGTGTATAAACTTATCTTCAAATTCTAAATATGTTTAATTTTTACTTTAAAATTATCATGTATTTTTCTCTATTTTTTCTATTAAAATTATTACATTTTCGATAAATATAAAAAAATGGCTTCATTGAATATCTTTAAAAATTGATTTTTTTTATTAAATAGTATATACGCAGTAAGCTTATACGACGAGAATAATGTAAGCATAATAAACACGAAAATAATATGAGAACTGCGTTAGCAAATACTCTTATCTCGATGTAGCACTTGTTGACTTTTAAAACTTCTCCGTCGAAACTTAATATTTTCCTTCTTTTTTTCATTCTATTTTTTTTCATACGAATAAGCATAATTTGAGCAGAGCGTCTACCGGATAAAGAATCGGGTGTCGACGGGTACCGAATCAGATGACGAATCACGTACCTGTTTAACTTGGTAACCTGATTTTATGGAATTTGCAATTCATCATGGAGACTTATAATGAATAAAATGCTCTTATCAGAACCGATCTTTAAGGTCATTTTTAACAGAAATTAGAAATAGCACAGATAATATTTTATATACCCATTGACTTTTTGTCACATACACTTTATGTCAAAAAATCTTTTTATTGTATTACATTTTTTCTAAATAAATATTTTTTATACTAAAAATAGGAAACAAATTCTATTTATCTCTTTATAAAGAATTCACATACTATGAGAAGAATAGTGTATTTTACTCCAATATTTAGTTCTTAATATGCCAAGTACAAATAATTATATATGTATATATGTAAATATAAAGTTTCTTTTTTTAAATATGTAAATACAGCAATTAAAAGCTTAAAAATTTTATAAGAACGTTTTCAAAATGAAGATAAAGTTTTGTATTTTGGAAATTAAAATAAATGCAAATTTGTTTATTCATATACATATAATCTAATATAGAATTATTGTGATATAAGATATAGGTAATATGTGTATCATAGAAGAAAAATAACTTTTCAGCGAGTATTTTATTCATCCGTCGAGCATAAATTATCACGGTATTTATGTATCAGCTGTTTATAAATTTTGGTGTACAACAATAAGCCCCGAGAAATGGCGAGATTACAATTTACAGCAATGGCAATAGCAATTATTTTATTAGATTATTGCATCTCGACGTCTTTATTTATAGGAGCATCAACAAACAGCATTAACCTCTCTCATATACACGAGTGTATTCGCATTCTTCGACCCGTAATGTTAAGGTCGTTATATGTCGCCATATGATTCTCAGACCCGTTAGAATATATTCTCACGCTGTTTTCATATTAGGAGAATAAAAATCAAAATCAGAGCTGTTACGTGTACCGTTATGTGAGATACTGATGTGCCGTGTCTAACGTTAGACGTGGAAATATGGTAAATATCAAAGTAGGTACTTAGTCAAATTAAAAAAAAAAAAAAAGAGTAAATCGAGAAGATTATAAATATTTCGCAAATTATAAATATATATAGAATTTGAATAAATGAATACAATAAAAATAAAAAAACTGAAGACGAAAATTTAATCCCTTTTTGCATACTAAATGCGAATTATGCATATTTATATAAATTTAGAATTAAGTAGTACAAAATAATGTAAATTAAAGGTACAAATAAAATATGCTATTTTTATTTTTATTAATTAAAAAAAAAGAATAAAAGAGACAAGTTTTTCTCTACATTTCACACTCTTAAATATTCAAGTAAAAAGTCGATTTCTCCTTGCTACAGGCCTTTCAATTTGTTGATACGAGACAAGCTGGTCTCGCGTCAACGTTTACTTTCGTCCCGTTTCCCTACATCGTCATTATTCGCGCGAATTATCGCGCCATTGTCGCGGCGAGGTGTCGCGCCTTTTTTTCTCCCGCGTGTAAACGCGTGTCGCCGGCGATCAGCCACTGTGAATGAGCGAACAACGGCGAAGAGAGGAGCGGGAACGCCGGACGAGAAAGCATGCAATGCTGTATGTACACGTGTCATTCGCAAGCGGCAGCCGCCACGTGCTGTCTGAGCGCTTTCCTCGAAAAATAAACAAAACGAAGCAAAGCGGTGCTCCGCGTCACGGATTGACGCGCGTTTACATCGTCCGAGTTGCCGGGATTGCTGGACGTTTCTCTTGTGTTCCCTCTTTCTTTCTAGTCGTTTAGTCTTTTTTCTCTCTTTCTGTCTCTTTCTCCCGCAAAAAATCTCGGACTCGCCTACGCGCGCAGTGTGAGATTTGTTGCAATGCACGCGAACAAAATTCTGAGATTACAGAAAGAAATTTTAATATCGTCCTTTTTTTCACAAAAGCTGAATGTATCGAAGATTAGATGAAAAGAAAAATAAATAAAACAAAATAAAATTTTTTATACACTATATTTTATTATCGTAACGCAAAAACAAAATTAAATTTAGAACTAAAAATTTTAATGCTCCAATTGCAATACCCTCTACACAAATGTTATTTGCAAAGATTCAATGTTGAGAAAATTAACAAATAAAAATCCTATATGAATATTACAGCTGTGTATATGTATAAAACTGACAAATTGTTTTTCTAGATCTATTATATTACACACATCCACAGATATATTTTATAATATTAGCGTATTTTTTTATTTCTAAAATACTGTATATATATATATATATATTGCTCTCAATTTATTCCGGTGTAATAATCGCTTTTCATAAGATACTATTTTTAGATATATGTATATCTATAAAAAAAGTAAGTAGAGATTCACCCTATTTTTTTTTATAATGAAAAGTAATAAGGTTTAATATCACACACACGAAATTTTAATTACTGCTACCGTAAATTGTTTTTTATATAATTCCATTTTACAATATTTATCGTTAGAATGAGATCATTGTGGATTTGCGTGGCAGGCGAGCTTATAATGTGAAGAACGATGCGGCGGAATAAAAGAATGGAAACTTGAATTTCTTTCTCGCGCGGATAAGAACTCGTGTTACTATGCGTTGTAACGACTAGTCGATAGAAATTTTACAACGAAAGCGAACAATCCACGAACGGATCCACGCGACACTTAATATTTGTAACGCTTTCTTTTCACGGAGTCGCAGAAACATCGTCATAATAAGACGTTGTCGTCTGTTGATTTTAGTGCATGTCATAGTAGCGATATAGTGCGTGACACGTTTTAAAATTTCTTCAACGTCTAGAAAGTATTTATAGAATGAGATCTGCATTGATTATTTTTTCAAAGTACCTATATTTGAATATTTAATTTTTTTTTTATTTCATGCGATTTCTCAAAGTAAAAAATCCTGTATTACTTTCGACTTATATTAATGTCACTATTAATTATACTAGCTAAACGCGTTGCATCATTAAAATATTGTCTTACTCTAAGATACTTTTTTAATGATTCAAACAAATAAAAAAAGGAAGGAGCCAAATCTGGGATGTAGGAAGGATGTGCTCCATAATGCTTCAATCAAATAATTGCAAACGTTTCTGTATTGAAATGAAGTCTGATACTATCTTGAAGAAAATGTATATCTCTAAAAAGTAAATCTTTTACCATAAATTGTCTCTTTGATGATTTAGTGGTATACAGAATGCTATTCAAAAATGATTTAAACATCAAGAGTCGGATTTTTCCAAGAAGGAATTCTTAGATTTATTTTGCAAGATAAGACAAGTGCATCAATTTTCTTGGAGACTATATTGAAAAGTAGTTGTTAGTTTATGCTTTAACACAATAAGTTCAATAATTTGTATAAAATATAAATACAAGTCACAGTAAAACAGAAAATTTTAATTTTTTGATCAACCCTCGTACTTCAAATTATTTTATCCATTTTTGCAAAAAACTATGTTAGTAAATAATTTTTTGTATTAGTAAGACAAATTGAACGATAAAACATTTATTTAAATGCTGCGTATAAAGAGAATTTCATAACACAGTAAAGGAAAAGAGCAGTGTAACACAAAATACGAAGCTCGGAAACTGTTGGATGTTAATCTCTTTTTCGAAGAAGAAAGAGAATTGTGGACGCAACGAGGTCGAGTGCAGTTTCATGCAAGCTCGAAGTGTGCTTGTGGAAGGCTGTTGCTCTTTAGTAAGAAGGGCGAGGGACATGAAGAGAACACGAGAAGGTCAGAAGCTTCATATAAGAAGAACAAGAGCGATGTCGTCAACGTGAAACCACCCCATAAATGCAATGATGTTCTCATGGGATCAATATAGATCAAATATCTTTAGGCTTATAATTTATCATAAAAGTTGAAAGAGTAAACGCGAAAGTCAATTTAATAGACAACATATTTTTGAATCATGTTTTAAAATTTTCTGTTCTTTTGATTTGATAAATGCTATATAGATCTTTACAAGCGTAATTTTCAGTAAAGTTTTAGAAAAGTTAATAAATTCTTATCACAAAAAAATGTTTAATAAAACTATTCTATATACATTAGATAATACTTTAAGAAGTTACTTTTATTTTATCATATAGATTTATAGATGAGGTAATATATGTCATATTCATTTCTATTTTATCTTTATTATATTAAATATTGTATAAATATTTTTTCACATATTTTTATGGTTGTATTGGAACAATATATATCTGACAAAAATTCGATTCTACTATTTCTATCTACCGGCTTTAATCGTACATCAGCGATGATAGATCCCTGTCGAAACGTCGGACAGACCACGCACTGCTGAACAGCATCAAATTAATCAGAATGATTTTTTCTTTTCACCGAGCGCAACGTTTCTCGATGGAAAGATAACGCAGTCTCGATATACGCCTTCCTTTCTTCCCATCGAGAGAAGATCGACAGATCCAAACAAAGGTATGTTTCACAAAAATCACTCCCCTCCAACAGACTCTTTTCTATAATCCCGCTGTTCTTTTCACTCTACTTATGATTCCCTTTTGTTCATTATGCTTCAAATATTAAAAAAAATTAATGTGTTAAGCGTTCACTGATCTCTCACTATCACACGAATATACTATGAATTACATTTTTTTTATAAATATTAATTTGTTAAAAAATAATTTAATGCCTATATAACGGTTCAACAAAGTGAAGTAATATATTATAATTTATTTTATGCACGGAGGGAATTTTCTCTTAAAGTTTATCCTGAAAATTATGGGTAACGTGGAACAATATGGTTTTGGAAAAATTTTATAAGAGTTTCTCTGATTAATAATTACCACAATAAAAAATATTAATACGTATCTAGTAAATTTTACATGTACACAGTAAAATTAACATCAAACATATTTTATATCTGTGGTAGATATTAATCAGAAAAATTCGTATAAAATTCTTTTAATACTAAAGTTTCTGATTACCATGATTTTCAGACAGTAAATTCCAAGAGAAAATTTTCTCTGCATGTATTTTTTATATTTCCTTTTTTCTGACATATTAGATTTTATATATCAAAACCTTAATAAATTCTTATATCGATAAAACATTATGTATCAAATTTGTGTTTTATTTATTACCGCATTTATTTTCCACTTTTTGCTACTGTGTTTTATGTCTCGAAAGAACTAAGGTTCCTGAACATGTAATCACATCCCTCTATCTATTATACCTATCTCTTTTACATGTCTGCAAAGGTTCACGTTACGCCGATCTGTGATTCTCGATGACGACGAGCGATGACGGCGATTAAATTCCACCGCGTCTCGCCTCATCGACTCGTCGACCGCGGGAAGGAAGTCGATGAACTTTCGGCAAGTAATCTTCGGAAAGCCATAAAGCGAGATGCAATTCACCAACCTTACCTCCCGCCCTGCAATTATGACGTAATTGACGGTTTCGACCGTCAGGCGGAGTTTAATAGACGAAAGGAGACAAACGCACTCTGTGAGAGAGTGGTACACCCTTTTCCGCGTCACATCAACCCACCTCTTCACATCGTGCGTCAACGAATTATTTTCCAATTTGCATAGCTGCCAGCCATGCATACAAATCTGTCATAATCTCGAAGAGATATTAATTTCACGCTCCCAAAATCCACAAACGTCGCCGATGCAGCATAAAATGCGACGGATAAAGCCCGAAAATCATATACAATAAATGACTGATTGAAATTTCATTAAAGTATTTCGGGATTTTGGCAATAGAGAAAAAGAGAAGGCGCGAGTGAAAAAGGCCAAGGAAAAGAAGAAGAAAGAACGAGAGAAATCGATACGATGCTCGGCAGGGAGAAAATTGCCGCTCATTATTCCTCATTACGATAAATTAGTTCGGGAGTCTGAAGTTAAGTTTGATATATCTCGCTGAGCAATGTGTATTCTAAATTTTGCACACCGCACCGGGATAATTACGCTTGCAAAAAGAAGATAGCAGGTAGAGAGATAAGAGAGATACAAAGCGTAGTCCTATATGGCGCTCAGTTTCAGTCAAAATTACGAAAACCCAGACGGAAATTACATTTTAACTTGTATCGGCAAAAACGAACACCCGAGAGTAGATCCTTGCCAAGAGAGAAAATTTGCTAGATTTGAATTTCATAATTAATCATCTCTTTATGACTTATCACAGAACAGTTAAACTTAATTTTGGTATATATGATTCAAATGTGTAAATTAATATGAAAAAAGACAAAATAAAAAAAGAATCTCAAAAAATAGCATAAAGGCAATATCTGTTTTTTAATCAAAACTCCCGTTATAAAATAATATCGTAAGAAACATTACATTATTTTATATAACATATTTGTAAAAGATATTAGTTTATTTTGATATAGAAATGGATTAGAAGTTTCAAGAATATTCATCGAATTGCTGAATTTAACAAATAAATATCCGTTTGTGTATATACACTTTACATAAAAAAAAAATATCAAAGTATTGCATATTGTATATATGCATAAAGGATAAGTACCGTAAGTATCGCAAGCGAAAAAAGATGGAAATCGTAAGCGCCACGATTCGTTATCGTTAATAATACGCGATGCGGGTACAGCCGTGTCGAGAGATTACATCGATCCCACGCATTTGAATAAAAACAGACGGATTTTCTCTCAGCTACTCCGCGAGATCGCGATGCGATCTGCGCGAATCTTCGGCGCGAAAAAATAAAATCGCCCGAGCAGAATGGATCTCGGTCGTGCCACGAACTTCTGCGATTACAATCGAGATAACGTCGCGCGTCCTGAAGAAACGAAACTTGGGCGCCCCTAATCGCGAGAAGGGTTCGGCGAACGCCGAAGACGAACGTAGAGGTACCGGGCGCGCCGACGTGGAACGTCGTGATTTATCGTCTTAACGCGTGTACTGATTTATTATCTCAGGAATTGACCCCGGGACGCGATCCCGGGCTCCTCGCTGCCGATGAGCGATGGCGCGTTTCCGTTAATGTCGGGAGCACACGTTGTGCGAATTATTGCCACCTTTGCGAAATAAAACTGAAATTTACACAAGTTACTCCTCGATTCTGTTGAACGAATCGTTCAACAGAACGATAAACGAAGTGGATATTATATCGTCAGATGTGATATTTAACGTAAACTTTTTTTGTTCATTAATAGTCCTGAAATTACACATATTGGGATATGACAATCTTAATACATAATAATTTATATACATGTACACAGAGAGAATTTTCTTTTAGAATTTATCTTGAAAATCATGATAATCGTAGGACAATGTGGTATTGGAAGAATTTTATATAAGAACTTTTCTGATTAATGCTTACACGACAATAAAAGTATTAATATTTACTACAATAATAATATATAAAATGTTTGATTAATTTGATTATATACATATTAATATGTTTTATTATGATAAATATTAATCAGAAAAACTCTTATAAAGTTCTTCCAACACCATATTATCTCACGATTACTATGATTTTCAAGGTAAATTCTAAGAGAAAATTGTATTGTTTTAATATTAATCAAAATTATTTTTAATTTATGAATCTAAAGAATGATTTTATGACTGAATGACATTTAAAGTAACACTATTACATGTTTAACGATAGTGAAAGGATTAAAACATCGAAATGAGAGATGTAGATAAGCTTCTTTCATTTGAAAATCACAATCCCCGACTATACAATATCCATTTGTATAATAACAGAATCATAATTCATTTCACAGCATCATCTATATAAATCTAACCTCTATAACCACGCGCGAAACGAAGCCTTCTAATGTACTTTCACGAATCACTTAGGTTGAAACTCTGTTTACATGTTTCACTTTGAATGATTCATACCGGATGATCTTCCAAAGTGAATGGGTGGTAGAGGATGGCTCAACTTCCTTCGATTCAAATGATTATTTTATGGAAACATCGTTTACACTCCATTTGCTTTTTTTAATTTTTATTAATTCAGCATAAACATTAAAAGTGATCTATGCAGACCTTTAAAATCGTAATACGTTATATGTATAACTTTAATTTTTTACTTTGGATATCTTCGTAAAAATGTGTCAAATAAATTTCATATTTATGCAAAAAAATTTAAATTGCTCCAATTGATTTTTTCTTAAAATTAACCAGTTTAAAAATAATTTGGCATGTATTAACCAATGTATTAATCAAAAAACTGATATTTTTAACTAATTAAATAATATCTCACTCGAGTAATATCCTAATTTTTACTTTAATACTGATTGCGTACAAAATTCAGTGATTTATTTTTTAGGTTCATTAGTCCTGCAATCTTTATCAAAGTAAATGCAATGCTACATTTGTTTTTGTATAAATACTTATTGCACCTGACGATTATATAAAATTATATAGCTTATTTTCCTGTCGGGTACAATTAATAAGCGCAAAACATAAATCTCTTTTCCTTGCAATATTAATTCGAAAAGATTCGGCTCGAGTCTGGGGCCGGGCGATATTACTGGCGTAGTTTCGGCATAGAAATTCCCTCATAAAAAGTAAGCATTACATCCAATTATCAAAAGTTTCGTCGTTAGGGACCTTAAATGCACTTCTCCGACGCGAATACGACAAAGAAGTCAGCGGCGCACGGTCTGCATGGCTCGATAGGTCCGTTGTATGTACTTTGTCTTAATCGCGGAGGCGCGTTCTTCGTAGAAAATTAAGGAAAGAAGTTCGCCACTACGTCAACGACGACGAAAGATATTGAACAAAGCGAGGAGAGTAAAAAGACAAGGATTTTTAGAATTGTACATAGAGGAATAAGACAGTCTGAGAAGAGTCGAATCAAGAAGTCGAAAAAGTATATAGTAAAAGTAAAAAGAAAGAAAAGATACACAAATAAATAAAGATGTAATATAGAAAAAAAAAATGATTGTTGGCGTTTTAACATTTCTACAATTTTCTAAGAAGTATCTTGTATGTACAAATTGTATTTAAATAAGTGTGAAAAATTTTAGGAGGTGATTCTTTGTCGAACATTAAGAGAGGTTTCTCATATAAATATTCTATATTCCTCCCTGAGGAGTTACACTTTTTTAAAGAGGGAGGTAAAAATTAAGTTTTTATTTTTTTTCTCAAATTTCATACAAATTAAAAAATGAAACTTGGAGGATATTTTTCGTTCCATTTTTTAAATTTTCGAAACCCCCTTAATTTTCGACAGAGAATAATCTCCTAAAATAGGCACACCCTGTATAATAAATAAATTATATTTGAAAAAAAAAAAAAAAAAAAAAAAACCAGGAAAAGTGAAGCAGGAAAAATTACAGAGGAATATTATTAAAAATATTTTAGAATTTTCTCGAAAAAATATTTGCGATGTGATAAATGAATGTGAAATATATATTGACAAGTAAACATGAGTATTTTAAAACTGCAATGCATTATTGATTGAATGAATGAATCAGAACCAGGTGTACGTTGAATAATGCGTTAATAATGTATAAAGTATAAGTCATAGGAGAAGAATACGAAAAATAGAACGACGAAACGAAGAGCTATGTTTATTCTCACATTTACTATATTTTTGTACACACGCGCATAAATATAATTTATAAAACAAATATCCAAATACAAAATGCAGCTCAAGAAATAATCGATTTGACAGATTGTATAAAACAATAAAAAACAAAATGACAAAACAAATACCAAGAATAATATAGGAATAAAGTAATACAAGTCAGTCTGTGCTTATCAATCCACGAAACACAAATGCATATGTCACACGATATAAAAAATGAATGGAATACTAAAAGATCTAACAAGACGAAGAAAGATTGCAAGAAGAAAAGAGGGAGATACTAGCTCTCTTCTCCTTTCGTCTTTCAAACACGAAAAGATAGTAAAGTTTGGAAAGCTCGAGGCGACTTGAAAGACAGGAGAAGAAGAGAATTTCTCTGCAAAGAGAAAGAGAGAGAGAGAAGCAAGGGAGTGAGAACGTGTAGCAGAAGCGAAAAAGATACGAGAGAAGAGGAGACAACACGAGAGAAGTTCCATGAGAGAGCTACGGGCGAACAGAGGCCCCGGGAGAAAGAACAGAAGAGAGATAAGAGACAAAGAGACGGACACTGACAATGAGAAAACGAGTACGATGAAAAAGGAGGTAGAAGAGAGAGAAAGGGAAGAGTATACGAGAGGCTAGAGGAAGGAAGGTAGAAAGAGGTATAGTAAGCGTTCGTATAGAAATACCGAGAGCCATCCGAGAGAGGATATAAGGACATGCCGCTCGGGGCCGAAT
This sequence comes from Nylanderia fulva, assembly GCF_048542155.1. Taxonomy (NCBI): domain Eukaryota; kingdom Metazoa; phylum Arthropoda; class Insecta; order Hymenoptera; family Formicidae; genus Nylanderia; species Nylanderia fulva. The sequence goes on along the minus strand of NW_028190161.1, from coordinate 1,867,731 downwards.
TCCGAGATATTCGATGAATTCGCTCGCGAAATCACAATGACAGCCTCTCGTCCTGCTGTACACGAGAAACCCGTCGACGGCCGCCGGTCTTCGAGAAAGCGAGCCGAGCGACGTCCTTTAAACTCCGCCGTCGCGGTAACTCCTTCGGAGAGCACGCCAATATTGACTTCCGCTGTATTACGCGGGAAGGTAATCGGAATTCGAATGTGTGGTACATTTTCCGACGGCACCAGGAGCGCCTGGAATTCGGTGTCGTTGAATTTCGTCGTGTCGTCGCGCATGCACGCAGTCTGGTGAATAAAATTTATATTTGTCGCAAATGTAGCATATATTATTTGTATCCGGTATATATATATATATATATATGCTACTTATATCTCCTTTTCGTTTTTATTTTTTATTTTTCGCGAACTATCTGAGCAATTGATTCTTTAGAAATGTCTGTGACGTAAAAAAGCGGATTCTTTTCTTAATTTTTTTTGAATGTTATACACGAAGAGAACTTACTTTTAAAATGTATCCTAAAATTCATGGTAATTGTGGGACAATATATGGTACTCTCTAGAAGAATTTTATAAGATTAATATTTTTAGAGATTTTATAAGACTATAGAACAACGAAAGCGCGCGCTACGTGTACTAATATATTATTTTCATAATATATTAGTATTATTTTTCCTAATATTAGTATTGTTTTTCCTCAGGTTAGTTTTATTTTTCCTAATATTAATTTTTAATATTAGTTAATTGAAAAAAAGAGAAGTCACTACAGCAATTCCCTCCCAGAAAATATTTTAATTTTTAATAAGGCAGCATTCAAGCAACGACGAAGTACGGCAAATTTTTAAAATTATGTGCATAATAGAAATTCAACAAATTAAAATTATGCACATAATAGTAATTCGGTGAATTAAAATTATATACGTACATAATAGAAATTCGATGATACAAACATAAAATTATGTGCATAATAGGAACTCAGTAAATTAAAATAATATTAAGTTTAACTGTATCATAAACTGTAAAACTGTCAAACGACTTGGTTGTTCAAGATTCAAGCTGCGGAGCAAACTTCGAGACAACCAACCAGCATCGTGGAATAGAGTACTCATACTTCGATTAAAATTAAATTTATCCAGTTAACATGTCTTTTTTAAAGGAAGGATTTCTATTTCTGATTAATATTTACCACAATAAAAAATATTAATATCTACCACAATGAGATATAAAATATGTTCGATTAATTTTATTTTGTGTACATATTAAAATTGTTTATTGTGGTAAATATTAATCAGAGAAATTGTTCTCTTATAAAATTCTTCCAATACTATTGTCCTTCCAGTACTATATGGTCCTGTGATTACCATGATTTTCAGGATATATTCTAAAAGAAAATTCTCTCCGTGTATATAAATGTATAAAGTGCTAAGCTCTCTATAATATTTTTGTGCCACATACGATATAATAATTATAATTATATAATTTCTTTGCAATTTTAATTTTAATTGCCGAAATATCCACTTGGATATTTCTCTGACTTAATTGTTAGATTAAAAACAAACCCAGATAAAGACAAAACAAATTTCGACCGCGGCAGATGTTTCAACTTGCGTCAACTCGAGTTGCTTGAAGATGATTCTGAGTACATTGCGGTCTTATCGGATACGTGACCTACTCGTTTGACACGAGATAACTTCAGCGGCTGATGATAACGCGTGCGCATCAGCAAGCTGCATATAGGAACAAGCGGCTACGTGAACGCAATCCGCGATTAAGATGGCATACATCGTTTGATCATTACGGCGTCGATCTAAGGAAAACTTTGAATCCTGACGCGTAGCGTCCTTCGCATTCGGGATCGGGATTTATTCCAAACACGCACGAGTCATATATTGGAGAACGATTCAAAACGTTTCCGGACCAAGAGCAAAGTCCGCTGGACTGGCGATTTTTCTATCTACTATATCCGGCTAAATCGAGAATTCATACTTGAAGACTGCCGAGCTACTCGAGCATGCGAATTTTACCTATGCAAAAGAGACAATAAAGATCGCTGGAATTTTAACACCGTACACAAAAAATTTTCGTTGCTATTAATAATTGCTTAAAATATTTTGTAAATATCTAAAAAAGTAGCAGTTTGTGTATCTTTCTCCTTTTTTTTAGTACTTTAAGTGACAAATTTAAAGAATTTACGAACAGAACAAGTACGTTTCGAAAATAATCGGATGAAAATGATACAAGTTTAGATTTGAGAAAAAGAGAGAAGAAATGTAGATAAAAGAAGTACAAGCAGAAATAGAAAAAGATTATGATATTCGAATCTTTTCAACAATTTTTATTAGAATCCTGTAGAGATGTGTGACACATATTATAAGTCTCATTAACAAAATTCAACAATAATAGATATAACGTGTTTTAGTCTTCAATTTGATTTTGTTTATACATTGTGCATCGATAATCGATTATCCGACATGAAACTAACAATTTTTTTATAAACATTTAACCGTTAAAAATTCTCTTCCCTATATATTAATATATTGTACTAAATAAATAAGAATAGTTATATTAAATATTACGTATACCTACATAAATAAATATAATTAAATTAAAATATTTATTTTTAAAATTCTTATTCAGAAAACATCCATATTAATAAAATTATTTCATTTTAGTCAAATGCCAACCATTTCAGCAGCACAAAATGGAAAATAATAAAGATGAATATAGCCTTTTCTAACAATAAGTATAAATTTACACACGGAGAAAATTTTCTCTTAGAATTTATCTTGAAAAATGGTAATCTTGAGACAATATGGTATTAGAAGAATTTTATGAGTTTCTCTGATTAATATGCCACAATAAAAAAATATTAGTATGTACATAAACTAATTAATCGAACATTTTTAATATCTTATTATGGTAGATATTAATATTTTTTTATTGCGGTAAATATTATCAGAGAAACTCTAATAAAATTCTTCCAATACTATATTATCCTATGATTATCATATAATTTTCAGAGTAAATTCTAAGAGAAAATTCTCTCTGTGCATAGAAAGATTCTACCTGTATAAGAAAAACTCATTTTCGACTTTGTTGGAATCAAGCTTTAAAATAAACGATTCAATCGAATTAAAGAGAGAAATATTCGCAGAGTTCTCTCTTATACTGCACAATCTAAATGTATCTCTCCGTTGCTCGCAGATGAAACGAGCTGTATGACGAACGCGCGCACAGTAATGATGCAACCGGGTATGGCGCCCTTATGGCAAACGTGGCGCACGAGAAGAAACGAGCGAGGTATGGCCTCGTGCACGAGGAGCCTCTCCTCGAGTACAACCCAAGTCTATACAGGGTGTTCTGGGTGTTTAACGCCTCTGCTCTTGGTTCCGCGTTCTTCGGCAAATCGATTTCTCTCGGCGATTCTATTTCTCGCGCATCGTGACTTTTATAACTGCAGCCATTAAATATTTTATAGCTACAAGTATATTATTTTGTAATTTCAAAAAAAAATCAGAGAAAATTGTAAAATAATCTAAATTATTTTTTGCTATCAGCGGTTTGCCAGCCGAATTCTCGAATTGCTCGGAACAAAATTTATTTACAAATATACCGTAATCATTTTAAAAAAATATTTGAAAGATGTTGCTATTAACTTTAAAGATATATGTGTGTGAATTATTCTGCATTGCTACTGTAAATTATTATTTGCTCTAAAAATATTATTAATGCTCTGTAATAAAAATTTTTTCAGCATTTCATGTAATACTTTTCTGACTAAAAAATTATTTTGCCATCATAAATATTAAAAAAGATTGTTTAATAATTATCTTTATAATGGATCTTAAAGTAAAAACTTCTACACGGAGAGAATTCTCTTTAAAATTTACCTTAAAAATCATGGTAATCGTGAGACAATATAGTATTGAAAGAATTTTTTAAGAGTTTCTCTGATTAATATTTACCACAATAAGAAATATTAATATACATAGTAAAATTAAAGGAACATATTTTATGTCTTATTTTAAATAAATAGATATTAATTACCCTTCATGATTTTCAGGATAAATTCTAGAAGAAAATTCTCTCTGTGCAGTTTATCACTATATTTATATCACGCATATTCTCAACTTCTATTGTTTTTGTACGATTACACTTTTGAGTCTCAAGAAAGGTGCATTAAAAAAAAATGGGTCCTTGTTTCAATTTTAAATTCGTTATACTGCATAGTATTAAAGGGGAAAGGCGATGAGCAAACCCAAGGGACACCGTGTATATACGTGTAGACATGTATACACATCGAGTCCTAGATTCTTGCTTTCGTATCCGTGAGAGAGGAGAGAAGGAACAAACTCGTGGCTCGCCAGTCCCACGGGGCCTCAGTCATCTCGACCAGGCAACGTGATGGGTGGAAGAGAGGCAAAGACGCGAGGCCTTATACCTTCGCGATCCTCTTCTCGGTTTCCTTTCTCTCTCGCGGCCAGTCCTTTCGAATCCATCCGCCTGTCTGTTTGCCTCATCTCCGTCCTTTTCCGCGAGACGCCAACGCCGCCCGTGATCATTCCACTCTCTCTCTCTCTCTTTCTTTTTTCTTCTCTTTCTCCTTTTCTCTTTCTTCCTGTTTCTTACATTTAATTCCGCCTCGTCTGCTGGTGATCTCTACCTCTTCGTCACGACTGCGAGAGCTCACCTCTGGACTTTCGTAAAATATGTATCCGCGTCTCGCTGATAATGAGAGAAGAACTCGCGAGTGAGCAGGTTGAGCTCTCGACTCGGATCTCGCGACTTCTTCTTTGGAACGGAGTGATTTCCTCGTTGCTCCTCGCCGTGTCTCTACCCCCTTGATTTACGTTTGTCGATGATTTACGTTGGTACCGTGCCGATTAATAAGCGCGGCGTGCACGATGTAAAGCTCGAAACCCGGCAGTGGCAAACCGCATTAGCAAATGCTATAGTGATGTAAGAATATCGCGAAATTTCGAAAGAATCATCCTTCGATATATCAATTAGATTTCAGAGGTTCACAGGCTTGTCTTCAATAAATTAAGCTTGTCACTATCTTTAGCATGATTTATCTAAATGTTATTTTACATTCTAAATCTAATTTCCGGAGTAAACATCGTTATCCAACACATTGTTTTTTAATATACTTATTTCTTGGCAAAATTGATTTTGACGTAACTAGCAATTTTATTCGATACTTTCACGACGTTTCGACCATTTGGTTGTGGTCCTTATCAAGTGAGAATTCCATCAATTAAAATGAGATTAACGCAACATAAAACCGCTATGATGTTTCGTCAACGATGGGACGTGTTCCTCTTTTAACTATTAATTTTAAATAAGATCGGTTTTATGTTGCGTTAATCTCATTTTAATTGATGGAATTCTCACTTGATAAGGACCACAACCAAATGGTCGAAACGTCGTGAAAGTATTGAATAAAATTGCTAGTTACGTCGAAATCAATTTTGCCAAGTTTATTTTCACCACTAGCGTCCAATATTAATTTTGATTGATCATACTTATTTCTCTTTTATCTCCATTTTAAATTTGGAGAAATAGCTATAATCTTGCAACTATGATTATATTGTAAATGTGCTGGTAAAATTGCCAGCAAACAAGGTATGTACGAGAAAATATTCTTTATAATGATTTGTAGGAATAAAAATGCAGTGGAAGTAAATAATTAATTTATTGAAATTATATGGATTTTAAATCCCCCGTGTTAAAGTATAAATATTTCCGTTGTCACGATGTGCTAGCCTTTGATCCTAAACGTTTAACACACGTCTTTACCGATGAAGGGATTAAACAAACTCGAGTGCCAACGTGTTCGAGAAACAATCCAACATATCGACCCCTCTAAACAAATACACGATGTAATCCGGCAACCCCTCCATGCCTGTTATTTCAGGTATCCCTTTTCCCAGGTCCGAATAATCTTGGTTACATTTTTTTCTCGCGCAATCGGATTATAGCGGGTCGTATTTCAAAAGGGATTCACTTAGTGTTTGGTTGAAATAAGCATATTTGCCAGATTTGTAGTCACGAAAAAATAATGATAAACTTCTACGCAAAAGTAGTTAATGGTCATTTGATATTTCAAAATCATGGTTTTCTCAAAATTTGGATGCAAATAAATTGCAAGACTCTTCTACGACACATAAATTATCTCGATGAAATAATAAATAACATGATAAAAATAATATATCCTGGAAAAAAATTGTCAACTTGACTGAATCTTTCAACCACTTAAATTACTATTTTGTTAATTGAACATATATTAGTATTTAAGTCAAATATACGTTTAGTTAGATTTATAATGTCATACTTATTCAATTTAAATATTTGCATCCAAATTTTTTTTAGTGTAGCAATTTATATTATTGTTATTATCATCAGACAATTCATAGTTTCGGGAAAAAAAATCGCATTAATTATTTCGGAATAATCTCCATGTTGAGACAGAGAAGACGATCGCAAGGCGTTATTCCTCGATAACGCTGGGAGATCGCTCTTTTTCGAGTCGGGGACCGGAAAAGGTACGAGAGAAAAAGAACGAACGGCCGACCTCGTTGTAACCCTTCCTCATCATACACCGGTGAAATTACCCGCGGAAGGCCGATCCGTAGACTTTTTGAGGTTAACCGCGCCGCCTGTTAATGGTCAGAGCCACGAAAGCTGGCCGTATTTTAAAGTTGCCAGTAGTCGGCAGCAAACTCTTTTGCGGCGTCGATTAACTTCAACCAGAGTGCCGAAACGAAGACGCGAAAACAAGAGAAAAAAAAGGAAGCAGCTCTGTTTTTATTCATTCCTCGAGAGGACCAGAAGAGATTGGATAATTCACGGATCTCTATATTCACACGAATTTATCGCGCTGTTGTAAAGTAATTTAAGGTAAAAATATATACGAGAGAGAATTCCTAGACACGGTCAAATAATCTGTGCGAAAATAGCACAAGTCTGTACAGAGAATACGAGAAAAAAGTATCTGCACACAGGAAGTGTTACATCTCTACTGACAATGGACTATAGATTTTCCCAGGATTCTTTGATTACTTCTTGAAGTCGATTTTTTCCTCAAAGCTTAATTTATAAGAATTAGCGGATAAGCCAAATATTCATTCTAAACTTCGGTAAAGAATATGTAAGAAAAATAATATGCACACAGGAAGTGTTACATCTCTACTGACAATGGACTATAGATTTTCCCAGGATTCTTTGATTACTTCTTGGAGTCGATTTTTTCCTCAAAGCTTAATTTATAAGAATTAGCGGATAAGCCAAATATTCATTCTAAACTTCGGTAAAGAATATGTAAGAAAAATAATATAAGCATATTTTTTATACGACCTGTATCTCGACACCTACTGCAAAAGACGATATTCAAATGATTTTTTCGAAAGCAGCGATTCTTTTTCGATTTACTCTCATCCCGCAGATTCCCGCGGTGCGAGAGGAAGTTTATTGAAGAGCACGGCGATGGAAACGCGGTGATAATATACGATATTTCATCATCGCGGACGTGGACGAGTTAAGCGGAGTCGCGGACCTCCCGCATCGAAAGTACCGAATGATTTCCTAGTGCGGCTCCCGATTATTAAATGTCGAACGCGAGGGAACGGACGATCGATCGCGTGACGAGGCGAAAAAGAATCGAGCGCTCGTGCTCGCACTATCTAGATGAAGTTCATTAGAACGCGCGCTCCGAAGTCGAACACGTCGTTTGCGTTCCCGGCACCATTCGTCTATTCAAATATAAACGAAGCCCGGAAAAAGCTCTGCTTCAATTTCGCAAGGGAGACTAATTATCATCAATGCCAAGTATCTCCCCGTTTAGTACAAATAATTACTAATGCTTTTTTATAACGTACACGCAGAGAACTTACCCTGAAAATCAGGGTAGCCGTGCGACAATATGGTATTGGAAGAATTTTATGAGTTTCTCTGATTAAATATTTATCACAATATAATATTAAAATGTCCACTATTATCTATTTTATAAAATATTAAAATATCTAATAAAATATAAAATATGTTCGATTAATTTTATTATGTACATAGTAAAATTTATTGTACATATTTAATATTAAAAACTTGTTTTAAAATATTGTCTTGAAAATATTTTTTAAAAATATTGAAAAATATATTGTCGCATAATTACGCCTGTATGAAGTTAGCCCCCCATTTTTCGAATTTTAAAATTTTAAAGGTTGTTCCAGGTTGTTCTAGACTTGTTCTAAATTGTTCCAAAAGATCAAATTTAAAAAATAAAAATTTTCGCGAAAAATGGAAAAAAACGATTTTTTGACCTGGCTGTTTGGGACCGCTATCGCGACTTTAGCGAGCAAAAAAGATGAAAAAACAAAAAAAATGTGTTTATTTCCAAGAGTAAAGTACTCTTTAAAATTATGTTCTAGCAAAATTGAGAGTTGTTCCAAGTTGTTCTATGCCAGTACGTAATTGTTCTATAGTTTGGGACCGCTATCGCGACTTTAGCGAGCAAAAAAGATGAAAAAACAAAATAAATGTGTTTATTTCCAAGAGTAAAGTACTCTTTAAAATAATGTTCCAGCAAAACTGAGAGTTGTTCCAAGTTGTTCTATGCCAGTACGTAATTGTTCTATAGTTTGGGACCGCTGTCGCGACGTTATCGGTCGAAAAACACAAAAAAACAAGAAAAATGTGTTTATTTCCAAGAGTAAAGTACTCTTTAAAATTATGTTCTAGCAAAATTGAGAGTTGTTCCAAGTTGTTCTATGCCAGTACGTAATTGTTCTATAGTTTGGGACCGCTATCGCGACTTTAGCGAGCAAAAAAGATGAAAAAACAAAAAAAATGTGTTTATTTCCAAGAGTAAAGTACTCTTTAAAATAATGTTCCAGCAAAACTGAGAGTTGTTCCAAGTTGTTCTATGCCAGTACGTAATTGTTCTATAGTTTGGGACCGCTATCGCGACTTTAGCGGGGAAAAAACACGAAAAAACAAGAAAAATGTGTTTATTTCCAAGAGTAAAGTACTCTTTAAAATTATGTTCTAGCAAAATTGAGAGTTGTTCCAGGTTGTTCTGTTCGTTTTTAGCTAAAATATACAGTTTGGTGTTTAAGAGATAATAACTATAGCCGAAAACGTAAAAATACTGTTTTAGCGCACGAAACTATTTTTTTATTATATCTCGTGAAATATTTTGTTTAGGGAATTATCACTTTGGAACAATGTTTAGAACAACTAGAACAATCTGGAACAACCTTTAAAAGTTCGATTTTCGAAAAATGGGGGGCCAGGTCAAAAAATCGTTTTTTTCCATTTTTTGCGAAAATTTTTATTTTATAAATTTGATCTTTTGGAACAATTTAGAACAAGTCTAGAACAACCTGGAACAACCTTTAAAATTTTTAAATTCGAAAAATGGGGGGCTAACTTCATACAGGCCATAATTACTATGATTTTCAGCATAAATTCTAAGAGAAAATTCTCTATGTGTATATGGTTATATCTTGTATAATTGCGGATTTAAGTTGTGGATTTCATATTGAGAAGAATGTAAAAAGTACTGTTGCTATAAGGAACGAGTACTTTGATACACAAATATTTATTGTATCTATATTGATTGATAACAAGAGAAATTTAATTTTAGAAGAATTTAATTTAAGAAGAAAATTAATTAAAGACTAAAGAAATAGTTCTTACATCGCGTTACTTTAATATATTTGTAGTTTAGTCTCTTGATTGCATTTAACATACCTATATATTTTTTTACCTTATTCATATAAAATTATTAATTTATTGCTATTAATATTATTTTAATAATACTGTTAATAATGTGCATGTGTGTTATGTTACTTAAATATTATTTCTTATTCATTAGTACAAAATACACGCAGTAAAATCATCTTTGACGTTATTGATTGCACGCAAAATAATAAAAAGTAAAATACGTGTCGTACTTCTTGAATAAAGTATGAGAATAATTACGTGAACGATACTGCTATTATACGATATAAATCTGCGTAGTACGATTGCATATAACGAATTGAATACAAGTGAATTACAGTAAATTACTGGCTAGGGCACTTCATTAAGCGTAATATCATTATCGAGGTGCTGAATTGCGCGGGAAAATGGTGCGTAAAAGTGACGTTATACATCGCACATAATTTTATACTTTTCGTAATTTATATACTTATTCGGTTTATCTTAATGAGAGTACATCATCAGCATCATCGACTTACAATGTACAGCATGGCGTTAAATCGTACGTACAATCGCGTAATAGATTACATGTCCTGTTCTTCGGTCCGAAAGTGACATAAAATAAGCATCTAAGTTTCAATAAAAGCACGATGAAGTGTCATGCACAAATATGCGCGAATAAAATGTTTTTTTCATGATACTGTGCTCTGCATTATTCATTATAGGAAACTAATTTCAAGAAATTGAAGTAAAAATTATTCAGTATCAACTATTTTTTTCACATATACACATAAACAATTATTTTTAAGAAATATCTATTTGAAAACAATCAAGAGAGCATAAACATTATTATGGATTATTTAAGAGGTAAAGTGTAAAGTGCTAAATAGAATTTTAGTGTGCAAAATTAAGATATTAATGAAAATTAAAAGATATTATTTGAAAGAATTATTAAACAATTCTTTGATGCCCTCCCGAGTGATACTTTTCGATTATTATTCAATGTTTTATTTGCTAGATTTTAGCTGTCCCTATATTGCGTATGAAATTTAGTTATCAGTTTGCCTAAATTTTAGTTAACTAATATTTTTTAGCTGTAGCATTCTCCGTTAAACTATAGCTAAAAAATAGCCTGTATGAAGTTAGCCCCCCATTTTTCGAATTTTAAAATTTTAAAGGTTGTTCCAGGTTGTTCTAGACTTGTTCTAAATTGTTCCAAAAGATCAAATTTAAAAAATAAAAATTTTCGCGAAAAATGGAAAAAAAACGATTTTTTGACCTGGCCCCCCATTTTTCGAAAATCGAACTTTTAAAGGTTGTTCCAGATTGTTCTAGTTGTTCTAAACATTGTTCCAAAGTGATAATTCCCTAAACAAAATATTTCACGAGATATAATAAAAAAATAGTTTCGTGCGCTAAAACAGTATTTTTACGTTTTCGGCTATAGTTATTATCTCTTAAACACCAAACTGTATATTTTAGCTAAAAACGAACAGAACAACCTGGAACAACTCTCAATTTTGCTAGAACATAATTTTAAAGAGTACTTTACTCTTGGAAATAAACATATTTTTGTTGTTTTTTCGTGTTTTTCGACCGATAACGACATGACAGCGATCCCAAACTATAGAACAATTACGTACTGGCATAGAACAACTTGGAACAACTCTCAGTTTTGCTAGAACATTATTTTAAAGGGTACTTTACTCTTGGAAATAAACACATTTTTTTTGTTTTTTCATCTTTTTTGCCCGCTAAAGTCGCGATAGCGGTCCCAAACTATAGAACAATTACGTACTGGCATAGAACAACTTGGAACAACTCTCAGTTTTGCTGGAACATTATTTTAAAGAGTACTTTACTCTTGGAAATAAACACATTTTTTTTGTTTTTTCATCTTTTTCGCTCGCTAAAGTCGCGATAGCGGTCCCAAACTATAGAACAATTACGTACTGGCATAGAACAACTAGGAACAACTCTCAATTTTGCTAGAACATAATTTTAAAGAGTACTTTACTCTTGGAAATAAACACATTTTTCTTGTTTTTTTGTGTTTTTCGACCGATAACGTCGCGACAGCGGTCCCAAACTATAGAACAATTACGTACTGGCATAGAACAACTTGGAACAACTCTCAGTTTTGCTGGAACATTATTTTAAAGAGTACTTTACTCTTGGAAATAAACACATTTTTTTGTTTTTTCATCTTTTTTGCCCGCTAAAGTCGCGATACCGGTCCCAAACTATAGAACAATTACGTACTGGCATAGAACAACTTGGAACAACTCTCAGTTTTGCTGGAACATTATTTTAAAGAGTACTTTACTCTTGGAAATAAACACATTTTTTTTGTTTTTTCATCTTTTTTGCTCGCTAAAATCGCGATAGCGGTCCTAAACTATAGAACAATTACGTACTGGCATAGAACAACTTGGAACAACTCTCAATTTTGCTAGAACATAATTTTAAAGAGTACTTTACTCTTGGAAATAAACACATTTTTCTTGTTTTTTGTGTTTTTCGACCGATAACGACGTGACAGCGATCCCAAACTATAGAACAATTACGTACTGGCATAGAACAACTTGGAACAACTCTCAGTTTTGCTAGAACATTATTTTAAAGGGTACTTTACTCTTAGAAATAAACACATTTTTTTTGTTTTTTCATCTTTTTTGCCCGCTAAAGTCGCGACAGCGATCGTAAACTATAGAACAGTTACGTACTGGCATAGAACAACTTGGAACAACTCTCAATTTTACTAGAACATGTTTATTTCCAAGAGTAAAGTACTCTTTAAAATTATGTTCTAGCAAAATTGAGAGTTGTTCCAAGTTGTTCTATGCCAGTACGTAATTGTTCTATAGTTTGGGACCGCTATCGCGACTTTAGCGAGCAAAAAAGATGAAAAAACAAAAAAAATGTGTTTATTTCCAAGAGTAAAGTACCCTTTAAAATTATGTTCTAGCAAAACTGAGAGTTGTTCCAAGTTGTTCTATGCCAATACGTAATTGTCTATAGTTTGGGACCGCTATCGCGACTTTAGCGAGCAAAAAAGATAAAAAAACAAAAAAAATGTGTTTATTTCTAAGAGTAAAGTACCCTTTAAAATAATGTTCTAGCAAAACTGAGAGTTGTTCCAAGTTGTTCTATGCCAGTACGTAATTGTTCTATAGTTTGGGACCGCTGTCGCGACGTTATCGGTCGAAAAACACAAAAAAACAAGAAAAATGTGTTTATTTCCAAGAGTAAAGTACTCTTTAAAATTATGTTCTAGCAAAATTGAGAGTTGTTCCAAGTTGTTCTATGCCAGTACGTAATTGTTCTATAGTTTGGGACCGCTATCGCGACTTTAGCGGGCAAAAAAGATGAAAAAACAAAAAAAATGTGTTTATTTCTAAGAGTAAAGTACACTTTAAAATAATGTTCTAGCAAAACTGAGAGTTGTTCCAAGTTGTTCTATGCCAGTACGTAATTGTTCTATAGTTTGGGATCGCTGTCACGTCGTTATCGGTCGAAAAACACAAAAAACAAGAAAAATGTGTTTATTTCCAAGAGTAAAGTACTCTTTAAAATTATGTTCTAGCAAAATTGAGAGTTGTTCCAAGTTGTTCTATGCCAGTACGTAATTGTTCTATAGTTTGGGACCGCTATCGCGACTTTAGCGAGCAAAAAAGATGAAAAAACAAAAAAAATGTGTTTATTTCCAAGAGTAAAGTACTCTTTAAAATAATGTTCCAGCAAAACTGAGAGTTGTTCCAAGTTGTTCTATGCCAGTACGTAATTGTTCTATAGTTTGGGACCGCTATCGCGACTTTAGCGGGCAAAAAAGATGAAAAAACAAAAAAATGTGTTTATTTCCAAGAGTAAAGTACTCTTTAAAATAATGTTCCAGCAAAACTGAGAGTTGTTCCAAGTTGTTCTATGCCAGTACGTAATTGTTCTATAGTTTGGGACCGCTGTCGCGACGTTATCGGTCGAAAAACACAAAAAAACAAGAAAAATGTGTTTATTTCCAAAAGTAAAGTACTCTTTAAAATTATGTTCTAGCAAAATTGAGAGTTGTTCCAAGTTGTTCTATGCCAGTACGTAATTGTTCTATAGTTTGGGACCGCTATCGCGACTTAGGCGGGCAAAAAAGATGAAAAAACAAAAAAAATGTGTTTATTTCCAAGAGTAAAGTACCCTTTAAAATAATGTTCTAGCAAAACTGAGAGTTGTTCCAAGTTGTTCTATGTCAGTACGTAATTGTTCTATAGTTTGATATCGCTGTCACGTCGTTATCGGTCGAAAAACACAAAAAAACAAGAAAAATGTGTTTATTTCCAAGAGTAAAGTACTCTTTAAAATTATGTTCTAGCAAAATTGAGAGTTGTTCCAAGTTGTTCTATGCCAGTACGTAATTGTTCTATAGTTTGGGACCGCTATCGCGACTTTAGCGGGCAAAAAAAATGAAAAAACAAAAAAAATGTGTTTATTTCTAAGAGTAAAGTACCCTTTAAAATAATGTTCTAGCAAAACTGAGAGTTGTTCCAAGTTGTTCTATGCCAGTACGTAATTGTTCTATAGTTTGGGATCGCTGTCACGTCGTTATCGGTCGAAAAACACAAAAAACAAGAAAAATGTGTTTATTTCCAAGAGTAAAGTACTCTTTAAAATTATGTTCTAGCAAAATTGAGAGTTGTTCCTAGTTGTTCTATGCCAGTACGTAATTGTTCTATAGTTTGGGACCGCTATCGCGACTTTAGCGAGCGAAAAAGATGAAAAAACAAAAAAAATGTGTTTATTTCCAAGAGTAAAGTACTCTTTAAAATAATGTTCCAGCAAAACTGAGAGTTGTTCCAAGTTGTTCTATGCCAGTACGTAATTGTTCTATAGTTTGGGACCGCTATCGCGACTTTAGCGGGCAAAAAAGATGAAAAAACAAAAAAAATGTGTTTATTTCCAAGAGTAAAGTACCCTTTAAAATAATGTTCTAGCAAAACTGAGAGTTGTTCCAAGTTGTTCCATGCCAGTACGTAATTGTTCTATAGTTTGGGATCGCTGTCATGTCGTTATCGGTCGAAAAACACGAAAAAACAACAAAAATATGTTTATTTCCAAGAGTAAAGTACTCTTTAAAATTATGTTCTAGCAAAATTGAGAGTTGTTCCAGGTTGTTCTGTTCGTTTTTAGCTAAAATATACAGTTTGGTGTTTAAGAGATAATAACTATAGCCGAAAACGTAAAAATACTGTTTTAGCGCACGAAACTATTTTTTTATTATATCTCGTGAAATATTTTGTTTAGGGAATTATCACTTTGGAACAATGTTTAGAACAACTAGAACAATCTGGAACAACCTTTAAAAGTTCGATTTTCGAAAAATGGGGGGCCAGGTCAAAAAATCGTTTTTTTCCATTTTTCGCGAAAATTTTTATTTTTTAAATTTGATCTTTTGGAACAATTTAGAACAAGTCTAGAACAACCTGGAACAACCTTTAAAATTTTAAAATTCGAAAAATGGGGGGCTAACTTCATACAGGCTAAAAAATACTAGTCACCACAGCTAAAATTTAGTCATGCTAACTAAATTTTAAATTGTAATATATAGACAGTTAAAATTTAGCTATGCGGCAGCTAATTTTTTATACAAATTTGTAAAAAAACTTATAGCAATTATACATGAAAATAAATGTATTATTAAAAATTATCATTGAAAAATTAATAATAATTTAATAATACATTATCATCTATATGTGACTATAAAGATTTACTATATGATTATTTATTTACTTAATTTGAGAATTATTATTTAATAATCAAATGAATGTATGTACATAAAATATTTTTGGTATTAATTATAATGCTCTTTTCGAAATAGATTAATAATATAACATTCTAAACATTTTGAAAAGCTGTATTTGTATTTTTAAAAGCTATAACTGAAATAAATTTGCGAAATTATGTACATACATCTTAAGGAGCTCTGCGATAAGTATCATACGTTGAACATGGCTTACGACAAGATAAGTAGGAAGAGTATATTTCATTCTATGAGCACGAAAGGGTTAACCCTGAAGACTAGAAAACACTTCATTTGCGTGAAGACAGGAAAAGGAATCTGACACAATTTGCATATATTACAATGATAAATTCGCGTTTACCGTGCCAGTAAAATGTTCGACAGCAAAAACTATAGAAGAATTCATGAGATTTCTCTATATGGAGAATTTTATAAATAGATAAATTAATCCCTCCCAATATATATCAAATCTTTGATTTGTATCTCTTTAGCCTTACAGCTAAATTCGGTAAATACATATCAAATAATAGCTTCAACTTGTTGTTTAAAATTAGTAACATTACACTTATACAAATATATTTCAGATTTAAAATTTTCATCCGCACCAGAAATAAATAAGTCAAGGATTTAGACACTTTGGCAAAAATTGTATAATATAATATATATCACAGAGAAAAGTTTAGGTACTTACTCAGATTATACATATATTTGTACAGTTTGTACATAGGATTAATTCACCTGACTTAAGAAATTAAAAAACTAATTTTAATCATTTATTTTGACGAACAAGGCAAGTTATAACAATATTATAAATTAAAATATTAACTTAATTTATAGAAAAATCTTATGTTTTTGCCGATTGTTATTTTTCTTAAATAAAATAACAAAATAATTATTTGCATATATGTATATATTCAACTTTATATAAATTATTAAATTCAAGAAAATTATTTGGATAAAGATATTCAGCTTCAAGAATTAATTTCTAAACGATTGACTTGACATTACAAATTTCAAAATAAAAAGTTTATCTATTATCGTACGATTTAATTAATTATCTTTCATATTTCTAAAAAATCCATAAATGCATAAAAACAAGATAAGGATGATACGCAACAATTTTCAATGTTTTAATAAATGATGAAAAAATTTACAACTACTAAACGTAGCCTACTATTAGTTTAATAATTTAAATAAATTTAATAATTATCATATAGTGTTATTCAACAATGACTATTAATTCCATCTTTGAAAAAATATTGAAAAATGTATAGTTGCTAAAAACGTAGCTACAATTAATTTAATAATTTTCATAAACTTAATAATTATCATAAAATGTTATTCAACAATGACTATTAATTCCATCTTTGAAAAAATATTGAAAAATGTATAGTTGCTAAAAACGTAGCTACAATTAATTTAATAATTTTCATAAACTTAATAATTATCATAAAGTGTTGTTCAACAATGCACGACTATTGATTCCACCTGTGAAAAAATATTGATGTATCGTTCTTACATCTCACCCCCACAATTATATCGCTACACAACACCTCAAAATACACAAGGATAAATGACATTATTCATCGTGCGCTCCGGTCTGTTACATCGGCTTTAAAGTAGGTGCGGATGAAAATTGATACTTTCTTAGACAGAGAACAAGCGAAAAAAAAAAAAACGTAAGATACAAAAGTACTTTGAGACTCACCACTCACCGTACCGTTGCAAAACCGTCGAGCGATCCTCTTCTCGACACCACGCCGAACCTCCGAGGGTGACGTTTGCGGAGGCAGGGGGTGGGGGGGCAAAGTCGGTCCTGCACGCGCCCCCCCCGACGTCACTCAGGATCCCCCGTTCTCGACACGTTTCTCGTGTTTCCGAGTAACGAATACACACTCACATATACAGCCGGCGGACTCGCTATTATATCGTTATTCCGGGTCGCCTCGTGACTCTTCGATCACGTCGCGCACTCGCGATATCCCGGTGCACTCGATATCTCTCTCTCTTTCTATCTCGCGTAAGAACGCACAAATATAGCGAAGCACTTGATATCACCACGACGAGAGGAGCCCGACGATGTCACGGGGCTCTCGACATCACAACTTTGCGATCTTTTTTCCCCGAAATATATATATATATATATATGAAATATATATATATGTGTGTATATATCCGTCTGTTTTCACTCACCGTGTTTATTTATCCGTCTCGCACACACTCACCGGACAGTATTCAATCGCGCAGAATCATTGTTCGATTCTTCTCGGCCGCTCTCGTCCCTTACGTGCACTAGGAGGCGGGGCAGGTGGCGAAGGTGACGCGCGAAACCGCGGGGACATTGGCGCTTTGACATCTAGAAGAAAAAAGTGTTCGCGATCGATCAGAGGAGCGTCGCTTTTTTTCCCTTATTTTTTTTCGTCTTGTTTGGCGACGCGAATCGCGGACGGCATCGCGAGCCGGCCGGCCGGCATGCGTGCGTGTCAGAAACTGCGGGAGCCAGTATGGCGCCGAGCTTCTTTCGTACTCTCTCTCTCTCTCTCTCTCTCTCTCTCTCTCTCTCTCTCTCTCTCTCTCTCTCTCTCTCTCTCTCTCGTTCTTCCTTACATTCTGACTCACGCGCTCGCTCCTCCCACTCGCGCGCTCTCGTTTACTCACATGTGTCTTATCACTCCGACGTCTCGATCTCTTATCGTCTCTTCTTCTAATTTCCTTCTTTATTCGACGCTCTTTTCTCGCGCACCTCCGTGAAGCATCGCTCGCGCGAGATTGGAATCCGAGGCGGCGTGTTTTTTTTTTTTTTTCGTGGAACTACTCCGAAAACCTTTACTCGCGATATCGCACAAGTTTTTTTTTTTTTACTATCCGCGCGGACGAAATAAAACGACGAAATGGTTAAAGAAATCGCGACGCGACCGTTCGATCCGAACTCGATGGCGAGTGAAGTCGGCCGCTTATAATTACTCAACCGCGACTGCCAACCTATAGTTTCCACACGCTCGCGAAAAGCGCGCGAATTGTTGCCGCGTTTGAAATCTCTTATTGTCATCGGCGCGAAATTTCGAAAACTGAATGATCTTATAATATTCGTAATATTAATTCGATTATCGCAATAGACATTTTTACTATTTATTTCCACCGAAATAAATTAATTATATGAATGAATCGAAAATATAAATTATATAAACAAATAAAAAAATTAATTATTATTCACATTTCCAAATATGCAGTATTGCACTTTGAAATCTCTTATTGTCATCGGCGCGAAATTTCGAAAACTGAATGATCTTATAATATTCGTAATATTATTTCGATTATCGCAATAGACATTTTTACTATTTATTTCTATCAAAATAAATTAATTATATGAATGAATCAAAAATATAAATTATATAAACAAATAAAAAAATTAATTACCATTCACATTTCCAAACATGCAGTATTGCACTCTCTCTTTCTCACACACACACGCGCAAAGAGAAAAAAAGAGAGAGACTCGTACTAAAAATAACACATTAATAAGCCACTCTGGACGTTACAAAAAAATCACCTGTCAAACGAAACGTCAAATTAATCTTCCCCCGACGTTGACACGCGCGAAACACGAAATAGCGAGGCGAGTCGAATGCTGCAATTGTGCCAACTGTGAAAAAGGAAAAATTTGCGAATAGCTACACTCGCGCGCAATTTTTGACTCCGGAATTTAACACGCGCTCTCCCCCTCCCCCGGAAGGAGGAAGTGCGGAGAGGAGGAGGGGGCGCATCCATCGCGGCACGCACTGGCCCCCGGCGTGCGTATATCCTACGCGGCCGTTCCTCGGCGCTAAAATGGCGATCGAAGTGACAGCTCGCGCCTCTCCCTCTCCTCCGACTTCGCTACCGCGACGTCTTCTCGTCGCCGGCGAAGCTAGCTCGAGACTTTGCGCGCCGGTAGGCGCGTCCTCGCTACGATAACAACCGCGGACAGATAGTTCTCGGAACCGCTTCTTATTCTCTCTCTCTCTCTCTTCATTCACATACACACTCATTCGCTCGAATTAATTCTATCTCTCTCTTTCTTTCGACACGCGAGGCTGTTTATTCCTTTTTTTCAGGGCAGGCTTTTTACCGAGCGCGCGATGACGATGACACGATGGATGACGATGACACGACGGTGGTGATTCTCTCTCTCCCTCCCTCTCGGAGGAATCTCTCTTTCTCTCTCTCTCTCTCTCTCTTCGGTCCCGGACGACGCCTAATACTACTACCACCACCTTCACCACCACCACCACCACCACCACGATGCCACCTACGATAGGAGTGCTTGCCCGGACTCACGGGACTCGACTGGGCTTCGCCAGGCCGCGATACACCCCTCACCCCCACCGGTTGCCTCCCACCCCCCCCCACTGGGCGCGTGCGCCGACCGGCTTCTACCTAACTCCCTTCTTTCCCTATGAAAAGTTACTAGCCGTCGTGCGCGCCTCGACTCGCCCCCAGCGCGTACTAACCGTGCGAAATGCCACTCCCACGCCGGTTCTGACAGGGATGTATCTCGTAAAAAGGTGCCGAGGGTTGTGCGCGTGATGTTTCGTCGCCGCCGAGGACGATGTCGAGGGAGAAGGTCGATGCAAGGTGATTACGAAGGCACGCACCCCGATATACGCAGGTATGTGTTTTTGTATCACCCGGTATTCCATTTGGTGGGTTATTCATACTGGAAAAACAGGATGTCAAATAATTTTTTTTTTTTGCACGTTTTCTTCGAGAATATTTATATCTCTTTAATGTTTTAACATTCTGTTTGTATAACGTTGAATTTGGACGGTATAAATGTAATAAAAATAAAAAAAAAATAGAAATATGCAAATATAATATGCACACACACACGCGCACACATACCTATATACATATACATATAAAAATTAATATATGTATATTTGATTCAGTCTTATGAAAATGTTTATACTTGATCAATTCAATATCCTTCTTTGATTACTTTGAATATATACATTTTTATAACTATTAATATAGTAATATTTCTTTAATGTTTTCAACACATATTAATTGATCAAATATATGTATATTAATTGTTTTATTCTTATGTATACATATGTATATACATATGTATATATATATACGCATTCTTTGAATATATACATTTTTTTATAACTATTAATATATGTAAATATATATCTATATACATATATGTTTCTCCTCTCTTTCATATTAATTAATTCCTTAATTTAAAAGTAATTTCTTCTTAACGAATGACAAAAAGCTTTATCCATTATTGCGATTGATCAATATTTAGTTCATATATATATATATATTTTTATATAATTAAACTTTGCATAAAAATTTTACCAACTATAAATAATGCAATCTGTTTCTCCACTCTTGAAATTAATTCATGATAGATAATTGAATCTCAGACGTAATTTCTTATTCCAAGTCCTTAATTGATTATTGAATAGCTGTCGAATAGCTGATCGGTTTTCGTTTTGAATCTCATTAAACATTGACGAGCCGTAGTGGAGGGACACCCGTTATAAAGTCTCGGCGATAAATGACTGCACGCGCGAGATGACACGCGTTAAAGCGCAATGATGAGAACGCAAAGGAAGGGAGAAGCGTATGCAAATGCGCACATTGCTCGACGTTCGACCTCTTGGACGAGTAGATACGCGAAAGAGAAAGATGAAAGAAACGGAAAACGCACGCAGAAAGGAGAAGGATAATTCGCGATGGAGGGAATCGCGTTCATCGTTTCACGAAGGTATTCTCCTACGAGGAGAAGAGAGTCGGTCGCGTACAAATTTTTTTGCATCCTTTTGAAGTCAAGCCGCTAAAAACTCGAGAGTTACTAACCGAGTCGCGAATATCGGCCGTAAAACAGGCCCCACCTTGGTTTACTGATTGAACGCCTTATGGGCATTCTCTTTCCTAAGCAGTTGAGGAGAAGATTTGCCTTTGCAAAAGTCAAATACTTGTACTTCATATTTTTGTATCTGTCAGATACATACGTAGATATAACAGTTAGATATAAGAAAGTTTATACATGGTATACTCCTTTTTGCATTCTTCTGAGAGGTATTTCTTAATTATCTTATATATATATATATATATATATATATATATATATATATACATTCAAATCATATTTATTTATAAATGATAAATTATTAAATTTAAAATTGATTTGAAAAATCTTTATAATAAGAGAAGAGAGTTTTATATACAATTTTTTTAAAATAAATTAAATAATAAAGCTACAGTTTCTCTTCTGAAAGAGATACAGAAACTAAAAACGAGTTTCTATAATCTCAAAATATATTACAATATTTAACAAATGCAAAGAGAAAAATGCAAAAATGAATATGCAACGCAATAAAATAACAATGCAGACGTGAGACTTGAAAGTTACATTATTGAATTTTCAATTAAAATCAGTCTCCGTTTGATTTAAAGTCGATTCATTTAACAGATTCACAGCTCGCCACTTATCGTTCGACACCTCAAAACAATGCAAGTATCGGATTATGCTCGTTAGGTCGCCTGGGCCGATGGCGGTGTCACTTTCGTTATTTATGCGCGCGTAATATGTATTGTCGGTGTTAGGTTTAATTTAATTTCCACCATTGATCTCGGGAACGTTCAGCCGTGCTGCGTCGTGCCGTGCGAAATACCGGGGCATGCCGCATGGCGCGGTCCGTAATTGAATCTGTAACGGCGAGCAAATCAGCGCCGGCGATCATTACATTACACGAGTCGCACACTCGACGAGGCGATCGGCGTTCGTTAGCCAATCGTTGGTTTAATTGCCGGGGGCAAGCACAATAGGTCCCCGGTTAAGCCACAGCTTTGTGTTTAAAGCGTTAAGTAAACGCGGGCCCAGCCCCGCTGACCGATGGCTGCGATCTAATAGACCATTGTACCATAAACCTCCATTATTATTCCATTTTTCCAACGGATTTTTCTTCTGAAATAAGAAAAGAGATACTATACAATGTACATCCATTCGTTCGTTCTTCTTAAATTAATTTCACAGTCAAATGATCTCACGATGATAAGCAAAACAAGTATAAAGAATGTTTATTGACTCTTTGAACAGTATTTTTTAAAGCTAATTTTAAGCATCAATCGCTTTGAATTTCATAATTATATCTATGAATATTATTATTGAGAGAGTCATCGTTATTTGAAAAGAAAAAGATCCATGAAAACTTTAAATATAAGATAATATAGAAATTTTTTAAAATATAATATAGATATTTTTAAAATTATAATTTTTATAAATTTTAGAATCTAGATGAAGCTATAAAATGTCTATTTGTTTAAATTCTGTACTTTTTAAAATTTATCAAGGTTTTAGATAAATTTCCTCACTTCATGGCAGAATAATCAAATTTATATTATATCGCTTTAAATATGTGTTATATATATTTTTAGCAAAAAAAATTTGACATAAAAATTTTGTTAACACATGTAAATTTTTAATGTCAATGAATAAGATATCTGAGAATTCTCAAGTTAATTTGCCAAGATAGTTCAAAAAGTTTTTTTTTATATTGATATACTATAAAAATATACATATTCGCATAGTTAAATAAAATTTTAATATTATTTTATCACTTAATCATATAGGTACATTTTTGTTTTAACTAATTAACTTGTTGTTTACTTGATAAAAAAATAAAATGATTGGGCTAAGTACAAATAATTCTTAATTCGATTACATTGACGATTATGCTCGAGGGTTTAAGATAACGATTAGCTAATTTTTATATCCGAAAAATAAAAAATTACGCGAATGTGACACTTGTCATACAAACGTGACAGTAGTATTTTGGCAAGTACAAGCGATGGAAATTTGTCGTTCAACCGAACATCGTGATTATTAGATTTAACTTAATTCGCTTTAATAATCTAGAAGTGCAAGAGTGCATCGCACAAAGCGCATCCTTGTGCGCCGCGAATCCTGGCCGCGATGTTAACGTCGCCGCAGCCGCGAACGGGTGACAAATTTTGCAAGAGTTCCCTCTTTGCGAAACCCCTTCTCGCCCAGAGAATTATTAATGCGTTTCCCGGAAGCGAGGTTACCAGGCAAACGCGCGCGCAAAATTAGCGAGCTGCAAAGCGACGGCGGTTCCGCGCTACAAGCGGATTCCGATCGAGATAATGAAAATTAACGACGTTAAAGCGCCGTCACGCCTGCAATTAATTATCGCTGTGGTCCGTGCTGCCGATCGGCCCACACGGTACACCGCTCTTGCTACATCTACAACATAATCGCGATATCAATCCTTCATTAATTCCTGGAGCCGAAGGACGATGCGCGGTCCAGGACTCTCCTCTGCGCGCTACGCGATTAATTCCGCGGGATACTTTATAAGGCTATACACAGGGTGTCCCGCCGTCACCGGATATTAATGACGCGTTGCTCGTGTGAGCGAACGCTAGGAAGTTTTACGATCGAGAAATCAACCGCATAAAAGCGCAGTCGTCAAGACATCATTGACAATCAGCTGATTCGTTTTTATCTCGCGTCCCTTTGATTTCGAATGAGATAATTGTACTAAATTGACGCTGATAATTTTGATGATAAAGGGAGATAAAGTGAGAATGAATGGAAGGAGATTCTCAATATAAATTCTTTATATTTATATCAAAAGGGAAATTTCTGAAAAATATGTATCATATTTCACTTTACTATCGTTATATGAAGTTTCCGGGACACTTCATGTACACGAAGAGCTGTCGAGCTCTATGAATTATACATCGCATCATAACGGCCTCATCGCAAAGTTTCTCCCGCAGTGGATGATCGCTGACACGCGAGCGGAGAGATAAGGCAAACAAACGAGACTCTTAATAAAAAGACGGCAACAATAAAATTTAAATAAAATTAAATACCGAGCGATGATTTTTCTCGTGCTGCGATTCAGACGCGGATTGATCGTTTGTCAAATTTCACATTCTCTTCCGAAAGATTTTCCACGGCCACATTTTCTTCCGAAAGATTTTCCTTTTCTTGAGTCTCTCAACACACCAAGTTGCTTTTCATCTCATGCATCTGCTTGAAATCATTATATTTTTTCTTCCATGTTTGGGAGTCCGTAGATATGATGAGCATACATCATCTGATTTAACTTCTATTTAACAAAGATAAATATATTATTAAAAATATTGTTAAAAACCTGCATGTGTTGAAAAAACCTTTATGTTAAATGAATTTTTTTTGCTAGAAGATATAATATTTAAAGTGATATGATAGAGATTCGATTACTCTGCCATGAAGTGGGAAAATTTACTTAAATTTCCTTAATAAAATTTATTTTCATAAATTTATAATCATAGAAATCATAGAAAAATCTAAAAGGTATAGAATTTTTAAAAAATAAACATTTTATATAGCGCTTCATCTAAATTCAAAAATTTATAAAAATTGTAATTTTTAAAAAATATCTATATTATGTTTAAAAAATAAGCATTTTTTATATTATCTTATATTAAAAGTTTTCATGAATCTTCTTTTCAAATAATGAATTAATAATAATGTTCATAGATATAATTATGAAATTCAAAATGATTGGTTCTTTTTACTACAATTAGCTTTAAAAAATACTGTTTAAAGAATCAGTAAACATTCTTTATACTTGCGTTGCTTATACCTAAATACTGTAATAAAGTCTTTAATGTCGTTAATAACCGTAACGAATATCTCAGTCAAAATTTTAACTCGTGTCTCGTGCATCTGGCATTCAGAAACGTTGATTATAGGGAAACATGTGTGGAGCACGTGTACATGCTAAGCTGTAAAAGCATAGAAAACTTCTTGGCAGAGTGCCGCTCTCAAGGATATCCTCAGATTTTTAAGTATTTTCTTTATATGTACATGTGTGAGCTATTTATTTAAACAAAAATATTTTAAAGTAATTTTACGATAATTACGTGCAAACTTTTATGCTTGTTTGAATAATAATGGTAACATATGTTTATCACATTTTCTTGTTACACATTTTTATAATCAATTATATATAATAATTTCAATAGTTAATTAATTAAAATATAATAGATTTGCAAATTTCCACAAATTGTAATTTATGTGTGTGTGTGTGTGTGTATGCATGACAATTATAAGTTATTTAATATTAATAATATAATTATAAGTTACTTAATATTAATAATAAGTTACTTAATATTAAATTCTATAATATATTCAATATAAGAATTTAAAATATTTTTTACGACAAAAAAAAAACACTTTTTATGAAATTATATTTTATTCAATTTTGAGAATCTACTCACCAATGAGAAACAGTCTAATTATTCTTTCAATATTATATGAATAAGATCAATCGCACAAAAAAACAATTTTACATGCTATTAAAATATTTTAAATAATGTAAAATGTGCTTTAAGATTTTGTTATCAAATAAGTAATGGATATATATTATGAATAAATAAATACTTATGAAACATTGCAAATAAAGTACAATATAAAATACTATATTACCTTAGAAATTTCTTGAACTTTTGAATATCTAGTGAAGTAGCAAGTACTTCTAGAATTAAATATTGATCGTCATTAGGATCTGGTTGAGCGTTTGTCACTGTCGTCATTTTGTAAAACCAGCTAACCGCAGGACTACCCGATTCTACTCTTACACGTGTACGTAATAGTCCAGTAGTCGCCAAAAGAACTTTCTCTATTTTCGAGCGTAATAAATCGATCCCTGTAAATATTTAAATAGTTTTGAAGCTATCCTCCATAAATTGCATTTATTTGATCTTTTAGCGATAATAATGAATTTTAAACACACCTGTTAAATTCGTAGCAGAAACAGCGATTGCGTCTGTGGGTATGCAATCACTTTGAACGAGATCGCATTTATTGGCGACATCGATTATCGGATGAGCCTCGTCTATCATAGGTTTTATTGTCTGCTGAACATGTTGATACTGTGCTTTCATATCAGGATGACTGACGTCATATATATGAACTATAATATCCTAGAAAAAGGGTTTAAATTAAAAAACTTTTTCGTTTAAAATATAATACTGGATCTCTAAATATATATGTAATACTTACAGCAACCATGGCATCCTCTAGAGTTACAACAAATGGTTCGATCAAAGTTTCTGGTACATCTTGAATGAATCCAATAGTATCCATGTACAGTACTTTTAATTTGCTGGGTAAAATTCCTTCATGTGCAGTTGTGTCAAGGGTTGCAAATAATTTATTCTTAGGTTGAAGGGCTTTGTCATCTGTAAGTGCTTTTATCAAGGAAGTTTTTCCCGCATTTGTGTAACCAACTACAGCAATTGTGGGAAAACCATACTTCTTACGTTGGCTTCTGATAGTTATTCGATGCTGTTTCAACTTTTTCAATTCGTTTTTTAATTTCTTTTCTCTATTATCAAACATCAATTTTGTCTTTTCTGTCATGCTTATTACACCACTACGAGTCACGCATGTTTCAAGTACTTTTTTCCGGACATATGGTACTTCTGCTAAAGCTACTTGCAATTTTGCTTCTGAGGTTTTTGCATGCTGACGAAATATATGAATGATTATAGAGTAACGATCATACACTGGTAAACCTAGAATTTTTTCCAATTCACCAATTTGAACAAACTTTAGCTGATTAGTGCTGACAAATATGGCAGTTGGGTGTTCGCATTTTGTTAATTCTTTCTTCAAGTCCTCCATTGCACCGGTACCTAATAAACTTTTCCTCTGTAATGAAAGCAATGGGGCATACTTTGCTCCAACTACACACCAGTTAGATAAAGTGTTCACGAGTGCTACAGCTTCAGACATTTGTAGCTCCGGCGAAGTGTTTCTTTTCTTATCTCTACCCCATTTTATATACGGCTGTAAAACAAATGCTCTGTGTCCTCCAATTGCGGTACCTAAATAGTGGTTGGAGATCACTGCATATGCTTCCTGATCCTTTTCCTCGTCTGCAGATATATATTCTTCGGAATCATGATTGAAACGACAAACAATATCTTGGAGCAATATTCCTGATCTTTTACAGATTGTGTTGACCTTGTTACACGTTTGTAAATTATGCTGAGCGATATTTAGAATCTTACGTATGCACTGCATTTTACCTGTACAAAATTATTATCATTAGATTCTATAGCTAATGTAACAATTATTAATTTATATGAATCACAAAATATTCAATATTAGTATAATTCTATTATAAAAGTCACTTAACCTTCTTAATGTGCTTTAATATTTTGTTTAATTTTGCATATAGCAATTATGTACATAAGATAAACAATTCATATAGGAATAATAATTTAGAGAATTATAAACAATGATAAATTACACTATCATTCACAATTGTTGATGTTATTCACTTGTGCGAAATTATATTATATTAGCCATTCTAACCTCATTCCTAATGAAATATACACATATAATAATTAATATTTAATACAATTTTCCCACATAATGCAATCTTGTTCAGAATTACTCAATGCATATAATGCACATCATTAAATATTAATACCAATTATGCGAAAATTTAGAAAAATAGCGGTTTTTCAATCAGCTGATCGCAGTGAATGCGGCTATTAAACTGTCAGTACTGACAATACATAAATATAAATTATGAAAATGATTTTTTCAGCACTGCCAATATACCGGCAATCTATATCGGAAACAGCTGATCGCTATCGAATTATTTGACACTTGATACTCAACACATACACGCAAGAGCCACGTGACAGCCACTTCTCGGTGTGCACTCGCGCTCAGCTGACAGGTCGCGCCAGTTTGCGCCTCCTCTTCCTCTTATGAAGCGTAGTAATCCTTGTATCGCGGGATCAACGACTGCGATTACGTCGCAGCGGAAATGGAGCCGGGGACGCTGGCGAAGGTGTTGCACGATTTCCTTACCACCGTCGATGGCGAGCTGAGCCTCTCCCAGGGACAATATTTCCTGGTACTTGGCGTGAACGTTTATCGCATAACCTACCAACAGATGTAAACAGCTGAAAATAATAGAATGCCTTGTCACATTGATAATTTCAGATACACGAGGTCGTAGACAAGCATTGGTGTCTTGGTCAGTCTCAGGACAGAGTCGGCAAATTTCCTACGAGTCATTTACATAAAGTGGAACTTCCTCGGTTTGATGAGACGGAAAGAGTGTTTGTCGCTGTAGCTGACTTTCCTGGACAGGAGACTGGAGATCTGTCCTTTGCGCGAGGTAAAATTATTGTTAAAGGTATATGCTATGTCAGTGCTATAGTGCTGTAAAGTCCCAAATTTTCTAAAGAATTTAGGATTAATCTAGTCTTTGATAGAAACTTGGAATGCAATAAATGGATAAAAATAACAATTTAGATCATACATTTTTTTTCGTTGAATTAGGAGAACTTGTAATTGGAGTAAGAGATGTAGGTTCAGGATGGTGCATGGGCAGGACAAGCTGGAAAAATGGTATTTTTCCAACAACACATACGTGGGAACTAGATACAACATTAATAAAGGTAGTTTAAAAAGATTATACATAACATCATATGTGCCAATGTTAAACTATACCATTAATTATTAGAATTTTTTAAAAATTATGTTATTAATCAGAAATATTCTTTTTGCAGAAAACAATAAAAAAGAAATTAATAAGAAAAAAAGCAAAGGTTAAAACAACACTGAAAGCGCAACTTGATGAAGAGTTGGACCTAACAGCGGGCGAAATTGTCACTGTTATAGAAATTTTAGATGATGGCTGGTGTCATGGAGTTACAGAAGATGGTAGGAAAGGCATATTTCCAGAAGGATTTATATCATACATAGATATGGATCAAGACACAGTTGATCAAAGTGAAATTACATGCACAACACAAAATGATGTTGCATCTTCCTCGACATCTTATGATGGTGTAATTTACAAAGA
Organism: Nylanderia fulva; assembly: GCF_048542155.1. NCBI lineage: Eukaryota > Metazoa > Arthropoda > Insecta > Hymenoptera > Formicidae > Nylanderia > Nylanderia fulva. Next base: position 1,838,344 of record NW_028190161.1, on the reverse strand, counting down.
TTTTGGTGAAACTTCTACTGGAAACTCTTACATGAATCTGCCTGACGAACCTGCTCCAAGCTACTTTGATCTATTCCCAGAGGCCTTATCAACAATTAGTGATGCAACAGATGTACAATGCAATATTCATGCGAATTCTATCGATGTTAAACCATATGCCATAACATTATATCCATTTAATGCGCAATTTCCAAACGAATTGAGTTTCGGAGTAGGTGAAGTGGTGCATCTCATCAGACATATCGATTCTGAATGGATGGAGGGTATGATCGATACTACTAAAGGGATATTTCCATCATCTTATGTCAATATTATAGTCGATTGTGCGGTAACCAAGCAGGATCAAGTTCAATCTGAAGTGCCCGCGAAAAAAGATGCTTTGGAACCGAATGCTACTGTAAAAGTACTGTTTACCTTCGACGCGCAAATGGACGGTGATTTGAGCGTTCAAGAAGACGAAATTGTCACCGTGGTGGAAATGGCTAATGAAGATTGGGTGAATGTGAAGAATAAAAATGGCCTAATCGGTTTATGTCCACGAGAATATTTGAGTTCGATATCCGAGCATTCGTCAGATAGTCTACAGGAATCGAACTTGGAAGAATTTGAAGATTTCGTCCTGGTTAGACATAAGGAAGCGAATGCAGTTGTAACAGCTGAAGAGCAAAAGCCAAAGAGATTGTCGCAACCGCACAGACCAGCACCGCCAGCTCCGGCTCCAGGTAGAGTGCCATTACAGAAGGAAACTGTTGCAAATATAGAAGCATCTGCTCAAGAAAATGAAGCTGCAATTAGTAATACAGCTAATGTAAGGCAAAAACGTGCGGATCAACGACAAAATGTAATATCGGAGTTGGTTATAACAGAGAAGGAATATGTTCGCGACTTGAAGTTGACGTACGAAACGTTTAATTTGCATGATCCGAGTTTCCTCGGATCAAAGGGAATTGATGTCGTTACGTTGTTTGGGAATATTTTGGAAGTTATTCATGTCGCCGAGGAGTTATTGGATATGATCTTAAAATCGATGAAAGATTGCGATGAAAGCTTGCAAACAATTGGACCTTGCTTTGTAAATATGTCCGAGAAATTGAAAAGCGTTTATGTTAAGTATTGTGGAAATCATGAAGCAGCATTAGCTTTGTTAACAAAGGTATTCTACATATAAAATAAATATATTTTTTTCTTTTTAATTAAGCTTTATCTATCTACTTATAATATAAAAAATTATATAAATTGTATTCATTTATGTTTCAGTATGAAAATAATGAAGAAATCATGAAAATATTTAATAAGGGTATTGAGACACTACGTCGCCAAGTTGCTTGCTTTGATATGAGCTCTATTCTGATAAAACCAGTTCAAAGAATTTTGAAGTACCCATTAATGTTATATGAATTAATAAAGGTCAGTAATTGCATTAATTATATAAAGCATAAGAAAGTGTAGTTAATTTTGAAAGCAATAAAAATCCAATTTTGAATCTAGTTAAATACATATTATTTTGACAAGATGTTAAATTGATATCAATTTTAGCAAGATTAGCAACAATAAGTTTATCATTTTCCAAAAATATACATATATATATATATATATATATATATATATATAATTTATTTATTATCGAAGATATATTGTATTATATTTTTGTATAAAAATAATGTTTACAGTGCACAGAAGATAATCATCCAGACAAAGCAGCTATAGAAGAAGCATGGAAAGCCATGACAAATGTAGCCAGTTATATCAATGAATATAAACGCAGAAGAGATATCGTGTCAAAATATTTAGACACTGATAATACTTTAATTAGCAAAATGTCGAAATTAAATATGCATTCCGTAGCGAAAATGTCTACAAGGCTAAGCACAAGGTTGTCGGCGAGTCTAGGCTTGACAAATATCGTGAGTGACACCGAGTTTGAGGAACTTGAGAAGCAATTTCGATCTATAGAGAAATGCACGTGGCAATTAGTTAAGGATATTGAGCAATGTATCACACATTTGAGCGACGAAGCTATATCTGGTGAAGTAATAGCCGAATTCCTTGTGCATTATTATCAAGAGACTCCGACTGCCGAGATGAAGAAACTACAAAACATAAGATCTATAATTTGGTCTCAATATATGCAGGACTTTAAGACCTGTATCGAAAAGAGAGTGAGCACACCGTTGCATTCCTTAGCGACATTATTAGAAGGACCGGCGATGCTGGTAGCGAAGAGACACGATAAGTTGCTGGATTACGATGCTGCTATTTCTAAGAGTGAGAAATATAAAGAATCAAAAATTGTAATTGTTTACATAATTTAGTATTTATGTTCATGGGCGTCCGCAGGCAGCATTTGCCCATCTTCGAATCAGTAAAAAAATTAAACATTTGTCTTCTTTTAAATAAACATTGAAATTTATTTGCATATTTAATATAAAAATTTTTAAAATTAAGAACAAAAAAATTAATTATACATCTTCTTGGAAAAAATCCTGCGGACACCTATATTTATGTTATAATGCGAACACGCATATTAGATTCCTTTAAACATCTTTTCACTTTTATGATGTACTTTACCTTTCATTTCAGACACAAGAGGAATTATTTACTGCTAAGAGTATTTACGAAGCATTGAATCAACAATTGATCGAGGAATTACCTATATTATTGGACGCAGCAGCGAAGATTTTAGTTAATTGCATAAGCACTTTCGCGAACACTCGAAAGTTATTGAGTGGAAAAATTACTAAGCAATATCTGACTCTTTGCGAGGTATTTATAGATAAAATTTTGATCTTTAATTCTAAATTGGAGTGTACGTTTGAATAAAAACTAATTTTTTCAGACGTCGCCGCATCTATCCTCGCAAGATGTGCTGGAGTCATTTCTCGTGAATCATAATTTAATATGGAATCAATTAACGCGTTTCGCATTTGCTGGCACGAATCCTCGAACAGACGAGGTCCAATCGCAATTGTGCGAGCAAACGGAACAGCAGAGATTCCTGCTTAGAGAAAAATACACCGTAGACAAATTGTTTGTAGTGATTGAGGACGTTACCAGTAATTCCACGCTTGACGTAAGTGCGGCGAGAGGTACGTTAATTGCAGCCATCAAGAAACAGGATCCGATGGGAAACGCGGCGAGATGGTATGTTGACACTGGAGTCACTCAAGGATTTCTGCCCTCTCAAAAACTGAGACCGGTTCAGCGGCAAAATCAGCACCAAGCTGATCCAACCGCGACGGACGTCGCTGCTACTGGAAGGAAGAGCTCCAGTCCTCCAAATTTGATGTCGCTGGATTCTCCGGAGAAGGAAATCAGGAAAACGTCTCCGTCGCATCTGGAAGATTTGCTTTCATTAGACGAAGAATCGAAATTGAATCACAATTATTGCAACATGTCAGAAATGCCGAGAGCTCAAGTGTATCAAAATGTATATAATGAAGTTAGTATCTTAACGTTCCTGACTCCTGGGTCCTCGCCACGATCATGTTAGATTGTGACGTCAGAGATAAAAGAAAACACATTCTTTTGACATATTTTTATTTCGAAATCTAAGAATTTTTAGCGTGTATTTTCTTGCTGTTACAACATGTCGGTGAGGAGCTAGGAGCCCTAATATATCTCCAAATTACACTTCAATATTTTTGTACTAACATAATTTTTTTTTAGTTTTACTACGCGATGTATGATTTTGCTGGAAACATGCCAGGCACGTTGCCTATTATTAATGGCCAAGCCCTCCGACTCGTTAGGCCTCATGACGAAAAAGGAAATAACGAATGGTGGTTCGTAGAGAATCGAGAAGGTAAGCAAGGCTACGTTCCACGGAATTATTTAAGCTCGGCGGCCAAATCAAAGCAATAATAATGGAAAGTCAAATTAGGGCACAAGTTTTACATTTATAGTATTATAGTTTTCATTATAAGATCATGATATAATTAATCTGAAAAATCGATTAATTGAAAAATCAATCATCTTTCTCGATTATATAATATCGATTTGATTTTGTTTTATAAGAAAATTATTTTTTAATATCAAGCTTATTTTAATGCAGTAGTAGTCTATATAATCTTTTTGTCTAACTGAAATGTACAAAAAGAAGCTGTATTCAGCATGATCAAGTCTCGAATTTTTAAGAAAGATAATCTATCGGGGTGTATTAGTGGAAATATACTCAAGTTTTTTTTTTAATTTCTCGTTAGTATTTAGATTTATACACGCTTTATATATTCTTTAAGATTTTTATACTCTACAATTTCAATAATCACTATTTAATTATTAATGCGTGTATATAAAATGTACATAATGCTTTATTATTGGGAAGGTTTAAGCTGTTGATAAATAATTAAATTATTTTCAATTGTATTAATAATTGATATTAGCACAGAAAAATGTGCATATGTAATCACTTAAAACGAAATCGTGTTCCAATAAAATATTTCTTACAACTTTTAATATATTTAACTAGCCTACATCAGAGATATACAGGTATATACATATATTGTGATCATTTAAGATATACATATACATATATTGTAATTATTTTTTCAAGATATACACATATATTGTGATCATTTGTTTCTAATCATATTTTTATCACTCGATCGTATTAATCTTTTTATCGATTTTTTATATATAATTTCTAATGTATATTTGTGCATACATAAATGTTAAGTTTTTCAAGAATGATCTATTATTTCTAATACGAATAGGACAAAGAAATTAATAAAAATGTTATAAAAAAGAAAAAAAAACGAATCAGTCTTTTAATTAAGATTAACTGTTGTTAATTATGTTGTTTTTATTTCAGTGTTGGTATCGTTATTTTAATTACTAAACGTTATATTTATAATTTATGCAAAGTAATTAATATTTATTCATACATATTCACGGAATTTATTTATAAATAATAAACTATTGTCATATCGTTTCTTTTGAAATTATTTGAAAGAGTAAGCTAAGCAAATCATTACAATGAACATCATATATTTTGATCATAATCTTTTAATCATTTGATCTTATTAGTTTGAGTTGCGTACGAAAGGCCTGAAATATTCAATATAGATTATATTTACTCTAATAAGAGAAATGAAACGCATATTATTAAAAAAGAAAAGAGAATATATTGGCTATATTATCTCCTTAATACAATTCATTACAATTAACAGTAGGTACAATAATGTGACACGATACGTGTGCTACGACTAAACTGTCGTCTAAATATACAAAATAAGAGAATACCAAGTATATCATTCGAAATAAACAAAACAGTCTTTCGAGGTGCAGACTTGCGTCTGCATTGCGATCATTATTCACGCTCGCGTTGTAACTTACTGGACTTACCTATATTAAATGAAAAGTAAATATTGATCTAAACGACGAGATATTTTGGAATATACATGTTTAATGAAACTTGACTCGTCTCACGCGAGTTAAATGTTGAAATACATACAAACTTTTATATTATGCTCTTATTGTGCGAGTTAATGATAAAAGCTCGAATCTCCGCGATTTCGTGGTTCAGTTTTGCGAAATCGTCGGCAGATTTAACAGCAAGATCTCAGCATAAATCTCCGGATTAATGTAGTATCACTCGCCATTTAACATCGTACGTTCTTTACTTTTCGAAACGCAATGCACTCTTGCATATAACTACTCTCTTGCACAACTACGATTTAAATATGATCTTAATATGTATCGAGTACAATCTTAACGAAATAATATACATTTTACGCAAATGTTTGCATAAAGTGACGCATTAACATATGGTATGTATCATAAAGTAACGCATTAACATATGGTATGATAATCTTGCGCGGATCTAGAAAGGCCTTGAAAGAGGGATTAACTGGAAAAATCAGGCATGATAAAAGACAATGCATTAAAATTTAAATTTCTTATTCAGTTGTTTTCTGATTAAAAAAACTTGCGCATAATTAAATATATTGCCGATATCGAGTCATTGACTTGCACAAGCACGTATATAAACTTCAATTTTTAATACGAGAATGTCTGATGAAGTGCGTCCATTAATTAAAAGGTATATTGTAGAGAATTATATTTATCTTAATAATGTCTAATCCAGAATATTGGAATAGAGCCTAGATTTATTTACGAAACGATTATTTCGTTTTTGTTAAACCTTACGAAGAAACAGCTTCGCTCTGATTACTCACTTCTTAGTTTTGTAGACACGGTTATTTACCGAGTTTTATGTCATTTTAGGATCATTATAACACATTACATTTTGCGATAGAGCAAATATTTACTCCGTAGTTTATCTTAACGGAAACTTATTTTAAGCTTATACAGTCATCTCCGATTATTATTTCTGAATTGACACTAAATATATACACATTTGATCTTGTGTTGCGATATCACTGCAATATGCATTGAAGTGTGCTCATAAATATCGGACTTGTTTATTGGGTCTTGCAGTATTTTGTACTGCATTAGGGGTGTTCGTCGATGCGTTAATTATCAAAAAAATTGCGTCTTTAACAACAATTGTAGACTTTATATATTTCAAATAATTGCAAGATGCGTCATGCATGTCGCGACGTTGCACAATAATTAAAATAGCGGAAAATGTTGTAAAAAGTACGCTTAAAATAAATAGTGCATTTGAAGATAAAGATCGCTGATTCACGATCTTATCGGATAATTAACTCGATGAATTGCGTTGCCTAATCCTAAGATTCTTTATTTACATCGAATTCATATATTAACATATAATTCTTCTTGTCATGTTCGTATATAGAGTTTAACAAGGCTGATTTTTTAATGACATATTTGATGTAAACAAAGACTCACAAAGAATTAACCAAATTCCGTCTGAAATTACATATTCTGTATATGCGCGACAAGAAATATATACCTTTTTTAACAATCGCACACGTAGTAGCGATACTAACGAGAGAAACTTTGTTTATGTAAAAAAATCTTTCTAACAGTCATTCTTTTAGTTTTAAGTAAAAATATTTGTTTCATCTTTTCCTCATGCTGTTGACATTTTTATAAATACATCAGCGGCTTTAAATAGCGGCGTTATTAGCTGTAATGTAGTACAATAATATAGTTAATACGATTATTTGAAGTCGTCCTAATTTAACCTTCCTTGCTATTGCTATTTCTAGGCACCAACGACTTTAAGTACTCATATTAGCTATAATATAATGATCCTTTGTCGGTATTTAATAAAAAACTCATAAGTATCAATGTAGGTCGGAAGTTGAAGTTAGCTTATCGGGCGCATTATTTATTTCCAGCACGATAGCGCCGAAACTTTATACGCATATTGAAGTTTAAAGATCCGTAAAGATAGAATATTTTGTTCGCCCGCACGCTTCATCAACATCTTTATCACGTGCTCATATAAATCGTAAATCCTTGATCTTGTTTTGCGTCAAAAAACAAATATTCAGCAGATATATTCATTAACAGGAAATAGAGAGCGTCACCTCTTCTGATAATGCTCTTTTTTTGGCTTCACACTGTTTTTTTTTTTTTTATGTTATCTGAACTGTTGTGTCACAGTTCGATTCACGCGTAATTATCTTCGCCTATCTACGAAGACTAATTGCTCGTTGCCTAAAAAGACGTCCTTCCAATGATAAGTGAAAGCTGTATTCTGCCTTATTTCATCTCTCCAGCGACAAAAAAAATCTCCCGCAAGAGACTCTTTGGTTCACATATTATACGATGAGATCTTTTTTTAAAGATGATAGCAACTTTAAAAAAAACGATACGAAATACTTAACAAAGTCAAATACAATTGGTGCGGTATTTCGTGTCGTTACTAATATAACATGATAATTTATAGAGCTAACAATTAACATTTGATCAGAACTGGGAAATCGTTTTTCAACTGTGTCACTATGCGTAACAAGATGATGTACTGTAAATTCTCGCCTGATTCCTCTGAGATCTATAGTAGACTGAATCTCTTCAAGTTAACTCATTCTTGGAATTTCACTCCATGAAAAATTCCCCTCTATTCTTATAATCCTTCTTCTCTTTCTACATCTGCGAACTATCGTCTCGCGTGACGTACGCATTGTCGACGCCTAATCTAAACTCCGGTCGTTAGTATGAAATAATAACTACTTCTTCGCGATAGTCCAACTCGTCAAGCTTTATATCAAAATTCTTAAACGCACAGGCCTCAATCATACTAACTGTGCAATTCTCATCACCCGGAGCCGGCATTTTGACTCTTCGGTCGTCGTCGTCGGATCTGTCTCCTAATCCGCGCGATCGCGGAGAATCGTTCAGCGAAAAGTCTTCTAATCTGCGGGATAGAAGCGGGGAATCGCGCGACCTTGGATCTCTGAATGACAAAGCTTTTGTACCACATCGAGGGCTTCCTCGGCGGGATAGACAGTGTGCGGTGGTGGTTCGATCTCACCGGAGCCGACCAATTGCACGAGCTCTTGCAGTTGTTCCAGGGTGCCCAGTTCCACCGGTTTGATGGATTGATGCCGATCTTCGGCTAGTCGGCTGAACTTGGGCAACAATCGATCGGCGACCTCCTTAATCACGAATACCACGCCGCCTTTGCTGAGGCACTGCATGCTACGATGGAGATTGCGCGAGGTTGTGCCGAAGTCGATCACTACGTCCACCTGGCCACCGCAAGCATCCATCGTGCGCTCGATCAGCTGTTTTTCGTACAGGTCTTCGTTCCACTGTACTACATTCACTCTGTAATCGAGGTATTGTTAGATAAATCAGATAAGATAATATGAAGGCTTAAAGCATGTTGCAACCAAGTCATTCTAGGAGCATTAAATTTCTTTGAGCTAAACTCTTTGAATTGAGCTAAACTCAAATAATTTTTTTCCTTAATTTGATTGATTATGATTTGTTAATTGGCGTTGGCTTAATTACTAGACTATTAACACGTGAATTGAACCAATCGAATAAAATTTACCGTTGGAACTCTTGAGCTAAAGGGAGACCGTCATCCTTAAGAGTGGCTATCGTGGTGGTGACTCTGTCTCTCATGTTGCTGAAGTGATACGACGCAATTCTGAGGGCCCACAAGGCAAGACCACCCGTGCCAACTACTAGAATCTTGCACACACTGGTCTCACCTCTCTCTTTCAATAATGCCTGCAACATTTTATTATTGCACTTATGAGTTTCTGCTTCCTCTTTGTAATAGAAAATTATTTTATTAGATTTAGCGCAAATCGGATCAAAAGTATTCTTTAATCAATTATAAATTTTAAAGAGCAGATCATTGTTTCTAAAGAGCCTTTGCTTTGTTCAATCTCACGGCCAATTTATTGATCTTTTAATATTATAAAAATATGATTTTCTTATTATTCTCACGTTTAACAAGTGATAATAAAATATGAGAATTTTAATCGTACCTGCACGTGTTCATGTGCAGCAAAGACGGTGTTCATAGCGAGGAGAGCACCAGCTGGTAGCATAGCTGCCACGCTGAGCGACATACTATCCGGTATTTTGATCAGGTACTTGAGATCGTGCACCACCAGGTATTCGACGTAGCCATTCGGAATACCGTCGTAGGGATAGAGGATAACGCGATCGCCCACAGCGAGTTCGCAACCCTCGGGCACCTCGGTGCCGAACGACTCGATCACGCCGGCCACTTCGTAGCCGGGGAACAGGGCGGCATCGCGCACCCCGTGATGCGGCAGGGATACCGGATAGTCGCTCTCCATCGACATGTCGGCGGCCAGGCTGCTGCCGCTCGAGACCGAGGTCAAGCTGGTCAGACTCGATGACCTACGGGGATGATAACACGCACCGGCGCACATCACTCGGATGCGGGCACCGTGAGCAGGAACATCCGGCACGGGTACGTCGAAGCTGAAGACGCATTCCCGACCGGTCACGCTCGGACTCTCGATCGAGAGTTGACGGCACAGCTTATTCATCTTTTCTCTGTAATGCGAAATGGGGAAAAACCTGTATAAGAGAAATCTATTTCCTATATAATTACTTGTTTGGAATTACTTTTTACTAACTGATAATATTATTATACATGCTATATAATAAAAGGGAAATAAGGTTTCCTCCCTTATATATATTTCGTCTAAAGAATGAGAAGAAAATTTGAAACATTTTTCATAAATCTCGAAATGTTTTTTTAATATTATATATTGTTAATAAAAATCATTCTTATATAGTATAAAAAATTTACTGTGATTAAAATTCGATCATTTTGGAATACTAGGTTGCTATAGAATGTTTTATTTATTGCATTTTTTAAAATGACATTATCTTAAAAATTAAATAATATCTGATTAAAATTTTTTGGTGCATCAAATATTTTATAATATATTGCACATAAAAATTACATTCGTTTTTAATGCAAATAATCATCAATAAAGTAATCGTAATTATAAAGTTTATTTTAAAATTTCATGCAAAATATAAAAAATTAAAAGAAATATTTATATATTTATTACAATATTACCTATACAAAATATTTAGATCGAGAAAAGCATCAGCGTAAGCATTATTTTTATTAAATTAAATTTCTTTCATGTAATTATTAAAATTAGCAATTACAAATTTATGCGTAAGATTTTCTCTTAATAGTTTCATATGTATAAAACTAAATAAATATATTTTGTACTAATTATCTTTAACTCTGATAGATAGCTTAATAACATTTTTTTGTTAAGCTGTCTATCAGAATTAAATAAAAATTCTAATCAGATATTATTTAATTAGAAAGTTATGTGAAAAAAGAATATATATTAATGATATGAGAGAGTGTATTTTTTCTGTGTGTTTTGAGAAGCAATTTCTTTAGTAACAAGATAAACCTGTATAATAAATTAAATAATTATTTTTATAAATAATAATTTTTAGAAAAATTAGTAGTGACGTATTTTCCGTTTTTTCGAATCACGTAGAAAATGATCTGAAGCTGATGTTAAAATTGACGGAAGTACGTCATTAGTGTTAATATGCCTGGGGCACGAAGAAACCTATCAGACGCGTGAATCAGCTGTTCCAATCTCTTTTAGTTGGAATTACTTGAAAGCACGTTTTCGCATGAAATATTTATAAAGGTTGTATAAGAAGAAAACATAATATATATATAATCGTATTTTTCCTTAAAAGCAAATGTGAATTTAAATAAATTTTACAGATATGTTAATGTGGCACAAAATGAATAACATAAAAGCGATTTTTGATGCTAATTCTCATTAAAATATAGCTACATATTATGTAATTAAGGTAATTTACAAATTTATATTTTTAATTTAAACGATGCTTTTTAATTTGGGAGAACGACTGATTTATTAAATCTATTGAAACTACTTTGTTACTTTATCAAATCTCGTTGCAATAAAAGTTTACCATGAAAGTTTCATAAATAAAAAATAAATGAAAAATTTTTTAAAAATAAATGTAGAAATCTTCTGTTATAATTACATAAATAATTCAACAACAATTTCTTAAAATTCAATAACAGTTTCTTAAATTTCTAGTTGTATAATTTAACGGCACGCGTTATGATTTTTACAAATAATTGATACAATTCATTGTCTTCTTAAATAAATAATTAAGAATTAAAGCAAATAGCAAAAAGAAAAATCTTGTAATTGCCTACTCATTATGAGAAATGGTTTTGTGAGCAATAGGCGCCATCGATTCCAATTCCACCGGCATAACACCAGTTCTTAATTAAATATAATTTTTTAAAGTCACTGCAAGGTTTAGTCACCCAAAAAATCTTGGCACTAGGCCGAGTCACAAAATCGCGCTTGATTAAGCACTGCTATTTTTAATCTGCACGATTAAAATCCAAATTTAAATCGATTTAAAGCGATTAAAACAGATTTAAATCTTCTAATTTAGCAAGACGAACTTGCGATATAATGGAAAGAACAGGAAGAAAAAAATAAAATTTCCAACACACGTTTATCCCATACACCGTGCAGAGACGCACTAACCCGTTGTGTCAGCGCGCGTTCGTTTTTATACCGCAGGCCGACGCATTTGTGGCAAGGTGGAAGGGAAAGTGAACACAGAGAACAGTATGGAAAACACGCGGAGCACTCGCAGACCACGTGCACGCACAACGTCTGTTTTTCTCATCTTTAAAGTATACAGCTGCGTTGCTGGGGGTCGCGTACAACGTGTTTGTTTTTGTTCCCACAGTATAATTAATTAAATGACGAGAGGCAAGCTTTTATAAGGAGTTGGAAATGTATCACTTATATAGCCACTCTATATTATTATTGCAACATTAAATCGCAATTGATAAATCTGTATCTTTAAATTATTTGACTATTAGTCATCATGCATAAAGATTTATTGTTAGATGCAACGCGCCTGAAAATATCTAGTCAATTTTTGTAAAATATTTTGTGTGCATTTTGTATTGTAGAAATTTCAAAAACATTTTTTCTCGAAATGATTTTGAAGCGTGAATGTTCGAATATTTGTATCGTGTAAAAGAATGAATCATGTACATTGAAAATGAATCATATGTACATATTGAAGTATTAACGATTTATTAATAACTTTTCGTTCTTCGTTTATAAATTCATTAGCTGTTTGATGTATGTTGATGACGTTACTTATGCAAGTATGACTGTATTAGGACATATAATCGCGAAATTCTTCTGCTAGCACGTACATACATATCTGCACACATTAAAATATATTTTTCTTTTTTATAATACGAAAATAACAACAATTGTAACATATCAGGCATTTTATAATTTTTAACAATATCCAGATGAAGAACATCTGTGTGCTCACAAATATAAGTCATTAGATATTTTAACTGTTATTCCGCTTAATAATAGCATCAATTAGCTCCAATTTATCGTGATATATTGCTCTATCGTTCTTTAACTGCGATAAGAAAATATGAACGCTAATTACGCGTCTCATACGGAAATATACAATGATGATAAAATTGTGGACTCAATTGATTCAATAGTAATCTTAATTACAATAAAATAAACTGATAAGTATAATACTGAGATATTTTTTCAAACCAGAAACTATTCTTCTCAGATTTTCGTAAAATTATTTCGAATATTTAATATATCAGCCAGATATGAAAAAATAAACTGGAAATCTTTACAACATAATAATAATAATTAAATTTGGTGAATAAATAGACAAAGAATAAAAATATTTAAGTTTATAAAAACATTATAAAACTTTAATTGAATTTAACAGATATCATATAATGATTAATACGATACAAATATCACTTTGTCATATTCGTCATATCTAAAATAAACAGATTAATAATTGTCGATATGTTTTTTTATACATTTTAAGTAATTCTATTTTTGTAAAAATTGTGAAAAACTGGCTTTGTTCTAGCTATAATTTTAATTACAAAATTAAAATATTTTAAAGAGTTTTATTCTTTGCAAAAATAAACGAAATAGTTTCCTTAGTGTTTTAGTAAATTTTTAATTGGAAAGGATATCTACTATACAGCTTCTATCTGGCATAATAATTCATTTGTCGTTTTATAGTTTATCTATGATTTTTTAAATTTATGCGCAACGCAGCAGATAACATTTATTTACCCTATCAAGAAAATGTTAACTTGGCAACGCCAAGATATCTTTGTTGGATATTCAATGAACTTCTCGCGAAAAGTGCAATGTGCTATTTTTGACACATCGACTGCTATTTTACACAAATTCTGACTAATTCTTACAAATTTACTCTCATGCAAATTTAGACTGATTACATGTAGTACATATTTTTCATATAATAATAGGCGATTTGTTTGTCGTGAGATTCTAGAAGTGCATGGATAAATGCAGTACTAAAAATAACTGTAAATTGAGGCTAGCATTGAGACCGACGATGATATTGCGGTTGTGTGGTGATTATATGGAGAACATTTATAATTCCAAAATGAGGTACTTCAAATATCACCAGTTAAAAAATTATCTAATTTATATAAAAAATTATATAATATATTTATATAATTATATAAATTATATTATAATATTCTTGCTTATATATATCTTATTTTTAATTAATTTAAAAAAATGTGCATGTACGTGTGTATTGTGCAGTTGCATATATATGTTCGTATTCATCTAAATAAATTCTAGGAGAAAAATTGAGAATATATATGTATATATGTATATTGTTGCAAATGCACTGACGTATTGTTAGATTTTTAAGTTAAAGACGTGCGGTTTATATAATTAAAATCGTAACAGTATTACGTGATTTGTTATTTGTACAAATGTTAATCGTGTCCGCAAAATAAAAGATGTATGGCGTTGTTCATTATATAAGCATTATGCAATGCTGGAATCTACTCTATCACAGTATGATCTCATTAGAAATTAAACAGACAACACATATATTTATCAGTTCTGGAGGTGTGTCACTGTTAATGTTATTACGTGCTAAAGTTCGTGATATAAACACAGACTGCAAATTTTCGATTAATTTAACAAGTATTAATTAATAATGTGACAAAATATTCTTATAACAATTGCATAAAGAAGATATCTAAAAAAACAAAACAGCTGTAAAGTTGCAGAATAAAAAAATATAATAAATAAATAACATACATTGCGATATCTCTTGAACGTCAAAAATACTGATTATAAGACATCTTATCTTTAATTTTAACAAGTTAAACCTGGCAGAAATGTTGGTATGTACATAGAGATTTAATGACAAAAACATGTTCACAGACACAAATAAATATTATTATCTGTTATACGAGTACGTTCAATATTAATTCAACTAATTAAAATTGTTTTAATCAAAGCCAGCTATAAACATGATGACAGAAATATGTATTTAATTATAATAAAACAAGGTATCTAAATTATAATAAAGCAATGCAAAATTTCGAATTTTTATAGAGGGTAATTTTTATTCTTTATTTATTTTCTTTTAATTTTAATTTTATTTTAATTTTACTGTTTTTCTTTGTTCTTCTTTTCTCGAATAAAAAATAAAACTTTCATTATTTATAATACAATAAAATTAATCTTAATATGTGTAACTTATGATATTGTTTATAATATTGATTTAAAAAAGAAAAACCGATTTTTCTATCTAGATAAAAAGCATTAATGTTATCATTGCAATTAAAAAAAATATGCAAATTGTTATTAACTATTTCATGAAAAGGTCTCAGCTTATTGCAATAAATCTAGGCTTAATATATCAGAGCATATTAAAAAAAAACAAACCTAAATTGATATTATGATTGTTTGTTAGAAAATATTTTTTTATCTATTTCTGTAATCTATGTCTAACAATAAGTGAGATAGGGATTGCTTGATGCACAAACATTGCCGATAATCCAAGTTTTAATGCAAGTTATTTACTTCAATTTAAAAAAAAATTACAGAAAATTTTTACTTTACAACTTGAATCTATTCAATTTTCAATATTTTAAATTATTTTGCATTTATTTATTAATTGTTTACAATATTTTATTTATTAAATTTTTTATGCACTGTGTAATCATGTGAGCTATCTGTAAACAAGAAATGATACTGAAGATATGTGCATTATTTGTAAGACTTGGACTCTGTTTCTTGATGATAATTATTTTGTTGACTTTTCTAAGCTCATGTTATCAGATTTCTTCATATTGCCACAAAACGAGTTTTTCTTTTAAACGAAAACAAGATTATTGGTATTTTCAAATTCAGAATATTTCAAGTTATGGAAAATATACAATTAAAATTCTTGCAATTTTCAAGATAAATAATTTTTTTCGAATTTCTTGTGCATAATAATTTGATGCTACGTCTCACTCAAACCCATTTATCTACAACGAAGCAAACAGAAAAACTAGTGATATAATTATGATTAATGATAAAATTGTTTATTTGTTTTATTCAAATTAATCATGTCTATAAAAGCAATCTATAATATGGATTAATCATGTTTACTTAAAGTAATTAGTAAGTAATATCGTTTACACATTTATTCTAAGATATTATTAATAATAGATTGTTCAAATATTTTTATTAATTCATATTTAACGAATAATTTGTTGGAGTGACATTCCTTTTCGTAATTATTCGATGCTATATATCGAAAACTAGACGTTAATTAAAATTTTGTTCAAAATAAAATCAATTTTCATTTAATTGAAGAATATAATTTTGTTATTTATTATTAATTCTATAACTTTAATGTGCTAAATATTTATTTTACATTAATGATAATAAACTATTGTTGAAAAAAATCTGATCACATAATACTCAAATATTTTCAAATTACATATTATATGCGTAATTGATTTTTTTTTTAAACATTTCATGATGCGTTTGCACGCGCGTTAGAGAACGTTTATCATTAATAATTCGAAGATGTTTTGCAAGAATATGCAAATTTCATGCATAATACCATTTCCTTTGGATATCGCATAACAATAATAACTACTACGAAAACAACACTTATGTAAGTCACAAATATTATTATGAAAATCAAATAATAAAATTTCTTCTCCTAAAAATGTTTCATTAATAATTATAACAGCAATTTAATGATTATCGCAGTGAGAATTTCTATGTAAAAATTGATTTTTCCTAACATCAAAGAAGCGTTACATTTGTGCTTCTTCGTCACCTTTGGAGTTACCTCTTACTTAGATTGACGATGAATAGATAGTCTTCTGAGAATCTTGTATCACTTGACCCACTTTAATGAAAAATACCTGATAAAGTGAGCCCTTCGATAAAGAATTTACGCACTTAGATAGTCGCGACAGATTTTGTATTCATTGCGAAATTAATTTATTTGTATGAATCAGAAGCAATATAAAATAATATATAAAATAATAAAATTAAAAAATTATAACATTATAAAGAATAAGAAAATTGTAAAGTTAAAAACTATGAAAATGTCCTGTATATATTTAATTAAAAATTCAAAATAAATTTCGAAATACTAATGATGTAAAAAAAATTTAATATCACACCGCACGTTTTCACATTATTTTTGTCGTGTATGTATATATAAAATTTTTAACATAATTTTACTTAAAAATTTTAATTAAGTGATATATTTTCTTGCAATTATTTTTAATATTAAACTCAAATATCTATATAATCAATCTTTAGATATGTTCCAAAACAAAACGCATTTAACATTAAATTGAAAAAGGTTTTATTTTAAATTTAAAATTTCTCTGTTTCATTTGTTGAACAATCTAAAATCTGTGAAAAATTTCAATTTTTAATTGCTTATCATTTACAAAATTTTGACCACAATATACTTACATAAATGTAAATCAAATGTAGAGTGGCACACGTAATATATATTTTTAAAGTTATATGAAAATTTTTTATAATTTGTATTGATTTTTATTATTAATATCAATTTAATCACTTTACATTTCAGAAGAAAACATGAAGAAATTTACATTGCAGCGACAACTGCAGCAAACAAAAAAATTCACGCAGTGGCGTTGAATACAAAGAATCTATTTCCTGTAAGGAGCATATGCACGTAAAGTGCATATTTGATTTGTATTAAAACTTTTTAAAAATAGATTGCTGCGTTTTGTCGGGTAAAAATTGTATTCAAAAATAATAATTTTAAAATTTCTATAGAAAAAAGTGGATATTTGTAAAAACTTGGGCTACATATTCTTGCTTTTTCCACATCATTTCATCATGCAGAAGCAGGTCGAATCACCCACCGTAACGATGCCTAGCCTTTGTTCGTTCGTTCGTAGTACACTATACTAAAGTCAGCTGATTGTACAGCACAATGCCTTATAGTGAATACTCAAGAGGAGAAAATGTTCGAGCGATGCAACTGAGATTTTTTTTCTAAAAACTTTCGCGATTTATTATTCATTGTTTTTCAATGGGTTTGGATAATTTTTCTTAGAACAATTAAAGTTCTAATTATTAATGATCCTTTTTATATATATATTTATTACGAATTTTAATATAAATAAAAAGAGACATTACACATCTGAAATAAAATAAATCAGATTTATGCGATTGAATAAGGACATTGAACTCTACATTAAAGAAATTATGGCAAGTTAAAAAAAAACTTGCTGTATTCCTGTTCATTATACATTGCATAATGTAGTAAGTTAAAGCACGAGTACAATTTCATACGCTGACTTCGTAATCCTACACATGCACGAGTCACCTCGTATTCTCTCGAGGACACACCGACCCCTTTTTACACGCGCCGCACACACGTCACAGATATTCCGAAGCGATCACTATCCGTAGTTGCGGGGATCCAATTTTAGAATTGAGTCAATTCTTGAAGTTTTACGATCATAAATATTAGAAGAATGAGTCAAAGAAAGGCAATAATTTTTTTCCGACAAGAAAAATGAAAAATGAAGAAATTAACCCTGGGGCTCTGCCAATTAAATCAATCTTAGATAATATGAGCAAAACACAAGCTGTGTAATAAATTTGATTGAGCCCTGTATAGATATCTTGACTTGGGCTAGAGTACATTACAATAAAATTTCAAAATCATTAGTCATTATAACAAATATTTCTAATTTTGTGTCGTGTAATACGAAAAACATTGAAACGACCAAAACAACAAATTAGACTACACACACATACATTAGGCTAAAATGACATAAATTTAGATGAAGATGTTTGTTTTGAAATTTTATTTTATTTCATAATTATTTCGAACTAAAAGATTAATGTTTACACGATCTATATTTTCAAAATGTCATTCTACTCCCGTTCTATCCCAAATAGCGTATCCCAGGGTTTAAATCTGTGCACGATACGCGTTTCATGCGCTGTCGCAGGTGTTGGACAGACCGGTGGATGTGTGTGTGTGTCGGCACATTTGTGTCGGCACCGTTGTGTCGGTGCATAAAGAGAGGGAAGTCGGTCGATGCCGCGGAACCATAGCACGCTGGAATCACGTGCACATCAGCAGACATCCGCGTGCTCAGCTGTGCCAGTTCACTCGGAACACCAAGCTCTCGAGTATAATGCCCGCGATGTTTCAGGGGGTTTACAACCCCTCCTTGCCAATGTGAATAAATATATTGTGCGTCTAAGACTCCGATAATTTCTGATATATTTTTAGATGCTTCTCTTTTTTAAATATGCTATCTAGAACTGGCTGCATCAGAGTCAACATTATTGTAGTACGTACATATTTTGAGTCGCACTTTTAATCATTTAATATTGCATATCATTTTCAAATGATGTAATAAATGAAGAAGAGAGAGATAAACATTTTTCATAAAAGAGTTGACAAATTTCTCTTGTCACACATTTTCTAATATTAATATAGTAAAAGACACGTTAAAATGTACGTTGAAAGAGAATGAATGTTTTTCTAAATTGGAAGTGACACTTAGACGATGAATTATCCGCGTTTATGACACGGTGAGATAATTAACAGGTGTAAACTTCAAGTATATGTGTTTCACTCTATTTACATAAATGCACCAATTGTGGTCGCATCGCAGGGACATTGACATTTGATAATGCTGCACAAGTGAGGCATTCTTGAAAGGAGGCATTCATTTCTCACGTTGTTGCGCCGTGCATCACTTCTCAATGCTATACGGTGACTTTTGTCAAGGCTACGATCACGGCGTCAACACCTGATGACTCGCCTTTAACAAAGTCCAGAGGCGCGTGTTTCTCTTTTTCATAAAGAAAAACAACTTTTTAAATAATGCGCTATCATTGTTTGCGTCGTCCGTACGGTATTCAGTTTTCTATGAGTTTTGTGGCAGACTGTACCTATTATTTGCTAACGGTGTTTAAAAGTTTGACGTTTTCGTTGTATTCGATCGATGTATGAGGTCATGAGCCTCTTCATTTTGCAAGATAAATGGAAACGAGCGATGATAATCGTATAGCTGCATAAACGTTCTGATAAGAGCAGCGTTAGTAATGAGCTAAAATAATTTCAAAATAGAATTCCTCAAATTAATCATTAAAAGCGTCGATATATTTTGTTATTTTACAATTACAATTGAATTTTTAATCAAAATTTTTCTCTATAAAGAGGTTTAGATATTATTACTATTTTGGCGAAAGAATAAAAATATTTTTTAACATCGTTAAACGTAAAAAAAATAATCTCTTAAATCTATTAACTGAAAAGACTGATAAAATATTGAAATAGTTCTAGTGTTAAATGCGTTGGCATAAAACTCTCGTAAACTTTCATCTTGACTTTTCTACTTATATTTTTTATATTTAGCTTTCACAATAATTCTATAAAATAAAAATAATGTAGTGTAAAAATTATATTAAAGAGAAGAAATTGCGAATAATAAGACGTATTTATTTAGTAAGTTTAGTAGATGATTTTATACAAGTTGATAATTTATTCTGAGAAATCAAAACAAAGCGTTCATAATAATTTAACGACTGCTGCTTATTCATGTGTTCCGATCAGTCATAACACATTATAATAGCTGTTTGCACATAAGACGAAGAATGATAAAATTATAACAATTATAATCGAGTGATTTCTTTCATACCTATGTTACGTTCGTTACAGATAAAAATTATATATTATTCTTTGTTCCACAAATTGAATAATCCATTTTATATATGGTAATCAATTATCAATTATTCAGATTCTATCAACATCTCTTTCATTAATCTCTTTTATCAATCTTTAATATTTTCCCGTGAATAATTTGTTTGTCTGTTAATAGCAGATAGTCCGTGTTTGATACGGATTATCATCTTTGTTCATACCGCGGCATCATCTGAGATATATATCACATAAATTAATAATCTTATCATCTGTCACCAACAGTTTATCAATAATGATTTTATTAATTCTACGAACGGTACTGTTTATATATTTTATTGTTATAATACATCGTTTTTAATGACGTCCATAAAAAATTTCTTTTAATACACGTAATTCTGCATGCAACTCTGTGTGCAGCATTCTTGTGACTTTGCAGACGTCACTAACTCTCTAACATATATTAAATAATTGATATTGACGTCCCTCCGTAATGGTACGATAACAAAGTTTAATTCTGAGATATGGGAGAAACACTTCACTGTAAGAAAGCAATCATCACACTTCACCTTTGCTGACGCTATGTCCAGAGGTTGATGACCTATCGCAGCACGAGAAAGTCTTATTCAAGTCTTGCTCCAAAAAATTATACGCGGTATTTTCCGTGTGATTGTTTCGTTTTTAGTTTTAATATTTTCTGATAACTTTAACATTTTTAATATTTTTTATTCCAATTTTTTAAATAATTTTTTTTATAAGATTATATATAAATATACGTATTTTATATACACAATTCTTTTTGCATGTTATTTTATATGTGATTTCGTGTCTAAAGCTCATAGAGAGGAGGAGAAAGAATTTTAATATTTATCTATATCTACAAGATTTTATTTATACAATATATATTTATTATAATTGCTTTCGTTATATAAATGTGATATTAAAAATTCATATTTTATTTTAAAAATATTTTATTAATTTGATTTTTAAATATATTTAAAATGCTAAAGAATTAACAGGAAAAATTGTAATATAAAAATAATAATTTTAATTATTTTATTTTGTTCTCAACATGTTAAAAATTTTGAATATTGTTTTGTATATACTTGTATGTTACATTTTGCGACTTTATTTGGTAAAATAATAAGCTTGTTAAAATAATAACAGATATCACAATAAATGCTGGCTATATCAACATTGTAGTGTCTCTGGAAAATGTGACACATGTGGAAAAATAACACCAAACAAAAGAATATTGCGTATAATAATTATGAAATATCTACATCAAACTGTATATATATTTATTTTTACACGTGCCGTCAACTCGACTGAAATCAATCCGAATATGCTCAAAGATGAATTTTAATTGATGTTCGACAATCTTTTTAAAATGATATAAGATTCTTTTAGTAAAGAAGATTATCTTTTTATATTAAAGATTTAATTATAATAGATTTAATAAGTGCATATTATCATCAGAAAAAGATTTTTTAAGAATTTTTATCAATGATAATTTTAACTAATTATGATAAATACTGAAATCATTTTTAGATAATTGATAAATTATTTCGTGTTATAACAAAGTTAAAGATATTTAATGCTATTTTTTTATAAAAGAGTATATATATATGTATAGTATATGATAAAAACTTGACAAATCGTTAATTATCTCATGACGTCTGTTAATCTTGTACTTTGATCGATTAAAGGATCAATCAATTGATTGATGACGCAATTATGAAAGCACGTGTATTTCTTGCTCTGAAACAACAGTTCTATTAGGATACAGTGAGCAATTAGATGACGTAACGAGCGAGTTTGACTGTAATAAGCGATTTCAAGCTTATTCGATGATTGCTTTTGAACTTTGTACCCATTACATTCAATCGGATCTTCTATATTTCTATGTTTCCCCGCATATGCTTTATTGATATTATGCACGTCATTTTGTATTATCTTACAATAAATAAAATATAATTATTTTCAATAATTTAATTTAATCCAGATAAATTATAGATTTAAAACAAAATAAAACATATTTTTAATGTTTTAACTTTATAGAAAAATGTGTTAACTATAGGAAGTTAAAAATTAATTCAAACATTTTAATAACGTTTAATTTAAAAAGAGCAATTTTATTTTTTATGGAAAGTAAATATTTATTTAAATGTGTGAAAAGATTTAAATACTATAATATAGATATTAGATAAAAAATATATAGAACAAAAACTATTCATCCTTTTTTAATAAAAACTCGTTTCTTTCCATATTTGTTTTATATTATATGTATAAAAATATTAAATCAACTATTTAATTTTATGTGCTGTTTTGGTTATTCGTTTACAGCAATCGTTTGGATCGTATTGCATAATATCCGCAGAGATTTCACAGATCAAAAATATATATCAAAAAACAAAAAAAAGTCAAATCTATAAAAGAATACTACCTAGAATGCCAAAACGTTAATTATGTATCTTCTAATTAAAAATAACATATATATATATATATATATATATATATATATTTCCCAGATTTTCCATGATGTTATTTGCAATTTTTCTAATAAATTATATTAGTGTTAAAAACTAAAATTAATATCATTTCTTTTAATCTGTAAATATTAATACACACACAAAACTACATTTATTATATTACTCCTATTATATTAATATATGATATCTCAAGATATCTCACGAAGATATGTCACGCTAAATTGAATTATGTGAATGTTAGAGTCATCGATTTGAAAATATGTATGTATATAAACGAATTATTAAGTCAATTGAATTATTTTCTTGACAAGCGAGTCAACTGCGCATGTCACGGACCCGGCCATTGTTTACATGTCTACAATTGCCCAAAATAACGAAACTGCTGCTTCGAAGATAACAAATTTTCTGAAAATCATCGTAGTGATTCTATTTCTCCTGTTCATTAAATTTTCATTTCATGTCAGTATATAGATAATACATGTATTGATCGTTAACAGATGCGCAATGCACCGTGCATATACGAGTCTGACAATCAGCTGTTCACAAAACAGGCAAGCGCGTTCCAAGTCGCAATTTCGCCGGCGTTATGCGCAAAATGTAAACAATGTTTTCTTATGCAACAACGATCTACTATTGTCCTAATAAATAAAATAGCGAAATAATAAAACTAAATATAGCGACCATTAAGATATCTGTTCCCCTTTGTCAAAATTTATTTACTCAATATATTGCATCGATTTATCGATGATAAAAATATATTTTCAATTATAGTGTCAATTACTTAAGATTTTATATCGTAGTGATATTAAGCAAGAAGATAATAAACGTAACAATTACGTTATTATAAGACATATCTACTGATAATAATGCCCGGAATAAGCCAGACAAAAATAGATTGAGAATATTGCATATATTGTGATAAGTCTTATCGAATTAATATAAAGCTAGAAAAACTGTCAAAATAATATTAATAATAGTGTTAATATATAAATAAATAATTTTTTGATATTTAAATTTAAATCAGTTTTCTAATCCAAGAAAGTCAAGAAAAAATACTATCAACGTGTAAGGCAACAATTTCAATTGTAATATAACAATGTCATTAGAGTTGTTATTTTTAGTAAATAATTATTCATCATATTGATTAATTTCTACTTTGAATAAATAATCAGTAACTATATTGATTATTATTATCATTATCACTGTGTTGATAGTCTAAATATACTTTGTGATTGTGTATGTAATAAAACTTTAAAGTGTTTTCTCTCTTGTTTAAGAAATAGAATACTTCGATTTATATATTACTTCTTCTATCATGCATAAAATTGCGAATTTTTTTACTGATGTATAAATTACTCAATTTTATGCAATTTCTTCGCAATCGGACAATTTATGTTATATATAAACAAATCCGTTTTATTTATAAAATTTGTACTCTACACTCGAGAATACTGCGAAAACTCGAAAAATTCTATCAGTATAAACGTCATGCGTCATGCCATGTCTCAAACATTTATTAAATTGAATTTTCACAACAAATGTCAAGGGTCTTCTGAGGGTCGAACATTTTTGGATGGCTGCGAATGAAATAAAAACAAGGACGAATCAAGGTCGTGCTCACCTTGAATATCGATTAAAGATGCCGCCGGTGGCAAGCGACGACCACGTGAAATAAGACAATCGATGAAAAGATACACGTCAAACTCGACAGAGCAAAACTCACACGTTCTCACGAAAATGATTAACTGCGTACCGACCTGCTGCTAGACGCGAAGAGGCTTTGTAGGGTTCTGATGGGTCTGATGGAGGACGGTCCGCCCGACGAGGGCGCCTCAAGGGAATCGCTCTATCGCGCCGACTCCGAAAAGTCTGCAAAGCTGATGCTGGCTCGTGGATGTCCCATGGAAGGGATGTACCATCGATCGTTCGTACAAGGTGAGGTCTACGGCCTTTAACTACCGGATCCTTTTTCCTCGCAATATATGAGAACTTATACTTTTAGCGGCAAATATATAGGTAATGTAAACATCGTTTCCCTGTTATTTTCATCAATCACATTTTCTTTCATATCCATAAATCCTTTGACCAATTTGAATCTAATTTTTCCTTAATAAAAATATTAAAATAGCTTTTATATTACAGGCCAGGGAAAATCTAGGGATTTTCATGTAAATAAAATTCTCGTAATATATACACCAATCATGAAACAATTTTTATTTCAGTTACATATAAAAGTGTTACGTTCGTTTTTCAGTTTTTAATTTGTTAATTATATAAAAATATATAAAACAACATGTAAAAAATTTGTGAGAAAGATATTGTACTTAATTGCCGTAGAAAAAATGGATTCTAAGTTAAAGAAAATTGAATGTCATTAATTATAAAGAGCAAGATTAGAAATAGAAATATTTAGAAATACTGGGAAAAATATAAATAAGTAATAATGAATCAAATGGAAAAGTCACAGATACAATGTGTATAATTAGAGATGCAATGTGATAAAATAAAAGAATTTAAAGTAACAGATTATAAAAAAGTCATTTTGACGGTGTAGAAATGCTGACATGTTGTTTACATATTAACCGTAATACCGTAATACTTTAATATGTAATTTGTTTAATTCATCTTTAAAAAATTTCATAAAATTTGATAGAATATTTTGGCACCTGCACTTTCTGTTGATTGGATTGAACTATAAACATCTATAGAATTTATTAAAAAATTCACTTGCAAGACACATAAATTTATTATACTGTTCAAATCTTTGCAGATTTTTAATAACACATTATTTATCATATTAACGTTTCTATAAAAATTTTTAACAGTAGTAGATCATAGCTTGGCTTTCTATAAAATGCAATAAAATTTGACAACAATAAATCGCTACAATGGTAAGTTACCGAAGACAGGTTTTGTAAGAATCATGTATAGCGATGGTAGAGAAAAGAGAAAACTTGCTTCCGATCGCGTTCTCATTTGGTATGTTAGAGATTGTCAATCCTAGCTTACGGTAACATTTAACATGTAGTAATTTTTAATTTAAAAAAGTAGTTTAAAAAATTATACATTTTACAATTTGTATATGTATACAGCTGTATACATAATTTAAAGTTTTTAAAAAAGTATATTTTAATACTGAGTTATGCATAAAATAACCAATGAATAAAATATGAATAGAATCAGAACATTGACAGTAAATTTGATCAGTATATCATATATAATGAATTCGAATCCATTGTGTTCATATCAAGCTTATATTTTTGTCGATAAAATTTGCAGGTACAATATTATGCAGGGCAGAACATATATAGAAAACATAATATAATTATGTTATTACATACGACAAATTATTTTATTATTACAGTATTATAATATTTTATTGAAAGAAATAAGGCACTATATAGTGTATATTAAAAGCAAACAGGAGAAAGATTGAAAGAAGTGTTTTAACGCAATTTGAAGGTATTATTTTCTATTATACGCCACCTAATTCATACAATCTGTAATGACATCGCCTCTTAGAAATTCGCAATTTTCCTTGCAATAAAACGACAGCAAAAAGTTACAATCGACGAGTTTACGGGAAGTTAACTTCAATAAGAATGTTTGGTTCAATGTTAAGATTTGTTTGCAGTCCTTTGCATATTTGCTACACTATGCAACACAATACTGCAAACTTCTGTGTCAACGGAATAAAGATCTTCATTGTTCACAAATCGAATCTCATTTTCTGCGCTATTGCAGTCAGTCAGTATAAAAATATTCTATTCTATGAAAACATCTACAGATGCAATAAAATTCTTCTATTATTCGTAATTATTTTTTTTTTTTTGATAATATTTTTGAATATTTTATTTATGAAATATATTTTTATAATATCAATATTTTCTTAAATAAATCAAATTGTTCAGAAATAAGTTGACCCCAGGTCAAGAACTTTATTATTTGTTCAAAGAGAATGAAGAAGTAGGTCGATAATTTGAAATTCTATAATTTTTGAGTTAATCCGGCACGGGGCAGCACGCACTGAACCTACACGCCGCGCTTCAAGCGTTCGATTATCGAATCGATCGGGGATGAACTGCCTCGTCATCGAACCTGGGCATTCGCTCCTGGCACGGCTTTGCGATTAGTCACATGTGGGTTTTCCGTCGCGATTCTAATTGTTCGTAGTTCGTTTGATTAATAAAAAAAATAATCAGATTGATATTCTGCTGTGATTCAGTGATAAGTGAGATGTGAAATACGTTCACTTTGACATTCGCTAATTAACGGTAGCAACAAGGTGCGCCGTTATATACGCGACATAAAATTTGCGCTCAAAACATTGTTAACGAAGCGGAATTCAGTGATTTGGGACCAGAATTCACGCAATGGTGAAATATCAAGGTGCCGAAGTCTGATTGTTTCCACGAACGTAATAATTGTATACATGAGGCTCGCGCGTGTTCGCTTGGCACGCGTAGATCACGTGAGTTGGAGCGCGCAGATCACGTGATCAGTCATCTGGGACTGATACCTGATGTCGTGATTGTGTTTGCGTTCCTTTTTTTCATCCCTTCGAGCCCGTGGTGCTCAACGCACTGTAACATTTATGTGATCAGTGATTCTTCATGTTAATTGAAACATTTCGGTTCGCGATTTAATATCGCATTCGCCGCAATCGGCAACGTGTACGAAATCTTAATGTGAGATTTCGAACGATTCGATACACGAGTTTCGAGCGTGTTCATCGTAACTAGCAATTGTTATGCAACAAATAGTTTTTCGGTGGTGTCCATGCAACACATGCTAGATACCATATAGTGAGACATTTCGGACTGCTTAACAACCACGTCGTACGTGTTTTCGCGGTGACTATTTTATTCGTTAATAGATAAAGATTTTATGTAAAGGTTTCAAATTAATTTGCGTTTATGTACATTGTGACTCTCGGACAAATTTAGTTAATAAATGGATTGTTTTTGTGTAATTTGTGCATATAACTCCGTATTCTGGTTCTCGATTCGGCACGTGGCTTAAATCGTTACCCATCCTGCGCACCAATCGGAGCGCGTCCACCCTCCTTAAGATACAGTCCACTTTGAATCTTCCTGTGCAATCTATACACGAGACGGATATCGACGATCGGATTTACAACCCGATTGTCAGGATCCGTAGCTTCGTGCGTGAGCGTTCAACGTCAGCAATCGAGCGTACGCGCAAACATTTTTTGGTCCTTCGAGCCGGATGGGAGAGTAATGACGAATCGAGAACACTGAATTAAGGACACCAGTGATATTTAAGTGCAGCGTGATTCGAGATACAGTCAGTCAAGTAATCGCGTTTAAGTAGACAATCGTGTTAGTGACATATTCATAAACAACTATAGTGTCAAAATGGAAGACGCTCTTGCAAATCAGCAAACTATCTTCCACTCAATTGCTCGAGCTCTCGACAATTTCAAAAAGATTGGTCGTTCTAATTTGACGGCCGCAAGGGTTCGCTCACGGATTGCGACTTTACAAGCTCAATGGACTCAAGGTGTGCACAATCACACCATTCTGCTTCAACTTGTTCCAGAGGATGATCAAGGGTCAATTAATTATTTCAAGAAGAATCAATTCGACCTTCACGAAGATCTCTATCAATCAGCCCTGGATCATATGAACGAATGTCTAGAAGACCTGGTTCCTGTCGTAAGTCGAGATACATCCCTCGAAACTTCTTTTGCGCAAATGGACGCATCGTCATTCTCGTTAAAGCATCTCCCTCCTATTAAATTACCGCCTTTTTCTGGAAAAAACGAGGATTGGGAGACCTTTCGCGACCGTTTTCAGTCGTTGATTATAGATAACAAAGAATTGTCAAATTTCACTCGTATGCATTTTTTGATCTCTAGTTTGACAGGTCCGGCCCGCGATGCGATATCAGGAATCAAAGTAACCGCCGAAAATTTTAAGGTCGCGTGGAAAGCGTTAACCACGCGTTTCGAGAACAAACGACGGTTGATCGAAGTACATGTGTCGACCTTATATCATCTTCCAAAGATGACTCGCGAATCAGCGTCAGAACTTCACGAGTTGCGAGATAAAACGGAACAAGCGTTAGCGACATTGAAACGTCTTGATCGTACAGCAGAGGATATTGTAAGCGATATATTAGTATACTTCATTTCACAAAAGTTTGATTCCGCTACGCGTCGAGCGTGGAAATTGAAGAGTAGCGATAACGAAAATCCTCCAACGTACAAAGACTTGATACGTTTCATATCTTCGCGCGCTATAGCGCTTGAGGAACTCCATCCTCACGAACACGATAAAACGAAGTCACATTCGAGAGTGACAAGCGCCACCGCAACTGCGTCAGTTAATTTGTCATGTCCAATTTGTAAACAATCTCACTTTCTCTCTAAGTGTCAACAATTTCTTTCAATGAGCACGGATCAACGACGCGAATTGATAAAGAAACTTAAGCGATGTTTCAATTGCTTAAGCGATAAGCACGTAGCACTTAATTGTCAGAGTAAATTCACGTGTCGCAAATGTAGCAAGCGGCATCACACAATGATCCACGTTGACTCGCGCTCATTGCAACAAACAACGAGCATTCCTGCGTCATCGAGTTCGCAGAATGTTACTAATATATCAAATGTCACAGCGCTTTCAGCGGTCACGTTAACTACATCACCGACTCCTGTGGTGTTGTCTACGGCAACGGTGAAAATACATTCGCTTTCTGGACGTTCCTTAACTGTCAGAGCCTTACTTGACGGTGGTTCAGAACTCACATTTCTTACGGAACGCGTAGCGCAAATTTTACGCTTACCTCGTATGCAAACATTTACTTCAACTTCGGGGATTAGCTGTGCAGATACCGGTACATGCCGATCTGCCGCGTTAATTAATATTTCGCCTCGCGATAAACCTGAGCCAACCTTCACCACGGTAGCTTACATCATGAGAGCATTGACGAAGTATGCTCCCAGACACGCTTCGTCATTACGTGACTGGAAACACATCTCCAACTTGACCTTAGCGGATGACGATCCGACTGGATCAACTCCTATTGACCTCATTATTGGAGCTGATTTGTATAGCAAGGTTCTTGTCAATATACGCAATGGACCCATAGGTCAACCAGACGCTATACAATCGCATTTTGGGTGGATTCTATCTGGACCTACGTCAATCCCTAATCATGTCATACAAAACACCCATGTAGTCGGCTCTACTTTGGTTTCATCGCATGTCGGAGCCCAACCTCAAGGCTCACCATTACCCAGTTCACAACAAAGGTATCATGCAGTTGCTCACTGCTGCTCCTTGGAACGGCAATTATGTAAGTTTTGGGAGGTTGAAGAAACTCCTCAACATGTTCATGCGTCCATAGAAGATAAACAATGCGAGGATCACTTTCAACGCACGCATACTAGAACAGCAGATGGCAGATATGTCGTGCGACTCCCTTTTAAAGAGGGCCCGCCTATTAAAATAGGCGACTCTCGCAGCATAGCTGAACGCCGACTTTCGTCGCTAATTCGTAAATTTGCTCGTCAACCCACACTTGCACAAGAATATTTGGACTTCATGCGCGAATATGAGCAATTAAATCATATGAAGCAAGTCGCTCCTTTGCATTCAAATAATGTTCAAGCGACCTATATACCTCATCATCCAGTCATCAAGGAGACAAGTTCGACAACCCGTTTAAGAGTCGTGTTCGACGCCTCCTGCCTCACATCCAATGGAACGTCTCTCAACTTTCACATGTACACCGGCCCAAAATTGCAGTCCGATCTACAAGCAGTTATATTGCGCTGGAGGCAATATAAATATGTATATTCTGCGGACATCGCTAAAATGTATCGCCAAATATTAATCGATCCTAGAGATAGAGACTACCAACGGATACTGTGGGTCGACCACAACTCAACTATACAGGAATATCAACTCCTTACCGTTACTTACGGCACTGCGTCAGCACCGTTTCTTGCTCTTCGAGTAATCCAACAATTGAACTGTGACGAGGGAGATTCATTTCCGTTAGCCTCTCCCATCCTAAGAGAAAACATCTACGTCGATGATGTATTATTTGGTGCAGACGATATCACACTGTTAAAGCAAGCTCGCACTCAACTTTGTAATTTGCTGAACCGTGGTGGTTTCGATCTCCGGAAATGGGCCAGTAACCACTCAGAATTGCTTTCAGATATTCAGCCTGACAATCATGGATTGGCTTACGCAAAAAATTTGGAGACTGATGACAGTCTAAAAATCCTCGGTATTGTCTGGAACCCGAAACATGACTGCTTTCAGTTTCAAATTACATTATCTGAAACTGTTCCTAACACCAAACGAGCAATTCTATCAACAATAGCAAGATTATTCGACCCGCTCGGGTGGGTCACACCTGCGATTTTAAAGGCGAAAACTCTCATGCAGCAATTATGGCGACACCGTATCGGATGGGACGACATTATTCCGGACGAAATCTTATCATCCTGGAAGTCTATCTACGAGTCATTACCCTATCTACGAAAAATTCAACTGAGTCGCTGGACAGGTTTTGAGTCCGGAACGGCAACTGTGGAATTACACGGGTTCGCGGACGCATCCACAATCGCTTACGCAGCAGTGGTGTTTTTACGCGTGACATCCTCCTCTGGGAAAATTACGGTCTCGCTCATTGCTGGGCGATCTAAAGTCGCGTCTCTTAAACCAATGACGGTTCCTCGCCTCGAACTTTCTGCTGCCGTTCTGCTAGTTCGCTTGATTGACTTTATCAAGCAGTCACTTCATTTAAGCGACATTGCGATTTATTGTTGGACAGACTCCACTGTAGTTCTCGCATGGCTCAAGAAGCACCCCTCAAATTGGAAAACTTTCGTAGCTCATAGAGTAGCCGAAATTCAGACACGATTACCAACCGGTAGTTGGCATCACGTAAACACCAGTGAAAACCCCGCAGACTGTGCTTCGCGCGGATTACTCGGCCGAGATTTGATATCCATCAACCTATGGTGGCATGGGCCGTCATGGTTGCATCTTCATTCTGATGAGTGGCCTCATCAAATTCTATCAGAGCACCACGAAACTCAGTTGGAACTGAAGGCATGTGAAGCTCATCAAAACAGTACTCGTGAAGACTGGAGTCTTGCTGCACGGTATTCATGGTGGCCAAAATTGATACGCGTCACTGCATATATATACCGATTCATAAACAAATGTCAACGGAAGCACGCGGCAGATCACAAAGATCACGTCCGGTCCCACGCCATTACAGCATTTGAGTACATGCAGTCTCGTAACTTTTGGTTGCATATGATTCAAGCAGAGGTGTTCAAGCAAGAACTTTACTTACTCAAATCAAACAAGAGGTTATCAAGAAACAGCGCTCTGATATCATTAAATCCATTCCTAGACGCAAATGGTCTACTCCGCGTTGGCGGAAGATTGGAGCATTCTCATCTACCATTTCAATCCAAACATCCAGTTCTACTAGCTGATCATCCAATTACTACAATGCTCATTCGCTACACGCACATAGCCTCGCTGCACGCCGGTCTTCAGTCTACCCTGTCTAAAATTCGCCAAGAATTTTGGATTATAAAATCTAGGCCTTTAGTTAAATCAGTTATCTACAGGTGCGTTCGATGCACGCGAGAAAGAGCTCAGGTAGCCAATCAGTTAATGGGTCAACTCCCATCAACTCGAGTCTCAACGCCAACGAGGGCGTTTTTGCACAGCGGCATCGATTATGCCGGTCCAGTGCTCATTCGAGCCTCTGCTGGTCGAGGAATCACCTCACGAAAGGCTTACATAGCCGTTTTCATATGTTTGGCAACTCGAGCCATTCATCTCGAGTTAGTCAGCGATTATTCAACGCCAGCATTTTTGAACGCATTTCAACGATTTTGCGCCAGACGAGGCTTGCCAGCAGTTATGTATTCGGATAACGGTACAACATTCACAGGAGCCGATAAAGAGCTATCCCGCGCGTATCGGGATGCTCAACGCAATACGGATTTTCTCAATTTAATCGCAACAGATAGGATCACTTGGAGTTTCATCCCGCCTCATGCTCCTCATTTTGGAGGACTATGGGAGGCAGGAGTGAAGAGTGTCAAACACCACCTTCGTCGAATTGTAAGCTCACACGCATTGACATTTGAGGAGTTCACGACAGTGTTGTGCAAAATTGAGGCTATCCTCAACTCAAGGCCGCTTTCTCCACTCAATGATACTCCAGATGACTACGAGTTCCTGACCCCAGGTCACCTTTTGATTGGGACTGCCATTACTACGAATCCGGAACCTTCCGTTCTACAATTGAACGAAAACAGATTGTCGCGATGGCAATTACTCAGACAGATTACGGAGCGTTTTTGGAAGCAGTGGCAGTCAGATTATGTCAATACTCTTCAACAAAGATCAAAGTGGCGTCGAGAAACGCCTCCGATTCAGGTTGGCTCAATGGTTTTGATTCAAAACCCCCTTCTCCCACCGTGTAAATGGGAATTAGGGCGAGTTATTCATTGTCATCCGGGCTCTGACGGGTTAACTCGAGTCGTCTCAGTTAAAACAGCGACGTCCGAATACAAGCGACCAGTAACTAAACTGTGCCTACTACCTATCGATATTAACTTAATCGATCAACTGTCGGAACGTAAGACAGGTACTGCGGAAAACCCAACTCCATAATGCGCATGCAACGTCTCAATCGTTCGCATAATTAGGACAAGTCAAGTCCTTCGTAGTTAGTTAAGGCGGGCGGCGCTCAATATCCTTGACTACTCAAGACCACTCGCGTCGCGTTAATGTAAGTTTAGTAAGAATCTATGTCTTAATATTGTTATTCAATCATGTAAGCAACCAAATGCCTGTTATTGTTCAATATGTAATCACTGAATCTCACTCGAAAAATCATTAAGCGATTAACGTTTTATTTTTTCTCTTTTTTTTCTTTATGTAACAAAAAAAAACCCCAAACCTGGGGTAAGTTCTTTAGTTACTGTAAGACATTTCGAAATCTTTATTTCGAGGCGGGCGGTATGTTCAGAAGTAAGTTGACCCCAGGTCAAGAACTTTATTATTTGTTCAAAGAGAATGAAGAAGTAGGTCGATAATTTGAAATTCTATAATTTTTGAGTTAATCCGGCACGGGGCAGCACGCACTGAACCTACACGCCGCGCTTCAAGCGTTCGATTATCGAATCGATCGGGGATGAACTGCCTCGTCATCGAACCTGGGCATTCGCTCCTGGCACGGCTTTGCGATTAGTCACATGTGGGTTTTCCGTCGCGATTCTAATTGTTCGTAGTTCGTTTGATTAATAAAAAAAATAATCAGATTGATATTCTGCTGTGATTCAGTGATAAGTGAGATGTGAAATACGTTCACTTTGACATTCGCTAATTAACGGTAGCAACAAGGTGCGCCGTTATATACGCGACATAAAATTTGCGCTCAAAACATTGTTAACGAAGCGGAATTCAGTGATTTGGGACCAGAATTCACGCAATGGTGAAATATCAAGGTGCCGAAGTCCGATTGTTTCCACGAACGTAATAATTGTATACATGAGGCTCGCGCGTGTTCGCTTGGCACGCGTAGATCACGTGAGTTGGAGCGCGCAGATCACGTGATCAGTCATCTGAGACTGATACCTGATGTCGTGATTGTGTTTGCGTTCCTTTTTTTCATCCCTTCGAGCCCGTGGTGCTCAACGCACTGTAACATTTATGTGATCAGTGATTCTTCATGTTAATTGAAACATTTCGGTTCGCGATTTAATATCGCATTCGCCGCAATCGGCAACGTGTACGAAATCTTAATGTGAGATTTCGAACGATTCGATACACGAGTTTCGAGCGTGTTCATCGTAACTAGCAATTGTTATGCAACAAATAGTTTTTCGGTGGTGTCCATGCAACACATGCTAGATACCATATAGTGAGACATTTCGGACTGCTTAACAACCACGTCGTACGTGTTTTCGCGGTGACTATTTTATTCGTTAATAGATAAAGATTTTATGTAAAGGTTTCAAATTAATTTGCGTTTATGTACATTGTGACTCTCGGACAAATTTAGTTAATAAATGGATTGTTTTTGTGTAATTTGTGCATATAACTCCGTATTCTGGTTCTCGATTCGGCACGTGGCTTAAATCGTTACCCATCCTGCGCACCAATCGGAGCGCGTCCACCCTCCTTAAGATACAGTCCACTTTGAATCTTCCTGTGCAATCTATACACGAGACGGATATCGACGATCGGATTTACAACCCGATTGTCAGGATCCGTAGCTTCGTGCGTGAGCGTTCAACGTCAGCAATCGAGCGTACGCGCAAACACAAATCATATAAATTTTAATGCCGTTTTCTGTAAAAGTACAAACAGTCTTTAAAATAAATTAATTTTTTAAATGAATAATTGAGAAATCGATAGATTGTGTTATAAAGAATTAAATAAATAAATAATTGATATATAAAAAAATAATTTCTATTTATTTTTTTACCATTTAAAAGTATCTTAACAGATGACATTAATTGTAGAATGTCTTGATATTATCTGTTTGAATATGTGTATAATAAAATAAATATACTTAATATTGCGTAGATAATTCTTTGTGTATATATTTAAAAAAATCGATGTATATACAGAAGATAGATTAAGAAAAATAATTTATTTTTGCATGAAAAATTATCTCTTCTTCGGTTGTATTATGTTCTCGGATACACCCAATATTTTTATCGCCGAAGAATTTATTGACGAAGAATACTGACCCAATAGATACAAAATTCCGACTCTCGCCGATCTGTTCGCAAATATGCTTTACTACCCAACCATTCCCATTTTTATCGCAACCCACACGGTTTAATGCAACCTCCGGGGAATAAGATACGCATGATGCATCATGCAATCGAAAGAATGCATCAACGAACGATACGCTCACGTACTTCATTCTGCATATAACCCAAATGGCAGGTACGATATTCCGCAGGTTTTACGGCGAAATTGCAAACATATAAAAAAGATTATACTGCATAATTTTTCTCGGCGATTCTCGGTAGGAATATGCGTATCCGTAACCAATAAGCCACGCCCGTAAAGTCAGGGATCGTCGTAAAACTCAAGCGTTTCTCGTTTACACAGAAGAGTGCGTGACAAAAACAACCATAAATTTTTGGAATTTGATTACCGGATCATTACCGAATTTTATGATACTGAACTCGACAAATTCGCCCAATTTTTCCTTCGTCCCAAACCCATTCATCTTACGATTCTTCCGCAGCATTGCGGAAGTTCTAGTCGTTTGCTAATTTTCTAAGTTTCCTCCGAAAAGAAACTAAATACATTTAAAAAGCAATGTATTATTAAAAATATATTGTAAGATTATTGAGAATATTATTTTCAACTTAGGTGACAAAAATAATTATTATGTAATTTGTCTGAAATGCATTCAGAAAAATGCGAAAAAATAAATGACATTAATAACTATTTTGATGAGTGTGATGATTTGTTTGAAAGATGATTAATTTTTTTTGATTTCTGATGTTTCGGTATACATATTATTTATATCAGCGCGAAAGAAATCTTACAAATAATTTGTTACAAAATAATTTAAATTATAAATTAGATATTATGAGAAAATTATAAATAAAGAATTAATTAATATAGTGTTGTGTTTTATGTTAATATATACCTTTACATTAATAAAAATATAATTATGATGTTAGAATAATATTAATTAAAGTAAAATATATTTATTATAATTTTTTCTAACTTTTTTTTATAAATAATATATGTAATTTAAAATTAATATACACATATATGTATTTTCTCTTTCACCAGAAAATATATCTTCTTCCATGAGAATGAATTTCTTTAATCAAACTGGCAATGCTCCATTGGCATAGCTATAAATTTCATGATAATTTGCCCGTTCAGAAGAAGTCTCTCGAAAAGAATCGATAGCATCATTATTTTTCGACACAAATGAAATGCATTGCGAGATGAAAGACATGTACGGCTTAAGAAAGGAGATAAATTGAGATATATTTTCTAACGAGGTATATAAGAAATAATGATACCTATCACATTATCATATCAAATATATTTGCTAAGTTTGGTATCTACTTGAAAACGTGACATGTATAAAAATTGTCGATATAGAAATCATCACTCTTTTTATATTTTTTAGATAAAAATGTCATTATTTTTCAGAAAATCTAATTAATAAGACAATATTCATCGTATATAAAAAAAACTTTATTCAAGAACTAATTCAATCATTTTTATATAAGCAACGATCGGTGAGTCTTATATGTATAAATCTATTTTAAGTAATGATATTTATTTAATAATATAAAATATCAAATTAAGTTTAATTTCATTACACATATTATTCTTCTATTTTATTTAAATCGTACAATGCAGCATTTTGATTATCACGGTCGCAACTGGTGGTGATAGAATTACGATATTAATTGGGCGAGTATAATATATCCATTATTAACGCAATTGTTGATAATTATGTCAATGTTTCCAGCACACTGCATCCCTTTAGAAATAATGTATCGATTCTCCCTTGAGAGGACCAATTGCCGTAATTTTGTCAAGATGTGACAGAATGCATCGTGACTGATAAGAAGGTTTGAAAGCACATTGAATTCTGGAAAGGGAGAAGACTTTCGAGGATACTTTAGAGAGGGTGCCGAGGTAAGAAATGGACAAGATGCCACCACGGTAATCGGCAATCGTTCTTCGTTTCGCAGCAACGGACGTGAGCTTCTCTCGCCTAGATCCTTTCTATTTCCGAGAAAGAGAGAGAGAAGTATTAATTCTGTCTGTATTATTATAAAATGAGTTTATACGTAAGATAATAATTTTTACACTAACAATAAGATAATAATTAAAAATTAGAATATTTGCAATTTTTATATACACATTAAATATTTTATAATTAAATATATATAAAATATTTGCTGAGCAAACATCTCTATGTAAATGTTTTATATAAGAAAGGAAATTATTTTTCGACGTTTATATTAAGATTCTAACTGTCATAATTTGTCTACTGTCAAGATTTGAAAAGCAAGAGTTTACGAAGATTTTACTGATCTTGTGTGTTCTTGTCCGTTTGGTTTCCCTCTTCCAAAATTTTACTTCTATCGTTACTTTCCCATGAAATGGAAGAAACACGGAATAGCGAGTTTGCCATCGTTGAAAACGCGAGCGAATGGGGATGAGTGTGATTTGTGAGACATTTATTCCGCGCGATCGCCGCATTTATTTCTACGTGCCTGGTTCGCGCTCCATCCAATGGCGCGGAGAAAGAGCAGTAAAAAAAAAGGAATAGAAACGAAGAAACGCGGTACGAATGAACGAGCTATACCGGAGCGCCGATTATTCGACGTATTCTGAATTATCTCTTCATTTCGCTGCGTTTCATGACGTACACGACGGAATTTTATGCAATTTTTCAAAATGTCATTTCACTTGCAAAAAGGAGTAAAAAATATTTCTGCAAAAGTAGGATACGTTTAACAAGTATGTTTTTTCTTTTTAGTAAAAAATTGTAAAAACTGTATACAAAGTTTTCAAAATAAATTAACACAAATATAAATGTAAAAAAGTTTATATAAAAAGAAATTTGTACGTAAAATAATATATATAAAAAA
Organism: Nylanderia fulva; assembly: GCF_048542155.1. Taxonomy (NCBI): domain Eukaryota; kingdom Metazoa; phylum Arthropoda; class Insecta; order Hymenoptera; family Formicidae; genus Nylanderia; species Nylanderia fulva. Next base: position 1,799,722 of record NW_028190161.1, on the reverse strand, counting down.
TATCGCATATGAAATATAAGAAAGATTAAATAATTTTTATTAAAAAAAATATGAATAACTATTTCTTGGATATTTAAATTGATTTCTCCTGTTTTTAAAGAGTATAGATTTGCAGCGTCGGGAAAAATCAGTATCTATAAAAATACAATATGAACTCATCAAGCGGTAAGCAAAAGAAAAAAAATTTTCTTTCTGTTATTTTTAATTAAAAGTTTCAAGTAATGTAAAAGATATTTTCTTTTTTATTCTTTATTCACAATTCAGGTTCCATATGTTTCTTTCGCACGCGAGCTCGCTGTTGCTCGGCGCTTTATAGAGAGAGAAAAAAAGAATCTCACACGATATGTCTCGATAAACTTGAACAATGTGTTTTAAAAGCGCGCAATCGTCAACGGTCGGTTATTTCGCGCGTGGGGACTGGCAGATGAACGGATCAACGAAATACGCTTAAAGGTCCGCGCGTACGCGTAAAGAGTTCTCTATTTTTTGCCAATTTTAAGCAATTCTGAATTCGCACGAATGCTATGAAAATCGGCTTGGTCGTTGATCGGGACGATGTGCTACGCCAATAGTATTCGCGGATCAACGCCACAACCGACGGGCTATTGTTTATCAATAAATTTTCCCGAGAGGATAACGAACAAGAATAATGGTGCATTGATTGCAACGAATGCATTTTTGTAACTTCTGCGTTACGAGAAGCATGCGCGAAGTGCATATAGTTTTTAGCCAACATATAGCGTATATGTGTGTGTTTTAAATAGAATTTGATTTATAAAAATATATATAATGATAGAAAAATATTTTTACTATTTATTCAACATACCTGTATGCTGCTGTATGCTTAAGTGTTATCTGATGCATCAACAAGCAAACAATAATATGCCAAAAATAAATTGTTTTATTAATTGTTCTCTAAATATTTATTAAGAAAAAAATTATCTCAAAATAGAGAATATAATTTTATATTATTGTCTTTCTTTTTCTTGTATTCTGGGATGTTGTATATAATTATAGATGTACGCAAAATATATGCAATGAAATGAAAAAATACCAACAACAGTACGATCGTGATGTACCGATACATCTGAGATTTTTCGTTTTTGACAAGATATGAATCAATTGATTCTTCGCTTTCCAATTTTAAATCCTACTTTACGGTTAAGGCAGAAAACTGAGCAAACGCAGATAGACAAGATGTGACAAAGTACGGTCGTGTTATTTCGTGTTGAATTGGTTCTCTTTCGGATTCAACACACGCACGACGCGGTTACTTACATTTACATTTCACAGACCGAATAAGATTGATAATACCGTCGAAGACGAATTATGGCACGACGTTCTTTCCTTTCCATTTAATTCGTCAGTTACTTAATAATTCAATGCTCACGGAGAATTTCAAATCAGCTATTTAATTTCTCGCCTGTGTGCGCACATGTACGGTGAATGTGCATATATATATATATATATATATATATATATATATAAGAATATATATATATATATATATATATATATATATTCTTTACTCGTGTTGTATATTTATATATCCAGTCATATTTCTGCAATGACTGTATTTTAATAAAATATAACGTACGTGAAATTTCAATATATTATAACATTTGACTGACATAGCCAAAAATAGTTAACTATATATATATTTGATTGACAGCTCCTACATGTGAAATAAATGTAAAAAGAGATTACGGTTAAGAAAATATGAAACATTGCTTTTTAATAGAGTAAAATTCTTTTTAAAATAATCTGTATCTCATTTTTTATAAAATAGGTAATATGTAATTTTATAGAAACTCTTCCTAAAAAAGATAACTGACACGTGTTATATAAATATATTTATATATATCTTCTAAAATTTTTCATTATTACTCCTTTAACTTACTATAATAAATTACTCTAAAATTTTTATCAATATATTATTATAGTTTTTCTTCGTTAATCAGATATATTTATGTAATCGCAAATATTGTAATAAAATGTCTATTTATAAAAATATTAAGAGATATCAAGAATCAATATTTTTCAATAATTAATAAGCTAGCAAAGAATTTGAAGATATAATTCTGAAGGAAAAAAAACAACAGGAATACATTCTCGCGATCTTTGCCGAATTTTGATGATATTAAATTCATATTTACGTTAACGTTCGACGTGCACAAGGGTACCGAAATGCATACATTTCTCAGCTTCCACCGTATGAAAGATCCTCACAAAGGAAGTTGGTGTACTCCCAGCGCATCTTTGAAAGCTCGCGCAAGCTCTCGTTAAACGGAACGAGAAATGCAGTCAATAATGCCGAGGTAAAAACCGCTAGATCTCAATATTACTCCAGGCAAGAGGTTATAATGTTTATGCGTATACGCGATGTGCATGCGTGAGCGCATCCTTTGATCATACGTTACACTCGTATCGTAGTTATTTACTCAATGAATAAAAGGTAAACTGAAAGTTCGCCGTGTCGACACAGCGTTGCAGGTGAAATTAAAAGCTGCAGCGCATGTGAGTTACTGCTTTTCCGCGGCGGGAGACAACAAATGTAACGATATTACGGATGTTTTCCGTTCTGCTTCGAGCGAGGAAAATGATGCGCGATGTAATACAATTTATTTGTTATCGTAAAGATATTATAAAACAAATATTCGCGGGCGTAAAAAGAAAATAAAATTTATGAATTTGCTGGAAAAACCAACTATTGCAATTGTCGTCGAGTTAGACTGACTGCATGTCATCCTAGTGAATTATATTGTTTAATCGAATCTCTGTTAAATTAATTTTGGTTTATCCGTATAATTTATCTGTCATTGCTGGCATGAACAAATTGACAAAGCCACGATCGGCTTTGCGGTGAGTCTGGGTTACACTGTAAAGTTTGAATGATTATTGAATTATCATTTTGTGATAGTTTATAATATTCAAATATTCACTACATAGTAATCAATTATAGATATGTTGTTCGATGATATCAACTAATAAATATAATCATATCATGTTTTAATATTCTGATTTTAATCATACAATTTTAATAAGATATATGATTAAATCAACATATTTACTAATATTTGAAATAATAATCTATAATACAAGTAGCGTTTTTTTTTTCATTTTCACGAATAATAAAATTCTGATGTCTATAAAATAAAGTAAAAATAATTCGATAGTATAAAAAAAATCTATCAAATCTAGTAAATAATATAGATTAAAAGATGAAAGAAAAAAGAAAAATAGCAAAAAAGTGTAAAAAAGTTATTTAGTTCAGATAAATATCGAGTACTGGTAAACATTATTTCGTTATGTATACATTCATATATATGTGTAAATAAGTAATCACTTTTTACTACATACATTTTTTTGGATTAATCAATCAGTTAATACGAATCGATAATAAAAAATAATCTGCTATGAAAAAGGCTTTATATTAATTTATGGTATTTATACATATATATAAAATGCATTCTCTTTAAAATATTTTGTGTGATATGTGAATTATATGATGATGAAATCTCACGTGAAATTCACACTTAATATACCGTTTTAAGACATAATCATCGCCGACTCCTGTTGTATGTGATCGATATCAAAGGATGCGAGTACGGTCGCCTAAAGTGCGCTTTCATTCGTCCTCACTATACACTAAATTGTGCATTGAAGCGGGAATTCTTGCATCGAAAAGCAGCGTATATCGACATTATGGATGCACTCTTTGAAAGGACCGCGGCAGTCGGTTTCCTAAAATTTCGAAGGTAATCTTGCGGAAAATACTTCCGCCGCAATGCGATAACGTGCGATTATCCTGAAGCTATTTTATTTGCTGGTATTGACGCTTGGATCAATTGACGGATTATCGAATCGTCTCACACGTTTTTTAATAATCTTTGAAAAGTGTAAAAATTCGTGTAAAATAAATATACAATGATATATACGTTTTTAAAAGATGCATTACAATTTTGTAATATTTTTATATTTATGAATATATCTGTGTTAATATAGCTCACTATTAACATTCAAAATGTTAAAAATAAATCATGTAGCAGTAAATAGATATTTTTATCGTCCATCAGTCCATCATAAACGAAATGAAAAATTATAATGGGCGATATTTGTGCTATTTACTAAAGATATTCTTTGAATATAAAATATTGTTATTTTCATATTATGATAAAAGATGTGCAATGGAACAAATACTCAGGATTCAAACAAATTATATAAATTTCGAGAATTTGGAATAATTATATGAGAGATTTGCATTTTCCGCTTTATACGAGATAGATCATTTCTACTTTGACCGATGTTAGTTCAAGAAGCATATACCTACATTTAACTCTCAGAGTTTCGCATTGGATTATCAAAACTAAAGTCAATGTGTTAACAAAATTTAATCTGCACGTAATCCTTGATTTCTGCGTTTTCCAGGCGGCATACAGAAGTTAAAGCAGGACTAACGGTCGTAAGCGAGGATTAAGATGGTAAGCTATAACCGGAAGAGAAGTGAGGCCTTCTAATTATCTTTTGCTTGCGTTCCCTTGCGACCAAGTGATTATAAAGAGTGCTATTTCTATAAGTCTCTTAGTTAATTTTCAGAAACCAAACAAATTGTATAATATATAGAATGTCACGACAGAGTTACGAATTTCGCGGAGAGAGAGAGAGAGAGAGACACATATAGATTCTTCAAATTATATTCATAAAGCCGCCTTAGCTTCTCTTTCCAGTTTGAAGAATTTATAAATAATTTTGCCCGTACGCATAAACATACACATGCGCTAGATGATTATGCGTTCGTGAGACACATATATTTTGTGTGCGAAAGTATTTTTGCATAAATGCATTCAAAATTGCACCAATCGTAAACTAGAATCGCGTTTGCTTTACATTAAATTTGTTAGTCAAATGCCTATATATAAAGTATGATAACGCATTTTATTTAGAGATAGCTGCATCTATATATACAAGTAACGTTAAAAAAACAATTAATGTTGAAAAATTGTTACATCTGTCCCTTCCACCTTCTACCGGCTAGATAGACCGCGAGCAGATCGGCCAAAATGCTAAACGAGGCCAGAACGAGCCGAAACCGCGATGTTATTCATTGCGCTTTTCAAGAGCGCTATATTTCCCGTCCAGTCAGACCCGGATTACGCGGAATGAACAGTCGAAAGCGCGGCCGGTAGTGTGGGAGGGCTTACTCGTCGTTACGACAAAACATGAAATACGCGTTAAGCCTCCGTGAAAATGACTTTGCATGGAATACGCGTCATACGGTGCCGCCTCCTCCTCCGTAAATAAGGAAGCGGAACGCTGCGCCGCTTCCTGTATAACGCAGCGGGATCGCGTCGCGATATACGTGCGATATTGCAAACAATAAATGCGCCTCCGCGCACCGGCTCGATTGGAAAATACGATAAATTTATGAGAAAATTATTGTTTTTCACTATACCTAAACGGTTACCTCGCTATTTTCCTCGCAATGTAGAACGGAATATATAATCGAGACTGATAGGAGTTAAATATATAGGTAGAGTATATTGACATAAATGTGTGTTATACTTTTGCAATATAATTGTGCATTTGAGAACAAATGAGAACGTGCGATGAAAATTAAATAGCCGCATAAAATATTACTTAGGTCGTCGGTAAAAAAAATATATATATATATATATATATATATATATAGTAATTATAACTTTAAATATTAGGAGTCTGATACGGTATTGCTGAATTAAATGTGCGAAAATTGCAATTGCTCTCAGGAAAAAGAGCGTTCAGTTAATTAAATATATAAAATAAATAACACAAATTGAAACGATTTAAAATATAATAGCGCTACATTATCAAGCATTTCAACCTGCGTTAATTCAACAACGTTACAAGTGAGTGTTACATGTTATCAGTAACTATTCGACACAGTACATCGTTCCGGTAACGAGAATTCTATATGTCCACTCTCTAGTCTGTGTTTCATGTCAAATTATGTTTAGTTTACAACTACGATCTAATTAACCATTATAAATATACGGTTTAAATATCGATCATTTAAATCCTATAAAAATGTTTGAGACTTGAACAAAATATTTGCAAAATAGGAAATTAAAAAATTCGACTAAACAAATTAAAATTGAAATCAATATCTCGTTAAATATTTAACATATTATTTCAATAAATTAATTATAGACTAATTCGTGAATTAAATAATTGTATTACTGTATACAGATATGTTGATTATAATTAATTTCTCATATAGACGTTATGTAAAATAAAGTGTCAATAAAGTAGTAATAAAATCTTGATATTATACATGTATTTTTAATTTAAAAAATGAAAAAATATAGATTTTATTTTATATTTATTCTGTGGTACAATTTAATGATATATTATCATTATATTATAGTGGCCACGGTGTAGTGTCATTGCTAATTGCAATTATGCTACAGCAAAATATATGTATATGCGTCGTATAAAAATAATGTGAGTATATGTGAACGCTTTAAAAGCGAGGAATAATTCGTATATAATTTTGCAGTAGCATGAACTTTTTAATTCAATATTATGAATCTATGTTATATCAAGTTGTATCTTAAACATTCGTATTTTTTTCATGTAAAAAAAAAGATACGTCTCCATTTTCTTATTTGACGAAAATGTCATGGCGGATGTTAAACGCTAATTAAATTTCACAACGCGTTCGCGTACGCAAAGGACATAACGATACTAAAAGGGTTATCAATGGACACAATAAGGGCGTTGCGAGTGTGTCGTAAATGTGCGCTAAATTTGAAATGTAAATTACATACATGCACGTATGCATTAATGCGTGATTAAATGTTAATATATTCTAAAAGCGGAAAGGAGAGAGAGACAGGAGAAAGGAAAAAAGAAAAGTAGAAAACAGAGAAAAAGAGAGAGAGAGAGAGAGGAAGAGAAAGAGAAAACGTGCAAAAAAATAGTTAATATGTTTGCGAGATGAAACTCTTTCTGATTCTTTTCTGCTTTTACCGTCACTTAAAGATTCATTTGCACTTAATAGCATAGCTCGGCACATATTAAATTTCACTGCTATATTTATATCTCTAGCATGCCATGCAAATATTCATACATGTTCATCACGCACATGATTAAGTTTTCAAAAAAAATTATGATGTTCCACACGAACCAGTTCTTGAAATACGTTCTTTAAATAACTCAGATATGGAAAATGCTTATCCTTACGACGCAGACATTAAAGATAAAAATAGAAAACAATGAAAAGAATTGCATGTAAACAGCAGAAAAATAGCGCAAAAGGAAAGATTTGATCTATGTGCGATACGTGTAATAAACTTACATGCAACAGCTTGTAGAATAAATTAACGCTATCATTATTATTAATTTTTCGATAGTCGATACGTGTTCAGAATATACGATTCCCAGTAAAGAATTTATCATTAATAATTAAAATAATGCAGTTTTGACTGCGCTATTTAGTATCTTTTATATATGAGGATAATTACGCGGTCTTATTTAACTGCTGGTATGAAAGAATCTCCAATTAGAACGATAAGGAAACATTCAGATCTTTTATTTTTCTCTTAAAATGTTTTTTTTTGAAAAATATTAATTGTACTTATAAATTAATTAAAATATTTAACGAGAAATAAAAAAAAATTATATATTAAAATAATGATTTAAAACTAATTAATACCTTTATTTATTTATTTATTTAATTATTATCCATATATTATTTATTTCTTTATTTTTTCATACAAACAAAAATTAGAGTTAAAGCTTTTGAAAAATCTCTTTTGTGGATTAAAAAAAATTTGAAAGCATAGTTGAAAGTGCAATGTTTTTATATAGAAATCTTCGAATTTATCAAAATTTTCAAATCTAACTCTTCCTGCATTTTAAAAATAGACAATATTTATGTAGATAATTCGCTTATCAATAACTTAGATAATGCAATAGTCTTATGTTATTACAGTAGCTTCATGCTTGTTATTTTGTACTTTTCTTATTTACAATGCTGGAGAATTTTCATGAGAAATTCCATGTTCAATACGATCCAATTACGAATCGTGGTACATAATACCTGTGTTGGATTTAATTACCATTTATTGCTTTATTGGTATGTAGACCCATAGTTTGCCGTATCGAAAGCACTGAAACTCTCCGTTTAATCCAATCATTCTGAAACATTGCAAATCGCGCGAATGTTTCTGATATAGACTTACAAAATTTTTCGGGTAAGATATATTTTCTATTAAGGTATTAAGCTAGACGCACATGCATTAGAAAAGAATCACTACTTACATTACGAGTATTTTTGTCTTTAAAACACATCACAAAACAAGTGAAATCCAGAGTATAAGAGAAATGATTTCTTCTGCGCACATTTCATTTTCTAAATTTTGTTACATTTTGGAATATATAATTTATATTTATCTTAATTATTTTGAATATTTATTTCAAATATGATAGGCTCATTCATGGATAATTAATAAGTTTATAAATTGAATCTTAGGATGTAAAAGCTGCTAGGAAGATCAAACTCATTATAGACTGTCATATGATGACTGCAAGAATACTTTTCATGTTATCAGTACACGATGGGGTTTGCATATAACTATGTAACTAGAGAACTTGACTAATGTTTAGGAAGTATATACCCTGAGGAACTTGGCTCGTTTTACATCATACCAAAATTATTCAATACAATGAACTTTAATAAAAATTTATCAAATTCTATTCACAATTTCTTAAGTCTTAATATTAAATATTTTATTAAAGCGAGGTTCATTTGAAGCTAAAAAAGACGAAATTTTATTATTAGAAATCATTAAAGCTTATTTCTTATTCTTTAATATTCCATATACGAGAAATATACATTTATAATTCATCAAAAATATATGAATAATCAAATTCATTTTATATAAAAATCAATCATCAATTTTTGACTTCCTATATCAGGAGAATCATTAAATAAGTTATCGAGCAACCTATATATAAAAGCGACGAATTATGATAAAAACTGGAACATTTATCATATGTTTTCGGAATTTCTTTCTATAAATAAAAGTTGTATAATATAAGCAATAAAAATTTGTATAATAAATGTGCGTTTTCGTTTTCCTTCTCTTTCGGCATAAGAAAATTCCTCTGACGATTTGTTTGCAGTGAAGGATGTCCGCGTGGTTAGTTACGCTACTGCGATTTGGACTTTCATATACGAGAAAATGCGAGATGCACGCGCGATATTCGGTGCATTTGTATTCATAGGCAAACAACCATTACCTCCTCTTTTAGCGCGCGCTACTAAGGGATGCACTTATTTTTCTTACTCGCATTTCCATTAAACTCGAGGGTAGGGCCTAACTTAAAGGGGTAATATATTCTCTTCTCTTTGTTACGGACGACTAAATTACGTGGTACTCTACTAGCAATTACCAAGTCAGCAACCCATTAAGTGAAGTATGCTCCGATGAAGGGGTGCCGCGCTATTACTGAAATCTTTCTGCTCGGAATATAAAATTAAGCAGGCAGAGCCTGATACACTTGAGCAAGACAGAGAGAAAGAGGAGAGAAAAAGACAGAGAGCGGCGGTAACAAGTGAGAGACGAAATCGAAGAGAGACTGCAAATTGCAATTAACTAAGTTCCACTCGAGTATCCGCGATTCGAGGAGAAGCACTAATAAGATGGTCAAAATAGATAAGCAAGCTTGTCGATATCCGTTTTGTTCCGCGGTCGCTTTGTCCGACTCGCGCCGTTATCGGACAGAGATATCGAGATATCGCTTCGCGACTGTATAATTAGCGAGCAGTTTCTGTCGAACGGTTGCACGAAGAGGTTCGCTCGGTAAAGAGCGCGTTCATCACTCGGCGAAATCGTCGCACAACAAAAACAGAGGCGAGGACATACTCTCCCTCATCCTCTCGTCTACGTTATAACGTAGCGCCATTTTTATAACAGATGACCCGTCGGTCCGGATGCTGTGCCGGACGGGCACCGACAAATACCCGCGCCGCCACTGTAAAGTTTCGGCCTGGGTATGGGGGGAAAAAAAAAAAAGAGAGAGAGAAGAGGAAAAAATAGAGAACCAGGTCTCATAAATATTTAACGACCGAAGCTGCAGACCCGCACGCAAATTTTATACCGTCCGCGTTGTTTCCCGTTGGCTTCAACGAAAAAGAGGAGCCGGAATACTTTACGTCGCTGCCCTTAAGCAAATCTCCCCCGAAGGGTAACACCGGGACTATTTTGTTCGGCGTGGAAATGTACGCTTTCTTATGCGGTCATCATGTGCGTGCGCACTTTAATTCACATCGATTCAGCCATTTACAGTTTTACCTTTTAAGTGAAAAGAGAAGAAATAGAAAGTGTAAAAGCTTTAGAAATAAATGGAAGCAAAATGCCAGGAAAAGTCATTTAAAAGGGGTTTAGATTTTTCATTACTTATATGTTATTCTAAAATTATTATGCGTCTACATTCGTGAAGAAATATGGACCTTATACTGTTAAGAATTCATAAAAGAAAGCCGCTTTCTCGCGCATATCTAAAATATAAAATTTTATTCGAATCTACTTCATAAGAGTTTATTTTCACCGTTCCATTTTCACTATTACGTCGTATTTCCTCTATTTCTCTGTGACAAGCGGAGGCTTATGGATGTTGTTGCCGCGCTGGTTCGCGGATTAAAATTCTCGGCCATTTGCATTTTACAATTTCCTCGCGAAAGCACGATTGCCGATACGAATGCAGCTTCTTCGTTTCGCGGCGACATTTATATCTTGCCTTCGCTGTTTTCGAGCAAACTTTTACGTTTGCAAGCGGCTAACGGAGGACCGCGGCGAAATGCTCGCAGCGATAGCATCATGTCGCATAAAAACTTTTGCCAAAGGTACAGAGCAAACTAGGTTAGCGCTATATTTACAGATTTGGAAATCTGAGAAATCAAAATTATGTGTACAAACTGTTCTTCTCGTTAATTCGTATGGAAAAGTATAGATATATTCATTAAATGAAAAAATGATGAAATTTGATTAACAAAAGTTTATTGAAATTAGAGATTTTAAACTTTGCTAATAATTTTTTAATTGGCTAAGCAGTGTTTTTCAAATAAATAGCTAATGCAGCTGCATTTATTCTAAAAAATTATACTGTTTGATATACAAAAATCTAGAAATGTTGAACGGTTGATTCTATGTGAGTTGACATTTTAATTTTTTAAACAAAAAAATTTTTTAAAAATTTTAGGAATTTTGCACTTGTAAAATATAATTAAATGTGCCTAGCGTTTGTAAAATGTAACTAAATATTAGAGAAAATTTCTATGAATTTGTATAATATTTCAGGTGACAAGTTAAGATAAATCATACATATATTGTTAAAATCCCTGCAAAATTGTATCAATAATAATGTCATGTACATAATAAAACAAAATAAAAAAATAGAAAAATCATACAATATAATAACGAGCAAACGAAATATTTCCCTCCCAATTAGAAATAATGCAAACAAGCTTATATCATCAGTGGTCAACGAAAGAAAGATATTTTAATATCTGAAGGCTCGTGAAAGCTGTTTTAATCGCTCAAGGCGCTTTTGGGGGTTGATCCCACACAGCAATTCTAATTTTCAGCGACTGATAAAGCTCTCTTCCACCACTTTTTGCCGATAAATATGCATAGGAAGCGTGGTTTCGGTCCGCTAAATCACATTGCCGGAAGAGTGAAAATTGTCTTGGGAAGAAGAAAACAGATAAGCACACCGTGTGGGTGTCTGGGGAGGCCGCATAGCATCCCGACTTGCCAATCCTGAAGCTTGCGCGCGATGTATGTGCGCTGGTACATGAAATACGAGGAATATGTATTTTGCGGAGAACATTCCCGGAGAGAAGAGAGTTTTCTCGTGCGAGAATGCCGAAACGTGACGCCATCACGACTATTTAGAAACAGCATCTGCTCGTCGATAGAGCGTTTCCGTTCTGAAGCTCGGGGGCTTAAAAGCTTCAAAATTTATTACCGAGATCGAAGAAAGTTAAATTCCTTTAGATTTTTCGAGTGAAACTCAGAGAATTTGGTATCGGAGTTGAAGCTTTTTATACTTCTGTCTACGTATACACGATAACCGCATAACGATTCATAAAAACAATATTTGTGTTATATTAATAAAATGTGAAATAAAATATTTGTATTATATTAATAAAATGTGAAATAAAATACATATTAATAAAATATTTAATTCTTTCGGAAATAAAATTAATTGTGCACGTCATTATATTTTCAATTGTGTTCACAATGTTTCAGCCGATAATTTGTTCGCGGATTTTCTGAGATTGGCTTTAATTATACATGATCAAATATATTTGCATATAATACGTATAATATATTAAAAATTATTCGAGTTATATTACAAGAGACAATTCTCACGCAAGGAAAAAAAGCTAAATAGACGTTCGTTTAGATCTTTGAAATATTTACCACCATGTAGCACGATTTAGTCGACCCTGCATAATTACTAACTATGAGTTTTGCATCGGAAAAGCCGATCGGTGAATAGTGGCCGCGGGATTGTGCTCGGATGGTGTAAATATTTTAGAACGCCGTTCGAAGGCTCCATGCATTTTAGATCGTCTAGTTTTGCATTCCGTAGCCTACGAACGTTCTCTCTTTCTCTCTGTTCGAACGTATCGAGACTTAGCCGAGGATCCACCCATCTCTCGCGTTGCATGAACGGGGCCTCTTGTAATGCAATATCCTTCCAAATGATTCGCTTTCACAGCACGCGCATCAAGGTTTTCTTGCGCGTTAAACATGCGAAACCGAATATTCCTTCCTCGGACACCGGCGTACTTTGTGCAACGAGTCTTTAATTACTTTGCGAAAAGATTGAACCTCATCACCGATCGGTACAGCAATTCGATACGCGAAACGACGAAGACAACGCTTTTATCCCTTATTGATCCTTTCCAAGGAATTATCGCGCGAAACCTAGTGTACCTGAGTATCTGCTGTACACGGAGAGAATTTTCTTTTAGAATTTACCCTGAAAATCATGGTAATCAGGGGACAATACGGCATTGAAAGAATTTTATAAGAGTTTCTCCGATTAAATATTTATCACGATTAAAAATATTAATATATACATAGTAAAATTAATCGAACATATTTTATATCTTATTGTGGTAGATATTCATATTTTTTTATTGCGGTAAATATTAATCAAAGAAACTCATAAACTTCTTCCAATAAAATATAATATTCCATAATTACCATAATTTTTAAAGTAAATTCTAAGAGAAAATTCTTTCTGTGTACCAAGACAAAAATTAATATTTGTATTTAAATAAAAAACATAACTTTTACAAAAGAAAATATTATTTCTTTCTAACTGCATATAATCTAATAAATTTTGATTATATTTTACATTTATAAAATTAAAAATAAAAGTGAATAACTAAAGTAAAACAAAAATAAATAGTCTGTATGTGCTTCTTGCCAGATTTAAACATTAAGATATTAAATTTGTTCTTGAAGCTAACTTGACATTTTGAAACTGAATCTTGAAAGAATCAAGTATTCCCTTTTTGGATTTAAAATGTTTGACGTTTTCAAAAAATTGAAATACATAGTTGCGAAGTGCTTTCTATGTATCATAAGATTCTTGTTTGAAATATTTTCTTGTGCCTCTTGAAGTCTCCACAATACTTCATCAATATGAAATATATCGAGGCAGCTTCGATGGGCTGTCTCTTATTTTAAGCTATCCTATAGAATATACATATATTCGTCACTCAAAATATTGAAGAGAAGTCTTTATCGTGTTTTCTTGCAAGCATAAAAACTTATCGCATCTTTATTTATTAAAGCTGTAAGATATACAATATTTTAGGCACGTTTTCTCCTCAATATTCAACTTTTTTTATTTTAACGACTGAAACCATGATGTCTCGCATTACTGTCAGTCAATTTATTGTACAGCTAGTGCGCGAGGATGCAAAGATCGATAAGCCGTCGAGCGCAAAACATAGAGAAGCGACTGCACTTCCGACCGTCATTTTCTTCTTCGTTCGTCAAATCGGTCGCGACAACTAAAAATAAAATCCCATTCAAAGACCTCTGCGATGTGTTCGAGCACGTCGAGTAATACACAAGTGAAATCTAACAGAGTAGACTGGGATTGTGAATTATGATGTTTATCGTGAAACAGAGGATAGTGATAGGGATAACGCAAATAACTAATATTTTTTGTGTATATATATATATATACACATATTTTGGGATTTAAAAAACAATTCCAAATTATTAATATTATTTCTGCAAATTATATTATATAATATATGCAAAAAAAAAGAAAAAATTTAAAAAAGTTAATTATTTATAGATTGTACGATTATTTCCATCGTGTAATTTTGAAGTATCTCTAGCAAAATTCATATATGTAAAATTTAATTTTACTACTCACAATCAGTGAAATTAATCAAACATATTTTAAATCTTATTATGGTAGATATATTAATATTTTTATCGTGGTAAATATTAATCAGAGAAACTCTTTAAAATTCTTTCAATACCACGTTCTACGATTACCCTGATTTTCAGGTTAAATTCAAAGAGAAAATTTTGTCTGTACATTATAACTCGTAATATTCATCGATAAACGTTCACGAAGAAACGTACCATATATGTAGTACATAAAAATTAATATCTCATACGAAATTGTTCTTCCGGTAAAATTCGGGAAGATCGATACAAGTGCATGCGCTACAAGTAGGATTCCGATAGCTCGGTGTGAGCGTATCGGACACCACTAGTTTCGAGCTAGCTTGCCACTTTTTTTTGTAGTCAAGCACTTGTTTTTTCGCGAACAAACACGAAAAACGGCGCGACGCATACTCGGCGTGAGTCGCCATGCAAAACGGCTAATTGGTATGTTGCTACTGCGACCCCGTTGTATAAACTGCGCCGCCACTGCGTTGGAATACACAATGCACTTTGACCCCTTGCACACCACCCTTCTCAGTATAGCCGCCTCCGCTAAATGGGTCAACCTTATTTATCGCGGGGAAAATATGCACGTGGACATCGACGATGAAACTCCGACGGCAAGATCTCGTCGCGAGAGACAACGAGATTCCAGGTAGAAAGTTTCCCTCGTGTTCTATTCGATATGCGGAGAACTCCGCAACATGCGATTATAATAGTTTAAGCTAAATTTTTCAAGTTGGAATTTCTCCTTCTCTCCTTTCTTTCAAACATTTAGCTCTTTTCACGGCAGCTATACGATCGATCAGTATCGAATAGAATATTAGTATTTTAGATGAAGAATGTATTAGTTAAATCAAGAATTTAATTTTGCCATTGATAAATTGTATGTATTGATATTTGCAATTGATCACATAAATTAGAAGAAAGTGAAAATATAGATGTACATATAGTTGAAAAGATATTTTTAATAATGATAAATTTAATTTTGAATTGTCACTTTTTATAAAAGTACATTTTTCAATACACGGATCGAGATAATTCACCTTGTTTTAAAGTTATATAAATTTCTCAAACCTTAAACGTTGAGTAGTTTGGCTTAACAATATAAGATGCTTAGGAGATTATGAAAGAGAAAGAGAGATTATCTTCTCACTAACCATTTTCCTTATTAATTTAATAGAGCCGTAACTTTCTATAAAATGAAATAAAAAATTGGAGTTTTATGTTCGAGTTTTCATTAGGTCAGCCTTAATAAATAATCTTAATATCATAAACGTTATCATCTTTATCTTCGCGTACTTCTTTACTAAGGATACGCGAGTTTCTGCCAAGTAAAATCTTATAGAATCGTTAGATTTTAACCGCCCTTTCTGCTCATCTCGAACAAACTAGAACTCCTATTTATCTCGAGAAAATTTATTCCAAGACATCACCGATGAGAAGACTTGCCAGTGCAATAAAGTGACGATAAGCCGGCGTACGCCATCGGCACGAGTCTACGAAATTTGCAGCTAAAACTTTACAAAAGCGTTCGTGCATTCTCAAGCAGTCCCGAATCCGGATGCCTTCTAACTTCTCTCGTCTTATCGCGTCATGGCCGATGCAATAATGAACATGTTTGATATTGAAAAATAATCAAAATCATTCAAACGCAAACATAAGTCTAAAAATTAAATTATATGTCATTACGTTACTTTAATAAGTTCGAGATTTTCTCAACATTTTTTTGGAGCAACATTATTTTAGATTGTATATTAGACGGAATATGAGAAGAAACTGTTTAAGAATTGCACATTGAGTCTGTGCATAATGAGATTTTAATAATTATTTTATATACAAAATATATACTAACTGCCCACGTATTGTGTATGTATACGTGTATATATATATATATATATATATATACATATTTTGGGGTTTAAAAAACAATTCCAAATTATTATTATTTCTGCAAATTATATTATATATGCAAAAAATTGTAGAAAAAAAAATATATATATATGTACCTATATGTATATGTATATTACACATAGTGAGATTTTTGTATCAAGCGTTAAATTTAGAATCATACAGAATTGCAAATAGAACGCTTTTTCTAGTTTTTAAAATTGCACAAATAAAATTATGAAAATATTAAATATTAAAAATTGTAAAAAAATCGTATAATGATTTGTAAATATTGTAAGAAACATTAGCTAGAGAATTTGAAATACGTTGTACGACTTAACTTTATCTATACAGTGAACACAAATATTTATACATAACTTTATATACTTTTTGATTTGCCACTTTCGTGCTTTAGTACAGAGATTCACGAACGAACGGCTAATTGGCTTCTTGCAAAAGCGTTTTCGCTTTTCCTATTCGTAAAATTGGAAAAAGTCGACAATGTGATGTCCATAATTTGCATTTCACCGTTATCATGTCGATTTGTCACAGCTGCCTTTCAATTTTTCGCATTGGCCACATATTGACGACTCATTATCTAGATGAAATTTTTGTCCAGAGAAAATATCCTCTAAACACATACCCACACATATATACATATATATTTATACGTTAACTTTTATATTCCGATCTCACTTTTGACTATAATTTAGAATTATATAGAAAATCGAAATAATTGAAAGCGTAGATATAATTATAATTATTAAAAAAAAAAAAAGAAATGTGTCAAAGCGTTCCATAATTTAACATGTGATTAAATTATATTTATTTATTTAAATCACATGTTTGTGAAAAAATTAATATAGATATATACATATATTAATTTTTTCACAAACTTATTAATCACGTTTGTTTTATTGCAGATTATATTTCTATTTTATACTTTATAAAGAGTGCTATTTCAGGCTAACAGAATACAAGAGTTAAATTGATAGCTGGTCATAGCTCGTGCTGTAATAGCCCAGCTCTTTCGCCCGAAATTCATGTCACAATAGCATTCCGTACTCATTTGGGAGCGGCATATGCTGATCGAACAATTTAAATGAAAATGCAAGTTTATTCGTATTGACATTTATAGCCACGATCCAACTTTCCGGTCGAAAAGTTGAACGAAAAATGGATTTGCGAGTTGCGTCATATATTAATAAATCGCACAAAAACCACAGACAGCGCGTCCATAATTAAAAGTGATGATAGTTAAAAGTACCTATAGTTATATCCTTTTTCAAGGTACGCGGTGCGAAACTTCTGCCACGAAATCCCGAAATGCCTGCAATTGACCGACCGGATAATTTGCACCTGCTTCCCCGCGGCAGAGAGTTTATGCGCAGCATCGCCGCTTTATTATTAATACTCTCTCACAGCTTCTCTTCCGGCCGCGTTTCACGAAAATAATTATATCCATTCCATGATTTTGGCCCGGCTTCTCGAAACAGCCTCGACCTCGAAGAATTTGAATGTTAGCGAAATTGGGGCAAACGCGCGCGACTCCCATGCGATAAATCACGGTTCTTTATGGTTGCAGCGTATCATGTGATGCAATTTATGACGTACCTTTCACATTTGACATAAAGAATACATGTATCAAAGTATAGAATCCTGTTTGTAGATTAAAAGATACGACAAAAAATTTAAATATATATTATTGAATTTTTATCGCGGAACAATAAATTTTATAAATTTAATTTAATAATAAACATTCTCTAAAAAATATAAAATATCTGTTTTAAAGCCAATATATTGTATTATTCTCTATAAAAATAGGCAAACATCACCTATAGTATCAATCTAAGAAACAAATGTAAAAATAAATAAAATGTATTCATGTTGAAAGTTTCTCGCCTAAATAAAATATTCAGAGTTAATTTTTTTTTTCGTTGTGAACAAATGTGTTCGAATAAACGCACGATGTGCAAGTGCGAAAGCGCCGATGTATGATTTAAGTTTCACGCGTAAAATCCGTAGCAATTTGCGAATCAACGGTAGCGACAGCTGCTGCTACAATTTGCGTGAGTTCCGTATTAAATAATATGTGCTGTGCACGAAACTTCAATTCGAGTGCGGCGGCGACGACGAGAGTCGCGATAGCGGCGTTAAGGTTTTAATTAACTGTCCACTCGCAATTTCCTCCCGTTAAACTTTCTCGTTTTATAATCTATCTCGCAACCTATCGCGATATCACGATGTCTAGATGCTGCTCGCATTTTTCGAAATGATAATGGGATATCAAAATTATTTATGCACATGATCGAGCATGATTAAAAGACTCGATATACAATAAATTGATCGAATATATCTGTGGATAATTGACGATTGATCATTTTATACAAATTAATTATTGATATACAATTTGATTGCAAAATAAATGACTTTGATGACAGAAAATTAATGGAAGTAAACAACAATATGTGCAATCAACATATATATAATTTAATTATCAGATATTAATCGCGAGAAAAATTATGTTATATTGATAATATTAGATCTGTCAACTATACCTAAAATAACCATGTATTTAGTCTAGAAATATTTTAATTAATAAATTAGTTTTATAAAAAGAACATTTTATTAGCATATCAGTTCAAATTTAAATATTTTATTAAAATATTAGTTTAAATTTTGGGAATTTATGTCAATTATATTATGGAAAATACATTTTTGATAATGATTTAATTAATTATGATTGTATAATTATATATGATTGTATACATTTTGATTTAAAAATCCATCAAAAATAAAATATGATATAGTTTTTAATACATGAGCAATTTACAATAGAAATAAAATATAATTATATTAGAAATCTACATGTTACATTGTATACATAAAATGATTTAAATTTCCTTTTATTTTATTTGCATATATTGATTTAATTTCTGACAATTCAGATCTATGTTCGATTAATGTAAAAATATTTTATTTTGCTTTTATTTAATTTTTGTAAGCGTTTATTTTTGTTTATTTATAGATTCGTATATTCATGAATGAATATAATTTTTAACTAATTTACATAGCATAAATATTTCACATGGGATAATGTTTAACACAATATAATGCATATTTAATGCGCGCGATAAGGTATGTACTTAATCTTATGACGTTTACGAGGGATAAACTGTCATGTGAAGTTTGCGCGACACGTGGAAAAAAATAATATTCTTTTAAATATACACCGTTAAAAGGTAGCGGACGAAGAAGCGATGCCTTATAAGTGCATGACAATAAAAAGAATAAAGAATTATGCGCGAAGTTGTCACGTATGCACATTGCGAATGCGCTCTATGCAAGAGATGCATTTTGCAATAACGCGTCCTGAATTTCTCGTGCATCTAACTTTAATGACGTCTCGGTGTGTTCCAGTAACGTCATCTCTGCTGAATTTCATACTCTCACCATATTTATAGTCGATAGTAAAGTAAGATAAAAAGTTCATATTACTGATGAAGATTTTTTAAATATTTAAAACTTTGAAAATAGTGAGAATCGAGGTAATGCTTTAAAAATAATAATTTTTTTATAGGGATATAATAGCTTCTCGAGCTAAATTAAGATTGTGAATTTTCATATTCTTTTATCTATATATATATATATATATATATATATATGTGTGTGTGTGTGTGTGTGTGTACACACACAAAGACAAATAAGTTCTATTATTTCTTTCAATTGTAAAAGTTTTCTTTCTAAGAAAAACTATATCAGATTTATTGTGGTCTCCAAAATAATTTCAAAATATTGCCACAAAATTTTTTCCGATAGTTACTAATGGGATGCATAATTCAGAATAGAGATCGTGACTATATCCTGGTAAACGCATAGTCTCAAACAGTTGCAACATGTCGGATCTTAAATTGTTATGTCTCCTCGAAGATTACATATCCTCATACTCTGAATATTCATGATTAACGTCCCGGGATATGTTGGTGATTAACGAGAACACGACATGATACACGCTCCTTTATGAATACCGACGCCGACGTGGTGTATTTTCGGCAGTGATTAAAAACGCGGACATGTAGGACTTGAGGCATATAAGTAGTTTTTATGGATATCATCTTTTTAATTATCTTTTTCGTTGCAACTGGTTATTAGAGTTTGCCGACAAAATATAGAAAGAGAGTTGCTTCATAATTATAAGATATTACACAATATATATTAGACATGATTATAATAATGAAATTATAATAATCTATATAAAATAACACAATCAACAATCCAAGTTGCAAAAAAAAATTTGATTGATTTAAAAATCCTGAATTATGCAGTCATAATTACGAGCTAATACTTTATATAAATAATAATGTTTCTTCCATAACAAATTCGTAGATTTCTTAATCTCATTGCGAGTCAAAAATAGAGAGAGAATATCTTCTCTTTTTTAATCTCCTGCTTCATTCTTGAGAGATTATATAATTATTTATCATCACGTAAATAATTTCAATACGAATATTATCTCACAGTGAAAAAAAACATTGCTCAAATGTTGCGATTGCGAGGAAAATAGAGTAACGGGAAGCAAATATATGAGAATAAAAATGGAGCAGACAGTAGAAAAAAAAGGAGAGAAGCAGGCTGGAAATCGGCGGACAAAGTATTAAAACATACGATAATTCCTTTAACGAATCATATTCTTCCGCCTTTTAGCGCCGTGCAGTAATTATTCGTTTTACGTCAGCACGTGCGCTTGGAACACGCGAATACAGCCTGCAAAAATGCCGGATTTCGCTCGCTGGGAGGCAAGCCCGTACGATATATGTCGCGTACGTGAGAGGGACGTATATTGCTATAGGGTGTACCAGAACATCGCATACTTTACCTACAATTCATAAACCAGTTCCCAATTAAATTTTCTTTGTTGTTTTTAACAAAAATCATCTCACAATCGTGTCAATTAGATACAATTATTAGTCATCTTTATCATAGAATTTGTCTCAGTAATAATCACAATTGTATTCAAAGTTTAAATATTATAAATAAGCAAAAAGTTCATTTAAAATTAATCTAAGACTCTATTATTTACTATTGTAGTACCGTAAAATTTCTCAACTCCCAATATTAAATTACGGTTGATGTAAATTAATTCGTAAACAGTACTATTTTTAATTCTCAAGTTCCAATACTTCCAGTATTTTTTTGCTACACTTTATATATACACAAAGAGCATTTTCGTAGAACGAGAATCGCACAAGTGTCTTAATTACCCGGGACTGAGGCACGTTTTCCTTATTATATTAAGGTGGACGCGATTCCGGTGTGCAAATGCCATAAATGCAAAGTACGTACTAACTGTGAAAGAAAACGACTTTGCAAAAATGTGCTTCTCTTTTCGTGAGGTAGCCGAGAATAGAAAGGAGGCTTTTCTCGTTCATACACTAGACACGCGTCTCCTCTATGTACATGTCTCGGTAAATCTATACGCACGAGCGCGCGTGTATGTCTTCATTGGAGACGACGTTGCCATGTTATACCTACTATTTGCACGTAAGAGGTTGCGATTTTGGAAATGGTTCCACACGTGCTATGCTGAATTATAAGTAGATTAATCTCAAAATGCAAAAATCCTTAGAGATCGAAAGTTTTTTTTTCAAATGATTATGATCTGACGATATTTAACTGACTCGTTAGAATGCAATGAACGGGAATTAACGGTCCGGTGACGCAGCTGCAGTGTGGTTCGATCTGCTTTAATTCGATGAAGCCGCCTGTAATAGTGGGAAGAAAATTGGATTCGCATATCGCAACGTGCAAAAAATTGCACGCTGAGTCACGAGATACGTATTCGATAGCAAATCGTTTTCTAAAGTTAAATTACTATCCTTTATACGTGATGCACTCTTAAATTAAAATGTACAGAAATTTATTGTTTCTATGGTAAACGAAATTTTTATTGAAAAATGGCAGGATTAGGATTAAACTTCGATAATGTAATAATATTTATTATTCCTATATTCGTTATTTTAATTTTTTTAAGAAATTTGTTTTTATTAATTGAAATTGAATAATTGTGCTAAAACTTCAAATATAAAATGTGTTATTATGCATAATACTTTTTATAATTTTTCAATAAAAAATATCTAAGTAAATGTATTTTCTTATAAATATTGTATTTATACAATTTGGTGAAACAAAAGTAAACTTAGTTTCTGTTCGGTCACACAAGTGTTAATTAAGGCTGCTGTGGTTTGAATGGGGAATTCTAATTGTTCGTGCAATGTTGTTCAAAGCATTAACCATAGAAGATTTCCAAGATCGGCTCAAAAGAGCCTGTTCAAAGCGTTTGCAGTTCGATACAGTGGAATACTTTGTGCCTAAAGCAAGGACAATATGTAGTCGGAAACTTTGCCAATTAGTGGGTCGTGGTCTAAATAATCGCGTCCCTATCTCGTCAAGTTAAGCACGAGTTACCTCGGCAGCGGTTGAACTACGATAATCGATAGTTAGGACGAGAAAAGGCCGGGCTGTCGAAGGACGACGATGCGGCGCAAAGTCCGAGGACAAGTTGGCGCTTTCTGTAACAGACAGGCGCAAAATCTCGTCTGATAGATTTTACACGATTATGTAAATTTTTGACAACACTTCGGCAAAGTTGGCGCGCCGCGGAACTATGTTCGGCGGCCCTCACGAGACTGGACACGTGCGGCCGAACCACTACTTATTATGCGGTTTTCTCTCAGCTTAGTCGTTACACGTGCATATTGCATCCTAACGCTACAAGAAAGGGAAGGTTAACGTGATTTTAAACCGCGAGTTTAAAGCAGGACTTTAAAGTGTGAATTTAAGGTGGAGTTTTCAGTCGCGGATTTATTTTGTTTGCACGAAAATTTAAGCATGTGTGTCTATATATTAATTTTAATTATTATCATAAATGTGAATTTCTCGAAAACTTGAAAACTTCTCTGAAATTTTTCTTAGGATCTTATAAGAATTTAGAATTATTTATACACAGAGATAGTCTGCATGTATCATAATTATATTGTTAAAACGAGATTTTTGGATAAAATAAATAAATTCAAGACAACGTCTCATACATATCAAATTTTATAATTTTACACATTATTATTTTATTTATCTCAAAATATCAAAAATTCTTTTAAAAACAAGTTATTTTACTTATTTCTTCTTTTCTATCTCATTTAAAATAAATTATACTAGTAATGCAATAGTGCAAGGGTGATGAAATATGTACTTCTTTTCAAGAGCGATTACAAGATACTTGCAGAGATTCTCAAGACGTTACCATTATTTCTTTGTGCCTCTTTTTCCTTGGCATTTTTGTTATTTTTATTGTGCAGCACTTTCTGACCCGAGAGTAAGCTCTTTCCTTCTCTTTCTTTCGAGGAGGATTCAACTTTAAAGACCAAGTAATTAAAGAAAGGTTTTTGTAGTATCACTGAAGGAAGTGTCTCCTGTTGCGAATAAGCAGGTGTGTATTTTTACGGAAATTCAAAGCTAGCAAATGGTGCGTATTAAATATCATCCGTTCTCTATCTCACTAGAATATCTTGTCTTATATCAATAAAGCGCAAATTTGCGAATAAAATTTAAATATTTTAAATTAGTAAGATAAAAAACTATTATTATTAACGTCATATGTTCATATTTAGTACTAAACATGCGGTCTAAAAATAAAGAGCTTTCAATCTCGATTAGGAAATAAATATCTGATCGACGAGAAATAAATCAAAGAAACTCATAATTAAATAATTAAGATTTTAAGACGCAAATGCGTTTCTAAATGACGACGAGGCATTTTGCTAGGCCTTTGTGCTATTTCTGGGACAACGCGAACGACGACGAAGTCTACCGCAAGAATTCAAAGTTCACGGAATGTACGAAGTGAATGGCATGCATTAATTGTCCATTGTTTCCTCGCCACTCTCTAGATTGTACTTCGCGTTATCCGTATGAAATTAGTTTCCCAATATTCGAAAAAATTATTTAAAAATTAAATTTTTATACGTCACTTGATTATTATTTTACATTGCTTGCACGGCTGCCGGTTTTTAATTTTTATTTACATACCACTAAAAATTACTTAATAAAAAAATTGAGGGCTAATTATATATCGATTTAATCCAATTTTGTAGAAATATAGTAAATGTTAATTATAATTGTTAATTAGAAATTAAATTTAAAACGAATTAGAGGGGTTTGCGAGAATCTATGAAATTAACCCTCCATTTTTTTAATAACATTTCTAGAAGTAAAAGCAAAAATTTAAAAAGGGCAAACATGTGCAAACGACGTGCAATTAAATAACGTTTAGAAATTTAATTTTTTGAATACTAGTAACTTCACAAGCCCTTGCGTTTAGGTACTCACTGTTATACGAGCGCTCAACTATATGTATATGTATATGCTTGTATATATAAAGCGAGAGAAGAATTGCATTACGCGCAGTAGGTAGCTCGGATCACTATTAATAACATCGTCGGCTTAACAGTCTGTTTTAATCGCGTTCATAATTTCTACGGCTCACGTCAGCAATTGTTATAAGAAGAATTATTCCGTCTTAGTAAGTTTCATAACAGTGTTTAACAATTTGAGAAGCTTTGAATAGACATACATATAAATCTCGCTATATATTCGAATATAACACAAAGTTACTTTTTGCCAAAAATCAAATTAATTCTGTAAAAAATAATTGTCTCGTATTGCTTCTATTTAAAAGACTATTGAATTACATTAAATAAAATTATTTTATACATATTTATAATTTAGAAAAAATTGTTTAAATAATCGAGAAGAATATCTACGAAAACATTGGATTATAAACAGATATAAAAACAATTGATTCATAAATTTAAACAGAAACTTCCTCTTCTCTAATATAGCTACGTCGAATAATTCATCTGTGATAACATTGAATATTGTGTTAGTTGAAGTGTTTCCATGAGAATATTATCATGGGTAATTCAATTTCGACAATAACCTCATATACATCGATTGTACGTGTATGTCAATTGTCATACTGATGATTATTGAGGATATATGGCTCATTGTTGCAGTATTAAATTGATTATCTTGATTATCCCTTGATTATCTAATGCTCACTGATGATTACATGACTACATTCATAATGAGCATTTGAATACTCTCGCAATAATTGTCTCATTTAAAATTTTCTAAAAATTTATTTTAAAAAATCTATATATATGTACGTATATATACACATATAATATTAATATTACTATATAACATCAAACTGAACGGGAGATTATTATCGAGGCATACATTTCTATGTATTTTTTTCAACGAGGAAAGCGTAAATTTGCCTTTACATAGTCTGTGCTTGCGAGATAGAACATGCCAATTTCCGGGTATCATGTATGTATTGCAGAGAGATGCATCAGTCAGATGCGAGGGGTGGCGCGCGAATTATTTATTTTTTTTTTTCGCGGTGTTTGCGGCGTAATAAAGCGAGCGCGAGAACGCAGACAGAAGTTCGCCGATGCGGAAAACCTCCGTAGGAAGAAAGAAGGTAGATAGGCATGAAAAGGGCGCATGATCCTGCAACCGCAGCTGTAGCCACGTGTATATGTAACGTGAAAATTGAAAATACTTTGCATAGCGCTGCGACTAAGAGAAGCCCTGTGTGACGATTTACGAAGCGTTAATATAGAAACGCGAATGCAAGCTCAAATATATGTATTCTCGCAAACCAACTCGTATAGTTGCAGACATTTCTCGTTCAACGCAAAATCGTGAGTGATCCTCGATGGGTGTCCATACTTGAAAGTTGTGCTTTCAAAGGGGAACAACCCTTTGGTGTACGCAAAATTGAGAGACCATTGACAGAAGTCTACTCGAAAGTTTTACCGAGAACAACTCCGATACCAGAGACACTGTTGAAATTTGTTTATCTCCACCATTTGTTTACTTTAACTTTGCAAAATATGTATCGCATATACTAATGACACAGCGTTGAAGGATTTTACAAATATTTTTTGTATATTTATATCAATAGTTAGAGAGGAATTTATATTAAAAAATAGAATATTAATAGAAACTGAGCAAAAGGTCAATATGAAATAAATTAACAGAACATAAGATAGAGATATACAATTTAATGAATAAAATATAAACGTGCGATATTATATGGGAAGATTAATTTCGTAATATGAAGTATATTGCTTTATGGAATGCGTGGAATCATGCGGGAGAACGATAAATTCTAAATTATATGCTGTATGAGGTGTTTATTTTGCGATAAATAGTATAGGTATTTCCACTTGGTATTTAATGGCTTAATATAAAAACAAGAAATGTTTAATAGCATAAATTGAGCGGGATAACCGGGATTATATTTTGAAACTGTTTTAAAAACAACATTCTCTTAAAAATCTTTGTTTTACAAATTATGTTTATGTTTAAAGTTTTTGTTATCATAACACAAACATTAAATAAATTCATAAATTATGAATTATATTATCATTTAAAATTTTCTAAAAATTTATTTTAAAAATCTATATATATAAATATATACATATATAATATTAATATTACTATATAAACTTAAACTAAACGGAAGATTATTATCGAGACTATATATTGAAGTTATATAATATTCTGTACACCCTTGTAGTGATAGTATTGATAGTTGAAATGAGATAAGCGAGTCTCTTCCAAATGCGCGAGTGCGGTTTAGTGCGAAGACAATCTTGTCACACAAGTCGGTTGGTTATCTCGACACGGATTTCCAAAATAGTCGTAATTATAACGTTCTCGAGGAACATGCTCGCTGATAGAGGGACACAGTAGGTGTGGCAAGCAAACATGGCATATTCCAGCGATGATACCAGTATCAGATACCGCGCTATATGCAGCAGCGTTGGTTTAAATGTTCACGTCGGACAATTGAGTCAACTATACAAATTATACGAGTGAATTATATTTTTGGAGAAAATGTGGAATCACCATATACTGGTTGAACACTTCTCAATTATAACTTATATAACATACAGAATATAATATTACTGTATAAATTTTTTTATTTTTTGATGCAAATTAAACTATTTATTTGCAAAATGTTCTCAAAGATATTGATTCTTCTAAACTGATTAGTAAATAATTCAATCTTTATTGAATGTTGTGAAAATTAGAAGAAAAATATACTACAGTAGAACAAATTGGGTAGCAAAAGTATGAATTTTATCAGTCGTACGAATTCCGCAATATTATAATATTGTGTAACTAATGCAAAACATTAATTTACTTTGCACAACTTTTTCTTCTTACAGAAAAAAATAGACATGCAAAGATAATTAATCGAATATTAATTATATGTACATGTATCGATATAGTAATCAGTAAGTCTGACCAAATTCAGGCATTTACAACTTAATTTGTTCTACTGTAGTACATATTCATTTGAATTTTTTACTTTTTAGAGGAAAAGATAGATGTGCAAAGTACATTAATTAAATAATAATTAGATATTCATATACTGACATAGTAATCACTACGTCTGACCAAATCCATACTTTTACTACTTAATTTCTACTGCAATATATATTCCTTTAAATTTATTTTTTTAAGAAAAAGATAATGTGCAAAGTAAATTAACCAAATATTAATTAGATATACATATAATAACATAGTAATAAGTAAGTCTGACCAAATCCATACTTTTACTACTTAATTTGTCCGACTGCAGTATATATTCCTTCGAATTTTTTATTTTTTAAAGAAAAAAATAACGTGCAAAGTAAAATAATTATTAAATTAAATATAATTAGATATTCATATATTGACATAGTAATCAGTACGTCTGACCAAATTCATGCTTTTACTACTTAATTTGTTGTACTGTAGTATATTTTTCTTCAAATTTTTTACTTTTTATAGAAAAAAATAAATGTTCAAAGTAAATTAATCGAATATTAATTATATGTACATATATTGACAGTAATAAGTAAGTCTGACCAAATCCATACTTTTACTACTTAATTTGTTCTACTGCTACTGCAGTATGTATTCCTTTGAATTTTTTATTTTTTAAAGAAAAAGATAAATGTGCAAAGTAAATTAATCGAATATTAATTAGATATACATATAATAACATAGTAATCAGAAAGTCTGACCAAATCCATACTTTTACTACATAATTTGTCCTACTGCTACTGCAGTATGTATTTCTTCAAATTTTTTACTTTTAAAAAAAAAGATAATGTGCAAAGTAAATAAATCGAATATTAATTATATGTGCATATATTGACAGTAATAAGTAAGTCTGACAAAATCCATACTTTTACTACTTAATTTGTTCTACTGCAGTATGTATTCCTTTAAATTTTTTATTTTTTAAAGAAAAAGATAAATGTGCAAAGTAAATTAATCGAATATTAATTAGATATACATATAATAACATAGTAATAAGTCTGACCAAATTCATACTTTTACTACTTAATTTGTTCTACTGCAGTATATATTTCTTTGAATTTTTTATTTTTTAAAGAAAAAGATAACGTGGAAAGTATATTAATTATTAAATTGAAAATAATTAGATGTTCATATATTGACATAGTAATCAGTACGTCTGACCAAATTCATGCTTTTATTACTTAATATATTCTACAGGAAAATATATTCCCTTAAGTTTATATTTTTTTAAAGAAAAAGATAAATGTGTAAAGCAAATTAATCAAATGTTAATTATATATGTACATGTGTTGATATTATGTCAGTAAGTCTGACCAAATTTATGCATTTACTACTTAATTTGTTCTATTGTAGTACATATTCCTTTGAAATTTTTACTTTTTAAAGAAAAAGATAATGTGCAAAGTAAATTAACCGAATATTAATTAGATGTACATATATTGACATAGTAATAAGTAAGTCTGACCAAATCCATACTTTTACTACTTAATTTCTACTGCAGTATATATTCCTTCGAATTTTTTATTTTTTAAAGAAAAAGATAACGTGCAAAGTAAATTTTTTATTAAATTGAATATAATTAGATGTTCATATATTGACATAGTAATCAGTACGTCTGACCAAATTCATGCTTTTACTACTTAATATATTCTACATGAAAATATATTCCTTTAAATTTAAATTTTTAAAGAAAAAGATAGATGTGTAAAGCGAATTAATCAAATGTTAATAATATATGTACATACATACATTAATATCGTATTAGTACGTATGACCAAATTTATGCATATACTACTTAATTTGTTCTATTGTAATATATATTCCTTTAAAATTTTTATTTTTTAAAGAAAAAGATAACGTGCAAAGTAAATTAATCAAATATTAATTAGATGTACATATATTGACATAGTAATAAGTAAGTCTGACCAAATCCATACTTTTACTACTTAATTTCTACTGCGGTATATATTCCTGCGAATTTTTTATTTTTTAAAGAAAAAGGTAACGTGCAAAGTAAATTAATTATTAAATTGAATATAATTAGATGTTCATATATTAACATAGTAATCACTACGTCTGACCAAATTCATGCTTTTTCTACTTAATATATTCTACAGGAAAATATATTCATTTAAATTTATATTTTTTAAAGAAAAAGATAGATGTGTAAAGCAAATTAATCAAATGTTAATTATATATGTACATATGTTGATATTGTGTCAGTAGGTCTGATCAAACTTATGCATTTACTACTTAATTTGTTGTACTGTACTATATTTTTCTTCAAATTTTTTACTTTTTAAAGAAAAAAATAATGTGCAAAGTAAATTAATCGAATATTAATTATATGTGCTTATATTGACAGTAATATGTAAGTCTGACCAAATCCATACTTTTACTACTTAATTTGTTCTACTTCAATATGTATTCTTTCAAATTTTTTTTTTTTTTTTAAGAAAAAGATAGATGTGCAAAATAAATCAATCAAATATTAATTAGATCTACATATAATAACATAGTAATAAGTAAGTCTGACGAAATCCATACTTTTACTATTTAATTTGTTCTATTGCTACTGCAGTATGTATTCCTTCGAATTTTTTATTTTTTAAAGAAAAAGATAAATGTGCAAAGTAATCGAATATTAATTAGATATACATATAATAACATAGCAATAAGTAAGTCTGACCAAATCCATACATTTACTACTTAATTTGTTCTACTGCAATATATATTTCTTCAAATTTTTTATTTTTTAAAGAAAAAGATAACGTGCAAAGTACATTAATTATTAAATTAAATATAATTAGATGTTCATATATTGACATAGTAATCAATACGTTTGACCAAATTCATGCTTTTACTACTTAATATATTCTACAGGAAAATATATCCCTTTAAATTTATATTTCTTAAAGAAAAAGATAGATGTGTAAAGCAATTTAATCAAATGTTAATAATATATGTACATACATACATTAATATCGTATCATTACGTCTGACTAAATTTATGCATACACTACTTAATTTGTTCTATTGTAATATATATTCCTTTGAAATTTTTACTTTTTAAAGAAAAAAATAACGTGCAAAGTAAATTAATCAAATATTAATTAGATCTACACATAATAACATAGTAATCAGAAAGTCTGACCAAATCCATACTTTTACTACTTAATTTGTTCTACTGCTACTGCAGTATGTATTCCTTCAAATTTTTTATTTTTAAAGAAAAAGATAAATGTGCAAAGTAAATTAATCGAATATTAATTAGATGTACATATATTGACATAGTAATAAAGTAAGTCTGACCAAATCCATACTTTTATTACTTAATTTGTTCTACTGCAATATGTATTCCTTCAAAATTTTTTTTTTTAAGAAAAAGATAGATGTGCAAAATAAATCAATCAAATATTAATTATATATACATATAATAACATAGTAATAAGTAAGTCTGACCAAATCCATACTTTTACTACTTAATTTGTTCTACTGCAATATGTATTCTTTCAAATTTTTTTTTTTTTTTAAGAAAAAGATAGATGTGCAAAATAAATCAATCAAATATTAATTTGATATACATATAATAACATAGTAATAAGTAAGTCTGACGAAATCCATACTTTTACTACTTAATTTGTTCTATTGCTACTGCAGTATGTATTCCTTCGAATTTTTTATTTTTTAAAGAAAAAGATAAATGTGCAAAGTAAATTAATCGAATATTAATTAGATATACATATAATAACATAGCAATACATAAGTCTGACTAAATCCATACTTTTACTACTTAATTTGTTCTACTGCAGTATATATTCCTTCGAATTTTTTATTTTTTAAAGAAAAAGATAACGTGCAAAGTAAATTAATTATTAAATTAAATATAATTAGATGTTCATATATTGACATAGTAATTAATACGTTTGACCAAATTCATGCTTTTACTACTTAATATATTCTACAGGAAAATATATCCCTTTAAATTTATATTTCTTAAAGAAAAAGATAGATGTGTAAAGCAATTTAATCAAATGTTAATAATATATGTACATACATACATTAATATCGTATCAGTACGTCTGATTAAATTTATGCATATACTACTTAATTTGTTCTATTGTAATATATATTCCTTTAAAATTTTTACTTTTTAAAGAAAAAGATAACGTGCAAAGTAAATTAATCAAATATTAATTAGATGTACATATATTGACATAGTAATAAGTAAGTCTGACCAAATCCATACTTTTACTACTTAATTTCTACTGCAGTATATATTCCTTCGAATTTTTTATTTTTTAAAGAAAAAGATAACGTGCAAAGTAAATTAATTATTAAATTAAATATAATTAGATGTTCATATATTGACATAGTAATCAGTACGTCTGACCAAATTCATGCTTTTATTACTATATTCTACAGGAAAATATATTCCTTTAAATTTATATTTTTTAAAGAAAAAGATAGATGTGTAAAGCAAATTAATCAAATGTTAATAATATATGTACATACATACATTAATATCGTATCAGTACGTCTGACCAAATTTATGCATATACTACTTAATTTGTTCTATTGTAATATATATTCCTTTGAAATTTTTACTTTTTAAAGAAAAAGATAACGTGCAAAGTAAATTAATCAAATATTAATTAGATGTACATATATTGACATAGTAATAAGTAAGTCTGACCAAATCCATACTTTTACTTCTTAATTTCTACTACAGTATATATTCCTGCGAATTTTTTATTTTTTAAAGAAAAAGGTAACGTGCAAAGTAAATTAATTATTAAATTGAATATAATTAGATGTTTATATATTAACATAGTAATCAGTACGTCTGATTAAATCATGCTTTTTCTACTTAATATATTCTACAGGAAAATATATTCCTTTAAATTTATATTTTTTAAAGAAAAAGATAGATGTGTAAAGCAAATTAATCAAATGTTAATTATATATGTACATATGTTGATATTGTGTCAGTAGGTCTGATCAAACTTATGCATTTACTACTTAATTTGTTGTACTGTACTATATTTTTCTTCAAATTTTTTACTTTTTAAAGAAAAAGATAATGTGCAAAGTAAATTAATCGAATATTAATTATATGTGCATATATTGACAGTAATAAGTAAGTCTAACCAAATCCATACTTTTACTACTTAATTTGTTCTACAGCAATATGTATTCTTTCAAATTTTTTTTTTTTTTTAAGAAAAAGATAGATGTGCAAAATAAATCAATCAAATATTAATTTGATATACATATAATAACATAGTAATAAGTATGTCTGACGAAATCCATACTTTTACTACTTAATTTGTTCTATTGCTACTGCAGTATGTATTCCTTCGAATTTTTTATTTTTTAAAGAAAAAGATAAATGTGCAAAGTAAATTAATCGAATATTAATTAGATATACATATAATAACATAGCAATAAGTAAGTCTGGCTAAATCCATACTTTTACTACTTAATTTGTTCTACTGCAGTATATATTCCTTCGAATTTTTTATTTTTTAAAGAAAAAGATAACGTGCAAAGTAAATTAATTATTAAATTAAATATAATTAGATGTTCATATATTGACATAGTAATCAATACGTTTGACCAAATTCATGCTTTTACTACTTAATATACAGGTATTCTACAGGAAAATATATCCCTTTAAATTTATATTTCTTAAAGAAAAAGATAGATGTGTAAAGCAATTTAATCAAATGTTAATAATATATGTACATACATACATTAATATCGTATCAGTACGTCTGATTAAATTTATGCATATACTACTTAATTTGTTCTATTGTAGTACATATTCCTTTGAAATTTTTACTTTTTAAAGAAAAAGATAATGTGCAAAGTAAATTAATTATTAAATTAAATATAATTAGATGTACATATATTGACATAGTAATAAGTACGTCTGACCAAATTCATGCTTTTGCTACTTAATATATTCTACAGGAAAATATATTCCTTTAAATTTATATTTTTTAAAGAAAAAGATAGATGTGTAAAGCAAATTAATCAAATGTTAATAATATATGTACATACATACATTAATATCGCATTAGTACGTCTGACCAAATTTATGCATATACTACTTAATTTGTTCTATTGTAATATATATTCCTTTGAAATTTTTACTTTTTAAAGAAAAAGATAACGTGCAAAGTAAATTAATCAAATATTAATTAGATGTACATATATTGACATAGTAATAAGTAAGTCTGACCAAATCCATACTTTTACTACTTAATTTGTTCTACTGCAGTATGTATTCTTTCGAATTTTTTATTTTTTCAAGGAAAAGATAGATGTGCAAAGTAAATTAATCGATCATTAATTAGATGTACATATATTGACATAGTAATTAGTACGTCTGACCAAATCCATATTTTTACTACTTAATTTCTACTGCAGTATTTATTCCTTCGAATTTTTTATTTTTTAAAGAAAAAGATAACGTGCAAAGTAAATTAATTATTAAATTAAATATAATTAGATGTTCATATATTGACATAGTAATCATTACTTCTGACCAAATTCATGTTTTTACTACTTAATTTGTTCTACTGTATTATATTTTCCTTTGAATTTTCACAACATTCGCAAATAAAGCATGAAATTATGAATAACATCGGAGATGTTATTAAAGTAGCTTTTTAAAAAAAGTTTTGCAAAAATAAAATGTTTATTTATATGAGATTTGCGTAAAAATTAAAGTATATTTAATCTTGCGAAATTATTTCTCTATTCTGTATAATAGTACTAATTATATAAAAAAAATAAATTAAATAAAATAAAAGTTTGTTTTTTTATCATTATTTATATACATATATATAATTTTTAATTTTAATTAGATTGTCACATGTTTTGTTGATGTTTAATTAAATTATTTAAATATGACAAACATCTCGAATCAAATGTTCAATATGTTATATATAGATCCGCTATTACACATGGAGCGAAATAAAAACAATGCGTCGCTCGACGCACTCTATTGCGATCTCAATGTATCTCACCCACCCGTGTACTGACCTACCCTAACTCGGGTTGCACCATTGAGATGTTGCTCAGCTGCAGCTGCGTACCTCGAAGGGCTGTGCGTTACGTCATGCTCACAGTCGACCGTAGTTGGCACGCGGCTTCGCCCTACGCAGACACTCGAGTTTGATTTATGTACCCTATGGCGTTCAAGCGGATAGCACACGCCGACACGAGCACCGACAGAGAATTCTCTTTAGAAATTTTTAGATGTAAGAAAGGAAAACTTTATTGCACTAAAAAACTACCTACATTTTTTTCTATTTATTTTCTTCTCTACATATTAAATTATCTACATGTATATTAGTTTTTAATTACATCTCTAGTGTCATATGTGTGTCATCAGTAACATTTTAGATTGCATTTGCATTTGTATCACTATTAAATACATTCAGATATTTCTAAAAATATTTTTTTGATTAATTCATTATGTCACATGATTTCTCTTTTTAAATGTTTTTCTGCAATTATTTGTACAAGCTAATTTCTGTAAAAAAAAAACTAGTACTTTCGAAATATAAAATAATTAAATATTTCTACTCTATCTATCTATCTATTATATGTTTATTGTTTTAAATGAATAAATAAAATATTATAATAAAAAATATATTTTTCTTAATCGCGATAGAATCTTTTTTAAATAAAATAAACAATCAACTTTTTTCAATTTTGAATTAAAATTATAAAAAATATATTTTATTGTAAAATTTAAAAAATATAGTAAAAATATTTTTACAAACAGAATATAAATTTTCTGCTACATTCATGTTATTCATTCAAAAAGGAAAACACGTTTCTATTTCTATTTTTTAAGTAAAGTAAAAAACAATTTCTTTACGTTTATATTACTTAATGTAAAAAAATGTATATTTTAATTTTACAGTAAATTATTTTAATTCCTAATATATGTGTATACATAAGATTAATTTAATGTAATTTTTATTCTCTTCACACAGTCACATACACATACACAATATTCATAGAAATGCAATCACACTGCTTTTTATATCTTCACAGTGTTGATGCCCACCGGCAGAATTCCCAAAACCAGCAATCCTTTCTATTTTTTTTTCTACGGAAAGCATCGACCGGAAGCAAAAGTGTCTACGTGTCGATGCCGAAAAATTGATTTCAAATGACATCTATGAATGGCAGTGTCATACCATCGAGTGTCGAGTGTTTAATATATGTATGTACAAAATATCTCCAAAGAATATGTAGTGTAATAGTATATAAATATTTGTTGTTAAAATAATTTTCATTTCAGATTTTTCATTTAAAATTTTAATTAAATTTAAATGATTGTATTTTTTAATTATTAAAGTTAAAATACTTTAAATCCTCAATTTTTTAATTAAAAAATGAAAATCTGAATTAATAAAATTTGATCTGAAAATTAAAAGTTAAAAAATTTTACTGAACTGTCTCTCATAAATACAATTATTATTTTGTATATTTATGTATATTATACATATATATTAATGTTTATGTGTGTCGAAAAAACGTAAATATGTTAAAATATTATTAAAGCTTTAGCTCTCTTTTTCATCTTCTTAAGTCAAATAAATCTTATTAAATAAATATACTTATTGAAAGCATTATAATTAGATTGCATTTAAATATTGATCTTTTACAAATAAATATTTGTCAGAATTTTTTTCGGTGCATTGCCATCAAAGCAAACATCATTTGTATGAAAAATTAGATATATTCAAGAGCAATTTGTGCGTTCGCATATTAATCAATTAAAAAAATGTACTATTATTTTTTTCAATTAGTTATACTACAAATATTTTCTTGTTTAAATTTTAATTTAAAATATAGATTTGTATTTAAAAACATATACATATATTAAAGTTATACATATGTATATTCGAAATTAATTAATATTGTAAAAAATGAAAATAATGATTAACATATGTACATACATATTAGTCATCTCGTTACTTTTGTAAAGTGAATTTTATTTTTAAAAAATATGAAATTTCTCTTATTAGTTTTTAACAGTATAGTATTACAACTTTAAACTTTATTGCATTCACATGCTAATTATGTGTTTAACATTATTTTTACACATAATATTCTTTAGGTTAGTCTAAAGTTATATTTTTTATTCAATTATATTAAATATGTATGCACAAATGTAATAAATATTGCAAATGTCATACTAAAGTGCATGTTATATTTTTACTTAATAAACTCCTTAAATAATTGCGAAAAATCTTTTTAAAGTTGAGATTGCAATGGGAGGTTTGTCTAACAAAAGGTTTAAATTTTCAAGTTTGTATAAATGACAAAGTGATACAATCTCCCAGTCATAAAAGTTTAAAATGAAAATTAAAATGTTACTGGTGCTATCATAAACTATGTTAAAAGTAAAGAATTAGAAAATCTTGCAAAGAGATTTATGAAAATATTTTAGAGAATATATTCAAACTCTAGGAAAATAAATCAACTAGTATAAGCTAGCTAATCTAAAATTTAGATACATAATCTCTATTGTAAGTTTGACATATGAATCTTAATCTCTCAGTTCTGCAATGTAAAAGGCTCTAAACTCTCGATCCTTAATTTCCAACTTAGTTATTTTCACCTTTTGACTTTCAACCCTCAATTTTTGCCAACATTTTAATCATATTATTGCCACTAACTATTTCTTCTTTTCTTACAGTCTTTGTTATATAATTATCAAGCCGGTTTCGACAATGCGTATATGCATAATCAAGACTGCAGCTCGCGAAGATTATGCCGGACGAAAAAGCTAGAGGCCCGTAAAAGCTCGAGTTAAGCTAAGTTTCCCTCTCGCATCAATGGCACGTACACAGAAGGGGTAGGCGTGGCACTCTGCGTCGGATGCTCGCGCGTGCACCGGACGTAAAGGGATGAGATGGGTATGAGCAAGAGGGTGGATACGTGCGTGCGGAATACCGCGCGAGACGAAGATAGAGACGAGGACGGAGTTATTTCGCGAGAGAATGAAAGGGAACGGACGACGCATGCGAGCGAGATGAGGACGACAAATAAAGAAGAAGCGAGGAGAGAACGAGCGAGAAGGATTGAAACCGCGCAGGGAAGCTGCGAGAAACGTTCCTCCTTATCCCGTCGCACGCGAGAGAAAGAGATGGAAAATGCGCGCCGCGAAAGAGAGGGAGCATGGAGGTGGAAGTGAGAGCCGGATGGAGGAAGACAGAGAGACAGGGCGCGAGACCGCGCGACGCTTTCAGTCACCGCCCGATCCTCGGCGCGCACGGTTTCGGAGCGGGTGTTTCTCTGCGAAGCTCGTGGAAATACCGTCGGCGGTTTAAATGGAGACCCTTTGTGAAACGATGATCGTGTGATCGACATGTCGAGTGCGAGGGTTGGACGAAAGTAGAGTGGCACTGGATTCTGCACAAATAATAATCGGCGAAGTGGATTGCGCGAGTATACGAGACTTCGATTATATTATCAGAATTAACTTGTCAAAAGTGCGATAAAAATTGAAGAAAACTTTGCAAGAGAATCATGATTCTATATTGTCGCTATGACGTATAAATAAAAACTCGAGTTCGATCGAGTTCGGATGAAAAATCCATCGGGACCAATCGAAATGTAAATGAAGATACTCGTTATTCAGGACGCGAGAATTTTACTAAAGTTTGTGATCTTTTCCTTATTTAAATTTTAGTTAGTTTTTAATTGAAGCAATATCGATTCGTCGAAGGCTTGCATCGATCATGTAGTCGCGAGGCGGTGTCTCAATGATGAGAAACTGAATCCGGCATCGCGGGTGATGTTTTAGAATTAAGTATAGTGGGAAAGATACGACTTTTTCCAGCCGATAATTTTGAATTATTTGGAAACTCTTAGTGTACATAAAGAAGTGTAAGGTGAACATACGCGAACAAACGGTTCTGACCACCCTTTACAAATTCATCTCACGAAATGAAGGACTTCAAACACTCACCCTAAACCGAATTCTTAGGTAAGCGAAATTCAAAAGTACTTTCATATCTATGTCGGTAAATAAATTTTTTCACAAACCAAGAAAGAGTGCATCCCTATATTTTGAAGTCTATTGTTTTTTTAATATATTATTTAGATTTTAATTTTTAATTTAAGATGTATTACAACAGATGAGTGCGTAAAAAATAGTTTAGTTTAAAAAATTTTGTTCATATTTATAATTCAAATGAGAAATTCCTGATCAATTTATATAATAAAATAAAAAAACAATATGCACAATTATACATATTTATAATTGAAATTAAAAATTTAAATTATGTACACACGCCGTACATACATATACATATATACACTCTTTATATAATAGTTATATATTTGTGTAAATTTACATTTACAATATACTTTGTACTATTACATTAATAATATAATTAGTAATACAAAACTCATATGAATACTACTTTTGTCCGTGGTCTCTGTAGTAGTATTTAATTAAACATTTATATTTAAACAGTGCTTCTGCTTGACCCTGTATTAATATCGTTACAATGACAACTTATATTATCATAGTTAAAATTATTATTATAATCATAAATTAGCAATAACTGCAAATTATGATATATCGTTAATTAAAAATTATTTTCTTCCCTAATTATAAAAACTATTAATTTAAAGAAATAATTTTTTTTTATAATGTGACAAGATGTTTCTAGAGTAGAACGTATTAAATTGTATTAATTAATTTAATCCATAACAAGATAAGTATATAAAGTTTCTCAGATTAGCCTTTAATTTCAATGTCTTTTAATTTTTATTTTTACTTAAAGATATTAATTTCAATGTAATAATTTTTCCTTGTTCCTTTATGTTCCTGAGAGTATCTTAGATAACGAATGAAAGTAATTATCCTTATATCCAAAAAAATCTTTAAAAAAATAATTAAAAAGGAAAAGATTATGTATCAAATATAACTGTGACTTATTCTATATCATCAGGTAAAAATTAATATTTTTAAAAAAATTACTTGTTCTTTTTGAACTTTATAATATTTGTATCTCGGTTTGTTTCACAATCAGTGTTCTTCTTAATTATTGATTTGCATAATTTATTTGTGTGTCATAAAATCCGTATTTTGTTTCGATCCGAGTGTAGACGATAATTTTCTTAAACTCTCACACCATTGCACACCTAGAACGACCTATAAAGAGGACGACGTTAAGAAAGACAGTGGTACAATTTCGATGTCGAAGACGAATTATACTCGTTTTTGTGTTTCTCCGGCGTCTTATAAGCAAGACTAGCTGCGGAATAAACAGACAAAACGCGAATGGGGTATTCTAAAAGTGGCGACCGACTCACCCTAGAAGGAGAAAATGTTATTTCGCTAATGGAAAGTCGGATCCGCAAATCGGCGGCATCGCGGCGTTTGTTCGCTTTTTTGTCTTTTGGGGCCCGTACTTTAGCTTTTCAATTTAAAACGACTTTCAAGGGGAACGAGGAGAAGAGTCGTTCGATCGATATCGAGCAGGCCAAATAGCATCGGTAAATTGGAATTGTTACCGATAACGACGTTGTCAGAGCCAGTCGTGGTCGCGTGTCCTTAGAAATCATTCCGCGTAATTCAAGTATAACTTTTATCAAATACAAATACTGTAGTAATGAACGGATATCGGAATCAGTTTCTCGATCACACGATATCTAACGAAATCATTGTTACAAATCTTTAAGTCTTGGAGATTTTAAAAATATAGAATAAAACATTTTTTATAGCATCTACGTAAAACTATTTTTATGAAAATTACATAAATTTTATACAACACAGCACATTTTTCTTATATAAAATCGAGAGTTCAGATTTCTAAACCATATTCCAGATAAAAAAATATTTGCTGTAGTATGAGAATAATATACATGATTGCTGCGTTATACACACAATATAATTCTTAATATATTTAATGTAAACTAATCATTAAATTTAAAATGTATGTTATAAAAAATGCACAATATGTATGTATAAAAAAAGCATATACATATATACATCACGCACGCCCACAAGTGTACAAAGCATAATAAGATAGAGATAGTATTAACTCTTCATGTGCTTTTGTTCATAAAACTAAATAAATTTTATAAATTTTATATTATATAAAATATTCTTCACGATATACAGAGATATTCGCAAAATATATCCGTTTAAAGAATCGTTAAGATTGCAGTTTAATTCTTTTTGTGAAAGCCTTTTAATTATTTTCTCCTTTCTCAATTCTGCATGCATATGACTGATTTTTAATTAGCCGATTCAAACTGAATC
This sequence comes from Nylanderia fulva, assembly GCF_048542155.1. Classification (NCBI taxonomy): domain Eukaryota; kingdom Metazoa; phylum Arthropoda; class Insecta; order Hymenoptera; family Formicidae; genus Nylanderia; species Nylanderia fulva. The sequence continues at coordinate 1,758,604 of NW_028190161.1, read as the reverse complement.
AGTCGCAAAGTTTGCAGTAGCGGCAAAGGCAAACTCGTAAATCCTGTATCATTATTACGCGACGTTCGTTAGAAACTTCCGGTTCTGTCTTTGACGTCGCCGAGTTACCGCGCGCGATTCCAGTTTCGTCATATCGCACGGTTGATTCAGTGCACTGATCGTGCAGTTTCGCTGTTATGGCAGCCGTAACGTCGCTTATTGCGAAAAGTTATGGCTTTGCCAGCGTGCACACGTTCGAAGATGCGCATACATATGTACGTGGCGCATAGCGGAGAGAGAAAAGAGAATTTTCATAAATTCTGATTAACACGCGATAAAGCACACCATCCAAGATTATACACTCGGAGTGATGATGCGTTTAAGCTTGTCAAAAATTATAATGTAGACTGTTTAATATTGTGATTTACATAATATGTGATTGTTATTCATGAATCACATAAAAATTATAGCGCAGAATTTTATATCGATTGATTATTCGAGCTCCCAAAGGTATTGTCTTTTTATAATTATTGCAAAATATATTTCTGTGAAGTTGTTGCGAGTATATGCAAAATGTTCATTGCTTCATACGGTGAAATGTATAATTTTTGTGACTAACAGTAAATATACATAATTGAAGAACGAAATCTTATTGTTTTAATCACAAGGTTCAAAATAAAATTATTATTCAAAATAAAATGCCTTAAATATAGAATATAAAAAAATATAAAAAAAAATAAAATGTAATTTCTCTTTTAAAAATTATCTTTTACAAAGAATCTATTTTGATATATTAATTTTATGGAATAATTCAAGTTTAAAAGTTGGAAGTTCTGAAACAGTCTGCATATGAAAAGTGTATAGATAAGCGACAGCGGAAGCAAAGTTAATTCGCATATTTATTCTCTTAAGCACGTGTTGGTTGTTATATTTCAGTAGATTAATACGACTATCGTGACAGATAGAGCGCGGCAAATATCGCGACGTCGGATTCGTTACTTTAGTTAATGAGAATATCTATTCACAGCAGCCATAGCTGATGCTTCGATATACTGGCAGACTAATGGAATCGACTCTTTAATTAAATAAAATTGGTGGCACTGAACGTTCACGTAAATTATTGATACGCTCGAGAACTCGCGCAAACGCTGTCCTTCTCGATGCGTTCTCATTCGGGTAACGCCTCGTGCGCAACGAAGAAGAAAACTTAATTATGTAGTTGAAACGAGGAAAGTGTTAACATTCGTTAGTATCATCGGATAAAAACTTATAGCGACTCGAGTGAAAAGAAAATGAATCGGTCATTTCCCGTGTGTTTCAATTTAACTTCTAATTAATTGCAGACAGTTAAGTGTCTCTGAAATTTAGGATTTCAATGTAGGCCACTGGATACGTATTTTATAATTTCTACTTGGATAAACAAATCGTTATACAATCTAGATTTACACTCATACGTCCAATTTAATGAGATTCTTTAATCATTTTGAAATTGATTTTTCCTTGTAAATAAAAATGTCGATGTTATTGAATCGATAATTTGTGTAATTATTTGTACGGCTTTATATAAACCGCTCTGTATATTACAAAATAATCGATTACACGATGAAATATCGGTATTCTGCAAAAGTTAATATAGAAAATAATTGGGTTTGCATAAATACGCGATATTTTACCATCAAAAAGTCATACGTAATGTTTCAATTATTTTAATGTGGTAAAATGTAACAGTATAGAAATTTACAAATATTGTCTATTTAGAATCCATTATTATTTAACTTTTTCTATATTACCATGTGTCACGTTATCGCCATCATGTTGACAGCATTTATACGTGACCGTGATATAAATCTGTCAAATCGTGGACTATTATTTTTCTAGCACATCGCTCGTACATGAATGACATTGATCGCTAGACGTGCTTGACGATTTCTAGCTGTGGCCTCGCAATAGTTCTCCGGTGTAGAATGTGAAACGATATTTATGATACAAATGCATACGTCGTTTCAACGAGAGATCATATAAAGTCATAAAAAATATTCCGAAGAAATAAAAAAGACCAATGATTTAAGCAACGATTTAATCGGTGCAAAGCGATCACATTTAATTCATTAGAGTGCTTAATTATGGCTTTAGTATATTTTTGTTGTTTCCACATAAACATTCTTTTGAAAAATTATGACATTAAGGCAGTATTCTTACACGTAGATACATAAAAATACATGACAATAACAGTTTCTTATTTATATATGCGTGTGCATAAATACTGTTTTTTTGTATTAATTGTGTGTGTGTGTGTTAGAAGAAAAATTTAAATTTTTGTAATCTCTAATTATTTTTTTGATCTTTAGATGCATATCTGTTTTATTATCACTTTACATTCAAGCAAGTGAAAAAAGTAAATTAATTGTTAAAAAAGAGAAACTGCATCAATTACATCGAAGAACATTAAATCGAAGCACTTCAGCCTTGTCTAGAGGTTGAGATATTTCCGGCTTCTCGATAAACAATATAACGTACATTTAGTTTCTGAAAGAGAAAGAGAGCGAGAGAAATATATCTATCTAGCTATTTCACTTGTTTCGCTCGTGAGTGTCGGTGAAATATCTATATATTTCACTTGCTTTGCTTCTACCATACCGAAATAAAATCTATGAGAAACAATATCTTTCTCAGCTTCTAATAAACCATTGCAAAAACTACAAATTTTTCATCAGAATTATATAAATTAAACGTTACAATTAATCCTAAAAAAATTACTTTATTCTATAATTAATTATTTTAAAAGTAATAAAAAAATAATAGTCATAAACAAGTAATAATAGCATCTGATACATTAAATGCTTTGAGCAAACGAAATAATAGTATATATATTTTTTAAATAGACTATTTTAACAGAATTTTTAATTTGATACTTCTTTTAAAAATTATATAATTAATTGAAACTCATATTAAAACTTGAAAAATTTCGATACGTGTTTCCGAAATTTCTTGATATTTTAGTTAAAAAAACAAATTCCAAAATTAATTTAAACATTTATCATTAAAATTTAATAACTAATAATTCTGATACAATATATAATTTCATATAATAGGAGATTTATCAAACAGTACTCTTGGATAAATATCGTGATAATCGTTTTCGATCAAAAGCATTTGCGAGAATAGAAGTTTAGAACAATATTGGAGTCTGCACAATATTGGTGTCATAACGCATGCATTCTCAGAGAAAACAAGGAATTCATATTAGCTGGAATAATTTGTAGCTGTGAATTATACGCAAATCTATGCCCAATAGATTATATATCATGATGCAATAGCATAAAACTTACGGGAATATAATTTTCGATCGAACATTTGCCGAAACTACGTACATTAATTACTATGCTGTCATTTTATCATGCGCATCCCTACAACAACGCGCGACGCGGCTATTATTGTTTCATTAACGATGCAATGGCGGTCCACCATGTGAAATCGATATCTAATTTAGAACTGTTTATCGGCCGCGAAGAAGAAATGGATAGGTAGCGTGGTTACTACGCGCGTGATATCACGTATGCACAGCTGATTCACTCATTGTCAGTCACGTGAGAACGTACAATCACACTGCGTGATGACGCAAGTCACGACGACGCAACAGTGAACAGCTGATTCACCATCATTTGAGGCGCGTGCGATACTGACTTTTATTTTATTTATTGTTTATAAGTATTTTTTCTCCCCTCGTATGAGATATGAATATCACAATCGTCAAAAAATTATTGGCAGAAAATTGTTTACTCGTTAAAACAGTGGGTTATGTTAATTATATTATAAATTCATAACACACTAATAGAGTATAATTTAATTACGTTTTACCACGGCACAAAGTTATTATTCAAAAATGTTTAAAAAATTGCAAATATGATTATGAAAAAATAATATTGTGAAAAAGATATATACAATCAAATTTGAAAAAGAAAAAAAAAGATTAATTTAAAATAAAATAATAAAACAAATCTGCTGTTCTAATTTAATCATAAATATTCCCACCTGATATATTGTACTTAAATTGTATTAATGTTTGGTAAATTAATTTTTCATTTTTTAAAAGTATCTTAAAAACAATGTTCCTCCTGAGATTTGTTGACATCATTTCCGCGTGGAAATTGAAAATTGGTTAAATGAGATAACGTGCCACAACGTTCGCTTGATCGCGCGTAACTCGCGTCGAGAGCCCTATAAATTAAATCGACGTACGCAATTTAATTAGTAATTAATTGAACGAAATAGCATCGTTGCAACAAGTGAGGCTCGCGAGCAATTAAACTAACCCTCTGCGTATTAAAGAAATAAATTTTATTATATTGGTTCGTTGCTTTTATGGAAAAAATGTCATTTTCATAAAAAAAAAAAAAAAATATTAATTGTGAAATTATGTTTTAATTTAAATCACCATCATGCATTATGATAAGCTCTCAACATTACGCTTTTTATATTTCGCACTGATACTATAGTTAGTCGAAAGATGAAGTTACTCAAGCTACATGTATATGTATATATTCGCGTAAATGTACATTGGCCGGATATGAATACAAGTAAGGATACTCTTATCGAGATATCTCAATGTGCTGTGATGCTACGTGACCTAACTTACATTAGTCTTATCGCTATGGCATTATACCGCCTGCGAGATTGAAGTTGGTAGACCAGAATCAGGTCTGCATAACCGCGGGATCTGAGCTCGATGGACTCCCCACGAAGTTGCAAATCAGCTTACGGTAACACCACGAAGAAAATGCTGCAGCAAATTCGCGATCTTCGTAGTTCATGCAGAAATTGCGACAGGATTGACTGTCGTCCTTACACTGAGAATTGCATTCTCAGACCGCAATATCTCAATACCGGACTATCATCGATGGCATTGTGCTCCGAAAATAAAAAGCAAGAAATAAATCATGAGTCGAGAGAAAAATACTGATTGTTTTACTTATAAATATTAGTATTGTATATACATACCATATTGCATAGCTATACAAAGCTATATTTACTTTCAATAAATGCATATTATACATATAATATTGATTAACATTTAATAAAGAAATTTTTGATAGCAAAATTTAAGATCCTGTTCATTCTTTCATAAAAGCACGGAAAAAGTGACAAAAATAATTCAACAATAATTTTAGATTCTCTTAGAGAATAAATTGTAAAACTGCATGTATGTGTGTTTTTACCTTTAATTCATGACGCCTTAAGTTGGCGATTGAGCGCAGGTCGCAAATAAGATTTATTTTCAGCGACGATGAAAGCGAGGTAGTGAGCTATTAGCATATTTGAGTTCGATAGAAAGACGAAGGTAGAACGAGAGAAAAACGGCAATTTCCTAAAGAGAAGAATTTATGCGAACACCGTCCGTTTTTACTGCTAGCGAACCGTGCAAAATGCTTAACGTCTAGTCACGTAAATATACATAACCGCGTATCGGCGTTATCAACTTGAATATAAAATCGCATTAAATCACACAATCCATATTAAAAATCAATTTCTCCAATCCATCTCTTTCTAAGGTTACTCGTTAAATATATCTCAGTCAATTCAATCAATTCACAAAAAGACTTATCCTTTATCAGAAATTCAAATTCAATGATAAATAATTTTCAACGGACAGGAAATGGTAAAATATGATGTAAATTTATACTAAAATTCCATAAAATTCGAATAAAATATATGTAACGATTAATTTAGTATTCTATGCAAAAGACTCAATGAACAATTCACTATTCAATTACAAAAATAAAATGCTAAAAATATATTATAAACTACACTTTTCAGTATAATTTTAGTATAATGTTATTAATTTTATGATTATAATAGTAGTTTGTAAGCAAGATTATTGTATTATGATAGATAAATTTTATTAAACAATTATTTGATCTTTTATCTTATCTTCTTTGTACTTTCATTTCCATAACAAGATTTGTTCTAGTTCAGTAGTATATGAATACAAAATGCTTTTCCCTCCATTATTCAATAATGTCAGGTTTAACGAGATATGACGCGCGTTTTATTTTCACCAACTTTAACGATTATGCGCGAACTCACAAATTGACAGGATCTGCGTGTGAGCGACCACGCCAGATAATCCTTGAATTAAGTTTAAATACGGAGCATGGTGTGTATTTGTAATGCATGGCATCGTCGATCTCTCTCAGGAAATGAAAACCAAGTTTTCGCCGCGAGATGTTAACAACACGCGGCAACTTCTAACGGAGACGAGAAATGTCGGGGCTGTAAATAGAGTTCCTTTTGTTAACGTCGGAGAGGGCGGCTTACACGAAATATGAAACGCCAAAGTGAAAGCCGCGCCCTTTTTACGCATATAATCGAAATCCGCGTGACGATCAATATTTACATTCGATTTACACCGAACGTGAAATCAATATTATGTATTATTCTCGGAAAATTGCGCGCAGTAACCGTCCATATATTTCGCACTGACGATTCATTCGTTTGATGACGTGCACAAAAACGCTTCTCAACGAGGACATTATTAGACTGGCTAATGGAGTTTGAGGTTTGACCCCAACTACCGGTGACTGCAGTTAGTGGTTGGCTCCGATAATATCGACGTAATAAAGATTATACTCTCTTGAATAGTGCAATGTAAAATCAAATTAAAAATATTGTAAATAATATAAGTTTTGCATCTATGCAGATTTTTAGATAAATTATCGAGATTATTTTGAATTCACAAATTTAGAACAATGCAAATTGTTCATTAATGGTAAAGTATATTTTTATTTATAAAGAAATTTCGAATTTGCTTCTATATTCTTATTTCTTGAAAATTTACTGTCTTTGTATCTATCATATAATGTGTTCTTCATATTTTTAATGACATAAATTCATTATCAAATCTCTATTACGTAGTTTACTTCGCATTATTTTTTATTCCAAATATTTCGTCTATTATGATAGATTGTTATATCTATTATAGATTATTATAGTAAAACAATATAGATTTATATATTAATTATGTATTATTATTTGCAAAATGTTATTGAAATTGATATACACTGCATTGCGCAATATGAAATACACAAATATTTTGCATATTTGAATAGAAATAGCGATATTGAATTTCTTTATTTAATTAAAATAATAATTTTGTGTAAGAGTATTTAAATTCAGTTACTCTCTTTCTCTTTGTTCTAGTATATTTTACGGCTTTATGAAAAGCTTAGAATTATATAATACCTATATGTATATACATAATACAAGTATATAATTTAAAAAATTTGTTTTTGCCAACTAATATTTTCCATTTAATCAAGTGTATCTCGTGTTTCATTTGTTGATGTTGTGAATGGAAAAATTGCAAATAGAAAAACTTTTCATTGTAGAATTGATTTTAAATATATTATAAAGCATTTGTTAATAATTTCATAAAAGCTCCGCAAGCAGCTTAAAGCCGATAATCTTATAATGAGCAAATAACATTAAAATATCTGAAAATATTTTAATTAAAAAGCTTTCAACAGAAAGAACAAACATATAATATTTTCTAGACGCTCGCATAAAAATTGCTAAACAAAGGTGCGAATAAAGTTTTTTCTAGCGGATAAGTAATTTTCCTCGCGATAACGCGCGATTTTTTTCACCGGAAACGTGTAACTTTTAGTATCAATTAACACCAGGCGAGAGAAACGCTCTCGCCGACGGATACGAAGAGTCGGACTGAGTCTGAAACTTTTCGCAGCAGTAGATTCTGAAACGCGCACGTGGTGAGAATATTACGAATCCGTTGAAATAGTTTGCGAAATTTTATGAAGGATATTACATATATTCCTACAAAGTCAATTTGTGATCAATCTCACATGACATGTTATGAGATTGATCACGAACTGACTTGGCAGAAATATATGTAACATCTTTCATGGAATTCCCCCCAAGCTATTTCAACGGATTCGCAACATTTTCACAGTACTTCGCATGAGATTGATTACGAATAGATGAATTGTTCATTTCAAGATAACAGATATAATGTATGTGACAGAATAAAATATGTGAGAAATCGGAAAATTTAGAATTGTTTCATTTAGACATATTTGCGAACATATATAGATGTAAAATGTAGCAATTGTGATTTTCGATATTTGCTGTAAATTTTTAAGAGCTAAATGATAATTCATACGAAGAAAGCATAAATATTTTAAATTAATTACTGAGAAATTTATTTTAAAAGAATTTAAGTATTGAAAAGTAAGATACAAAAAAATCTATTTCAATTAAATAATTGACAAATTTTTTATTTACAGAAGAAAAAATTTAGCAGATAAAATAGCTTTTTTAAATATGTAAATATATGATAAACATAGCGAACAATTTTGAAAAAAAAAAAAAAAGAAAAATCTCTAGGTTTATAAGTAAAGAAAATTCGTTGATGAAAGAAAAATTTCCACTTAAATTAAGCAAAGTTTCATTAGTTGATTCAGCGTTTCTGTAGTACTCTGCGGCGCAGTGATCATGCAGTAAAAGCACAGCGACGGGAATTGCAAACTGAGCGACGTCTTAAGCTGCCACATATGCGTGAACACACTGAGCACATATGGTGGCCAAGCTCGAGGAATAATACAGGTTAACATTTGCGAAAACAAGAAATAAGCTCGCGAGTTAAATTATCCAACCACAAAATGTGCCTTTATAACCTTCTCTGTAAGCAGAATTTTTATTTATTTAGAGAAAATTTCACTTTTTTATAATTGCAATTGCAGAAAATAATTATAAAACAATTATTTGTGCCACATAGGCGAGAAAAATTTAATTAGTTAATTTAAAGTGTACTTTTTGAAAAATATTAATTTAAGACGAGAGATTCGTCGGTTTGATTATACCAGGATAAGAATAAATTCAATCTTTCAAAATTTATTTGTAATAATACCTAACGTTAAAATTTGACAGAAATATTTCTCTATTTGACAAATATAATAACACCGATCACAGAATCTCACTGGCGATGAAGACATCTACCATTTCGTCATAAATTCCTTGTTTTGTGACAAATATTCATTTTGACTCGAGTTTAAAGAAGGAACTCGGGAACATTCCGTGTTATTCTTTTATCATAATGGCGATGATCTACAGTCTACATCTTTATGATGATTTTTATATTTTACAAATTTTGTTATGTCAACTGAGTTGTGCCGTTGCTTAATCGTGAAATATGCATGCTAGAATTTTCTTCACTTTGCATTTCCCGTGCTTCAGAATTTTAAGAATTTGTCTTTTAAGTGATCATCTTCAGATTTTCGATGAAATTAAATAACGACTAAAAGACAAAGAGACTCTAAAAGCTTTCGAGCAGAATGATGAAAATAATTCAAAATTCTCTTGAACAAAGTAATGCAGCTTTAGCTTCTCTCTTGAATAGACTTTCACAATTAAATATCTTTTTATTTAAATACACATATAATAATAATGTACTATAAAACCTAATTTATATCTATAATTTACTAATTTATGTGAATTTTTAAAATATAAATAACATTTAAAATATAAAATTGATTATAGATATCAAGTTAAAATTGAGTATTTAATAATTTCGTTAAAATATGAGTGTTTTTATTGATATTTTTATTCTTTTGTTATTGAATGCACACAAATCATCAAATAAAACAATAGCCAACCAATTACTGCTATTCTGATAAGCCTAAACGTTGGAATATTCTATCACTCTTCATCATTCTTCCTATACTATTAGATTTTTGAAACGTAAAATTTGAAAGCCCTCTTCACCAAGCACGAGTATAATTTAAGAAAGAGTTCTCCTTTTTATGTTAACATCGGATATGATGTATTTTTGCGTGAGTCCGAGATGTACGGTTTTCCGGTAAGAAATACATGGTGATAAATTCAGAGCATGACCTGGACAACTGGATTTCCCGCAGCGTTTTGGTCTGGTTGCGCCATAGCTAACTCGGCTGCATAGAGCAAAATATTACCCTGTTTTTACGAAGACAAGATATCTCTGAATAATTTTATGACGTATAAACTACTGTCTTCGAGTTACCGAGTCGACTGTTACATACATAGGTACAGAAATCTCAGCGAAATATGATTATCATGGAAAGACGCGTTTCTAATGAGTATGTAATGAGTATGAGGACATATAGCGACGCGAACATGTTCCAGAGAGCTTTCGTAGAAGCTGTTAAACAATGAACAGCTTTAACTTCTAATACAAACTTTAAAAATAGATGCGACAAGTAGAATAGTGTGTCAAAGGATAATTGGAAAAAATGTATGACAGAATATATGACTTTAGTTACTACATAAATATAAAGACGCAATAATTTGTGTGTTCATTTTACAATGACTAATTATCTGGCAAAAAATAAGAATTCTTTTTATAAAAAAAATTTTTCTTCTAAAGAAGAAAAAGAACGTCAAAACAAAATTGTGTTTACTTTAATCACTTGATTATTATATTTTATAATTTTATATGGTGCGTTTTAAAAATATAAAACATATATTAAATTTATTTAAAAAGTGTAATTAAAATAATTAGACTTCAACATATTTAACTTGAAAATTAAGACCGTCATTTCTGTTTGTAGTTTAATTTCGAATTATAAAATTATATTAGCGTATTCAAGATCGTTGAAGAACTAAAAAGACCGAATTCTTGTAAATTTATGCTCAAGAAATATTATTAGCCAATATTGCGCGCATGCGCGCGCAAACTTTTGCTTTTCTCGATATAAATTAAATATCTCGAAATAAATTAATAATCTACATTAGGAAATTCATATTAGATCACAGAAAGTAATCCGACCAAGTCTCGCATACTTTACATAGCTAGCTTATATAGAGAGGATTGCGAGCACTGCTAACGGTTCTTGATAAACTAATTATAGTTCATGCCAAGGCAACCTCTTCTTCCTTAGCGGTGGCAACTTCGGTTCGAAGTTTAATTCCAAAATGCAGTAGCTGTCGTTGACTCCAATTTGGAATTCATACGCGATCCATTTCATCATTAATAAAATTAATAATAACCACGAAATTTATAAAGAAGAAAATTCTGCCAACATAATTGCAAATCCGTGTATATTGAAATTTTATAAAAGCTATAAGTATGTTTTATCTTTATATGTCATTTAATATTATGATACTGTATTAATTCGAATAGTTATAAGTAAAATCTTTATATATCTTATTTATATGCAGAACAAATATAAATATATTTTTTGAGTAAAAATATGTAGACAATTGCTATTGTTTATATCCTTGGCAGCGTTATTAATATTGATTTTCATACGTATAAAGAAATAAAATACAAAAAATAAACCAATTCGGTATAAAAAAAACTTGCGAACGGTATACCTTAATTTGTTTCTAATTATACGCTGAACTATTAGCAGGACTCGCTATACGAATAGGTACAGATTAAAAATGAAACATGGTTCTCTTTATGATTCTTTCGGTCACAAAGCACGAACTTTAGCGGAAACAATATGCAAACCCTTCAGGGTATTATATTATAGTGTATTGATTGCAAATACACTATCGAAAGTTTGCTGGCATGAGGCGAGCCAGTGCTACAAACGATATAATTTCCGAACGACAAATTAACAACCATATAGTATATAACGTTAAAATAATGTTAAAATTTTATATATGTATATATTTTTTACAGATAAAAATTTTTGTATAAATAAAGAATAGGGAATATCTCGTGGCGCTTCGATCTTTTTTTATCTCTACATATTCTTTCATCAATTTCTGTTGCTATATATTTCAGAAGTTGTTAATAATTCAATTTAAAATAAATTTTTGTAATTATTCTTTACCTTAAAATTATGCTAAAGGGAAGTCTTTTTTAAATAAAGAATAAAGATTTGTTATTCTGGTACTGAGAACAAGTAACTTAATAAAAGATAATATTACACATTAATTCACGAAATTCCATACAGTTATATAATTCTTATATACTTTTAATTACGTCCTTATATTTAACTATTATGCTTTAACAATTTTTGTTAAAATTTTAAATTCATTAAAGATTTCATAGATAAAAGAAAATACAAATGTTTTCAAATATTTCATCGATTTAAATCATATATATATTTTCCAACTTTTTAGCTATAAGATAATTTAGTTAAAACAAGAATAAAATTTTTGACATATTTAATTATAATGATCTCTCCTAAATCATTTGTATGTCATAGTTAATAAATAGACCAAAATTAATAATTTATTATAATTGTGAAAGATAAGATGCATTATAATGTAAATTTCAAGTGCAAGTTAGAACGTTTTTGAATTCAGAACGTTCCAAGTACGAATATCGTATTTCAATATAAAGTGGAGATACTTGACGGAGGAAATACATGACGGGCAGTCATAAAAAAATCAATTCGCAATATATTTTTATCGCGTAGAGTGTATTACCGATTTCGTTGAAGCGCTTGGAAAGTTTTCTCATAGCCACTTAAATCTTTCTTCGTGCGGATTGAATCGTTGCATTACCTCTCAGGATATTTTCGCGCGGCATATTTAAAAGTTCTCGAGTAAAATGCTTTGCAAACGATAGTGTCTTGAAACTTGCGAACATTTTCCGTTGTTGTATTTGTCATTCGCGAATTCTTAAATATTAACATCGTTTATTGGATTTTCAAAATGGAATTCGTTTTGCTTTATAAAGTAAAATAAGTACAATATGTTTTTTATATTTAAATTGAAAAACATATATAAGTATATATAAATGTTATTAAACTATTTCTGTACTATAAGAAATTCAAATAATTAAAAATCAAACACATGAAAATTATCTCGAGGAAATCTATTACACTACATTATTGGTCTCACAGATTTGTTTCAAATAAAAGTTTCAATTGAATGTATAACAAAAATACAATAAAAATAATTCGATAACTTTATTGCCGGTTATGTTTATATTTATATAGGAAATTTAAATGTCATTTCATGCAATCATCTGTACTTTTATGAAATCACCGATGATTTAATAACAGCAAATATATAAAGTAAACATCAAATATATAAAGTAAACAGATTACAAAGTACACTAATAACTATTTCAGTTTAAAAATCAACAAGAAATATATGTATTTAATTAAAAAAAAGGATTATTATATTTTTGAATTATCACTAATTTTAAATAGACGTCAATTAGTGATTTTTATTCAATCAAATAAGAGAGCAAGACCGCCGACATGCAGCCTCATAATATTCCAGTTTCATATATTTGCGAGAAAAAGAGTAAATGCAGAAGAAGAAATATGCGAGATTTTATACTTCGATAGATATTTCCGTTCACTAAAGTCCCGTTGAGATTCGCAAGTTGTTCCGGCATTACCGGATGTGATCGAAAGTTACAGGGTTACCCATCGACCGGAGACACGGCGGCTTAATTGGCAAGTTGCCTCCGGCGGCGTCTGATGAAAGAGTCGGTAATGTCTCTCGTGCTCCGTTCGAAGCGGTAATCGGGCCAAAAAAGATTACCCACTGTTTTGGAGCGCCCAACTTTTTAATTGCGCGGTGCTTCTAATTGAACCCAATTGGGATGCTTCCAAAATGAGAGAAAAATACAGACGATTGTATAGCCGTCTTTCTAACCAGTCTCTATGGCCTACTAAAACACTTTAATGGCAGGTTCTTTGGAACCTATTCCTCTTTTCTTACTTTCACAGAGTTTAAAAGTTTAAAATCTTTTTTCTATAAGTTATGGGGTTATGTTAAACACGAAAACAGAAATATCAGAAATTTATTTTTTAGTCAAATTTAATTGAATTTTACTTCAATAAAATTTTGACGGTGCTTAATTATATACTTTATGTTTATTTAAAATAATATTTACTACTGACAATGAGATGTGCACAATGTGCGCAACAAATAATAATTTCGTTATTAATTTCATTAAAATTCAGAGTCAAATTTTAGTTAGAACAGATTCGATTTACGGGATCTAAGAATTATGAAAATATTCACTGTAACAGCAATTATTGTATAAGTATAAATGACGACTATTAAATGAGAGACGAATAAGAATACGTGCGACGTACTTTAAAAGATTTTGAAAGAGTTATATGTCATATTTATGCATACACACAAAATAAGTTTATATTGTTACATATGTTGCACAGTTTCAATGAAAATATTACGAGACGTCACAATATCGTTTTATTCTTGCCTGCCATCGAAAGATCGAAAGTATCGTATAAGTTTCAAAAATATTGCGATGCACTGACGACCGTTTTATAGCCCTACCTTTTGTACAATTTTATCTTATGCGGACAAACCAATATATATTTATATTGCAACTCAATACATATTAATTTTTTAATATCACGAATAGTATAACATGCTTTTATATATAAAAAAGTATCAAATAACTTGATAAATTGAAAGTCTCATATTTCCGCTTCTAGTTATGTCACAAAAACCAGCGTCTGTTTGTCTCAATGTCAGTACAAATATTAATCTTAAAATTCTTTTGTCTACATTAAATGAAAGTTTTTATATTGGAAGATTTTTAAAAATATCTAGTAAACTTATTTGTTAATAGTACATTTTAGATCGGTATAATAAACACGCTTGATTGTATATAGATTAATTTTTTAGTTGCATATTTTTATTTTCTATAGTTTTTTTAGTCTGTCAAATTATGATAGCATCTAAGTATATTAAATTATGATAATAAAATCGATAAATTAGATATAATTGCTTATACATACGATTGAAAATATATAAACTATATTATTGCATTTGTGATAAAATTAAAAAAATGATATTAAATTTTTTTCTCTTCTTCTCTTTTTCATTCAAATATTAAAATATATAAAATCAAATATAAAATAGCTGTAAATTTTAATTATCTGTTACAGAGATTTTATATATTTCCTGTAACAAATGTAGGATACATTCAAAATAAATTATATTATTTATTAATTTTAAAAAATCAAAAAGAATTAATACATTTTACAAATCAAATATAAAAAGAATAAGATTGTAAAAAAATGATTTTAATACATTTAAAATTCAATTTAATGTAGCTCATCAAATCACAAAAGCTTTAAGATAATTACATATATTATTTAATATTTTCATCGATATTTGAAAAGAATTCGGAAATGAAACGATCAAAAAGTTTCGCGACTGCAGCATTAATATCTTTCACTTTTGCGAGCGCGAGTGAAGGAAATGGTGAAAATATTGGCGCCGTTCGTCGGGATCGTGCCTCGCAATCGCGATTCTTCGTCGTCCCGTTTGCCACGAATTATTGCTTCCGATAGCACGCCGTCATTCTGGTTCGTATTTTTGGTGCTCGCGGACTTGCGATTAAAACCCGTGTGGAAGCCGACAATGAGTAAGGTCTCGGGTATCTATGTATGATCAACCAGCCGGTTGCAAGAGTCTCGCATAACTTGCAGTAATGTGCACTAGCATGGAGACGTTTGGACAAATTCCAAATTCATCGGATAGCGACGCCTTGATGCTGATCAGAGAATCTTCCAACAATGTAACAATGTGACACACAATGTGATTATTCCGTACATTCTCGATTTATTTCATAAAAAAGGCGTTTCGTTCAAAACCACAATTGTCGAATAAAAAAAAAGAGCAAAGTCGATGTAAAGATATCATTCAATCATTCAATCACGAACGATTTGATGCAAACTTTGTGATTTTTATAGAGTGAGAATTTCAGTTTATTTAAGAAATAAATGACATTTAATTATATCCACACTATACATTTTCCAAAATGTCACTATAATTAGTGAATATATTCATCCATAATTGTTGAAAATTAGTTTTTTATATAAATCGTATCATTCACTTTTTCGATATTGTATACTGTAAAATATAAAAATCTGAAAATTCAGAAAAATATAAAATTGTCTGTTAAAGTTTGCATCAAATAATGCTTCGCGTATATTGATATTTATATCGTTTATATATTTTTTATATACATTTTTTTATGTATCTCGTCTCTTTTTACAGAAATGTTTGAAGTAACTTTAATATAATAATTTATCTATTCATCTATATGCACAGTTGTATTTGTCTAAACAGGGCGAAAATTTCCATAAAATGAAAACGATTGAATAATTCCTCGGGTCAAAGCTTTCTCGCGCGCAAACCTAAAGCAAAGAATCGTAACTGATCTTGTAAAGAATTCTTTTTAATCTCACATGAGAAACAGCTTAGTCGAAGTTGTTACAAAGCAGTGATGTCGTTTAAGGCACACCCGCACGAACCACTTGTGCAAACTCACGCCCCAATTCCACGATGCATACCCTTTGCAGCCTTCGAGTGGATTTCATTGTCGATTTCAAAGCGCGAGTTTACGGTGCCATGGAATCAATAGAGCGCGGCAGCGCATCCAATGAAACGGCTGCACGCGTGTTGGTCTCTGAGCTGTCAACGTACGCATCGAGAACACGCGACGACGGCGGGTCCAGAAAAATCCGACACGGCATGACAAATAATAGAAACAGAAATTGTTTTTGTCCGCGCGAATGCTGTACGCTCCAAATCTCTACGTACGCATCAAACGCACAATCTTCATATTCCATTTGTATCATATTGGCTTTCGATATTTTTTTAAACTTATTCTATCCTATTTAGCTTCATTTACTCGTTATTACGCGGTGTTATTAAAAACTCCTTTGGGACTACTTATTAATTTATGAATACGTTCCTAATTAGCGCTTGCGCGATCAAACTTAATGGGCGACGTTTATCTCATCTATTTAGCACAAACTTTATTTGCCTAATAAAAATCGCGTTCAAGAATAAACATAAAATATGAATTAAACAGGCAATAAATGTGTATAATGAGAATAAAGATTATATAATAGAAGAAAATATATATTTTATATTTTTTGCGCTAGAGATATGCTATGACATCTTATTTTTCTAATCAAATGCGTTCTCAAATTTTAAAGTTATAGTTGTACAAAAAATCTCAATTCTATTTTGTATAGAATTTTGGAAAAACGGGGTCAACAATGTTTAAAACGTTTAAAAATCCAATCTAGTGATAAAGCCGTAAAATAGAACAACTGTGTTTGAGTAGCATAACCGGATCAAACGCAGACGTGATTCCGTTAGTGATGATTGCTCGGCCTGTCAATGTAGTTATGTATTCTGTTTACAACATCATCACCCCCCAATTGATATTTTTGTAAATAACATTTCAAACATCTCCGAGACTTGTTTTCGCAAATATTACGCAAAATTTAATTCATGTATGTATATTAATATATTATTTTCAGATAACTAACTTTAATTCAAATAGGTTTTACTTCGTAATCAGCCAAAGAAATAAATATATTCGGTTGAATAAAGCATACTTTTCATTAATAGATCTTTCATCTGATGATTACTTTTTAAAACATATTTACAGCTACAGCCTTAGGATTCTTTAATCATATATTCGAAAAAACTATTTTTTAAATGAGAATATCAATATATCTCAATTATATCAATATATCAAATAAATATATCAATATAACAAAAAATATACCAATTATTTTTAAAAAATACAGAAATACTATCCTACACACAGCTTGTATTTCATAAATTTTGTCATACATATACCTCGAAACTTTTATGTATTTTCCGTATAAAGCCTTACAAAAAATTGTTATTTATATAAAAACATTTTCTTAATATAAAATAATTGTGCCAAGTTATTTCTTTCGATATTTTGTTATTTGTACATATTGCTAAAATAATGTAGATTGTAGTATACAATAAGTCTACTGCAAAAATCATTCAGTTTAATTGTATTTGAAATAAATGCGTAAGTAAATAAACACGTATAAATGAAAATAGCCAAAAGAGACATCTGATTAAGCGCTACGACGCGAAATTAAAAAGTTCTGGCTCCTTAAAGTTGCAGATTTGAAAAAAATTTCTACCCCTCTGGGACTTTGAAATTTTTCAAATCTGCAACTTTAAGGAGCCAGAACTTTTTAATTTCGCGTCGTAGCGCTTCGATCATTAAGAAGAATCGTTAGAACTCTTCGGGGGGCTACCAGAACTCTCGAGAGAACTGTCGATTTCCGAAAAAAATTTCTACCCCTCTGGGACTTTGAAATTTTTCAAATCTGCAACTTTAGGGAGCCAGAACTTTTTAATTTCGCGTCGTAGCGCTTCGATCATTAAGAAGAATCGTTAGATCTCTTCGGGGGGCTACCAGAACTTTCGAGAGAACGGTCGATTTCCGAAAAAAATTTCTACCCCTCTGGGACTTTGAAATTTTTCAAATCTGCAACTTTAAGGAGCCAGAACTTTTTAATTTCGCGTCGTAGCGCTTCGATCATTAAGAAGAATCGTTAGAACTCTTCGGGGGGCTACCAGAACTCTCGAGAGAACTGCCGATTTCCGAAAAAATTTTTACCCGAATTATCGATTTTTAGAAAGGTGAAAATTTTTTTCGGTATTTGACAATTCTGTTGAGAGTTCTAATAGCCCCCCAAAGAGTTCTAGCAATTATCCTTAATAACCAAAGCTCTAAAATTGATAACAAAAAAGTTATGCCAAGTTAAAGTTGCAAAAAATGTGAAGTTGGCCCCCCCGTATCTTCAAATGATATTTTTTCTATTTTAAATGGCGGAACTATTTCTAAAACCGATAGAGAACTTTAGAACTCTTAGGGGGGCTATCAGAACTCTAATAAAAATTTCAAATTTTTGAAAATGAGGGGCCAGCTTCACAGAGGTCGATCAATGATGCATTTAGCTGACATGCAATTTATAAAATTTTTCTGCGGTGTTCGCGATTATTATTTTACCCAATATTATCGGATATTATCATCATTGCAAAACGTTGACAATCTATAATCATGGCAAAGAGTTCGCATTATACTTCGCAACGGATGATCAGAATTATGGATGTAGATTGCCCCCCAAAATTTCATTTTCTCGTTAATTTTTCTCACTTTTTTTATAAAACATTTAATGTAAAATTTAGATATATATTATCTACGTGTTAGAATTAGTTTTATCTATAGTGTTAATTATAATTATTTTGTAAATATCATTAACAAGTAAAATGTAAAAGAATGTATTTATTCAGTATTTGTTAGGAATTTTACAGGACTATAGTCTGACAAAACAGTTTCTTTTGCGCCATAATAATAAAATGAAAGGTTGGATCTCCTACATAGCAATAGATCAACATAACATCCTATATGCGATCAAATATGTCTCTCGATAAATGTTTTTTTTTCATTTTTTGCATCTCGAATTCGACTACTCTTCAGCGATCAAGAGGAAAAATTTGTCTCGTATGTGCGAACACGTTTTATTTCGAGTTATAGCGATTTGCACAATCATTACCCACCCGAATATATTGTATTTCGAGATAGAACAGATGGATCTTCATCGTTGTGAAGTAGGCTTGAAAGACAACTATTGAAAAGATGACATTTCTGCGTGTTTCACAACAACGAAGAAAAGTATGAACATTCGAGAAACCGATATACGTTTCGGCGAGACGATTGGTTTTGCGTTCGTACAGCGGAAGAATAAATGGCTGTCGTTTAAATTACAAGTTTGGATTTCAGTTTTGAACGACTCGCATTTTTCTTGCTTGATTCCAAACAATTTCAATGGCAAGATATTTTTCAGTTAGCCACAAATATCTCTTGTAAATTTATATATAGACATATGTATGCATGTAGATATGCTATGTATAAATTTATAAATATAACAACATTAATTGATTTTTATTTTCATGAATTCATCAAAAGTTGTTAATACTTAATACTTTTTTCTTCGATTTCTTTTTATTATTTAATGTGTATATAAAATGTTTTAAAATTTATAAAATATACTGCAATAAACTTGTAAAGCTTTTAAAATAGTGCTTTCGAACAATATTTATAAAAATATAGATTAGAATAGTGGATTATAACATATCCATTATATTAATAATTAAAAATATATCATTTTTAAAATAAGATTCATGAATCATGAATATGAAAAGTTATTAACTTTTTTTTTAGATTATTTATTAATTCTGTTAAGCAAATCTACTAATTTTTATTAAAATTGTTGCTTGTGTGTGTATTAATAATTGTTAATTTAAATTCTATTTAAATATTAAAATCTAAAATAGTTTATCATGTGTATATGTAAAGTCGATTATAATTACATAAATATATTATATATGTATATAATTTTTTTCGTAATAAATTAATTTTAATAAAAATGTTAATTATAACTTTTATAAACTAAAATTATAAAAAATTATAAAAAATAAATTTAAAATTTTATGTAAACAGAGAATTTTATTTTTCATTTCTACTATATTTCTTTCTTCTGTAACATTTAAACAATAAAGATTTTTTCCACAAGTACTCCTTGAGACCACCGTCAAATGAATAATTCGACACGTGCCATCTCGGTGCTCGAGAGGCTTTAGTCATTTTCTTTAGCTACCCGGCATCAGGTTGATTCTCGTCACGTGAGATTTATGAGATCTCACATCGCGAACTCTTTGAACATTTTTCGGACGAAAATTAAAATGTAATTTTTATACTAATTATATATTATTTATTATAAAGAATATAAAAAACATCGTATAAAGTACGAAATCACGTTGCAAATTAAATTCATGAAAACCTTGTTTAAAAAAGAAGCACGTAATGTTTCTTATAATACACATACATATATAATTAAATATGACTATAATATTATCATTGTTCATTAAATGCAAATTGTTTTTTTTAGAAACCATTTAAAATATGCTTTGCATTTTTAACATTTCTAATTTTAATATTAATATTAATATTAATAAATTCTGATATTTTTTATTAATTTTCCAATTTTTATTTACAAAAAGAGTATGCATATTTTATAATTTTGTTCATATTTTCTTGCATTATTTTAACAAAAAAATAATGTAGCATTAACTGTACGCGATAAACAAACATAATTTTTAAACAAATAATTTATATATTTTTGCATATATAAATGCATATACAAGTGCGACCAACGTAATTTATTTCAGTAATTAGAGATGCAACGTGATTTCCTGCGTATTGTATTTCAGTAATAATTCAACAGAAATGAAATACCGTATGCAAGTGTGCTACTAATCGAATAATATCGAAAAATAAAAATCAACGCAATGTGCTAAAAATGCGCACATATAAATGCTGAAAAGATTATTATAACTAAAAAATAACTAATGTGGCAATTTATAGAAGATTATGACGAATAATAATAATAATAATCATATTGATAATAAATAATAATAAAACAATTACTTGTGTAATTTTAACAAAGTGTAAGCATTTACTTATGTAATTTCAGTGAAGTAATAAAAATATCTTTTTACTGTCTTTAATAAGAAGACTTTTATCAAACTTTTTTACTTTTATCAGTCAAATGACACAAAAATATATTACAATTTTTTTTCTTTTATCGCAAAAGTTTTCCTATAAAGAATGCATTGAGTCAGTGAAATTACGATTGAAGAATGTAAAATGCGTCAATGCAGAGAAAACTCTTCCGCGATCATCAGCCCCTACGAATAATCCCATGAGCTCTTGACGACTGTTTTTCATTTTAATCCCACGGCAGATAAAATGCGTATTTATGACAGATACAACGAAAAACTATGCGCTACTCGATATTTATGGAACGGATTCGGCGCATTTGGGGCTGTTGCTGCTCATAAATCGATAACGATCGCAACTCATATCGAATAGATCGCTTAGAGGAAAAAAATTATCCGTTATGATGGAGGGATGGTGTTTTCCTATCGATTCTCACCACACGTCTCTACTATATTTTCTTTTTCGTTTCAAATGAGCAGAAGATATATTGTGATTCGCATCTAATCCAAAATAAACTGTACAGATTCAAACACACAGTAATTTGGTATTAAATAATTTCTCAATTATAATTATAAAATGCTCTGCATTTTTCGCAATTTTGTACAAATTATAACTCGGTAATTTATTATTCAGAATTTAACTTGTTATCTAACATCAAAGCTAAAGTAATTTTAATGAATTAAATGTTTCGAGAGTGCAAATATTGAAACCTAGAGAAATGGAAACCTCAATAAATTCGCTCGAGAATGTGTAAATAAAAAGTGCTCGACTGATATGGCCTCTAGTATTAAACGAACAAAGGCGCGCACAGTCGAGGAAGCAATCTTCTTCAAGTCTGTCGAAAAAGAGGCGGAATTTATGAACCGGCCGATAAAGCGATATTTCATTGTCGAGACTCGTAGTCGCGCCACTCGTCTGACTGCGACAGGTCTGCGGGATTTACCACTTACTCCTTTTTTTCAATTAAAACGTGCAACGCGCCGCTCTAAGGAGTTTTACTAAGAGGATTACGCGCGAGAACGGGCCACTCTTTTCCGCCTTGGTTTTTTTTTCAGGTTTTTAACCGCGGCATTCCGCGCTTCATTAGAGCTCTTCAGCGAAAAAAAAAAAAAAAAAAAAAAAAGGAAGCACGTAATAGCGATTCGATTTAAAGTACGTAAGTTCTGCGCGCGTCTTAGGTGAAGTTCGGTAGCACAATGAAGCACGAAACTTGTTCACACTCGTGACAGAGCGACGACGGCGGCGGAAAGTTTTCTTTTAGCTTTTCCCTCTACCGAGGCTATTTAGACCAGCCACCCGTTAAAACCAATAATTGTTCTTGTCATTACCAAGCGGGACGGAAGTAAGAAGATTAATTTAATCCCTCGTTTTCTACCGCGTGCGCGCGCACGCGAGAAACCAACGTAATCATGGTGTGCGGCCAGCCGGCATCTCGCTCTCTCGCGCGATTCCATTTATGATAAAGTACAAACGGCGAACTGTAAACATATCGGCGCAAGTCCCGAATTTGTAGTTTGCTGGCGCGCGGTCGGAAAGAGCAAACGGACTAAAGTAAATGTGGGTCGATAAAGTATGAAGTTCGGGCTTGAGTAAAGCGTTTCGTGCAGAATCCAATTTCTCGCTAAGGGCAGAAATGGTTTTATAGTAGGTACGTAGCAGGATGAATCAAATATTGCAATAGATCATTATTTACACAGTATTAAAGACGCATCATTTCAATGATGCACCGAGAAAAAGTAATTCAACCTTTTGAGATTCGTCAAATGCTACAATACTCGTATAATAACTTTATATAGATTTTCATTTTTTTCATTATTGTATTTTTTAATTTCTTGGATATATTCCCGAAAAAAAAAGTTTAGAAAATTAAAAAAGTCTAGATATATCACAATAGCTTCTTGATAATTATTTACATTGACGAATATACCTGATGATTTTGACTTTGATATGCTGTAATAAGTAATAAGAATATTTTGGTTATATCATATTTGACGGTCTCGTTTTCTCGACTCAGTTTTTTTTTTATATTAATGTAAACGTTAAAAAATTTTGTTTAATATTATTTAATAAATCCTAATAAACCTATCATTTATTCTTGAAATATTTAGGAAAAACATATAAACAAACTATTTTTCTTTATAATGCATTAAATTAAAATTATATAATTTGCATAGTTTTGCAGTTTTTAATGCAATGCAAGATCCACCCAACATTGCTTTTCCATATGAAATGAAGTCTATAAATATATGATTTTACATGAGTTTGCAATTGTCTACGCAAAACAAGGTTTATACCACACCATCTAGTATTTTTGATACGAAAATCTACAATTACATGGATTTGCGATGGATTTGCATTGATTCTCGCACAAAGTGAGAGTCAGCCCACAATCATACAATATTTTTGTTGCAAAATGATAATCGTAAGGGGGAGATTATGCTTATAGTGAGAAAAGTTGGAAATCTATGTGAGAATTATAGACTGTTTCGCAATCGAAAACATCAAGCAATGTGGAGTAAATCTCGCTATACGCGGAAAGTTATAAATTTATATAGAATTGTATAATTATAAACCTTGGTTTGGACTGAAAGCACTGCCCAATGCGAATTTTATTTCGCATAAAAAACTGCAAACTCATATATGTTTATATTATTATAAGTTTTGTTTCGTTTCGGAACTTCCATCCAGGCATTTACATATTTCATATTTATTATATAAATTTAAATAATAATAAAAAAAAACTAGACAGAATAAGGCATGAAAGGATTAATGTATTTATATTATACATATAAATGCATGTATATGTAATAATGTATAAATAAATGTATATTTCTAAAACTATATGAAATCACTAATTAAACATAAAGCAAATATTAATCAGTATTTTCACTTCTACATATATCAAGATTAAAATTATCGGAAAGGTATCCGTTAATGTAAATAATTACCAGTTTTTCGCTTGCAAGCAATTACATTCGATTTTCATGAATACGAAAAAAATTAGAATACGAAGCATTATCTTTCAATCAATTGTGAATCAAATTTACAGCAACACATTTTTAATTCGATAAAAATGGTAACATTTAATTAAATTTTAGCAAAAAGTTAATTAAATTTTTACTAAAAATAATTATTGTAGAAAAAGAGAAGTTATAGTAAAGAGATTACAGAAGAGATTTCTATTTAATATTTAAAGACAAAATTAATTGCAATATTTAATAAAATTGATAGAATGTGATATATAAAAAATTTTTAATTAGATCATTATTGTTGTATTGTGTGTAAGTATAAGCATGTTGTAAAATCACAACAAAGAAGCATCAGTATCATGTTGTAAAATCACAACAAAGAAGCACTTATTGTTAGATATATTATGTATATTATATGTACATTGTATTGATTTCCGACAAGCGTGAGCTAAATGGATGAACATTAATTTATCGTCTCTTTTCAGCCATCCATCTATCGTGATTTTTTTTGCTTCATATTCAAAGAATAACATTTTTCATGCATGCTCTTCAGCATCAAAGAAAAGTATTACAAGATGCTAATATAAAACAAAAATTATTTAATAATATTTGCGTTTTTTATTGATATTTTAAATAAAAATTATTTACGAGCATTTAGAAATATTTTTTTTTTAATAAATAAATCCTTTTCGTTGAAATTAAAAAAATGTTTTGTGGTTAGAACAAAAAATAGTGGCATGGGATTAAAAATAATTTTAAAAATATAGAAAATTGTTTAATTATTTAACAAATGAAAGTATATACATATATAAAAAATAAATATATATTCAAAAAAATTTTTTTTAAATACTATTTGCATCTCTCTTCTAGAACTACAAGTTGCTAATTATTATATTGTTCACATTATGTGAATTTTACATGAATTGTACATGCATACATATGTACTTTCGTTGAAAAGATCAAAAAGAAATGAGATTAAAAAATTAGTTGAGGTAAAAGCTGGAAGAAACTATAGAACTCTTTAAGAACTATAAAATTCTATAAAATGACATTCTTCAGAAAACGAAATAAAAATTAGCACCTCATTTCTTCGGATGTATTTTTTCTAAATTAATGACATTTTTTTTGAAAATGATTAAAAATTATAGAACTATTATGGGAGCAAATATATGTATAACTGTTTATAAAATTGTCAATTTTTGAGAATATGGTAAAGTCAATTTTGTTGTCAAGACATCTATAGATTTAGATGATACGTCTCATTTTATTTATAAATCAAAGTTCGAACAGCTATTTCCTCATTTCATGTATCTACAAAATTAAAGTATTCAGAAAATTGCATCGAAGACTTATTAATAAAGTCGAATTAAAGATTTAATCACAGTACCCGAATATGAACGAAAATAATCTTCTATAATACTATAACTATCTTTTACACCATTCTTATGGACAATTCATAAGAATATTGTGCTTAGTATTAATTAATAAATATATGTCTTTGTGCGTGTAAAACCAAACGCAATCTTGCATGTTTAATATTGACTAGCTGATGTGCTATCACACATAATTTCTAAAATAAGACAAAATAAATGATATTGTACATTTATTTTAAATGCAATTTAAGTTTTAAATTCTACTTTGATTATACAGGTATGAATATATTATATAAAAAGAAAGAGTTTTTTTTCTCATTATACAATTTATTCTTATTTTCATAGAAAGGCCTATCGTATATTTACAATTTACATGTGCGCATTATACCATGTATTTCCAAGCATCACTTGAATCAAGAAGATTTGATTTCAAAATCTTGCCATAATTATTGCGATTTCTTATTTCTCTCAATGCAAAGGTCGCGCGCGACAAGAGATAAACCGGCGGTGAAATAAAATTGCGAGGAATTACTACGAGACATTTTTCCTCTGAACTGCCGCGTCACCATGTAATCACGGTGCGGAGAAGTAGGTAACCGGAAAATCTATTTCAAGCTGCGCCTTGTGAAATTCATATGCAGGTGACGGCGCGAGATTCGCTCACTTGCTGCGCGACGTATAACGCCAGGAAGATCGTCTTCGCGTTCTTCTTTAAAAAAAGAAAAAAAAAAGTAACATGCTGAGAGTGTCCTGTTGCCCTCATTGCGCCCCGAGCTTTTCCCGCACAAGCTCTCTAAGAACTCCGGATCTGAATTTATTCTTATTTAAAATGGAAAAGTTTTCGCGCGAGCAACGGCGGCGCGCTCGAAAACACATAATTTAGTTTCGTCGGTCTGCGGAGATGAATGCGTGAGAAGGGAACGAGGGGGATCAGGATTTGAAGGAAAAGTAGAAAAAAGAAAAAAGAAGAGGGGTAGGAAATTCGTTCTTGCAGCTTTATGTGAACTGTGCAAAATATGGCGATGAAAAATGTTTGGAGGAAGGAGTTCTTCCCGATTAGAAGTCGGATTTATTGTGAGAAGAGACAGTTTTAATCTCCTCGAGGTTTCTTTAATGCGTAAATATATAACGTAAAATATTTGTGAGAGCCGACGCACGTGTTATTTGCACGAAACGCGAATTTCCATAAGCTTGCTATTTTATGTTCACGAGTACACGTTGGAATGTTAATATAGAAGATATGTATTTAGAAGTGCGTGCCATTTTTAACTATCTCAAATTAAAAACATTTTGCAAATTTCTAGGCTTTTGAAATAGTTACATAAAAAGAAGCTATTCATCTCTTTCCGTCTTTCAAGTCATTCATCTTTATAAATGTCATTGAATTGCAAATTACGCGAGCGCTCACGTTTAAAAATGAAGCACACGTCCCCAAAGCGTTAAAATGGTGCAAAAATAATATCTCTTGACAACAGTTTAAATAAAACGACATTTCTTTTCTATAAGTTTATATTCACAGCTATACGTAAAAATCCGTATTAAATTATTATTTACAACTTGGTGCAAAAAATGAAACCTACAAAACTTAATGCTTACTTGTTTTAGTTTGGGAGATAATATGGAATTAAAATATAAAAAAATACATACAAAAAATATATATGTATGAAAGAAATGAAAAGAATTTGCTTTCAATCACGTCATACATTAGGGAATGTTCCTACTGTGTCAAGGAAGTTTCATTCCAATATTAAAGAAAAAAATATTATGATTATGACAAGAATTACAGAAAGTATATAAAAACCAGAGATACCAAAGTATTGATATGTAAATTTATATAGCTCTCTAGAAAATTGAAAATACTAGTTTGTGTAATCTTTAATTTTAATATGCATCTTACAATAGATGCAGAATAATGTGCATCAATCATTAGAATTAATAATATAAAAACAATGATTTTTTTAAATAGCAAACTTAAATCATTTCCATGTAATTTTATATTAAACGACGATTCGAATGGCATTGCACTCAAGATAATCGATTGTTCACGAGACGCGAGTGGAGCGATAGCTGGAGTAACAACTGGGAGCAAGCGGGATATTCCCAATCTTGTCTTTGTCGCCATTGTCATCGTCGTCTTTCATTCCCCTCAACGCATACTCGATTACAGCCGCCGTTTCTCGCTGCCACGTTGAATCCTGATAGCACGAGATTTTAGTGTATACCGCATCCACACGATATTCTCTCATCAGGAACGTGTAACCTTGAAACGTGTTTCGTATACGGTATCGTTTAAGGACCAAAAGTGGCCGAGTTAGCGCCAAGTGCTCTTGTATCTTATTATACCAATAAGAAGGAACTTTAAAACTTGACGAAAGAAGATAAAAATTAAAAGCGATATTTTCATTTTTGCACACTATCAATTTCACCTGTTTTTCTTATTGTTAGTTATAATTTAGTTTTTACATTACTATTCATTAATAATTGTAAATATTTGTTCGTGAGATTATAGAACTTCAACTATATAACAAGTTCATTTATTTGTTTTAATATATGTTAAATTAATAAAAGAAATTGAAACAATCAAGAAAGAGAATACGTGACAACACGAAAATTAAGCCATTTTAAATAATTAAAACTTTAATATTTACCATAAATCCATTAAAAAAATAATAATTATTGATGTCAATAGTTCCCTCTTAAAAGTATCTTTTTTTAATACTAAAGAGATTTTGCAAACTACAAAAACTAGACTAGACTTAGAAGAATAATGTTGATGATTTAGAAGAACACTCGCATGAGTGTAATCATTAAATGTTACATCGTAAATAAAAAGTGTCCCATAATGAGATAGCCGTAAGCGTCATAAATTTGCGCTGCTCTCATCTCCATCTAGAAACTTCCTAATCTATTGCAGATGCAATCTTCCTTAATGTTTAACGGAAGTGAACTGCGTGATGTAGTGGTCGTAGTGGTTAGAGAGGGATGCATACGCGCGGTAGTTTGCATACGACTTTAAAAATAAAGTTTCTCCAGAATGGGGGGAGACACAGTCACCTAGCATGGATAAACCACGAGTCCCTCGGGAAATCTTACTGCACGCAGGAACACCGCGCTTTACATACTGATGGCAGCTTCGTATGGGCTGTCTAATCGCAACGAGAAAAACTGCCGATTCGCGATTGAAAAAAAAAAAAGTACAAAATTATATTAACATGTGCAAATATTTATTTGTTTATTCAGGGAAGAAGAGTGATGCATTTTTAAATACCTTATCACATTTTTTCAGCTATATTATAATATATTATACGAAAAGATATCTTTTAATTTCTAGTCAAATTTAGTAAATCCTATATTTGTTCACTTCTGCTGCAATAAAGAATCTTAATATAAAAAATCTTACCGTATAGATACCGTAGATATGTAAATATTGTATCAGCTACGTGAACCTAACACCAGACCTTTATAAAATTAATTTTTTAATAGGAAAAATAAATTTCGTTTGTAATTGTTTGTAGTAACAATAATGTCATTTAAATAGAAATTTATATTAATACAAACAAATTTGAATCACCTGGAAAAAGCGAATTCAAAAAATCTTTAAAATTGATAAATTTCACTCTTGACCATTTTCTGAACTATTGTAATTTATAAACCATGTACCTACAAAAAGAGCAAAATCACTAAAAACAACTACAAACAATTAACAAAAAATTGTGTAAGCGGATTTGAGATATCTCAATACTAGGTGCGAGTTGTTTAAAAATTTTTTGTATTTTTTAATTAATAAAACTACAAACGAAATTTTTGTTATTGCAAATGCTGTCATTTTCCATATTAAAAATATTCATTTTTTAAAAGTCTAGTGCCAGATTCATATAGCTCATTGAATCAAATATTATCGCGAGAATACAAACTCTAAGGTGCTTCATTCTTCAAACCGGGAGAAATATAAGTCTTCGTTTTCTATAGGATGTTATATATGTATAAAGCAGATACATTATGAAAATCTCTATTGCAAGAGCTGAAAAACTTTCGCGAGGGTAGATGAGAATAGCTTCGTAGAATATTTTATACTCAATATGGTGTTTGAAAGATTCACATGCAAAAATATAGATTAATCATATCTTGTTTTTCCGATGTGACTATATTGATTATATGCAATGTTATTTATCATATATTGACAATTCAATATTAATTTAAAACATAATTATAAATGTATATGTCACAAGAAAAATGTAAAAATAATTAAAAGTTTAAAATAATGAAAGAAGAGAAATTTCATCAAAATATAAATAGTAAAAGTAATTAATGAAAAATTAATATACATATAGTATATTATGCAGGGATGAGGGAGAAGGGATAACGAGAAAACTGCTCTAATCTGATTGCTCTCGATTATTGTATCGTATCCATTCGGTCAACATATTCATGAGTGCATTCAAAATTGATATATGCGCTTTGGACGACATGCCTTCTTACGCAGAAGATTCGTAGTTACGTTCAAGATATGTCATGAACATTAATTTAACGCTCTCAAAAGCAATTTGCTGCCTTGTCACGGCAAGACGAATGTTACAGACGATGTAACCTGTGTTACTCTCTCTCTCTCTCTCGCTCGCTCGCTTGCTCCCTCTCTCTCTCTCTCTTTCTCTCTCTCTCTCTCTCGCATATAGCTTCTCAACCTGTCTCTATCGCCATTTCTCCGAAACGGGCTTTACTTCGACCACTCCGTTTGGTCCACTCCTCTTAATCGTGCGACTTAATGTTAATAAATTACGGGTGTACTCAGAATTGTGTATATGCTAACAAGTGATAGCACACTATTTCAGCATCTAAAACCGTTTTAAGAGCATAAGCTCTTACTTTTGGAAGTGTCACTCTACATCATCTCACGTAAAGTATAAATTTAATTTATACAAATATTTTTTCCGGAACACAAATGTCTAAATATTTTTTATAGAGTCGTTTCACATTTGTATTTAATTGGTTAAAATTGAATTAAATTGCTATATTTACTACTTTAAATAATAATACATTTTGTAGATATTATACTAACATTTATCGATTTTAATTATAATTCTCTTTAGATATTTGAAAGCACAAACAAAAAATTTTCATGTTTTATCAATATTTATAATTAATACTCTAATTATTGTATACATTAAATACGATGTCTACTTTTAAGAGGTTTATTTAAAAAGATATTTGCAAAAAAATATTAAATAATCTATATAATGTGTTCTCATCTTATATCTTTGATAGAGAATTAAAAAGTGGAAGTTACTCCCGCGCAGTTTCCTTAGTTACCTATAATATCGCAAACTCTAATATATTCAATACGTTTCTTTCTAGCAAACATATATCGCTATGTTCTACAGAGTTTCTTATAAACCGAAACTAAGACTTCACCTTAAAAGCGATCACAAAAGCAGTTCACTTTAAATCGCAGAATTTATGTGTATTTATATTTGCCATCTCATGCGCAACGTAATGATAAATACACTCTAAGAACCGTCGGGAAATAGATTCTGCCATCGGAAACGAGCGCTAAGAAGGCCAACCTGAGCATGTTTCATAATTAAGCTCTGTAAAGTGGATTGCCATTTCGTGAAAGTCGCGAGCTATTATCAAGTGCAAGATTTTGCACTATTATATTATTATAAATGACGTTTTGACAATCGTTGGCTTTCAGATGAATATATTAACGCGATGTAATTACCGCAGTGCAACGTGAACCACGGTGATGAACTTGAGATATAAATATTCGCAAGTGATGCTTTGAAATAAATGTATTGCTTTTAAATTTTATTCCAATATTATAATATCAAAATAATAATTTGAACTCTGAGTGAGACCGAGAAAAAAAATAGAAAATTCTCTTCTTAATACAAAAGTAATTTTGAATGTAATATTTGAAAATCCATTTTTATTATAAAGGCAATATATAAAATTATAAAAGTATTTATTTCTCTTTTTATGCATTAAAATATATTATGTATATTAAAAATATATAAGAATCTACAATAACTTTCTGATTCATACAAAATATAAATGTCTGTCAAATTCAATCTCTACGTAATTTACATCCTCTGTCCGAAACTGCTGTAGGTATATAGTTTCCTCTCTTTCTCGCTCTCTTCTGCTCTTTCTCTTATTTATTTCACAGTACAACATATTCAATTTTTCTTTTACATAAAAAGTTAAAGCATGAGATTGCTAAACTTAATAAAGATTCTCCAAAAATAATTTTTCCATAATTGGGAGTCATGTTTCTATTGTAGCTAAGAAACTATTATTGAAATGTATTAACTGTGTTAAAAGAGAATTATAAGAATAGATATAATTGTTATATCTGATAATACTTTATTTGCATTTTGATTTAAAAATTTTGATTATAAAAACTTCGGTTTTTAAAAGCTCCTAAAGTTTAACAGAACTCACAAAAATGTTCAACAAGTTTCTAAATTGTGTGCATGAATATTAAAATATTAAGATTTTTTTAAAGCTTTTTCCTATGATATATTTATGTAGATTTAGACATAATATTAATCAAAATTTATCATAAAATATAAAGTAAATTGACATGTTTTCATGATTTCTTTCTATATTGACATACCAACCAATTTTAATTAAAGCTTTTTTATATATCTCCCTTTTTTAATTTTAACCATTCTACTTAACAATATAATATTTTAATATTTTGTTTTAATTTAGTTATATGTGTAACACATATACATATAATACAAATAATAAATACTGAACAAATATTTTTTATAGTAAAGATATATTTTCGATAACCGACATGTCCAATCATATGTTTATTTTCATCATCGTAAATCTGAATTTAAATAGCAAATTAAATTCAAATATACAAGAAAAATATCGCGTTACCATACGGCAATAGCAGCAAAATGTTATATCAAAAAGAATTATACGTATATATTTGTTCACAGTATGCTAGTGTATAATCAAATTAGCTTTGGCGAGTTTTTATTCACATAAAATCAGAACAGTTTTCCTGACGATTTACATTGCAAATTGTATCTCATTTTATATTCTTTCATATCAGAGGGCATGATCATTCATATGCGTATTTAAATTAATTTTACGTTGAATTAATTAATTTTGGCTGTCGCGAGATCAACGCAAGTTGTGTTGTGAGTAAATAACCAATATTTAATAACATATTCGTATAAATTTCTCGGTAAACTTAATTAAAATGAATAGCCGAATATATCACGATGGATATTTATAAAAAACTTATAAATACTTGTAATTATATATAAATAAATATGTTTATAAAAAAAGAATTGCATTAATTTACGAAGAAATAAAAATAAATGAGCGGTAATTCAATAAGTAGGAGTATGTTTCACATAAAGTTATTTATATGTTGTATCTTAAATCCAGTTATCTTGTCGCGGATCGTCATGACGGATTTCATAAATGTGTAACGAGCGTTCGAAACTATTTTTTTTTTTCACTAAACGACAAAATTGAAAGCAACGCATAGTTTATTACGACCGTGCATTCGTTGCGCGAATGTATACTTTTCGTTGCAGAGTAAAAATTAATTAAATCTGTCTCACCATGAGTAAAGGTCAGAAATGATTTAAACGAGAAAAAAATTCTTTTAATTTCGTAGTATTTTCAATGTGACTACCAAATACATTCAGGACAAAATAATAATATTTCATTCAAATTCTTTGTCACAATAAAAAAATTGAAAGTTAAATTTATTAATATAATAAAGATTTAATTTTAGTTAATATGTTAAATTTAGACGTGAACAATATGATATTAATTCCATAATTCTAATTAATTTTAAAATATTATTTTTTAATTGTTAAACTTACTATATATTACTTTTTAAATTTATGATTTATATATTAATGATATGGAAGAAATTGATATTCTATTTTGTAATAAAAAATTATGTACATTTCAACGTATATATTTACGTAAATTTAACTTTTACATTGCGGAATAGCTTTCAATTGAGAGACATATGACATATTTCATATATATATTGTTGTGTAAAGTATGACAATTTTGTAATCAATTTGCAACATGTGTATATTAATCATCTTGAAGCATATATTAATATGCTTTGTTGAATGATATTAAAAATATATTTCATGCCACAGTCATAAATATAAGATACAATTTATTCAAGAGATTTCGCATGTTCCCCAGATACGTCAGCATCATCATTTCCAAAAGAAATAAGTATTCAAAGACGTCTGGCAGCATGGTGAAGGTGGTCCCACGGTTGTAAAATCCGGAAAGGTATATTCGCGTGACTCATAAATAAACGAGACATCGGATTTGTGCGCGCGTGAGTATAGTTCGTGAATGTTCGCCTATATCAGAAATCTGGCTATCTCGAGTATTACTACGCAAATGCAAGTTGATGTGCTTTACGCGCGAGAGCGTGAAATCAAAAAGTCAGATTCATGATACTTCGCGGACTCATAAATTTTCTGCGAACTCACTGTCCGCTAGAAGTATTGCTTTTTCTTCGAGATCGTATATTTGATGAGCATATGAAGGAAAAATTGAGATCAATGGAGTCTTTTCTTTACAATAAGCGTCAACATTTTTTAATAAATTGCCTTCTTTTAGATTAGAACGTTTAATTAACATAATGTGAACATATGCATAATAACAAATCACTATTAATTATACAGGTATGACTGATAAAAAATAATAAAAGACTTTCTTATTAATATTATCATGTTAAAATACAAATATAATTATTTTCGATTTGTTATCTTAGCCCTACATTTCTTTAACATTAAAGCATGTACACAAAAATATTTTATAAAAATATGAAGTAGGAAAATACGATAAATTGTTTGATAGTTGAAGAGTTGAAAAATTAATTGTATGTCGATTTAACTTGCACTTGTCAAAAATTAGTACAATGTATGTACAATGTCAGATCAATATAATATACTGTATATATGTATAAGATAAACGATAGTGCTTTTTTGTTGTTCCAGGATTGTGTCATAATATATGTTATGATATTCATTTTCATAATATAAATATTAAATTAATTGTAAAAATATGTAAACTCAAAACTAACTTGTATAAAATTTAAAAAACTGTCGAGAAATGCCAAAAAAACAATGGAACTATTTGACATTCCATAGTTTCTGAAAATAAAATGTTGCTAACAATAAAATTAGAAAAAAATGTTTCAAATGTACAATAAAGTCGAATCTTTAATTTGGTATATGCTATTTCGATGTTTGAAAGATTTTACTTATTTTTTTAGGCACTGGATATTAGATTTTATTATGATTCTTATTATGTAAGACAGTTTCAATAGGTTTTAAAAGACCTACTAGAATGTTCGGTGACTAAAAAAATAAGTAAAATCTTTCAAACATCGAAATAGCAAATATACCAAATTATCCATCGTCAATTTTAAGCAGTATTTTTGAATAATATATTATATATAAGATATATAAAAAAATTTCAGGTTTCGTTAATTTTCTATAATTTCACGTGACTTTAAAATAGAATTTAGTTTATACATTTTTGTAATGATTACTACGATTTTTTGAACACTAACAATGATTTGGCAAAATAAATCATATTATTCATATATGTATATCTGATATTTGTAATTCGATGTCAGTACTTGAATAATGCGTATTGTGGAATAATGCGTAAATGGAATTTGCAATTTTATTCGCACGAGTAGATGTAACGCGAAATTATTAAGTACAAACTTCATATAAACGCGCGTGCACATTCAAATATATGAATGATACGCATTATTCAAGTACTGACATCAAAATATTAAATATCAAATACATGGGTTTTATACACTTTTTCTCTTCTATTTGATAACATTTTTTAAAAGCTTTTATTATAGAAAAATATGCTTTTAATAAATGGTGTGCAGATATGAAATATACGTATAAATATATGAACTTTTCCAGTCAACGCGATAAAAATTTGAAAATCAAGAATTTCAAAATTGTCTCATAAAAATACGGTATAAACTACATACATACACGCAAGTTGAACAATATAATTTTAAATTTCAAAAATGTTTGAAAATTATGAACAATATTATCAATCTACAGTCGAACTAATCCAATGTAAAAAAAAAATCTTTAGACATATTTGTATATCTTATATGTAAGAAAAATAGCAAACAATATACTTTAAAGTGAAAATACTTTTCTATTTATCTATCTTGCAATCGCCAAGGGTATGATAAATATATATAAATGATTAATAACTATGCAGATCAAATTTGCATAGATATCTATTGAAAATATGAAGGTAAACCTTACATATATGTAGTTCAATAGATACATTGTATGTGTATTATGTAAGAAAATTATAAGACGTTAACCCACCCATGTATTCGAAGGAAGTTTCATAAGGCGCATTAGAGAACCTAAATCGATCGTTTTAGAGCGGACAGAGGTGAATCGGGATATATGCTGTGGGGTCGAGGATATTCGCGGATATTCGATGAAATGAACGCCAACGAACTCTGTGATATCCTGCCTTCCATTTCACCTCCGCATCTTCAACCTATACGTTTTCACGGTATAGTACAGTTACTGTTATGGCAACGGTGCGCGGCACTTCGCACTAACTCGTTCGTAGAGTACGGTGCCCTATTGTAGCCATTTCTCCCAACGTAGAAGCTTGTACGTTTGCAGAAACGGTCTCCGCGGAGGCAGTCAAAGTCCACACAATGTATTTAAGGTGGAGTTAAATCTGATTCTACGTCGTGTAATATCCATTACCGCCCGCTCCGTACGCGAGACAAAACCAGCGAAATCTGCGTCTTCTGACAAATTTAATCCTCATTTTCTTAGAGAACAAGTGTTAAAAGTGCAAAAAAATTCTATGTTACAAGTTTAAATTCTACAAATATAAGGAGACTTATTTAAGAGAACTTTGCTTTCTTCATTTTATGATTTTATATGTTTCATATCATAAAGAAGGGTGATTTTCGATCCATCTGGATATCAATTCCAGGTTTTTAGAATTATTACACAGAGAGAATTTTCTCTTAGAATTTACCCTGAAAATCATGGTAATCGTGGGATAATAAATGATATTGGAAGAATTTTATGAGTTTCTCTGTGAATATTTAAAATATATTTGATTAATTTTACTAAAATTTACTATGTGTGTGTGTGTGTGTGTGTACATATTAATATTTTTTATTGTGATAAATATTTCATCAGAGAAACTCTCATAAAATTCTTCCAATATCATATTGTCCCACAATTACCATCATGATTTTTAGGGTAAATTCTAACAAAAAAATTCTCTCCGTGTAGTTTTCATATTAATTTTTAAAAATATATCAAGAATGTCTTCGTGATAAAAAAACGTTTCAAACAAGATGTAATTCGTCGGAGTAATCATAGAATGTGTAAGATATTTCTGTTCCTTTAAATGTTATGTATTTCGAATATTTCCATAGTTGAGTTAGATAATAATAAGTTTGGATTAATAATACTATATCATATTTATGTATCACTGAATCTTATTCATACCTTTATTGAATATATATTGATTATAAATATGATAAAGAATTATTCATTAGAAATGTTTGAAAATTGTTTAGAGTGGACAAATAATAATAAAAGTTTACAAAATATCGTAATCTAGTAGAATAAAAATCTGAAGGAGACGTTCACGAATTGATGTTTTAAGGAATCTTATCAATGTATCTATAAATTTTACTGCGGAAACTTCGCAAATCTCGAAAAACGATCACTTTTAAACTGCTCTTGTAGTTTTACGCGATAAAAAAAAATAAAAAAATATTTTCTAGTCCTCCCTAAAGGATGCTTTTTTTAAATGCATATGACCTACAAAATTTCCGAAAATATAATCGAAACATTAATATACGTAAACAGTAATATACGTACATTATAATTTGTTTTATCGATATTTCAAATATTATCCACGATAATTTCATTAAAAGTTTTGATATTTTCGAAATATTAGAAAATCATAGCCACGTAACAAAATAATTACAGAAAGTTATTGCGATTTATATCCGCGCCTGAGCCCTTTTAGTAAGATTTGCACTCTTTTGAAATCGCGTTTACGGTGTCTTTAAATTCAATTGGTAAATCACACATATAATCCAAGAATCGATTCAATTGTAATAATGCTGTGCTCACATTCAAACTCCAAACCATCAGCACGATTCAAATATTTGAAAAGTGTTTTATGTAAAAAATATTTTTTCCTAAAACTCTTTCAATTAATTTAAAACGAAT
The DNA here is from genome assembly GCF_048542155.1 of Nylanderia fulva. Taxonomy (NCBI): domain Eukaryota; kingdom Metazoa; phylum Arthropoda; class Insecta; order Hymenoptera; family Formicidae; genus Nylanderia; species Nylanderia fulva. The sequence continues at coordinate 1,720,650 of NW_028190161.1, read as the reverse complement.
GTTTCAAATGCTATTATTTATAAAAACAAAACATAGTTTAGTAGTTAAAAAATAATGAAATTTTTTTTTAGAAATTGAGTTAAAAAAATATATACCTATATATAAATCTATTTTGAAATTAAGAATAGACATTAAACATAAAAAATAAGTACTATCATATAACAAAATTGTGCTTAGATGTATTTTAAAACATAAGTATTGTTCCATATATGTGTAGATATTGATGTATTGCATTCTGCATACACAATTTTATCCACAAAATTATAGATTACGTCAATTTAAATTTTTCAATTGAATAAAATTTATCGCATGGAGAGGTATATAAAAAAGATATATAAAAAAAATTGGAACAGCGTTATAGTAATAAATTTCGATAAAGGATTATTAACAAATTTTGCAGTAATGGAAAAAGTAGATGGAATATCATAGCAGTATTAATAATAATAGCACAGCAATAACGAATACATTATAAAAAGGAATTAGAATCGCGGAATTATATCGCAATAAGTGACTTTTACTGTTATATAGCTTACACATTCTTTCTTTGTAGACAGAGTTCTCATAAAATAAAAATAATTTCAACATAATAATTGAGCGTTCTAAAATTAATCTATATAGTTGTGGGGTGGGATAATCGATCTACAATACTTCCCCGCAATCTAGAAAGGCTCACATCGAATTCTTTTCGGCGATGCACTGATAAAAATCCATTCGCTAGCTGGTGAAAATTTAAGGAATTCAGACGAAATGCGGCACATGTGCAGCCGCCAATTAAAAAATTCAGTTGGATGAATGTTTAACGAGTTTCGTAAAGTAACTGCGCGGATCAGCCGATTGCGTGAATACTCACTTCGTTAAAAGCGATTTAAAAGGCTCGTACTTTTATTACAAGACTCAGATTTTTTACTACTTTTTGTTAATACAGTTGTTAAAATTGGTAATTAAATGAAATTATGTTAAACGAAAAGTGTGTTTTATTACAAAAACTATTATTAATACCTTGCCATTAGTAAATTTACGTAAATTTTTGCGTTAAAAGAGTATATAAAAACTCATAATAAAAATATCATTTAAAATATTTTAAAATTATTTTAATTTATTTCAAAAGAAGAACTACAACAGTTTTGAGTTGAAGCAAAAATAAAATAGCAATTTAAAAAATTGCTATGCGTGAAAAATTTTTAAATTTTAATCTAAATAATGGCACCAAGACAAATCATTTTATCTACATTAAACATTCTATTAGAATTTCTATTTATAAAATATATTCCTTCCCATTTCTTCGTTTATATATTATTTTTATTATTTCATATTTTTTTATATTTCAAATAACCAGACGCCAGAAAATGTGATTCATAATCTAGTGTTCGATTCTGTACTGAATCGTGTGTTGCGTAGTCCAATTACGCATTGTGTGAAAAAAAAATCTGATCATACGATTGCCAGAGTGCCAGAGTGTGCAACGTGTAGTTTTTGCGTAGTTTACGCAACCGTTTAAACGAAATATATATTCGAATCCAACTCAATAAAGATCTCAGCCGCGGCACAGGCCGCGAGATAAATGTTGTACCGAAATTACAGTCGCAGCTGACCTCGCGTCCCGAAAGTGCAATATATTTCGACGGGGCCCAGCCGACACGTGCCGAAACGATGTACTCGCTACCCAAACACGATTGCGTCCGTCTACCGTCCACGAAATGGATATTACATAAATGCGTGGGTCAAATTGCTCTGATTTACTTTAGACAAGTCTAGGCTGAGATTCCTTGGTCGAGCATTGGATAATTAAAATATTAATATCGGGGTTATTATTAATTTTAATAATAAGTAACATTCAACAACTTTCACCAAAATTACGATAAATTCGTAATGGCAGTAAAATATATAAGTCAGAATTCACATACATATAATGAGAGATATACGTATGTTAAATATTCTAAAAAATCACAAGTCTATATTTTTAGATTAAAATTAAATTCAATATAATAAATTTTTTTTTTACAAAAACGTCAAATAACTTTTTTTGATCAGTATTTTCAATTTAGATTGTCATATAATTTACTTCAAGCTTTCTTTTGTAGCTGAAGATGAGTTTTGTTTTGTAACAAAGGAGAACTATATACACAAAGTACTGCCCTTAAATCGATTAACGGATACACGATGAAATAAGAACTCAGATGAGCAACAAAGGGCGCAGGTAGTGCGGTGTTCGTGGGAAATGTCTCCAACTCTGATTGATCCGCGAGCTTTTAAGATCGTGACACAATGGGAGAAACACTCGCTGCCCGGAAAGTAGGACACTTTTAATCGCAGTCTAGAAATCCGGGAGACGAAGTGCACTCGGCAAACTACGTTCTCTGTCGCAGAAATCTTTGCTATCGAACGAATGCATTTTATTTTCCGAATTCTTGAAAATGTAATGTTTCTACGACGACGAAGTCGATGTTAGATAAGAGAAATAACAATACTTTGTATTTTATAGTTATATTCTATAGATCTTTGAAACTTTTATAAATCTTTCCAAAATTTATTTAAAATTGGTCGAAAAAATTGTACAGTGAAATAAACCAGTAAAAAAAAATACGACTATGGAATATACAACATTAAAATATTTTCCAACGACACATTTAATCCATCGATTATATTTAATAATTATTTGTAATAATTTTATAATAGCTAATAAATGTATATCAATATTTTTATAATCCATAAAAATTACTGATAAAGAAATTAGTCTTTATTTTATTTTTTTTAATTATTAAGTTTATCAATAAAAAATAACATAACATTATGTTTATTCCACTCTACAGTTATTCCAATTAGCCGTATTAATAATTCTCTTTATAGATAAAATATTATTTGTAAACACAATTGCAAATTCGTGATAATTGCGTAGCTTTTTCGAAAAATTGTATCCATTGAAGCAAATCAATTTAAAAAAATCGCAAAAAGACATTGCGAAAAATTAAAACTGGGGAACCATTATTAATTTGATATTTAATTTATGGAAAAGGCTAAAGTTATACAGAAGATAATTCGTAATAGATAATTGATTATTATTATAGCAGTGAAGAGTCAGACCTCTAATGCGGATAAATGTAACAGAGTTGCCAGTTACACACATGCATACATACAAAGTAAAGTCAAACCGACCGACTGACCGCGAATTGCTTTGCTATGAGAAATTAGTAGTTGCAATTATACTTACGCTTGTGGGTGCTTGAAATGTGTGCACGCGATGCGATTTAGTGCAAAATGTTTGGCGACTGCATCGTCGCTATATGCACATCCGGTGTAGACAACAAGACGTTACCGTTACATTGCCAAATCGATTTCGATATATCACAAATTTAAATCGACATTCTTGTGCCAATCGAAATATTATATTCAAAAAAGAGAAAACAGTCATTGAATTAAAAAAAGAATTTAAAAAAAAACTCATTTACATATAAAAATGTTTCAGAAATTTTTGGAGCAAATTAAAAAGAATTTCAAATAGCCTTTTAATTTGTAATTTAAAATATATCAAATCAGTTAATAAAGTTGGGTGACAAATCAGTTAATAAAGTTTCTTATATTTTATAGTAAAAAGTATATATAATAGAATATATTAATTTTGATTAATCTTGATTATTTAATTATATTTTGATTTGTTATAAATATGACTTTTTCGGTAACTCTTGTAAAACGCAAGTTTTAAACGTTGTTAGCAATGAAATATCATTTAGCAACACAAGTATCTTAACCGTGTTGCATTTTTAAAATATGATAAAATTATAAGAATTATTTAAATTATAAATTAGTCTACACATAATTAAATGACAAGTAAACAAGTAAACATCTTGTTATAAAAAATGTATGTAAAGAGCATAACATATCGTGGAAGATTATAAATAGTTGACAATTCTGACTTTATTTTCACTAGTTTAATTTTCGAATAAAAAAATTTGGAAAGGCATTTTATATATGCTCAGAGCTATAACAGAATTATTTCGTAATAAACAAAATTGTCAAAAATCGAGTGGTATTTTACTTTGATTTTAAGTAAGAGATTTGCTGATGTTTATTTAGTTTAATTTAAAATTACACTTATTATTTACGTAGTTTTACATAATTTTACTGCAGTGTACCGCCGTGATCAAAAGCAGTTGTCTCGAAATTAGAAAATCTGAATTCGAGCCGCCAGGACAGCTGATCAGCTGTTCTCGTCTGACATTTGCCACGCTTACAGCTCATTATAATTTGTCTTCACTTAATTGATGGGGAGTTGCCTCCCCACACTACCAAAAATTATATGTCTAATCTCCTGATTACAGACCTGGGAGAACCGCCTTGTTGATCACAGTTCCCTGACACTAATCAATCCCCAAACTAATTGTGAGTACATATATTTTTGAAATAATTTCTTATATACATAGCTGCTACATTTTCGCTCTCGGGAAATCACTTCGGTTTATCTTCATCTATTGTGCAAAAGTATAATCAAAGGCACACATACACAAACGCACACAAACATAAATACACATATACACGTAAACATACACAAACATAGATACACAAATATATAAATATATATGTGTCTTTAGATTATATCTACTTTTCCATAACAGACAAGCATGAAGTGATTTCCGTGAGCAAAAATAAGCCAGCTAATCTCTATATAAAAACGCTATTTCAAAAATATGTATATACACATATATAAATTTTTGATACATACGTACATAATTAACATTTCTTATTTGTAAAACTTTTGTAGAACTATAAATCTTTTAAAGAATAATTATTATATATTTATAAGAAAAATGTATCAGTTTGTCCTTAGACATTTTCTTTGGTTTAATCGTCAAAGTTATTTGTTTGATTTATTAAGAACTCTAAAACAATCGTGAAAATAAAACCAGAACTCTCAATTATTTATGGTGTTATTTCACGAACTGAAACGCTTTACACATCCCTATTATAGAAATATCCCGCTATAGAAATATTATAAAATAAACAACTCACTGATTTCTCACTCACCGATACAACAGCACCGATACAACTGCAAAAGCGGAGTTGGAATACACAGGCACATGGATCTGAAAACAAAATATTCGAATTATGTATATACATGTACGTGTATACGTATAAAATACATATATACAGAGTGTTTTGAAAGTCTGTTAACGATTTGGAATATCTCATAAACAATGCAGTTAGGAAAAATATTTTTTATTTTGCGTACCTCATAGTTGCCCCGCTGTCGCCCGATGCCTCTTCCCAGGCCTCCTCCTCCTCTTTTGGTCCTTCGTAGCACTCACGACACTCGCGAAAACACGAATAATTACGATCGCCCGACACTTTACACGGCACTCCCGACGCATAATAAAACTTTACACGACACTCCCGACACGACGCGTGAATCGCACTGTATATCGCAATCTGTAACAAATAAAATACACACATATATTAGAATAATCTTATTATTTCGCATTATAATATACACAATATAAATATGTAAGCTGGAATTAACGATGTATTCACGAATCGCAATAGATTCTCGCGCGCGCGAAAACAGATTAGGTTGGGTTATGTTGCTTGTTGGCAAGAGATTTTGCGTCGAATTTCTCGCAAAATATGTGTTTCGTTTCGAACAATTACGACTACATACGTGGAAATTACGATTTGCGATTGATAAATATTACAATACAAATATTAGAAACAATTATGCTTACTAATTAGTCGCAGCGGGATGCAGCTCGAACTGCCTGTATACTCGCGGTAATGGGTGAAGCTAGTCGCTGTTCAAACAGCGGCAACTTCATTCTAATAGCGCGCGCGAAATTATAAATGACTCAATACACTGCAAAAAAGCTATTGATTTCAAATCAATATCTATTTCAATAGTGCCATTAACACTATTTGTTTAAAATTAATAATACTAATTTGCCGTGAAAAAATACTTTTATTTGATATAAGAAAAACTTTCTCAAAACAGATAAATATTTGTTTTAAATAAATGGTGTTAATGACACTATTTGAAATACATATTTATTTTAAATCAATAGCTTTTTCAATGTATTAATAATTAATTAAAACTCGAAGGAGATTTCTTCAAAAAGATATATGTAGCTTTAAAATAAGTATAATTCTCGAAAATCGAGACTGACATCTATAATTTCAATATCTATAGATAATATTAGGTTGTTTTTATTTTAGCTTATATTTTTTTTAGTTTAATTAATATATTTTTAGAAGGAAAAATTCTTTTTAGAACTGTAGAATTATAAATTTTTTAAATTCTGCTATTACTGATACGGAAAATGTAGGATAAAGTAACACACGCTGCGTAAAACTGCATATTAATTTGTCCTTAGGCATTTTCTTTGATTAAATCTAGAACTATTTGTTTAAACTATCAAGTCAATAATTATTTATATTATTCTGATTATAAATATGAAGATATATAATTGACCCAAAAAATTGCATTTGCCCCAAATAAATTATATTCTATAGTAATATCAAATGAGACAAAGAAAACTCATAGAATTAAATAGTTAGCATCGCATAATTCATAAAAATGAGATAATCGCAACGAGATTAAAATATCGTTTAAAAATATAATTACAAATTTTATTGAAACATGCCAGAAACATGTAAAAACTAATATAGAGTAGAACTATTGAGGAACTATAAAATTCCATAATAGAAATAAATTTTCAGAAACTGTGACGTGCCACAAAAAGTTAGTATATTTTTTCGGAAGCGATTTAATTGCACGTTATATTAGAAAATAAAATGTAAAAATTTCCTATTAAAAACTTAATGTTATGAAAGATTAATTAGCTATTGTAATTTAAAAAAAAATACTTTGCTGCCAAAACTTAATAGCATTCATACTGTAAAAACCATGATTCGTTGCGTGTTCAATTCGACTTTGCTATGACTTTGACGTGGTACTCTAGTCCTATACGAGATACGTGAGATCACGAGTATAAAGGAACAGCGTTATCTTTGAAGATTTGATTTCAAGATAAAGAAGCAACGCGCCGTGTGGATCTTCAAGAGCAAGGATCTCGCGTGGATCTCAAAAAGAAAAGCTACCTTCGTGATCCCTGCGGAAAACCTTCGCTCGAGTAAACTTTCTCCTTGTCCTTCGTGTCCCGTCTAGTTTTCTTCGCATTCAAGAAAGAAAAAGATGGTATAGGTTGCAGTTTTACGGTCGATGCTACGCGTTTTTCTTACCAGAAATTACAACGACAGCGACTTTTAGGGGCAAGGATGATGTTAAAAAACATTCGAATTTTTTTGATCGCTGTATAAGTAAAGGATATTTCTTTCTGGACTTTGTTCAAGCGTAAAAAAGAAGTGAAACTCACAGCATTACTAAGAGTGCTTCGTAGTATCGTTCGTGATCGTTGGACTTCGATCGATCGCTGTCGTAAAAACGCTCAATCGGTTGACCGAGTTCATCTTTTTTTTTATCGCTTTGTTCGTTCTTATACTAATCACGTAACGAACGTATAAGAGAAGGAAATTGGAAAACGAATGCTAATAATGATCAAGCTTGTTTCGTAACACGGTAAAATAAAGAGAAATTTATTTTTTACAAATAAACTTATCAATTTAAAATATTATTACAATCAATTTAAAATATTAGAACAATTAAAAAGAGTGACTAATTCATTAAAAAAAAAAAAAAATTATAACTAACATGATTCTATTGATATAAAAAATTTTAATATTTTATTTAAAATAATAACACTGTTAATATTTTATATAATTTATAACAAAAGTGAACGAATTAAAAGTAAATCTATTATTTCAAAAGAAAATAATTATTATTTTTTAAATTACTTATTATCTTTCTAAAATTGATTACAATTGATATCATATTATATTGTTGCAATTTTCTAAAAAGAAAATAATTCTGCTGAATACATTAATTCGTAAATTCGAAATATTTTAATTCTGCTAATGATTAAAACTCTTTAAAAAATGAATAGATATTCTCAAAATTATACTAACAAAAATTGCAATAATTACATTGTAAATTAAATAAAACTCTTTAAAATCGATCAGCGTCTAATATAATACCGGTACGTCTTTCTCGAGTGGAATAAATTTAAAAAATATTTTAATTCTATGATTAGAATCCTTTCGAGAATATATAACTATGTCAGAATTATATCAAAACTGAAACAGAATAAACAAAACTCTCGAAAATTATCCAACGTCTCATCAATGTGCGCGTTTCTGATCGTTTAACTTGCGGTATTGTATACCCTAAATGCCATAGCACCTATCCCACCGCTCATACTTTGGCCTTTCGCATTCCAGTAGCATAAAGGTGCACCGCATATTTTGCGGTTGTGTGCTGTATAATGTAAATTGATAAGGTAAAATGATTCGAGAGATAGACTACATATACATATAAGCGCCGATGATTGACGAATAGATGAATTCGTATATTGAAAAACCTCCTACTGATACAATCAGTGATGTTGAATGACGTGCGTTAATTGAACTGTTCATTTCTAAATTAATATTAAATTTTCCGAAAATTGAATTTTTGCATAAATATATCCACATACGAGATATCTTTATCCGATATTGGAATCGAAAATTATTTATATAAATGATAAAGAGACATTTTTAATTGTAAATAAATTTAACAATTAAATTTGTTTTTATACAAGAACAAAAAATATTTGATCTCTGAATTTACAATATAAATTTTCTGACAGAGAGAGACTGAAATGTACGACTAATTCAGAAGGAATTAAAATACTATTAATTAATAAGATATATATATATATATATAGGCATTCGGATATGAAGCAATCTCTAGCACTTGAATCTAATTATATAATAAAACATTTATTATTTCTTTAAACTGAAGTAAAACTAACAATAAGTTTTGAATTTATAAAATAAAATTAATAAAAAAAATCGTAACCATTTCTTGTTTTAATCTACGTTTTTTTTAACGGTATTCATCTAATTTGTGCAGTATATTGCTGTAGATTTGTCAACTATCTGGAGCAAACAGAGAAATTATGTCATGCTTTCTAACGTAATTTCTAGCAGGGAATGCACTTGTAGCAGCATCACAGAAGTTTTCGTATTCGAGAAAATATCTCTCAGCCAATGTCGCCAACATCACAACGAAAATGCATTTTGTGGACGCAATTTATTTCGATTGTAGAGAAACTCCTCCGAAGATGAAATATGAAAACTCGTGTGAGAATCGCAGTATTCTTAAAGAGAAAAATTATCCAGTAAATCAAGATATAGTTCGATGCATTTATTGCATTCTTAAAAACTAAACAAGTTAAATGTATATTTCTACTCTCAAATAAATTGTAAAATACACATAATTAGCTTAATCAATATATCTCTTTTTCAGAATTCTAAATCATGATCATTCATGAACAAAAAATATTTATCTCAATATTAAATTTTGAAATTCTTTCACTATTGTCTGTAACTTACTAATTTTCGATGTTTAAAATAAATCTTGAAATAAATAAATCTAAAATATAAAGGTGTGTTAAAAAAGTAGAATCTATTTAAAATTAAATAAATACTAGAACTTTCTTATATATTTCTTTGATTTGATAATTAATAAAAAGTATTTTCAAATATTTATAAATCAAATATTATTAATGTCTCAACATTTTTCATTGCTCACTAACGAGCTGCAAAAGTTATCAAAAAAAAAAAAGTAAATAAAAAAACCGGAGCGAGCCCGGAAATATAATATCGTAGACATATTACCCAAAGTGCTTGCTAACTTCTAGTTTTTACGACGCGTGATAATAATCGTTATTGCGGCGAATGGCGACTGACTGGACACCGTCACGTTATTTCGCGGTTGGAATGCGAATTATTGCGTGCATAATATAGAGCGGTTGGTGCGAGGCGACGGTATCAGAGCGCGATTTCGCGCGCGCTCCGTTTTTACTCGGAAATTCCGGAAAATATCTCGCGCGCGACGCGACAACGGTAGCCGCGCGTTGCATACAAAAGAGCCGCATTACGTACTGACATTACTACTGGTCTTTCGAGAAACAGATTATGCGAGGGCGAGCAGAACAATAGAAAGTGTATTCTGCACCGTATGAAGTACCGCTTCGTCGCGCATGTACCGGAAAATATACAGTTCTCGCGAGAAGAGAGGTACCCACGTGGTTCACGCCTAGTGCCATCAAATTGTCTGTCATCTACTTTGATTATATTTTCACGCACCTGAAATTTCTAAGATATTATCAGAATACAGAGTATAATATATTATTACTATACTGGTGGACATTGCAATATTTTTTAAAAAATTTCACCAATGCAGAAAAACAAACAGCAAGAAGAATACGTGCTTGGAAATAAATATAAATAAATAGAAACGTGTATTACGCTTCTGTGTAATAATTATTGTACCGAATCAATATAATTTTAACACAGAGAGAACTTTCTCGTTATTTCTGTTAACTAAATAACAAATAGCTTGCACAGCTAATATATTCAATAATGTAATGAAAAAGCTAGCTTATATTTTTCTATTATAAAAGTTTTTAAATATTTTTCTTTATTCACTTGGAATAAAAATGTTGCAATCTACTTTATTAAAAGATAGAGACCAAATGTTACAAAAATTTTTTCAAGTCTTAAAAAATGCGATAAAATATAAAAATATGAAATGTATTAATTCAGAGATTATGTACAAATTTTTATGAATGTGTAGTCATCGATTCAAGAAAATAATAGCGAGTAATCGACCTCGAATCATCTTATAAAACGAAGTACAATTGTATTAACAAGTTTAAACAAGCAATTATATATATTTCTGTAATAAAATCGTGTGTAATTTAACGAAATATTTCTAGTAATATACATACATACATACATACATACATACATATGTATATACATATACATATACATACATATATATATATATATATATATATATATACATATATATATATATACATATAAAACGAAACTCATAGAATTCACAACGAAATTATTTTCATGATGAACGTCCATTATAGACGTTCATCGATTTTACCAACCTGAATATAAGGGAATGAAGAAAAGGAATCAAAATGGAGAGCTTTTAAATTAACCAATCGCGCGATTTTATTTGCCGATAATTGCCTAGTGAGTAGTGCAAAGAAACTGAAGAGAGGTGCTTTTAAATTCTGCTAATTATCGAAGCCTATTTCTCCTTTCATCCTCATGCGAGATAATATAAAATCGTATAAAAAATTTGTCGCGAAATATTGAATGGGCGGCGACATTGTCCTATACCTGATCAATTGCAAATTCGATTAATGCTAACTCATCGTTAACTGTAAATATATTCCTTCCCTACTTCTATATGATTTGTAATTTTATTTGATACTTAAGGATGAACCATTACTATCCGTATTATTTCGTGCGCATTAAATTAATTGTTGACCGACGTATTATTATTATATTCGTTTCTGTATTAATTATATTCTCATTTCTGTATTATAATAAAAAAATTATTAGAATTACAGAAGCATATGTGTGATACTAGATTTATTAACCATCTGATTTCATTGTGCATTATTATTAGCAATTGAGCAATTGAGAATAAATTGTTTCGAATATTAATAGCTCTTCTATTAATAAAATATCATACAAAAACGAATTATATTGTTTACTTTTTTCTTATTCAGTTTGATAAATGTATTTATAATTTAATCTATCATCTATTATACATATAATTTGTACAATTATTTGTAGTATTTACTATATTATAATTTTAATATAAATTCCAATGTTCAATTATATATTTTCGATTTAGAAATTGTATATTTTAAATATCAGTTATTATTCTTTTATTTTTTATTAAATGCTTTAACCATGAAATATTATTTTATACATTTTACTTTCTATGAAAAAATGCAACGTATATACAGTAAAAATTAAACAAAATTCTCAAACTCGTTTTTCTCGCAAATAATTCAAATAATGTACTTTCAGCGCGTGGGGTTCCAATATAATTCGTTTTTAAATCGAGCTATCCATACGTCATTCTGTTCCCCAAGGAACATCCAAAGGACCAACGCGATTTGATTGATTACACTTCCGCATCTACGGGGAACTAGTGACGACACATACATATGATATGCAAATGTGACATATGTGACACGTCATGAGGTATTACGTAAAAATGGGTTAATCTATTACATACTGCGCTGGGCAGGAACTCACCTGATACTTTTCCCGATGCGGCGGCCTTACATGTAACAAGCGTCTTTCTTCGAATGTTACGGCATTTTATGGGTTAACGAAAATCGAACATGGTATCGTTAAATTCTTTCCAGGTTAATCTGCAACGAGAAAATGGATATAAATAATTTTAGCATAAGTGAGATATATTTCGTTGGCGTATTAAAAAAAGATTTTTCATAAAATTTGTTTTCATTATTTTGATTTGTTTTATTTAATTCCTATATATGATCACATAATGTCCTAATTTAATTTTGGAAATAATGAATAGTATTGCACTTTATCTTCAGACATATTGTATAATATAAATTTAAATAAAAAAACGTTAATGTATATTAATATTACATAATATTAAAATTTAATTAAAATTACTACAATATTAATGTATTGTATGTAGATTTTTCGAATGAAATAAAATGTACAATCTAGTGAATAATCAATATATAATTATTATTATAGGTCATATTTTAATAAATATTTTACTGAATAACTTTGTAACATTAAAAAGAATTAATAAACAATTATATTTTAAAATAAATAAAAGCAATAAAATAATCAAATGCAAGCATTTAATTTGTGCTTAATAATTTATCATATAAAAATATTTCCAGAAAAGAGAATATGTTTGTGAAAATCTTACTGAAAAAGAAAGTCTGCTTGTGATAAGAAAATATTTCTATACTGAAAATAGCGTGTATCGCCAACCGTGACGTAAAAAGAAGAAAAAAACATGGTGAGGGAGGGTACCTATAGTCAATTTTTCCGCATCATATAACGATAACAGATACTCTTGCTGCCATAACCACCGCGACGAGAAAGGAAGAGGCAGGAAACGAGAAGAATTTGTTGTTTTAACCTCAAATCGAAAGCTGATCTCGCTCGTGCATCAAAGTTCGGCTCGATCAGGCTTTCGGGTTCACCGAAACGAAACGCAGAACTTTGGCCATCTTTTTCGAATCTTCTCTTTTGCTTTGAAATGTTCAAATTACCTTGAAAATTGCGCGATATTTTTGTTATAATAAAACTATGAATTTTTGATAAAAAATTTCAATTTAATAACAAATAATAAAATCTAGTTATTTTATGATAGCACAATAGTTAGGTGATTAATTACCAATCTCTCAGTTATATTTATTTCTTTTAAAATAATTTAGTTACGAAAGTTTTTCTAACAGGATTTTTCGGTTACGATTACATTTAATATTCAAGTATATCAATTACATTTAATGCGACGTATTCAATAAATTGTCGAACAATTTTTTTGTGGGCATAAATAATAAATAATACTCACTAGCTCTAGAGATATGCTGCCATCACTTCCTACTTTATAAAGGAAAAACGGACGAGAAGAGATCACTTCTTTGCTTTTTCCATTATCCTGCTCCATCGGATTCTAGTTCTTCCTTTCATACACTTGTCATTACATTAAATGTAATTGATGTACTTGAACTAAAATATATAAAATACATATAAATAAAAAGTATAAAATGCAATCGTAAGAAAAAAATATGATAAAATGGTAAAAATTTAAGTATTAATCATGAAATCATGGAATATAGATACATTTTAAATTTGGATTTAATTAAATAATAAAAAGAACATATATTTTGTTTTGTTATATTGAAAATTATGATCATATGTGCATATATGTAGAATAAAACAAAATTAATATAAAGAATTTTAAATATGCATATGTGTATATATAAGAAATTCTTCAATTAAAAAAAAAAAGATTTTTCTTATTTCAATTCACACTTGTAAAAAAAAGAATAAATATTGATAGTATTAATTCTTGCAGAATGAAATCACAAGTAAAATAAAATATATGAATGAAGCAATTACTTGTCAAAAAGCAAGAATTATGTTATAAAAAACGATGTTATAACAAACTGTTGAACAATTATTTCGTAAACATAAATAATAAATAATAGTACTCACTAGCTTTGAATATGCTATCATCATTTTCTGTTTTATAGATGAAAAGTAGGCAAGAGGAGATCACTTCTTTGCTTTTGCCATTATCCTGCTTCATTAGATCCTAATTCTTCCTTTTGCACACACATCATTGCATTAAATGTAATTGATGTACTTGAATTAAAAAATATAAAATGTAATAATTAGAAAAAGAATATAATAAAATGATAAAAATTGAAGTGTTCATCATGGAATCATAAAACATAGAATAGATTCTAAATTTGAATTAAATAAAAAAAAAATATATTTTGTTTTCTTATATTGCAAATTATTCTCATATGTACTCATATGTAAAATAAAACAAAACTGATATAGATAAGTTTTTTCAACTATACATAAGAGTTTTCAAATAAAAATTAAAGAAAAGGATTTTAGTTATTTTTTAATTCACATCTCTAAAGAAAGAATAAGAAAGTGATAGCATATTAATTCTTACAGAACGAAATTGCAAGTAAATATTATATAAATGGAGGAATCACCTGTTAAAACGTATAATAATTGTTATAATAAATGATGTTATAACAAACTGTCAAACAATTTTTTTCGTGGACATAATAAATAATAATACCAGCTCTAGATATGCTGTCATCACTTCCTGCTTCAAAGCGGAAATCGAGGCGAGGGAAGAGAGAGATCACTTCTCTGCTTTTTCCATTATCCTGCTTTATCGGATCTTAGTTCTTCCTTTCACCCACTTCCTTGTCACTTCCAAATCACTTTCGCTCATGATTCGACTGTAAAAAACCGCGAAAATATATATATGTATACCAGGCTTCAAGTTTGTTTACACATCCGTATTTATCTTATCCACGTATTGTCAAAAATTGCATCATGCATTGTCCATACTAAAATTCGGAGAGAGAAAATTAAAGAGGATAGACTCTTTTCTCCTCTTCCTTTCTTTCTGTCTCTGTTGATCTCTGATTTTGCTATAAACTGATGTAATACCTTACAATTGCTTGGCCCTTCCGAAGTCTGATATATGCAATGCAAAGGAACTCGAGGAATATCCTTTCTCGATCGAGACCAGCTTGATACGCGAAGCAAAGTGTTCGTCCGCGACGTGAATCGCACGGATGCAATCTTGAGTTCGGAGGAAAGAACATACCGGTCGCGAATATCGAAATTGACGTGATATCTGCGACAACTTACCCTAATATAGTTGTTCATCACATCATCGTGACTAAGTATCACTCGAATCGGCACTCCCGAGACTCGCTCACATTCATTTGCGACCGGCGAAAAACGCGCGAAACACCCATGGAAACGATCCCACCGCCATGTTGAATTAACAGCGTGAAGTACGGCGAATTAGATGCGTAACGTGACTACGTGAATCAAGTCAACAATTCGCGACTCGCGAAACAGAAGTATTTTCTAGATTCTAGATAAAAAAATAATTATATCTCGAATGACATAATAAAGAAAAGATTAATAAAAATTTATGCTGTTAATAATTTTATGCCAAATATTATATTTGTTAATATATACATATATGTATATTATAATCGAGATAAATTTCGATCAATCGATATAATCGATAATTCTAAGCACTCGCAGTGTGTTCTTAAGTGGAACATAATCTTCATTTATGATTTATAATTGTTATTAATGGTCCAGATATTTATAATATACATATATAATTAATGACAAGAAATAATATAATGGAGTAATGTAAACTCGTGAAAAAAATTTTTATATATAACAATATAAAGTTATATATAAAAATATATACAATTATACATATAATCGCAAAATTATATATGAAATCCCTAACAGCACGACACATCCGAGAGACATCCAGAGGACATCCAGAAGACATCCGAACATCTTCAGGACATCCTGGGATACGTGTGCTGTTAGGGATATGTCCATACATAATTAGTTAAAAGTGCTTTTTATATATAATTATATAAATTTATATATATATATATATAATAAATAAGTATTTCTGCATATATAAATATATATGTTTCATATATAATTTGACATGAACCCTTATAGATTATATATATAAATTTATATAATTATGTATAAAAATAGACATATTTTACATATAATTATATATATAAAATTTTTTCCCGGGATATTAATCATTCGATAGACGAACGTTCATCCACACATGTATTATATGCATCATTCATTGTAATGATGCATCGTGTCTAATTAAGCTTTCATAATATAATCGCAAAATTATATATGTAATATGTCCATATATAATTAGCTAAAAGTGCTTTTTATATATAATTATATAAATTTATAAATATATAATAAATATTTCTTTATATATAAATATATATATATATGTATCATATATAATTTGACATGAACCCTTATAGATTATATATATAAATTTATATAATTATGTATAAAAATAGACATATTTCACATATAATTATATATAAAATATTTTTCCCGGGAAATTAATTATTCGATAGACGAACGTTCATCCATGTATCATATGCATCATTCATTGTGATGATGCATCGTATCTAATTGAGCTTTCATCGTTCACACAGACAAAGAGCGACGCAATGGCCAATTAATTTACCGCTTTTTAAAAGCAAAAGGTTGATTAGTTACTGTTACTGTGTCGCTTTTTGTCACGCGACAAGCGTTTTTTATCTCATCTATAGAACTATTAAAATTTCGATGCTCAGCATGCGTTTTTTTTTTACATATATATATATATATATATATATATATATATCACGTGATTGACATCACGTGATCATGATAGTTCTCGCTCGACTCGCGTAGTGTCACTAGCTGTCACTGTCGGACGTCGGAATTCGGAATGTTGGAGTGACGAGACAGCTCTGTATAGTTTCCGTATATTTCGAACGTTTTATTCGGATTTTGGTCGGAATCTAAATTCACGCGAACGCGCGAGTGCCGGGAGTGTCGAATCAATTATTCTAGTATGTTAAATTAGCGTTAAATTAGATCGTACGATTATGTTTAACATTCGCTGCCGCTAATTGGCGGTATTTATGGTAGCGCTCGTGTACATTCTCTATTTCGAGCGTATATTATATTTCACGTCGGGAGTGCTGAATTAAGATATTCAATAGTAATAAATGCATTTATTTTGCGCTAATTATCATGATTGTATAATTAATCGTACAAGGTGCAAGGTATTTATACTCAGATTCAATATGCATCGTATTGCATGTGTATTTGTGATCGACACGCCATGACAGTTTCTCGCTTGCCTAGCGTAGTGTCACTTTCCCGCCAAGCGCGTCATCGTCAAGGCGCCATGACAGTCTCCCGCTTGACTCGCGTAGTGTCATTTTCCCGCCGAGTGCATCATCGCCAAGGCGACGGCGAGGCAGTTCCGCGCGCTTTATCCGCTCGCAACCTAAATTTACGTGCGAACGCGAGTGTCGGGAGTGTCGAATCGATTATGCTAGTGCGTTAAATTAATGGTAAATTGCATCGTGTGTGCGCGATATTATGTTTAATATTCGTGGTTGCTAATCGCCGCTATTCACACCAATCCGCGCTTAATTTACCGAGCTATCATTTCGTAATACACGCGTCGAAATTGACCGAAATTAAGATATTTACAGTAATTGATTATATTAATTTGTTAATAATTCATGATATTTATTCTGCGATTACGTAATTAATTATTATAAAGCAATTATATATAAGATATTTGCAGATTGTGAGTCATTATGTATGTGTGTATGTGAGAGAGAGAGAGAGAGAGAGGTGAGAGAGATACATCATAATTAATAGTTTCTTCTCACTTGCGTAATACCAACATACCGGCTTACATTTCGAAGTAAAATACTGTCGCCAATGTATTGATCTAAAATAAGTACACATTATATTCAAATCCTTCGTATTATATTCATTTGAAACGTGTCACGAAAATTTGCAGTGTTGATCGTAGAGGCAGACGATTATTGCATTTCACGTTATTCACGATTTGCGCGTTTCAAAATGAGTCGCGTGTATAATTTGTATCGGGAGTGCCGTACCGTAGAGTGATTGCCGTACCGTGTTAGTAATTAACGCGCATGAGCGTAATTAGCCGCGATTTTTCTTGATTGATTCGTTCGAACAGAGTAATTGCGGTGACTGCATACATTGATTGGTAAATATTTATATTTATTTATCGTGTTCTCACAATGTTCTTTTTATTGCGACAATTTAACGTAGCGTCATTAATGATCATGTTTTAACAGACGAATATTAATATCATTCACTTCAATATTATTAATTATACTATCTCTAAATATTACATATTGTTATTTTAATTGTTATTAGTAACCTGTTTCTTAACGTTAAAAATAATTAATATTGAAAGAATTTTTAATTTTCTATATGTGTATATGTATATTTAATCAAAATATTAAAAAATATATTAAAAACATATTATAAAATAACAATATAACTTATTAAAAATTATTTTGTGTTTATAGATTCCAGTTTTCCAGTTTCCAGTTTTCAACCGCTGTTATATCATTAGACGTATCATCATTATGGTGAGTAATATTTAATATATAAATTATTTAATTATAATTATAAAACATTAAAATTTAAATATGAAATTTAAATTGATATATATATATATATATATATATATATATATATTATTTATTGAAATTTAACTTATTAGATTCAGAATTGTTATTATTTGAGCTTTTAAAAAATTTAAACATACTAAAAATTCAAGACATTAATTTAAATATGTTAAAGATTAGTACACATATATACGTTAAAGATGATTTTTGTATACATATTCATGATTTTTGTATACAGAATACATATTTTAAAATTTGTTTATAAATTTTTCTATAAAATACTATGAATATCTAAATATTATGAAATATATATATATATATATATAATGTTAATTTAATTATATTATTAGATAATCTAACTTGATTGTGTGTAATTGTACAGTATAAGTGGATATTCATAATGTTCAATATGAATTATTATTGTGAATAGACAAATCTAAAACGAATTTCTTATTTATGAATTTCTCTTTCTTCTTTACATTTTTTAAATTTCCGTTTTGCTTGAATATATGCAATTTATTAATGAAAGTTGAACTGCAACAATTATTTGAAAATACAAAAGAATGTGTAACAACAATTTGTTTTTTTTTATTTTGCTATTCTTGTTATAATATCGATTTATATTGTTAATTGTATGTGTTTGAATAGGAGATAAAATACAGAAATACCCAGAAATAATATTTAAAAAATATAATAGTAGTTATATAATATTTTATTATTTTTTAAAATAAAATTTTCATTAAAACATTTTCTACGTTTACCATAAAAGAATATACTACACAAATAAATATAAATCTATATATTTGTATAATAAAGATGATAAGTTAATGTAAGAAAAAAAAGATATAGAATTAAATAAAAAAATTAGTTAGAGTTAATAAATTATAGCAAATGTTAAAATTATTTAGGAGAACGTGATTACAGAGTCGTTATACGAGAAACATTTTTTCTCGAAGGATGACTAACTAATTATCGTTCTGAAATTTTTAAATTGATGTTTTTTTATAACGCAAATATTTTTATGATTTTTTTATATACTTTAATATATTATATATCTTATATATCTCTTTTATATATTTTAATTTAAAATATTTAACAATATATTACATTATATGATGTAAAACAAATTTGACATTTAAGAAATGGTAAGTATTGAATGTTCACAAAATTGCGTATTGATCAATAATTACTTTGTGATTCATTAAGTTTGTCATACTGAGCAGTTAATTATTGTTTCAAAATGCGAATGTTATTTAACATTTATATTTAAAACGACAATTTGAATTTGAATTTAATGTAAATTTAATTTTCATTAATGAATTGAGTTTCAAATTAATTTTAATTGAAATTCACAGCAATTAATTAGTAAGTATAGTTCTTTGCATTTCTCATTTGAAAAAAAGTTTGAATATTCTGTGCACAAGACACACATGTACATTGCACATTGTATGTACGTCTCATCAGCTTGATTGGCTCGTTTCAATACATACAAAACGAATGCCATGCGTTTTGATTAGAGTACGTAGAATTGTTCACCGTAGAATCCGCGATGTCGATACCCGCCATTTTCATGTTATTCAATTTCCTATACCCGTTGTATTCGCATGTAAACCACATGATGGGTACATTATGTTTGTGTATTTCGGACGCTCTTTATAGTTCTCTCGGTTGTCTCCTGTAACCAACTATTCATGTTCTCGTACAAGTTGATCAGAAATAGTCGGCAATCGATAACGATGGTAGGGATGGAAAAAGGTTTAGCCGAGGGGAGGTCGTGTAATCTGACATTACAATCCCAAAGCCGATTATACGCAGTAATTACATCACCATCCGTTGCAAGTTATATACGAATGTATGTAATTAATTTGCACTGTATTAATCATTTAAAATTTATAATTGTTAGTTGTAATGTATACCATCTATGTGCAATAGAGTGCAATGCATAATCGAATATGTCGCGTAATTAAAGCGATTATTAACGTCGCCGCGACCGCGAAAGAAAATTGCCGTATATTATTTGTGATGTATTTAATACATACAAAAGTTATCTCTCGCTTAACTAATTAATTCACGCAGCTATGACGAATGGTTTAATTCCGCTGGATAATGACCATATTTACATATGTACGACAGAACTTGGCGCTTCAAATCGAGCAGAAACTTTCATGTAATTCCATTAATTGCGGCATAAGTATAAACTGCAACATACATTAACATCGTTACGGCCTAAAATTTTTTTTCTCGTATAATGCATTTCATATATGCATGCGAATATTTTTACTTGGCTCTCAAGTAAATGTTAATGCATTAAAATGTTAGGCATACTTTCCATAATTCGTGATGCATCAGAATAGAAGAAACAATGAAAATAAATGCATTTTACTGTGAAAATAAAATTGAAAAAAATACGTAGTTAAAATCTAATATAAAGTTTTCACAATGCGTTAAAAATTTACTGAAATATAGTGTACTTTTAGAATTCAGAGTTATATCTACTCGTCTTTTATGTATATTTGTTTTTGACTGAAAAATCGCGTATGATAAAAAAAGTGATGTTAGCGTACGTAAATTGCACATTACTTAGAATTATACACACATACATTTAAAAGATTTTTTATAATAATAATTTTTTATAATTATTATTAGAATTATGTTAACTGTCATTAACCATTATTATGTTAAATAAATAAAACATAGAATGAGATAAAAATTGATACACTTGACACAAACGCACTGAAAAAAAATGACTAAATTAATAAATATTTATTTGAATACTCCCAAATGAATCATTTATTTGAAATAAAATAAATGTTTTATTCGTTTTGAAAAAGATTTTCTTATATCAAATAAATATTTTGCATATTAAATCAATAGTATTAGCTTCAAATAAATATTATAATTCATTGGGCAGTATTGAAATAAATATACTTATTCGAATTCAATAAATTTTTTTTCAGTGCATGATATTAAGTCGGTGGCTTCTGAGAGCTACTGAAGAGAGTTAACGCTCATCACATGGAAGTTTCTTTATCATTGAAGTTCGATTCTGGGATATTAACCGTAATCTATGGTTCCGCATGGTCCGCCAGTAAATCGCGCATTAGATTCGAGAGTCAGCCGAGCGATTTTCTAACTCTCTGCTCGGGAGCTCGCGAGCGTGATCGGAGTTAACTCTGGAACTCGGTGGACCGCGCGAAGCGATAAAACACCAGTAATATCCAAACTTGAGTATATATCGATGTTCCTTATGCCGGTCGAGTACGCGTGGTCGCGCAATGCATAATATTCTGTGACAAATGGCGAATGCATGGGCGATTGTATGTACAAACAAAAAATACGAAACGAGAAATAGGCGAACGAAGTGAAAGACGTCGAATGAGAGGAAGATATTTCTGCGGTGTAATGGAATGATTATTTTGATGGCTGTGTATAGAGTGCGCGAATGAACAATTGTTCCGCGTTCCACGGTTATATCGGTTATGACGGTGTACACACGTGTATATAAACCGATCGGATAAATCCATAACCTGTTGGGTATTACTGCATTAACCACCGGAGCCCGAGATCGTACGTGCTATCTGACCGAGAATTCCAATTTCGAAATTCGCGGCCCGCTTCCGAAACAAGATCAAAGTTAGACCGCGACTATTCTCGGTTGTAATTCGTGACCTCCTTCTTCGCAATAAGCGAAGTAATCGATTTGTATTGTCCTATATCAATACATATGGATGAAATACATATGTTATGTCTTGAAAAGATGTCAAAAAACTTGTCTCTTTCTAATATCCATATACATTGACTAACAAATACACAGAAAGAATTTTCTCTTAGAATTTACCATCAAAATCGTGAGACAATGTGGTATTGGAAAAATTTTATAAGAGTTTCTCTGATTAATATTAGCCACAATAAAAATATTAATAATCTATCACAATAAGATATAAAATATGTTCAATTAATTTTACTATGTACATATTGTACATAATAAAATTTACTACATTTATATTTTTTATTGTAGTATTAATCAAAGAAACATAAAATTATTCCAAGCATATTGTCTCACGATTACCATGATTTTCATGGTAAATTCTAAGAGAAAATTCTCTCCGTGTACTTCTGTTATTATATAATTATCTTGATTTTTTTGCTCTTTAATAAAGTTTTTTGCCTTTCTGTCTTATGCAATAATCAAATTAATTTAGCAATAGTCTATAAGATTATTAGCCATTTCTCAAAATTATCTTTGAACACACACACACACACACACACAACAGGTTAAATCAATAATGACTGTTTTTTTGAGATCGCCCAATTTTACGCCACCGCACCACTACGCTAAATTTGCGGTAAAGAGCGACTCTTCTGTAACAAGCTTTTGGACGCAATTGGAAGTGTCACCGCGAAGGTTAAGCGGACGACGGTGACTAACGAAGTAGCAGTCTGTTAACAGTGTTAAGCGCGCGGGTACCGCAATTTAGCGTTGCTGCCGCCGGCGAGACCGGCCTACTTCCGGCGGAGGCACACTCTGTCATATATGCACATGAGACATGCATACATGCAGGTGTTGTGCAAGTGGATATGTACATAGATACAGCGAATACGATATACATGGCACGACACAGAAGCGCGAGCTCGATAAAGTAACGTATTACCTCATAGCCGATTTCCGGAACCGGATTTACGACGACGGCACGCACGCGTAAATTCAGTGCTTTCCTAAACTGTCCGCCGGTACAATGGCTCGTGAAATTGTTGGCAGTGCTCTTAATAACCGCCGTTATAAACTGCAGTCATTCGCTTTAATTCTTTGTCAAAAGTGTGTGCCGTTTCTTTTCGCGGCGAGTTTAAGAAAACGACCTTCAATCGAGAGCTTTTCGTCCCTAAGCCGAAGCTGAGCACGTAAAATCGTGAAGTCAATTTCTTAAACATTTCTTAACATTTTCTATTTTTTTGGACAATTAGCTTTAGGCAAAAATCGACATTTATTTTATATAAATATTTAGAAATTCAAGAAATGTCATGCACATATTAAAACAATTAAAAATTATAATTTACGATTATTCGATGTAGAATAATGTATACAAAAAATGTGCTTTTAATTAACTAAATTATATAATTTATCTTCTATATCCAAAACATATAAAGTATCTACGTTTTTATAATTGATTTTTATAATTGGTATAATTTTGTAATTTTCTTCATTATTGTAAATTATTTTTTATGGAAATTCAAAAATATTATTGCAGAAAACTTATATTTATATAAATAGATGAGAATATATTTAAAAGACATTTCGAATTTTTTTAATAAAAGATAATTTGATTCACATTTTTAAATAAAATTATAAAATATTTCTAATTATTTTTCATATAGCGTTCATATTATTCAGTAAAACATATATATTGTGTATGATATCTTGATTAATTTGTATGAATAACCTAATTTTTTTGTTTCTTTGTGGATGTAATTCATTGTAATTTTGAGTAAAGTTCTCTCGCAAATGTTCAACATTCGATGATTCTCGACAAGATTAGAAGCACAATAGTTTCATTATTGTTCGTAATATAAAATGTCGATTATTGTACAGAAGTTTTAATTTGTTCCTATTCATTGTTTTTTCATTTCTTTATCAACCCCTTTCATTAGTAATAAATGTTTATTAGTAATAAATGTTTTATTAGTAATAAACTTTCATTACTTTGTTTTTTCGAAGATCTTAATATTGAAGAAATGAAAAGACAGTCTCTCAATTCGTCTTTCTTTATGCTGCTTACTTTTATTTATGTTTTAATTGCGAATCCGAAGTTGGATATTGTAATGTGAGAATAAAAAGTAATAAAGTATTTCTTTTTTTTTTTTTTTATTAAACACCTGTTATGATGTTTTTTCATTACGATCTAGTTTTACAACTAATAAGTAATTTGTATTTGACTTAATTTAGTATTGGATGATCTTGGATTACTAAGCACTTATCCATTGATAGTACCTTAGTTTTTACTGTCTAATATAAAACACAAGTTTGTCGTGCATTAATTTACAACATTATATTAGTTTAAAAGGTTTTACTCTCTTTAATCTTCTTACTAAATTATCATTGTCCAGGAGTCGCTTTGCTTCGTCGTTGACATGTTGACAGAGTCTATGTTTGTGGCTCTTGGCGAATTTCTTAATTACATTATCGACAAATTCTACTTGTAGATCCTTATGTCGTTTGTCGTTACGTATGTACCATGGTGCATTTGCTATATCGCGGAGTACTTTGTTTTGGAATCGTTGAATTATGTTTCTGTTACTTTGACGGGTACAGCCCCAGAGCTGAATGCCATAAGTCCATATTGGTTTAAGGACTTGTTGGTAGAGCAAAAGCTTATTATATGTTGACAGGGAAGAGTATCTTCCGATTAACCAGTACATTTTTTTGTATTTGAGGCTGAGTTCTTCTTTTTTCTTTTTTACATGAGGTTTCCACCGTAGCTTTGCATCTAATGTCATACCTAGATATTTGGCCGTGTTTGAGTAAGGAGCTACCTGATGATTTATATATACCGGTTTGTAGTCTATCCTTTTATTGGTGAAATCAACATGAACAGATTTCGATTCATTTAATTTAATTCGCCATTTCTTTGTCCAGCATTCTATTTCCGATGGCTGCTTGTAGTTTTTCTGTTGATTCAATATTATTATCACCAACTGCCATAATTGCGGTGTCATCGGCAAATGTAGCAACAATATTATTTTCTAACACAGGTAGGTCGCTAGTATATAGGAGGTATAGGACCGGCCCCAATACACTGCCTTGCGGTACTCCTGCTTTGATTTCCTTTAAGTCAGAATAAGCATCTTCTTGCTTAATCCTGAAGTATCTTCCTGATATATAGGATTGTAATATTTTTGTATATTGTACAGGAATGAGTATTTTGAGTTTATGCATTAATCCTTCATGGCAAACTTTATCAAAAGCTTGTGCCACATCCAGGAATATTGTGGAGCATACCTTTTTTTCCTCTAACGTTTTTTCAATTATGCTTGTTATTCGGTGTACTTGATCGATTGTAGAATGACTATTCCGAAAACCAAACTGGTGATTTGGGATTAGGTTTTTCTTCTCTATGTTAGGTTTCAGTCTTTTCAAAAGAAGCTTCTCGAACAAGTTCGACATTATTGGTAATAAAGATATTGGCCGGTATGAGGTTGCTTCATGTGGCGATTTACCTGGCTTAGATATCATAATAACCTCTGCTAATTTCCAACTTTGAGGTACGTATTTTAATCGAAATGAAGCATTGATTAGATTGGTTAATTTCACCAATGCATTTCTTGGAAGCTCTTTTAGTATTTGTCCGGTTATTAAATCAAATCCAGGGGCTTTCTTTGGATTAATGTTGTTTTTAATCATATCTTTGATCTCTGCTGGCGATGTTGAGGGGATTGCTTCATTGTCCTGATTTATTTTTGTATTGATTGTATTGATTGTATCATTATCCTCTCCTATATTGGGTTGGAATATAGATTCTAGATGTTCTGCGAATCTTATTGCTTTTTGTTCATTGTTTCTAGCCCAGCTTCCATCTGTGTTTTTAATCGGCGGAACTTGCATGATGGGTCTCTTGAGTTTTTTAGTTGTTTTCCACAGTGAGTAATCTGTATTTTTATCACTTGTCAATTCTCTCAGGTAGGCACTTACAGAGTCATTTTTAAATTGTTTAATTGTATTTCTCAGTTGCGACGTGAGATTATTTAATATAGTTTTGTCTTGTGGAGCTCTAGTTTGGTGCCATTTTCTTCTTGCTTTTCGTTTTTCTGCAAGTAACTCTCTAATTTCTCGTGGATAGTTATTGCCTTTTAGCCTCTTTTTGATTTCAGGGGTATTCTTCCATGCTGCTTGCTGAATATTAATAACAAATTTCTCTACTTCCGAGTCCAATTGTTCTTTTGTTTGTAAGGGTACTGCTAGTTTAATTTTTTCTTCTAAGCTTCTTCTGAAGTTTGCCCAGTCTGTCTTTGTGTTGGTAAGAACTGGATTATTCGCTTTTTGAATGATATTTTCACTTAGTGTTAGCATGATAGGAGAGTGGTCCGAATTCATATCTTGGTAATCTTCAATATGTAGGTAGTTGCATGAAACGTTTTTAATTATGAAAAAATCAATTAAATCGGGAACCTTAGCTGGATCAGTGGGCCAGTAAGTCGGTTTTCCAGTTGAAAGAGGTTCACATTTATATTCTTTTATTGCATTAAGAAGTTCTTTTCCTTTAGTGGTTATCAGCCTTGATCCCCAATACGTATGTTTTGCATTGAAGTCTCCACCAATGATGAATCTATTTCCGATATTTTTAAATACTTCCATGTATTGCTTCTTCTTGATTGCATGTTTTGGCGGACTATACACACTTGCTATTGTTATAGTACATTTTTTTGTTTTAATGTTAACCGCCATTACCTGAATTTCTTCTGTTTCGATTTTTGATTCTTCATTATGGTAGATGTTTTCTTTAATTATAATTCCACTTCCACCCTTAGCTGAATTATCAGGATGTAGGGCATGATAGAATTTATAATTTCTTAGTTTTATGTATGTTTGTTTAGTGAAGTGCGTTTCTGATATAAGGCACACATCAATTTTATTTATGTCTAGGAATGCTTGTAGTTCATGTTGATGTTTTAATAGTCCGTTTGCATTCCATGATAGTATTCTTAGGGAGTTAGCCATTTTTCTTTGATTTAGGGATTGCTCCCTTAGTGCACTTTTCTAGTATTTTTAAACGCTCATTATATTCACTGAATTGGGTTTGTTGTTTATCTAATTTTTGTAGGATGATCTTAAGAGTATCATTGATATTATCATCATCATCCTTAACAATCTGGGAGTAGGTTTTTCGCGTATTTTTTGGTTGTGGTTGAAATGTTTGTTTTCTGGAATTTTTATCTTCATTTGGTATTATTTTATAATTTATTTTTTCTGATGATTTTTGAGTATTAATGCTTTTAGTATTTTTATTTTTAAGTCTTTGCATCTCCTTTGCTACCATGCATCCTCTATAGTTGGCTGGATGATTTTCTCCACAATGAACACATTTTGGTAACTCATTATCTTTTTTCTTACATTCTTTAAAATAATGTTTTCCAGCACATTTAACGCATCTTGGTTCTCTGTTGCAATATTGTTGGGTATGTCCGTACGCTTGACACTTTTTGCATTGCGGTATCAATTTATTTGTTTTAAGTGGTTGAATTTCCACTTTACAATTCATAATATTGCTGATTTGGAAGATTTTGTTAATATCTTCTTCTGTGTCGAAGGATAACACAAACATATCTAATGGTTCTTTCCTTTTCCAGCTTTGTTTGTTAACTACATTTTGAACTTTAAACCCTTGTCTTGTCAAGTCCGCTATTATGTTTTCTTCCTTGCTAGAATGATGTAGATTTTTAGCCATAACACGTATGGGTCTTATCTGTTTATTTTCATACGAGTGAAAGCTGAGGTTATTAGTTTTTAGAATATTAACTAATTGTCGGTAGGCATCACTATTTTTTGCATTAATTTTAATATTATTTTTATTCATAACTTTTACTTGGAAGTCATTTTCTGCTATGTCTTTCTTAATAATATTATAAAATTCATCATAGTTTTGAATATCATCCATCATAATTGGTGGTGGTAATGATGTCTTTTTTATTTTTGTCTCTGTTTCTGTTGGTGTCCCCGTAAGTTTTTTTATTAGTTGAGGGGGAGTAAGAGATGTGTTTAACTTTCTTTTCTTATTTTTATTTTTAATTCTAATCCATTCTGTCTCTTTAGCTAACTCTTCCTCATCAGTTTCGTAATTGATATTATTGATAGTACTCTGTGGCGTACTCACTCCCTCCGATTTCAGCTTTCTCAGCTCTGAGCTCAATTCATTCAGCTGTTGTTGCAGTTTGTTTACTGTTTTCTCTAGCGATTTTCTAATCATCGTTTCTTTTTTCCATTCTTTATAATAGTTGAGGTGTTGTTCCCTCTCATGTTGTTCGCTGTCTATCTCCATTCCAGAGCTGATTGCTGAAGAATTTTTTATAATATTGCTTAAAGATTTTAAGGATGGTGATCTCAATAACCTAGAGCTTTTTTTAAAGGGGTCATTAGGCTGCAATAGTTGGCTCTCCCCAGAATCCATAGAGCCGACCTCTTGAGAGGGTGGATTTTCCAGTAATACTGGTCTGCCACCTGGGGTAATATTTCCTGTCGTTTTATCCATTGCATTATAATGATTTAGTAGTTTATACCTTCTGCCAGGTGGTTTTTACTGCCGTTCCTCTGGAAATCAGACGCAGACCAGAAAGCCGCTCAGTATGAGTCAGACGCTTCTGGATTTATTGGATTTTAGTGGACTTTTACCACAAGCATTCCTTACTGCGGGTATTTCTATTGCCCTACCCGCCGGGCTAAAAGTATTTCTGAGGCTGAATAATGTTGCATTCGGCTTTATACTGGGGATGTTTCGAAAATATATAAATTATGAGGAAATAATAAGGAAAAGTAAACATTACTAAAAATTTTTAAAGTTTTAAGTTTGAAGTACATTTTTTCTTTATCAAAAATTTAAATCGAGGTCTTTATTCTTTGTTCTTTTTTTGTAGTAGTAACTTTTCAATTTTCTTTTTTAAATATTTAAATTAAATGTTAAATGGATATTGATTAAATTACTCTTAAAATTTATTGTAAATTGTTTTAATGCACGCGTATAAAAATTTTAATTCCTAGTGTTAAATATACACTATTGAGTCTTTAATTTGTTAAAAAATGTTTGCTAAATTTGAGAAACATATATAATAAATGTGATAAAAAGTTATTTTCTTATATATACATATGTTATTGGCATTTCGTATTTCTAACTATAAAGGTAAAGAAAGTACAATATTTGAGAGAACCTACTTTAAGATTTTAATTTATTATTGATTGAAAAAAATTAGAAATAGGAAATGTTTTATTTAAAAACAAAATAATTAAAATGCAGAAATATTAACAAATGACTGTTTACAAGTCGTTTGGCGAACGTATCAATCGGAAATATTGAAGTAATTTTCTAAGCAAAAATAAATCTATTTTCTTAAATCTTAATTGGATTTATATAGATATGTTTTTTTAGATCTTCAAACTTAAAGACACTATTGCTTTTACAAAAAGTTTTAATTATATAATTAATTATTTTAATTATACAGCTTTCTTGTTTTTTGAAAATTTAATAAATTTTTTTTTTTTTTAGTTTAAATATCTCTTTGTATTATAGGAAAAATAAGATGTATACGTTTAGATTTTATGATTTCTTCCTGCACTCAATTATAATTTTAAATTTATTAATTAATAATCAGGTTTATTATATTAGAATCATTATAGATTAATACATTAAAATTGACTGTGATATATATTTATATGAAGAGTAATAAAGATGCACATATATACATATATATGTATATGTATATAGCGCTAAGTAAATGTGATGGAAACATGAATGAAATATAGGACAAGAGACGGGAACTAAATTTAACGGTATAGGCTGAAAATTTATGCCAATGATAATAATTAATGTGCGTGATCTCGCGTAAAATATGCAAATATATATCTCAATCGCGTCAATTACATTAGCCAATAGTTTCATTGATTACACACGTACGTTTTGCCTAATTATGCACTTTGTTCGTTGATGAGGAAACCACGAAGCAGTACAGAAACGAATTGGTTGTAACCGTTGTACGTCAGGTCATAACTTGTATCCTCGTACAATTAACCAACGTAAGCAATGCATAATGCATTGCTGGTGTTGTTTCGGCAATGGTACAATTACCGTAAGAGATCATGATGCAGTTAGAGTTTACGATTACAAAATTTACAAATAGTCACGTAATGTCGTTTGATCATTATGCTATTTTGATATAGTCTCTGTCTTATGTTCTTCAGCACGTGAATGAATAATACACATTATAAAATATATCTATTATGACAAAAATATGAATAAAAGAGAAATAGAAGAAATAAAAATTTTTTCGTTTTATATGTGAAATATTTTAATAAAATTATTATATGTGACGATTTCTATACAGTTTATTTTTATGCTGAAAATAAAAGATTGGGTTAGATACAAGAGTTATCTGAAATGTTAATTATAAATATCAGCGTGGAGAAGGAGGCATTTTGAATTATAAAAGTTTATTTAAGAGAAAGTTTGTCTAAGAGAGAAAAACTTTGAAATTAGGTCATTAATTGCTATAATTTTGTAAGCCACTTTAAATAATTTAATTGGTTAATGTTCCAATAAAATCGATTTTGTTATCCTCGAAATAAATAGAAAAATTAAATAAAAAATTAGATACTATTAATTTTTGCATGAATAATTGTTTATTAAAATCAAGCTATAAATTGCTTATTATATTGTATATGTTATCATAAATTTTAACATTATATACTT
This sequence comes from Nylanderia fulva, assembly GCF_048542155.1. Lineage (NCBI taxonomy): Eukaryota > Metazoa > Arthropoda > Insecta > Hymenoptera > Formicidae > Nylanderia > Nylanderia fulva. The sequence continues at coordinate 1,689,452 of NW_028190161.1, read as the reverse complement.
TTACATTTTAAATCTTAAATTTCCGATAAACTAAAGTTAAAAACATTTTTAAATAAAATAATTTATATATATGTATGTATATATATCTAGAAACTTTTAAAATATTCAACGGTGATAAATAAATTGATGGCAAGTTCTACATTGTTAAGTCCGTTTTACGAGCACACTGAAGTGTATAAATTACTGCAAAATATACGGTAGCCATTGTACTCGGGGATACGTTTTTTTTCGAATATGAATCTCTCTTCGATATATGTTAGAAACTTTAAGTGCTTTTTTTCGGAAATTGATTTATAATGATATGCAGTTTTGAACTCTACATAAACGATATTAGATATCCGCCTATCGAGTATTATTTTAATATAATATCGGCAATTGTGAGTGAAACATTTATTAATCAGTAGGATAATGAAAGGTCACACTCATATATTTTAAATATGTATATGTATGTACATTTATTTCAAAATCTTATTATATAAATCCTCATAAGAATTGCAACAGTTTTCTATCATGAATAAATGTTTTTTAATATTTGAATTTATTGCGTAATACAAAATAGTAAATGTCGATGTTTTCGTTTCTTTTTAAATTTTATATTAACAAGTAGAAGATAAAATTAAAAGTAAATTGTTTACATTTATATTATTCTTTGGTTAGGTATATATATACATGTATATATATATATATATATATATATATATAGTTTATAATTAAAAAAATGTAATCTCTCAATTCACATTTATTATTTATCTCTCGTTTCTATTTGCTACTTTTAAATATTTCCTTATATTGAGTGATATTTATAAAACCTATCGTATCTAGTTTTATATATATTATAATTTAATACATATGTATAAAAATAAAATATTTTATTTCTTTTTTCTTTTTTTAATAAACATAACTCCAATATATGGTCTGTGCAGAGTTGATAGATTCGCTATGCGTGAGCAAGTTTGCACTCCATTACTCGCTACGGCAATAAAGCTTTATTGTTCTTGCGTTAGTGTCGGTTGGGTATTAATGGTGGACACTCTTCGTGCGTTGAAAAATTCACGAACGCAATTAATTTCCGTAGTTATTGTTCTTCCATTTAGTAGGATTTCGGTGGTTTGGCATTTCGTAACAATTGGCGATTCAGAGATATTTGGTAACAATTGACGATTCGTTAGCTAGAATGCTCAGTGAATGATTTAAAACACTATCAACTTTATAATGTGCCGATTTAAAAACGTGTGCCGATATGAAAACGATAAGTCGAATGCAAAGTCATTGCAAATTAATATAAAGAAGAAGAAAAGGGGCATTAATTTGCACATTTTTTAAAAATTATAAATATAAATATAAAAATTGATTTTTATTTAAAAATAAAATAAAATTATTGTTTAAAAAAATAACTTTTTTCAATTTGCTATTGATTAAATAAGCTTTTATTTGCTCAAAACATCGTTACATACGAAAGAATATCAAAAAAAATTTATGTTTCATGCAATTAAAGCTTGAAATTCGATCTGTACTATTATTTGCAGTAAATATTATATAATCGTTTTTAAATGTAATTTTGATGTAATTTTATAAATAAATAAAATCTACTCTTTTTTCTTCTTTATATTCTTGAATGTTTTATTAATTACTACCAAATTAGAGACAACGCATAAAAAATGACAGGACAGAAAGGGAGTTTTCTTGTCTTCTTTTCTGTGCTATTTTGAAATCATCTCTAATTCAACAGTAATTAATAAAACATTATTTACTGTATCAGAAATACCGCACGAGATAACCATCATGTCACACAGTTTCAAATTACTGATTCTTGCGGAGCGATTGCTATATGATTTTGCATAATTGATTTGGGCGGACGAAGTCGTGACCAGCTCGGTGGATACCGATAAGATGTTATCCGGGTTACTGTAATTGTGTGGTCAGTCGAGTCAATCAGAACACGATTATGTGTCGCCTTGTTTCGTCCTATATCTACGAAACAATACGCTTGTTTCCCACCCAAGCATTGCTGTAAATAAATGATAATTAATCTGGATGATCGAGTTTCCTCTGCTATCGATATAATGACTCGCATGCTCTTGTTTTACGGGAATGTTTGATGAATTTAATAAACCGTAATACTGATATCATGTCATGACTACACACATATCCCAAATTATATTATTATAGATAGAGGATTTGAATTACGAGTACTGAACAAATTCTAAATACTATAATGGTTGTAGAAAAATTAAAATATATGTTTCAAGAGTCATATCTATTTATTCATTTATCTAATAATTTTTCTAAATAATTAAACAAAATATAATTATAAAAATTTAGATAGAAAAAGTTTTTAAAATTATCTATAAAATCTTGGTTTTTTCGCAAATGATTTTTATTTGAGATAAATTAAATAAAAAGATTTTAAAGATAATTTTGCGTCTAACTCTTAGCCTATTTCCTACCTTTTTTGTATTTATACATATATTAAAGTATTTTCGTTTTATTGTTAGAAAATTTAATATTTATTCTATAATAGTATTTCGTATTAAATAATATGCACTGTAATCAAAATGCATATAGTTTAATTAAATAAAATTTTAATTACCTCTTTATCATTGAGTCTAATTAGAAAAGCATATTTATTATATGTATATATTCACCATCTTTTTAATTTTTGTACTTTTAAATGATAAACTCTTATTTTTTTTAATTATGATAGACGGATTAAATAAGAACTAATTTTATTAAAGAAAAATGGAAAAAACAATTGTTTAAAAAAAACATAATTTGTTTTCGTTTAGTTATAACACATTCTATAATATCCAATCTTTCAATTTTAGAATAACAAATATTGCCGACGATATGATTGAAACGTTATGCAATCTATTTTTATTGACTAACAGAATTTTTAAGGTCGACATCGATATATCAAACAATAACAACCTATTTTTATGCAATCGGTCTTAATTGAAGGTCACTCAAATCGATAACCTATTATTTTTTTACGTTTTAATGGCATGTCTGGCTTGTTTTTTTGTACAGTAAAATTACAGAGAATAATATAGAATTCCGATCGTTAGCAATTTTAATTTATTAATATTTTTCGCTCGATCGAACATCTCTTGTTTTACACTTGAGGTTAAATAAATTTAACCGCCTTTAATCATATCGGAGAAGTGTGTGTGAGAGAATAGCTTGCAGAAATGTTTCTGCGGTTGACGTGCAACAGAGACCCAGGCATAACAAGTATTGTTCGTCCGTTTGAGGAACAATAGGTACTCTACTTCATTCATCCGTCTACAATTACACGAAATTAATGGAAATGAAAATCGGAATCCGGCTGCGCGGTAACATAATGAATTCGTTATACATACATTGGAATATGTTCGCTCTTGTTAGCAATTCGTATGTTAATAATACATGTTAGACGACATTTATTATTTAGATTATTAAATTTAGGAAAAACTAAGGCGTATAATTGTGTCGCAGAATATTGTGAGTTTAACTTATTGTGTGTTCTACTTTCATACAGTTTTAATATTGATATCTAATATTTTATAAACACAAATATATATATTTGCAAATATTCACAAATAGTTTCCTCTAATTAATGATTGCGATGATGTATGTTAGTTTTATACTCTCTTAAATTAAATTAGTGAAAAGTAATTAATTATATAGAACCATTTTGTTTTTTCTTATATTTTAATGATTATGGTAATAAGACTGCACTAAAAAATTAACTATTATTACTAATTGATTCTCGTCTCAGAAAGATTTTACTGTTTGAAATGTGATATTTGTACTTAAAATTATTTATTACTTATCGATAATAATATATTGATTTCATTGAAAAAAAAGAGTTAACAATCAGTTTGATTAATTAGTCTGCGATAAATTTTTCCGTAGCGATTGTCATTATTTGAAAGGGTTAAAAAATAATTATACGTTCGGACGAAACGATTTATATTAAAAAACTTATAAACTGATTCAAGATTTAATTAATCAGGGGACTTTTCATAATTCTTCGGTCAGACGGTGATATTTTTGAATAATTTGTGAGATAGAAATATAAGAAACAAATAGTCGAACGTTACATTCGATATAACAGTACGCGTTACAGTATATGTCAATCTTGAATTTCATTATTGTGTGTGATAAATATTATATACATAGTAGAAATAGAATAGTAATAGAAAATTAGTATCAAATATTAAAAACATTATTAATTGAATGCTTGAATTGTTTATGCCACTAAAGAAATCGACAATACCCATAGAATAACAACTTAGAAACTTGCAATCAAAAATAATTATATTATAACATTTTACAGGTAATTTTAATCAATCTTTACAAACAAATTAGTAGGAAGGTATTATTTATTCGGTAAAATATTTAATTAAATTGCTATTTTTATTTAAATAACATTTTTATTATTTTTAGTTTAATAAATTATTTATATATTTAATATATAAATATTTAATATATAAATGAATATTTCATTATTATACTGCGTAATAATTTCGTAATAATTTCTAGTATACTAATTTTCATTAAATTATATATATATATATATATATATATATATATATTGATTTAATATAAATTATATATATATTGATCAATTTATGAACAAATCACAGTGTAAATGTTGTTTGAATTATTGTGTGTGTGCCTTACGCGAATATATCGAATTAGCAAATTGCCTTGCATGGTTTGAGACTTATAAGATGTTTAAAGCGATACGCTGACTAATACGATGGCATGGTTTATATGGCGATAACTCTTCGCACGCGAGATCAGATATAGTATCAATTCCGAATTGCTTGCGGTGATGGGACAGTGGTTTGGTCATCTCCAGATTTGATCTCCGGTCTACGTCCCTATGGGAGACACGTCAAAGCTGTCGAACATAGGTCGACAAACATGCGGATTCGGGGCGTCCACGCATTGTGGTGACGCCGGGAACGGTTCAAAGCCCATGGCTGACCTGCTGACGTCCTTGGTATATGCCGTCGACGGCTTTCCGTGATCAACCAGATCGATTGCCTTTGCACAGTTAAATAGACAGAAAGTTAGGGTTATACATCAAGTAACTGCGTGTTTGAATTCGATTTAACGTTGTACAGGTCTGTACACTGGTAGGATTCGTCTTAATAATTGATTTATCTTAGCTTTTCATCTGAGGCTTCATGTCGTTTATCTAGGACAGTTCAAATTTTTCAAGATTCTTTGTCTTGGAAAAAAGAGAGAAAATCAAAGAGAAATAAGAGAGAGGAATATTTTCTAATTTAATTTAATAAATATAATAATTTAATAATGATGCATAAAGCGGATCGTATAAACGTTTTAGTCAATTTTATCGTATAATTCGATATTTATTCGACGCGGTCGAGAGGAGCTTGTACGGAATCTTAGAGGTATCATCACATTGCAAACTGTAAAGCATATATCATATGAACATCGTTAAATATTAGGCATTCATAAGTTCGATGTAGCTGTCATATGTGAATTGTCAAAGAGAATGCATATTTATATAATTTTGCAATATACATATATATAATATGTAGTATATGTATAATATATACATATAAAATCTAGAATCTAAACCTATGTGTATTATACATGATGCATAACAAAATCATAATTAGGACATATCCACTGATTTAATTTATTTTTATTTTTAATGTAGTGATATGTATAATATATAAAATTTTAGATATGTCGTGCTATATAAGAATAGGTTGCGCAATATATATGCATGTATATACTTTTCATAAGATGCAATTTCTTATTGAATCTTATTGAATCTTTAAAATTAGATAATTTTTGAAGCTGTTTATATTAATTTTGATATAGAAATATTTCATTTGTTTGAAAATGTTTTCTAGTTGTATAATTGCATAAGCAAAGAAGAATAGTTTTTTTTATATATTTTTTATGTGTTCTGTGTGTGTAGTTTGTTTCTTTTTTAAACACTATTTTTACACGATAAAAAAACAAATATCTTTTTGAACTAAAAACTTGCTTTAAAAATATAAAAAACAGAAAAAAAATAATTTAGCTTTATAATCGAGTCGATTATTTTATTAAGTATTGTCATTTTAGTTTTTCTCATATTTTGAAGTCTTTTTTGCAAGAAATTTGTTTTATTAAATGTACTACATTAGAAATGGGAAACTTCGCAAAGTAGAACGACTCATTAGATGTGCACATGGTACATCCGTAATTCGTTTATTGGTTCTAACTTGATATTTTGAACGATATTAACTCACACAAAGCAATTCTATCTTCTCGTTTGTAGCATAGACGATTTTCGACAGAAATGCTCTTCAAGATGAAATGCCTAGTTTTTGCGTTAACCTACTTTAAATTAAAATATTCATTAAACAAATCAAAACAATGATCGATTTAATCTATATCTTATGTATTTTCAAATTAAATTAACTATAAAATTGTTTTTCAACTAATATTTTTTTATTACATTCTCATATATAAATAACAAGAGAAAGAGAAAGAAAGAAAAAGATGTATTACTAGCGAAGTTTATTTTAGAAACTTTATACAACGTTTTAGATTGAATTACAAATAAAAATGCTTTTCGGGGTTTTCAAAATTAAAATTAACTTATTTGAATAATTTTTCGGTTTTTTCAAAAAATATATTTGATTGTATAATTTAACGTTATTATTTAATTGGATTTAATCAATGCAAAATTAATACCTAATCAAACCATCACATACCAATGCTCAAGCTCGTATGACAATAAAAACAATGATAAATTATTAAATTAAGGCCATGTGTAACGAGCAATACGATATTATTTTATTATTGAGAAGAATTTATTTATTATCGTTATTTATTATCACTATTTTTTTGCGCACTGAAGAGGAGCAAGTAGAGCTCGAAACGTTTGTGTAATTTTTATTTCAAATTAAGAATTTTCTTCTCAATAATAAAATAATATCGTATTGCTCGTTACACATGGCCTTAATTTAATAATTTATCATTGGATTTAATCAATTTTTTGTTTTATTTTTCTTAAATATTCGATATTTCTTTAATATTAAGGGCATATACTTTATTAAGAAATTATCTTAGTGATATTTTTCTACAACCCATAAGTAAATTATGATATGATTTAACATGTTTGTTACATTCGGTTTATCATCTATCGATGCATATGAATCGAATATACTATTATGAAAAATTATCGCGATGTATTCTCCGAGAACAGTGAGTTGAAGGAAGATTTGTATGAGGTCGTGGAAGAATTTCTTGGCAAGTTGTGAAGGATATTATAAATAGGTCGTTTAATGCAAATATCGCCTCTATAACTTATATTTGTTTGATAAAAATCCAAGACACTGTTTGTATAATGTATGTGCTCGTCGCATAATTTGCGCACCTAATCTCGTTTTGATATGCAAGCATTATTGCAGCAGCGGAATATCATTCTTTTTCGCGTTTTCCAACCCTGTCGTATGTCGTACTATGTGCCAAGAAATATACGAAAGCTATTTGTCTGTGACGTGTGCGTATGCGCACGTGCAAACGCGTGTGCACACGTGCGCAGACCTACCGATTTCACGAGCGGAATCCTTGTATAACTCCTGCTTGCCGGAACTTTAATAGAAATTCTCGTAGAAACGATCGATCGAGCAACCGTTCGCTGCTGTTCGAGAAGTAACTCCACCTTTCAATTATTACAAACGTCATCGGATCAGGTTTCAATTATTGTAAACGTCAATGTTCGCGTTGAAGCGCGCAATCCATGACATCGATATAACATACAATAATAAAGCTGTCAGAAAAGTTTCCGGTGAGCATGACGAGTGCAAAATGGAGAATTGTTTCGTAATTTCTTATGATCTCGTTAACCACTGTCAATTTGGCGCAGAATGTACACGATAAAAAATATGATATGCATTCTGTATGAAATATATATGCTAATTTCACTGTCATGAAAAAAGTTGTTTCAAATGCTGGATAAATTTTTGAGTTTTAGTGTTCTTCTCTTGATTTGATCAAAAAATTAAGAAGAAACATTAACTAATTAGCATAAAGAATTCTTCAAAAAAAAGTCAAAAATATTTTGTGACTCTTTAATGATACACATAATAAATTTAAAGTTTTTCATATGCAAACATTATTGACATTTGTGAAATATCATATTTTTAGAATTTCAATAAAATATTGAAGAATTTTTTTAAAGAACTTTTTAGAAATCTTAATATAATTATGATGATATTTTAAAAGGAAATAACGTCACACAATTAGTACTACAAAAAATAAAAACAAAGATGAAAAAATTCTAATAATCTTTCAATTCTCAGATAACAATTTATCAAGTTTCCAGATTCAAGATCTTTTAGAAAATATATTGGCAATTTTTTCAAGACTTTGAATAATATTTTAAGAGTTAAAAAATACTTCAGTTAAAATTAATCAAAATATTATGACTTGACATTTAACAGAATTAATGAAAGACACATCTCTTTATACATACGTATTACATATTCATATATAATTAATTTTTCTTTCTCACATTTTATAATCTTTTTTCAAATATATTTACATAAAATTGATAATATATTATTTCGCTTTAGCACATCATATCATATTAACATTCGAAATACAAAATAGCATATTTAGCAGAATCTGTCGTTTAAAATCTGTGAGAAATTAGCGTGTCTGTGTTATTTCTGCAACCCTATCTCTCTTTATGAACTGATTATCGTTATTAACGTGGTTTATCGGCAGGTGAGCTGCCCCGTGGGAGCGTTTTCCTCTTCTCTTCCTGTGTCTGTTCTCTTTTTTCGAAGCCCAGTCGCTAACTAGCTCCGACGAGCGAGAACAGCGAGAAATATTATCGGCGACGTTCGTTAAATATCGAGCCCGTTAAAATGCCACCCATCCTGGATAAACGTCCGGCGCCAGAGCGACGATAAATCCGCGGCCCACCACGCTTGCATGCTATTGAATATCGCGCAAGCGGGATTTCGTGAGAACCTTCGGTGTTGTCGGGCCGCGGATTTCGGTCGCGACGCTTCTGCTCGTTATATGCTGCAATTAATTATGATAAGCAGTAGCGGCGATTAATCGTCGTTGCAGTCTCGAGAAAGAGGCAGTAATTACTTCCACGTGGTGTCTACTGGTGATAACTCAGCAACGAAGTTACATAAATGCCGTGGCGTGCAAATTGCAACTTTCCTCTCGAAAGGTCAAAAGAAAAATAAGTAGAATGAAAATTTATGAGGGACAGATATATTTCCTGTATAACTTATATTTTGAGAGATATGAGTGTAATGGGTGTTTTCCTTCTCTCTTTTTTATTTATAAGAAATTTTTTTTATAAGTTATATAATATTTTTAATTAAATTTAAATTGCATTTATTTATTGAAATTATGAAAGGATATTAGGCATAATTACACAAATTTTATTTTAAAAATAAATAATTATACTATGATTTTTTTTTTATCTTGAAATGATTTTAAAAAGAGAGGAAGAAAGAAGTTAAAGAGAAATAGATTATTTTTACTCACAACATTTCATTTTGTTCAAACAAACTAGCTTTTTTAAATTCTCCTTTATTTATTATATTATTCGAAACGTTCGAATTTATGTCTGTCTAATATTTTATGTTATAAATCTTTTTCCACAAATAAATATTAATGAAAGAACTTAATTAGCTCTTATTGCCTTTTATATGTATATTAATATATAAAATGTAGAAAAGTTTTTACAATATTTTTTTTTTAAACAATTATAAAAGAATGCAAAGAAAAAAAAGAGAGCCTTTTAATTTTTTCTCGCGGCTACACTGATAATGAACGATGCTCTCGCGGCTACGTTTGCAGTGCACTTCAATTAAGACAAGTTTACTTTACCTTTTTCACTTTACGTGTCATCTTACATATTTAAAGTTACGGAGGACGATAGGATCTTAAGATAAAATCTTAAATCACAGTTTTAACAAAACTGAATTAATGTATAATACGTAGCTCTATTAAAGAATACGGCTGCAAATACTTGTACAAAAAATTATGATAAATTTGCTCATGATATTACAACACACAAATTTTATGACAAGTTATTTATTGTGTTTTTTAAATATTATTTTTTTTAGAAATTATTATTCTTTAGACTTTTTAGATCTCATGCACGCAGTAACGTTTAGTATTAGTTTGCAGTTGTGCTAATTGATTTGTTTTCAAACAAGAGAATAAATGACTCATTCTTTCTGCACACAGCGGGTTCCCGGTTTCTTATCTCGATTTTTAAGTGATAGTACCTTCCATACCTGTGAAATTGTCCTTTCAGGTAATTCGTGGATTGCGTGCGGGAGATCTTATCTGATGGATGCGGTCTAAAGGAAGCAATGTCTTTCTCGTTACTCCTCGCTGAATATGTTCGGGGTCTCGCGGTAGATAAACCTTAGTTCCGGATCTTTATGTAAGAGCTTCAATTAAATCTGGCACGAGATATCGCGATCCATCGTATCTCGCGCGTCTGGCGCGAAATTATAACGGTCGCGCCGTCAGTCAATGGAGCCCACTAGCTTGGGCTTTATGTGCACCTATTTGCTGTACATTTACGTGCCTTTTATGCCAAGGCGATGTATGGAGCACCGTCGACATTTCTATACGTCTCACTTTACAATTGAGATTTTATCGATGCATTAAAGCGTACGAATTTCCGACGCAGCTTCACGCAGCATGATAAATTGGAATAGTTTCTTCTTATATTATTCTATACAAGTATGTTTATAGAAAGTCTTTTAGGTTTTTATTTATTTTTATATCTTATTTATACGTACATATTTCTTGGAATATTTATTATTATTTTTCCAAATTATATTCTAGCTTATTAATCACTTTGAGATATATTTAGAAATAAAAAGATTTTTAAAAGTATATTTTTCTGGAGATATAAAGAGATGATATTTTAAGTGTTTAAATACGTTAAAAATCTGATACTATATTAACGATATTAATATTGTATAATATGTTACTTAAAACATGATATAGGTTAATGATGCAAATATAGAATATATGCCATTATGAGTGATATTATAATTCGTGACATATTTTTTCGTATGATAAAATCATTTCAGAGAAGTTCTCTGAAATTGTCAAAATTTTATGCATCGAATAAAGATACGAACCACATAAGCAGTTTATTATCGTCTGGATTATTAATGTTAGACAGCCATATGCGTACATATGTACGATGTTGGTCGTAGATTCTGGCGCCTTGCGCGATACGTCGAGAACTATAATTGAGATTTTATCGACACGCTAAACGGCGTCCAACTTTTGGTGCAACACGTGCCGGAGTTTGCATAGTATCATGATGCGGCAGGCAAACCCCAATGGCTTTCTAATCGAACAACGATCTAGAGACGTTAACAATCACGATCGCGAATTATGTCTTAATCGAATATATATGTGAATAAGTATCTAATTTTCGATCTATATTCATGTTGCAGACAAAGCAACGGCATCGACTTTTTCATCAAGCGACGTGATGACTACCAAAAACTTCTGGAGACAGCAACGTCCGATTGGTGAGTGATTTCTTCATTTTCTGCACGCGTGCTTAAATTGTACATCTAATATATATAATTTAATAATGCACATAGGAATTCCTGTTTATTATCCAAAGGTAAGGTTTAATTTATCTGAAAATTCTTTACGTCATTGATTTATGACGAATATGTTTGATATGTCTCATTTACACATTGACTGATTGTTATATTTGAAATTGTGCATCTAATACAATGCACATAGGAATTTCTGTTTATTACCCAAAGGTAAGGTTTAATTTATCTGAAAATTCTTTACGTCATTGATTTATGACGAATATGTTTGATATGTCTCATTTACACATTGACTGATTGTTATATTTGAAATTGTGCATCTAATACAATGCACATAAGAATTTCTGTTTATTACCCAAAGGTAAGGTTTAATTTATTTGAAAATTCTTTACGTAATTAATTTATGACGAATATGTTTGATATATCTCATTTGCACATTGATTGATTGTTATATTTTAAATTGTGCATCTAATACAATGCACATAGGAATTTCTGTTTATTACCCAAAGGTAAGGTTTAATTTAACTGAAAATTCTTTACGTCATTAATTTATGACGAATATGCTTGATATGTCTCATTTAAATATTGACTAATTATTATATATTTTACAATTTGTCATGGAATTGTGCGATTCTTGAGTAAAATACTGATTCTCTCATAAATTTCGAGAATTATTACTTGGGAAAAATTATATAAGTCTTTTACGCAAGTCTTTAATTTTTCTAAGATTAAAAATATCTGAACAAATATATCTCTATTGGGATAAAGTTTATTTAAAATAACCTAGAAGAATATTGTATTATTAAAAATTCTTTTATCAAATTTTTTAAAATTATAAATATATATTTTAAATAATCAAATTTTTATATAATTTTAAAGTAATTTTTTTATTTATGGAAAATTTGATGTCACTCAAACGAATATTTAATTAATATATAAAGGATTTTCGAGTAATCTTTATAAATTTTTGTATGCTGTCACATACACATATTGACACATAAAATTTATAACAATGAGCACATTAGATGCAAATAATGAATAAATCTACATAAAAAAATGTGTAATAAAGTAAAATGCAATAGGTATCAAATATATATTATTCTTTCATAAGAAATCTTTACGAACTTTTCCAATATGAAATTATCGAGAAAAAGCGCGGTCGCACGGCGACGAAGCTGAGATTAATTTCCACTAACGCGCGCTCGTTGAAAACCCTGTCGATACTTGCGAGATTTCTCTTGCTGCGGAAAACGGCAGTGCATCTTCATCTGCCGTTGCACGGCACGCATTAGCAAGTTTTTCGACGATGCTGCGGCGCGATAAATCATAGTCGGGACTCCAGATGAGAGACGACGGATGAAAAATGATGTTCCGGCAAACGAACGCGTTGCCATGGTCAGAGCAATGCTGAAATCGTGCTCGGACTAAGGACTTGTTCGTACAAAAGCGAGCTACCAACTGTCATTTGAATCCATTTCTGTTTCCTGAGATTTTTATACGTAACGTTTTTTTATCTAAAAAAGAATCATTATTTTGAGTTATGTTAGACGGCTACTTACAAAAATTCTAAGCTTCTTAAATTAGCAGGAAATATTTAAATGCAATCTTCTTTCTGAACTCCCTGATGCTAAGAGCGTTTAAAGATAATTGAAAACAGTACTTACATTTTTTTACAAACACACATACGAATATTTTAAATATTTATTATTAATAATATTAATTTGCTTAGTTTGTTACATAGAATATAAATTAGCTGTCATAACTAAATTTTAGCTGTCTCTATATATTGCAACATAAATTTTAAATTATGTCTAAATTTTATCTATGGTAACTACAATAATATTTTTTTCAGCTACAATTTAATGAAGAATGGTATAACTAAAAAATATTAGCTATCATAGATAAAATTTAGACATGACAACTAAATTTCATGTTTAATATATAGGAACAGCTAAAATTTAGCTATAATAACTAATTTTTTTCCGTGTAGATAAAGCAAAGCTTATCATGATATAAAAATATAAATTATTTTTAAGAAAACATTATCGTGTTATTTTTTACAAGACTAGTAAAATTTTATCTTATAATTTTGATATCAAAATATTAAATTTTTTTGTATATACTTTAATTATAAATTGATTAATGTTAATTATTAAGGTTTAATAAAAATTACTTCTTAAGTCTCTTCACATTCTGTTTAAAAATTTAAATATTTTTTCGAAATATCTAATAATTTATCCGATGTTACAATATCTCGCATATGTCGTAGACATTGCATAGGATATATATTGTAGCTATCGACAACAATTGATTGACAGTATAGATGTATGGGTTTAAACTACCTGACGTTTCGTGATTGGAATGCTATAGATTATTATGGATTTGCAACCCCCTATATGGTATTCAATTAATGTGACATTTAATCGTGAAAGATCTATGTGAAATAAAGAAATATTTTTATACGTAATAATAATCTGTCTAAAAAACTGCATCTAAAAATAATATTGAATGATAAATTATATATAATAAATAGCAAATAATAAAAAATTTATAATTATTTTTTTAAAACTAAAGTTATATAATTATAAATTGTGCAAATCCATAAATTGTCAGATTTCTCAAAATACATTTAATTATTTTGAGAAATCTGACAATCTATATAATAGACGAATCAAATACATTTTAAAATTAGCTTTGAAGTGAATTTGAACAATAATAAATTTCTAAAGTACTTTCAAATATTTTCAAATTATTTCAATTTACATATTGTAAAACAATTGAAAATCGAAATATTTATAGGTAGTATTGATTGATTTTATGTAAATATCACATTTCAGTCAGATAAAAAGTGCTAAGAGCGATTGAGATGATAAACCTAGCATAAAAAGCGATTCATAATTCACATTCCGTTATCGAAACCGTTTCTGTTTGCTGCGATTAAATATATTTTCTGCGATATTCGTGGGACGTATGAAGCAAAGTCATGCGCACGATGAAATCATACCACGTATACTCTTAGTGCACACGTGAGATATCGAGAGTGGAACAAGAAAATCCACTTGGAAAACAGCCCACTGAACTTATCCCATTGCCGCGAAGCGTGTCTCTCATGTATTAGTCAACGCTGTAACACACGCGTGCTTGGCAGTATCGATATAATCGAGTCGAAAGAGTTGAGATGCAACTTGTTTACGGTGTTTGATTAAGACGTAGTGATACTATTATCTTTTCCTCGATTATAAAAGTATATTAATTCCTAAGATTTCCGCACACGCTATTTTGGCCATTTGACAGTTTCATAAAAATGAGACATTTCATTCAATCTTTATATTTGAATTTACATTAATTAATTTATTGATTACAATGAAAAATATCTCTCTCTATATATATACATTCCAATATATCTCTTTTACGGAGAGCAATGAGATATGAAAAAATATATTTTTAGATATGTTTATTTAAGTGAAGTAAACATTTCACACAATTAAATAATTTTCAATATATAATAGATTACATTCATCTTCGAGTTTTATTTAATTAATGTAATGTAAAACGATCTAAGTTAAAATAATTTAATTTAGAAAATGATTGATTTCGATGATGCCATGCACAGATTTATATTAAACCGATTATACAGTCGCGCATATGGTGTTCTTCAATAAACTCTTATGTATTTAACTCAGTAAACACGCATATATAAGATGTTCGCATATATACATGCTCGAGTTTGGTTTAGTCTTGTTAACTGGAAATTTAAGGGAGACTAAGCTGCTCCAAGAGAGAACATACGGTGCGGCATCGCTAAGATTTGAATTTAAGTTTTACTAGGGATTTTCGAAAGGGGCGAAATGCGAAAGGAGAAGGGATCGCGAGCGGGCCTTGAAGTTTTAAAAGGGTTTAGGTGAACTTCCAAGAGCCTTTCTGAAGGAAGTTCCGTCGTCTTCGAAGATCTGCTTTGCGTGGGCTGCATTTTTATTCATAAATGTGAAATATTGTAAAAGACTCACGGTGTGACCGCGCAATGAGTAGAATCGAAATTTTTGACAATATTCGCTCCTTTTCTTGGCGTTGAAAAAGAGATTGGAAAAGAGAATTACAAACAATAAGCGAAATTTTAGATGGAACATAGATGAATCTAATTTCTATTGTTAAAGTTTGCAGACGTTTAAAGAACAGCAAATTTTAATATGTGCACTTTAAACAACTTAAAGAGGAAAATAATTAATTTTGTAGATCTTTACTTTTAATGTATATATTTTAATATACATTATTATTAAATAATATTTATTGTATAAACATTTGAAGTATTATATACTTTCAAACTGTTCTTTTGTTCTGCTTGTTTGATAAAATTTGCATAAAATTAAGTATTCATTATTTTAAAAAATTAAATTATTAATTAGAGCTATACAAATTACACAAACCTTTGTTGTATATATGAGAACGTAATACATATTATCATTAAATCATAGATAGATTAATATTAAAATATCTTAATATTAAATATTAAAATATTAATATTTTATATTATTTCTAATTAAATTTTTAATTTATTTTTAAATGTTTTATTTAATTTGTACTAATACGTAAAATAATAATTACAAATATAAGTTTCGACACTTAAACAATTTCACGGTTAAAAAATAAAACATTCTATCATCGATTTTATCCGATTTAATGAATGCGATAAATAGAAAGTGAAACTCTAGAGATCAGGCAAAATCTATCAATGATGAGAAAAAAATTTAAATTGCAAGTAAAGGAAGGACGGATGAAACGGATCGGAATAACGAGGAATCATTAAAGATTTCATTGAAAAATCCCATTATCAACGCGAGACTAGTCCCCTTCGAGAGTACCTATTTCTTTTAACAAGAACTTCTCCCTCGATCATCGTGCACGTAATTGCCGATTAAGAAAACAAAATGAGCTTTGCGGTCGCGAGAATTTTTTTAATAGTTCGAAAAATGGCAGGACCAGTGAAAATATACACAGAAGCATTTGTCATTTATATATTAGTGATTGAAACACATATTTCTGAAAGTTAAAGTTTAGAGTTATCTGGGATATAAATCTTGTTATTATGATTAATGGAAAATTTATACACAGACTTGAGGAAGAGGTAGAATATCTTTAATGAATTATGATAAATTATTCTAATCTTGGAGTTTATAAATTATAAGAGACAAACAACTTTTTCAAGACTTTACTATTAATTAAGTATTCAGCATTTTAACATTTTAACATGAAGTAGTGCGGGAATTTTTTGAATCTATTACACAATATTGATTAGTTCTTTCAATTTATTAATTTATTAAAGATGTTTTTTTACATGACTTGTTCCTAAAAAAAAAAGCTTTATTATACGTTCTTCTATTTAATTGATATTCATAGTTATAACAGATAGATCATGATTATTTTTAGCAAAATATAAATAAATATTATTAAATTGTATATTGAAGGTATTCATATTTTTTTATTACTATTCATATTCACCGATAAAAATGAGTCATGCGAAACGTTTTATTAAAAATAACTTCAAGTTTGGAAATAATGAATAGTGCGTTTTTTTGGTACAGCATTTGTAATATAAAATTTCTTTACTTCTTTTAAGTACCATCAAATACAAAAAGGAGCAACTAGACTTTAATTTGAAGAATAAACTTAAAGATGAAACCGCAGGTGCGCAGTTCTAAGCATTTGCATATATCGGTTTATACTTGAGCACCGTGACTTTCCATAAATTGAAATTATCCGCTTGATTTAATTTTACGCATTGTATCCAGGACGTAAGGAATATTCTTCCGCTACGATTTCATCTTTCCAAGAGAGGATCCGCCTCTTCCACGTTCGCTCACAACCGGACTTAATTCACTGCTCACTCATGCCGAAATAGGCTCCATTTCAGTGTCACGCCTTTTTGTAATTAACATTGAAGACTTGCTTGATGAGATCCTGCTTTTATACAATTCAAGTAGATTTTTTGTCTTTACGCCTAACACGTTCCTGATTTTACCAAGATGAATTTAGCCTTTATCGTTGCTGTTTAATTTAATTTTAACTATGTATTCAACAAGTATTATATAGCTTCTTCATTCGATTTTCAATTAAAAATCTTACTAATGTAAAAACTAAAAGTTTCAATATTAATAACTGTAGAATTTTCTTATAAATTTTGTTTTAAATTTTAACTGGAAACTTTCGTATAAACTTTTTATCTCTTAAAAGCGTTAATAAAAGTTCAGCATAATATATAGAAAATAAAAAATTTGTTTATCTTACACGCGATATATAAAAATTGTGTTGAGTAAAGTGCTATTCATGTTTAAATCTCTTTTCAAATACAACAAACTTGCTCTTGTTTTGCGGGTTTACACACTGGTATTTTTCTCTCTAAGGCTGAATTCTCCCTATTCACTTTCTCCCTGCCCTTTATTAGGTGCAAATTCTTCTTCGAAACTCTGTAAAGTACTGTCCTTTATTAGGTGCAAATTCTTTGAAACTCTACAAAGTAATTGTACGAGAAATTTTTTCTTTTTTTCTTGTACACACAACACGAACACATACATATATTTGCACAAAAGATCCGTGCAATAAGATTCAACTAGAAAAATTTTCGTAATCTTTTTCTTGTCTCAATTTTGATTGGAAACCATTATCTACTCTTGTCACACAAGAGAGCTCTAATAAATATAAGTAAAATAGAATTTTCAAAATGATGATTATACATATATGATTGAATATCTATATAATTACTCTTTAATGAAATCAATGAACCAATTATTAATTACTATATTACTAAATATACTCAATTACTAAATTACTAAATATATATATATTAAATATATTAATTATGTGTAATTTAATAAATTAATTATACGTAATGAATCTTTATTATAATTTATTTTGTTTTTGAGAGCTTTTACTATTTGTATAATGCATCTTGCATTAATGTACGAACAAATTAGCATACTTTGCAGTGTTAATTTTGCAGGACACACTAGCTTTTACATTTCCCTATGAGAAGTTTCGCTTTCGAACTTAAATGATTAAATACTTGAACTGTTTGTGGTTAATTTTGGATACAAAGGAGTTCCTTCTCAGATGTACTGCATGCATTAGAGACTTCCCATAGTTGCTACATACACGAGCATCTGCATGCATGTAGGTAGACTTGTGCATATATATACTACTGCAACTTATCTCGTGCGGTAATATATTTGACATGCAAACTTCATAAAATGCATTAAATTAGTCAGCTGCTCTACTCTTCATGCTAATTTCGAATAATTGAATATTCGTTTTCCACAGAATGGTGTGTGGGTGATTGAAATTTCTAATACAAATTTTGTGTCGAGTATATTACATGCGCGTTATAATTTCTAATTTGTGTTGCAACGTGATATAATAAAATTCAGACATTTCTCATGAATTTTAATTGCCAATGCTAAAGATGATACAGAATATAAAGTGTTTTGAGATTAGAAATTAATTTGCTAATAAGTTATATAGTATATTTTTGAGTAAAATACTTCAATTATACATTATAACTAATAATGTAATAATGCAACACTAATGGACTGTTCATTTCATTACATAATCAGTAATAGACGTAAAAGCGCATAAATACAGATTATATGTAATTGATTATTACAAATTATTGTAATAGAGATAAATATAGAGACTATTTCGACGGTATTATAGTACATGTCCTAAAGTGTATAGATATACAGATAGATGCGTATAATATATTAAAAATATATATCAACAAATTTTATAAAATATCATACATATAATAATCATAGTCATAATTATTAAATATATTTACATATATGTTCAAATACATTTAAAAATGATAATAAATAATAATTGTAAGATGTATGAGCAGAATAAGGTATATAAATTTATTTACTGTCAGTAATTATAGTCATATGAGTTGCGTGCATCGCAATGCGCGGCTACATTCTGGAAAGATGTTTCAGCTGGCACAAAGCTGATTGCAGCTATTACCCTGACAAAGGGTGTATGCGGTCTCGTAGTTCCTTTGGCGAAGTCTATGCAGGGCCGAAAACAATGTATCGTCTTGCGCACAAAAGCGCATTCGACAGGCATTGCAGGACGGCAGAAAGCGCGTCTTGTCAATGTCATGTTAAGGAATAATACATGAATGTATCAAGTTATCGCGTATGTAAAGTATTGCATTATAGGTATGTGACACAGTGTAATCAGTATGCGCGAGTTTTTTCATTCATCGATTGATCAATCGCGTGATGCGCAAATGTTATACAAATGCATTTGCGCAGCATGCAATTGATCAATCGATGAATTAAAAAACTAACATTAATTATATTCTAAATAATCATTTATTTTATAAATAACGTAATATTTATATGAATAAATTTAACATTAGGCGTATGTTATATTAATATTTGCAAGATAATGTTAAATTTATTTTTCATAGTTAAAATAGCTTTCATCGATTCTTTCGGTCAGCAATTTTATTTCGACACATAGGCATTGACATGAAATATGATATTATATATATATATATATATATATAATAGTCAAAAACCGTTAAAAGTTAATCGATGTATGTTTCGCTTGATGATTGCGACCATTAGCTCGAGAGAACACGGCTATGCTTTGCAGCCGCACAAGTGCACTCAACAGCGGTGCAGCGCGGTGCATCCGTTTAGATTCGCGCGTTACATTCCTCGCTCCAATTTCGCGTAGAAGCTTCGTTTGTCGTCTCACATCCAATTTCTTCGCGAACAACGTAATCGCTTCGTCGTCGCCGCTCGCTACCGAAATCCAGCTTCGCCTTTCACAGTGCTATGACTTATCTACTACGAAACACTCGCCCCTGGGCAGCAACTAAAGCCGCGGTTTATTATATATAGTCAAATGCATAACACGTAATGCCGCTTTTCGAATTAATCTTCGTTAGTCGTGGCGCGATAGCTGTTTCTCAGAGAAGAAGGTTTCTTGAATTACCGAAAGTAATTTTAATGTAGCCGAATGTAGCTTTACCGAAGTTATATTTTAATACAGCGACACAACTTGAGCAAATCTTTGCTTTAAGAATTATTCTGTCCCTTTAACATGTTATTTTTGAGACACAAACAGACAAAACAAGATATATTGACGGATTTATTTATATAATAAATTAATGTTAGGCAGAAAAAATGGAGAAAAATCTAAATTAACAAACAGTTGCTATTAACATCCGTTAATGTTGCGTTACTACATCGTCAGTTATTATGATGCAACTGTAATATTGTACTTAAAAAGATATATTATATAATGCATTACCAAATTATATTTTTTTTTATCTTTAATATCAAAACAATATTGATTAAGAATAAATAAAATATAAGTAGGGGGATGATATCTAAAGAATCATTGTGAATACAATAAAAATAAAAAAACTCTCTGGTGTACTTTTATAGAATAATTTTGGAAACTGAATAAGGTATAGCAGACTTTGCAAAATACATTTGAGGTACACATATATACACATACCCACACGTGAGAATCCACGTCTGTTGCGGGATACTAAATTCGATTCTGGCCAGCAGTTTCCGATAAATAACGACGATATGGTGTCTTCAGACATTCGGCAATTTGGGCTAATGCCAGCTTGCATTTCGTACTCTGGCGAACTCGTCGTGTGTTGAAGCATTCAGTGTTGTCATAAATCTCGTCAGTAAACCCCATGCCTAATATCTTCCTTACGCTTTCGGCGTTTGAGATGGTTCGCGGCGAAGGGTACCGCCCTTAGTCTGAAGCCAGGAAAGCTGTAGAAATAATTACCTGTCGACTTTTAGCATACAACACGCTTGAATAAAACATTCGCCGGATGAAATATCGTTGCCGTTGCTAGCTGCTGCCGACGGCACTCAGTTTAGTTCGCCCTGCATGTTACCTTAGCTTGTCCTACTTTTTTTACTCCGAATACACGATTAAAATTGAAACTTGATTTGTTCAAGAAAGAGAGCTCTTTATTTTAAACCATACACAAATACATAAGTGGCCAATATATAATATTATTATATATGTATACATATATTATATCATTATATATGTATACATTATATGATTCGCATAAATATACAATACATATATACATATATGTACATATATATGCATGCTTATAGAAATGATTGAATGAGTAATTATTAATTATAATTAAATCTAGGATTAAAACAATATATATATTAATGACTCATTTGCAATTTGGAACCAAAGAGATAGTTTATATTTAACCTAATTCACTATATCATCAAATTCGCTGTCATATAAAATAATTAATCGGGATATAATGCGGATAATCAATTAATGAAAATGAATTTTCCGAAGCTACATTTTCGTAGCGAAGCTGTAGAATTTTGTTGCTTCCGAAAATTGGATTCGAGCCACAATATAAAGTGAAATTTAATCTTTAAAGTAGTGATACACTTTTTAGTATCTTTGCCAAGATTTGATTTTTACTTTTCTTTTAATTTAATGAATTTTCTTCCTGAATGATAAGGGCGTGTATTTTGCAAAAGTTTTGTCGTAATTTACTCGATCAAGACATGGTAAGGAATGCGGAACATATGTCACCAAGCAAGAAATTTCTGCAGTATGCACACGTGTCTGTCGTGGACACTGGTGTCTCGCGCAATAATGGAGAAACGATTTCGTACTGCTCGCTCTCCTGCATCTGGCATCATCATCGTGTCTTCGTTGCGAGGTCGGCCATCATACTAATGCTCTCATTACAGGAAAATAATATATTACAAGGAAATAAAAGAATAATTATTTTAAAAGCAAAATACATGTCTCTTACAGTAATTAAAGAGAAAAAATAAATTAAATAAGTATTTATTTTGGTACACAAAGAAACGCTTTAGTTATATAAATATTATTATTTTTTATTTAATTAAATTTATATTTAATTAAAAAATAAAAAGATATTTTAAAGAAAATGAAGATTATATATAGAATTTTTTTCTTAAATTTACGTACAACAGATTATAGAAATGGAGATATATTTAGAATGCTATATTTTTTCACTAACAAGTAAATTTTTTTCTAACTTAAAATGCATTTTATACAGTATTTTTTAAAATACATTTTATAGTATTTTAAATAATAAATGAAAATGTGTGAAGATCAAGGATATTAAAATTAATTATTAGAATTAAAATTTAACATTTTAAGGCCTTAGACGAATATGTTTTAAAAAACTGAATAAACATTATTCGTAACATTTTTATTTTGTTGTAACACTTTCACAGACATATAAACAAGTCACTTTATTCGAAATCTTTTCTATGTACGTTACATTTCACAAGACAGGGCGAACCTCTTCGGCGATATTTGGTCGATCCATCGCACGTCGAAAGCAAGGAAAGCTCCTAAAACGATCCATCTTACAAAGCTTGACAGAGTAGTTCTCCCATACTGGATATCGTGAAAAGTGACATAATTCGAAGAGAGCATGATATATAAACAAAGGAAACAATGCATAGCGTATCAAAAAATGACTTAACGACATTTCAGAAATTCTTCCGGTGAAGTTTACTCTATGCAAATATGAATAAAAATATAATAAGAAAAACGCTCTTTCTCTTTTTTTAAGCAAAATTAAGATTTAAACGTAAATATTCGTGGAATGTATGTAATGTATAAATTCTTCGACTAGTATTTAAAATTGGATATCTTATTCGTTAAAAAACAGTGATCTTCATCGTATAGAGAGAATTTTGTGATAAGATTTTCTGAAATTTAAGCGCGAATCTCGCGAGAGTGAATTTTAGGATTATTCGAGCGAAAACTTGATAGGGACGGAGATGCTCTTTTCTTGCGAGTATAGAGAAGATCCATAAATAGGTTTATATGTTTCTGGGGGTTTTGTCGAGGAGGATCAAAGTTGCAAAGTGGTACTTGTTTCGAGAGATGAATACTAACCGCGACTTTCACTTGTCGATCTCGAGAATTCATGATGTTAGTCAAAGATTTTTTATTTTTGCTAAAACTGCGAAAGGAAATTAAGAGCGGAAATGAGGTAAAAACGAGGTTGCGAATTTGGAAAAATTGGAGAAATATGGGAAATTCGAATATTTTGTTAAACTTTTTTCTTTAATAATCGAATATGAAAACATCAGTAATATTAAAAACTTGCAAGGAAATTGTCAGCGAAAACACGTCAATTTGATTTGAAACTTGGATATTTTATGTCGTACAAGAATTCAATAATGGCATACTTCGTGTTCAAAACTTTCTTTTAAAGTTACGCGAACATATTCAATGATACATTTCTTGAAATTGCAAATATTACTTCATCGATTTTGTTTAACTTTTGCAATTCTTATACTGTTTCATTAAATGTTTGCTTGATTAAATAAGATTGCTTTTATCTGGCACATCAGTCTAGGTGTGCCAACCTTAAATTGTAAAGAGCGGGAAACTTCCGACGATAGAAACGGACCGGAAGCCCATTAACGGTTGGCGTAGAGCGATCCATCTTACGAAGTGACTGTTCGATAGAAGCTGCGCGAACGAAGGTGCAACAATGTCAAAAAAGAATAGACAAGAGTAGGAGAACGATAGAGTGAAAAAGAAATGTATAAAATACATACTGGATTGCTTCCATTGCGTGATACTAGATTGATTCGAAGCATATATCATTATTTCGTCAAATGTTTCGCCAATTGTTGTTGTAGGCCGTAGGCTACATTGCAGGTGAATCAATAAACTCAACAATTATTGATAGATTACAATATTTATATAGTACTATGAAGTAGCATAGATAACATCAAAGTTTTGCGATTGCTTGAAAAATAAAATAAACTAATAAAACCAAATTTTTAACATATAATATTTCTTTATATAATAAATAGTTGAGTAAAAAGAGTAATTGTTATATGGAAGTCTTCTAAAAATTGTTTTTCAAATAAATTAATATTTTTCTTTATTTGTTTATATTACAACTTAT
Source organism: Nylanderia fulva (assembly GCF_048542155.1). Lineage (NCBI taxonomy): Eukaryota > Metazoa > Arthropoda > Insecta > Hymenoptera > Formicidae > Nylanderia > Nylanderia fulva. Next base: position 1,664,882 of record NW_028190161.1, on the reverse strand, counting down.
TGTTAGAAAACAAGAACTAGTAAGAGTTAATTAATCAAAGCTACATAACTTTGTTGCTGCGCTACATAGTTTGTTGTACAAGTCGGAGTTGCCTTTGAATTCTTCTATGAGTTTGATTTGATGATGCTCTTTATAATGAAAGTTCTTTTTACTAATTTTTATATTTCATATTTTATAATTCTTTAGTCCTTAGTAGTAAATATTTTTGATACACATGCACAAACATTTTTTTGTATTATTATATTTCATACTTTATAGGATCTTGTAAATATATTCTCAATTTTATATAATTCATAAATCTTTAATGATGTAAAATCTTTTATTTTTTTCCCTCTTAGTTTTTGACTTCCAATTTTGGCTTCCAACATTATACATATTAATACAATTATAAGATCATATTAAACAAAAAGACATTATTATATACTTTGTAATTAACATACTTCAAATTTTATACATATAAAGAATTATTGATTTGTAGAATATTATAAAACAATTTGTTTAATGAAAAACAAAATTGAATTAATATACATATAAAATGTTGAAATTTTGGTCTAGTTACAGCAATCGACAATCTGTCCAATATTCTGAAATGTTACGACAAATTCAACTGCGTCTCATTAATAATATTACTGTCGTTACCAGTTTGTTTGCATCGAACAGGAGAATCAATTTAGTTTGCGTGACAGTTGTGTCTTATGCAACGAATAATGCAGCAAATAATTTTGGTCAATTTCATCAAATTTTGATAAAAACATGTTATAATTCTGTCAAGTTTAACTTATTCATGTATTCCATGCACTTGTATTGCAAGTTTCTATTTATTTTGTATCTTTTTCCGAAAAATATGAAGTTAAATGCAGTTTTTTAGCTCTTTTCGCAGTTATTATACACATATAAATATCGGAGGAACACACACACACACAAATTTTCTTTCTAAGCTAATTTTCTAAATAAATCTTCAAATAAATATATTATTATTTTATATAATATGGATTTCCTAAAATCTTTTTAATAATCTAACATTTAAACTAATTTAAATAAATTTTATGAATCGAATAATGCTAATAGGAAAGATTTGATATTGAAATAATTCATTGAAATGTTATAAATTATAATATATCCATATGTTAGCGTGATGATTTTACAATATCTCACGTTATTTGCACGAAATATTATTTTATGTTCCACAAACTCGTTTGAAGATTATTGCGTTTTTACGTGCAAACGCAAGACGAGCATGCTTGGCGTGCAAGAATCAATATTTGTTCGAAAGCAACTATTATGTACAGGATATAATTGGTAGCCAATATAAACAGAAATCGAAAAAAATAAAGAAAAATAATTAATAATTTTCCTAAATTCAGGAAAAATGATCTTACTTAATCTAAAAATAAAATTATTTTTTTTTATAGGCTTGTTTTAGTTTTCAATGCTAATGTACGCAAACATTATTTCAATATACATACTTAGGTTTTCTTATTGCCTCTCGTATAATAAGAATTATACGTAAGATTATTTGATCATCGTCTTTACGAATTCTTTGCTATTTCATTTCGAGATGTGTGCAACAATAAGGAATCTTCAGTACTTTCAAGCGTATAAACAGGTATGAATTCTGCATGAGCTCTGTCGAGATGTATTCGATGCTCGTTACATACGGTGCCGGACATTCTCTTTGATGAATTTTTCAAACAACTTTACAACGCCGTCAAATCTTCAGTGCGATAAACTTTTATATTTACTATATTTAGAGGTTCACAAATCTCGATGATTTACATGTTCTAAATATATGAATACACACACAGTTTGTTCCACATTAAATCCATCTGCATGTATTTTATTGAAATCCAGAATTCATTCAGATACAGTCATTTCGAGAAACTATAAAAATATTTTAATTAATGATAAACTGTTCAATCAAGTCTTATAAAATTAATTATATTGATTTTTACAATTAATATGTATTTTAGCAAATTATTGCATATAAGATGTCTCAAAGTTTTCAGTCTTAATTGTGAAAAGAACGGCGTTAATTATTTAAAAAATTTTTTGGTGCAAATATATAAAAAAAGGAAAACTCAAAACTCAGATTTAAATACGCTATAGTTGAAAGTTTTTTAGAGGGATTCTAATTTGCACATTATGTGAATCGTTTAATGATAAAAAGTGAAAGAGAATAAAATACAATACAATTAAATTAACATAATATGGATGTATATCATTCTTTTAGAAATCAATATAGTTTATTCTATCAGAAATATAAATGTTTAGATAAATATGATACAAAAATTGCATCATCTAAATTATACAATTTCTTGAATTTAACATAATATTCTATTGTCATTTTGTACAATTATATAATTTAATTACAATATTTCACATATTTCCTTTCTGCATCTCCATTTTAAGTTCCATAAACGAAACGCTGATATAAACGTTTGTCTCGAATCCGTACAGAGAAAGATTTATCGATACGCGTGCGCTATAGTGGAGTCAATTTGGTGCAATAAGCTTCGAAACAAGATTTTATTGAAGCAAGCCAATTGCAGGATTCGGGTCAATTCTCCGATTCTTATATTTTATGTTAACCTTCTTTACGTGTTAGGATGTGGCGCTGTTGGACGAGACAATCATCTCGTGCAACAAGGCACGCTCAGTATTGATTAAAAACTAATTTGCTCAATTGGTTAGTCTTGGAAAACTATAAAGAAGCGTCTAAAGAAGGAGACGCTGCTGCGTTAGAAATTGTCGACCGCTATTCTTTTTTGGATCATATTAATTTATATAATGTGATGTCAAATAATTAATTAATTAACTAGCTGTTTTGTGGGGAATATATCGGGCAAAAATACACAACTCTATAATTTATTTTGAAAATTAAAATAATTTTATGCAATTTTGTTGTCGCAATTATAATAAATGACGCCATCTCTCAGCCTGATGCAATTATAATGTTATAAATAAAACTTTTATTTTTTGTTCTTTACATTACAATACGTAAAAAATAACTAATAGTTATAATAAAACTAATCAAAAACTTTTCCAAATAATTATATTAAAAATTATCGGTCGGTCGGTCGGTCGTTGTATAACTTTTCTGTTGCGCACGTACTTCTTATTAATTTCTGATGTGAATTATGGGACGTACTTTACAGAGAGCTGACAAGAAATGGGAAATTGTGAAATAAAAGAAAATAGAAAGAAATGACTCGGCAGTTATTGCAGTCCGAGTTGCAATTTGAAGTCAGAGTATATCCGACTGTGAATACATTTCCTTGACATCTCAAGCAATCCTCTCGTTGGTTTTCTATTTTGTTTATATAGGACTCTGTTCTCTTTCCTTTCGCCTGGGAAGCATACATAGACAGAATGTCGTGAATTTCCTCTCAACGACTCTAGATTCTTTGGCACAAACTCAGAGTAAGCGTTTTCTTCTAATAGATAAGACAGTAACTAGTCAGACAGTAACTTTAATGCTTTTTCAATTTTCAATATCAAACATTTACTTGAAATTTTTTTAATTTTGTGAAAGTAACATTTTCCTTTATCGAGATGATGTTTACTTCGATAATTTGTTAAAACATGAAAAATTATATATTATTTTAATGAAAAGAGAGAAAGAGAAAAAAGGAGAAAGAGAGGAAAAAATAATTAAACATATATATTTATATTAAAATTTTTATTTGTTGAAATTCTTCAATTTTCAATATTAATATTTTAACATTGAAACAATAATTTTGAAGCATTTTATGCAAAAAGGAAAGCTTATACGTATCTCAAATACAACTTATATATATAATATATTGAAAGGAGCGTTCTTAATACTTTTCCCTTATTCTTCCTTTTTCATTTTTTCCTTTGTCAGGATTGCCCTGAATCTCTCGCGAATCTTACGTGTACGTGAACTCCATATGGAAACTGTATCGAGATGTTGGCAGAGCGCATATGCTCGTGCAAACTCGATATCAGATTCACTCTCAAAGTTTCATGTAAGATTTATGAGCACCGTGAGGCCGTTTTGTTAGTGTCGTAGTTAGGGTCGGTCGTGGCTTCCAGCCGTACAAATGATAATTAATGAAGAGTTCCGGACTTGCGAAGGGATGAATGTGGTCGTTCAGTGAGGATCGGGAGAGATGACGCGATATATAACGGACTTTCGGAATTCGGAAGTTTGATGCGGCCAAGCTTTTTGAATGCGCGTTTCGTTGCACTCAAAGAGCGGAATCTGTTATACTATTCAGCCTTTATCCTTAGTCCGTTTGTACGATGTATAGGTGTATATAGTATGTTTTAAATTTCTTTCTCTCTCAACAAAACGTTTGTTCAGACTCTAAAATAAAATTTAATGAGCAAAATTAAAGTATTATAAGTATAGGATTTTATTGATTATCAAATTGCATGGTTAAATCTTATTTTACTAGGAATTTAATTTATATAATTAGAAGATCTTGAGAAGAAGTATTGAATATAATAATTATTTTTGAAATACAACACACGAATCTCAAAACTTTATTAGAGTCAAAACTGGCATTATACATATCTAAATAAAATGTGTCCAATTAAAAAATAAATAAAGAAAAGATGTAAAACTGTATCAGTAGTGTGAATGGATTAACTGTACTCAGAGAATTTTTTTTTAGTATTTACCCTGAAAATCATGATAATCATGGGACAATGTGATATATTGGAGATTTCTCTGATTAATATTTATCACAATAAAAAATATAAATATCTATCACAATAAGATATAAAATATGTTTGATTAATTTTACTATATATGCATATTAATATTTTTTATTGCGGTAAATATTAATCAGTGAAATTTATAAAATTCTTTTAATATCATATTACCCCACGATTACTATAATTTTCAGGCTAAATTCTAAGAGGAAATTCTTTCCGTGTATTTTTATTCATTTGACAGATGTAATATGACATGCTATTTTGACACTTTAGTGGAACGCTTAAATATAGATATGAACTCTTCAATAATTCTCGCTGGTCGAAAACCCTTGTCTCCATTATTTTCCTAAAACCGCACGGTTCGTTCGTCGCGAATATCATCGTCGTTCCCGCACCGCGAAACTTGTAATTGCAGGATCACTTGAGGCACGGCATAGTCATTATAGTCTGCGGCGCACGCTACTCACGACTTAATGTCCGCGCGTATACGCGCGCTCACACACGCTTCCATCGGCGCGTCATTAATTCAAGAGGATATGTATGCGAAATATGAATCTCACGAAGGGCGCATGCCGCGTTAAATCTGCCTTTTTCCTGCGCTCTCGCCCGAGAGAACTTCATTAATTATTTTTAACTGCGCCATTTCGCCGCTGTCGTATGTAATGCCGTGTAATAATCCTCCGCAACTGCGACAGTGCACCTAGGATATGTTACGAGGTGGCTAAATACGTCGAAATGCGTTTCATCTTACATTTTTTTCTAATAATGTAAATTTTGCTTAAAGCTTGTGAGAATTTTTAAGAAGTCATACATCTCTCTAAATATGTAGAAGATTTAATTGAAATTCTTTGTAAAATGTGATAAGACAATTTTTAACATTTATAGTTATTAATTATTAATTGGACAAATTATAAAACGTTTAATTTTTTATTAAAAAAACTAATGATGTAAATTACTGAATATATGCACTATTTAAAATTAAATATAGTTTTTACAGTTTTTTTTTAGAATTGACAGTGTCATTTATCGTAATTCATGACTTATAATTTGTAAGTCATACATTGATTTAAACAAGATTTTTGATAAGATTTTTATTTTTTGTTCTTTTCTGCTATATTGAAAATTTCCAGCTTTTTTTATATATCTTAAGTCTTATATACGTACCAAAAAAAGGATTAAAAAAAGTTTTGATACAATTGAATCATTGAATATATAATAGAAAAATTGAGATAACTTTGTGAATAGAAATGATCAATATATATATTCGTGAAACGAATGGTTAGAACGTAAGAAGTGTTCGATAACTTTGTCATATCCGCATATACTTGGGCCGATACGAAAATAAGAACGAGTAGGTGTGTTGAAGGAGCGAGAAGTGCTGAAAACATTTGAAGTGTCCTCGAAAGTGGTTTGCTTGAGAAGTGAAAAGCTTTGGCCGAAGAAAATATCTCGTGCCGTTTGTATGGCAGAAATAGAAGTACGAAAATCTTTAAAGGGTATAAGTTTGGGAGGATATAGGTTTATAATGATACAAGCAGTACTGTAAAAATAAATTTTTAGAAAATTATATGTATGTATTGAAAGAGTTTATATAACGTAGATCATGTATAGATATTATTTTTATAATTGTAAATATTTATATAGAGTTTTATATTGTAGAATATATTTTTAGGAATTCTATATTCTTTTTTAAGATTTTCTATCTATATTTTACAGAAAGTTCTCGCAACACATACATACACATGAGTAAGTTATATAGTATTATTGTTTCGATATATCCTGAATTTCGATTGCAGGAATTGTTATTGCACTCGTGATGATATTTCGCACGTCGAAACAATCGTTTTCCAATCGCCGAGAGGTTGCGATTTCCGCGCTTTTTAATTTTTTCGAGAACCGAACTGAAATCTCTGCTGCGTGAGCGCGTTTAGAAGCCCTCGATTTATAGGAGGAGACAGGAGAGAGGCAATGCATCCAGCTAAAATCTGCTGACTCGTCGTAAATAACGCTATCGGGGCGCTCTCGCCTCGATTACTTTTTTCGTCGTAAAGCAAACCGAGTCCGCGCGATGGGGTATAACAATGCCAGACGCATCTATATGCTCGAACGTATATTTCCCGCAAGACGGGACCAAGTTTTTCTGCTAATTTTCCGAGGATAATGACGTTACTCGCACGTACGGAACAACCTTGCGTGGCGGATAGGATTATTAACGCGTCGCGTTCTGGTAACAAGCGCCTGAAACAACCCTTTTAGCGTTTGCTTCGCCAAACGAGAGCGTTACGCGCACCGCACAAAACGATTTCGTGCGTTTGTTGTTTCGTAAAACCTTTCGGTCTGCATTATACAGCGAATCGCACTCGACACGGTACTTCCACACGTGTCGCACGCAAATACGTTCGTAATTACACGTGTATATGTACGCGGAATAAGTTATGTAATTGCGCTGCTCGCCATAGACATGCGCCGCGATTATCATACATTTCACGCTCTTATCATGCGTTTTGCGCGTCATTGCAGTCCACGCGATCACAATTTCGCGGTAATAAACATATCTTTCTCTCGATAAACATCTTTGTCTCTTCCAACTTGCTTTACTGGATATATTAAAGCATTGTGATTTAAAATTCTGCTAACAATAAGATTCTTTTCAACAAGAAACTTGCGATTCAAAACTGTTTTGTTGCATATTTTTAAACTGGATTAAGGAAGAGAAAGAAACAAACGCAAAGTGAGCTTAAAAATGATCAACAGACGACTAAATTAATTCTAAATATATTTTTCTTGAAAAATAAATATATTTTTCTTTAAAGTGACAGAAGTTTGTCACGTTAGATTTGACTAAAAATATATAATAAATTATATATTAAATATATAATTAATACATTATAAATTACGAAAATATATATAAAATATATTTAAAATTAGAAAGTTTTGTTTGTTGTTTTAGTTGGGAAAGCGTTGGTCCATAATCTGATTGCTGTTAGCTATTATATTATAATAAGTTATAAATAATGTTAGCTATTATATTATAATAAGTTATAAATAATTCTGTATTTTATATTACTTAAACATCATTAATTTTCAAAATATGCGTGCAAAATATTAAACTATGTAAAAGCTATGTTAGAAGGGGAAAAAGATGTAGTAAAGAGTAATTAGAAATTAATATATTCATCTCTATCTTCCGGCATGAATATTGCATCGTCATCTTTGTCATTTTTATCGGTGCAAGAAAAGTCACTTATCGCCAATGTTTTATACGATTAATTAAATCAATCACAGTTTTTTACGAATCACTCTCTATTTCTTGGTCGATCGGCGTCATTTAGATCGACTGATGGCGATCGAGATCGATAAGAGACGTCGACAATGGCAGTCTACTTTTTCACGCATTTGCTCTACCATTTTTCTACTCGACGGCGATGGTCCGCGTTTTCTTGTCACCGGATGTCATTAATTAAGTCGTTCATTTATCCACTGTGGACGCAAGATGGATTGACGTTCGTGAATCCCGGACGTCTTGTATCGAGTGCCTTCGTCATAAATTTAACACGGAACTGCCCGAGAATTCGAGAAATGCCACGAAGATTAATGATCGATAGATAGGCTCAAGCAGCACCCACTGAGTCCTCATTTCTACGCGGTCACAATCCAGGGGGGTTTGATCTAATCTTTGTTCTTAAATTATACTCAGAGTCCCAGAGAAATATCGCCGCGCTTTATCGTCCCGGTATTGCTTTGGAAAATTATTTCAGTTACCCCTGCATCTTTTTCTCCCATCTTTCTTATAAGATATCATTTGTCACATTGAATTTCATTGCCATAAGGTAATAACAAGATACAAATCATCTTTTTTCATTATTTTTTGCCCTTTTACTTATTTATAATATCGCGAGAAATTATATCTTCATTTTAGAATGTTCTTTTTTCGTCAATAGCATTTTTCATCTGTCTATCATATTTATTTTATTGTGTATATTGCATTCTTATATTTTTTAAATGACATATAGCAAATACAATAAAATCTTTTACAAAGACTTTTAAGAATTTGAATATGCAAATACATTTAATGAATAAATAAATTCAAATAAACACACTTAATTTGATTTAAACAGGTTTAAAACTAAATGTAGGAATCAGATTTACGATGAATAATATGATCTACAATCATCAATTTTTTTTTAAATATCTATTTTACATTTATTTCATTGCCATAAGGTAATAACAAGATACAGATCATCTTTTTTCATTATATTTTGCCCTTTTACTTATTTATAATATCGCGAGAAATTATATCTTCATTTTAGAATGTTCTTTTTTCGTCAATAGCATTTTTCATCTGTCTATCATATTTATTTTATTGTGTATATTGCATTCTTATATTTTTTAAATGTCACATAGTAAATACAATAAAATCTTTTACAAAGACTTTTAAGAATTTGAATATGCAAATACATTTAATGAATAAATAAATTCAAATAAACACACTTAATTTGATTTAAACAGGTTTAAAACTAAATGTAGGAATCAGATTTACGATGAATAATATGATCTACAATCATCAATTTTTTTTTAAATATCTATTTTACATTTATTTCATTGCCATAAGGTAATAACAAGATACAGATCATCTTTTTTCATTATATTTTGCCCTTTTACTTATTTATAATATCGCGAGAAATTATATCTTCATTTTAGAATGTTCTTTTTTCGTCAATAGCATTTTTCATCTGTCTATCATATTTATTTTATTGTGTATATTGCATTCTTATATTTTTTAAATGTCACATAGTAAATACAATAAAATCTTTTACAAAGACTTTTAAGAATTTGAATATGCAAATACATTTAATGAACAAATAAATTTCAAATAAGCACACTTAATTTGATTTAAACATGTTTAAAACTAAATGTAGGAATCAAGGAATCAGATTTACGATGAATAATATGATCTGCAATCATCAATTTTTTTTTAAATATCTATTTTACATTTATTTCATTGCCATAAGGTAATAACAAGATACAGATTATCTTTTTTCCTTATTTTTTGCCCTTTTACTTATTTATAATATTGCGAGAAATTATATCTTCATTTTAGAATGTTCTTTTTTCGTCAATAGCATTTTTCATCTGTCTATCATATTTATTTTATTGTGTATATTGCATTTTTATATTTTTTAAATGTCACATAGTAAATACAATAAAATCTTTTACAAAGACTTTTAAGAATTTGAATATGCAAATACATTTAATGAAGAAATAAATTTCAAATAAGCACACTTAATTTGATTTGAAACAGGTTTAAAACCAAATTGTAGGAATCAGATTTACGATGAATAATATGATCTGCAATCATCAATTTTTTTTTTTTTTAAATATCTATTTTACATTTATTAGTTGTACTATACATAAATACTAGAAATAAAAATATACATATAAATTGTAAATGAAAATGAATATACATATGAAATAAATATACATATATCAAGTCTATATGACAAATTCAATCAAAGCATAGCATGATAAGTATTGTAACGAGAATGCAGCACAGTTCCTTTCTAAAATTGATTCTATTTCTGATATAATTCTCTTATTTCTCTCCGTGTCTTCTATTTCCAGGGATGCATTGCAAAATTAACGTATTCATCTGCGCGCTCCCTCATCGTCGTTATTCATTCGCCTTCCCCGCGGGCTAATTTATCATTCTGCGCTTGCACAATCGCGATCGATAAAACATACCGATAAAGAGCCGGCAGAACGGCCAGCGCGTTTTCTTCACGTCGCTTATCGTGTTTCGTGCTCGTTCGGCATTATGCAGACGCGCGCTCTCATTTTGCAACCCGAATAAAATTAATGCTCGCGCGTCGCTCGGCCAGTAAGTCGTAAATATCATTTCCTTCTCTCGTCCCTCGTAACACGGAGATCCGGAAATTGCGAGAGACTCTGATCCATTAGAGGCCATAAAATGTTTTCCGTGCTCGCGCTACATTTCCATCGAGTTACATTATGTTAGAGAATTAAATATCAACACGACGTACTTTTTCAGTAATTATGTCGCTCTGGTATGCGTAAAGTTGCCTGTAAAAATCATTATAATTATAACTGACGCGAACAAAGTATTTTTATTTTCTCAACGCTTCGTTTAAACCTGAACTTTAATCAGATTTGATCGGAATTAGCTACATAGATTTATTATTGCATTAAGCGTGATACGTGTTCAATCCAATTTTGACTAGAAATGCATTAGAAATTGAGCATCTAGTACGCGTAGCACAATGAAATTAGCTATTAACATAACTTGCTTTAATAAATAAAATACGTTTATATCTCGAGGCAACAAGATCTATCGATTTATCGAAGGCACAAAAACTTTCGGACGGAGTAAGGTAGACTCCCCAATTTCACGAAAGCGCTGTACACTTGAATATCAGATGGGTCAAGTCTTCTTTTATAATCTCAAACTTGGTAGTAAAAAAGAGGACAATGGAGCCCTTAATGGATTAAAGTTTGCGCGGGAGTTACATCGCGCTGCAGGATACAAATGACGCATTCTTCCTCTCGAAACGCGGTCAAATTCATTTCGCGGGCGAAAAGAGAAGCGCCAAGATAGCATCGAACTGCTACGTTGCCGGCCTTATAATTATTCTTATCCCTCTTGTCCTCGGCGAAACACAAAAGCGCAACGTGACTCTCCGCGATACTGTTCCGCGCGAGTCAAACGCGAAATGATTTGCATATTTTTCCCGCCGCTTTCTCATTACTCTTCCACGTGACGTTAATTTATCACTATGACCGTTCAAACGCCGTCCGGATTAATAAACGCCATCGATAAAGAGCAGTTCTTTCCCTTCGTCCATATTTCTTATCGCTTTCGATCGCGATAGCCGTCCGCGTTCGACATTATGCAGTCCGAGTTTCTTTTTCGACGTCTGAAAATAATTAATTCACGTGTCGCCCGCTACGCTAGACACGTCCAGCTAAGATGGCTAATTGTCCGGCGATATTAATGTCACTTTTTAATTAAACTTTTATTCAAGAGTATACCGTAGACGGGTGCGCGCGACCGAGAGAGGCAGAAGGTCTTCTTTTCTTCATGGCGTTTTATGATAGCCGGAGGTTACGAGAATTTTTGCGGCAAATTTCAAGTGCGTCATTTGAGGGAGCAGCCATTACGTGGATATAGCAAAAACTGTAGCTCGTAACATTTGCATTTATAACCGACAGAATGCCATTGTTGGGTTCAGAACGATATCGCTGCATTAAGCGCCATGCATAGAAGACACTGTGGCATTGAATATTATTTTAAATAGGATTTCTTTTGGCGTTATTAACCCCGAAATCATAACACTTATGCGGTGAAGTTACATCTCCCGTCTTTGCGTTGAAAAAAATAACTCCAAAAATTACTCCGAACAGAAAAATTTTCCGAAACATAGAGATGCTTCGCAGTATTAAGTCAGTTTATTCTATACGCGTTTCACTTGCACAAGATCTTAACTTGCTCCAAATTCAAAAGTACGTTGATGTTTTGGCTAGTTTTTTTTATTACGACAAAAGATTCAAGAACCCGTTCGTTTCTCTTCGTTTTTTCAATTGTAAAACTTTTGACTTGTTTGATATGACATTACTTCGGAATGAATAGCGTTTGCTATTGATCGACTTGTGGCAACAATCAGCTCGATTTCTGGCATGTGAGAGTGAAATCGTTCTTCCGCGCACGTCTTCAATTACGATCACGTAGAAGAATACTTGTTTTTCGGGATGTTCTCCCGTTTTTCTTTTCGCTCTCATGACAAGGGGCGAACGTCGAAATTGGCCATTCTGGATGCCGCGATTCGTTCCATTTTCATTTTCTGATATTACCGTCGGCGGTTTATACGTCTGCGAGACCGGGCCGGCCGTCTGCTCCTATGCATCTCAATGCACTCTTCCCTTCTGCAATGCGAAGATCTATACAAATCCGCCTTAGACCTCGGAGGAGAAGGATTTCTTATTTCCTCAGAAACTCTCGCGGTGACAGGTAATCGACCGACGACTTACGTGCGCCGCCTTCTCAACTAACACGCGCGGCACTCGATTTCTCATTGTTGAACACTCAGCCTGAAGCACCGGCACGCGTACTGATCATTTTCAAATCTTGTTTTCGGTAACAGGAAATTTCCCCAAGTATCGTTAAAGTATCATGGTTATGTCTAAAAACTATATTTTTCAGATACATTTTGCCAATCTGCAATTTTCACTTAAAACATCCATATACAGGGTGTCCGGTAACTAACGGACCAACGATTACAAGTGGATTCTTTGGTCAATTTGGGAACGATTTTTCCTCAGCAAAAATGTCGAAAAAGGTCATCATTTTTTACAACTTTCCAATATTTGTCATTATGTATTTTTATAACTATAAGACTCAAATTAAAATTTTATTATAGTAAACTCTACCTGAAATTAACTGAAGAATGTAATTATGTTAGACTTGTAACTCTAAAACGTTTAGTTTTCAAAAAACCCATTTTTTTCAATCGCTTATAACTCGAAAATGATTGACTTCTCAACATTTTTGCTAAGGAAAAATCGTCTCCAAATTGGCCAGAGAATCCGCCCTTAATCATTGGTCCGTTAGTTACCGGACACCCTGTATAGGAAAATCTAGATAGGTATATTTCTAAAGTTTTATGTATAGTGGAGAATTAATTTTATACTTGGAATTATTTATTAACTAATGTGATTGCAACGCCATATTGTACAATTTCTTATGTATAAAGTACAACAGATTAACTAAACTTGGACATCATTCTTTTGAAATATAATACGAGAGAAAGATAATTTAAAATTGTATAAGGAATTATTGTAATTATAAGTATTAATGTAATTCATACAAGTTTCTCTCTCCCTCAACAATATTGTAAAACTGTGATTATATTAATTATTTATATTTAATAGAATTAAATTTTTTAAATATAGTAGGCATATCTACTAATATTTAATATAAACTTTTAGATAGATTTGTGCAAAATTTAATTAATTATTTAATTAATTAGATTTAATTCGCACATTTTATTTCAAAGCTAATAATGATACCAAAAGATGATTAATCATGCAATATTTTATATAAGAAATGTGACAGCACGATATCCGGTCTGATAATTTAAGATGATATTTTTCGTCATTACAAGTATATTTTTTAAACTATGTCAAGTATTGCGCTAAATATCTATCTTCAATATTCCATTCTTAATATTATATTTTAAAATGATTAATATTTTATATATAATATTGATTTTTATCATCATAACTGATTATAGAACTTTTAAAAAATAATGAGACAAAAAAGAATAATGACATTTTACAAAAAGGAAGACTTTTTTTTTAAAAGATCAGCGTTTTTCCACATAAATTTTAGATATTTGATTTGAGAGAGGTTTTTATTTAAAACATATGTATTCTAATTAGCGCGCATTATAATATCTAAAAGAACAAACATTTATGGAGAAATACATCTAATACATCTATGTGCCGCAATTTCAAACAGATGGATGGAAAACCTCGTTTGTGCCAAGCCACATAAATCTAGGGGCACTTTGAGAAAACCCTTCTTTGTCCCTCGGCGCATCTTCCTTATCCCGTATGCACCCTCTGGCGTGCAACTTCTTGTCCCATTATACCTTGATACCCGCTTCTTCTTTAGTCTTATGTCTTATAATCATTCTACAGGCTCATTTCCCGCGCGCGGTATAATGCGATAGAAAGTTTGTTTCCGCGAGTTTGCAGTCAACACGCTACTTTGCAGTTACGTCGCTTTTTACTTCGTGTCGCGTCGCTTTTGTACCGTAACAAATGTCGCTGTGTGATGTAATTCAACAAAACTAACTCTCTACACCATGGACGTCCCCCTAATTAAATTTATTTTAATATACATAACTTCATATAAATACAATTTTTATCTTCACCGAAGTATATTATATTATATTATTAATAATAAATACATGCTCTGCCCAACAGATTTATTGTAAGTATTTTACATAATCTTGTTTGAAGGATATAATTAATAGATTATCAAGAGAGAATAATTAATAAATATCTTAGAAAAACGGCAAAAGCGAACTATCAGGTCGTTAGTTGCAAAAAGCTTGACAGTTGCCGCGAATTACTTCCGGTCGATTAAAATCGCTCACGCGGTTGGATAGCCACGTCGGACAGCCGGTGTGCCGTATATTAACGTGAATTTTCCTCATGGCAAAAAGTCGCGACTAGAGGGGAACTTCGGAAAACTTTGGCCCATCGCCAAATCTTACATAGAACACGAGGCTGTACGTACACTAGGCTCGCATCAAACAGCATTTTCCTCTATACGCGCGACACTCGATCCCGGAAATAAAACAACCAATGACGATGGAACACGACCGAGATATACTCGTAATACGAAGAACAAATAGACCAGTGTTCCCTTAGACGTAAAGCAAACGGGGTACAACGCAGTCGGCAAACACGCTTGATTTGATATCGGATAAAAAAGAAATAAGACACGACTGTCAATCGTGTGTAATTGAAAGCTCAATACTCTATATATATTTATTTAAATATAGAAAATTGTTAACTCGCTCTCTTTTATCTTCTCCTTCTCTCTCTCTCTCTCTCTCTTTCTTTCTAAACAATAAAAGTTTTTTTAATTGTTTGCATTTATACATAAATCAATATTGGAGCAATGCAAAGCCAGCAAAAAATATTTTAGGAATATGTTACTCTCTCTTATAGATAAAAATAGAGAAATCAAGATACTTTTCATGATTTTAAAGTATCCGATCTATATAGAAATTGTAAATTAGAAAAAAAATTATATATAGGCATAAAATATTTTTTACAAAAAATTAAATTTTGAAAAAGAAGATATTTTTGTCGTGAAGTGATTTATTTTATAGGAAATCGTAATCCTTGTAAGAAGATGTTTACTAGAAATAATTTAGTCTATGAAATCGAAATCTGAAGGAAAATGTTTGTACTTTGGAACACAATTCTTTTTAGAAATTCAAAATCTGTGAAAAACTGTTAGTCGTAAATCTATCTTGCAAGTATAATCGAAAAAATATTTTCCTGCTCGAAAGCACATATCTTGCGCGTCTTCTTTATATACAAGGTGTCCGGTAACTAACGGACCAACGATTACAAGTGGATTCTTTGGTCAATTTGGGAACGATTTTTCCTCAGCAAAAATGTCGAAAAAGGTCATCATTTTTTACAACTTTTCAATATTTGTCATTATGTATCCTTATAACTAAGCCTCAAATTAAAATTTTATTATAGTAAACTCTACCTGAAATTAACTGAAGAATGTAATTAGGTTAGACTTGTAACTCTAAAACGTTTAGTTTTCAAAAAACCCATTTTTTTCAATCGCTTATAACTCGAAAATGATTGACTTCTCAACATTTTTGCTAAGAAAAAATCGTCTCCAAATTGGCCAGAGAATCCGCCCTTAATCATTGGTCCGTTAGTTACCGGACACCCTGTATGTACGTCCTTCGTTCGGGGTGTAGATCCTCGACTTTTAGAACCTGGTTGACCGACCTTTGCTCACCCTTTTTCGCTGAGGTCCGAGGATTTCCTACTCTCTTTGCGCACGTTTCTCTTTTTCCTTTTATTGGAATCCAGCTCTTTCGCACACCGTACCGGTTTACGAGTCGGTAAATAATTTATGAACTACGTTCTTCGCTTCGATTTCACGGCGCGACGCATGCAAAGAAAAATTTGGTTCAATCTGCTGTCGCAGCCGAACTCGTCTTTCCGTTAGCTCTGACAAAATGCGCATTGCTTTCAGAAAGCTTTGTATTCTCTTTCCGCAAGAAATCGAAAAGTTTTCAACTACCCGCGTCGTTCGATGCAAATTATTTGGCCAATAATTACGATAAATTTATATAATCAACTTATAACGATTATTCCGAGTGAACCAAACAAAATAAGAAAAATGTAAACGATGCATAATTATTACATAACGATTTATAATTGTAATCATAGAAATGGATTTTTTTTTTACATTAGTAATAAATGATTTAACTTAATGAATGCATTTTAAAGAAATCATGTCTGCACAGTTGTTACATCGCCGTACATTTTACTTATATATATTTATTTTTGGCAAATAGATTGCTTGAATATCGATCATATAACTGTATGCGCGCGCTTTATGTACTTACAAAACTGTTTAAATTATATTGATAGATTTCGCATAGTTACGGCTGTACAGCTATTTAAAGGCGCATGCAAATTTTATTAAGTATTGATAAACAGTATCACATTCCGCGAGATGAATTTAAATTTATCGGCTTTTCATTAATGATTATTTTTTTTATATTTATACGTTGCGAACAACGCTGATGCATTTTCTTTTAACGTAAATTTTGTGAAGCGCTGCTACGTGATATTCGCGATGACATTTAGACATACCATTTAATATCGCAGATTCGTTCGTGTCGTCGATCATGATTACCATCGAGATTTGTTACGCAACTTCCTTACAATTTTGACTAACGCGATCAGAACGTTGTCGTAGCCACGCAGCTTGGGAATGTCATCATCAAGTCAAATCAATGAACCGCAATTGCTGCCGGTACCGTACTGCTTCGTGCCGGGTTGAGAGAGCACTTAATGGCGTTTGTACGTGAGCTGAGAAAATCCATTAGGGGCGTTATTGAAAACGTCGGAAACTGTTTCCGACTATGATGTTCCGTTTCCAGCTTTCTCTCTTTCTCTTCTGCTCCTTTAATGCAGTCCTCTAATGTTCTATATTCTCCGTCTATCCTTCTCTTTCGAAAATGTGCGTGAGGTGGATTTCAAACCAAACTTGAATAGGTTTCTACTAAGCAAACATAATAAGCACGAATAGTTCTTTATGTTTATCACACGAAATTTGGAATTCGATTTTAATCTGATCTTTCCGTTATTATATGTATATAGAGATAGAGATATATAGAAATACGCATTTATATCTATTTAATATAATATTAATTATATGTAATTTTAAAGCTATATGGTAATTAAAAGTTTTGAATATATTTAATAATATAAGGCATAGTAGAAAATAAAATATAGTAATTTAAAAACTTTTTCTGATAAATTTATGCACAATTATTACAGTATTAATTTTGCTATAATATTTTACTGGAATTTAACTGAATTCACAATTCTTGAATTTCAAAATTTTGAAAATACTAAGAAAAATTACTACAGCTTAACAGAATAAAATAAAAAAGTTTTCTATCTCTATATATATTGTATATTATAATTAAAATCATGAAATTATGAAAAATAAAGCAAATAGGAAGCAATGACAATAAGTATCATGTTAGATTTATTTAGTCTGTACATATATATGAATGGAGATAAATCAATACACATTTCGAATGGCCATTTAATTAGATATCATAGATATATGAAGTTATGGTGGACTGAAGCTTGCTTCGAGAGAGCAGCATCAAAAGACAGGAAACTATAACGCGCCGAACTCCTTATGGCGGATGCGGTTTAGCGCGGTTAAGTGCGCTCTTTCTAAGGAGGCCGGCGCCGCGAGAAGTAGCTACCCGCTGCAAGTTGCGGAGCTAAGTTTATATGTAGTTCAACGTTGCGACGAAGGGAGTTTCAAGGGGTGAATGTACATCCGAGACAAGAGTCGGAAAGTGCGCCGTTTCAGTAAAGTCCGTATACCAAGCACACCATTCTGCCACGAGACATATGTGTACATACATACATATACATATATGTATATTGTATACATATACTGCATGTACATAGCACGCTTTAGTTGCGTTTCTTAGCTAGATTATATTCTGGAAAGAATGATAATTAATAGCAGTTTTTACTAAGAACATTTTCTTAACTCTACAATTTTTAGTTAGCTAAAAATAATATTTAATAATCAATACGTATCAAAAAGAATACGTGAAAAAATTTAGTGTAGTTTAAAAATAGTTTTTCTAAAGTTATATTTTATTTTTTAACTTTTGATTGCAGAAAAGACTAAAGTTAAGTCAATGATTTTCAACTTTATACTTATAAAAATTTTGTGGAAGTATTTATTTGATTAAAAATCTTTTTTTTGTTTTACCATGTAGAGTTCTTTCCTATACAATTTTTTTGCCTGCAAATTTAAAAACTTTATTTTATACCGAAATAATTATGGACGAGAAACTGCTATATCTAGTGTAAATGTTTCGTTTTTACTTTTAGTTTATACGACAATACCGTTATTTCTTTTCAGTATTCAATATTATAATTCTTCTTTCATTAATGTCATAGATTGAATAACGATCTTAACAACAGTTTGGCTATTTAAAAAATGATTAATGAGTAGAGTATAAGCGAATTATAAAGAAAAAATTTATGAAAAAAATATCTTCGAATTAGGACACAATTTTCTTCGCGCGCGTGCGCGTGTGTGTGTATAAAATATTTTTAAAAAGAATTATAAGATGACAAGAAAGGGCATGAAATATGGTGTCGCTCAAAAGAGACGGAAATCAAAACGCTATTCAGCAGAGCTTTATCTGCAAAATGTTCTTTCATGCTTTCTCTTTTATCTTCTTGTCTTTCCATCTTATTCAGGAGAACGAAAAGATGATGAAAGAATCGGCACAATAATCGTCACTGATTTTAAGCTTTTCTCGTCCATCAGATAAAAAGAGGAGCTTGAAATGATTTTTCATTCTCGACATGATTGCTCCGAGTATATGTCGTCTAAAATTTATTCGCTAAACTTGACACTAATTTAAAATTTTATATTAACTTCCGCTGTTCATCAATATCTATTAAATGAAGAAATTCTGTTCTTGCGATTGCTATTGCTTTTCGTGTTGTGCGTAAGCGCAATATCGGTGTAGCGTTATTGCGCAAATGTAAATTGGGTAATATGTTTCGAATAAATTGAATTTGCAAATATGATATTATATCAAACGAAAACAAATGAAGTACATTCGCGATAATCTCGCATTCTACGCATAGTCAATTTTAATAAGTCTGCAATTATTCATTATTTCGTGGAAATATACGCGTGTAAAGAGGTATACAAAACAGGTATATATCTTCTTCTTTTTTTTCTATCTTGTCAATTATGTGTAAATTTACATAAAATTATACTCAATTAGTAAAATGGAAATTACAGAAAAACAGATTGCGATTAATTAAAACATTATAACGTGTGTGCAATTATATTAGAAGACATAAATTCACTATATGCAGGTGGATTAATGTCGCGGTACTTTATTATAAGCACAGCTTATTGTTAAAGAAACTAATTTTACCTACCATGTTTACGCTTTATTATCTTGCCGTTGTTTCTTGATGATTTAATTTTGTCACGATAGATTATTTTTTTATAATTATGCGAAATAATTATAATGAGATAACATTATTTGTTTTCAAAATAATCATAAACTGATATTACATCTCGTATATTATATTTCGAGCATATTATATTATATTTAGAATACGGACAAATGAAGTGAAAATAATACAGATCATTAAGGCATATTTATGACAGAGCTAGTATTACGTAGTATTTACATCGGCCATAAATTATAATATGAGAAAGAAAGAAATTTCGAGAGAGAAATAATTCTTCTAACTTAGATTTACACAAACAACTTTTCATGAATAAAATTATTCTGATACTCTAAAGTAGACTTATAAATTGTGGTTAAAAATTTGCCATACGTTTGAAATAGCACGTAAAAATGTAAAATAATTTTGTTTGTTTTCTTTTAAAATTTATTTTCTGTGTGTCTCTATACATATATCATTCTCAGTATTTCAAATACAAATTTACAAGATATATTTTTTGTTGCATTGTGTATTCTGAAAATGGTATATTTGCGAATAAAATATTTCTCTTTATATTTTGCATATGTCGAGTGTAGCGAAAAAAAAATGACATAAAGTTTTATTAATTTTTTTGTTACGTGAAATTTGTTATGTTTCAACGATTCATATAATTATAACAGTTTTTATTTATTGCTGCTACATCGAGAAGTTCTTTAAGCGATTCAAGTAATACGGATGCGCGTAAGAAACACTCAATGTTATGCTAAATGTTTCAACGTTTCATAGTTTAGAAAGTGAGATTAATTAGGGGTGGAGCGCATTATCGCGTTAATTTTACATTACCACCGTTCTCGAGTTACCCGGATACCCTCTGCACACCACAAAATATATTCAAATTTCTAACGACCTGAAGTAAATGTCAGTTCATCCAAGATGTTACATTTCTATCACGACGTTACGAAAATTTGGACGTCGCGTAAAATTAGGGCACATGATTTCGCGCACGCGCGCTAAGTTAGCTGTCAGTCGTATCATATGTGATAGACAAACGTGAATGGATGATTTTTACTATATCGTGTTACGAGCAGTATCCAAACATAATATTTCCAGCGGTCTACATTTTATTCAAAGCGAGACATATTTTGCATTAATTTCATTGCAACGCGAGTAAACTTGACAAGATCGGGTAAATCTGAATCAATCGACGGAATTGTATTTCCACCGGGATTATCTAGTCGGTGTCGTGAAACTGACACCCTCGATTCAGCGCACGCGCCGGCTAAATTATGCACTAATTACTCAACGTGTGCATTCCTGTGTCGCTCATCGATCTCTGCAGTGCAGGCTGATTGCGCGAAGTTTGCGCCGTTAAAATTACGTTGGAATGTAATACGCATCGTTCTGTGGCAGAACCAAAGAATAGTCAACTTTGCAAAGACATACTTTTGTAGTTGCACTCCTTGTTTTAGCGTTGATTAATACGCAAATTGATTTTTTTCCTATAAAATATAAAATTTTATCTTAAAAATATTTTTATTTTTTACAACTTTTATTATAAATATCATAAAATGTTATATTCCAAAAAATTTAATTTTGAAAGTACGAAAATCTTATTTATGCACAAAAAATTATTGCACTATAATTTATATACAAAAAATAAAATTATTATTATATTTGTGAAGAATTTTCCTAAATTTTTATATTTATACATATTTTTTTATATATTTACATTACTGAATAATTTTGTATTATTCAGGCATCTTTTAAGCTTTAATGAAATTGATCAATTATATTATACTCTCTTCATTTTTGACAATAACCAAAAATAAAAATTTTATAATTATTAAATTTAATTAACTGTAATATATACTCGAGTAATAAATAATAAGATTGTGTAATGCTATTACTTACGCCATGTTTCCTCTTACTAATTAGTTCAAGTCGTGTAAAGAGTCTATATCTTGTTACGTCGATCAGATGAGAAGTTTGCATTTCGAAATTACATTATGATGCGGTATATGTGTAACATACGCAAGGGCACGTGTAACTTTCGGCAATTTTCCACGAAAGTTTCGAGAGCTTGTTATAATTCTATTCGGTCGCCGCATACGGAACGTTATTACATGTACCCCTGATAACCTCGAAAGGTATCTATCTTACCCTTCTCCGACTCGACGCGAAAGTTGTTATAGGCCCACCAACAAAGTTTCATCTCGCGTATACAAGTGCATGCACCATGTATACTATATAGGTATAGGATGTACCGAAAGCAGAGTGTATAGAGTTTGCGAAAGCCACGAGTGTTTTCATGAGTCTCTTCTTAGCCTTTTTATAACGTAAGTGCTTCAAAGTACGTACAATATATTTTAACATGCAAAGCTGGTCGAAGTTTGTGTCGCATAAGGAATGAAAATTTTTGTTGCTCAAGCAACATTTATATAGCCTCTGAAATTAGTAATATACATATTATATATAACTGCTAAAATATAAATAATTAAAAGAAAAAGAGAGAAAACTCTTAAAACATATATATACATTTTTATCAATCTATATAGAAGTGATACAATTATATTATATAAATCAATTAATATAAATCTTGCTTAAATTTTGAAAATCATGTTTTTTTCTATTTTACTAAATAATTTTTATTACTTGTTTGATTCGCAGTCGAATTCATTATTATATTTTTTTCTAATTGAACATTTGCATATGTAAAAAATAATATATGAATCAAATCTCATAAATTTGGAAACGAGATATTATTTATAACCGCATATAAATTACAATATATGTGATATTATTTGTTTCTCACGTATTTCGATCGATATATTCGTAATGATGTCATAAATATCCTGCTGCAAATGTTTTCGGTGATTTATATATGATCACTTCTATACATGTGTGCAAATACGTTAGGATATGATATATATATAAAAATACATACAACAACATGTGGTGGTACAATATTTCCGACATGTCAAGTATTTATGAGTTTTTCTAGAGTGAAAAAAATTTACAATGGTCACGCTGTTTTTTAGAATAAAATGGAAAAACCAGGATAAATTAAACACAAAAACGAGTTACACAATATAAGATTCACTGAATATACAAACAGCCAGAAATGCTGTGATGTTGCGTAAACTTCAATGACAGTTTACGCAAGAAGCCACATGTTTTTAATGCTTGTGTAAAGTTCTTTTATTTCTCTCACTCTTTGGTCAAATATTCAAAAGTTCGCGAGCTTTTCCCTTAAATGAAGTCATCGGTACGGAACGAAAGTTCCTTTATAAAGATGTCGAACTGTCGAGCCCCGCTTTCAAATTCTTAGAAGAAAGTACTGTTAAAGCATGACTGAATACAGACATAAGACATTTTGTTTCTTTATTTAAAAGATTCCTTTATGGTAACACAATCCGCTTTGATATTACTATCTATAATCTCTGAAACCAAACATCTCTACGGATGCAAATGGAAATAAGGATCTGTAGTATTGAATATCCATGGAAACTAGATCTCGTGAGAGATCAGAGCCACATAGATCAAAGAATATATTAACCACAGTTCTGTGAAATCAAGAATTTTCGGAAGCGGAAATCTCTGCCGTAAATGGTCCATAAAATCAAGCATTTCTGGGGCCAGAATATCAAAGAACTATGGATCTAAAAGTCTGCGCGCTCAAGAATCTGTGGAGCAAAAAATCCACGAAAACGAGGATTTAAGGAGCGAAGGATTTGCGGAACTGAGAATTTATGGAGCTATAAGTCTATGATTTGGAAGAAGAATTCTGAGAAACTAAGAATTCGCAAAATCATTGAAACAGTATGGAAAATCTCAGAAATCTCGACGATACGACGCTGTCGGCAACCGGCTGATTAACTCCGCGTATTTACAATCTATCATATACGACGGGTTTTAACGGGGACAGGAACGTGTTAAAAGCGATTGCCTCGTAAACGTTAGTGCTCTCATGAGTATTCTGGCGACTTGACTAGTAGGTATCCGGAAATATCTACCTACCTCGCGCCTGTACGGAACGTGTATATAGACGCAGGTGGCTGTATATATTTACACACAGTCGACGGCATTTCCTCTCCCGATTGCAGCATCCATTTCAGAAGTAATCAGGTTACAGGAAGGAAACGAGCAATGTGCCTGGCGCATCCGGCCAGATACTTTCGGCCCTAATTGCGATATATTGCGCAAATCGCCATTATTAACGGCACCATTTAAACCACTAAATCACTAAACAATTTAGCTAATAGTCAAAGAATCTAATGGATCACTGTGTTTATAGTGTTTCGTTGGAAATTATTTTTAATATGAATTCATTATATATGTAAAGAAAAGCACGACACTCATATACTCGCGTCGTTACTTGTCTTTAATTTGAATCGGCCGCGTTATTGACAAAGCGTGTTGACGGGGATCGCTACGGAGCAGACGACAGAGAATGATAAGCGAGAATTGGAGCAGATGATCGAACAGTTAAAGTATAGAAAGTACAGTGAAACAATTTGTTAATCAGCTCCTATAAATAGAATATCATACCTGGATTAGAGGCTTTAAATGGTGTTTCTCTTATTTTTACAGGTATGATAAAATAATGTAAATACTTTTGTAAACAGGATAATTAAACGAACTCTTATTTTTACAGAGAAACTATTGAGTCTTAATCGGAAGATACTCCTACTTTATAAATTAAATAAACAAGATTATTATATATATTTATACATTTATATATAAAAGCCGTTTATTTCGAAAGTGATGTATAAATCTTGAATTACGAGGCACTTTGAAATTAAATACGTCATCTCAGTTTCTGTTTATACATCATTTAAATGTTATTTATCTCAATTTAATACGATTAAAGCTTTCGCATTATCGCGCAAAGCTGTACTTGATATATACATTGTACATTATACAATATAATATTACAATTGCATAGGTCTGTAATTTTCATTATTAATTACCTGGTCGTATCTAACGAATGTGTTGGCATATGGAAAGTATCATGATAACTCAGCTCATATATATCCGCTTCTTTCAACTACCGGAGAGTTCATTTCAAAGTTTACTATTACTTTAGAGCTTCTTTTCGCCGAACTTATGTTTTATTGGCACGTTCTTTTTGTCTTGCCAAGACGCTTACGGCGTTCTTTATTTCCCGCGGGCGACACTTTCCGCCAGTGCACTTCTCAAAGACTCTTAATGTAACGTGACGAGGTTATCCAATCTTCTTGCAAGGACGGACTAACGAAATAAAACTGCAGCAAATTACTTAACTCGCACAATGTTCCCCCATCACGCGCGGTCGATCTCGCATCCGCTGTAGGAGCTTTCCTTCCGGAAAATGTCTGTTTTCCAATTGTGGTCTCGCGAGATTTACAAAATGGATGGTGTACAAAGGGGATGTGAAATGGGGTCTTTTTTTTCTTGATTTTTAGCAAAACAGATTCCAAGTTAATTTTAAGTTCGTGTGTTAGTACGACGATGTACTATAGCATTACCGGCGTTGAAATTTCCTTCGTTTGCGATAAACGTTAGAAACGACGTAAAAAAGAAAGAAAAAGGGAGAACGCATATTTGGTTTTACTGCGGTAGTGGCGGCTTAAAGGGTTAAGACCGCTTTGCTCGCAAGCTAAACTTTACTCACTTATTGTCGAAAAAAGAAACAAAGAAGACAAACCATTGGAAAATAAAACAGTCCTTTGTGGTCTCTAAAGACAAGCTGAATAGTTTTTCTAGTTATGATGTTGAGGCAAATGCGGAAAATATCACATTTAGATACAATCTTTTTTTCAAGATAAAAGGAATATTGTAGTAAAAAAGAGAAGATTGTTTTATTATAAATTGGAATAAAGAAGATAATAAAGAAGAATAATTTTATTTTTAGACATTTACAATACATTTTATAAAAATAATACATATCTATATATATATATATATATTATGTATGCAAACAAAAATATCTTATGCAAATTTGGTAATTAATAATTTGCAAAACAGTGTCATCGTTTTGATATGCAATAGTTAAAAATATGAAAAGAACTATAATATTCCTTTCGAGACATAACATATTCCATGAAATTTACGATATCACATATATCCGTAGTTTTTGTTCGCGAACTATAATCTTTATTGGGAATATCGTGCCATCGAAGTTTGGTTAAAGAAGAATGAATTTACAGCGGTGTAAATCTAGAATGGAGGAAACGAGCAAAGGGGAAATATCGAATGACTTTAAAACCTGGAATATTGATTCCTGCGGCTGTACGTCGGGTAAACGCATCTCGCTTCCGAATCTTTGACGTGTTTTACCGCTCGTTCACGCGCTCCCTCTCGATACTGTCACACTCGCGAATCTCCCGACTCTGCCTTTGTCTCTTCCGCACTTTCGGAATTTATCGGTTCCGACCGAACACGCATGTAGACACGCGTGAGCTTTCGATTCGCACAATGCGACCGAACGTTTCGACAGTGTCTGTCAACGACTCGTAGTTTGATGCCGTCGATGAGTCGACGTGTTTAATGTTCGCGTTCGCGTTTTGACGTTCGGCTTTTAACTCGCGTTTATGGCACGGCACGGCCCAGATATAAACTAAAGCTTCCGTTGATAAGTAAATAGCGGAAAATGTTCGTGGCGCATGCAAGTCGCTTCTGAATAAGCTATTGAGACATACATGAAAGTTGGCTTTACACTCGATGTACGTGTCCGTCAAAACATTGAATGACGAGTTGTGTTTAATATTTCGGATGTACATACGTTTCTCTTATACTATGCGCGTATATCCTGAGATCATTAATTCTCAAACAATCAAGATATATTTGCGTAATACAAATTTTGAATTATATAGAATTTCCAATAAGTGAAATGATAATTTATTATTTCTTTCTTTTAGATTTCTTTTTATTCATTTTACTACTTTTTAATCATTGAAATGTATAATAAGAGTGTATTATGTATAATATTCCACAATTATTTACTCAATTCGTACAAGAAAAATAAATTTCGATATTCAAATTATGATCGATTATAACTTATTGTTAGAGAAGAAAGAGAGAGAGAGAAAGGAGAATTTCCTCATATTTCAATGTTAAAAATGTGCTTGAAAAAATCTTACAATATATTTAATTCTACTTTAATTTTCAACATTTATGTAAACAAAATTATATTATGTCACAGAAAATAATTTATGTAAGAAATATGAAAAAGAATGTTTTTGGTGAAGAAAATTGGAAATGCATGGACTGTGCGTTCGTAATCTTTCTGAAACCAGTGAGCGTTAGAATGAGGATAGTCACGTAAATGGAAGGTGAGTTCGACGAAAAAAGATGGGTGTCGGCGGCGCAAGGAGATGGAAATATCTTGCGGCTCTTCGCAAGATTTTGCTCCGAGCATCAGTACCTTTCCTCTTTCGTGGGATATCTCGATCCGTATACTCGGATAGAAGCAGACGGGAACGAAAGTTTGGCAAGGTTTCGAAAGCTCGCTCGCGGCGAACATAGAAGAGTCTTAACGGATTGTATCGTGCCGTGTATTTACGGGCTTTTAGATTAGGAGAACCAGAAGTGAGACATTCGAGAGAGAGACAGCAGTGCGAAACAACTTCGAAATTGATCGACAACGCGCGATTTAACAAATTAATCCCTGGAATTTTCCTGAAATCTTCGGTCTCCTAAGATAAATCATACTTTCAGATTGAAAAATATTAGTATAAGAAGTCTATTAGTCTTGTGCTTTTTCGTTTTTATAGTATTACGAGTTATAGATATGGATTTAATAGTTCAAACTACGAAATCGTTTTTATAATAGTTTATTAATCTTTTTTTTCATTTACTTGTACTTGTGAAAATTATAAAATATATAAAACGCATGTTGGTTTCTCTCTTATAGAACATATTCTTTATACTTGATGAAATTTTTAATTTACAATATTTACAAAAGTGTATAATTAATTATTGTTAAAAATTTTACCTTCCTGAATAATTATTTTCTCACGAATTTAGCTATCGTTATTGTTGTTAATCTGGTTAGTTATTTAATATCTTTTTTTATAATAAATATATTCAAAATTTTTAAAAATGAAATATTTTATCTTTGATATTCAAACTTTGTACTTTTTAAACAAAAACTATCACACCTATTAGCTGCAAATATTCAGAGTCTTGGTTATATGATAAAAGTGAAGTCTTTAATATAAAACCAGCAATTAATTATAATTATATAAAGTAATATTGCAATTAAATTTTTCAAAGTCTATCACGATTTCATTTAAGTCATTTCATTCTATCAAGTCTGAGGAAGTCATTTCATTTTATCAAGTCGGAGGAAGTCATTAATCTTCAACGTTACGACAATAGACTATCGCGTCAATTTGAGTTGTGTTCCAATATCATGGTTTACCAATGGATCTTCATAGATGACTTAGGATCAAACAGTCTAATCATAGACATGGAGGAATCATTTCTATTGACGTACTCTGTCGCGATTATATCGTCCGCATAAATCATTCATTCCTGTCGGGGATCGACATAATACCCGACATAGGTACAGAATAGACACTATACCGGCTTTGTCTCTTGGTTCCCTTCACTTTGATGTATTACTGATGTCCGCTCTCTGGATAGTCGAATAGGCGCGACTATAAGTCTAATGATATATCAATCATTCAATGTTCTAAAGAGAGCTTAAAACTTTGTTACAAAAATAAACTTTTAACTTTTTTTACACAATATAATTATTAATTTATATTTATGGAAAAATTTATATTTTAAAAAGAAAATATTTTTTATATCGATTCTAAAATATAGTATTGTAAATATTGTTAGATTAATTCTTTATATCATTTTTTAATACACTTCTTATGGAAATAAATTGCTAAATGGTTATATAAATCCTGATTTTAATTCTAACAAAAAACTGTTTCTATGTGTTTGATTTTATTAAATAAATAATTTAATTTTAACATAGATTTGTAATTGACTTTGAAACAAATTTAAAATAAAATAAAATTTATAATAAATTTTAAAGCATTTTTCGTGTGATGTAAATACATTATTATATACATTTTATAAATATATGCTGCGCATACAGATTTAATATAACATATTAATACAAATTAAATATATATATATATATATATATATATATATATGTATTACCTAAACTAAAAATGCTATATGCATTGTTATTCTGTTGATATTAAAAAATATAGTTTTGTAAATATCATTTCGCATACGTTAATCTTGTCATGATTGAAATAAATGGTACTGTCAAGTGACTGAGTGAGATAGATCTTCATTTCGACTCCAGGAGTGAAAGTTCAATTATTCTTTTGTCAGATATAATTTATTTTGCCCCTATAAAATCTGAGTGATAAAAATATTTAACATTTTAGAATTTTACATTGGATAATTATTAAATTAATTTTATACTTTTTTTTGCATTGATTCTCTAGAAGAGAGTATATAGTTAGGGAAAATTTTATATTATACAATACAATAACAATTATATATATATATATATATATATATGTATGTGTGTGTGTGTGTGTGTGTGTGTGTGTGTGTGTGTGTGTGTGTGTTTGTAAGTAATTCTCTGAAGAGAGAAAGAGAAAGAGAGAAAGAAAGGGGGGAAAGGAAGAGATATATGTATATGTATACATATTATCCACATACAATTTAACTATTTAATTATGATATCCAAATTAATTAATATTGGTTATTATTTATTATATATATTAGCTTGTAATGTTGATAATAATTTATATTACTTTCATTGACCTACTTTCTCTTGTTCATTTTTGCTACTTTCATTGACCAATACTACTTATATTTATACCATTATTTGATATCATTTAACTCTTTATTGTGATGTCAAAATTAATTAATTAATATTACTTATTATTTATTATTATATATATTAATTTGTAATACTTTTATCGATCTACACTACTTTTATTGATCTACTACTTTTTTGTTGACCTATACTACTTATATTTATTACACATTATTTTATATAATTATTTTACATTTAACCTTTTATTCATTAATTAATATTACTTATTATTTATTATTATATATAATTAATATTAATTTGTAATATTTTCATTGATCTACACTTTCATTGACCTATACTACTTATACTTATTGCATTATTTTCTGTATAATTATTTTGTATTCAATCTTTTAATGATGTCCAAATTAATATATATATATATAATATGTAATAAATATAAGTAGTATAAGTCAACAACTACTTTTATTGATGTACACTGTCGTTGACCTATACTACTTATATTGCATTATTATTTTGTATTTAATCCTTTAATAATGATGTCCAAATTAATATATGTATATATATATATATATATATATATATATATAATGAAATATAAATATTATAGATCAACGACAGTGTACATCAATAAAAGTAATATAGCTCAATATTTTAATTGATCTACATTACTTTAATTACTGTATACTGTCGTTGACCTATACTACTTATATTTCGTTGACTTATACTACTTATATTTATTACATTATTATTTTATATAATCATATTGTATTTAATTCTTTAATCATGATGTCCAAATATATATATATATATATATATATATATATATACATATATATTTTATATATAAAAATTTGTAATAAATGTAAGTAGTATAAGTCAACGACAATATACATAAATAAAAGTAGTATATAGATCAGTTTCATTGATCTCTACTACTTTCATTGATGTACACTGTCGTTGACCTATACTACTTATATTTCGATGACCTATACTACTTATATTTATTGCATTATTAGTTTATATAATCATTTCGTATTTAATCCTTTAATCATAATGTCTAAATTATATATATATTTTCATTTATCTACACGACTTTCATTGATCTTTACTACTTCCATTGATGTACACTATCGTTAACTTATACTACTTAAATTTAAAACATTATATATATATATATGTATTTGGACATCATGATTAAAGGATTAAATACAATATGATTATATAAAATAATAATGTAATAAATATAAGTAGTATAAGTCAACGAAATATAAGTAGTATAGGTCAACGACAGTATACAGTAATTAAAGTAATGTAGATTAATTAAAATATTGATCTATATTACTTTTATTGATGTACACTGTTGTTGATCTATAATATTTATATTTTATTACATATATATATATAAAATGTTTTAAATTTAAGTAGTATAAGTTAACGATAGTGTATATTAATGGAAGTAGTAAAAATCAATGAAAGTCGTGTAGATAAATGAAAATATATATATAATTTAGACATTATGATTAAAGGATTAAATACAAAATGATTATATAAACTAATAATGCAATAAATATAAGTAGTATAGGTCATTGAAATATAAGTAGTATAGGTCAACGACAGTGTACATCAATGAAAGTAATAGAGATCAATAAAACTGATCTATATACTACTTTTATTTATGTATACTGTTGTTGGCCTACTTATACTACTTAAATTTAAAACATTATATATATATATATATATATATATAAAATGTTTTAAATTTAAGAAGTATAAGTTAACGATAGTGTACATCAATGGAAGTAGTAAAGATCAATGAAAGTTTTGTAGATAAATGAAAATATTACAAATTAATATATATAATAATAAATATTACAAATTAATATATATAATAATAAATAATAAGTAATATTAATTAATTATTTAAGAATTAAATGTAAAATAATTATATATATTCTGTTTGTCACACAAAAGCTCGTCGGTTTCTTAAAAAATATTAGGTTCAGATTACCCGAAGTTTTCTCGGTTCTACTCGTCGCAAATATTTTGCCAAGGGCTATCTACTTGTTAGAAGTATCTTGTAGCCGCTATCTAGCGGATAGAGCAACTAGGGTGTCCGCACTCGAAATGGTCGCTGCTACTGTACGTCGTGCTTATCTTCAAAGTTTAATACCAGTATATTGATGGCAGATATACAATGTTTAAATATCATAGCGCTCTCAGCTATCTGCAATCTGCAATTCCACTAGAATGAATTTAACGTTCGTGTACAGATATGACGCAAAGAACGATCGATTGCTACCGTTTATCATTTATACTCATTTAATTTGAGAAATTTTTATCTTATGATACAAAAATTTCATATCAGTTATACAAATGTATTTTACATTATTTTAATGTAAAATATTTTAGACTTATTAAAACATATTTTAAACCATTTTTAGATATAGTTAGATACAGTTTACGCAGCATGTAACATCATGATATGTTCATTGTTTCGTTGATTGGTATTTATTCGGCAAAGATTAACGTTTATTACAGATTAATCAATACAAATGTTGTGCGCTGATCAGAATTTTAGGCCACTCTCGACTATAATGAAATCCTCACTGTACTTTGGAAGCCGCAAGACGAGATTAATGTTAGGGTATTAACGGCCTTAATGGCTAAACTACCTCCTAAATCTTTTCTAGATTTTATCCTCGTGAATGTGTATAGCTCTTAAAATACTCTTAAGATACGAAAAGGAAAGAAAAAATATGTGAAAGTTATACATTTTCAAATTATTATAGTTAAATCTGTCCTCGAAAGCTATTCGAACGTTAATATTAAACATATAGTGTACTTCCTCAAGATAAAGCTTATTTTTAAAAACAAAATCATTACATTTTTGTAAAAAGTGTTATCTTCTTCTTAAATATTTTTCTAAAAATAATAAAATTTAAAAGCATAATCTTTTAAAATTTTAAACAAAGTCATTTAATTTTTAATGTCTTTACATCATTAATTGTTGTTGTCATCAGTTTTCTGAAATCATTAAAAATAAATAATTTTTAATTACGTTGAAAAAAAATAATATTTAAATTAGAAGTTTAACAAAAAATTGTTAATATACAATATAAATTCTATTTTATTCATTGCTGTATTTCAAAAATTTATCATTATTTTATAATGCTTGTTCGCGGTTTCTTGTTGTTATTTTTGCAATGGTGAAAATATAAAATCTTTTTCATGAGGTATAAAGAAAGTATAAAGGTACAGGTATAAAGAATATAACACTCATAAATTTTTCAAAGGAATAAAAACGTTGAATAATCCTTTTTGCATGTTACACACATTATTCTTTTTCTCTACTCGATTGAAGAATGAGAATTTTGCTTTTATATTTTTCGGATCTTTCGCTCCCGATATCCTTCGCGTGAGGCGGTCTTTGATGGAGCGTTTCTCACACTTTAGCGAAACTCCGGAAACTTGGAATCGCGTGACGTGAGCTAATTTATCGCGACACATTCCGCGACCGCCTTCGGAATCGCCGCTCGCTCGCCCGACATTTGTACGGTTCAATTCCGACGTTCGATTCGACTGTTCGACTTCGTAAACCTAGGCAGGCTATGGCCATGCCCCGACGACTTTTCTCGCAAAGTTTACCTTCTATCTTTTGTTTGCTCAACCTATTTTTCCTCCCGCGGGAGTACCATGCTCCGTTTCGCTTCATCTCGTCTCCGTTGTTCGATCTTATTTGTCGGTCATAATATCTTCGAAAACACATGTCGCAATGATTCGCGTTTTATCATGCTTAAACGAGCTAGTCAAACTTTTTAAGTGGAAAAATATCAAGTACTTTGCACATTAATCAATACGTACAATAATAGACATAGTACAGCTTATTTAATTCTTTATTTTTTTTTTTTTTGCAAAAAATTTTATGTTGGAATCAAAACTATAATTATATATAATAAAAGTAATGATTTAAGAATACAGGTGTGCAAGATTCGCTTTAAGTACGAAATCATAAAGTAAAAATTATAAATTATGAACATTTTAAATACACCAGAAGAAAACGAAAATACGTTTTCGTCGGCAATTTTCTTCGTAATCGCTGATATCAGTTTCTGAAATTGATCGATGTAACATCCTAGGTTCACATAATGCACATGATCCTCGATGGATCCTACAGCAACTTGACAAGGATCCGATAGTTGGGTCGCTGTCGATCGTCCCAAGAATTACTAAGCTCACGAGTTGATCCTATTCTCGGGACTAGGCTTCTCCACGAAAATCTTGATGATTTGGTCATGTTTTCGACAGATGGGTTCATCCTCAAAAAGATACGACAGCTTCCGACATTGTATTCGATTACTTTTTAGAAACACTGTCTGTATCTTTTAATAGAATGTTTCACGTAATTCTTATTTCAAATCTTCTCTATATCTTGTAGGGTAAAATCAATGTTTAAAAGATAATTAAAATCTTATTTAAAAATTACATAAAATATTGAGAATATCTTTTAAGGCATTGGAATAATGAATTAATACTTGACATATTTCTTTAATTTCTACAATTCAATACGTCGACAGTTAAATTCTCGAGAGAAATGAAAGATCTATAAAAATAAAGTTTGTTTAATTTGAGAGAGAAAATACATTTTATGATATATTTAAACAATGAAAATTTTTTATCAAAGTTTCTTAATTTTTAATTAAGCAAATTTTATTATACATATATAACTTTATGGTGCATATTATACTTTGTAATTACTTAATGCATTAAATTATAAAATATTATCTTTTATATGACATATTTCCTAGTCTAGGAAATTATATAATCCGAGGTTAAAAAGGAAAGCTTAAATCTTGAAAGAAAAATTAATGAGAGTAGATATTTAAATTAAATAAAACATTTTCTTCTTGTGGTTTAACAGCACAAATAGCTCGCAAAGATTTCTGCGTGACTTTTGAATTGACTTGAAAAATTTTCGAGCACGATATTGGGATATGTGCGAGAACTTTGTAGAGAGATAGAGCAAGCACCGGTCGTGACGTTCCACTATGATTCCGCAAAGTTGAGAATGACGACAGTTTGTGCTATTGAAGCGCGCATTTGAGTTGACTAAGTAATTCACAGAAGGATCATTGCGCATGTCACCGGGAATTAGCTCAAGTATCGTGCGAATGGCGCGGCCATTGTTATATTAGATTCGTTGCTTGCTATATCGAGAAACATTGACATTTTGCGCCGCAGCTACATCCTCTCTTGTAATACATCGAAAAATATACGTATAAATTTCAAAGAGAGAAAACGACTGAAAAATAGAAGCTTGCTAAAAGAATTTTTTTGAATAAAATTTTTTACAAAATATGATAGTCAATCTCTATAGTTCTTTATGTAAGGTACCTTATAAGTATTATAATTAATAATTATTAGAGATACATTAACACTTGCCGCAAAACAATTTTAATACAACAATATTATTATTTATTATAAAGAAGGATATTAATTAATAACGTTATGGTCAATATTAGACTGTCAAACTTATATTACATGGGGCGCTGTTACATAAGCCGTTGAAACTTCAACATATCATATATCTAAGCTTTATTTGATATACATACATTTACATATATATACCTCTCTCCC
This sequence comes from Nylanderia fulva, assembly GCF_048542155.1. Lineage (NCBI taxonomy): Eukaryota > Metazoa > Arthropoda > Insecta > Hymenoptera > Formicidae > Nylanderia > Nylanderia fulva. The sequence continues at coordinate 1,629,457 of NW_028190161.1, read as the reverse complement.
CTTCTCTTCCCTTAACACGGTAAATGCACACATATATTACTATTCTAGGTATAAATCATACATTATACAAGCAGTTTCAGTTAACTCTTAAGTACACATTAATCGTCGGAATTAATTCCTATGATTCATATATTCTTCTTATCACATATGTATAATTATATTAAAAGAATACTAGAAGAATAAATTTATTTAAATTAAAAAAAAATAAATAAAGACACTCACACTTGTTATTTGTTATGTAATTGTACGAATGCAAGAATTAAATAATTTTAACAAGCATTCGCAAAAGAAAATAAATTGGCAACACTTTCTCTGTTGATTCAAGAACTCTTGACATTTAATTTTGGGGGTAAAGTTTGCTAATTGCCGAGTTTGTTTGCAAGAAGAACGTTGTACTGAAAGGTACGTGTGGAGTTTCAGTTCTCTTCGCATTCCTGCCGATATCTGGGGATCATTTGTTTCTATGATTGGCAGCAAGTAAATTTAATCGTAAGTAAGAAAGCCCAGCTGGCTACCGTTTCGTTCAAACAGCAAATTGAAAGAGCCAATTAAAAGTTATTCGGGTTATTGTACGCGGAGTCGAGTTCATAAGGATTAGGTAACGTTAAGTAAAAGAGACAGGAACGAGAGAAAGAGGTATGCAAAATTAAAAGGAGGAAAATTAATGAACTAAAAATAGTGAAAAAGATGGAGATAATAAAATTGAACTTTATATAATTAGCAATAATTATATAGATGTCTTTATGTAATTAAAAAATTTCTCTATTTAATAATAAATTGTGAAGATAATTAAGTAATTAATTTATATATACATATATATAGTGTTACAATTTCAATGGCTAACGGTATATATATTTGATCAATTGATTTATCAAGAAATTATATCAAATTTTGATATCTAACTAATTTAATATATCAATGCAAATAATTAGAGGGTTGCTATGAAATGTAATTATATTTTAATATACTATTTCAAATATTTATTAACGATATAATTAATTGTTGTTGGAATGTGTTATTATTTTTTTTTGTTATCTTATATAGAAATAATCTTTTTTTAATAAAATTTTTGATGAATCCCAGAAATTAACTACAAAAACTCAATTACTTAATTATTTTTTGATTATATATATTTGCATATGTCATAACGTTTAAAAAATCATTATATTAAATATAAATATATATTTAATATAATGATTTAAAATATAAAACGCAATATATTTTTACACACTCTTTCCATCTTTGATATATAAAAATATATAATTATCAACACATTTAAAAAATGTTAAAATATCAACAGTTTATTTTGTCATTATGATCACATTAATTGCCATTATACATGTTCTTCTATTTTATCTACGCTTGACGCGTATTCTGGTCCTCTTGCTCGCAATACAATCTGTTCTATTATCCATTCTTCCATTATCTATGTTATTCCATTCGAGGGCACCAATTAGCGCCGAATATCGTAACAAAACATTCGCGGTTCAGGAAAGGCGCTGTTATAAATGGCTCAGGTGGCGCGTGGATACTCACCGCGGCCGTGTCGGCATATAATAGCGAATACGCGGTCCGTTGGCCCTGTGCCAGTTGCACGAAACAAAGCACGAAACTATGCGAAGCTCGCTAACTTCATCTTCACGGGTTAACCGAGCGAGCCGCGGCTTCGGTCGCGGCGAACATCCGGATCGAGTAGACACGGCCGTGCCGCTGCTAAACTTATCGCGTATTTACGAGGACAGAAGATCGATGACCCAATTTTCCGGCTGTCCAAGAACCGATCCGAACGAGCGAGCGCGAGAGCTATCGGAACATCAGCTATCTCGAAGAATGCGTGCAGGATCGTCTCGAGATTGATGCATCCTGCATTTTTTTTACCGTATTTTTTATATTCTTTCTTTATTTTTTATTTCAATCGATAACAGTGTCTAGTAAAATTTGAAAATTAAATTTAAAGACATTTCCAGGACGTTTTAAAGAAATTTCCACGATCTTCTGAATAGTATAATGAAGATGTACAAGAAACTGAAAACTTTATTTTTTTGATCGAGTCTTTATAATTGTATATAATGTTAATGAAAATTAATATATGCATTATAAATATTCAATGCAATATTTTCTTATATTTGAACGCTTCAAATTTATACATAATTTATGCGTAACACATATTTTTGGACTTCTAAATAAAAAAAAATATCTCTTCTAGCTGAAGATTTAGAAACAATGAAAAAAAAATCAAGGATCTACGAAAAATTGAAGTACCTACATTTCCAGGATTTTTAAGGAACAAACAAAATTCCAGAACATTGAAAGATTTCAAGGATTTGAAGGGTGGCTAGACACCCTGCATAAGAACGAAAGCGAGGCTCACCTGTTCGAAAAAATGTCAAAACAGTTCCGTCTTATTCTTCTTACAAATTCTTTGAAAAACGTTCAATATACCTACCATTTTCTATTTAATGCAACGCGGATACGCGGCGTGTGTGACCGTCGCAGATTAAGCGGATTAAATTGCATCCACCGCGAGTTCGTGCGGGAAAGCGTTCTCGCGGGTGACACTCGTTAAGTTGCAGGCCGTGTCGAACTCTGAGAGCTCAGATCGAGTATGCCGATTCGAGCTGTCATGTTTGCGGTAAGAAACTTTGGCGGAAACGGCGCGTTTAGTCTAAATCCTGCGTGCGCTTTTACGAGAGATGCCCATTAATTTAGCAATTCGCGCGCGATTCATTATTCGTGCAATTTGTTATTCCATATGGAACGTTGGGGATTTCACTGCTGGCAGTAACGCGACAATTTTCGTGTATGGCTAACTTGCCGTGGCTCTCAGGATAATTGCAAACGCGATAAGTGCTCTTTCAAATGAAGCCGCGCGGAGAACAGAAAAATAAAGTCGCGCGAATGATTTAAACCGCTTTGGAATAATGAAGAGTAAATTAAAGGATCAAGTCGACAGAGAAGGGTTAATTTATACAACATTTTTGCATGCTTGTCATTTTCTTTTTCAAAAAGTGTAGATTTTTAAGATTAATTATAGAAAACTTAGAGTTTTACTCTATTATTTTATTAAGAATTTATCCACGATGCATATACAGAACGACCTGAACAATAATATATAAATACTTTGCTAGTAAATTCTGACTTGTTATAAGTAAAAAAAAAATATAGAAAGACATAGAAAAGAAAATAGCATTTATTTACGTGTTATAAATGAGATTCAAAATAAAGTATGATGCAGATTTTACAGTATGTTATAAATAAATTCATTTATGAATAATTTCAATTTATCTATATTTATCATGATATCAAAATATTATTAATATAATTATCCAAATATAATATTATATTATATTGTAATTAATCAATATTATAATTATTACACATTAATATATTTGAGATATTATAATATTTAAATTCTTTTTTATTATAAAAGCTTAATAACGGCTAACAGAAACTTCTTATACAATATGAGCAAGCCTACGAGAAACTGTATATATCACTAATAGAAAGTAAATTAAATGAACTAACAGAACTAAATTAAATGAACCAACATTCGCAGAGACTGAGTCGACTTTACTCATAGTGTAATGTTGAATATACATACATTTAGTTAAGGTTCAAAGTTCAGCAAAGTTCCTGGTGCTTCCTTATTGCCAACGAAATGAATATAACTTTCGGACTTTATTTCTTATGAGAATATAGAGTACAATTATTTTTCATGAGACTGTTATTAAACCAATTGTATAACATTTACACATGAAACTTTTTATAATTACTCAACGTAATTTGCATTTAGGATATTGAAGAAATATTATGCTATTTGCACACACATTTCTCTTGCTATATTTTAATGAAAAACAAGTATAATATAATTATGTATTAAAATATCGTTTGAAACATTAAATTACAGTTTAAATCGATTAAATACCAATTATTATTTGTTATTTTATTAGGGCCTTCAAATAACATTTATTAGATTACATTGTACACATAAGTGTGTGCGAGTATAATGATATTGTTAATATTTAAAAGTGATAGTATTATTTGTTATATTAGAATAATACTAATGACGTAATATAAATTTATGTCACCAAAATAACAATATTTATCTATAAATAATACGACACATTTATCAATAAAGCCTTATTTATTTAATCAACACGTTTAATGTTAATAATTAAACATTGGGAGAAAAAGTAACGATCAAATAAATTTTTGTTTTTATACGATGAGAAAAATCTTTTTCAAATTCGGTGAAAAATAATAAAATTTGACACAAATCTTACAAAATCCTATATTATATATTGTACACATATCTTTACGAACTTTACGGATATATGCACACAGTTGCATTGCAGTTGCTCTTGTTACGTAACGTATCGCTCAACAATGTTGCATCGGTGGAAGCAGCATCCGATCGTAAAGTAGCAAAAGAAGAAACGTCGCGTATCGAAGCATATTCTCAACTGTCGGGCGGATGATGTAAATTCCGGCATTTTATGTTGCAATTCGCGACGGGTCGATAAGCATAGTCAGCTCAAAAAGCGGTCAACGCCGAAAGGACACTTTCGGCTCGCTGGTTTTCCACGTGCGGAATGCCTTTCCGCGTTCACCTATATGCATTCGTTTATGCGCATTCGCGTAAACGTGCGTTCTTCGTGCATGTGCAAATAGAGACGTCGATCCGACGACGATTAAATGACGGTGTATCGTAGTGTATATATAGCGATACATGATGAAACTTTGGGGATTGTCGGTGCGATCGATCGAACTCGTTCATAGAAAACACTGTTTGTTACAGCGAGTGATGCGCATCACTGGAATCTAAAAGCAATGACGTCGATATCGATAGCGATCGTTTGTACGAGATGATCGGATTTGTAGCGATGATGGGTTTTAAATAACTATTTTTAACCATAAACGTGTATGAGTGTCCTACAAAATAGTGCACATGTATGAATTTATTTTATACAAAAAATTTTAAATTTCAATATTTCACTTACAGATTGCAATGTATTTGACTCAATTTTGGAATTGAATTTTTTCTCATCAAAAATTTGGCTTGCATTAATTTTCTTTTCTTTTTTCTTTTGTTTTTTTTTTGTTTTTTACAACAATAATTTATTTGAAATAGAATCAAAAGTAATTTTTTTTATTTTCGAAATTTAATCTACAAAAAGTTTCTTGTTTAAAATTATCTGTAATTAAAAAAATATTGGTATCTCAATATATTTTTATACATTAATTAATTAATATAAAGTTACAAAAGTGCTTGCATTTGTTATATTTAAAAAAGTATTTAAAATTATTATATGTTAATAACGCAGTAATATTCTATTTAGAGAGAAGATTACTATTACTTCAATAACAAATATATATTATTTCATATAATTGTACAATGTATAAAATATATGCAACGTTATTATCTGCTAATGTAATTTTTTGAACAAATATTTAGTTCTCTCTCTCTCTCTCTCTCTCTCTCTTTCGCTTTCTTGTTATAATTTATTCTCTTTTAAAACATAAACGAACAGTGCTATCTCTTTTATACTGTCCGAATTTTAATGACTAATATAAATTAGCATCTGACGCACGGGCAAAAGGGCGGTACCATCTCGACCGCGCTCGTTACCTTTTTTTTAAGCGCAATAAGCCCCGTAATTTGCACAGCTGATTGTAGCCCACTTATGCGGCGCATTATACGACGCAGTGCACACGTTATTATGCGCATTAACACACACACACACACACATACAACAGTATTATATGTCGCCATATTTGCATTACATTTCTGAACGTACATATACTGCATATTTAATGATGCCTTTCGTGCCGATCAAATATTTACACAAAGGGTTGGAGACGAGGGATGCAGCCTGCACCTTACTAGGTACATGCATTAGCTTGTTCCTGTATTCCAATGCTTGAGTTATCCATGTAACTACCTTTACTCTTCTTCTATAATAGTGAACCTTATCTTATCTCTATTCTACAAGAAGCAGCATGACGCAGAAGAAATTGTTATGCTATTGTAAGGAATATCTGAAGTCACTTATTTACATAAAATATTTTATTTAAAAATAACGCATAAATCAAAAATAATGCACAATAATAATACAATTGTCAAATATAAAATAATAGTCTTTTTTAACTATTTATTTATTTTATGACTCACACATCTATGCACTAAAATAAAGAAGATGAAGCATATTGAAGTATAGAAATTAAAGAAATATATTTTTCCTAATTGATATATTGTAGTAAATATTAATATATTTAATGCATAAGTGGATGATTTGACCTGATTCCATAGCTATTTATTCGTGCAAATAAATCTTATTTTCCGCATAATTTAACGTAAGTGATGACTTAATAAAAACCAAATTGCTATGTAAATGAAAAACACTTTGATGCGCAGTTATGAAAACGCACGCGCATATCGCGAAGTATTCATCTTCAGCTGACTAACGCGGCATTTTATTACGAGGGAAAATATGCTCAGTCCATTAAGGAATTCGTTATTTGTCTGCCCCTCATAATCTGCTTTCTGCGTGCATGTTCGCGTCCCTAAAACTTTCGAAAGCTCCGCGCATTCTCTTCATATTTTCTAGCTTTTCCGTCAAAGCAAGCGTTTAATGCAGTAATTAATTGTGATCGAGACAAAGTAAATCTCAATAACTTGTAATTTCCTTTAAATGACGTAATCTTCTTTTCTTGTTATTTGAAAAGTTTAATAAATTAATTTTATTTTAATTTTTTAATATATATAATCGTTTATTTTGCATTCTTTATATTTTTTCATTTTACAGAACGATTTTACCATGCAATATATTTTATTATTAATAAATAGTGGAGTAAACTTATATATTTTTTTATTTTGTATATTTTACATATATTTTTATTTTAAAATATTGATAGAAAATGGACTACTAAATGCGATAAATCGGGATAGAGAATCTTGCAGAAATAAATTCAGATCTATATGATTTTTTGTGTCACCTACCCGTGCCATTTGAAAACTCAGTGGCTGTATAAGTCTGAATAATGAATCGCGTTATGAAATTAAGCGAATAAAGGAAAAATATGTTTTATGATTTTTGTGATTAATTTTTTTCACGATTTAATTTCAAAAAATTATACTATCTTTATTCCTTTTGAATATAAAAACATATGAAATTATATTAAAAGAATATTTATAACCAAAGCCAACTTCTCTTTTGTAAAGCGAATAGTATACGAATACTTAAAATATAAAAATTATATTGTGTTAACAATATTCCCAATACTTTAATAGATATATCATTACAGATACATCTTTGAGATATAATTTCGTGCATCTTTATCCCCACGATAACTCTTCAAACATTCCCGACAGTCTTTGAAAGCTTCGCTACGACCTTGTCAAGTTAGAATTGAATAATCCTCTCTTGATCGAGCGGAAAGACAAGAAGGATATCAAGGGTTCCCTTAGCAAAGCGCGCCTTTATAATTCACATTTAAGTGTGCGAGCGAGAGAAGGAAGGCAGTTAATTGATTGCACTCGTTGTGGCCTAAGGTTTACGCCCGCGCGCGTTTTATGGTTTACGTTCCGCGGCCATCCTCCGCCATTTCCACTCGTCCTTTTTTCATTAGCCCCGAATTTTACGACACCTCGTAAGGAGGGCGATAAATTTCCTTTCTGCCTCCATTCGCGAGAGCGAGCCGAATTAACGGCCCATCGGCCAGGCCGCACAATCTTTTTCCTCGTCTGAAGAGATTCGCTGTGTCTCTTTCGCCTTTCTTCCCATCGAGAGAGATAGAAACTTTGTATTGATTGTAACCTCCGGGCGTTGTCTAATTGCCAAGAAAGAGACTTCCGCTCGGCCCTCGAAGCTGTCGGCCGCCGGCTTCGCCGCGCTTCCGTTATAGTTTCGAGATTAATTACGCTGACGAACAGTTATTCGGAGCGAGAGGCGATAATGACACAATCGAACGAAACTTGATGGTAACCGAAGGATGAGGGCCCAAAACGAGCCACGGCTCGTTAATCACCGAATCCTTGCGAGAGCTTGACGTCAAAAGCTTTTTCATCCTCGACGAATTTTATTCTCAAGCAGTTTTTGGCAAAGTATTCTGCTCGAAGTTGTGTGCGAAGTATATAGAAGTTTCGCGTGAAATTTTGCGTCCGCGTTGATTACCGTGTGCTAAAGTAAAAAACCGTGGTTCTCTTCTTTCCTTTTTTTATTTTTCTTTCTCTTTTTTTTTTTTTTTGCAAAGAATGATACTTCCACTTGGTTGCAGGGCGTGGCTTTTTAGCCCGGTCGATAGCACCGACTTATAAATTAGCTGCGAAGTTTCGAATGGACCCGATAAGGGTTGTAAGCCGGGAATCTGCCATCGTTTTCGCTCGTCTTCGAAGGGAGTGATTTTTCGATCGCGCGCGGCGTACAAGGGAATGTACTTAAGTGTCTTAAAAGGTTCCACCCCGAGAATTTTATCTCCGAAATCGTTCGAAGAATTTTCCGTCTCGACAAACTTCGGCGAAATCTATGACGATGTCGCGGCGATAGAATTTACAATGAGATTCATGATGATCTTTAATAAAGGGATAACCTGATAAAAAGATAATTCCGTGAATTCTTCTCGTAGCACGCAAAGTTGACGAGATGTTTTCAAAATAATTAATCGATTCGATCTCTCTGATTTGAGATGTATGTTTCATTTACGAACTATTTTTTATTTATTTCTTTTCGATTTTTCGAATCTATCGGTTTTCTCAAACAATTTCAGAAATTTTACAAAGAGGATAAACTATCTTCTTCTTTCCATGTTAAATCTTTAGAAACAATACGGAAACATATAAATCTTGAAATATATTCTTGAGATGTCACATTTGTCTGAAAGTTCAATAATATGTGTTTCTAGTAGAATAAGCATATTTCATCATTCTGTCTCGCAAGTTCGGATTAGTAATTCATGATTGTAATTCTCGAAGTTTCGCCGTCCGGAAAACCGCCACTTCACGTTACGAAATCTGTTCTACATATAACAATATGCTACATACATGTCTAACAGATGCTACATGCAGAATGTCCATATTATTATGGCAGCTTGTATTTCATGATGTGCAAGTGCTGTCGAAACAGTCAGGATTATCAAGTAGCCAGAAGTTGTACTGTATGTGAATAGAATTTATAGCAGCAACTATTTCTCCATCTTGTTACATGTATATTTTTTTTAAGTGATGAAAGGAGATTTTTTAAAATGAAAATATGAGAAAGAAACTACTTGCTTATTTTATTATAAGGTATACAAAATTAAAAAATTAGGAATTATTTTAATAATATAATTATAAATATAATCCAAGTTTGAATATATGGATACATTTTTAAAGAATTTAAAATATCAAAATTCCCCTTCTCCAGAATTTAAAAGATAAAGAGCCATGTAAAATCTACTTTAATAGCTAATACAATTTGAAGTCTGGCGACGAATCTTAAAGGTCATTAGAATGTAATAAGCCTGAAATTCAAGATAATGACTTGGAATTTAAGGACTGAAATTTGTAAAGTTAGAGAATTTTATACATCAAGGATTCTCTTCTTCGAGAATTTAAAATTTATGTAGTCTACTTATACGCTACAAAAATTTTATTAATCCAGGAAAGTGAAATTTCAAATAATCTGTTCGATAGTTCTAAATAATATATCCTTGGTTATACTCTTGCATTTCTGTGTATATGTCACATGGTCACATCATTAGATACCCTAGAATTGGAACAAGCGATTATGATCGTACACTGATATAATTTTTTCTTAGAATTTATTCTGAAAATTATGGTAATCGTGGGACAACATGATATTGGAAAAATTTTATAAGAGTTTCTCTGATTAATATTTACCACGATAAAAAATATTAATATTTTCTATCTTAATGTATATAGATATTTATATTTTACTGTGGTAAATATTAATCAGAAAACTCATAAAATTCTTCCAATCGTATTGTCCGACGATTGTCAGGGAAAATTCTCTCCGCGCAGCATTATTAAAAAAATGGCCGCTGGTATTGCTAGCAATCGAGTAAAATCGTGCGTAAACAGACGTATTCCGGTTTCCGTCGCATCGCGGACGGTAATGAGAGCCGAGTCCCGATCTTGGCTGATGTAATTACGGGAAAATTGCCGGACCCGGCGTGCGTATCCCTAAGTAAAGTGCATCGGGCAAACCGAATTACCATGGGGGCGATTGCGGCCGTTGTACCGAGCGATCTTCGATCGGTTATACGCGTATACCGGATATACATGGTCGACACTTCGCTCGGACCGTGCGTTAGGGCCATTATTGTAACTGCCGGTCTACCGCCGTATACTCAATTAATTCGGGATAATACCTAATCACTAATTGCACGCTCGCGATTCGACGCTGCGAGCCACTCGTCGCGTGTCATTCCTATACCGATCGACAGATCGATATGTGCGATCGCCGTAGTATTTGTGTTCGCTCGCAGTCCAAATTGGAGAGACGAATGCATTTTTTTTTAATGTTTTGATTCTCAACCGCTTGTTCGTTTTACTGACAACATCGCCAAATTGGTTCCAGCGCACTTTGCGGAAACTATTTTGGTTTGCCTACACAAAGCGTTCGAAAGAAAATTTCGATTACGTTTTAAAATGCAATTTTTCAAGAATTCAAGCATTCTATCTTTAGAATTTTTAATTTGTAATAGATTATTTTATATATATATATATATATAAAAGGTTATATATATAAAGGATATATATATATATATATATATATATATATTATGTAAGTTAATTTCATATGAATGAGATGTATCAAATGTTTCATATTTAGAATAATGAGCAAAAATTTAGATTTGTTTTACTTTTGACTTTTCAAGTGAAAACACACATTTATTGTCTTAGAGAGGATACTATTCGCGTAATTGAACGTTTGGATTATCTCGAGTCTGATCCCGCGGAACGAAATTTATTACCGATTGTAGTAACTGTAACGCGGCCATTAATACATCGAGTATTACTGCGGACATTTATTATGCTATACGCGAGAGTGGTGTATCACCGGAAACAATTACGAACGTACAACTTCGATATAGGATAGTTACATCGCGTGTACGCAATGCTTCTGTACATAATCTACCATATCTTAGCAGTAAGTTTTCTATTTCATTTATGATAAGCAACTTGAGACAATTTATATTTATATATATTTGCATTTATTATTATTTTCATAGTTAAATAAATCATATTAAAGAGTTGATTATACAAGATAAATATGTATGTATGCAAAGATATGAAGTATCTATTTAATCAATTTATATTATTTAATTTTTTTAATATCTTATTTATATATATATTATCACTTATCTCTTATTATAATAAAAGTATGCAATATTAATATATTTAATCGCGCGGAAGAAAAACTTTACAAATTTTAAATTTTAACCACAAATTTTTGCCTCATTAATCTTAAAACAAAGTTTTTTCACGATAAAAGCATAAAGAGAAAATTATTTTCGAGAATAACATTTTTCTTTACTATCACAAGTGAATATTAAGAAACATTATTATTATAATAATATGACTGCTCGAAGAAGGAACAAATTAATTTTTTTAACATCTTATTTATTATAAAAACCATCATTTAATCGCGGAAGGAAAACTTTACAAATTTTCAATTTTTACCACAATTTGCCTCATTAATAATCTTAAAACAAAATTTGTTCATGATAAAAAAAAAAAAATTAATATTTCATAAACAACACCCTTGGGATGTCTAAAATATATATTATCAAGTGAATATATATATTCCTAAAAAACATTACTGCATGAATGTTCACTTTAACACAAGTTCTTATCATTTCTATATTTTCAACAAACGTTTCGGACAAGATGTCCAATATCGAGCTGTCCATTATGACTGCTCGAAGGAGATATAACCCTTCGTTGCAAAAAAAAAAAAAAAAAAAAAAAAAAATTGAAAGACAGTCTCGTAAGTCTTGTGTCGTCGGACGACGCGACGCGTCTAGAGTGCGGAAGCGGCTTTAAACTCTCCGCGCGAGATCGGGTCGTGCGGATCGTTTTAATCGGTCTCCGATCTAAGGCTTGTCATTCCTAAGCCAGCTTCTCGGCGGCGTGTGTCTTCGTCGTGCGAACTCAAGCGGAATTTTGCAGTCCTCGTTTTTTTTCTGTCTCTCCCCCGTGCTCCTAGAATTTTTCCAATCTTCTCGCGGGATTAAACGTTCTCCCTTTTACGGAACATGATTCACCTCGCGTTTTCGCGCGACGCGTCTGGAACTGAGAGGCGGATTAAGACCGTCCGCGATAGATAAATCCGAGAGATACCGCCGGCGAATCGGTTCGGCAAATAGGTAATTCAGAAATGAAGAACATCGACCGTGTTTGCACTTCGGGACGGCGTTCGATGAAAATAGAGATCCCGCACTTTTCCGCGGGAAATAGGAAAAACGGCGAGGACGATAGACGACTCGATGATTGGCCACCCCGGAGCGGAATCCTCGCGGAACGTCCTTTAATTTCCGGGGACAATGCCGAGAGCGGAAGAATCGCGCGCGCCACGCTCTCCTGTATGTGACGAACGTCCTCTAATAAAAGGATATTTATGTGCGTTGAAAGTTCGAACGACCGCCCGCGGCGCGCTAGGGAATGAGACTCTCGGGTGGTGTGCATTCGCGTCATCTCACGAGCGGGCGAATTGCAGTAAGAGCGAGCGAACGGGTCTATTTAGTTTCTGAAACTCGTAACTGAGAACTATCCGGGAGCACGAGCCACATTTTTCGATCCCGCTCGGCGCGATCGCCACGAACAAAAGAAATCCAATGTGTGGAGATGACGGAAATATAGTTGACTTCTTCTACTGCGAAAGATAATAGATTATTACGACGCCGGGACCAAGCACGTCTCTTGCTTTTTTAGTTACGAATCATCGTCTCTCGATAAATGCACAAATATTTCGTTACAGTTTTTTCAACATTTCAAACATTTTAATTTCTCGATTTAGGTTGTTTAATTAAAATACAGCATCGATGAATATCACAATATTTTTGTAATTTTTATATTTTCACAGATTAATCTATACAAAAATTTATTGTATTTAAACCTTGTTAAATAAAACGAGGTAAAGAATTGGAACATTTTAAATATCTATCATATTTTTGATTAATTATTGTAATTTATCAATATAATTGACTTTCATGTGTTATCCGTATTTCGATCAAAATTAAATGTTTCAAAAAGTCTAAATTTTTATATGTAGTCATATACTTTATATTAAATACTTTATTTATATATATATATATATATATATATATATATATACACTTTCTTATTTAATATAAAACACTATATTAATAAAGACAAACGACAAAGATTGTAATACGCATGATTTTGATATCGCGCTTAAAATACGAAAATTAGAGACAGGTTGGTTTCCCTTTATTCTTTCGCGATACATTTTTTTTTTTTTTTTTTTTTTTTGACGAAACACCACATCGAGCTAGGTGGCGATAGACATGTAGGAGAACACATCGTTAGCCGGAAATTACAGTCGACCTTTTTTCGAGTGTGCGGTGTCCGTTTCTGTGGATTCATGCCGGAGCTAATTGCCGGAATAAAACACGTTTATTCTGTCGACGCCCAGCGTCGACGCACGCGCGGACGTTGCATCGACGGCGACGATGCACCGGATGTGAGACTGCCATTCGTTGATTTCCCAGAGGACGATCTTTCGCTCTGTAATTAACCGCCGAGTATTGCGCGTCCGGCTCTGTCCGAGAGAAATGAGAGAGAAAGCACGGAAAGAACTCAAGCACGTAGTAGATGTTTCTAGATTATAAGGTTCGTGCGTCGAATAAACATCATTGTCATCGAGCTCTTTATAACGGTGCATTGTATGAGTTCGCGAACAAGAAACAATTACTTTTAATTAAGTTTCAGTTAGAAAACTATGCAGTAATATTTAATTAAAAAACATATTACAAATTAAAATTCTACGCTAGGTAAAGTTACCAGAATTTTATTAAATAATATATATGTGTAAAAAAATATATACATAAAAAAATGAGATTATTTCGTAAAACACACGATAGTCGTAATTTTATCTTCTAAACGAATTATATATACATACATATGCACACGCGAAACATATTCTAAATATTTAATAGTTTTTTCTAATACAAAAAATTTCACGCTTCTCATATTTACTTATTATTCAGTCGGCGAAACTTTCTATGTATTATCTTTCTCATATCAATTTCTCTCGATACTTATATCTTTCCTTTCAATGGTATTCTTCGTCTGCGATTTTACACTGAAATTCCGCTCAACTCGGATGTATCCTCTGAACAGCTGGCGAAAAGAAAAACGTGAAAACGAAGCTGGTGAGAGATCTTTTCAGGGAAGGGAAGAGTTTTTCTGCTACTGTTCATGCGGAAATTGACGTTCTCCGTGACGCCACGACCAACCTCGTTTTTTCGTTCGACAGATAGATAGAAAAAGAAGAAACCTCCAGAGAGAAAGGAGCACTAGAAGACGACACCAAGTTTCGTCATAACTTTACGGTATTTTTTATATATTTCGGTAAGAGAGAAAGCTTTGATCGAACCTGTGGGATCAAACTTTTAAGGTTTTTTCGCCTGTGGCTATGTATAAAAAAAAGTTTTATCAGCTCGAGGAGATTACGTCACACCGTATTTTCGCATGTTTCCCATATTTTGATCTGTACAGGTGGACTGTGCGGATGGATGACGGGTTTTTATTTTTTTTATTCATCAAAAATAGATAATTCGACGTGCTGGCAAAAAAAAGATATTAATAGTGATAGCCTTGAGATCGTAAAAAATACTACTTAAAAAAATATGAATATCTGACTTTTATATATCTATGTATTTTGCGGAATTAAACATTAATTTATTTTAAAACAAAAATATTTTGGAAATTTTCGAATATTTCTATGTAAAAAATCTGAGTCTCTCATTCTTGCTTAATTAATAAAACAAAATAAAAATTCTTTTATACAAAACGAGAAAAAGAATAAAAACTTTTTGTACAAAACGAGGAAGAAACATTGATCGTATTAAAATTTTAGTTCTGGTCGAGAATTTTTTTTATAGAAGAATAAATGGCGAATTTGCGCGTAGGAGTTTGTGTGGGGTAATGCAATTTCCAAATAATTTAGCATGCGCGAAATGGAGGTAGTATCGAGGCTTTCGGTCTCGTCATCTTTTATGCAGCGTGCTCGAGAAAGCTCCTTTATCGCCAAATATGAAATTCCCCCGTTACCACTTCGCGTATATAAAAAAGCTTCTTTATCGAAAGATTGCTTAGGTCTGGCGAGAAGCCGCAGTATACCGGACCTCTCGATATGTTTATCCTTCTCGCTCTCTCGCTAACATCCTTCCGTATTCCAGCAGCTAACCTTTCGTGTCTCATATTTTTCTTCGCGCGGCTCGCACGATTTTTGATTTTCTGAGGCACGATATGAAAGAATTACGTTACCCGTTCCCGAGGAGTTATGACTCTCTCCTTTTCCTTCTTCTTGTACCTTTATCTTATTTATACAACCATAGTTATGTGCAGCCACCTACTACTCTGCTTTCCTCGTAAGAAAGGCCTGCTCTTATAAGAATATATTTTTCAATGAATATTAATTTGTCATGAAGTAAATGTGCCATCTTTCATATTCTATGCATTCGTAATGTTTCTCGTTATAGACTTCTTCAATTCATGATATGCATACAGAATAGGCGTATGCATTTTTTATTTTGTATTTTTGTGAAAGATTGACGATGTTATATATGTATGTGTATACACATATATATATATATATATATATATATATTATGATTGAATATTAATTTTCAAATCCAATCTTTATTCGCGAATATTTTGGCTTACAAATCTCTCTTTCAAAATAAATTTTATTTAAATCTAAATAAATTATATTTATACTTAAAAGATACAAGTTTCTATTTATATTAACATATAAGTGTTTCCACATGGATTTCTATATATAATAAATTAGTTAATAACAATAGTAATATTTTAAATTTGGAAAAATTAGTTTGGATTTTAATTTTATCAATTTATTTTTAATTAGCAATATTATTGTTTTGCAGTTTTCTTTACCTCAAATAATTTAAAAAATAATATTTCAATACTAAACTTTTCTTGTCAAAATAAAGTTTGTTTTTATTTATAAAAGGATATTTATTTAAAAATTTACTAATCAAAATTAATACATGTTTGCGTGTGACAAGAGTTTGATAACTAAAGTTTCTTTTCTATAAAAAAACGTGATTATCCATATCAATTTCGATCGTTCTTTATCTTTTCACAAGAAGTGTATCGAATAAACTTATAGTTTCTCGAATGGCAACGTCGACATGAAAAGCGTTTTACAAAGTGATTTATTATAACACTTAGGACACAATGATTCAAGTATGAAAAATATTGAACGTTCTACAAAATAATCGTCGTCACCGGTCGGTGACGGTTATAACATAGAACAATTAATCTTTTGCAATGGTTTCTGTTCTAATAGAGCACCTTTCAAGCCAATATCATTAAATGGCATGTTGCTTGTGTGGAACAACATATATATATTTTCTCCCTTTCTCTCATTCTGTCATTTTTAAAATTATTGTCGAGGTAAAATAAAAACAAATCCCAGTTATTTAATTCATCTCGATGCAGTCGGAATCTTTAGAGATCAATTCATATCGCGACGAATCGAAATAATAAACTTGATTAATATCTAGTAGAATGTCGTGCAATGAAATTCTCTTTGATCGTGTACGATTCCATGCAAAACCGTTTTAAATTTGTTTAGTTTCGGAAGAGCTTCGCGCTAAAAACAGCAACGAACGAATACTTTTGCGTGGATCACAGTATGTACTCTCTCGTCTGCTCTCAGTTTATACATAGACTGTGTGTGTCGTGTGTGAAAAATAAAAGAAAACGAGCGATTCCAGCGGATGGCAGGCGAGCTACAGACCTGTGTAGATCGGTCACTGAACCGTGCTGTGAGATTTATCCCAGCTCGATAATTTATACAGTGTAAAGGAAACGTGGCCGAGGCCGTGGAAAAATGCCAATTGTGATAATTCAAATGTCCGGACCATCCGAGCGGCTGAAAGGGAAAAAAACATACCGAAAGAGGGAAAAGATAAAAAAGAGAGAGGAGCAACCGAGTTAGTGTTTTATCCGTTAAAAGCGACATTTCTGTTTTTCAATCATATACATTTACGTGTAAACATGTAACGTTAATATATGTATAATGTACTGTAGGTTTCATTTATTGATACACAACAAATCAATTCCAATTTAATTAATTTAGATGAAATGCAATAAATTAGAAATTGATAACAATTGTTTCTATTAGAAAAGAGAATTCTACGGAAAATTATGTATAATAATTACAGAAAGATATACTATCTAAAAACAATAGAGCTCGAAGAGCGGCGTGTAGTGCTTTATTTCTTAAGTAGTTAATAAATAAGCATTACTCTAATAATGAATGTTGATTGGAGGTTTCTTACTTTAACGTGGGGAACAAAGTTTCAATTTGTGCGGATCGTGGTAATACGCTTCGAAGAGGGAAACGAGTTTGAAGAGAACTCACCGCAGAGGTGAGCCGCGCAAAGTGGATAAGAGTAATGGCATTAAGATTCAAATTAATGCCGCGCTTAATGACGCTTATAGGATTCCGCGACCGTGAAAAGGACGAAAACGCGAAAGGAAAGATCCTGTAACGAGCCGTCGAAAGGAGTGTCGACATTCTCGCGGCATTCGAGTCAATCGATTTTGCGCCGAGTCGTCAACCAACCGTCTTGAGACCTTTTAACCGACACTGATTCGACATCGATGCAATTTTATCCGCGGTAGCATTGGATTTTTTGTTGTAGCATCGGAACCGCGTAGAAAAAATTTTTTTCACATTGATTTTACTACGGTACTCTCACGATTTTTGCATTGTTAGCGAATTCGCGACATATGTTGCGCGAAATTTAGCAAAAATAGGTGTTGGATTGAAATTGTTGCAATCTGCCAAATTTAACTCTGAATAATGCATTTATGGAAAGCGGACATGAATATTAATGCCGTGTTTACTTAAGCTTTGACAATGAGTTTGCTTGGCAGTGATTAGTTTTCTGCGAATATCCTGTCAGAAATTCTAAAAGTTAGAAAACAAAGATTATTCGCATTTTTCAACCGTAACTGCTGTTTTTATTGCATAAAAATTCATGAAAAATATATAATGTGTTAGAAGAGACACCCGTTCGAAAGGAAAGTAGTTTCGTTATCCGATGAAAAAATATCGCAACATCTTCGCGGAATGATAGCTACGCAAAGAAAAAAAAAATTAATGAAATGCCGTTGTGTGTTGCGTATCCTGCTTCTTACCCTACGCGAAGTGTGCGGTCGGAGAAAAATGTATACCGTTTTCCTGAAACGACGGACGACGAGACGGAAGGAGGGAAAATTGTGGAAAAATGTAGGATTCTCGTTTGGCGCAATTTTCGCCGCTACCGACGCGGCGCACTAGTGAGGAGAGCACCTCGATTCTTTTCACGAAGATGACAGTAAAGAAGCTGTCCCGGCGAAATGTTGCGAGAGTAGAACGGCAATGCAGCACGACGTATTGCATCTGCACAGGTATAAATAACACCGGTGCACTATGTGTCAAAATAACTACAATTTACGCGGGAAGTAGGTACGAAATCACTTGTGTCTCTGACTCTTCTTTCTTTAGTCTATGGAAAAGATTAAATATCAACTCGAGATATTCAAAGCTGCTCGGAGTGACAGAAAATCGTATGTTCTCTGATTGCATATTTACGTGAGTTTTGCTGCGTTATTCAACGTTCTTAAACTTTATGCCAAATATGATATCAACATTGCTATGCATTGAATGGTAATAATATATACATATATTAGAATTACAATATTTGTATGTTACATTTAAAATTTTTTAATATATTTTTTAAGTATAAAGTTCTTTAAATTTGAATAATAATTTAGTATTGAACTTAAATAGGAGTATATGCGATAAAGTAATAAAAAGCAAAATGCAAAACCAAATATTAGCAAGACTGACTTGTTATACTTGATGGAACTCTTTCTTTCTTGGATAGATGACTATTTTTTAACAAGGAATATTTTTGACAATTCTTTTCTTTTCAAAGAAAAAATTATACTAAATATTACTACAGAGTTAGGTGGATACGATTTAATTTAGCATTTATCTAATACTAATTTTGATCGACTTGTCAAATATATAACTGGCTGTAATTTTATTCGCACTGAGATTTTTAAATTTAAATTGTTCGAGAATATTTACTGAATCGATGACCAAGTCACTGCTGGCGTTTATTTAACTGTAACTCTCGTAGTAACGAACTAAAATGTTATCGTGAAATGTAGATGAATTGTGCTTTCGATATTTTCATAAATTCCTTTGTTGCACTGGAGCTAAAGAATTATGAATAGTCTCGTATTAATATTATGTTAATTGCGTCTGAAATTATAATCAATTTGAGAGATAAATAGCTTTATGTATATTATATTATAATTATTTAATATACACCGGATTGGAAGAAAAGGTGTTGTTTCAATAAATATTGCTGTAATGTTATTTATTTTTTTATTGGCAATTGTTATCGACAGTTATTAAATGATCAAAGCTGTTCGAGATATAAAACATGTAAAGAGTTTTTACTATTTTATCTTTCATGCATGCGTGTGTTTCACTGCTCTTTTTTCATTTGTAATTAAAAAGCTAGAAAAATAATAAAAATTACATTTTTAGTTATCTAATATCGCATTTTATATGCCATTATTTAATTACAAAATTAATTAGATTCAACAAAATTAGTATTTGACGTGTAATCGTATTCGATAATTTACAGCTTCTAATCAAAATGTATTAAATAAAAATGTATTATATAAAAAAAGCCAGAGAGATGACTTTATAATAATCTTCTTAAAATTTCACGCTTTTTGCATAAATAATGAAATGAGCAAAATATCAGAGATATAATATGCAGATGTAATATGCAGAAATAAAGCGTATGCATATTTATTATTTTGAGATTTCGCTAACACTCTATAGAAATGTTAGCGGAAGCAGAAATACGGCGATGCAATTGCTTCGCTTTATTAACGCCTATTCAGCGTGTGTAATTTTGATTTGCATTGCACGAAAGGTGTGTGGCGGTAATTATCGCGTGCTGCACGCGATCGTGTGTATCCTACATGTCGCGATACTATCGCTTAAGTGGCGCATCCAGAATGTGTATCTTACGTGGCATAATTGATACACTTAATATTGAAACGATCACCACAATCACGCGGGAACAATCACGCATCGTTTATTTTGTCACATTAATTCTTATCATTTCTTACTTCCCCACGTACATTAATCCTGAAACGCACTAATCAATCTTCCTATAAATAAATAACATTATTTTTTGACGGGGGTTAAGATAAAATTGACGACTGTTGTTTTGTTAGTAGAGTGCAAATAAAATCTTTAATACAAAATGCAATCAATACCTTAATAAACGTTATGCAATAAACGATAGTCAATAATAGTAATAACGTAAGCATGAAATATATAATTTCGATATATATATATATATATATATATATATATATACTTAAATTATTAATATTGATACTAATATTCTATTAGAAAAATTACAACAAACATTTTCGACTGTTATTGCTTGACTGTTACATATAATAAATTATTCTAATAATATTTATTTATTGCTTATAAACCGAATTACAGCCAGCTGGTATCGTTATTGTTCAGGGTTGATTGCTTGGAAATTATAATGAGCGACCGTTTTGCGAATTAAAAATGATTTGTAATATTTGATGATCAAATAACATAGTGCACATGATATAATAAAATTTGATGTAAATTCATTAATTTATTTATGATAGCGAATGCATATTATTGATTGATTGATATATTCTTGATTTATATTTGCAAGAATTTGGGGGCAAATATTATTCTCTTTTATTAATAATTTTTTACTTAGTATTTTTCTTTTTATCAATATTAAACAGTATTTATGGAAGAAAAATTAATAAATCAGATAGATATAAAAAGTAGGTTTTTTTTATAAATCAATAAGACAGAATAACGTGAGTTCATGTCTGTTGAATTGCAAACATTTCAAAACTGCATGCAAGTACGTAACGCATTCTGGATGTGTAATTTTTAAAGTACGTGACGTGTTTTTTAGAAATTGTTTAGATTTTTATTTTAATGTATATATGTCTAAAAAAATTTCTTGAGATACAGATCTTTAAATAAAAAAAATAGAAAAGCAAGAGCATGTTATTAAATTCTTTTCTGTAATCTCTTCGTCCGTCCTGTAAAATCATCGATTTTTCTTGCAATTGATTCCATGTATTCTGTTGAATATAGACCACAGTGTTGCTGCTAACGGCTTCAAAAAACGTCGACGACTTTGAAACGGCTTTATAAACGGACACGTGGCTGAATAAAGCTAAAAAATGATTGCCAAAACTGAAATTTTCACGGTTTTTTCAGACGTGAAAAAAATTGTAAAACGTCATAAAATATTTTGACTACAGATTGCGCTATTCAACAGTAACTATAAAATAGTTCTAAAAATTTGCAATTCTTCTACACAACAAATAATATTTTAACATTTCGTATCTCGTGGGTGTTTGCAATAGCAAGTTAATAGCCTGTGGAAGGGCACGTGGATTGCATATGCAAGTGAATATCGAAGGGAGATATTAAAGTGCACATCGAAATAGTGAAGTTACGACAAATTAAATAATGGGCTTATTAAATACATATTTTCTTATAATGAAAGCTTCTACATAAATATATATATATATATATATATATATATATATATATATATAAAATTTAATATTCTCTCATGACGCGCACAAGTATTTCAATAGAAACATTAGAGAAATGTTTTATTTTTGATATAATCGCGTAAGCACTTTACTTATGAATACTTGTAGAAAATTAAATTTTTGATGAGAAAATAACTCACAATCTAATACATTAAATATGAGATTATTTGTTTATATAGCTTCAATATTTATTTCTAATGGAGGTACATACATTGAAATACATTAATTAATTCGATATATTGGATGTATAATCTATTTATATAGAGGAATTTTTAGTTATTAATTTTTTGGAGGTTGTACGTATAATAAATAGACTATTGTATGTATATGCTTGTCACCTAAAATTAATTAGCTATTTTTGTCATTTCGTGAATATTCTGATGCATTTGTAGGTGCTATAGCCTTGGTTCGCTGGCGTGGAAGATACGGCAATTAAGAGTGCCAGGTAGCAAAAAAAGGGATCAGGTAGCTTGCTTAATTAAGCGTTTAATTCCGTTTCTTCGAGTTCCTCACCGCGATGGGAGGTGGCAGTGTGAATAAAAACGTTCTGAGAGAGAGAGAGAAAGAGAGAGAGAGAGAGATTCTTCTCTCTCTCTTCACTTGGGACCGACCTTCGCCATTAAGGATGGTTGCGGTGCAAGCAGAGGAATGCAGATGAGATAGTGGCACACCGTGACAAAGGAGATAAAATAAAAATATAGAAATAGGAGAGACAGAGACCGTGTGTGTGTGTAGCTCGTGCATAAAGAATTTTTTTTAAAGAAAATATCATTTTGTTTCTCTTACTAAAGGAGAATGTAAATATTACACGCAACATTATTCTTCATCCGTTGTAATCGGTACCAAAAACTAATCGTCAATTCATGTGATCAATCAAAATTAAATAACATTATTTAACAATTGATTATTTAATAAAAGATTTTCAGATTTTTTGATTCTTATTGTTAGCCCTTTCTACATTGTTGATAGGTATACACATATATGCATAGATTTTTTATTCTTCTATAGTTTAGTTTACTTTTAATTTTAACAAAATTCCAATTTGTGTAATTTCAATTAATATTATTGAAATTTTTTATATAAAAAATTGATTAATGATAATGTCTTATCGAATCGTCGTAAAAAATAATTGTAATTAAATATATCACTAGTGGTTGCCGGATTTATCTATCTTTCTTTTAGTAAGAGATTATTTTACATAGGATTTTCTTTACGCATGGAGAATTTTTTCTCAGAAATATATATATAAAATTATTTTACAAATATCAATAATCAAAAATAAAACAAATAAGAAAACTTGTTTGAAATATCAGAATTATTATAGATAAATTTTAGATTTTTCTAACAATTGGAAGCAATTGGAAGTAATAGGAAGATTAAATTTATGGGATCAAATCGTGATATAACTGAGAATATCACACAATGCAACCACAGAGCGTTAAAATTACGATCATAAAAGTTCAGTGAGGGAATTTCGATATCGTTACTCGTAATGTACCACTTAGTAGGTCGTAACTATGGTCGAGCAACGCTAGTTCAGATGGTCCGAGAGGCAACTGTTGCGACAATATTTTTCTCCGCATGGTATCGTGAACGTAAAAGCTACACCTATAGCCGGGGCCAACTGTGAACAAACCTTTTATGTTTCATAAGTACACACCGTGTCGTATTACGTGAGCGAGGAATTTATTGCCATTGGTAGAAACTCCATAAACTGTGTTAAGCGCACGGTCGATGTCGAATAAAGGAAAGTATTGTTTTTAGAGATCGATGATAGGAGATGTACACCAGATCGTTTATCAAATAAATTGTCTTTTGTTACATAACCCTGATCAATACGAAAATCCAAATTCTTTCTCGTTCATTTAAAAGAGCATGGCGACAAATACTGTATATACAATTTAAAAAGCAAAGAATATACATACATATATGCATGTACAAATGTACATATAGGTGTGTGTGTGTGTGTGTATCTTTGTGTATTTGTTCTTTGTAGAAAATTTAATTCTCTACTCTTTAAAAAAAATTACATTAGAAATCTTGCTTTTTTACGGATATTATGTTTTATTTCATTTTTTACTATTTTTTTCTTTAAATTTGACATATAATATGAAAATACATATGTGATATATATAATCTATATTTACTTATATTTTATTTACTATATAAATAAATACATGTGACTACATTTTTTATTTATAAATACGTTTTGTATAGATTTTTTAGTTTTTAATAATATGATAAATTTAAAGTGTGAGCCTATTATTTAACAATATATTATTCGGTTAAAAAATTTTCATAAAAAGTGAAGATATTAGAGTAAAATATAATTTAATGTATAATATGAATCAACTTTAGCTTGGTTAAACTGTTTTTGGTTAAACATTTTTTTTGTATAATCGACTCATTTACGTGCTATCACTAATAGATAGTAAATATTATTTTAAGTGCGACTATAAAAAAATCTCGTTAACGCCGAGAGGCCAAGGCACGATATCAATGATCTACATTTCACGAAATAAACCGCGCGCTCTTCACTTTTACGACCGATGTTTAAAAGTTCAGGATGCACATAATATTGGTGCTTTGTATGTTAGAAGATGCAGATGCGCTAACTTTCTGCATTTAAAGTTGTAGTTGCACGTACATTTATCTTTAACATATAAGAAATCACATAAATCTTTAGACTTAGTAAATGCTCTAACATTTATGATGATAGTTACATGACTTTAACATAACTTGGATTTACATAAAAAAGACTCAAGAACTAAGAATTAAAATAAAGAAAAATAAAATATATTCTTAACATTTCTTTCACGTATCTCATAGATACATTTAAATAATATAGATAAAACTTTTTGCAAAATTGGTTTATCGGATTTTTTTCAAAAAGAAATAATTTTCTCAAAAGATGTATCACTTTTGCAATCTTTGTCAAATTTTTATTTTATTATAATATAATAAATACTATAAATTAATAATTTTTTTCTATTTTAATAAATGATATTTGTCAAAGACAAATAGCCAAAAATAAAAGAAATAAAGCGTTTTATTTGAAACTATAATTATGAAACTCAAATAAAATTAACTTCCAAGTAATATAACTTTCACAATATTTACTATTATTCATGTTTTGCTTATATACATTTGAATATTTTTACAATATTGGTGTTTAACTATAACGCGAACCTGGCTTGCGCATGGTGAAAACGTTATGTAGTCAATACAGTCAATATGCAACAGTGAACACAGCAGCATACTGCTGTTCTTTCACTGATGAAATTGCCAACCTACGTTCTGAAAAAGCCATTTTATGTACAGAAATATGAAAATTGTGAGCAGTTTATGTTTTCACTCAATCGAACACAGTTAGTCGAAAAAATCGAAAATTTTAGAATTTGAGAGAACTGGGAAAAATTTGTTGCTGTAAAATGGAATGTTTAATGGACCGATTTTAAAAGTACGTCTATGGAATACTTAACGAATATAAAAGGTACCAAAAAAATTCAGAAAGGCATTTAAAAAAAATTTTTTACTACTATTTATAAATATTTTATTTTTTTATTGTAATCTTTAAAAAGTAATTTTTTGAAACATTTTTTAAAATATTTTGTCAATGAAATTACTACATTTTCTTAATATCATATTTTCCTTTTTATATTTATCATTTTATTTTAAATTTTTTGAAAATGATTACTATATCATTACATGAAACACGCTAAGTTTTAGAGACTAATTAATTAATTTGATGAATTAATTAAAATAAACTTGAAAGTATAAACATAAGATTATTGATTTTATATATACATATCAATTCTATTTTAGCTAAGTGATAATATGCAAGACATTCAAATTAAAAATGTTTAATCAGTTTTGATTTTAGAAGCATTTATACTTTTCTTGTGTTCGTAAAAACTCTATTTTGTGCAAAAACTGAAAATACTTTCTATAAAAAAAAATCGAAGAAAATAATTATTTTCCCCTTTTCCTTTGTGTCGTTAAATGGATATTGTTAGCAATTAAAATATAAATATGTTCGGCCGACATTATATGCTTTACGTCAGCACGACGTTCGTGTGACCAAATCAACGAAGACATCGCTTTTACTTCAGGTGAACGGGCATCGCGTCACGCTGTAAGTCTCCGTCGTATCCGTGCTAGTGGAAAACGCACGTGTATAGTCGGGCGTTACAGAAATAACTGTTACCCTGACGGTGCCTTCTCGGCCGTTTCAGTTGTTGAACTCTCCTCTCGCAACTTTCGCGAGCGCATTTACACGGACGGGCACCTACACAGACGCACGCACATATTCATGTACATGCTCTCGCTCTATGTAAACGTTGCTGAACTTTAGTCTCTCTACAGTGATGAAAGTCGGTGGCTAGGAAACGCGTCTGCAATATACAGGGTGCAGCGATAATAACATTACTATTCGCGAGACCATGAAAGATAAAAGTGTTGGACGTAAAGTCGCGATCCACTTTAAAATATTCGCGTGTTCCCTAGCTGTGACAAAAGAATGCGAAAATGACGCAATGCGTATATTACTGACAATGAAGCTATTGCGACAAAGAAAATCATATTTCTTATATTAATAAAAGTTTGAAAATGATTAAAATTTTTATTACGCATTATAATATCTTAAAAACTTTATAAAAGTGTATTTTTCTTTCTATTCTTTAGCACAAATAGAATTTTATTTAGCTATAGTTACAACTTAATCTTTCTATATTATATCAGTTGTCATTGATTTTTATATTTTCGTCATAACATATAAGCAATTTTCTAAATATTAAATTTTTTTTGCATATTACATTTAAAGTAAACTTATTAATGTTTTTAAACTACAATATATATGTAGTGACATATCAAAGTATATATTTTGTAGTAATTTTGCTTTGTGTTATTTCTTTATTTATTCTGTAAATTTATACGACACCTTGTAGATCCATATGTATGTATGTACTGTAGATCTGTGGATGTATGTATCCTACTTACTCGAGACAACTTTAGTAATGACATTTGTCGCCATCCTTGCACCACAGAATTAGAGAAGTTCGTCACTGAACTTTTTCTAAAGAAAATACTCTTTCTAGATCACGGACCGAAAACGAGTTTAAGCTAACTATTTAAACGACGAGGAAAGAAAGAAAACTCATTATTTCAAATTAATGAATTAGAAAATTATTAGTCATCCACACTGGCATTAGAAAATTCTATGCACATAATTAGTTATTCTAATGAATTTATATTAGTAACATCACACACATACACACGATAACAAGAAATGATACAGATTAATGATAGATTTTATACATTTTAATAAATACATATTTGACATATACATTATACAATATGTACATGTATTGTAAAAATTTTCAACTTTATTTATATTGCAAACTAAGTAACAAGCTTGTCCAATTATTTCTGATATAATCTTTCAATTGATAACAATCAATGGGAGAAAGAAATAAAACATTATATATCATAAAGAAATAATTAATAAGTTTAGAAAAACACAGTTTTCTAAACTTTACATTTTTTATTTTCCGAGAATAATGGTTAAATAAATAAAATAACTATTTCTATTATTACTATATAGGTATTCTATTATATCTAGGTATTGTTTCAGCAAAAGTTTGTTGAAAAACAAAATTATTTTATTCAAATTTTTATTACAACGCAGCCACGGTAAATGTTGTGACATGAAAGAATAAAAAAAATCAGACTGTAACCAATATTGGTTAAAGTTAATTCTTCGTCGTGCAAAGGCATCCCTTTCGGCGTACCGCAGCAATTATCTTTTTAGCCATTACAACGCGTAATGCATCCGTGTAGAGCACGTGGTTAACCAAGGTAACTTTGATAGCAACACTGACCAACGAGGCTTGTTTGGCAGAAAAAGTTTGACCGCAAGCAAAAATTTCTCATTGATCGCATTATGGGAAATATTTTTCCGGACAAACGAAGAGTGCGTGATTAGACGACGCGATATAATCAATAAAGGAGTGCAAACCGATGAGGAAAACCCTGAGGAATTCCTAACGTATAGTCGTCACGAAGGGCCTGTTTAGAACCGAATCTTCGTGGTGTGCTCGACGGTTCGTACCAAGTGATGCCACTTGGGAGCTATTTCGCCACGGATGTGCGCGCGGATCGGAGACGGAAACGCGATGACTAGAATTCGCTCGGCTTACCGGTCACGTGCGACATAGAGAATAAATCAAACCATATTTTAGGATCAACCGTTACTCGGGAATTAAACCTTTCACAGTGTTGAACATCGTAGCCGGAATATGTTTGTACGAATATTCTGTCAGTATTATTAAATCTCTCTTGTCATAGAGTTAAACGTTTAAAATATTTTCTAATAAGATGTGTTTTCTCTTTATTTACTGATATGCGTTTATAAATTGATATTAAAATAGGAACGAGTTTGGAAATTATTTTACTTGTCTCCTTTTTCCGCTTTGTAGCTACTTACAGTAGTACAAGTGTACGTATCTTCCGACAGAAGCGTAAATTGTTTGAAATAATAATAGTATAACTTTTTTGTATTATTATTTATATTATATTAGATTTAAAACAGTCTAATAATCTTGGTTTAACATGATTTTCGCTCTGGTGTTGAACATCGTAGCCGGAATATATTTATTCGAATATTCTGTGAGTATTATTAAGTCTCTTTTGTCATAGAGTTAAACGTTTAAAATATTTTCTAATAAGATGTGTTCTCTTTATTTACTGATACATGTTCAAAAATTGATGTTAAGATAAAAATGAGTTTAGAAATTATTTTACTTGTCTCCTTTTTCCGCTTTGTAGCTACTTACAGTAGTACAAGTGTACGTATCTTCCGACAGAAGCGTGATATGTTTAAAATAATAATAGCGCAACTTTTTTGTATTATTATTTATCTTATATTAGATTTAAAACAGTCTAATAATCTTGGTTTAACATGATTTTCGCACTGGTGTTGAACACACATCGTAGCTGGAATATATTTATTCGAATATTCTGTCAGTATTATTAAATCTCTTTTGTCATAGAGTTAAACGTTTAAAATATTTTCGAATAAGATATGTCTTCTCTTTATTTACTGATACATGTTCAAAAAAGATAAGAACGAGTTTAGAAATTATTGTACTTGTCTCCTTTTTCCGCTTTATAGCTACTTGCAGTAGTATAAGATTACGTATCTTCCGACAGAAGCGTGATATGTTTAAAATAATAATAGTACAACTTTTTTGTATTATTATTGATATTATATTAAATTTAAAACAGTCTAATAATCTTAATTTAACATGATTTTCGCTTTGATGTTGAATATCGTAGCCGGAATATATTTATTCGAATATTCTGTGAGTATTATTAAGTCTCTCTTGTCATAAAGTTAAACGTTTAAAATATTTTCTAATAAGATGTGTTCTCTTTATTTACTGATATGCGTTCAACAATTGATGTTAAGATAGGAACGAGTTTGGAAATTATTTTACTTGTCTTCTTTTTCCGCTTTGTAGCTACTTACAGTAGTACAAGCATACGTATCTTCCGCCAGAAGCGCTAATTTTTAAAAATAATAATAGTAAAACTTTTTTGTATTATTATTTATATTATATTAGATTTAAAATAGTCTAATAATCTTGGTTTAACATGATTTTCGCACTGGTGTTGAACACACATCGTAGCTGGAATATATTTATTCGAATATTCTGTCAGTATTATTAAATCTCTTTTGTCATAGAGTTAAATGTTTAAAATATTTTCTAATAAGATATGTCTTCTCTTTATTTACTGATACATGTTCAAAAAAGATAAGAACGAGTTTAGAAATTATTGTACTTGTCTCCTTTTTCCGCTTTATAGCTACTTGCAGTAGTATAAGATTACGTATCTTCCGACAGAAGCGTGATATGTTTCAAATAATAATAGTACAACTTTTTTGTATTATTATTGATATTATATTAAATTTAAAACAGTCTAATAATCTTAATTTAACATGATTTTCGCTTTGATGTTAAATATCGTAGCCGGAATATATTTATTCAAATATTCTGTGAGTATTATTAAGTCTCTCTTGTCATAGAGTTAAACGTTTAAAATATTTTCTAATAAGATGTGTTCTCTTTATTTACTGATATGCTTTTAAAAATTGATGTTAAGATAGGAACGAGTTTGGAAATTATTTTATTTGTCTCCTTTTTCCGCTTTGTAGCTACTTGCAGTAGTACAAGTATACGTATCTTCCGACAGAAGCGCGAATTTTTTAAAATAATAATAGTATAACATTTTTGTATTATTATTTATCTTATATTAGATTTAAAACAGTCTAATAATCTTGGTTTAACATGATTTTCGCTCTGGTGTTGAACATCGTAGCCGGAATATATTTATTCGAATATTCTGTGAGTATTATTAAGTCTCTCTTGTCATAGAGTTAAACGTTTAAAATATTTTCTAATAAGATGTGTTCTCTTTATTTACTGATACATGTTCAAAAATTGATGTTAAGATAAAAATGAGTTTAGAAATTATTTTACTTGTCTTCTTTTTCCGCTTTGTAGCTATTTGCAGTAGTACAAGTACATATATCATCCGACAGAAGCGTGAATTTTTCAAAATTATGATAATATAATTTTTGTATATTATTATTGATATTATTTGATATTATATTATATTGAAAACAATCTAATAATTTAGATTTAACATGATTTTCGCTCTGGACACCCTGTGTGCATATATATATGTCTTATTGCGTGTGGCTGTACGTGTGCGATACGCGAATCAATTTCCTTCTCCACTCACATCCCTTTTTCCTTTTCGAGAGAGATTCATCCGATCGGTGTCCCTAGGTGAATTTGAGGCAGGACTCTCTCTCAGTGCCGTAGAAAACGCGGATAAAGGTCTATCGGTAACTACTCTGCAACAAAAATCTTCACAAAATACTCGGGCGCCTGTAGGGCCGCGGCAATAAAACACGCTCGCGAGAGAATATCCTTGCGAGAAAGTTTCAGTTCGTTTCCAACTACTTCGTCCTCGGGTCGTAGCCCCGAGAGAAAAGGACATCGGCGAACTTTCTGGCAGGCATATACATCCGGCACATAGAATCGTGTAGAATTCCTTCGTTACGATCTTCCGTACGTATTCGATATATTCGTGACATTGCATCGCCAGTGAAATCTTATTTGGATATTTTTGGTCTGAAAAAGACCAAACGTTTTCTATATAAAGGCTGAAAAATAGACTATTGCAGTTCTCTCTTTCTCTAGAGAAAAGAATATCATATTTTACACAAGAGAGAAAACTTGTAATAACATGGTAAAATAAGGTCTTATCTACTTAATTTTTTTATTGACATCTATACCCTTGAGAGGAAGTATATATATATATATATATATATACTTCCTCTATTGTTTTATTTTAAATTATTATATTTTAAATATAAATTTCAGATACACGTAATCGAATGAATTGTACTGTACTATGCTTTATTTTTATATAGACATAGTATATATATATATATATATATAACAAATTTATTTTAGATTTTATTTATAATATTTTATTATTAAACAAAATAGATAGGTATCCATTTGAAAATTTTGTCAAAAAACAGACTTTAATAAAGTTTTAAGCTCTAAAATAGGAATTTTATTGAAATTGTTTTTATAAAACTTGATAAATACAATATATCTTCGAATTTAGTAATCGATATTGCAATATATAAACGTGACAATTCCACGTATGTACCGTTTAAAAGTTATACTTAACTGTCCTGGTTTTACCAAAGGTTGAATCTTTTTTGTGATCCGTAAAACTTTTAAATTAATTAAAATGATATTATCTAATAATATACATGAGAAAAGAAATATAATTTTTATATAAACATGTAGAAACTGCATGAGGTTTCTTAGTGACTCTTAGCGACTTTCTTATACTGATTTAGTTTTCAGCTACCGTAGGATCTAGTAGTAGGGTAATTAGTTCGGATAATTTTTCTAGCCAGTCAGCTCACGTCTCTCTACTTTAGCCGATAAGAATGACATCGTTGTACTTATCGGAGCAGAAAAGTTTTTCACGGTTTTTCATGAGAACAGTTGTAAATCGAGTAAAATGTAGTTCCTCGGAGATGTTTAATGAAGTAGTATAACTAATCTAATAGCCAAAGACGTCGGAATATCTCGTTCAAAAGGAGGTCATCCCTCTTTGCAAGGAATATCAATGTTATATTGATGTGATGAATGAAACTTATATATAGTGTCTATTTTATATCTTATTTTTTCGAATACTTTATTTATGAATACGTGATATTGATGAGGGATTAAAAAATACTAGCTTAAATATAAGGCCAACTTATCGAGCTGAATATTCGAGATGTTCAGTCAACTACCATTTATTACATGTATAAATTATAAAACTACAGTCATTATATTAAAACTAACGCAAATTACAATCATTCTATAAACGTTTCGACCGCACGCGGTCTTCTTCAGTATAATTATTGAAATATAAATTCTTACTGTGATAAATTCTGTCTTCCGAATATTAGTAAAAAAACAGCGATACATGAATTCATCAAGGACATAGAGAGTAATAGCAAACGAAATAATATTAATAATCTCACAACAATCAGAAATATCGCGGTTCCAAAATTTGCACAACTTCTGAACACGAAGGATAAAAATGACGTAAGTCAACAAAAATTACTTGGTGCACACAGAGATTTAATAAAATTTTGTAAAGACAATCCGAATGTTCTATTCACACGCGCGGACAAGGGTAATGCTACGGTGGCAATGGAAAGATCTCATTATATTAACAAAATGGAAAACGTTTTAAAAGATGTCAACACTTACACTATTGTTAAAAAAAATCCGTGCAAAAAAATAGAGAACGATTTGAATGATTTGTTGAAGAGATGGCTTAAGGAAGATTATATTTCAAAAAACGAATATTATAAATTACGTTGTAGTGATTCTCTCCTTCCAAAAGCGTATGGATTACCTAAAATCCATAAGGAAAACTATCCAGTTAGAATCATAGTTTCATCGGTTGATACAGCTCTATACTCGCTGGCTTCGTTTTTACAAAACACCTTACGAACTAGTCTACCCAAAGCGAAAAGTCATATTAATAATAGTTTTGATTTGTACAGCATATTGTCTGGTAAAAAGATTGATGAGAATGATAGGATGTTTTCCTTGGATGTGGTGTCTTTGTTTACGAACGTTCCTCTGGATCTTGCGATTGACGGTATTAACGATAGATGGGATCACATTGGAATAAATACTAAAATACCGAAAAACGAATTTTTGGGGGGTATAAAATTCATATTGACTTCTACATATTTTACATTTGATGACATAATTTATAAACAGACGTTTGGGACCCCTATGGGGTCACCGTTATCACCAATTATTGCAGACCTGGTTATGCAAGATCTTGAGGATACAGTTCTCAAAGCGTTGAATTTGGAATGTTTGTTTTATTTTCGTTATGTGGATGACATAATAGTGGCCACCTCTATGACTAATATGACTCAGATTGTGAATAATTTTAACAACTATCATGAAAGACTTAAATTCACGGTCGAACAAGAGGTTAACCATAGCTTGAATTTCTTAGATTTATCACTTAAAATTATTAATAACAAAATATATATAGACTGGTATCAAAAAGAAACCTTCTCAGGAAGGACGTTATCATTTTATTCAAACCACCCACTATGCCACAAAATAGGAATAATATATAACCTTGTAGACAGATGTCTATTGCTATCACATCCACTATTTTTTAATAAAAATTTGGAGTTAATTATTAATATACTCAGAAGCAATGGTTACCCTCTTGATCTGATTTTTAACAAAATTAATCATCGGATAGAACACATCATATCTAAGGGGAACATTATAGAGAGACAGGCCAACATAGAAAGAACAAAAAGTATAAGAAATGACTCGGTTAATAAAAAATTCTTTGTCATTCCGTATATAGATGGGATCTCAGAAATGATTGTTTCCTCGGTAAAAAATAAAAATTGTATGGTAGGGTATAGATGTCTCAACAAACTGGATAATATTATTAAAGCGCAGAAAGATAAAACTAAACATCCATGCAATTCGAATGTGGTTTATAAGATCAGTTGCAATAATTGTAATGCATCTTATGTAGGCCAAACAAAGAGGCAATTGCAGACGCGAATAAAAGAACATAAAAATAATATTAGGTTGGACTCAACGAAACATTCAGTAATTTCTGAACACATAATAAATGAACATCATACTTTTAATTGGGACAATGTTAAGATCATGGACAACGAAAATAATTATTATAAAAGACTCATTTCTGAGATGCTACATATCAAGGAACAAAAAAATGGACTAAATTTAAACAAAGATACTGAGTTACTTAGCGAGTCGTATTTTGATATTTTGGATATATTAGCGAACAAGAAATAATAATAGGACAAATAGGACATTAACGAGTAAAACATAGATATTAGATCATATATAAACACGCACGCTCTCCGATCAAGTAGAGTTTAAAATGAGCGGTCTTTCTGTATTGTTGGTTTGTTATGTGTCATCCTTAATAACTGTTAATAAGTAGCAAAATTATCAAGAAGAACGATGATAGGTAAGCATACTACCAATTGTAGGGGATACATATTATAATTTGGACATGCGTTGATCGGTAATTTTTTATAAATCGCAGCGCCTACGGAACGGGTTAATTTCTCGCATATTAACGATGAAACTATCCGAGATCTGAACAAAATCAGGGATCATATCGAGGCGAACATTGTTGGACAGGACGGATTGAAACACGCGTTAATTACTCAAAAACTCTTGATTATGAATAACTATAATTAAATTTCGATATTATGTGAATTGTAAGAATTTATATTTCAATAATTATACTGAAGAAGACCGCGTGCGGTCGAAACGTTTATAGAATGATTGTAATTTGCGTTAGTTTTAATATAATGACTGTAGTTTTATAATTTATACATGTAATAAATGGTAGTTGACTGAACATCTCGAATATTCAGCTCGATAAGTTGGCCTTATATTTATCACTTTGTTTTCAATATACGAGCGACAATTGTATTAATTTATTTTTAATACTAGCTTAAATTTAAGATTTACAATTAGATACACACACATTTGCGAAACTATATATTCCAAGATGTTGCATGATTTATATTCTATTAAAAAGAAAGAACTTATTCTCGGATAAATTGTATATTATATTTATCTATTCTTATTATATTTTGTAATTTATTGTTACTAATTATTTTGAATACTTTTAATATAAATTTAATATATATATATATATATATATATATATATATATAAAAGAGTAGACTACTATAAATAATACAAATACTACTACTATAAATAATCATTATTTTAAATTACTCTTAAATTTAGATTACATTGCTCTGGATAAACTAATTTGTAAAAGCGTATATATTTTTTATTTCTGCGAAGTAACGAAACTCATACTTTTGATTATTTAGATAAATTGCATAAAACAACAACACATATGATTAAAACTCCCTATTTATTTTACGTTCGCATTCATAATTATGCGCGCATTTTCTCCCGAAGAAAATTAGTCGTAAATTACAAAAATTGTAGACGTAATCGTTGCACCGCGTGATATTTGGTTATCCGCGTTTGCGTTTTGCGAACGTGCTCGCGCTTTTACGTGCAAGCACTATCACTCTGTTCGAGAAAGAAACGTAACTTTTTACGGTAATTCGTGCATCCAACCTGTCACGATATATTCATTAGACCCCGTGGAATACTCTCCCCACACTCAAAATGACTACATGCGTGGGCTACCACAGTGAAATTAGTTTTCTCAGTCTGTTTCGGAGCCTTCCGGAAAACTGCGAAATGAAAGTGGCTAACTGGATGCAAATTCAACATCACGTACAATTAAGAGACGCTTAGCATCGACAGAAATTACTTCCTTTTGCGCGCTAGCATTGAATTTATAATTGAAACAAGAATGTAAATTAACTATGCTTTTCGAGCTTATGAGAGAGTATATTAGAAAATTAAAATACTCCATTAAAAAATTATATTACACTTACCAAAATAATCTTTTTTTTCCTGAAGTTTGTGCATTTAATGAAAAAGAACACGAATGATATTTGAATAATTTTAAAAATTGTAGTTGAGTTTTTGAAATAACTGGAGATTGTAAAAATAAATTGCTAAAGAAAATTTAAAATATTAAAAATTTGTATTCAAGATTATTTACTAGAATGAAAATAAGAATA
Organism: Nylanderia fulva; assembly: GCF_048542155.1. Taxonomy (NCBI): domain Eukaryota; kingdom Metazoa; phylum Arthropoda; class Insecta; order Hymenoptera; family Formicidae; genus Nylanderia; species Nylanderia fulva. The sequence continues at coordinate 1,593,236 of NW_028190161.1, read as the reverse complement.
AAAAATTCATAATTCTAAAATTTGATTTGTCAATTCTTCATTCAGAATCAATTGTGAAATTCTATTGTGCTTTTAAGCTTTCCTTCAAGCTTCACGTTAGAGTAATTGTAAACAAAACTATTCCAGCAGTACGTTGTTGTAAGTTCATGTTTAGATAAGTAACTTTAAGACGCGGGTGTTTCTAAGTAATTGTCGCAGAAGTTATTCACGACACAGCGCGCAAAGATATTATATAACGGATTTCCATTTTAGGACAGGCTGCAGTTTATCCCTGCGAGAGATATATGAAATGACATTATTTTTGTCATATCAACTGGAAACAATAGCGCAAAAGGTACAAGAAATATCGACTCTATCGGGGGAAAAAAAAAAAAATAAAATAAAATAATACACGTGATTGAACTTTTTTCCCCGAATCATTTATCGTCCAAGAGTTACAAGAGCGATGCGCGTTTTTAATTGGACGCTTCATTTAATTGAAAAAAACTGGAGATAAGCTCGGATATGTACCTCGTAAACAAGCGGCGTATTATCGTGATCGCTTGCCGCGGCTGCTGCATGCGGTAGTCTTTCTTTTTTTTTTTTCTGCGCCTTATCCGAGGCGGTGCATTCATTGCACTCCGCGGAATACGCCTTCAGGGATAAATATATGTGCAAGCTGCAACGCGGGCAAAATTAGTTTCCCCGAGCGAGTCGAATTTCGTCTATTTCATGTCTTGCCTCTTTTCTGCGCCACCCTGTGTAACGAAGACAGGGATGAAAATCGTGGTGCCTTTAATTAAGGATTTCATTTCGAGCGCGTTCCTTACGCGAACCGTATTATACGTCGCCCAGATATCTTATTAAAGCAACCGAGGAATACGACTGTTACACTAAATGGACGTTCATTAATAACCCAAACATCTACGCTTCCGTTGTCTTTACGCGAGAGACTTTAATACGCATTTTAATGAATGCGCAATTCATTAAACGCTTGTTTAACCTAATGTATGCGAGACGGCAATGAATCGGGGCAAAATTAAAGAACCGTAAACAGTTGCTCATACCAAACTCGTATATAAATTTTACATACAGCCAGCGACTCTGACAAAGATCATGAATCATTAATGAGATATCCTTTCGCAGCTTTGTTAAGACTTCATGTATAATTCCTAAGAAGAATGTCTGCCTGGTGGTGTTAAAATTATCTCTAAGATTTCAAATAGTAGAGTAGTGCGCAAAATCAAATAGGTTCTCATGGAATATTTTGCATTAATAATTTCGCTGTACAGTATATCACGTGAAAATTTAATCCAACTGTCGTTTTACTGTTATAGAACGATGAAATAATAGGCCGCGCAGTTTAGTACGATTATCATAGCTATCGATTTCCATAGCTAACACCGGAATTGCCATAAATGGCGCTTCGATATTAATGTATTGCGCGTGAACGATATTCACATTAATTACTTATCAATTTGTAATTAGGGATTATGGATTAAGGTGAGGATTTGAGTAATACAGCCAGAGAGAATATAGGGATGATGCTGCGCGCGACGCAACGTGAAAGCACGCAAACTTGGAAATATTTCAAACGGCGCGGTAACGTTAATCTGCCGTAAGCAGATTAGCAACGTAATGAGATCATCAGCGTAATCGCATTTATATATCCGTATTTCATACTTATCTCTGACTCGCGTTTTATATCTTCTCCATCTTCTTTATAGGTGATATTATTGCTGCTCGATGGCCAACATTGCTGATATGTACATTATTATTATTAGCAATATATATCCGTAATCTTTTCATGATTTAATGCTTCTCTTATATTTTTTTATCACTGCTCATATTATATATTTAAACATATTACGTTTATATTGTATTAGCTCTAAAAAATATCTAACACACATATTATTTAACATTTCTATTTATGTATTTTGCACGTGCGTGTTATAAATTTTACTTCGTAAATTAATTAATTAATTATGTAAAAAGTAATATTTTGAGCTAAAACTAGCGAGGATATTTTTGATCAAAATTGTAAAATAGATTCTTTTTTTATAGGAAATGTCGATTTACTAATTTAGCGATATCCATTTCTCTGTCTCTCTCTCTAATTGCATAAATTCATGTAATTATTTCGCCGTAAAATCTCAATTAGAGTAAATTGCGTAAATCTTGTGAGCATTTAAATAGTACAAATCGGGAATTGCCAATGACCGCAGTCGGTGAAGTATCGGTTAACCGAAGCTCGATGCACTCGAATCGGAGATAATCGGGCGTCGCCTTATATCGTGCTTTAACTATTTCGCGCTGCACTAAAATCGGGATCCCGTTAATTCCGTAAATGCGCGCTCGCCCCTGTCGTCGACGCGACGTAACGTAGCGTGTTCTAATGAGCACTCCGGAGCGCGCGTGAATCGATATCACGTTAATTCCGGAATATCCTGGCCCCGAAACTGCGACTTCAGCGATAGCCGGCTTGGATTTCTCGGCAAACTTTCCGTGCAGCGAGCTAGCGAGCGCCGGCGTGGCGGGTTAAATTTGCGAGCCATTAAAGCGACGTTAGCAAGATGACATTACTCGTGGCAGTATCCCGTGGATGCTGCTCGGCGTTACGAACTCGATCCGATGGTGTTGCTGCAACAACGACCTAGCGGAGGGATTAGAATCGCGAAATAACGCGCTCGCGAAACTTATGCGCAAAATTGCGGCTTCGATTTTGCCGAGAATTCAGAGACGCCAAATTGGATGGCCTTATCATACTTCCTTGCGAGCTTTTGCGTGTTTCAAAATTATTAACTTCGAATAACTTTTATCCATCGGCCCAAATTTTAATGCATTTAAACATTTCTGTTTGAACGTACAATGTGTGCTGTGTATAATGCAACAAAATTAGAAATATATTAATGAAGTTTTATAATAATTGTTTGTGCAAATATTTAATCGCAATAATGGCGCATTTATTTTACAAGGCAATTACAAAATGAAGCTACAAATATTTAATGCTTTGGAAATTATTCGTGCCGAGTTTAGTATTTATCCATCATTAACATTAATTTCTCTTTTTTCTTACGAGTTACGAATTTCTTCTAATTTTTTATTTATAATCATTCTTACTTGCGAAGGATTTATGAGTCTTTTAAAGGGATTGCAATTTAATCTCAAGTCGATATATTAAGTATATATCGTTTTTTTAGCTTTTTCTCTTTCTCGCGAAATTTTCCTGATCTAAAAGTATATTACGTTTAATTTGTAATTATATTGCTCTTCTATATATCTCTGGAAGATATATAAAGAAATTTATATATATATATTTCACATGAAATTATAATATAAATTTAAATAAAAGTATATGATTAAACCTATTCAACTTTTTGGAAAATTAAAACAAAAGATATTATAATTTTTTAAAACGCATTGATAGAATAAATAAACGAACATCTTCGCATTATTAGAGAGAATTTAAACTCTTGAAATTGCTTATTCATATTAAGAAATACTTTTATATTAAAAGATGTTCTTGCTGTTTTCCTTTTTTCTTTTACAATCTTGTTGTAACACTGTTATTGTCGAAGTGAAGAAAAAGGAAACAGCATTATTCGCCGCGTTTGTTATTTTACCAGTATAAACAGGTAAATGAATATATGGTGTGCAATTAATCATATAGTAAGCACGCGCAATTAATTATCTCGAAGATTATTACAACGAATTACAGCCGTGCGCCGCAGTGCATTACAGTCAGCGTTAATTAGAATATCCGAGCAAAGAGAATGGTGATGGTAATGTGGCGTATTAATTTGCACGTCGCGGAGATTTAAATGTTTTTTTCTTTGTTAATTTTCCGGAAAGATGGTGAGTTTGTAATTGTCCTCGCCAATTAATAGCGATAAGTTGTGTTCATTGTTCTTGCGCGGAATAAGGATATCATTTAGTTTTTATTAATTGGAAAGATATTTGGATTTTGGTATCGCAAGAAATGTTAAAGTTTCTTTCACAAATTTCTGTATAATGAAATTTTCTCTCTTTCCTCTCTTTTTGCTTCGACTTTCGTTATACAACATTCCTCCTTTTTACTTTTAAGCATTAAAATATTTCAGTATTGAAATATCCGAGATTATTAACATTATTTTTATATAATGCTGCACATATTACGTCGTTAAGAATGTACTTTTATTAAGGAAAAAATATTTGCACACATTTTCATAAAGTCGAACATTGATGGAATATAAATCAAGCATTTTCAAAAATATTATTCTCACATTTAATATTTTCTATTTTTCAAAATTACAAGACTGAACGTCACTATTATGTATGTATTTAAATTTGGGTCATAAAATTATACTTTCTAATGAAATTTCTTGTGGTTGCTTACACAAATTAAGTATGTTTGTCTTATGCGCGACAGTTTTATATTACAGATGACTTATAGTAATTATTTTTAATTTTTATTAATATTAAATAAAACTTTTAATATTTATTAATATTAATAATTAATAAAAACATTAAATAAAAGAGTTATTTTGCTTTTTACTTCTGGTGAATTACGTTCCTGAAGAATTTTCAGGCAAAGCACAGAAATGAGGAATAAATTATTAAGTCGACCTCTCGATTAAGTAGCTATCTCGCACTTTAGTTAAGAAGTTTAACTGGCTCAACAACTTGATTCGCCTCCATCTGCCTCGTAATTGATGTAAGAGTTTCAGTATTACAAATGAGATGTTAGCACCTTGCCAGGCAGCAAAATTGTGAAACCTCATTTATAATTGACAAGTAGACTGAGGAGAGAAATATTTAAACAATGCACCATTATTTGTATACAATGGCGAAAGATTCGGAAAATTCCGAAAATTGAGGCAAAGAATTACAGTTGCGAAATGATATAATTGCATAATTAAAATGTTAGATTATTGAGAATTTAATATGCGTCGAATTTAGATAGTTTGAGTAAAAGCTTATTTGACAACTGAAAAAAACAATAATCGCTTTATATGAAAATTTTAATTTTTTTTAGAATCGCAAATTTTATCAAATGTTTTTTATTATCTTAATAAAAACTAGAAAATATTTGTCCCAGACCAAAATATCTTTTGAATTGAGGAATTCCACAATATCAAGTTTAATATATCTCTCTTACAATTTGCTCTATATATAGTAAGCTCAGATTATCGCGATTTTATTTATTCAGAATCTCATCTATCGACAGTAAATGGCATCACTTGCAGACACATTTGCGATGAAAAATTCACGAACATCTTCGCAACGTAATATTCCATTCTTTTGGTTTATTACCCAGTGCTACGGTGATGTTACGCGATATTACGGCCAACTTGTTTCGCAGAAATTCTATAGCACATATATATATAATATTTTATATATGTATATCCATATACATATTATGACTCGAACTTAACGACTAATGACGACGGATACCTATATCTATCGAGGAAGTTCCGACAGTCAGCCGGCTTTGCGTTCGTCCGACGCTAATTGCTATTAACTCGAATATCGAGCCCGTCGTTGCAACTCAGCCCCAAAGTTCATGCCAAATCGCCTCAACTAAACTGCGCTGAGACATCCCGCCGGTTATAACTAGGCCGCCATTCGCGAAAGTGTGGACGACCCTATAATTATTACGCGACATGTTCGCAAGCAAGGGAGAACTTGGCCGTACTCGCGCGGCGAGAACTTCCGAGCGATATTGATGAGCCGCGGGAGCAGCCTGTTAACGCGATTGTTGGAGGAGTTCGACAAACAATGCCCATTGCGAGTAAGTGGAAGCGGCATCTTGATTCTACAATATAACCATTAGGTGAGCAGCCGCGAGCTATTTAAAGGCATTTAGCAAGTTGCGAGCAAAAGCTAACGTCAATGATATATTCGTATCGGTGTATTCCTAATTCTTTCAAGTGTTGTATAAGGTACAATATTTGTATCGTAGCGCAAAAATAAATATTTAAGAAAGAATATAAATAAATGCAATGAGAACAGTATGTTAAAAAAATTTACAATTTTCAAAAATAAATGTTAGGCCTTTTTTTAGCAAAGATTCATCTCACCTACAATACTTTTAATTAATAAAACTTATGTATATATGGGTAATTATTTTTTCAATTTATTTTTTTAACATTTGATCCTTTTTGACATTTTATTTTTATTCTTGTATTTAGTTATTATACTGCGTACTTATTTTCATTCATATTCACATACTCATTATATTCATTATTACTGTTACTATTTATTTCTGTTAAGGTGTAATATATGTACGATGCCATAATTGTCAGCTGCAAGATAAACTTATATAAATTAAAATGATATATCGATTCGGAGAAAGTTTCAAGATTACATTCACTTTTGAAAATAAACTTTATATTTTGTTTTATTAGCAAGAATATAATTGCAAGATAGTATTAGGCGTAATAAAGTTTAATTGCACCATACATCAACGTCAAATATATGATTTGACATGCACATTGTTGAAACTATCAACAAACTTATACCATATTGTACGTGATATATTCGTGATTCTTCAAACTTACAATTAGACTTATATAACATTACGGTATAACTCAACATTGTTAAAATGTTTTTTATTTGTGCGCGTAGTTTTGCCAACATTTCCAATATACATCAAAGTAAGTGAAACGTCTGGTTCACTTGGATAGAATCCACGAAACTTTGCACTGACAAGAACAGCTTTCGCAGGCAAACAACTTAACGAGATATTTCTTGGCTACTTTCAATTTAAATTATATACGCTTTTATCCTCGTAATGTGCCGTTAAACGTTATTTGCACAAGAAATATTCTTGAATTTCGCTTTTACGTAACACGTATTTAAAAAAATATATCTCCAAGCACAAAAAATAGTACAATTGAAAAAGTAGAAATCCGAAAAAAACACAATAATGTAAATAAATTTATTGGTTAAAAAATTCCAAAATTTTTTATTTTTAATTAACAGTTTTTGTTTTAGTAATATAGTGAATTTAAAAATTAAAAAATTCAATATCGTCATAAAATACTTTGCGTGCAGTGAAACTCTTAATTGAAAATTAAATGAGCTTTCTTGATAAATAATTGTCTATTTGAGTTTCTGCGTTTCTAATTAGAAAACCAAATCAGTTTACATTTAAAAAAAATTAAGCATTCGGGATAATTTTAAGTTGCAAGAAGGATTAGCCCTTGATCTCTACGAGTGAATGGCGTATACATTTTGGTGTTGTAGAAGTAAAAGTAAGCTAAACGCACAATTCCATCGTTCAACTTGCAAAGAAGACTTGTAGTTTGTACAATAGTTGATTTACTATTACGACGCTCGCACAGAGACAGCTCATAAATCAAAAGAGAAATCTCGAGATCAAAGTTTTCGTGTTACATAGAAATTCTCGAAATGCCACGCGAGGCCGAGCGGAATTATGCAATCATATCTGTACGAATATTTGACTTCTCTCGGCTAGGCGAATCTTGTTCCGTCTCGACTCTCCGTAAGTGGTAGCGCACCGTATATATATCCGTACGTATAATTGCGTTCGTCTGATTAAACATTATAATTGGTAGTCGGCCGTGAGACTTCGTCGTATCTGCTCCCTGTTCATATCTGCGATAAGCGTAGCCATCTCGTCGGACGTCTGTCCGTCAGTCTTTTTGACTTCATTATACATATATGCGATGACCGCGTGCTTGAGACAGTCGGAAATTTTCTAGTTTTTTTCATCTATAGATTTAGCTGTACATATTTATAGATGAAATTGTCATTTAAAATAGAATTACTTGATCTTATCTTACTGATAATGTAATAATATCTGACACTCAATATTTTAGTGCGATTCTATATAAGTTACTTTATTGGAGAAAATTCAAAAATAATTTGGAGTTTTCGTTGATTGAGTTTGCAATTACTAAATTGATTTAATTTTAAAATGTTAAATGTGTCATTTAATCACGATTATAGCGTTTAAAAATTTTTCATCTTTCTAATTATCAAATCGAATAATTCGATCGGCAGTTCGATATTTGATTCACTATTTTGTAATCTCACAAATTTACTTAGTTATATAATTTTTTAAATTTAATTAATTATATAATTTACAGACTAAATAAAACATAAATGTTAAAATTAAAAATGAAAGAAAAATTTTGTTATTACTTTAAAACAATTAAAACAAGTCAATACGGACCTTTGAGCATTGATCTTGTTATTATTGCTAGATAAAAATATTCATATATTACAATATATAAATAAGCTATAATAGATAATAATAAATGAATAAGTAAATAAATTAATACAGCCAATTTATATTTATGCGTGAGAATAACAAAATATTTTGTTTTATTGACAACCTGAGTGCAGCTACACGTCACGATTCAATAAATTTTAATACTGTTCTATTTTCACTCACAAAAAATAAATACCGTCACTCTGCTAACGATTAACGGAAACTGTAATAACGTGGTGAATTTTGTCGATATATCGACAGCGTATCTCAAAAACTGATGGGTATTAAACAGTAACACGCAGTTATTTTGCGGAAAACAGAATAAAACGATTTTAACATGCTGTATATAACGGTTTATAAATGTAAATACAATGCATATTTGAAAAGAGTAAGGTGAATAAAAAATGAGTGACATATTTGTATGAATATAAAGCCAATAGTTTTTGAATAATACATTATTATTTATTCGATTATATAAAAAATTGTTTTATTTTATTTATTTGATTACTGAATTTTACAATTATATAATGTTTTAAATATTATGTGTTGTATAGTTATAAAAACTATTATTTAATTTTTTCTATAATTATTATACAAACGTTTTTTTCTCTCATTTTACAGATATGCTTATTTTTTTAAATCAAGTTATCGTTTCCTTTTTATTTTTAGTTAATGTAAACGTTTTGATTTCTGATCTATGATGTACGCGAAGACGTATACTAATAACTGCAGCTGTTTCAAAAACTTTATTTATCCGTCAATGTCGGAAAGGCGAGCAAATCGTGTTTGTTAGAGGTGACGGATGCAAATTAGGGAACGTGGTCGAGGTCGAGGATAATATTTCTAAGGAAGGAAGCTTAATCACGGGTAGTTCTTTAATAATTGCCTTACGCTGCGTAAACGTGAATTCCACCGTGCAGCACAGTATTCTAGTTCAGTTTAATCTGTTCAATATTGAATATTTATAACAGCATCAATATAAATTCTTCTTGTTTCAGTTATCAAATTTTTAGTTATTCAAAAAATTTTGAAACGCACAGAGAAGATTTGGAGTTGTTCAATCATCATCTATAAAATAATTAAAAATATTTATATCTGTACTATTATACATGTGTTATTATTCGTGTTATTATATGTGTATATTTGATATTATACAATATTTTTTATTTGGTATGTGAAAAAATAATTTGTTATTTTTAAATTACAATTATATAAAAAATATTAATAATATATACTGCACAAGAAACACATCCTTTTTACTTATCTTTTGCGATCATGTTTTGATTTATTTTAATTGATTTATTTATTATAGCTATTAAAAATCATTGCTATTACAAATGAGAGATTTAAATCATAATTTAAAAAATAAAAAAAAATTAGGGTAACAGTACTTTGACTGTGAAATTATATGCTTCTATTGTACAAAGAGATGATTTATGGTTTACGATTAGGTATACATACATACTGAGAAAGACAAAGAGAGAAGATTAATTCATTAACAATATTACTCCTATGTGTTATATCTTCTGTCAACACATGTGTGTGGAACTATTATTTGCGCGATAAATCTAGATTGTGTGTAATCCACGTGTCGTTTAGTCATGCCAATTAATATGGCCAAACTGTAGATGATTCTCAACCAACATTTCCAGGAATACTCGAAACACGTTGGTGCTGTACTCGTTTAACTCTATAAACGCCAACTTCGAAGTTGCCTGTTAACTATGATTATTGTGATGCCACGGGCAGATTACACGTTATAGTTACGCGGTGCAATTTGTCGGTTTTGAATCAAATAACTCGTGACAGACTTTGCTTTTCCCCCTGCAATATTCTTTCACAACGATAATGTAAACTATTGTTTGTTTTTTTATTTTTTAAATTAATATAAAAATGTGAAAAAAAACCGAAAGAGTAAAATGTAATTAATAGAACCATTAAGCGGAACAATGGAGTCGTTATCTTTCTTATCATTTGAGGAACAAAAGACTTTCAAGAGAGGATACTTAATAAAACCTAGTTTCTTATAGTATTGTATTGCAGTTTCTCTCTTTATAATTTTATATTCGAGAAAAAAAATATAGGTAAAATTTTTTATATTATATTAGAATAATTATTCCGAAAAATTAGCATGTATCAATGTTATTTCTAGTGCTGCTTATCAGAAGACACATCGGCCATTCTTCTACGATTTATTCCTTTCGTAGAAATGGAGAAAGATTTAACATGGCGCAATCGTTACAGCACCTATTACAATAGAAGATTAAAACTTGAAAAGTAGCGCAGTAAAAGTTACGACGCGCCTACTTTTCAACGATCCTTTTTAACAATGCCTAGTTGAAACTTTGGCACAACGAACTTCTCGATTTCGCCATCGTAAAACGAAACGAATCACGTGTTTCTTCAATGTTTTCGCCAACCCATCCAGACGAGTATAATCTCACGCGAAAAATAAATGTACACTTTTCCGACGCGTTATTCGAGTTTCGCAGTTAAATTGTCTTGCCAAAAGAGGTCACAAATTTAAAAGCAATATTATCTATTCTGAACAGAAAAAGTATAAATAGACGCAGATGTGTAAAGATATATTTAAAATTTTTCCACATATCTAATAGAAATTTGAATATTTCGTTTTCTTTAGAATTAAAAAGAATTTAAGAAATTTGCTCTCTTTTTATGCAATCGCAACTTTCTAAAAGGCATTGTAGAATTGTTGCCGGAATTTTTAACTTTCAATTATAATTATAATTTAAAAAATAATATTTACTGCTAATAAGCTTTATTTAGCATTAACGTAGTGGTTCCATTTCTTGCGTAGGGGGAAGATGAACGAGATGGAGCAGATTCCTGAGGGCTGAGATCGCGCAGATCTTCGAGATGGCTGGTTGGAGAATGCAGCCGACCGCTACGGTGCTCGGCGTCATCGCCATTGTCATGATCACTACCACTACGTCAGGTAAATGTTGTCAATGTCATTTGACTTTGTTCTTAATTAATACCAGCACGTTTTTAATTTAACAGAATGATCCCTCAGATTAAAACAATTTCTTTCGGTTTATTTTATCATTCATCTACCTATATACTTTCATGTATATATTGAGCTAATGTGATTTCATTTACCATTAATATAAATTGATCTATATATATATATATATATATATATATATATAGATAAATTTATATTAATATATAGATATTAATATATAGATAAATTTATATTAATATATATATATATATATATATATATATATATATATATCGTGAATAAAATTCTGAATTAAATGACATAAGCAATAAATATGCTAAAGGTCTAGTTATTTTACGAAAATTATATTTTATATACATAACATTTACGAGTAACGTAAAAATTGAATTATATGTTAATGGATTAATATAATATAGAATCTTCTATAAAACTTCATTACACAATTTGCACCATGTGTAAAACGTTACAACACTTTAGTAAAGTAGAAAATAATTGGAGCAACTTCAATATCTGGAATATTGACAATAAAAGTTATGCTATATTTTCCATATTATATCTCAAAATCAGTTTTCGCATTCACTCGTGATGAATTTCGAATAGAATGTTTTACAGTTGAATGCTCGCGCGCAATGTAATATTGTTATGTGTAAATGAATGATTCATTCATCTCAGTTTATCGGAATACGAAGATCTTTAATTAACCTAAATGCCTAGCTGCGTCGAGTCGTAACAAACGGAAAACAACCGTACCCGGCAGGATAAAGAGGGCAAAACTCTTTTGTATCTACCGGGCTCGTTGTTCTATACCTATACAATCTTGTGACTATAGCTTCATCGGAATTTTCTTTCTTGCGTTTCCTAGCAATCACCATTTCGTAGGTGTAGGTGAACGCTCTTTCGCGCAATTTCACGCGCTCCACGAAACTTGAAAGTAGCAAACAACACGATTGCATTGTTGATAGGTACTAGCTACGCTTTATATAATAATTTTCACTTTAATTTTAATTGCATTTTAATTTTAAGTAATTTGCTTTTATACATATACACATATTAAAAGAACAAATTCCAAGGTTTTTATAACCAATTATTATTTATAACCAATTATGATTGATTTATAATCAGTTATTTAATTTGAATAAATAATATTTCTGTCAATCTCATTTCAAAAAGATAGACAAATAATTATATTAAAAATTATGTGTACTATTAACAAATAATTAATATATCTAAATTATATATTTTTATCTGTTGTGTATAATTTTGAATTTTATTAGAGACTTGATTCTAAAATTACGAAAAATCTTAATTACAAAAAAGATCCATATTAAAAAATATAAAATTATGCCGTGGCATATAAAATCATATCAATCTTTTTTAATCCGTGAGAGTACATATACACATATTAAAAGAAAAAACGCCAAGGTTTTTAATTATTTATAACCAATTATGATTGATTTATAATCAGTTATTTGATTTGAATAAATAATATTTCTGTCAATCTCATTACAAAAAGATAGACAAATAATTATGTTAAAAATTATGTGTACTAAACAAATAATTAATATATCTAAATTATATATTTTTATCTGTTGTGTATAATTTTGAATTTTATTAGAGACTTGATTCTAAAATTACGAAAAATCTTAATTACAAAAAAGATCCATATTAAAAAGTATAAAATTATGCCGTGGCATATAAAATCATATCAATCTTTTTTAATCCGCGAGAGTACATATACACATATTAGAAGAACAAACGCCAAGGTTTTTAATTATTTATAACCAATTATGATTGATTTATAATCAGTTATTTGATTTGAATAAATAATATTTCTGTCAATCTCATTACAAAAAGATAGACAAATAATTATATTAAAAATTATGTGTACTATAAACAAATAATTAATATATCTAAATTATATATTTTTATCTGTTGTGTATAATTTTGAATTTTATTAGAGACTTGATTCTAAAATTACGAAAAATCTTAATTACAAAAAAGATCCATATTAAAAAATATAAAATTATGCCGTGGCATATAAAATCATATCAATCTTTTTTAATCCGTGAGAGTACATATACACATATTAAAAGAACAAACGCCAAGGTTTTTAATTATTTATAACCAATTATGATTGATTTATAATCAGTTATTTGATTTGAATAAATAATATTTCTGTCAATCTCATTACAAAAAGATAGACAAATAATTATGTTAAAAATTATGTGTACTATAAACAAATAATTAATATATCTAAATTATATATTTTTATCTGTTGTGTATAATTTTGAATTTTATTAGAGACTTGATTCTAAAATTACGAAAAATCTTAATTACAAAAAAGATCCATATTAAAAAGTATAAAATTATGCCGTAGCATATAAAATCAAATCAATCTTTTTTAATCCGTGAGAGTGCTATCTCGTAAAGATATTACATTTTTAATTGCGATCTTCGGGTTACAGAATTTCCTTGCGAGTCGAGCCTTCAAAAACCGACGTTCGTTCGTCTGGGAGTGCATCCGTCGCGTCCGCAGGAATAAATCCGTGGAAATTCCTTCTTCGCACGTCCCGCGAATTTGTCTATCACACGTGACACGCGTAAATCCATGCTGACAAATTGCAGTGAGCGGAGATAGGTGGTTGCGCATCGCGCGGTTACCTATATATATATATATATATATATATGTATATATACCTCGCTCCGATCCGCATCGGAGGCTAAAAACGCGCTCGGCTCGAAGGTGGAAAAGGGAATTAGGCACGAAATGTGCAGACGCGCGGCGAATGAAAAATGATACGTTACTTATGCATCGGTTGCACGGTAGACCCGACGATCGGAAGTTATCAATCACAAGGAACAAACGCGAAGGAATATCTTCATTTTGAGCGAGGGGATGGGACTAATAGCCGAAATTTTGCACGAATCACTTGCACTATCGGAGCGATATAGCGCTTTTAAGCTGCGCCGATATCGCACGGCGGCGATCAATCATTCGCACAAATCGGGCTACATTCAGGGCGCGGGATTGAAGAAAAAGCTTCTCCCTCTACCTTCACTTCGTCGGCAACAAAACCCGAGACGAACGATCGCCTTATCTGCGTTATCGCGGAACCTGTTATTCGGAGCATGTTCACAGAGATGGGACCGTCACGAATAATAATACGTGTAATCCCGGCATAGCAAAGATTAATATGCCAATAGAACTTTGATAATACTATCGGAAGTTAATCGAACATAAGCGGAATACATCAGTTGGATATTGAAACTTAAAGAGACTTTGCGTCGTATCAAAATTATTTCTAACTAATTTGATCAAAAATAATATATATTATTATTATTATATATATACTATAATTTGATTTTTGAAAAAAATAGAGGAAATAGAATGATTTTGCTCGTAAGCAAGAGAGTTAGTTATTGAGAAAAATCTGACAATCTTTAAAATTTTGCGAAAATGATTCTTTACACGTTCGCCGTTTAACAAATAATTTCCCGAGGATTAAAAAGCACGGAGCAAATAAATCGTAATACATTGATTTTTCTGCAAAACGAGACTCGAGCACGAAAGTATGTAGCAATTATTATTATATATACACTATAATTTGATTTAAAAAAAACGGAGCAAATAAAATGATTTTGCTCGTAAGCAAGAGAGTCAGTTATTGAGAAAAATCTGACAATCTTTAAAATTTTGCGAAAATGATTCTTTACACGTTCGCCGTTTAACAAATAATTTCCCGAGGATTAAAAAGCACGGAGCAAATAAATCGTAATACATTGATTTTTCTGCAAAACGAGACTCGAGCACGAAAGTATGTAGCAATTATTATTATATATACACTATAATTTGATTTAAAAAAAACGGAGCAAATAAAATGATTTTGCTCGTAAGCAAGAGAGTCAGTTATTGAGAAAAATCTGACAATCTTTAAAATTTTGCGAAAATGATTCTTTACACGTTCGCCGTTTAACAAATAATTTCCCGAGGATTAAAAAGCACGGAGCAAATAAATCGTAATACATTAATTTTTCTGCAAAACGAGACTCGAGCACGAAAGTATGTAGCAATTATTATTATTATATTATTATTATTATTATATATACACTATAATTTGATTTGAAAAAAATAGAGGAAATAGAATGATTTTGCTCGTAAGCAAGAGAGTCAGTTATTGAGAAAAATCTGACAATCTTTAAAATTTTGCGAAAATGATTCTTTACACGTTCGCCGTTTAACAAATAATTTCCCGAGGATTAAAAGCACGGAGCAAATAAATCGTAATACATTGATTTTTCTGCAAAACGAGACTCGAGCACGAAAGTATGTAGCAATTATTATTATTATATTATTATAATTATTATATATACACTATAACTTGATTTAAAAAAACGGAGCAAATAGAATGATTTTGCTCGTAAGCAAGAGAGTTAGTTATTGAGAAAAATCTGACAATCTTTAAAATTTTGCGAAAATGATTCTTTACACGTTCGCCGTTTAACAAATAATTTCCCGAAGATTAAAAGCACGGAGCAAATAAATCGTAATACATTGATTTTTCTGCAAAACGAGACTCGAGCACGAAAGTATGTAGCAATTATTATTATTATATTATTATTATTATTATATATACACTATAATTTGATTTGAAAAAAATAGAGGAAATAGAATGATTTTGCTCGTAAGCAAGAGAGTCAGTTATTGAGAAAAATCTGACAATCTTTAAAATTTTGCGAAAATGATTCTTTACACGTTCGCCGTTTAACAAATAATTTCCCGAGGATTAAAAAGCACGGAGCAAATAAATCGTAATATATTGATTTTTGTGCAAAACGAGACTCGAGCACGAAAGTATGTAGCAATTTCTGGATTTTTCGCAGAAATCGCATCGCGCCCACGTTTGCCGTTTTATAAATCATTACGAAACGTCGTCGGCGACCAAAATTACACAACGTTGCTCGACACGATCGATCACTCGCGACGCAAAGCGCGCGGTAAATTGCTTCCGAACGACGAACGACGAACGTCACGTTGTCGTTGCTGCCGCCGTTGCTATTGCCATTACAGCCGGTGCTATCGGCATGGTCGGCAATATCGATTCGCGTGAACAAGATCTCCGTCGTCAAATATCGAGGTATATATCGGCTTGGTGACGTTTGCGCAGCTTCCGGACAATCGGCGAGATCGGAGGTTCTCGACATTTTCACGAACCTATATATCGAAAACTAACGATGTGGACATACCATAGCTGGTAGACTGGAGTGTATGTGATATAAATCCAAGTTTTTTATTCGAAAAAGAAATTTAGATATATTTAGAAATAATCGATATATATATATTTTAATGGATATTAAATATAATATTTAAAATTATAAGGAACTAAAAATGATAAATTTTCTCTGAATTATAATGACTTTTATAAATCATTGAGAATAAATTTAATTAAAAAAAATATTATTAACAGTTTCACAAGTTCGAGACTTGTATTAAAACGTAAGTCGGAGAAGAAAGATTGAAAGGCTTAACATAATGGAATAGAAAAGTATACGACACTCCTTCCGGGCTCTTTTTTCTTTCTCGTGATTTTCAATTTTCCGCCAGTTACAAAGATAGCGAAGGGAGAAAGACCGGCATAACGTCTCGTGACGAAATAGAAAATTGAAGAGCGAACGCGCTTGAAAAGCTACACATGAAAGTCTACGGCTGTTCTTGGATAACGGCAAGAATAGGAGATACAAAGGAGGATAATGCGCTTTCTGATAGAAGTCTCACGACAGATAGCAATCTTATAATCCTCCCATACTCAACGTGGTAGAGCTACCGTGGAGCTGTATTCATCGCGGCCATTACTACTGCAGAGAGCAATATCCACTTGCGTAAATAGGATTGTGATGATAGCGCGCGAAGCCCATCAGAGCATCGACGAATCTATATGTTCCACGATACAGTCTCATTGCATTTGACACAAAGCTGTTCTCAATAGCTAACACAGCGACGCAAAAGTTCCATCTCTTTAAAACGTTATTACTTATTTTTTTTCAATGGATGCGAGTTGAATTTATTTAGATAGACCAAAAATTATGTAATATATTAGAGAATTTCCTCTCGCTACAAAATTTAGTTAGAAATTACATATATATATTTTATACTACTCTACACATATCGAAATGAATAATTATCGATTGAATCGCGTTAATTAAATTGAATATGTCTATTAGTTGGGCAATTTGTACAAATTTTCATTTATATTGACCTGAAATATTCGATGAATGTTGTAATGATCGATAAAGAATATTCTTTAACTTTAAATTTGTTATCGCAATACATTTCTGTAAAAAAAAGTCATTATTTGTATTTAATGACAGCGTAGATTTGTATTCGCATAGAGGGAAATTTCTCATCGCAGTAAAGTAAATTTTGTTGGATGGCGGAATGAAGCTCGTATAGGGCGAAGTTTCCACGAGAGTTGTTTATCGCGAGTTTCCTCATGGACTCCGATCGCGATCGAAACCATGCGGGAAAAACGAAACCTTACACCGGAAACTTTGCCAGTGCTTTTACGAATAAAACCGCGGTCCATGATACGCGCGTTCGCAAAATGAAATTCCTGCGGAAGTGAACCTGCGGCACTTTTGTTTCGTGAAAATACGCATCGCTGTCCCGCTCACAAAGGAATTACATATCGTTATTATCATGTGGTTCTCATCGTATGGAATATTTTCAAGTAAATGTCGCGTATAGGCGTTTGTATTATTTCCAATTTTTTCGAAACATGTGACAATTTTTAATCAAACAAAATGATATTACATAATTAATTATTTTGTATATATTACGTGAAATAAATTTAAGTTTATTAAATTTTTTAAAATTATATATACAATACAATATACAGTAATAATGCTGGCAATGTTTTTCAAGGCACTTCTATCATGTCAAGCGTAACAAAATGTAACCGATATGGCTGCCAACTCAGGCCGATTTATTCAATGTGTACCAGCACAGATTTTTTATTTTGGGTTTTTTGACAGTTTTGTGTTAGATCTTGTGCACAATTGAAAAAATGTTAAAAATAAACACGGTTGAAAAACCGTGTCGGAATAAATATATTGGTTATTAGTTATATTTTTTATACACTTGATTTTAATGAATGTCCTGACCTGTATATAAGACGATATTTTTTCCATCATTTTGAAAACAAACGATTCGAATATACACGAATTTTCTGACTTTATGTAACATCCTTAGATCTGAGATTTTGATTGGCCATTTCTCGACTCTCCCTCGAGAGCTCTCTTGAACACCCCATAAAACTCTCTCGGCCGCACTTCTTACGTCCTCATTTAAATCCTCACCCGACGGGAGATCATCCTACCCCGTTCCAGGCCATAAATCCCGACGAAGCGAGGCGCTCCGCCTCGTCGGCGTGTCGATTCTCCCTTAACACGGTCGACGAACTTGTGTTCACCCTTTGCATTTTCCGGCACGCGCGTATATAAATCGGCGGCGATTTAACTCGTCCTAACATTTGCTTTTCTAACGCAGAAACCGAGAGCGGCGTGAATCATCTCGAGGAGGAAGATCAGCGTCTCGACGAAAGGATCGCGACGAACCGCACCTTCGAGGCCTCCAGCTGGTCTCGCGGTAACAATACAGCGGCCTTCGAGGAAGTTATTTCCGCCCGTGCGCTCGAGTATCCGGTCTCGCTCGTTACCGTGATCGAAGCTCATTTCGAGAATACGTCAAAGAGATACGTCGACAATCAGATGGTATTCGCCTTCAAGAGGCTCGAGGACTCGGAACAGGCGCCAGCGATGTTGGAGCACGCTGAGGATTCTCGAGGAGCGAACGAGTCCGCGATCGAAAAGCCGAAGGACGAATGGCTGACGTTGACGCCGGTGGGGTTGAAGGAGGAAGACGTCTCGAAATACGAAAGCGACCAGAGAAACGTGGAGGACATCAGGGCGATCTCGTTCCAAGTGCCGCCGCCGAACGAGGAGGAGGACTATCAGGACGCTCGACAGCAGGGGAAGACCAACGTCGGCCAGATGGACGAGACGCAAAAGCTCGGCGAGACGAGGAAGAATCAGTCGAGACCGGCGAACAATCTACTGCTGACCGGCAAGTCGACGAAGGCCTTCTACGAGATCAAACCGTCGATCAGGACGCTCGAGACGGATCGCGGTCGCGATCATCAGTTCCTGACGACCACTCACAGGACCCTGTCCGGCAGGAAGTTCGTTCTGCCCAGCGTCGACAGCGCCTTCGGCAAATTCGGCCCGTACTTCGAGGACGGCGATCGAGAGATCAACGTCACCGCGCGGATCGGCAGCACCGTCTTGCTGGACTGTAAAATCGGCATGTTGGGCGATAAACAGGTGAGTCGCATTTTTTTTTCCTTTGTCGATATAGTCTCGTTAATTTTTTCCCCGTAACGACTGATGCGAGAGAAACGTTGGAATGTATAATAAAAGCGAAATGGGAGTTTGAATGAATCTTGTTATAAGTTTGCGATCAACGACGTTGCGTGACAAACGGGCGAATTATAATGAGAGACGAGGGTCGAGATTGTCGAGTCAGACACTTTCGTTTCATCGACGACAGACTGTCGCGATAATTCAAGCTGTGGCGGAAATTATGAATGCGTTGGTTGATGAAAGAATGTGTAGCCATTTAATTTTATAATGTATCTATTGATATTAATCGAGGCTTGTACATCATAATATAAATTTCAATATTTTTATATATCTTTTTAGTATAATATAGGTTTTTTTTTAATACTAAATACGAATTTAATTTTCAAATTGCTTCATCACGTTACAATTTTGAGAAATTTTTAATTAAAATTGCGTAAAAGGATATCTTATTAACCATAACCAACGTCAAAAATTCTTTTTGAGGATTAAAAGTCCTAAAATATGTTTTATTTCAATCGCGATAAAACTTCTCTAGCACGTCCCCACATATTGTAGCTATAATATAACAAAGTTCGTGAAGAGAAAGCTCTTTTTGCAAATGTAATGAAAAATTTCTCAAAGCTCTGATGGAATAATTTGGAAATTAGATTCGTATTCAGCTTTTTTCGTATTTAACTTTTTTTTATCGAACAATGTTATCACACTATTTTTTCTCCTCGCAGAAAAATAATATAATTGTCAGCAGATATTTTTTAGCTTGCCAAATTCATGCGTTAATTAAAATTTCCAAGATTAAGGCAATACCGATTGCGCGCGAACTTCACTAATTCAATTAGGGAAACCGCCCATTTCTCTCTGTCAAATCGTGCGAATCGAGGGAAAGGCTCAGATGAGCGAGAAGCCACGATGTGAGAAAGATGCAGTCGCGAGCGAAGTGAGGCGTGGATTATAATTGCAAACATCGTTTGTTAGTGTCCGCCGCGTGTACACTCTCGTCCGTCTTGTCGCTGCGAAAGTTTTCGCATTTCAATCAGTGCCTTCTCTCTCTCTCTCTCGCCATTTTCTCCTGTCCCTTTCGGCCGCGTGATTTCCACGTCCATTTTGCTCTTCTACGTCGGGACGGCATGGCACAAAGTTTCGGACCGCTCGGGACGCAGAGTGCTCGGGATTCCCGTGGGATTCATATTCCGCGGAATACGTAATGCGAAACCGATTGCGGTGGGATACACGGGCGCGCGCCAAGGAACGAATGCTTCTCTGATTCCGACGTGCGTGTATGCGCGTATTTTGTCGTAGGTATTATATATGTGTATGCGCGAGGCACGTCGCCCGCTCCGAGAATGGCAAACAACTCGAAGGGAACTTAATTATAAAACATCGGCCCCGTGCTGTTTGCCAAGTTGCTCCCACCCTGGCTTTTCCGTAAAATGACTGTTTAAGGGAGAACCGGGAAATATTTGTCCGTCTTAAATATTTACGCGCGATCACAATTTTTTAAGTGGAATAACACTGATATAAGTCTGACACACAAAATCCATTTCACTTATACCGAGCGTATTGTGCGGATCTGCGATTATGCTGAATAATTTCACGGAGATTCTGCAAGGCTTTCTCATAAAAGATGAAAAACAGGAAAGCGTTCTGTTCAAAACATTTCAAATTCTGATCCTGACATTATTTTTTTATCTTGCAATAAAAGGATGCTTAAAATAAAAACGTTTAATAATTTACATTATAACGTGTCATTTAATTACAAAATATAACAAAATTAAAATTGAAACGATATATTTAATTCGACTCAAACTAGCCAAGAAATTTTTATTTTATTTCCACAACGTTTCGATCATCTGTTTTTGGTCCTTTTCAAGCGGAAAAACTAGAATGGTACAATTAATTAAAATTAATAAACATTTTTGATGTTAAACGCAAGAATTAAAAAATTAAAATTGCTTATTATTTCATTTTGTGACGTAATATATATCATACAATTTATTAACATTTATTAAAACATGTTTACATCCAGGGCGGTTCAGTTTAAAATTTCTTTTGCACATTTTCCTCCTTCTCGTCACGTTTCCCTCTCTTAAACAAAAGTTTTGCACTCTCGTTAATTCTGTTACATTAAAGACTACTGAAACGGCTCTTCTCGAACTCGGCGACTTCCAGCAAAATAACTTTTCTGGCGAGCGACAAATTTAATTCGGGCGGCACGCAGCGTAAGGAGCCGCCCCACTTATCCAGAAATTATTTTCTCCGCTTCCTTCGATGAGAAATTCACCGTAACGTAATTCGGCGCGTCTACCAAATCCTCCGAACGGTTAATGTTTCTGTCGCGGGCGTTAAATTTTCACAAGATAGATTGTTCGGTCTATCCTCGATGACAAACCCTGATAACTCGTCCCCAGATATCCCGTTATTGTGCTGGTTGGCATGTATGATATAAGGCCGAATCTTTAGAGACAGCTTCGAAAAGAGAACAACGGATATCGTTGTTACAAACAATATAAAAGCGCATTTACATTATTTTGTAATCCTTAAATTTGAAAAAAATTTTGATTTAGATTTAAAAATTGATAATAATGTTTTTATCTTCGTTTTAAGGGAGATAGTAAACAATATTGAATACTTGACGACAATCACAAATTAATTAGAGTTTAATAAAAGGTTTTATATATAAAGTATGTAAAATAAAAAATGGTTTTTTCTTTATAAAAGTATTTTATCAAGATTAACTCTCTCAACAAAGTCAGATCTTCACATTTGTTTCTTCTTGAAGAACTTTTCTCTGTAAGAAAAATTATTTATAAGTTTCATATCACACACTTAATTTTTCTATAGTATTATTAATAGTAGTATCGTATGAGCGAGCCTTAAATGAATATTCATCTGATCGGATCTCCGCGGAAATTGTTCGTTGCATTCATTGTTGACGAACGGACATACGCCGAGAACGGAAATTGCATCATACCTTGTTTAAGAGATATCAGAGCAAATAGACTTATTAATTTCCAATGCGACCTCTTTGTCTCTTGAGACCGTTCTATCGCATTTCCCAGCGAGAGACACAGTTAATATTTCAAGAGGATATATAGATATATTTTTCAATGATCTATATAAAGTATACAAAAAATGTACTGTCTGTAATTATTTAATTTAAAAAATATATATAAAGCAATGATAATTTTATTTTAATAATTTTTTCAAGAATTATTAAAGACGATAATTAAAATAATGTCGCTCTTTATTTGCAGGTGACGTGGCTGCAACATGGTAAGGATGATTCGTTTCGTCTGTTGACAGTGGGCAGATTGCCGTACAGCAACGACCAAAGAATCAGTCTTAATTTTCGGTAAGTCATAATAAATCCTTCCTACATCCATCTACGTCGACCTTATTAAGAAATTCGCGAAGTCGATGATTTCTTTCGCGTATTTTTATCATCTCTAAAGTAGAAGTTTACCGCCGAATAACAGAGTCTGATTATAATGACGACGTGAAATTCAGCGAAATTGTCGACGATATTATCATAATTCGTTATCATTTGCTGTAGTTCGGGCAGTGAACCGCATAATCCCATCGTCAGCGTCGAATTACGATCGCGGTCGTTTTTCATCATCGTCGGAATGATTGCGCTGTTCGTGGGGATAGAGAAATTCTGCTTCCATTTTTCTTCGCCGTGATGAAATCAGCCATTTTATACGCTGTAAAAATCAGAAGAAACTGTCTCGTTGTAACGCGGTTCCGCCTCGCAACACTAATCTCGATCCGGTGAAGCGAGACATTATGAGAAACCTGTGCTAGAAAATAATATATGTAATAACAATTTTCCTTCATCTACATCCCAGTTGCTTCGTAGCAAAAATTTTTAAATGTATATCTGCATCAGCGACTCTAGAAAATACATTTTTCATTTTTATTTTACCGCCCTCAGTTCGATCGAATTTATTTTTTTCTCTCATTATCTCTCATCGTCTGATTTTGCAGATATCCCAGCAATTGGAGATTGCAGATATTATATGCGAACCCGCGCGATTCGGGATTATATAAGTGCCAAGTCGCCACGCATCCAGTGCTGGTTAAAAAAATCAATGTCGTCGTTACAGGTAAGCGAATCTTAATATTGATTAAAATTGTTGGAATCTCTTTATTGCATTTATTGATCATTTAAGAAAGCTTTTTTTTGAAACCTATATAATGTTTGGATTATCAGTATAAATATAGATCAATGAAATATATATAGATACAGATAAAAAAAATTTTTTTTATAATCTCTGATAAAATATTAAATAATCGGATTATTTAATTTTGTGAGCTTAATTTTCTCAACGAAGAGAATTAAATTTACATTTTATATATAACATTTATAGTAGTATTTATAATAGTAACTTTTAATATTGAATTTTCTCGACAAAAAAGAGAAACAATAAAATATATTTGATATTTTTTTGACAGTGAGTCATTATATTATATATTCTACGCCAGAACATTTTATTTATAGTCAGTTTATATAAATTTATGCGATAAACTTAACACGCAGATTTATACGCGTGTGACATTTACCGCAATAATTCACACTTACTTTTAAGGAGATTTTTCTCCTTAATAACAATACAAGAAGCAAAGATTATAAGCGCAAAGCTTTTTACTTCAGCATTAGTCATAGCTGGCACACAAACTTGAAATATTTATCGCTTCATTTACGAGGCACATAGTAAACTCAACCTTTTACAAGCTTAATTAATCCGAGAACTCGCATTCGGGTTGCATAGACGTGTAGAAGGTTTCGCGCACGCGAGAGTAAACTGGAAAGTCTTCGTCCGAAAAGGGAATAAATTGAAGGCTCCTTTCCTTGCATCCCTTTTCACGGTCCTCTCTCACCGGAGAATCCTATTTCGGGGGCGAAATCGCGCCGGACCGAAGCGAAATGAAGAAGGCCGGCCAAACCGTATGTTAAACCAAGGAAAGCACGGTCGAGGGATAGAGAAGTGGGAAAAACGGTAGCGTAGGGAAAAAGGACAAAACGTGGGAGCCGATATTGCAACGCTCGTCGTTACCTTCAATCCCCTTACGTCG
The DNA here is from genome assembly GCF_048542155.1 of Nylanderia fulva. NCBI lineage: Eukaryota > Metazoa > Arthropoda > Insecta > Hymenoptera > Formicidae > Nylanderia > Nylanderia fulva. The sequence goes on along the minus strand of NW_028190161.1, from coordinate 1,568,565 downwards.
GTCGCCCCGATTCGGTGCAATGGAAACCCGCATTTCTCCGGGCAAAGCGCCTCGGCGCGGCTGGTAATCTGATCCGATCCATAGAAGGATCGGCAAGTATAAGGATGAACGAAAGCCGCCCCCTGAGAACGAAGTAGGGCAGAACAAACCCGGATAGAGCGACATCGTTATACACCGCTTCTTTGCCACTCCGGAGAAATCCAAACCCTCGTTCTTACGTCCATAATCATTATTATAATTCGCGACCCCATGCCATCGACATTTCTTCGACCTGTTCCTCTTCGTCGATGAATAATCATAATAATCGATTTGCTCAACGACGTTCTCTAACAAAGTTTTATAGCTATGGTAACAACGAAATATTTCGTCAAATTCAGTTTCAAAGAAGAGGTAGAGACTTCTATAAATTTTTTATTTAACATTTAAAATTTAAAAAGATAAAATTTCCATGGATTAAATAAAATCGCACACGCCAATTGTATTTAATTTTTTTGTATCAATTATTATATTAATTTCAATATAAATTATACGTCCATTATCATGATCATAATTTGCGACCCTATGCCATCGACATTTCTTCGACCTGTTCCTGTTCGTCGATGAATAATCATAATAATCGATTTGCTCAACGACGTTCTCTAACAAAGTTTTATAGCAATGGTAACAACGAAATATTTCGTCAAATTCAGTTTCAAAGAAGAGGTAGAGACTTCTATAAATTTTTTATTTAACATTTTGAATTTAAAAAGATAAAATTTCCATGGATTAAATAAAATCGCACACGACAATCGTATTTAATTTTTTTGTATCAATTATTATATTAATTTCAATATAAATTATACGTCCATTATCATGATCATAATTCGCGACCTCATGCCATCGACATTTCTTCGACCTGTTCCTCTTCGTCGATGAATAATTATAATAATCGATTTGCTCAACGACGTTCTCTAATAAAATTTTATAGCAATGGTAACGACGAAACATTTCGTCAAATTAAGTTTTGAAGAAAAGATACAGACTTTCAAATATATAAAAGATAAAATTTCCATAGATTAAATAAAATCGCACACGCCAATCATATTTAATTATCTTATATTAATTTGAATATAAATAATTATTATTAAATTAGATATTACATAATTTTATATATTATATTAATTTTAATATTAATTTAGTGTCGCCAAGTCAAAAATAACGTGTGCAAGATTCTTATCTATAAAATAAAAATGTAATAATCTGCGATTTTCTTCGTAATATTTTTATAGCATGGTAATGTACAATTATTAACTAATATTAACATACCTTGAGGATATCACAATATCAAAGAATATGTGACATTTAAATTACTACCTTACTTTCCTTTCCTGATTTTATAAAATATTTTTGTATACTTTCCCACATTATTGGACGGATATATGGATGCTGATTATTTATTTATTTAAAAAGAATTTTTGTATATATATATATATATATATATATAAATTCTTTTTAAATAAATAAATAAATATATATATATATATATAAATTCTTTTTAAATAAATAAATAATCACCATCTATATATCCGTCCAGTAATGTGGAAAAGTATGCAAAATTATGTCGTTTCTTTTTAACACGCAGACACACATTTATGTATATATATAAATTGGACGGACACTCGGCGCGACGACACAAAACAAAAAATTCATCAAATAAATTAAACAAAGGGAAAAAAGATGTGCGAAACCCGCGTGTCGCGCAATCTGGTCTCGTTGCAACTGCAGTGCAGTCGGCGAAATAAACTTTTGGAAATTTGAATGCCTCGTACAGCGCCGTTTCATTTTATAGCACAGCGCGATCCTTCGCCGTTCCGTTTTCATATGTGAAGATGAAATTACTTTCTCTCGCGCGAATCCCTTTGCACCTTTCTCGTTTCCTTTCTCATCTTTTGTTAAAATATACTGAAAGTCATCGGCGCGTTCCGTCTTCTCTCTCTCTTAGATCCTTTTGCGCGCGAGTCATCTCGCATAACGAACTCAATGTTGAAGAATAATTCGAGCAGAGTCAGCGCAACAGACACCAAATTTTAATCCATTATATCACAAAATTAAAGAGTACTTCCCGAAAAGGAGAGTTAATTGTTGAAAGACTTTTTGAAAGAACGGAATATTTCCGACGAGCACTTGATTTCGACGAATCATACGAAATTGCTGAGATGGGTTAAGATTAAATAATGATGAATTTTTTGTGGAATATGTATAAATTCAATATTTATTTAAAATTTGAATATTTTAGGACAATATTAACACTTCTGAGCTTTTGATAGTCTCGTTTAATACAAGCTAAGTGTCCAAAGAAGAACAGAATAATGCATAGCAAATACAATACATTTTATCACAAAGATTGGAGCTTTAATCTATACATATTATATTTTAAAATTAAATAAAAGATTAGCAGAAGAACAAAGAATATAATTTAAGACTTTCGTAAGAGAACAAAATATTTCCAACTTTTTATTATGGATGGTATAAATTGAGTTTTGAATAAATTTTAATAAGCTTTTATAAAATATTAATATATATAGTAGTTAAAATTATTACGATAATCTGAGAAAAAAGAACCGTGAACAGAAATTTATCAGTATATGTACACACAAAATATATATCAAAGTATACATAAAATTATAAATTTCTGTCTTGAATTTTGTTGCAAATTATAAATCTAAAAAAAAATCCTTAAGACCGTACATCTGAATATTTTGTTTTAACATAATAATAAAAATGAGATTTGTTTTTGATGCTTGTTAGTTGGCATGAAAGGAAAACTCAAAAGAAAAATTTTCCAACATTCTGTCGTTCTGTGAATCAAGTTTTACGCGAGTTAGTTTTAGCACGAGAATGTGATCTGTTTTTACAGTTGGCTAAATAAGCTACGACTGCGGGCACGAAGTCCTGCGACGCGCGAAATGACTCTTATTAAGGACCATGCAAACAAAGATGGCTAAGATAGACCGTCATATATTTTTCTTGAGCTCATTTATCGTGTAGACAAAGAAATCAAGAGGTTGGAAAATCAAGAAATGGAAGGAAGCTATTGCAAATAAACATAATATTGATTATAAACATTCTTTTTTTTGTATTATAAATTATATTAATCAGTAATTGAATTAAATTCTAAAATATTGAATCTCTGAATTAATTTATTATTAAATTATATTCTCTTTTTTTCAAATCTCGATTAGATACATCTAATGTGCAATATTTGCTGTACACATTTTATTTTTATTTATTGTTTTAAATTAAAGATAATGTAAATTTAATGTTTGATAAACTTTTTATATTTTATATTTAAAAATTAAACTCAATACAAAGGTAATAATCCTATCATGGAAAATTTTGTAACAAAAAATAACTTACAACGTAGAAGTTTTTAGCAAGATACCGGTTCATTATTCTAGCTCTGATTATTGGACTTTATCCTCTAAATAATTTCTTGATATAATCTTTTATCGATAAAATTGAAGAAAAGATAGAATATCAAGGGGAGAAAGAGAATTCCACTTCGCGAGCGTTTGAATGGGAATGAAATTTAATCGAGATATAGCGGACACGATCGGAGAAGCACTTGTGGAACGATTGCTTCGCGTCGGACTGCATTTTAATACGAATCGTGTTTGAACGGTTAATTTCAAATAGAACGAAGATGTCGCGAACGAGAGACGATCAGGAGAAGCAATCATCGGAGCGTGGCGCAAAAATGACAACTTCCACCTCGTTGAGCGCTATTGGTTTCAGCAATTGGAATATTTCTTTGTTCTCTCCAGGTAGTACGAATAGTACCGAATTTGACTAAACTCGATTTAAAGATCTTGCGTTTCTTGTATTGAACGATATTATCAAAATACAACATGTTATAATCTACTATAGTTTTGTTTCTTCAGCACATAATTGGAATCGACACTTTTAAATAAACATTTTAATTTTGACGCGTCACAGAATTTATTACTATCAAAAGCGCAGAAGTTTTTAGTAAATTAAATTATGGAATATTTATAAGTAGAAGCTAAAACGTATATCTTTATGAATTCTACTAAACCGACGTTTTAATCATCAAACTTTAAAATAACAAACTTTTATTTTGCAAATATTAATTCTTCTTTCCAATTCTTTACTGAATATAATTTTTATGAGATTGAGACAAGTCTCATAAAATATTCTGTACATTGACAAATTGTTGACGTAATCTAAAAATAAAATAATCGCTTTTATCATTTCTTTTTTGTATATTATATAGTTGACATGATAGAATGTTTCTAAAATATAACAGTCACACAATTGTGAAGAGGTTCATACATCGTGTTAGGTCCCCATCGATCATCGATATGATTAATATTAACATTGAAAGAGTATTCATGTAACTCCATTTGTTATGTCATGAAAGACGCAATGATATGTATGACACGTGTCTTTGTATCAAGTGATTTATTATACATATTAATTAAAAGTGATTTTATGAGAGAGATTTTTTAGAAGAGAATTTACTACTCTTTCAGCAAGTCTTTTATATGGATTTTATTCTTTTTCAGAATTACTTGATATTTTACGATGAATTACACGATTTGCACGATAAATATTGCTTACTCATCTTCACTTTGAAAGAGATTTTTTGCAAAATTAATTTTTACATAATTTTTTTTTAATTAAACAAATTCAATGTTTGAGATAAGACACATTACATAAAATCTTGCTAAATGGCAAAATTTTAAATTTATTTATCTATTATACAGTTAATATGTAAATACATATCCATTATAAGATAAATCAATGAAACTTGCATCAATAAGGTATGTGTTCATAAATATGCATCAATTAAAAGTACATTAGATATTTATTAATTTTTTATATTTATAATTTGACTCTTATTTGGCTTTACTTACATTCACTTTTTAACAATCTGTTAAAAATACTTAAATAAATCATTTTTCTTATATAAAAATAATTTCCACATATTTGGACGTCCATTAATGATCTCTAAACAAAGTTGTATATTTGTATGAAAAAATTACAGTATAAAAAAATAGACGCCAATTATCAGATTTGATCATTGTTATTTTAAAAACATTTTGTATTCAGTTGCATCGAGAAAAGAAAACATTTATTTAAAACATCTTGTGTAACACGCGACATAATTTCTGTTATGGATTTAATTTAATTACAGTTGAATTACACAGGTAATGCCCGCTGACATTTAATTCGGTGAAATCCAGTCGAGTGTGCAAGAATCATTCAGACAGAAATACTGAAAAATCGATAATAAAATATTACTTAGTAATAACCGGAAAATATTGAATTGACGCTTGAGGGGCGCGGTATTTCATAATTTCCACTTCGTCTAACACACGAACGCAGCAAATACGAAAAAAAGAGAGTTGCGCGAATATATGCGCCAGATGTGCAATTAATCCGGCAAAATCTATTCTGTTTAATGAATCGCAGCGCGAATTTAATCACGTCGAAGGTACAAATAAAGACTCTGGAATTATTAATACCGTATGGCATACATTTTGCGGTTTAACATGCATTCCGCAATCTTTTAATACCCATATCCCTCATTCGCGTGTATGTTATATATTCAAGTTTTTTCAACATATCGTTATAATTGCGATCTTGGAAATTAAAATCTCATCTAGAATAACTGACAATTTCGTAATAAAATTCTTGTTGCTTAATACACTTTATTTTAAGTTGATAAAAACTTGTCTGAAAATATTTTTAATTTCGTGATGGGCATTTAACGTTGTATATATGAAATAAGTAAAGTAATCATTATGTAATAAGTACTATAAGGGCGCGCGAATTTAAAAAGATGAAACTTTCTTTGGCCTAATCTAAATCAACACGAAAATGTATGAAAGACATCTCAAGGATCTCGCCAAAAGATTATGACGTCTTTTAGACATCTTCTAGACTCTCATGTTTGAGATGCAAAGTTTCAGATAAAGAGCAAACTTTAATGCGCTGATGGCTGCATCTCCCTAAATGTCTCCTTGAAATCTGCTCCGCCCTAGCCATGAGGGATTTTAATAAGCGGCGCGTAAACTCGTGGGAACGAAAAAGTGGCAAAGTTCGAACGTGGGACGATAGATCGAAGTCGCGCGGAATCGCGGAATCCAATTTAAATAATACTATCCTTCCGGCAACTTCGACTTCGGCGCTTCCTCTGGGAAGAGGGCGAACGATTGCGTTCGTCGCCTTTTCCTCTCTAACCAGTCGTCCCAAAGGAGCTTAAAAAATGATCCGCCAAAAGAAATTACGAACGCTCGCGTGGTTCTCTTTCTCTCTCTCTTCTCTCAATCTTTTCCTCCCTCAATTCCGTTCGGGACTGGATTACATTTTCTATCGAATTCCGCAGCGTCTGTTCTCATTGGAAGAGAAGATATGCCCGAAAACGCTCGCGATGTGCGGGCCGAGTTGTCGATATTCCGCAAATCTTTTAAACGTCAAGTTAGTTAAAAAAAACCATTGGCGACCTCGGCCGAATGTTATGTAATTACTTAAGCTTAAAAAAAGGTATCACACGACTGACCGCGAATATCGGCGAGTGAAAATGACAGCCGTCGTTTGCACGGGAGATTATTTATCGAACCGAAGTTGCAGGGCGCGGTATGCGAGAGTTAATCAACAACTTGAAAATTGGATTTTCGCATTTAATGTATGAATTGAAAACGTGATTACTTCGTTCAGTCGTTCATTACCGTTGTGCTGGGGAAAAAAATGTTGTTTGAAGTATACGTAATCATACCGTAATTGTCAAAGTACATTTGATTTCTTTGCAATAGCTTGTTCTTAATTTAGATTCTTAATTTAGGTTTTTAGTTTAAATTCATACTAGGAAAGTGACGGATTAATTGAGAATAATTAATTATGATTGTGATTAATAATTTTTTTTTTTTATAAAACTTTTTCTTTTTTAAATAAATTTGAGATATCAAATATTAGTTTAATATTATTACATTTAATATTTTAGAACTATTTTTTTATATTAATGTTAAAAATTATGTACGAAAGAGAGGGAAGAGAGAATATTAAATAAAATTGCCAATAAATATTTTGCATTATTATTCTATGGGAAGAAATATAATTAAAATAGTGACATAATATTTGAACGATTGCAATAAATATCCGCAATATGTTGCAATCAATCAAGCGTAGAATTTTTGATATGAGATATGATGAATTATCTGTCTCGCCCATTCAAGTGATCTATCCATGTACCTTATTAAATGAGAATGTCTATCATGTTTCGAATAATATTCGTACCGAGTGTGCCATGATTGCAAACGTATTTTTTGCAATATTATATTTTCCCCAAATAGTAATTTCATTATTATTTATAAGAATAATCTTTCGTTTTATTTTTTTAATTATATTAAAATTATAAAAATTTTAGATTAATGTTTCTGTTCATTTATTTATTTTTGAATCTAGAGATACATAAATATTTAAATGTTTGTTTTCAGAGATTCTTCAAGTACATATCAGAATAATCTTTCGTTTTATTTTTTTAATTATATTAAAATTATAAAAATTTTAGATCAATGTTTCTGTTCATTTATTTATTTTTGAATCTAGAGATACATAAATATTTAAATGTTTGTTTTCAGAGATTCTTCAAGTACATTAAATTTTTATAGATTTTTATAGAGGAAAAAAACTGTCTAAAAACGATCGTTTGTACATTATTCGTTAAATGACTAATTCAATAAAATATCTCGATAAATCAATACTTTGAAAGTTATGTGCGAAAATCATGCTCATTGTAAGGTTCAGCTCGCCTTTAAAGAGAGAATGCATCAGACGATTAAAGCACATTCCTGAGTCCCTTTAACTTTCAAATTCTCGCTTTTACCGACACAAAAGCACTCCTATATTGAACCGAGCTTCCTGCTTGACAGCTTCATTTCATCCTAAGTGGTTTCACCGTGTCGTCATCCCCTGTATCGCGGACATTAATCAAGAGATTGCTCGAGTGTTTCAGCAAGTACGTTGAAAGCATCCTACTGTAACTTGTATTTACGTAACAGATCGCATTAAGTTATCTTCATCTGATAAGCGATTTATTCATGCATGAAAGAACTTTGATTTTCGGATTATTCGTACCGCACTGATTCGTTCGTATCTCTCATTGTCTTTTTTATCATTCAATTGACATTAGTAATATGACTATTAATATTAAAAATATGTAAAATAATTTCTTGAATTAATGAGAACAAGACATTTCTAATGACAAAAAGCTGTATTACGTACTCAAAGAATTCCGTCTATTTAACTAGAGAAGAGAAAACTCGATGGAATCGTTTTACGGTTTTTATTGCGATATTATTAAAATTACAAACAATTGTCGGAAAAAAATTCATTTAAATTCCGCACATTGGATGTCTCCAACAAATATTAATATACATATAATCAATCTCAGAATCTCGCATTTATATATGCAACGAAAAGAATTTAATAAACAATTTCGTATTTTGAAATAATTATTTCACGTTAAATTTTCCAATATTTAATATAATTTTATGCATGAAAATAATTCGTCATTTATTGTGCGTTGAAAAATTTTACATTTAAACGAGAAACAGATAACATTTTTATGACTGTGCGAATAAGATGCGGATATGTATTTTTCAATTCGTTACTAAAATGTTAAAATTAAATAAAATTAATAAATTTAATAAAATGCCAAAAATTTAATTGAATAAGTTAATAACACATACATATACAATTAATAATTAAATAAACTAGAAAGATATAAAAATATTAAAATCATTTAAATATGGTAGAATGTTAAAGTTTGAATCTTTGCGGTTTTGGAAACCTTTCTCAATTCTAAGTAAATTTTATTATTTTGCAACTTTTACTTTGAAAGTGTTTAATTTTTATCATGTTATTTAAATTATATATACATGTATATATTCTTAAACTTGTTGGAAATTTGCAAGATATAGTCATGATTTTACTATTACTATTCTAGAGTCCGGTGTATAATTCCATCGATTGCTACTTATGCATAGCATGTAACTTACAAAAGGGCAAATAATATGCAGACGGGACAAAAACGGTCGGAAAAGGCACGAGAGAGATATCGAGCGAGTGGTATCATAAAATTTGCATAGCGACCGACTTGAGAATCGCTGTTGGGCGGTTGTACTGAATTTTAACAACGGGTTCGCTCGCTATTCTTTCGTTTGTGAGACTCCATTTTCGCGAACGTGTAGATCTTGCGCGAATGTCAAGAGGAAAGCCGGACCTAGTGCACGTATTTCCTAGATGCGTTTTACGCATCTGGTCACGAACAATCCGTTTTCGATTTCCTCGCTTGAAAACGCGCACTCGAGCAAAGATCTGGATGCAACAGCAAAGAGAGAGAGAGAGAGAGAGAGAGAGAGAGAGAGAGAGAGAGAGAGAGAGAGACAAAAACAGAAAGAAAGTGAGAGAGAGCTTTTTACTAACATCTTTCATCGATATGGATGATACGATGTGACCGCAGATTAATGTATTTTTCGAGTTCGTCTAACTGAAGCGAAATCTGATAATTTTAAGTATGCACTTTATCTTTTTATTTTTCGAGTAAAGAATTTGCGAGAGGCAAACATGGTTGCAATACATTTTTTATATATTTTTTTTTGTTTACGTTTGTGCGAATAAATATATTGATATGTTGTACTCTTATTCTACCTCTGCTCGTCAGTTTTGACATGTATTTTACATTTATATCAGTATTTGAACCAAAAAATATAATAAAATCCCGCACTTACATTGTTCCCTTTTTTTTAGAGAAAAAATAACAACAGTATTTTGCAAGGTTACTAAAAATATCAAAATAACTCTTTATCAAAATCTACTGGTACCTGAAATAAATAAAAAAGTGCATTACAAAAATAAGATAAAAGAAAAGCACCTAAATGAAATAATATGTATAAATATTAAAAAGTCTTATTGTTAAATATTCATCAAAATATTTTACTATATCTAGATAAACATAGTTTACTATACCTCTCGAAATTCTTGTGCGAGCAATAATTAAAGAAAAATACATTTTAAAATTATTTTTGAAATGTATCTTTTTTTATTTATATTGTTTCAAGAATTTTGAGGAAATCTGAACATGGCTAATCGATTGTGCACGTGTATTCTCTACTTGTGTTACAGCGCCGAGTCTGACGATCAGCGATGATTCCGGACGTATAGTTTCTAAAGAGAGACATTTGAAGGCAGGCAGTGTTCTCAGACTCAGATGCGAGGCGAGAGACGTGCTAGAATCGCTGAACGAGTCTGTCGTTTGGACCAGAGGAGACGAAACGCTCAGCGAGGACATTAGGTAAGTGTACGAGAAGCGAATTATTGTTAAAGTCCTATTTATTTGTATGATTTAGACGCGATGCTTGCAATCGCTTGCCATAAATCGTCCTTCCAAAACCATCTGATTTTATTGCAAGGTAGACATCCTATTTGCAAATACGATTTCTCTCTACTTCCAACATCTTTTTTTTTACACAATTTATATATAATCTAATTTGTACAATACATTATGTGAAATGTGAAGAGATTATGCAATAAAAAAAATATAGATATGAGAGAAAAATTAATAAAATAATGCGTTGCGATATTTTTTAATCGATTACTTTGCGAAAGAAAAGAAAGAAATGATGCTTTACAGCTTTATCGGAAAGATTTCTCGCGTGAAGCAGATTTTTAATTAAATTATCGAATTGTGATAAAGCTGGAATACATAAGTGTCACGAGGTTTGCTCGAGATTTACATTCCCAAAAGGAGCGAGGTTTCTTCTCTTACTATATACATATATCCTTTGTACCACACACGCGCAATTTTCCGTTCTGCTTTCCCTCTTTCTAGATGACGATACCAGGTATATCTCAAAATCTCTCGTATAAGTATTATTCTCGTACGTGAGTCGAAAAGATCGCACCGTACTCTCATTCTTAGTCATAGTTTTTAATACATATGTATAGAAATTTTCCAGCATATCTACATCTGCATGTATATGCGAATATAAAGCTCTTTTGTAATGTAATTTAAAACAAAAAAATGATAAATATTGAAAAATTTGTATTCATGCACTAAAAAAAATTCATACTTTTTCCGTTAGAAACTTAAAACAATAAAGCGGTGAAATATTGAATATAACGTTTGACATATTGGCAAATATTATGTTCGATGTAAATATGAGAGACTATATTACGATTTCTTCATTTTATGGTTCTACAATTTTTTCATACGTAGAAATGAATATTTTCCTGTACTTTATAAATGTTCGATATTGTAGCTTCTTTATGTCATAAAATACATCGCAGAAATAAATCGAATAATACAAAAAAAAGAAGTTTAGGAAATTTAAGGAGTTTAAAATTATTAGAATTAAAAAAGTAATATTTAGTAGTTTTATAAAACCATAATTTGCTTCTTTATATTTATTGTATACATGTAAAAAAACAAAGTATTATTTTACACATTTTTAATCTGAGATTTCATTATTTCTGTTTTGTAGAGAGAGGTTTATTTTGTGAGACAGATTATCTAAATAAGATTTTCGATAAAAGATGGATTGGACAAATTGAAGCAATTGTCATTCCAATCTCAAAGAAAAATGAATAGAAAGTCTGTAGCTCACTCGGTTAACTATTCATAAAATATATATGAAATTCAAATAATATACGCTCGCGATAAATTCGTCATTCAGTTCCAAAACGAGCTTCTTAATTAAATCGGCAGACAAGACCTGGTTGAGATTGACATGCGCGAGACTAGAGGAGAAATTTCTCCAACAGCATTCTACGTCCACTTGATAAAATCACCTCCCTTTCTCTTCTTCCTAGCCACTCGATAAAGCGAATCTATAGGGTGTCTCTTTCTCACATTTCCCATTTATAGAGTTGACTTTTTCTTAGCACAAATGCCAAGATAATATTCTTTTCAAGTAAAGAAGCGATTAAAAATTTAGAGATTATCAGAAATTAGAAGTGCAAAAAGTATTAAGATCCTAATTTCCATTTAATTTGAAAATTAAATTACAAAAATTAAATTTAAGTAGATTCTTACATACTCCGTTGAAGCTTAATTAAAACTCTGAAAAGCTCAATATTATTTTAAGCGGATTATCAAAACATACACGTGTAATACATTCAAGTTTTAAAATTAAAAAAAAAAAAAAAAAAAGAATTTCAACAAGATTTTAATTCAAACGACGAGAAAAATTTCGTTTCAAGCTTCGAAATAGGATGAGACAGAATAGAAAAGTTTTACGTTGCGAAAAATTGCCGAAGAGGGATCTGAACAGATTGCTCAAAGGAGAGTATCCGAAAGACATCCTGTACATACGCGGAACCTCTCTCGCGATACGCGAACCGGTCGGAAGCTCACAGCTTGATCTCGTTTTCAGCGAGAACAGAACGACGGAGATCTCGGCGGGCAAGGAGGTCCTCGTGATTGTCAGCACTCTCATCGTGGAGAGGGCCAGCCCGAGGCACGCCGGAAACTATAGCTGCATGGTGCCCGGCAAAGCCAAGACCACCGTCGCGGTCCACGTTCTCAACGGTGAGTAGATCCTTTACGTGCACACGTGTGTACCACAATTGTCGTTGTATATAACTTTTTCCTCTCCTCGAGGAGAATTTCGCCGGCACGCCGATAGTTAAGAAAGCACGGCGAAGTTTCCTTCCGTATATAGTCGGGAGAGACTTCGAATCGTTATATGCGCGATATGGATTAACAATCCTGAAAGTTAACCGAATGTGCTCTTTCCTTTTCGTGTCCCGGTTCTGCGATTTCCGTTTCCGCGATCAGAACCTTCTATGCACAAAACTGAATCTTATTTAAGCTCAAACGATTACGCGAAACTGCATATGTATATACGTCGAGTTTCCGCGGAAATTGAAGTTACTTTGATTTTTAAGAGTGACTTTGAATGCATGCACGGAAGGGATATTTATATTTATGAAAATTGATTGTAATAAATTCTATATAATGTACGCTTGTGGGATTTGAATTGAAAATTTAGTGGAGTACACACAGTTCTGTGATAGAGGATATATTCTTTGCGATTGAAATTTTGGAAACGACTGACAGAAATTTTTAGCACAAGGATCTTTAATATTTACAGCATTAAAACCTCTATATAAAAAATTACATTGCCTTCTATTCCTATACAGGGTGTTTCTAAAACTATGCCAGAGATTTTAAGAGCGTATTTTACAGGTCAAAATGAAAGAAAAAATTCCTATAAACATCCAAAAATGCTTTCTCTCCGAATTATAGCTCCCTCAAGTTGGGAGAAAAAATTAATTTTCGGAAGAAAAACATTTTTGGACCATATTTATAGGAACCTTATCTCTCATTTTGACTCCTAGAATACACCCTTAAAATCTGACATAGTTTTAGAAACAGTTTGTAGATTAAAAGTTGTCTTTAAAAATAATAATGATTCACATACACACACATACACCCTTGCTTTTCTTCTCGTACTCGTCCTTTCTCTTGGCGATTAAATGAAGTTTTGCCAGAGAAAACGAGCACTTCCTCTTCAGATGCTTAACAATTTTCTTACGCGAGCATTTTGCGCAAACGTCTTCTCGTTGCTTCGTGCTTTTCACGATGTTACAACGAAGGCAGAGCAAGTTATCCCACGACGATCCCCGGTAGTAGTTACTTATCAAACTTGAATGGACCTGCTCGTCGCAAGAGTCGGCGGGAATACGGAACGAGGTATAAATCGCAGGGGATTCGCATGGTGATTATTCACAGTTGAGCCGCGCGTTTTTCGCTCGCCACCATCCGGATATGCAGCTAACCGCGCGAAACATAAGCGCGCAACATTCGCGACGACCGCCTTTCTCTCTCTCCTCGTAACGTAGAATGTTAATGTCGCTGTAGCTCTTCATTATAGAGGGTCGTGCGCAACCCTTCGCTGGAATTTCCGAAAATTTGCGAGGACGCTTAATTTATTCCGGCCGACCGCGTTCGCGTGATAGGAAAATATTGTGAGTTTTATATCACACGTATAGCGATGCCAGGAAACGCCGCTTCCGCGGTTCTCTTTACTATCTGGCGACGAACTCGGCTAAATGGATGTCTTGAATATTCTGTCACGCGTTTTGACAAACGACGTTGGATTTGTTGATTTATCATATGTCTGGTTTAATGGCTATTTTCAAGAGTATTTTCTCCAGAAAGTATTGAATAGATTTCGCAATTTACACACTGAAACAAATTATTAAATTAATATTTATTCTAATATATATACTGCCGAATAAATCATTTATTTGAAGGAAATCAATATTATTAATAGCAAATTGATGATTTATTTTAGGCAGCATTGACATAAATAACAATTTTTTTATCAGTGTACAACAAAAAATAAATGTGATAAACAATTTTTCTAATGAGCAATATATTTTTTCTATAAAAAAATATTTTATAAAAAATTCTACATCAGTTCTATGATGAATAACGAATGATTAGAAGCGAGATTGATTTATCATATGTCTGGTTTAATGGTTATTTTCAAGAGTATTTTCTCCAGAAAGTATTGAATAGATTTCGCAATTTACACACTGAAACAAATTATTAAATTAATATTTATTCCAATATATATACTGCCGAATAAATCATTTATTTGAAGGAAATCAATATTATTAATAGCAAATTGATGATTTATTAATAAAATTTACTTTTATTTAATTAATTAATTTATTTTAAATTTTCATTTACATTACCTATATCTATAACTTATATATATATTTAATTTTTTTTTTAATACTTCAACAATTCAAAAACTAATTCTACTTAATCTTTTATTATAATTTTATTTAATTAAAATCATTACACAAATCATATTAAATTTTTCATAAATATTTAAAAATTTAATTTTTTTTTAAATTTTAATAGGCAGCATTGACATAAATAATTTTTTTATCAGTGTACAACAAAAAATAAATGTCACGAACAATTTTTCTAATGAGCAATATATTTTTTCTATAAAAAAATATTTTATAAAAAATTCTACATCAGTTCCATGATGAATAACGAATGATTAGAAGCGAGATATCTTTTTGGGAGAATAACATATATAGAGCAAAGCAACGACAAAGCATTATATAGCGACGAAAGGAAAATGGAATCTCGAAGTACAGGAAAAACCACTCGCGCGAATCTTTAACGATGTGTCATAAAACAAACTGTTAATCGTAAATCTAAGGTTGCTGGGTCTGTGATGTATAATACGATTGAGACGTAAGAGCGATGAAGAAATCCCTAGAGCGGACACCTTTTCCCGACGAGCATCGGTAAGACGGGAAACTCCCCTTTTATCTCCTAATGCGCTTAGCAGATGTACCGAAAACTCGGCGAGAAATCCGGAAGGAAAGAAACGATCGTGTGTTTTCTCTCTCGTTTCCCTTTTTGCGCGCGCGCAAAGGGCCGACATTATCTATTCAATGAGTTGATCACGATAACGTACCCGTCCGGATTCGCGCTCGATCGCGTCCATTTTAGGATACCTAATCACGCGTGTTCCGCCACGTGGAGAAAAAATGAAGAGGATGGTCTCTTGGTTCATTGAGTGCATTCAACCATGTGGAATTCGAATTTCTGCGAGACGCATCGTCGCTCGAACTGATGACTCCATCGCGAGCAAACGAGATACGAGTTCCGTCACTTGAAAGAAAATTATAACCGGTGAAATTATCTTGATTATACTTCATAAAAATGCACTTGTTATAAAATACTATTTTGTAAGAATAAATGCACAGGAAACTTCTTACTGATGTAAAAGTGTGATAATCCTTCAAGCTTTTAGACAGAATCTAATAATAGCATCTTGAAAATGTGTTTTATATAAAAGAAGGATATCTTCCTATAGGTTGTTTTATGGAGAGCTTATCTCTACAGCTTTTAGCTGTGATCGCCAAGAAAAACAAAAGCAAAGGAAACAATATCGGATCTTACAACATTGATTAAATATAATATACGATAAATATTTACAATGCTATAATATATTTACAACATGACGTTATTTGAAAAAAAAAACTTGATAAAAAAATTACAATGCAAGCTTTACGTAGCATTTCTGATCAAGAATAAAGCTTTTAGCAGAAATGAAACTCAGAAATATTATTGTAAAAATGTGCCTTTGTGATATAAGAAAACAGTACACCATCACACTGAGGAAAGCATTGCGAGAAAAAACAGTAGAAGAACAAACACCTCACAGATCTTACGCTTTTAGCTATAAACATACAAATATGTTTACGATGAAACAGCGTCTTAAAAAAATATCACTATTTTCCAAGTATAATCTCACGTAAAATTCACGATAGAATTTTATTGAAAAATAACGAGAAAAAGCATCGCTTCCTTTAATTTGTATCGCGGAAAAACTGAGGAACGTTTAATAAGAAATATGAGAGAATGAAGCGGGAGAGAAAAAGCAAAGTACGCGAGAAATTGCGTCAAGAATATAGAATCATTGTCTGCGTAAAACAACCTTTGCAACTCGTTGAAAAGTTGACGCGGTGGCGGAGTCGTTGCGAAGAATAGGGATTTACGCTCAATCGTAGGAAAACAGGGGGAAAAGATCTTGCGTTTGGCTGACAAGGCTGACATCAATGCACTCTTAGTAACGTTAAGCAAGGGCAAGTTCCTCCGGGTCAGGCTAACATCCGGTTTTGATGCAGCTGACGATGACGCGAATCTTTGATACATCGACAATGCACAATGTGCATTGTGCTCCTTTTTCTGATGGTCCATAAACGCGGAATTCGCACACGTTTGCCAAGACGGCGAGGAAAAAAGGGACGGTCTTTTTCGCGCGATAAGACGATGTTTTCTCGCCGGGGATGGCTGTATTCCCGAGATGAACAGAACGTCGATAAGGGGTCTGGGAAGATAAGAAGAGATACAGAGAGAAGGCTAGCGTCCATCCTTTTCGCGGACATAATGCACGTCGCTTTCAACAAATCTTCGTTCCGAGGCCACTTTTTCTGAAAAGTAAACTCGGCGTAAGAAAATCTTAATCTTTCGCGCGTCTGTCATAATCTCGAAGATGCATCTTTGATCCTCCACGGACGTGTCATTGTTTCATTCTTCGCGAGAGAGCGAGGTCGTTTCTCTGTCGCTATAAGTCTAACGCGACTTCAATCTCGCGAATTATATTTCGTTCAGATTACTCTTTTGAAACGGTTTTAATTAGTGATGCTTTGAGAGAGAGAGAGAGAAAAATCTCTCTTACGTCTATAATATTATAATTACACGTTGATAAAAATTCTTATCTCTTTTTTTTTAACACGCGCCTTATAAAGTGACCAGAAAGAAAAGGACACTGAATTGATGAAATGGAAACTTTGAATAATTTCGAGAAATATAAAGTGCGAAAAATTTATATAGGAACTCTCGGCTAGTTTTGATTCACATCGCCAATAAATTCAGCAGAGAGCTCCCGCATCTCACACGGAGCATCGAATTTATGTTTCGTTTTCCACCGACATCGAGTCGACCGCGGAAAGATATGAACGTATATATTTTCAACGTCGCGCATCTCTAGTGTCGCTTAGAGACTTTTTTTTTTTTTTCATTCCGAGTTTTTCAACCATCCCGAGAACAGGGAAGAGCACAATGGCGTAAGATTCAAACAACGTCGTTGATTGCGCATAGGCGCGCAATCTTTATTCAACGTCGCGTCGTTGTCCGCCGTTAGCAAGCTCGTCCAGACAACGACGACCAGGAGGAAACCACGTTTCATGGAAATGGAAATGCCAGCAGCCTAATGTGACGGCGGCATGGAAATGGGACGAGTCAGTGAGAGGGGTTGACTGGGTTGACAGAGCAAAAGAGAGGGAAAGAAGAACAAGAGAGAGAGAGAGAGAAAAGAGAGCGAGGTGGACGACCGGGGGTGGTTGCACCCCGAAGAGGCCAGTGAATACACCTCGAAAGTGGGGGAAGGAGCGGACGTTATCGCGCGACCACTTTTTTCGTCCATTTGCGAGCTTTATTCCGAGCAGCGGCTCGTCGGCGACGAGCTCACGTCTGCTAAAGCGCGTCTAATGCTTCCCGACCTGGGGGCTCACGTGCGCGGATAAGAACGGCGTTAACCTCGGACGAGCATAATAAGGCACTCGCGCGCACTCGCGCACTCGCGCGAAAGACAGACGACTTTGCGGTACGGAAAGAGCGATTGTGATAGCGTCGCGATGCGATGCGATGCGACGCGATTTCGCCGTGTATGTAACGTCACGGCTTTTCTCGCCGGCGGAGCTTTTCGCCACGGCAACATTTTAGCCCTTTCAATACCGAGACTTTACGTATTCAGAGAGAAATCTGAATTTTTCATGAGTTTTTTCTCTCCACACCGCTGTGTATAAAGGTTTAAGAGAATTTCGGAGCGCTCGAATAGACCGGTTTTTTGTTCAAGAAGTTTACAATTTGAAATCCGAGATTTTATGATGGAAATTACGGCTCTCGTATTATTAAGGAAAATACTAGACTATGTGAAATATATATTAAAAGTGTAACACCTTTTACAGACACGCGAGGGTGTGTATGAGACTTTAGAACACGTATACGCGTCCCCTTTTGTCAAGAATATATTCTTTTATATTTTATCCTTTCATACATATATTCTTGCATTAACGTGCATTTATTTCATATAAATTTTTGGATTTTTCTATTTGTTAATAGTATCAATCTATTATTTTTTTATTCTTGAAGATTTCTTTCGTGAACATTGTGATAATACGATTATAATTATAAATTTTCAAGGTTTGCAATTGTAGAAGGCTTCTTGTTTTCGGGAATGGTTTATTAATGTGAGAAAGCTAATATTTATCTTGACATATTACATGTATATGCGTCTCCTTTTGTCAAGAATATATTTTTTCATATTTTATCCTTTCATACATATATTCTTGCATTAACGTGCATTTATTTCATATAAATTTTTGGATTTTTCTATTTGTTAATAGTATCAATCTATTATTTTTTATTCTTGAAGATTTCTTTCGTGAACATTGTGATAATACGATTATAATTATACATTTTCAAGGTTTGCATCGTAATTGTAGAAGGCTTCTTGTTTTCGGGAATTGCTTATTAATGTGAGAAAGCTAATATTTATCTTGACATATTACATGAGAATAAGGCTTTGTAGCTCTTGATCCCATAGCTCGTGGCATTCATACGGGTTATCCACATTGATCGAAGTACGAGATAAACGGCATTGTGACGCATTAGGAACAATGTCAGCCACAGAGGTTCCGTACCCTAGTATTGATCGAATTGAGTCTGCCAATTCAGACCGTCATTAACGTATTCGAGCGATTTGGCGCGTAACTAAGATTATTAGTGAGTTAAATACTCTCTAGTATGTGTAATTTTCGAGCGTACTTCATGCCAGGAAATTGAGGCCACGTGAATATTAGTTGCTATAAGCCTCTAATGAGTTGGACGATCCTTGGATATATATATATACCTACTTGTGACATAATTAAAAATTTCATTTCGAACGTATATATTGATCTCGTAAATTTTCTTTATGCCTCTATTTGACGTAATATTAAATGAGGATTTTAATATAATTTTATAATTATCATATGCAAAAATAAAAACTTTTACGTTTTAATTTTCTGCTGTAACATCCATATTCCTTTCATTATTATTTCATCAAGACCGTGTTTTACGAAACATTCATTAAATTACATATATGTACACGTCCTGATAGAAAACATTCAGCAGCTTTCGAAAGCAAAGTACATCCAAGAAACAACTTGCAAAAATACATGGTTGGTATAACATTGTTCTCGTAATGCGATGGGCTTTTGTTAAATACGAGAGCACCCACAAGAAGACGAACCTATATATGTAAATCTTCTAAAATAAAGAACAAGGAAATGATAATTTCACTAGATCGATATAACATAAATTCAAAAACATATCTGATATATTTTTTGGAAATATATATACACAATGTGTGTAAAGAATTTTAATATATAAACAATTTAAAGCTTGCTCACAAATAGATACTCTTGTTGAAAGCTTGTTCACAAATAGAACATATTGATAATAACTTCAAAAAATCATTTCTCACATTAATAAATGTTTCTTTTTTTGTAAAAAGATAAAATAAAGCTTTACATATCTCAATATTATTTTTTTTAAACTTTTCAAAGTTGAATAAATGTTTTTTGTTTGTAATTCAATTTTCTTTTCTTTTACGTAGAATGAGACAATATAAATAACGAAATAGAGATATTATTTTTAGAAAATAATTTTGTTATTTATATTGCTATACTATCTTCAAATAATATAAATATATATATATATATATATATATATATATATATATAATAATTTGAATAAAATAAGATTTATAAAAACTAATATATGTACATATGCATAATGATTTTGTCAAATATAAACATGCAATTATATCATTTTGTACGATATTGAGATTTTACGCTCGACTCTTTTAGGTATTTGCTACAGAAGATTGCTTTTTTCAATGTATATCTAATGAATAACGAGAAAATAAAATTGAATATAAAGTGTGCAATACGTAATATACGATTGAAATTGTAATTAAAACGTGTTGCAAATAAAGTTGTTGTGATATTGTGAAAATTTGATTTTAATTTCATAAAATAATTTTAATATTGAAATTTACACATATATACATTGAAATCAAATTATCTCGTTAAATCTGATTTTGACTAAATGACATTTCTCAATGATTTCGACTTTGGACGATCATCAAAGCGTAACTTCATTTATACACAATTGAATTGAATAAATTATGTATATAAATAATCTACTAGCCGAAACTAATATATACGGATAAATGAAATTGGTTTTCACCGATCTAGTTTATTTAATATGTAATTTGTGGTAAGTGATAAAGCATTTATTTATAGAGATATTATCTTTAATCTGCAAATTTTCGCTTGCTATTTGTAATAAAATTGCTTTTAACAGACCGTAAATTTTCTTTCAAAGAACAAACGATGAATCAACCATATAATTATCACGTTGATTATCACGTATATATGGCGTTTATAAATTTTCAATGAAAATAACTCAAAAATAAAAAATATAAACGCTACATATATCTCATACAATCGATTCAAATAACACATTATTAACATATTTTTTTTCCAATCTGAAATAAATTTGTAATAAAGATATTTAGTGTATTATATATGTAAATCTATAAATTCTCGGTCAATAGAAAATTCTTAATTATTGAGAAACATTTATCCATATAAGCGCCCGAATCCTTGATTGGAGATCTGCGTCCGATGGAATTTTATTTCACGAGCTACGACATTCTCTAACCCATTTCCGGCGACGTAGCTCCACATGAGAAATCGTTCCGCGGTAAGATACAGTCGTGCCCTGCGGCTCGGCGATGTAATCCGGTAATTTCTCTTTCCTGTCTAGTCTGGCTTGAGGCGAGACGAGCAGAAGAGCGAAGGTTAGGTGGGACCAATTAAAATGCCAGCCGGGCCCCAATGCCTCCGCCGCTAATCAACTTGGAACCGCGCAATGTTTGGGTCATTAAGGTGCGCTCCCGGGGCCTGAATTTCCACGCCAAAATGTCCTTAAGCCAATTACATAGAGTCTCTATTCCATTCCGGCATCTACCGCGACCTTTAATTCCGCCGTCGCGGTAAAACGCCACCTTGATTAATCGATTCTGATTTCATTTCAAGAAAGATACGGATTGCACAATCTCGTTGTGTGCGTTCAGTCGACAAATGTAATAGATCGATATAATGTTTATATGTTATTAAAAATGATATTAGAATTAAAGCAGGATATTATTGTAATAAACTAAATTGGTTAAGACAGGATAATAACATTTGAAGGAAAGACATAATTTATCAGATTTATCTGATATGAAAAATTAATAGCGAATTTAGCTTAATTTTCACAATAATTAATGACAATATTAAATATTATATTTCGATATATTAAATAACTGATGTAAATTTTAAAAATTCGCGTAAGGGGTAACTTTGTTATTTTTAGAGACATAAATAATTTCAGGAATATAAATAAGTTTGAAAAATAATATGTAAAAAATGATAAAAACTATTGTTAAAAAAGATGAAAGAAAAAATATACCGAGCGCAAAGAATCTTTTTTGAAATAATACGAACGTGCGTGGAAGAGACGTTTAACGATTGATCTCTTTCTTCACTATCGAAAGAGAGAGCTACCAAAGCCAGCTACCGAAGGCTAAAAATAACCCAACGGGGTTGAGTGAAGTAATAGAGACGAAGGTCCTTTGGAACGTGTGGCTCTCGTGGCAATTTGGTCCTTCTGTCGACAACTTCAGATTCCCACCGCAGAATCGTAAAGGTAGGAAGCGAGCAATACTAAATTCTCGTACGTGATCGTGGTGTATATTGGCGATGTAGGGTAGTTCTGATATAAACGGAAAATCGAAAAGTCGCTCAAACCTGTGATTCGAATTTCGATTCAATGATTGTGCTCCAAAATTCATATTTGTGAGATTTCTTGATTAATTTAAACACATCTTATTTAACTAAGATATTTAATAGCTCTTTAATTATGCAATTAATAATATAAATATAAAATTGCGCGTAAACTATTTTAAGAGGCACGCAAATAAATGGAAGCAAAAATAATTAAGATTGTTGGAAACATGCGCACTCATACATTTATGTATAGACGTATACACACATATGCATAGACATTGTTCTGTATTGTTAGATAGATGGATTGCGGGAATTGATTTATTAATGGTAAATAACGAGAAGAGAATAAATAGCGAGTACCAATAAATTGTAGCTGGATGTTTCCAGATTTATAATAATAGCGCACTGGGAGGAACACAACCGTAGGATATATATCGGAAAGCATAAATCATAGAGCCGCCCACTGATCTCGGACCTTTTCCACAGACCTCATCATCAATTTCTTCCCGTTATCTCTACCAAGTATATACGACCAGAAGTTGACATTAAGTACTCAATGTGTCATCGCGATGACCGCGTCTTGCCTCATAAATTATTATGCATAAATAAATCTTGCAAACACATCGCGCGACAAGATACTTTATCTATGTAAAAATGCAACAGCCGTAACTTCTTAATTAAAAATTTCACGGCGTTTAAAAGCAAAAGGTTTGATAATTTGTCATAGAGATGCAAGTCAAGTCACGGAAAAAAACTTATTTATTATATACATAATTTAATATACCTATATTTTTGAGGTATAAAGATAAATATGAGTAGAAGGTAAAAATAATTAGCAAATTAAATATGTATAAAGTTAATTAAAGCTATCACGAAATCGCTCGAATAGATACTTTTGATTACTTTATAACATTGGAGAAAATATCTTACTCTCGCCATCCAATCTTTACGATTCCAAATCGGAAAGATTAAATTTAAGGTCGCGGCTTGTAGCCAACCAAGGGTCAACATCGGGAATTGGAATTCCTAACACCGAACTAGCTAGGATAGGAAGTGGCTAATAGGAAGTTCTGCCCCTTTGGCGCCGAGGGATTGACGAACGCCCGACCGCATACAGGAAATGTATCCAACGGGCATGAATCGAATAAGTAACAATGAGGAATGGAGCCGAACAATGGCAAATAGATTGGTGGCCGTGGTTTTTTCGATTGCCACAACGTAATTAGGAATTTTCGCCACATGGAGTTATGTTATTTGCCCTCCCAATAAAAATATTGCTATAATTTATCTACAATTTTGGAAAAAGTATATAATAAAATGAATAATTTTATATTCATAATAAGATATACATAATTATATACATAATTACTCTCATTTATTTTGAGCGATTCAAAGCGACTTTTACTTATGTCTTCCTAGCTTTATATGCTTAATCATAGAAGCTGAAATATCGAGCGACTAAGAGGCGCCCTTTCAAGTAGGTTACCTCGATATTACGTTCAAAAGATGAAACCAAGTCATGATGGTTTCACTGGTTAAAAGCTAGCCGAAACCTTTTCCTCGCGCAAAGATTAAAAACCCGACAAGGAAGTAAGGTAGGGATCTCTTACGTGATCAAGAAATCCTCCTTGGTAATCATTAAACCGTCGAAGAACGTTCTCAACAAGACCGACCATCAGCGTTCCCATGGTATTTTATTGAAAAATACCGGGCTCTCTCTCTCTCGGGAAAGCTGACGGAACGAACGCCTAGATTAAGACTAAGTAAAGAAGATCTTGGGATCTCTGTGATTTTTTAGCAAGTCCACCGGAAGAAAAATCTGAGGCGCGCCGGTCGGGCGAGGAAAAAAAATTCTACGGAAGATGCGCGAAGTAAGATCAGTGACGAAGAAAATCAGAAAGGCCAGTAAAACTGATACGCGCAAGAAAGAGAGAGAGAGAAATAAAGAAATGAAAAGGAGAGGAGAGGCTAGAGAGAAGTTGGAGGATCGAAAAAACTTGAGACTAGGTAAAGAATCGGAGGAGCAAGTGGGTTAGGGACAGTGGTAGATACTCGAGACGTCGGAAAGACGAAAGGCGGAGAGAAGCGAAGAAGCTGTAAGTCGGTAGGCGGCTGGGGGTGATCGAGTGGGACGAATTGACAAATTCCAGGGCGATCCTGGAACACGGCCAAGACCGCCGATTTCTATCGGCGAGTGTGCCGACAACAAACAGAAAAGGAAGGACGCGGGTCGAAAGGACGTTACGCTCCACGTTCGGGATGGGATCGAATGATCGATAACCGCGAATAATGGGAGAACTTGGCAGCGAAAAGTTCATCAGTATTATTCCTGCGGTAGCTTTGACACGGCCTCGGTGATTAAAGAAGCGAGACAGCAAACGATTTTCAGACTTAATTTTGGATCGATGAGTTAGAAGTGCTCTGTCGAAATGCGAATAGTAGATGTGGGGAAAAAAAACTCTCTCGACCGCGTATATATTAATATTTTTAATGAAATTATGTGTCAAGAATTATTTAATTTTATTAATTATTTTGATTTAAATTAGAGATGATTTGCAAAAATAAAAAATTATTTAGCGACATATTTATTTGAGAAAATTGTCAGAACTAGTTTTCAAGTTTTTTGTTTACTCGATTTTTGCAATCTATTTCATCCATTTCTAAAAAGGCATGTCCAGAAGTTTATATTCTAATTTTACCAGGATTTGGTTTATATAATTTCTCATATTATTATAAATAAAAGAGGGAAAAAAGAAACTTTTGGATCTTTAGGCATAATTTAATAGCTATTGGATTTTTAGGATTTGTTGTTTGAGCCCATCATATATTTACTATTGGATTAGATGTTGAGCTTATTTTACTTCCGTCACTATAATCATTGCTATTCCCACTGGAATTAAAATTTTTAGTTGAAAGTCGATACTCGCATATCTCGAAGTTTATTGTTGTCGCTTTTCATGCTAATTGACTGTCTCGAGTCGCGTTATATTCGTAGCATTGAGCAGCTGTCACCGCAAAGGTTAATAGTTTGACAGTTGTTCAAAATAATATTAAATCAAAGCACATAAAATCAATAGAGCACGCGAAGCGCGCGCTTGTGTTGTCTAGTATAATTTAATGTAATTGTATATAAATACATTGCTTGTTATATCCGTCGCAAATACTAATTATTATAAATAATCCGAGGTATATATATAAGTAACTGCATTAAATTTGTCGGTGCTCATTTACGTATATCTATTTTATCAGCAATATGTTTCATATTATTTTTCATCTATTACTGATGTTAAAATAAAGAATTTATAAAAATAATACGTGTAAATTAGTTTTCGAAATGTCTTATATTTAAAAATTGTGCGTATGTGATTGAAGTTTAAAGCGTTTTTGGAGTAAAAATTAAAAATTTGTTAATAACAATTAGGATTATAAAAAATGCTTTTAATTATATCAAAAATATAAAATTTACGCAAAATATTTTTAAGCCAAATTAGCACTTCATTGCACATTTTTTCAAATTTGAACACTGAAATTTTATAGTTTTCGACGTGTTTTATAATTCTGTATAACATAATTCCGACCATAGGCTGCCACTAAATATATATTTAACCCAAAAAACTCAAATTTTCGAATATATGATAAGCGTTGACATTTTTTCATATTTTGAAGCCTGCTTAAACATATTCAACATATTAATTATTATTAATAAAGCATTTTAATAATTATTTGATTTATGAATTATTTAATTATCTAATTTTAAAGTTATTTATCTATATAAAGAGCCTTACTTTAGCATTATTATTTAATTTGTATTAATAATATATTATTTAAAGATTCATATTTTTAACAGTTATTAGCTGATTTTTGTCAAAAGATTAATGGAGTTCAATTTTTATTAATTTTTTTAATATCAATCTTTTTAATATGCAAGTGAAGAATGGGGCGCGTTTGTGTTGTTCTATTGTATATAAATAGATTATGTATAATAAAGTCAAGATTATTATTAAAGATTTTTTTTTCATATATGCAAATAAATAATATTGCATTCTATTGTTATGAAAATAACGTCGATGCAAATAATGAAAAAATGGTGTATTATGAAACTGAGAAAAAATCAAATGTTTTTGTTTTGTGAGTAGCTAAAGGCACGCAAAAATATTTTACCTGATTAAGTGGAAACTTTTTTAATTGAAAAGCAAAGCACGCACAACGGGACGCCAGAATAATATCGACACGATGGAGAAGTGGCTGCGTTCTCGAAATGCTGCTGTCAAAACAAAGACGCAATTTACCGATTGAATTAGGTTTTATTATTAAGCAAACGCGGCAAATGGAAAGAAGACTTAGCAATGTATTTATTTTTAATTTCGGAACGGTATTATATATCAGCTGTATATTATGGTAAATAGAGGGCGCATAATTAAGAGTACAATCAATCAAGTAATTGAATTTAATTAGGCCGAATGAAATTTTTGCTTATAGTGTGTTCAATTTATTAGCCATCTCTCATCTGAGTATAGAAAATTAATAAGTAAAGACCGCAATGTGTACATACAATAAATTATCGCAAAACGATCAAATATACATATATTAAATGTACAAATTATATAAACCTTTAATATTAATATGTGATGTAAATTATTTAAATAATCAAATTTTACAAAAATTATCTTTTTTAAATTAAATTATCAAGTTAAAATAAAAATTGTAGAAAATTATATTCGATGAATGACACTGAAAATATTGACGTAGAAATATTTTACTGATCTCAGAGACACTTTAATTTCATTCTGGCACAAGTCGCGAATATCTACATATTCGCATATGTAAATGTATGAACGCGACGTAGAAGTACCGAGCGTTATAAGAGCCATTAATACGAGTCGCCTAATTTCATGAGAGCCCGCAGGCCTCAACTATTATCTGGGAAATGTAACTTGTTCGAAGAACGATTAAACGGAGGCCACGAAAATATGTCAACCCGCAGCGGCTTGCATCTGACGGAAAACCTATAGATGGAACACAACCATTAATGAGATGACAAATGTATTCTTGTCGACCAGAGAGACACACGCTCGGGCTTTGTACGAAAATCGGGATATTTAATATCGTGATTTGCGAATTTAAACTTTTTACATCAATCTTTCACTGATTTTATTACGATAAACGATTCTTGTCAGCGTGATATTAGGAGTCAAAAAATCAAAGGAGAAAATTAATTAAGTTCAAGAAGCAAACTTCTTAGAAAATGTGACAAGTACATTATTTTCGAAAATTGAAATCGTATTGCTCTCTTAGAGATATATTTATCCAATTCAGAAAATGTATTTTTTAGATGTGACAGAAATATTAATTTCTTTGTTGCAAATACTAAATATTATATATATAACATAATAATTTTATAAAGCTTAATTTGTAGATTAAAAACTATAATGTCAAAGAAATATAACTTAATTGTTTCTTTTTTTTTGGTCTTTAATTACCGTGCCTGTCATTAGCAGATTACTCCTTCGTCTGGCCTCGCTTGATAAATTGAACAATAAGGCTTTAGTCGAAAGATGTAATAATTCCAATGTAATTTCAGGTGAACTGCCAGCCGCCGTGCACGACGGCAACGGAGTTTCGAGAGCGTTCCTTAATCTTTGGCTGGTTCACCTGACAATGAGCTATGTCTTCACCAGATGACAGTACTAAGGTGAGTGATAAAGCAGAGCAAGTTTCATCAAACTTTGTCGAAATATGTCTCTTTTTTGATCAAAATAACGAGATATATATTGCCATGAGATATTATGTTACTACTTTACATCATACGATTTAAATATCGAAGATATCGCATAAATGAGTTTTAGAATTTTTGTTTAATTTGATATATTGTTTAATTTGATAGGATTGTTTAATTTGATAGGATTGTTTAATTTAATGGGAGAATAATTTTAAGGGAGTCAATTATTTGTTTTTTAAATTTAAATTTTACAAAGCATTAAAGTTAAGATGCAAGCTCATCTTATGTAACTGAAAGTTATAAGCTCATGCAATGTACATGCAGTAAATATATATGCATGTAAAATATAATAGGTAAAAGTTTCATAACTGATGTTACATTTTAAATAAATTTTTCAATATTACAAATTTATAATGTATTTTTTTTTTAATATGAACATCTGCTATATTTTTCAATATTTTTAACTTATTTGTAGTTATAAAAAATAATTACATAAAAATGTAAAAGTATATAAATGAATGAACGTAGGGAAAAAGTTGTTGTTTTCATGAAACTTCAGAATATAGCAAGAGAATATGAAAGTGTGAACGACCTCACAATTTCAAACTCTGCAAAATTGCTTTGCGGATTATTAAATAATCGTGCCGATAATCCAGTGGCGTGAAATTGGCAACATCGAAATTTATTCGAAAATAGCTCTGTTGAAAATTGTTATGCTGTCGTCACGAATTGTAATAAAATTAAGACGCCGCGCTTATATTATTATTATTGAAGATTTTCAACCATTTCTGCAAGTTGAATAATCTTCAAAATGCTTCATAAAACGTTTCAGATGCTTGTCAAAAATAACTTCTTGTTTTCCTTCGGAAAATCTTCGTTAAATCCTCCTTCAATCTTTTCGAGTTTATCATACCTCTTTTTTATCGTGTTGTTTTTTACAGGCTGACCATACCCTTTGTATTCTCGTATAAGTTGTCTTCTTTTTCGTCTTCTGACACTCTTGCTCCTTTTTTTATGCAACCGCCTAAATCCGAGTTTCAGATGAGTTCTCAGGAAGCGCATCGACTTATAAAAAGCTCGAGCCAACAGAGTTTCTGGGTTAACGCGAAATATACATCTTTCCACGAGAGAAGAAGAGCGAACGGATCACCGTGGCTTCTCGACGATATCGAATCCCTTATGCGATAGCGAATCGATCGACATGAATGTTATTTTGAATAACTTGAGATCAGAAACAGGATTTTATTTCAAAATTTAGTTTACTTGAAAAATGAGAGAAATAATGCTATATTTTTCGAATATCTGAAAGTCTATGTAAAAGTTATACATATATATGCAATACATATTTTATATTTTAATGATTTCTCTGACATATAATATTTGCAAAAATTTGCATACTTGTTTCTATGGCTATACATTTTTCCGCAAATCAGATTTACAGTGTATAAATAAAACTGTAGCATATTTATAAATTTTTTTCGTTCTGTTTATGTACAGTTTTATATATTAAGATGTAAGTTGAATAATTTATGACAGAGAAAAAATTTAAACAAAATCGCTTGCATTTTTATTATATATATAGTGATCTCTATATCGTGTGTTAATTATCCAATTGCTTATGCATTTTAGGTTTTGTTCCCTGTTTTCTTTCGATTCCAAAGTTTTTTGACTAATTATGTGAAGTTTCCCCAATTAAAGTTTCAACGATATTAATAATTTCTCATACTTTTATTTCGAGCACCGACATTTTCGACCGGTAATGAAATCACGTGATGGGGTTGCCGTTATCGGAAATTTTATTAGAGCCACGTAATCCGATGTTTCACCGATGAGCTTTTTTTCGTGCATCGTATACGTAATTACATGAGACGCTAACTAATTAAAAAGCGGCTAACTAGGGCACGAAATGAGATGACGACGTTCTTCGAAAATATTATTAGAACAGCGAATGTGACATTCTACAAATTTACATAATCGCATTTCAATCTTATTTGCTTAATCAGTGTAAAACATTTTACAAAGGCCTATATAAAAAAAAAAAATAATAAATAAATCTTTATATACATATGCATGTCTGCTTTATACATATTTCTTGCTAAAAATGCACAACGAATAAGCTATTTATTCTGAAAATGACGTTTGATAGGAAAGTTGTTTTAAGGACTAAAGCAGCAGTGTCAAAAATTACGATTCAAATTGAAACAATCGGCTTAAATTAAATTTAAATGTGTCAAAGTTCATGCATTTAATTGATGGGTAATTTTGTTTTTATTTGCTCAATTATTACCCGTTCGGTTAAAAATTAAGAACTTAAAAACTAAAAGTATTATAAACAGTATAAAAATTTATAACTTCAGTTAATTTTTATTGTCGATATGACTTTAACTTTGTGTCAAACAATTTCCAAATTAAATTCCTGATTGAAATATATTATACTCATTATATTATTCATTGGATATTTTACAATTATTTTTGCATTATGCATAATTAAAAAAAATGGAAAGCAGTTATTTTCATCTAATTATCGCATCGAAATAATCGAGCGTATATATTATCGATTTAATGAATTAAAATCGAGTGTATATATTATCGATTTAATAAATTAAAATAAAATTTATATTTGAAATTTTTATTGAAATATGTTGCAATATAATATGCATGACCGCTTTTTACGAAACTAAATTTTGTAAAATGTAATAAATGCTACATTTGTTCTATGCAAATATTCCGCGAATATTTTTCGATCTCGTACACATTTTTATTATATTTATTCGTTTATATTCGCTACACTTTAGAATATTATTGCATTAAGATTTCTTATTAAAAATCATACTTGAAAATAACTTACATGAAACTTCTTATCGTTTTTAAAATAAAAAAATAAAAAAAGATGTGAGAACAATTTATAATAACATAATAATTTCAAAATAAATTATTTCAACCAATTCTATTTATAATAAAAAAAATTGCTAGGCTTAAAAACTAAATTTTTCATTTTTTTATTACATAATTGCGCGAAGCATATGGATTCTTAAATTCCCTCCAAGTTAAATTGCTCAAGACTGGTCTTTTGATTCCTTTTATGTGAAAGTTGAAAACTACTTTAACTAGGTAAACTAAAAGTACCGCATTCGTCTTTGGCTTCATACTTTTCGTTTGCAATCGTCATTTAATTAAGCATTTTACAAAATCTTTTCACGCACATGCATTTTTTTTTATTACGACAACAATCCATCTCGCGGCGTATAAGACTCAGCAAAATTATTACGCGATATTATCGCTTGTCCACTACGTGACATCGATTTCACCTGCGTATATTATACCGAAACCTCCAGCTGTTATCGGAAAATGAATGGCGCGTTGCGGCACTGTGCGTACCAACGATAATTGCAAGTTTTCGCGCGAACTCGCGCGATTGCGTCATAAAGTAGCGCCGGCGCCGGATCATCCATATCGCGGCTCCCGAATGTGAATTAACCGATATTCATAATTCAAGCTTTTATCGTCGCCGCGTCGAATATCCCCCATTGTGAAGATATAATTTCACGATGAACCGCGGGGGATGATCGGGGGATGTAACTGGGGGTTGACGCTGCGGCATTGCCGTGTGACGGCTCCGCGGAAACTATAGCTTATACGATATAGTTTCTACCGTGGTATCTCACCTCTGCGCTTTCATTATCAGCCGCCATAGATCACGGCGTGAGCTCCTGTGACGTCACATCCGTCCATCCCTCATCGCAAAACATCGTTGTTATACGCGGTGCAACACACAACGAGAGAGAGAGAGAGGGTTCCTCTTTCACCCTCGTCTCCCTCGAAACCACCCCTTCCTGTTCCGACCGCCAACCCACAGGGCGCCCTTGTCTCTGTCATTCCCGACGAGCACGTACGGTTTCGATCGCTCGAGCACCGACAAACCGCCGAATTAAATCCGGTGACATCCTTCACTATCACGAAGTGTGTCTGACGTCGTGTGTAATTCGCCGTGTGTGTGTGTGTGTGTGTGTGTGTGTGTGTGTGTGTGTGTGTGTATGACGAAGAGACGCGATGCCGCGCGCTTGACTTTCCCGGTCTGCGATTCGCGGGTTACCGGATTAATGCTGTATCGTCGAGAGATGCGCGAGTAGAGTCGTAGAATCGTTCTCTATATCCTCCGAGAATTTTCGCGCTTGCAATTCGATACGGATGGAAATTTTTCCCCCGGAAGCGCGCTTTAAAAAAAAAAAGCAAAGCTTTGTCGGGGGATTTTATTCAACGCGACGCGATTTTATTTAAAGCTAACGAATTTATACACACTTGGAACAATCAATATCGAAACAGACGAAGCAATTATTGTGCGATTTAGAAACAAAAACTTTTGTGCAATTTACGTCTCGGATTTCTTGAGGAATAATTATTCTTTTATACGAAACAAAACATGTATAAAAATAATATTCAAGATGTAAAAAGATTTTAACCGATAATGTTATTTGCGCGCGATGTACGCGATCCTAGGGATTTTTCCACGTCAAAGAATATCGAGATACATTAGAAATATTCCGCATCAAAAGTTACCTAATTATTTCGCGGAAAATATCCTCATTCGAGCACACGAATCGAGCTATAAAATCGCAAGGCAGGTGTCCGCTATTATCCGATGACATGTGGCGTGTGCATGACGTCCGGCAATTTGAAAATGACGTTGTGCCGTGGCATTCGTTGAGTATGTCACTCACACGCGTAACATATATAAACATACATAACATGGTCTCACTTCTATTTAATTAAAAAATGCACGCACTAAATATTTTCATCGAACGAGCACGCGGTATGTGCATTGGCGACCTCATTTTTTCAATACATCTGCATTCCTGCTTTCCTGCAATCGGAAAATTGATATTTATTTGTACGCATCCTTTATTAGCTGATGCTTATCATATTTTGCTGAAATTTTATCGAACATTTCTTTTTTTTATCACAAAAAAAAACATCATATTATTAGAAAGGGTAAAGTTTCTGCGCTGATAAATTAAAATGTAACATGAAATCGTTTATAAAATGGATTTAATAAATATTGTATAATATATGTTTGTATAAGTTTTATAATCTCTCTCTAATTATAATAATCGAAAATAAATCTTGAAATAAAAAAAGGATTACATTTTTTAGGACGTGTTCAGAATAAAAGTGAATAAAAATTTAAAAATGCGTGTGACAAGCTTACTGAACGTCTTATATCTAAACGCAAGGTCTTCATCTTTACGATTGCGATGCGATAGGAGGAACAATGTACGAAAGTGGCACGATCTCGAGTGTAAACAGCTTAAGAGCTGTGATTCATCGGTTTAATCCAATTACGCAACGTCTTGCCTTATCTCGAGAGACGCAGGCCGGTTCGCGAGCAAATTTCATAAATTTTAATCGTCTGCCTCCGCAGAAACTTACTGTCGTTATTTCCCTGAAAAATGAGAAACTTTTCGTAGGCCTTATCGGTTAACCCATTTGGTAAAGTCTGAATTTTTTTTTTTAAATTTGAAATTTTTGTTTCTTGGTTTTGCGCATAATTGTGGCGGTTTATTTTTTATCAAGATATGGATAAACTAATTGCTGAGGATTTTTTTCAGTTCCTTATTTCTTTTTTGAATAATTTTTCCGATATAAATGTGTCGATATAGATGTACTTTTATTTGAAAGGGAAACACAAAATAAAATAATTTTATTATGTTAATATTTACAATTAATTCGTTCATATATTTTTTATACGAACACAAATTAGAAAGCAAAGTTTAAAATCTGAAAAATTTTATGTCTTGTTAAGACTTAAGAGATCTTTTAGAATTTGAATTTCTCTGTGTTTGTGTTGCATTTAAATTATTTTATATTTCATTATTGATAATGCATTTTTATCAAATAAATTAATTATAATAATTAATATAAAAAAATATTGAAAATTAATAACAGAATTACACACACACAGAGAAAGTTTTTCTAATTGCTCATCTCTCTTCTCATCGCATGTAAAGATATCAGGAATGATACGACATTATTTAAATTATAAATTGAAACATGTGTTTATAAACTAATCACAGATCACATACGTGTGATTACAAAATTTTCAATTATACAATTATTTGCAAGTACCTACAAAAAGAAAGATATAATACCTATAATAAGATACTTTGAGAATTAAAGAGTTAATATAAAAAGAAGTGCATCATTCATATTATAATATCGTTATAGCTCATTCTTCATATTTTTGCGATAAATGTACAATATACAGAACTGTCAATTAGCATGATGCAAGTGCCAATTGTTCACTCCAAACTGCTTAAAGCGGATTTACCGTTAAATCCCTCAACGTGTCTACTCCGACTTGCGCTTAAGCTATCAGCCAGGTAACTTCCTTGGTTACAACGTCCGGTTTCAGTATATGTATCTGCGTGCACGTATGGCAAACAAGGGAAGAAATACTTAAAAATAATTCCTGTCGAAATTGAAAATTAGTAGCGATATAACTTTTATTCTCTGTTATTTAAACGCGATTAAAAAGTTTCAATTAAAACTTATCCAATTTTACGTGATCAATAAGCAGCCGTAAACGTATGAGTTATTAAATCGAGGCATACACACACACACACACACACACATTTATGAAACAGAAATAAATATAACAATCTGGAGAAAAAAATCTGATGAAAAAATGATCGATTTAATAGATCGCAAATTTCTATTGAACAAAAATTTATGCTCTTGATAGAGTAATAATGAACTAAAAAAGTCAGTCGCTGCATTTAATAATTCAATAGGCATTTTTTGCTTTATGCAATAAATTATGTACTTTTATACCGATCCGATAATTCGGCACCGAAATTTTCCCGATCGTCGGAAAAGGAACTTTAAACTGGATTAACTTATAAATTAATTCACGTTTGATTAAAGTTTCATTACCTATATTCTTCTGTGCCGACTCATGCGACTAACGAATCCATCGCGCTACGATGTATCAATAAAACAGCGCTTTAATGTGGTAAATTTTAAGTGAATTAGGTTTCCTTTCAACTGCTTGCCAGTCATTAACAAACGAATTGTCGAATTTGACACTTTGTACTTGCTTGTTGATATTATTTAACCCTAATTAGAATTTAGTATCAATCAGTCTTTGACGGATCTGTGAACTCAAATGCTTCAAGTATTTATTTGATTAGTTAAT
Organism: Nylanderia fulva; assembly: GCF_048542155.1. Classification (NCBI taxonomy): domain Eukaryota; kingdom Metazoa; phylum Arthropoda; class Insecta; order Hymenoptera; family Formicidae; genus Nylanderia; species Nylanderia fulva. The sequence continues at coordinate 1,533,169 of NW_028190161.1, read as the reverse complement.
GGAAATTTCGCTTACACCCGTCCCTTTTGATTAGGCTCTTGTTGCATTCGCAAATATACTGCGTTCGCAAATACGAATATTCCACAAAATATAGTAATGATACAAAATCGTATTTATATTTCTAAAATTTTACATTAATGAAAAGACGAGCCAACATCATCAATTAATTAAATCGCAATATTATGTTTTATACATATTATGCGCCACGAGATTTAGATTTACGTTCGCGTTGTATAAATTATGTCATTGTCACGTAATATATTTCCCGGTTCAAATTCCACGATGTTTAATACAACAAATAGCTACCGCTTACAATTAGTGGTAGTTTTTAATACCGGATCAATATATTGTCCGAGCGCGGAATCGGCCTCTCAGCGGCGCGTTCGCCTCTGGAATTCATAAAGACTGCTATTTATTTTGTGACACATCGTTTGTCAATAATAATTGTCTAATTGCTGGTTACGGCTCATCGATTATCGAAGTGATTAACTGATTTTATTGGCGCGAAGAGCGAAAGGGGAAAGGGAGAACGGTCAGGAGGTTATTTGTCAGGAGGTTTCCGGTTTCAAATTAACCGGTGCTCGCGCTGATAAACGAATTCATCCGTTTAACGAATAAACACGGCGGCTTTTCATGTACATTCAAACGCGCGAATTCTTTTTGCCGCGCTTGGCCGCAGTCCAAATAGCCGAACACCACAAGCGGAGAATCAATAAAACTGCAAAGTGTTCATTGGATTCATTAAGAGCGCACGTACGTGTAAAAAAAAAAGTACACGATTTCGGCGAGAAGGGGAAATACGACACGCCATATGAATAATGGAAATTTAACGGATAGAGCAATGATAGAATAATCGAAATTATTAATCGACTTCTTATTGCATTTCCTGATGATGACCGAAATGAAGCAGCGCATCATGCAAATTGTTCAATTTTTCAGTTAATTAGTAATAGAATCGTATGCAAATTATGATGGTTATTTAATACGCGGCATTAATTATTGTATTAAACAGAGTGCAAAGATATTATTTTAATTAAAGTTATTATTTTCGCGTTATGTGTATAATTATATTGAAAAAATCTTCATATATTTCTCTCCCAAACATATTACTTTTTTTTATAGACGCTACAAAACACATTGCATGACAAATTCATTTTTATTATTTCTGATATTAAAAAGTACATTTTATTTGACACATGATTTTTATAATTTAATTATGATTATCTTAAATGCTAATTGTGAAAAATATTAACTTTTAATTATACGACTATTGTTTGAATTACACCGGAAATCTCAGAATTTTGATATTACATCTCATTATATGTAGAATTGGATAAATATTACAGCGATATTTTACAATTAAATGCATTGGATACCTGAGTAATATTAATTTCTTCACGAATATTTTTATTCGCAGAAAGATTAATAATTAAAAAGAATAGATTAATAATTGCAAAAGCATTTCTTCATTAAGATTGAAATATGAAATTAAGTCAAGATATATCAGGTATATTTTTAACAAAAAATTCATATATTGTTCTATTGTATTGCTTGACAGAGAGAAAGAGAGAAACTTGAAACTCAAAAGGGTAAAAATCCATGGATAGATATTCGATACGGTTATCCGAACGTTGACAAATCTCTGACGATGTTCGTTTGAACTATCTGTCAGTTAAAGGTAAGAGATAAAAAATATCAAACGCTTTCATAAATGCGCACCCGCTTAAAAAGCAACTCGATTTTATACTCACATCATTAGATAAGAAGAGATATGTCGTGCTATTGTTAACAAGAAACTCCGATATTTGCCCATATTTTTCAATGTTTTAACTTGTATATTGATTGCATAACTTTTGCAGCAGCTTTATATTATTGAAATTTTAAATTGGTTGCGATATTATTAATAATATTATATTATAATATATGGAACATATATGTAGTGTAAATCTTAAATCATGTAAAATCATGTTTCTATTAGTTACATTCGATATATTTTTTTGCATTTTTACATACATTTTTTTGCGCAAAAAGATCTGTTGGTGTAAAACGATTATGAATTTTTAACAAGTCAATATTATGATTACAAAAATACAAATTATATTTGCAAAATATTTAAGCGAGTTATTTAAATGATCGTTTACATGTTTGCTATCAAAATAACTGTTAAAACATTTTATATTGTTTACAATCATAAATAGTTGAATAAAACTTTTTATTGACTTTTTCGTCAATTTATAGAGAGAATTTACAATTGCATTTTCCTAAAATTTGACAATTATAGTCTCTTTTTTGTATCGCAGTTATTCATTAATTCTTTTTATATAATATATATAACGATGATAAACGAACAATCAACTATGTCAGTTTATATGAGTGTCTCGTTTAGTCTGTAACAGCGACTGCAATTTTTGCAAATATGGAATATATACTATAATGTACCGGTTGCGACGTCTGCATATTCTCTGATTACTATATGTGCACATATATACATATTTCTGTTACGTACAAATATACCAGATCTCTCAAAATCCTTTTAGCCACATATGTCCTCCACAAATTTCAAATCTAATTTTTATGTATTGGGAATCTGACAAGATAAGTCGATGCAATTCCTTCTTTATTGACGTTAAAGATCTTAACAATACGTTTCTGAAATTAAATGTTTATTAAAATTTATAAGAAATAAATTGAAAAACGTACTGCTATTAGCAACGTGTATTTTTTAAATACATAATTCCTTAAAAATGATTCTATTTTTAATATTAAATAATTTTACGATTATATTTGCTCTTGAGAGAATTGAGCGAAGGATATATGAGGCGTGAAAACGGTCTAACCCCCATTTTTTAATAAATCGAATTAACCACCCCAAAGTTTCTTATTCTTACTAGCAATAGAAAAGCATCAACTCTCTTGAAACTTCTGTGCTAAAGTTAAATAAAGAGAAATAGTGAAAACAAACACGATACCAATAAGTGAATCAATTCTTGAAACTTCAATATTTATAAGAATGGGGTTCAATTCTTTCGCTTTACATCAGTAAAGTTAAGATCACAGTTTGTGGAACACCCTGTATACATATATGACATACCAATAATCTCTCACTCCCATTTCCGCTCGCACTCACGCTGCAGTAAAACGAAATAATATCAATATCCAACAGCGAGCCACAACGTGCTGGTCTTTTGCCCGAACCGCAGAATTTAAATAATATCTATTATATATATACATATATACATACAATATATATACATATATTGTGGGTGGACCGCGAACTGTTTGCTCTATTCGTTGTAACCCAGCACGATCGGCATTTCCGCGTGGAACCGCCACCTCTTTTTCTCATTCCAGCAACGCAGGTAATCGAAATTTATTTTCCTGTTTTATCGGTAATATTTCCTTCGACATGAAGGGACAATGTTTGCGGATATATTATTATATTTTCACCGGCGCGGTGCGGCGGCGTGCGAAAAAATGGTTTCCGCTTTCGCGGATATCGCGGATATATGAGCAACTTATTTTGCGAACGATCTTCGGCGACGCGGAATAACGGGAGCGATGCATCGATGAACCGCGAAGAATAGAATAGCTAAAATTGCCTGTAGAAGTTATTAACCCGTTTCGATCCCGAATTTATTTTTCATATTAAAAATAAATCTTCTCTCTCTCTCTCTCTTCACCGTGTAATATAATACTGTCATATTTAATCATGCTTAAATGAAAGTAAATGTTAATGAAATTTGAATCGTTAAAGATGAAATTATATTATAACATACATTTCTCTGTTCTGGTAAATATCTGGTCGAATTATTCTTGCGTACAAATTGAAGAAATTATACTAAAAAATACGATAAAATAAAGCTGCTTTATTGTATTTTTTTTTATATATTTATTAATATAAAAAATAAATTAATACAAATTGTCGCTCGTGTATTGAAAACAAAGTGATAAATATAAGGCCAACTTATCGAGCTGAATATTCGAGATGTTCAGTCAACTACCATTTATTACATGTATAAATTATAAACTACAGTTATCATATTATATTAAAACTAACGCAAATTAACGCAAATTACAATCATTCTATAAACGTTTCGACCGCACGCGGTCTTCTTCAGTATAATTATTGAAAAATAAATTCTTACAATTCATATGATATCGAAATTTAATTATAGTTATTCAGAATCGAGAGTTTTTGAGCAATTAACGCGTGTTAATTGCTCAAAAACTCTCGATTCTGAATAACTATAATTAAATTTCGATATCATATGAATTGTAAGAATTTATTTTTCAATAATTATACTGAAGAAGGCCGCGTGCGGTCGAAACGTTTATAGAATGATTGTAATTTGCGTTAATTTGCGTTAGTTTTAATATAATATAATGACTGTAGTTTATAATTTATACATGTAATAAATGGTAGTTGACTGAACATCTCGAATATTCAGCTCGATAAGTTGGCCTTATATTTATCACTTTGTTTTCAATACACGAGCGACAATTTGTATTAATTTATTTTTAATATACGCTGGCCTTACAATGCGTCAATTTAACACAAAACGGACTGATTACTATTTTAATTTTAATTTTATTCATAGAGTTTTTGGAAGAATAACCGCAGATTATTTTAAACAATGGATTAATGCGAACTACTTGTTAATAAGAGCGAGAGCAAAATTGGAATTTTTAAGAAATTGTAAAAATAGCGATGTTTTTCCTACACATTTGGAAGGTTTTTGCCGCATTAAATTTAACGTTTTTCATCACAGATCAATCAGAAGACTAGATAGTATGTTGTACAAGTTCAAAACAAATGCGATGAGCATTGAAATTTTTGATTTGCATAGACAGGTAGAGTCATTACAAAATAGGATTTTTCATCTCACTAGCGGGTTATTTAATCGTTTGCCTGTACTCGCGTGGAATAGAATTTTCGAACATCATAACATTGCTTTTAAAAATTGCCACAACAGATTGGTTACTGCACACGAAAAGAAATTCAATTGGCTTAAGAGAAAACAATACTACAAGTATATCAACAGCATCAAACCTATAGATATACATTGTTCTTTACATTTTGAAACTTCACAACCGACGAAAATATCACAAAATTCTCTCAGGGCAATCACTAATGATGCCAAGGAGATCAATATACACATTGAAGCCAATAAATTTCTCAATGATACAATTAACCCTTTGGAAAATACTAATAAAAAATGGTTTGTTAATCTATCCAACACAGACATTCCGCCTAACGTATCTAATCTGTTGCAAATGGGTGATAAATTCTGTCTTCCGAATATTAGTAAAAAAACAGCGATACATGAATTTATCAAGGACATAGAGAGTAATAGCAAACGAAATAATATTAATAATCTCACAACGATCAGAAATATCGCGGTTCCAAAATTTGCACAACTTCTTAACACGAAGGATAAAAATGACGTAAGTCAACAAAAATTACTTGGTGCACACAGAGATTTAATAAAATTTTGTAAAGACAATCCGAATGTTCTATTCACACGCGCGGACAAAGGTAATGCTACGGTCGCGATGGATAGATCTTATTATATTAACAAAATGGAAAACGTTTTAAAAGATGTCAACACTTACACTATTGTTAAAAAAAATCCGTGCAAAAAAATAGAGAACGATTTGAATGGTTTGTTGAAGAGATGGCTTAAGGAAGATTATATTTCAAAAAACGAATATTATAAATTACGTTGTAGTGATTCTCTCCTTCCAAAAGCGTATGGATTACCTAAAATCCATAAGGAAAACTATCCGGTTAGAATCATAGTTTCATCGGTTGATACGGCTCTATACTCGCTGGCTTCGTTTTTACAAAACACCTTACGAACTAGCCTACCCAAAGCGAAAAGTCATATTAATAATAGTTTTGATTTGTACAGCATATTGTCTGGTAAAAAGATTGATGAGAATGATAGGATGTTTTCCTTGGATGTGGTGTCTTTGTTTACGAACGTTCCTCTGGATCTTGCGATTGACGGTATTAACGATAGATGGGATCACATTGGAATAAATACTAAAATACCGAAAAACGAATTTTTGGGGGGTATAAAATTCATACTGACTTCTACATATTTTACATTTGATGACATAATTTATAAACAGACGTTTGGGACCCCTATGGGGTCACCGTTATCACCAATTATTGCAGACCTGGTTATGCAAGATCTTGAGGATACAGTTCTCAAAGCGTTGAATTTGGAATGTTTGTTTTATTTTCGTTATGTGGATGACATAATAGTGGCCACCTCTATGACTAATATGACTCAGATTGTGAATAATTTTAACAACTATCATGAAAGACTTAAATTCACGGTCGAACAAGAGGTTAATCATAGCTTGAATTTCTTAGATTTATCACTTAAAATTATTAATAACAAAATATATATAGACTGGTATCAAAAAGAAACCTTCTCAGGAAGGACGTTATCATTTTATTCAAACCACCCATTATGCCACAAAATTGGAATAATATATAACCTTGTAGACAGATGTCTATTGCTATCACATCCACTATTTTTTAATAAAAATTTGGAGTTAATTATTAATATACTCAGAAGCAATGGTTACCCTCTTGATCTGATTTTTAACAAAATTAATCATCGGATAGAACACATCATATCTAAGGGGAGCATTTTAGAGAGACAGGCCAACATAGAAAGAACAAAAAGTATAAGAAATGACTCGGTTAATAAAAAATTCTTTGTCATTCCGTATATAGATAGGGTCTCAGAAATGATTGTTTCCTCGGTGAAAAATAAAAATTGTATGGTAGGGTATAGATGTCTCAACAAACTGGATAATATTATTAAAGCACAGAAAGATAAAACTAAACATCCATGCAATTCGAATGTGGTTTATAAGATCAGTTGCAATAATTGTAATGCATCTTATGTAGGCCAAACAAAGAGGCAATTGCAGACGCGAATAAAAGAACATAAAAATAATATTAGGTTGGACTCAACGAAACATTCAGTAATTTCTGAACACATAATAAATGAACATCATACTTTTAATTGGGACAATGTTAAGATCATGGACAACGAAAATAATTATTATAAAAGACTCATTTCTGAGATGCTACATATCAAGGAACAAAAAAATGGACTAAATTTAAACAAAGATACTGAGTTACTTAGCGAGTCGTATTTTGATATTTTGGATATATTGGCGAACAATAAATAATAATAGGACAAATAGGACATTAACGAGTAAAACATAGATATTAGATCATATATAAACACGCACGCTCTCCGATCAAGTAGAGTTTAAAATGAGCTGTCTTTCTGTATTGTTGTTTGTTAAGTGTCATCCTTAATAACTGTTAATAAGTAGCAAAATTGTCAAGAAGAACGATGATAGGTAAGCATACTACCAATTGTAGGGGTTATATATTATAATTTGGACATACGTTGATCGGTAATTTTTTATTAATCGCAGCGCCTACGGTACGGGTTAATTTCTCGCATATTAACGATGAAATCATCCAAGATCTGAACAAAATCAGAGATCATATCGAGGCGAACATTGTTGGACAGGACGGATTGAAACACGCGTTAATTGCTCAAAAACTCTCGATTCTGAATAACTATAATTAAATTTCGATATCATATGAATTGTAAGAATTTATTTTTCAATAATTATACTGAAGAAGACCGCGTGCGGTCGAAACGTTTATAGAATGATTGTAATTTGCGTTAATTTGCGTTAGTTTTAATATAATATAATGACTGTAGTTTATAATTTATACATGTAATAAATGGTAGTTGACTGAACATCTCGAATATTCAGCTCGATAAGTTGGCCTTATATTTATCACTTTGTTTTATTAATATAGTTTTATTTGGATATGTTTTTTATCCGTTTTTTTATCCACGAATATTAAATTTACACATTATTAATTATACGCATGTTATATGCATTTTATACATACACATACATATATTGTTAATTAGATGCATATTATATTAAATATTTTTGCGAAACAGATATTAGAAAATTATTGATCTATGAACAACAAGATATTATAGAAATATAATCGTATGAATAAATTTGGTAATACATTATATATTATCTTAAAGTGATCGATAACCATTGCTTGCGATGACTGAGATTGATGATGTATTTGTTTACTACACATCTATTATTACTTATATTACGATATACTGCAGACATAATTATCGAACAATTACAGTATAGGATAATATATGATGTATTTCTGCAGGTATATCTCCCTCCTTCTCATTTGATTTATTTATTAACTATATTTATTAAAATCTAAATTAATATACAATGCTATTGAGATAGATTACTAAGCTGTAAATTAACAATGTGTTAGTCGATATTGTCAAACATTGTATTATTTATACATACTTAGATATTAATAGCGTGCTAAATTTCAAAACGTATTCGTGACAATGTTATGCACGTATAATGTATTCTAAATATTTAATATAATATTTAATACTATATTTAAATTAATAAAATGTGGCGAATAAACTTCTATTAATAAACTTGTTTGTTCCCGATGAATATTGATAATTAGGGATGATTAATGTCGATATTGCAATATTTAAAACATCATATGCAATTTTTTATAATTAAAATTTATAATATAAGACTTGTTTAAATTTACAACAATTATTTGAATAATGATATTTACTGTTGTATTAAACCATGAAGATAAAATCAAGTGTCAAATCTTTCGCTTAAAGCAGTTTTATAGGAATTTAAATTTTTTTATAAGAAAGATAAAAAAAGAGAAGATAAAAATACTTGTAAAATTTTTTCAAATTCTGGAATTTGGGAAATCCATGATTAGGCTTTTAAATTTGATTGCAACATCAATGAGAAATACATATATAAAAATTCTTTCCTTTGAAAATAATGTTTACTAGAAATAATAAAACTTTGTATTGAAAATACACAGAATATCAAACTATTCTTCAATTCATATTTATATCTTGATTAAAGTGACATATCGTTCCAAATTTTTCGACTGTTTAAAAAAAATGTATATGGAATATCATAAGGCTTTTCTCCAATAGAAATGTAAATATAAGAATTAATAAGAGCAGCAATTTAGCATCGACGCTGTGCAAATGATTTTAGCGTGCATAGTGCGAGCAATGAATTGCGATCGACGTGGAATCGTGCTCAACATACTCGGTAATCGCACGTGGATTAACGCGATACGCGGCTTCCGCGGCATGTAAAATGAATAATTAATATATTCAAATGAAACGTACTTAAACTCTATACAGCCACTCATCCGCCGCCGCCCTTCCACCGACCTAATATGTAATTCTCATCCACGACGTGAAGCGAACGTACACACACCCTCGCACGCGCATTACCATCGATCGCGTAAACAGCAGTCTTTGCGACCGAATTCCCGGGCGAAGAGAACGGATAAGGGAAGTAATCTTTTCTGTGAGTCAAATGCGCGCCGAGAGCAAGATCATGATAATACGAGCTTTTTTTCTCCGGAAGCGTTTGCTCGTACACGATGCTTTTTCTCCGGCAAGGCAAACGATTGCGCGGCAAGATAAGGCGAAGATGAAGTAAGACAATACACGATGTAAAATAATGTTTCTTTTTTTCAAACTACATTGTATAAATTATTCAAACATTATCGTGTTTTATGAGAGAGAGAGAGAGAGAGAGAGAAATAGAGAAAGATTTTTGGAATTTTGAATCGACTTTCTTTTAAACAAAAATTTGGAAATCTTAACAATCTTTGTGTTATAAATATTTGAAATTGACTATACGAAAATTTAATTTTAAATAAACATTAAAATAGTATAGAAAAGAAAAATAAAAAATTGTCTTGTGTTAAATTCTTATAAAAAAGTTGGCTATAAATTTAATGAAAAATTTGCCATTAAAATGAATAATAAATGAGACTGAATATTCTTAAATATCCAATAAAGTCGTGCGTAATTACACGTTTGTGTAATTCTAGGAAAAGCGAACTCTGTAATGCTTTTTTATCTGTCTTATAGTTTATAACAATTCTTTTGTAATTTTTCTAATTAATTAGCAAATGCAAATGCAAATGCAAAATAGGAAATTCCGCGATTATATATTCAGAATGTCTCCGTAATTTCTTTTTATTTATGTTATTGATTTGTTCTGGTATTAGACTTAAATTAATTAACAAATCCTTATAAAAATACGGACATCCAGTATATATTTCGAAGAAAATTATTTCATTGTTATCTCTACCACAATACACAAATGACACAATTACTCTCTTTCGCTTTATATATATATATATATATATATATATATATATATATATATAAATCTATTTGTTTTTCTCAATATATCTAGAACACAATATGCGTTTATTAAATATATAACTATAAAACAACAATTGTTAAAAAAATATTAACAATAAAATCAATTATATAATGTACATTATTTCTGTATGATAAAAAAATGTATTTTTTATTTTCTCAATGTTTCATTATAATAAAACGTGCAAACGTCGTATCTTTTTCTTTTCCAGATTATTTCATCCAGTGTCTGGATTTTTATTCCGGATGCATTTGCACGTCTCGACGGATGCAGACAGGCAGGTGCCACAGATGCAACAATGCAGTTCAGTGCAATGATGCGGCGGATTGTATGCTCATCATCGAGATTACACATCATCACCTCGATCAGTGGTGAATCGGTGCGCATCGCACGATCCGATCTCGATGTGATCGATGTAGTATCGTACGGTACCTCGTGTCGCAAAGATTTACAGTGTTACACACATCTCCGCAAATATGTAGCCTCAAGGAGCTCGAACATCGGAAGCTGATACTATAACGATTCCGACAGGAATCCAAGTAGTGTATAAAAATCATAGCAGGAACCCTCAACAATCTCGAGAAGATGGTGAATGGAAGATTCTTCATCGAGGTAAAATTTTATTAAAAGTGGGCCACTGTACAGTTTGTTAAGTTATTTTCATTGAGATAAGTTGTGAGAAAAATCGAAGACTTGGACACTTTTTGCTCATCGCTGTCTAATAGTGAGGAAAATCCGTGTGTCGATAAGACAAGACGGGGTGCTGTGATGGCGAAGCCAATGACAGGTTGCAATATATATAGTATCCTTCAGAATTTTATTTACGAAGAAATGCCCTTCTCTTAACGCGAAGTCTTATTTTCTCAAAAGCTTGATATAATAGCGAGATGAACTTATTTAAAATATTCCTCATAAACACGAAATAAATACACACAGATATTATTATTAAAAATGTAATAATAATGATTCATGGTGTATTGCAAGTTCGATTAATACAAAATATAAAATATTTGTGAAATACTTTTAACAATTTTATGTATGATAAATGTTCGAGTAAATTATTAAAATATTTCCACTATTCACCAAAGTATCTGAAAATGTACTGTGCCTTTTAATTGATGAACTCTAATTGCTTCGGTTTATCACAATTAATTTGAGATATTTTATAAATCTAATCTGTATTGTTTCGATAAAATATTTTCACTATATATAATATTAATTTTTATTGTAAACGTTATTTCTCTCAGAAAACAAAAGCCATAATCAACATCGTTAAATAGTAAACTGATACTGAATATTAATAAATATCACAGAAAATTCAGCATGCTTCGCCATTGCAAAAGGAATTATATGTTTAACGCAATATAAAATATGATGTAGAAAATAATTAACTGCAAACAATAAATCATTATTAATCAAATTAAATCTCTCAATTTGCTTAAAACGATGAGAATCAGTCTGCTTTTTAAATTTTAAAAACAAAAAAAGAAAATCTTTAAATGTATATTCTGATATACATGGAAATTTAAAAAAAGGAAATTTAATAAACAGAGAAATTTTTGTTTATTTTTGTTAATTACTATTTTTATGTGTTTTCAAATTTTATGTAGAGAATGAACTTTTTTCCTTCAATTATTTTCTATATATTAGTCATAATACATGGAATACATGTAGTCATTTTATATCAACAATTTCAAGTAAAATTAAATATGTTTGATTAAAATTTTTTTACACAAAATTAGTCGTTTCCTTTTTAATAGAAGATAAAAATTTTAAACGCGAGGAAAGAAAAATGTCAAAAATCTGCTGATGCTTTCATATTTCAGATGATAACTTTTGAACGGATAGTGATATTCAATTTTCTTGCTAATTTTATTTTTTATTTTGTGATGCTTTTTCATTTTTAATTAAGTTTTCAGTGCGCTTTAACGTTAAAATATTAAAAGTCGTTTTAACTATAAAAGTATGTAATACATACAAAAAGGATTAATTAATTAATGTTTACATGACCTTTGAATTACGATTTGTATGACTGCTTTTTGAAAAAATAAAGACATTTACGTCGCGACTCAAATATCGGAAGTAAACACAGCGACGCAACTATCGGCTTATTCGAGCATAATCATTACGTCGTTAAATAATTGAGAAGGACCTTCAAACGCGTCCTAGTTGCGAAAAGACGTTTCTCTGTACCATCCTTTTCCCTCATTCTCTTTCTTCCTCTCTTACTCTATTTCGTAATTTCATTCCGCGGAACTCCCTTTAGAAGTGCTTCTGCACTCAAAATACTGCTGTGAATTATTTGTGCGCCACTCGCTGCATCACGCCAAAACGAAGCAAAAGAGAGTAGAAAGAAGCATGGAAGAGAAACCAGATGAGTTGCATACATGTGGAAGAACGTAAACGAAACTAACGAACATGCGCGATTTTACGCTCGACCGGATAAACTTGCAGAACCTTGTTATAACTTTCAGGCAATAGGTCAAGTTCGAAAAAAACGATAAAGATGTACTGACATAAATGTAACTGTGCAGGGTGTCCTGAAAGTGTACAGTGGTATCTGAGATTCAATCTTCGTAATTCACGTGAAAAGAGTGCAATAAAAATCTGCGAAGAAATTACGATAAAAAAGATAAATCGTTTCATTTAACAAGAAAAGTATAATATACTAAACAAAAATGAATATCTCTTTCAATCTAAAAATAACTAAGTAAATATAAATGGTATTATATAATAAATAATGTAGAATATAATATATTAATTTATAATTTCAGCATATCTATCATATTTAATATTGAGGATACTATATTATAGATAATTGTATTAATTTTACCAGATTTAATTTTACCAGTTTGATAAATCATTTAGAAAACAAATTTATAATTTTCAATAAAACTTATAATGATTATTAACGATTTTAAAGTAGAAACTTTGAAAAATTAAAAATGTTATGTAACGAATCAAGCAATATTTATTCATTACTTTGACAATTCATGGCCGGTTTACTGCTCGCTAATGATTCGTTTTTGTTTTTAAATCAGATAGCAAATCGGCTGCTGGAAACGCGTTAATTATCATGGTGATGTACGTTTCATTTAAAAAAAGTGCCATACAATCGACATGTGCAGCCAGTTAATAAAAACACACACGAGCAAAATAATCTCGTGACGCAGCTCAATGGCTATCAACACTTTGATAATCTCCAATGCATACAGACTCGCGATTGACGCATAAAATCAGTGCGTTTTTATTCAATGCATATCCTTGCATTTGACGTTAAGTCTATCTATATATTTTTGAATGAGAAATTTATTGCACGCGAACAGAGAGATATTTTCAAATTATTTTTTGGAAACTTAAAAAATGTTAAATTCTCACTTTGAAAAAACTTTTCCAGTTAGCTACATTATGTTAATAAATGATACAGAAATGAAAATTTTTTCGTGGAAAAGTAAAACTAGAAGTAGAGAAATAAATATTTTGTTAATGGAGTCTCTTTGGGAGAAGTGCATGTACTGCGTAACAAGCACAGATTTGTATGGTACTTTTCACAGTATAAAAAGTACTACCTCTCTCTCTCTCTCTCTCTCTCTCTCTCTCTCTCTCTCTCTCTCTCTCTCTCTCTCTCTCTCGCTTGCAGCGCGTTCAGGACACCATGTACAGAATATGAAAGAGGATGGGTCCAATTTGGATACAGCCGAGGAGGATATTTCTCTTTTTGCGTCGAGGAAATGCCCGTCCTCTTTTCTCTTCTTTTTGTTAGTTATCTTACTGCAATATGCCATATTTCTTTACTATTCAAAGCAGACTATTCAATATTCGCGATACGTATTGACGTAAGTGCCAAGAAGAATTCGTTACTTGTTTGCTAAAAAGCAGCCAAAGACTCGACCTAGTTAACAGAAAGGCGTGCAATTTTTCGCACAAGTGGTCTGGCCTGTAGCCTTTCACGGAATATTTAATTGCATTTGAAATACATTTTTTTTCTACTAGAAAGCGCATTTTGTCATTTTATAAGAGAATACCTTTAACTGAAGGCGATGAAGCCAATAATCGATTTGTTTTTATATAGCGACAAAATGTTCTGAATCGCGATATAAATTAATCTTTGAGAAGACTTCTTTTGGAAATATTTCATCGAAAATTCATGATTTTAAGTCGCTTTTAAATCTTAATGATTTTAATGAAAAGAGCGAACTCGAATCTACTTGTAATTGATTTTTAAAATAATTGATTCTCTCTTCTTAGCTATTGCAAAATTTATACTACAATATTATAAGCTTATTTTCTTATCAATAATAATTGTATAAAAAACAATTTATTTTAATTGATAAGATTTTCTGTACTTTGTATTATTATATAATTATTATAATTAAAAATATTTTGTTTTTCATGAAGAAATATATATATGTTAAATACGTTAGGAGAAATGTAAAAAAATAATCAAATCTTTATAATTTGTTTCTAAGTTTCCCTGATAAAGATTATAAGAATGTGTATATGTGTTATTTCACGATAATTATTTAATCAAGATTGCAAATTCGACAGACAATTTTACGAAAAAAATTAAAATTAAAAACAAATAATATGGAACATTTTTCAAATTGGACCATTCTTCTTATGTGTTATTGCATTACTTATCGAAATTAAATTATTGTACATCGGATTACCAAGAAACTTGTGATGTGTGGAAACGTATCAAACGAATCGCGGCGTACGTTAAGAGAAGTTTTATCTATATATATTCATAATATATTATATATATGTATATACATATACATATACACGCATATAAATATTTAGTATATGTATATACATACATATATATGTATATTAATATAGACTCAATCACGATAAGATATATTTTTATATGTAAATATGGCGTTTTTCTTCTTGTTATCTTATTAATATTTTGTGGAGATATGGTAGACAGAAAAGTAATAAAAAATCTCAATCGGAGATTTACGAAGTGGCGAAAACATGGCCGTCAAGAGAGTCGTAAGTCGTACATTTTCCCACACGAGAGAAGATTATGAGCAACGTGCGAGGTGAGAACAGAAATGTTTGATGTCCTGCAGTTATATCCTGTGATTATTATTAGGCACGATCGGTACTTCTTCTTTTGTTCATTATTCACTTGTTGATCAGTAGATTAATTAGGCTTGTCTACCACAATAATCAAGAATAAGTATCGTAACAATGTTTCAAATATAACTTTTCAACGATTCTAAGATTATTGGGCGGAGAGAATTTCCGTGGAACTTATTACTGCCACTAGAGAGTATATTTAACAGAAAAAAAGACAAAGGGAGAGAGAGAGAGAGAGAAAGAGAAGGAGGGAGGAATATTAAAGTCTAAATTAAATTGCAATCAATAGTTGCTTGTTATTATATTATATGTTTTATGATGTGAAACTAAATTTCAACAAAATCGAAACTCTTTACACAATTTGCTCGAAATACAAAATAGTTAAAAATATTTCAAAAATTATTGGCCATAAAAAGATTAATAAAAATGTACATTTTAATGAGAATTATTATCGTATCATATTTTAAAGTAAAATTTTTATATATGTTATTTTACTATTTATTATTTTAATAAAAATATAGCAGCATATAAAAAATACAGAAATAATAAAGTTGTGCTTTGCCTGTCTACCAGGCAAAATATTGTAATGCTTAATAATATTTTAAGGCATACAGAGAACAGAAAAATTGTATCATAAAAATTATACCTTAATATTTAATTTTTTAAATTTCTATTTAATTTTCCATTACACAGTACCTATGACGTTTTAAGCAATTCTCTTTCTCTTCAATGCATTTACTAAACAGTTTGGACATTGATATCTCGGAGGAGCGAAACGCTTGAACGCATATGCATCATGTAAATAACTTCATTAATAATAGATGAACCGCTAGCTCGATATAATGCTGATCTTGTCAGATTTCCTAAGATCTAATTATTCGATAGAATTACCTTATAGGGTGTCGTTGTAAGGATTAATCGTTTTGCAACGAGAAATCCTGATACGAGTCGCAGCCAATTCTCTCTTATCACCGGTATCGTTCCGAACCCTAGATCATCCTTATCAACCACCGTTTCACACTGCCATGTTATCAGTCGAACGTACCAATCGTGCCTAACACTGTTATACGGCAGTTATACGTATATATGTAGAGCGAATTTTTCATATGCGATGTGTAGATGCTCCAAAAGAATCGAACGAAGAATGCTTGTCTTGAACGTCTGGAGATATCAAAAGCGATATTTATAGCACGTTATATACAGTATTCAAATATCTTTGAGAAGAATTCGCATTCTACGATAGACGAAAAATATGTGAGAATAATCCTTTATGGAATATCTCGACAATCAATTGGCCGAGAAATATTTAATATTCTGTTGAAAGTAATCCCGCGTATCGAAAGTGTAGACGAGTAAACGAAATTACTATCGGAAACTTGTATAATATCTCTGATGAATAATAGCGAGAATAAAACGTTTATTTCGTGTCAAGTTAATTTAGAAATATTACGTAATAAATACATTACAACATTTATTGTAATAAATTGAATTTATAAAACATATATAGATTGACATTTAAACTTGCATTTTTAATGCGTTTATATTATTTGAAGAATCTGGAATTCTTAAAAATTCTTAAAAATTCTCGTTAAAAATGTGAACAAAAATTTAAACTACTCGTCACAAAGCCTAACTTAAAGCTTAAAGCTTAAAAGCTCTACAGAATATTTTTCATCAAAAAGTCAAATCAAATAATCTGTCGTCAGTGAAAGATGAAACATTTTAATTTGAAAAGTTTGTACAGTTGAGGGATTTCACTTATATTTACAATATCACGTCGACGAGTTTACTTTGTACTTAAATCAGTCGCACATCATATTGCGATATCCGCTTAAAACGTAACTATGAAGATAAAAAGAAAGAAAAAAAAAGAAAAAAAGAGTAAAACCCGTGAGCCAATTTGGATGAAGGAAATTTCAGCTATTTCGCAGTTGGTCGGTTACAGTAAAACGAATTTCCCAATCGATTACTGCTGTCTTCTTTTTTTTCCTTTTATCTTCTTCAATCTGTTCACTTCTCTGCGCAAATTGCGATGGAAAAAGTTGGTCGCATTCGTGTATATAGCTTAAATAATATTAGTGCCCATTTCAAAATTTGGAGCAATCGCAACCGCAACTTAGATCGAGATGTGCATCTTGCACTGATAAAATTACCCCGACTTTGCTCTCGAGGATCTGTTATTTTAAATTTTCTGATCTGATTCTCTTGATACATTTTTAATTAAATGTTAAATTAAATTTGAGCACTATAATTTTATGAAAAATCGGACTAGCAGATCAATCTTAATAAACTTTAGCTTTTGATAAAGAGTTAATAAATTAATTTATACATGTATATAGCAAATAGTTTTTAATAAAACAATCAGATATATCAATTTCTTAATATATCATTATCTTAATAATTTTTTTTTACTTGAAAGAGAAAATTGAACTTGTGATCTTTTGTCACGCTTTATGCTATGCTATGCAATAGTTTAACGCCAATGGAAACTGCTTTACCGAACGTTTTATCTAGAAGTAACAGCTGTCACGCTATACGATATAAATATGCATGTCAGTCATTCAGTTTTCAAAACTCGTTATATATATATATAAAAATAGAAAATAGGAAAAAAAGAAAAAAAAATAGTAAAAGTCTTTTATAGAAATTGGCGTAGAGAAAACTTTGAAAGCAGAGCAGACAGCTCAATCGCGAAAATTCTCAGTTTGCAGAGCTCTCGAGAGCAAACTACGCATGTGCGCAGTCAAGCTCGTGATAAATCCTACAGTTCCGACGACTGCCCGGTTTTTCGCCGCACGTTCTACTTCCGTAGCGTGTAAAAAAATCTGACAAAGGCTGACAAAGTTTGGACGACGCGATCCGACGATCGTCGACCTTGCGCCAACGCAACGAACTGGCCGATCCGGGTCACTTTTTGACCAGCTGCAATTGCACATTCTTTTCGCGGTTTCGTTGACCTGCACACGATCTCCCTCTGTCGCTCGCATTTTTCTCGAATACCTTTCGCGAGACGAATTTTGATCGTAGAATCAAGTTTTACGCGATGCCAATTTGAAAGTGCTATCGACCGGAAAGAAGTCGATTGAAATGTTTATTACGAAAAATACATGTAAAACGTCGTGCGTGGGTGAAAGATATAAAAAAACCTTTAACTTTTAAAACGATTTAAATAAATACAATTTTGATAGGGCAATTTATATATTAATTTTCTCTCGCGCAACTATAAATTTTATATAATTAATATAAATTTTTTTAAATTAGATTTAATTAAATTAAGTGAAATAAAATTTAAGAGAGATGTCTGTGCGCGCGCGTTAAGTTAATAAAAAATTAAGCGAGAAATCTAATTACAGGTTCCTTTTGAACAAACATATAACAAACGTCGACGGACGAGAGAAACATTTCTATATGAATATGAACACTAGCGAATCTGCGAAATGCATTTTGGCTCACTCAGTCTTGTTTCGTCTCATCCATCCCGAGTCGAGCACTGAAATTTTAAGTCCTCAATTACGTTGACGCGAAAGTCGACGAAGTTTCTCTGTACATACAAGTGTCATATGGGAACTGTCATTGCAAACGGATGCATCGGACGCATCAACGGGAGTTGCATAACATTCTGGAGGACGCGAGCATCGTAAACAAGATGATCCTACGTTATAATAGAGACTGTGTTCGCGTCGCGAAAACTTTATGACATAGAATTGAAATGGCATCGCGATGAAGATCCATCGAGCTCGAGAGCCTTCTCATATCGGATATGCATCTTCATGATTTTATAACTTGCAATCGTTTCGGCTCTAAGATTCTTCTAATTCAAACTGCGTGATAAGTATATATATTTATATATATCATTATCATATAAATGACGTTTTGACGTAATTGGTGATTTTAACTTTCCGATACGCGGATATTTCTCATTGGGGGATGTTACAAGTTTATCAAATATATGATACCTACTTAATATATCTATTATAATAATTATTATTCCTTTTTTATTGTAAATTTTAAGGATATGCATGTGTGTATAAAGACACAAATAATGAGAACGATATATTACTTTCATTTGTGTAAATATTTTTTTCTTTCGTACAATTGTGCTTAAAACATTGGAAATCAGGAAAACATCATAAAGAATATTTGTTAAAGAATTTGGATGTTATAAAATTATTATAGCTATTAATATATTAAAAGAAATAATTATTACTTAATGTTTGCAATAAGAAACTGAAAGCCTATTGTGCTCTTTAGAATGAAAAACGTAGAAACTATTTTGAATATTATTGTCTTGTTATATATAAATAATATTTTATCATGTGTTATATTAATCAAACTGTTATAAGTAATATGTGATTATTTATATTTAAGAAAAATATGAGAAAAGAAATTATATGTATACGAGTATTCATTATATTAATACGTGTATTGAAATTACAAATTTTATTATATTTAAGTTTGTAATGGTCAACTATCTATGATGAACCAAAAATATAACAAAGATATGAAATATATAATATGCACGACAAAAAATAATTGATTTTCAATGACTGTTTAATTTTTATAATATTTATATATGAGAAACACGTACATCAAACATCGATAAAGCGACAGAGACCTGGCACGTTGCTCGAATCAGTAAAGGACCGATATAAACTAGTCATAAGTTGTATAACTGTTTATATATAAACCCGTACTCTCAGATATGTTAATATTTAAGTAATATATTAAGATCCCTCGCACTTACATCACCGCTGTAAATTATGAGTCGAGAATTAATCAACGTGCCCACGATCAAACGGGGCGCATTCACTTCAAAGCTGTATATGTAAAGCAATTGTGGGTTATTAAATAAACAGTTTGGAAGCACACAAGCATGCGCATTTCAAGAATGTTTTATCCCAATCCGAGCAGATGACGATATTAAATAGATGCGATTGAATTGCTAAGTAGATAAAAATATGTGCGCGTATATTACCACACATTGTTTAAATGATTATTATCACGTAAAACATCATTACTTTAATCTTTTCTAGAAAAAAGTTATTATTATATACATCGCAAATTTTTGAGAAAGTTTAAATTTTTAACTTAAAAATGATTAAACCAAATAAAATAATTATTATTTTACTTGAATAAAGAGATATCTGTTCTCTATGTCAAAGATATATTTCATCTTTTTGTGCTTTCAGGATTGATAAAAATACTGGTGTATATTCGAATATCTTACAAAAAATGTTTGTGAATTGTTTATTTTTGTAAATATTGTAAACGGAAAGCAAGATTTTCTCTGACACTCTTTTAATGAAAAATCTATAATTTTTTACTTACTACATTTAATTAGTGTTTTATTTGCGTGCATGTGTAGGATGCATATGCTAATTAAATTAATTTTTTACTAGCCATCGATCGTATTTACTTTCTGATGTTATGTACCTTCGTCGTGTATTAATATCACGACAGCTACGCGACATGACAATGAAAAAAAAGCGAGTTTAAATTCATGATCCATATATATCATGAAGTTCATTTCTTGTTTAAGAGAGTCATTAACTCTTTTTATCTACAAGTATTCAAATTACTATATCTCAAAACATCCATTTTTCTTTCAATATTATTATTATAATGTTTTTAAATAATCTTTAATAAACATATATCTAAAAGAGAGCTGCGCACAATATGTTTTCAACGCATAATAACATAAAAAATATATATAATATTAAAAAATTCATTTTTTTATGTGACAAAAGTGAACAAAGATTTTATTTCATAAAACGCGTATCATGACACTCTGTCACAATTTTATATAAGACACCTCTCCCTATGTAACTATGTTCGTAAAGTACATACGTAAAGTCCGTCCGTTTAAGAGCAAGGCTGCTTAATACAGCCGGTAACGGATTACGCACGAATGTGCGCATCGCAACAACGGTGACGTCGAGTGCACTCGAGGACAATGCAAATCGTTGACGGGAAAGGATGAGGGATGATAAATATTCACCGACTAAAATACTTGTCGATTAATCAAACGCGGAAGAATGCAGATACACCTGGCATCGCTCCGGCATCATGCGGCCGTCGCCATTGTTCCGCTGCTTCTCTAATTGCTGGGATTTGTTCGGCAAAAATGCGTGATCAAAATCAAGCGAGAAAAATCAAAGATCCTTTAAATATCGCTTTATCATCAAATTACCATAAAATTAAATATTTCCATCTCTCACGAGTAAATGTCTTTGGTAAAACTGTATATTATATAAAATTAAATGTCTTAATGACTCTTTAATTTATCATCTGTGATATTAATCACATCATTATAAAATGTAATAATCATAAATTATTAAATGATATAACGTACAATCTTATTTCTGTAAGTTTTCACTAGCTTTGAGTTTCTAAGGGCGTATATATTTTTTAATAATACGTAATGAAAAATATAATATAATAAAATTAGAATTTCTTGTAGTTATATACATATATAATAAGCAAGCAAACGCAAAATCGAATGCAGAAGAATACAGTTGAATTATATTTTTAAAACAAATTTTCGTAATAAATTCTCGTTTCAAGTGAATGTATATACTTCAAAAAAGTGCATTCCCGCAGTAGCACAATATTGTTGAACTTTTTGTACAAAACTTGGGGATACGCGAATATAAAGTCGCCAAACGCACAAACGACAGACAAATTGTTGGTCCGTAAAATATTTAGTAAGCCATCGTAAATCGCGCAGAGAGATTTCTCTCTCACACCCATAAATGGCTAACCGTGTGACGCAACTATTTGCACGCCATGTGTACTAAAAATAAAACGGCTTTTAAATCCAAATATCAAACTTTCGGCTTGGCGCACAAAAAAATGGCAATGTTGAAATAATACGATATTGATTTTCTACTCTATTCTTATTTTTATATAAACAACAAATTTTAATTTTTTCTGCAAATAAGTATTTTACATCTTCATGTTTGCTCATCTGATAAACTTATAGCACTTTTCAAATATTTATAAGACAGATTTTAGGAGAAATACATGTTATTCAACTTGCAAATACGATTCAAGGAAACTGCCTATTAAGTATGTGTTTTCCGATTTATGTCAAACTTATCAAATTAATAATTCAATTTGCGCTAATCGTTTTACTAATAGATACATTTGAAATTAAACATCCGATATTATCTGTAGATCGTACATTTCTCTGCATATAATAATCGCGATTAGTTTATCATGTTAATTTAAATTTATGTTGAATATTAAATTTTAAAACCATTAGAAAACAGGCTGTATAAAGATAAATAAAAATCAATTCAATAATGCAATACAATTCTATTAATAAACAAGAGAATTATAAATTAATTACGGATTAATTAAAAGCCCAAATAATTTACAGACAAAAAAGTGGAAACAATTTCCGGATCATTCTGCATACGCAGACATTCATAAAAAATTAAAATTGTGGCTTTTGATCGTGAGCCGACGGCTTACATAATATCGCGATTGCGTAATCCACACTTAATTATGCATGCAAAATAGCAATGCAAAATAATCCAAGCATTTTATACGCTTGTAAATCGCATATTCAACTTGTTATACGTTACAATATAACAATATTTGACATATTAGATTTTCGAATCTCTAAGTTTTATCTTTTATTGCGTTCTTTAATACTTTCTTCTCATCTGTATTTTCTTTTACAATTTTTTTATATTCAATTTTATACATTTTTATAACTAATCCTTCAATTGTAATCTCATGGAGATAAAATTTCTTGATATGAATCTTTTTTCTCTCTTGTAACACAAATTAGATGAAAAATAAAATTTTATCATCTACTAGAGCAACGAAGCGCGGAAAAATAATTTTCATTTATTTAAAAACGCGGCTTAAGTTTACTATCGCCGGGGCCTCAATTTTATTATACAGTAATATGAAAATTTATGCATTTAAAAATCCAAACGGAACACAAAGTACCATAAACGAGAGAGAGAGAGAGAGAGCAAGAAAAGGCGCAGCGGAATGCGAACGACAGTCGAATGCAGAAGAATCTCGACTCTGTATTCCAGACGAAAAATAAAGCAACACGGTGGTTGTGCCGGGGTCGCGGATCGCATAACGGCATTATATCGAGTTCATTTGAATTCCGGACGCGTCACGTCGAATATAAAAAAAAAAAAGCCGAAATTAAATCTGGCGCATTCGATGCACCGCGTTGCCCGCGTTCCCGCTGTATTATTCCACAATTTCATCCCTCTCGGGCTACTCCTTCTCGACTCTTTCTCTCCCTCATGGACGAGAGTGGTGGATTTATGGTGGTCGGTTAAGGGCGGAATAAAAGCGAGCCTCTCGCCGGCTGCTCGTATTCGGCCACTCATAGTTCTCGTCCTAACGTTTATCGCTCGCACTTTGGCCCACGAGGACCCACTATTTTTTCAATTGGCTGTAAAATCGATCTTGCCGTAGTAAGATAACGAGGACAGATTTAAAAGAGTCCTTACTACCAACTACACGCTATAATTTTCTTCATTCTAATTTCCTACGTTTATTCGAAAATTACAAAATGATTAGGTTTTCAGAAACTTTTTTCAATTCTATATAATCGTATGTACCTTTTATTACACTGTTGATCAATAATTGCGACTATCGCAATATCAACATTTTATTGCCGGTTAGGTAAACACAGTTGATTGAAATTTTTTACTAATTTTCAAATTTCTCCAAATTTTGTTTTTTCATTAACACAGTTTACCTTTTACGTAAACTGCAGTCAAACATTTGCCTTTCCCAATTTGATGATAATTAGGTATACAATTATTATTGAAAAAAATAATGTTTTGGTTTTTTCGTGGATTTAAATGTTTTTATTTCTTACGCAAATGATCCGGGACGCGAAATAATGTGTGTCTTTAACAGACATCGTTAAAATAAGAGTCGGCGCGTTTAATGTCGGATCAGGGAATCAACTTGAACAGGAACGTGAAAAGTTTATGTGAAAACGAAACGGAATCACGAGCAAGACTCGCGATCCTTCGCGCCGTGATTTGGAGTCGTTTTCACACGAGATAAAGTGCCGATCGATATGTCCTGGTCGTAGAAAGATTTACGTTCCGCGAGGCATCCATAAAATCGACACCCTCTCACACCCGGAAGCATCTAATCGGAGTATTTAAGATCGAATCCTCAGCAAGATTCCGCTACCTTCATGCATCCTATTTTTCTTCCTTCATTCGCGATTTCGAAATAAAATATTCGTACTTATATAAAAACAAATCATTAATTATATAGGTATTATGTTAGGAATAATACATATCGCACTCTGAGCTTAATTGAATTTCTATGGAAAATTAAATTCGCGCCCCGCGTAAATTAATTATTAATAGGCCGTAAGCTCTCGTCAGATGCCTTAATTATAAAATAATCCTTTGTGATTTTATGTTGCGCTAGATACTTTATTAAAACGGCGAAGGTTTTAATGAAATTTTAATGGAAAGTTTAGATAAAAAAGATACACTTATTAATGTACTAAAACATCAATACTGGAAAAATATTATAAGCAGTTTTTAATTTACGTATGAGAGATAAATTTTTGTCATGTTAAACTTGTGTATATTATCATACATAAGCGATGTATGCATATGTGTGTATGTATTGAATTTATATTCATTTATTATATCGAATTAAATACAAATTTTGAAAGAAAATTGTTATTATTATTTTTTTCCATTATTATTATCTAACACATAAAAGTTTACAGCAAGATAATCCTAATGCGATGATAATCGAAAAATATACCGTGCAAGAACCATCGACTCGAATAGCAAAATGCGCTATAAAATTCAATGGGACACACAATATAGATAAAATATACATTCCACGTCTTTACTATCGATGAGAAGAATGCAAAAAATGTCATTTCCTGCTATTTTCGTATACGATCATCTGCGCGAGCGTCATGTTTATCACTTAAAAAGCCATCAAGTGGATGGTGCAAATAAACAGTCGCCATATGAGTTTTGCTAGTGTTTAGTCTTTACAATTACTTAAATAAGCATTTTCGAAAACCGTGGTCCAGCCATTCTAATTGTCGTGAAAATAGAATGAAAGAGATTTCTTTGGTTTAAATCGCGAATATTTGCTTCTGCATAGACGAACAAAGAGAAAAATGCAAGACGTGCCTATTAATTTAAGTCAATCTTCCCTATCGATAATAAAATCAATTTTTATTTGACATTGCATTTTATATTCGCGATATTTTATAATCGCGATATAAAATCCTAAGAAAAAATGTTTTTATCCTCTATAATTTTTATTCCATATTTCCGATATTATATTTCTCAGTGCATGCACGTATCTATCTTGTTAGAATGCTTATTATATTACGAAGCAACGAGAAGGTGTCTACAGAATGCGAACGCGACAGTTGATGGCTTCATTAATACGGTAACATCTGCGTGAAAGGTGTCTGTCGGAAATCTCCTGCGAAACTTTGAAACTCGGTTAAGAGCAGAAACATCTCGCTTCTACATATTGCAATGTGAAAATTTTGTACACGTCTCTCGCACGATTTCCTCTTTTTCCTCTTGCATATTATAAAAAGATATAAAGGGATGATCTAAATTTATAATAAAAGCGTTGGCTCGTATGAATTCAACAAATTGATAAAAAAAAGGCCTACTAAAACGAGCTATCTTAATTCAGGATGTCAAACAAAATTGATTATTACGAATAGAAATACATCAATCAAGTTGATGTTGTCAAGTTTTGTTTGACATTCTGAATTAAAGGTAGCTCGTTTTAATTGGCCTTTCTTTTATCAATTTCTTAAAGAGATGATATCAGCTAACAAAAATATATTTATATCGAATAAATAAAAAAGACAAAGTGCTATTTCCTTTATGTAATAATGCTAAACAGTATTACGTCTATACGTTCTTTTTATATATGTAGTTATTAATAAAAAAATTAAATTTTCACAATTAAATAATTTATTAGAATATATTGAGACTTAACATTTATTACCTGCGCCTATATATATAAACATTGATTTTTGAATAAACTATATTATTAATACTGCATAATAAAACTAGTTTTATCGCACATACTGCAATTACTATCGGGACGATCGTTGCGATAGTCGGCGAGTTAACGAATGATACTGATACTTAACACTCCGCCGTCGCGAGAGAGATTTGTCAGCTTGCAATCGATACCTGTCGCTCGATCGTACATCGCGCGATTCCGTCGCGGTTGAATTAATTATACCATCGATCACTTTGTATTCTTTTCCCTGGCGAGCACGCAGCGCTCGTACATCATATTGCGTCACCGGTATGAAAGAGAACAGGACCCGGTTTCGCGATGAAACATAGCGTGCGCATAGCGAACTGCGAGATCTCCTCTATTTTCTTTCACAAATTTTTTTCCGGATATGGTATAATATCGAATAATGGAGGTCTGGATTTCTTTTGTGACATTCTGCAGGAGCAACGGAAAATCAAAGCTTTACAGTCGCTAAATTACTTTGATGAAATTATTAATATTTAATTTGAATAAACGTTTATTATAAATCAAAGAAAAGATTCGTCTTTGTTACTTTTTATTAATTGATGCAATTTATCAGCATATATTACTTTATCAAAAATACTGAAAATCTTCAAGTAATCATGTAATATTATTTCAAACTTTTTAAATATTTCAATCATTATTATATAATAATATTGATTAAAGTCAAATAATTGATAATTAAGGCATTACAATATTTTTTAACAAGAATAATTCTATGTTACAATCAACTAAAGTTTGTGCAAAATATTATTATGTTACTTTATGCAAAAGCAATATTACGTTTTTATAAATACATATTTGCCAATGTATTCGTAATTAGAATATTTTAATGTGAGATATATAATTTTTTATACTTAAATAAGGAAGAAAATAAGAATAATAAAATCACAAAGTGAAAATAAACGATCAACTTGACATATTTCGCAAGGCATCCGGTGGCGTTACTTGGAATAATGTAATTTTTCACGCAATATTCTAACTGATACTAAGTAATGGAGAGCAGGGTTCAGTTTACGGATAACAATCATACTACGAGCAGCATCAGAAGATTGGTCTGGAAACTCCTCCGTAAAGTTACGAACAAGTTTGCTAATGGCTGTAGAAGGTGTGGACACGGTAAGTAATTAGCGCGTCGCTAAAAGGCGCGATCGCGGATAATGACACAATTAATCATTACTTTTTTTCCAAACAACTCCCACTTATTTTAAGTATAGTTAAGTATAAGATTCGTATACTTGATTGCCGTACTTGATGATAATCGCGATCGAAAATCGAAGGGAAACAAGTTGGTGATAGGTGCCGTTCGAAGTGACAGCTCGAAAAATTGATGAAACGACATCAAAGCGCCCGACATGATTCCGCCGCGCATGAATACATCACGCGATTTATGAATATATTTTGGTATTCGCGATGCATGCAACTCGATCGAGAAATCGCGGCATCATCTCCAGGAGGAGAAGCCCGCACACAAAGAAGGTTAACGGACTCACGGTATAATTCAAAAATTTTTCAAGCACACTCGCGAAGGATGACGTTACCAGCCGGCGGAGAAAAAGATGAAATGAATGGGTCCTGCATAATTTGTAAATTTTGCGGGATCATCGCATCATATAAAAAGTTTTGCCATTCGCATTTCAAGAACAAGCAAGTATACTCTCGACTGGAATAACATTATTGTACATTTTGCTCGGAGCAAATTCTTCATCGAATATTAATTAATGCGTTCTCTGTCTTAGTTTTTCCCTCTTTTTATCAAATATTTTATAAAACATTTTACGCAACGCATATATTGCGATTATAAAGCAGAAACATTATGTTATATAATTGCTAAAAATTGCTTAATGGAAAGAACAATTAATTCTCAAGTATTAAGCTATTATATTACAATGCTCCACATTTTTATGCAATTCTATCATATTATTTCTTATGCACATTACATATTTTTTATTTATGTTTGTGACGCTGGCGCATTTTCTGAAATGGCATAAATGTGTTTCACATCTCTCGGAAAAATTGCCTGTTAAAATATGCATTTCTAAAATAATTCGTCAGCGACGCTTTCGCCTTTTATGATTTTTCCTGCCTACAATTTTTCAAATGTCGCGTACTCTTTTTCCACCAGATTTTGGACGGAAACCTTTGACGACTCGATTTCGGAAATCGATTTCGGTCGAGGTGAATATACGCAGAGTGTGCGAACGAGCTGTCTGAAAATAGTTGGCGATGAGTTAAACTCGCGAAGGGAAAATGCGACACACAGGCCCGAAACTTCGACTCACAATCAGTTATGTGCGCAAAAGTTTTCCGGCGCTGCAGTTTCTAAAATTTATTCGTGTCAGACGAACCATTCTATATATACACACACACATATATAATGCATTTCTCTTTCTTTCTCTCGAAATAAATATATTTACTTTATACATGTACGTCCCTGCATAAGTGTTGGCTTTTCAATTTATTTGGAAACTTTCAATTCTCGATTGACAAAAATATCTCTGTGATTAATTTTAAATATATCAAACAATTAAATATGTCAATCTAGATAATTACATAATATAATCTATATATCCAAAAATAAAAAAAAAATAAAAATAGATAAGTAAACTTCAAAGAAGTATCTTAGATTATATAAAACGTTAACTAAAAGGCTGTGCAATTAAATTTTGAAAAAAGAAAGATACTTAAACTTTAAATTAATCCAAACTTTGTATAATTAAAGGGCTCACGCGTAATTTGAAAAGCTCTACGGATATTTATTGAAAGTTTGCTGCATTATAGTTATGAAACTCTATATCCCTGTTGTTCTAGCATGAAACATTTATTCAAACTCATATTTTGAAGCAGTTACTCGTGCGACATCGCGTTGAATTTGCATTTACATTTCCCTTTTATTCCCGCAGTTTTCTCATCTAATGCTACCAATACTTGCCGTTCAATTGCCGCTATCAGATTAGAAAACGTGTCTGGAATCAAAGGCTAAGATATGTAAAGCTATTCTCCGCGATTAGATCTCGGAGAAGCGAAATTTCCGATGAGGAGCAAATCCTACAAAATTAGTACGGTTCGCTCTCATAAAAGCGTCGGTATTTTCGGCTGCATTCCGAGCGCTTGCATTTCCACTCTTCTCTCGCATATGTCTTATCCGATTGCATACCGCTGTCACCTTGTTCAATCCCTATCTAATCAGCTCATCTAATCAGATCTCGGCTTCTTCGTTGTCATCCAACGCGAATCTCGTCGATGGCTCGGAGAACATGATTGCGCACGACGACGACGACTTATCGTCGTTGAATTAGGATGCGCGTGTCTCAAATTTGGAAATGGGACGTTATAAAGCCAGGAAGAGAGGAACGAACGAGTGACAGAGATGTAATTTCAGTTCGCGACAGATAGGGACGAGAAAGGAAACCATAGGATCGAAAAGTCGTGTTCCATTCATGCAAGTACAATATTCCCTTTTGCCTTCCCTTCGCTGCACTTTTGCCTCGAATCGAAGTAGGCGTCCTTATTCTTTCTCCCTCAGGACATTTCGTCCATCTTCTCTTCCCGGCACGAGTGCCTCTCAATCGTCTAAAATATCACGTATGACGTCGGAACGGAAAAACGAAGTATTATCGAATGACAAAGTAATTCCGTGAGGATTTTGCATAGAAAAAGTTTGGCGAAAATAACTCAAACGAGATATGAAAAGCGCTAGTAAAATATCAATCGTAAGAGTGTTCGTTTTTATTTTATTCACTATAAAATATAGTTGCGATAGACGCAGTTGCATAATTTTTCCTTAGTTATTTATTTAGAAACGCATAGACAAAGAGGGAGATTATTAAATTTCTATATTTTTTGTAATACAAAAATATATAAAAATATATATTTTATTTAATTTTTTGATAATTATGAATGTTTGAAATCTGACTAGCAATCAGTTCAACGGAAAATCTTTTTCTAGAATAGATAATTGAAGACATTGCCACTCTATTTTATAAAATGACAGTCTTCTCTTGAAACTTTGCGTAACAGAGAGACAATCGTTTTCCTTTCTGTGTTAGAAATATTCTTTTTCTTTTTAGTTAGCCGTTACAAACTTGCACATATGTACTTCGTATGCATAGCTTACCACATATTTTCGTTTTGCAAAATCCTACATGTTACAGTTGAAAATTTTTATACGATATGAAGCATGTATTTTCTTTATAGACCGAGAAATAATTTCTCGAGTTATAAAAAGAAAAAGAGAATCGTAGAGATACAATAGATATTATTATTATTAAAGAAAATGTTTTGTTCTCTTGATATGCCGATATCGCTCTATAAAAATCACAATTTATTGCAAATATATCGAGAATATATTTATTGACAATTATTATTCGAAAGCTTGTTATTTTACAATAATCGTTATATTCTTAAGTTATTCTCCTAAAACTTTAACTCATTATAAAGAAGCTATATCAATAAATAATTTATAAATTTATCTTAAATACAATATTAAATCAATATATTTTATCATATTATGTAACAATTAGATTTCTACACAAAGACGCCACTATTTCGCAAAGAACTGCATCTTTCGCTTTACTGCATTTTTTTTAATTGCACCATCTATATGCAATGACTCATGGTTGAAATGTAGGAAAATATCTCTACGCTGGAGAAAAAGCAAAGAATTGCATATTGTTTTGGGAATGCCATAATACCGCGTATGCAACAGGAAACATTGTCGTATATTACCTCGCAAGATTTTCATATACGAATGGTCAGTGTCTGGTATCATGAGAGAAATAAAATTTTAATGCCGGTCGTGTGCGGAATGAGATTTCGGAATTTGTTCAGACAGGGTCGCTTATCATTTTGTCATGGACAGAGCTAATTCCTGTTGTTACCGAAACAATACATGCAACTGCGTACAATAGCAATTTCTCCGTATTTGCTGCGTGTAATGTAATTTTATATGACATGATACTGCTCGCATCGGCGACGCGACGCGACGTTAGTTCATAATTCTTTAAAGCACTTCGTGCGACGAGATTGCATTCCGATTTACTCAAGCAAATATACGAAGTTATATACATGCAATCGTAATAAATCATAACCGGAGCGAAATCCGTGAGACGCACGGATGTTCTGGTAATTTAACTCTTATTTGCAAATCATGATTATTTTTCGTCCTCGCAATGCTATTTGAATATCCTCAACCGATACGTGACTTTGGTGATAAATGCGATCTTTATTTAAATGGCGTTTTCATTTGTTTAATAATTTATTTCACATATTCTATTATACGAAATTAAATGTTTATTCTAAAGTTACGTTATTTTATTATATATTGATGCATCTTGTAAGTGTAAAATTATATGTTTATTTAACAATTAACTTTTTAATAAAATATATCATGTTATTTTAACTTATAAATATCTTTTTCCAATAGACAATTGTGCATTAACATTTGAATTTTGCGAGTTTCACTCACAATCAGACATGCAAATCTATAACAAAAATATCTGTCTATGTCAGCTATTCTGACATCTCTATCCAATCTTTACAAAAATACAGTAGTATTTCCGTGCGCGCGGTTTAACCAATTTTATAATAAACTCCTTTTCTTCTCATTTGTGCGTACAAACAAAAAAATAATTCAGAAATAAATATTTTAAATCGGCTCTCAATATAAACAATATAAATATGATGTTTTCTAAATCGGCCAACAGAGTCAAAGAACGAAAAACTGCGAAAATTAATTATTCGGAACTGTATCTCTTGATACGAGATTACAAAGTTCCATATATAAATTAATCTCGAAACTTACATATGGAGAAATAGGCGAGAAAAATATAGGTCCGAAAAAAATAATTAATTGATTAATTGTAAAAGTATGTGTAATAAAATATCACTGTACATTCTCACGTAGAGACTTGCTGCATTTTAAAAATATAACACATAAACATATTTCCAAAATATTCGTTGTCGTTATTCTAGCGTAAAGATACAATAGACTTCGAATCTGTAAAATTCAATGTGGTCGATAGCGTGTGATCAGAATACGATCGTAGAATCCGACAAGATGACGCGTACAGCTCTGATCCAAAGGATTGGCGCCAAAGCGTTATGAGGCGAAAAGCGTGAAAGAAATGAGAGAGAACGGTGTATAGGGAACAAGGGTCTCGTTGACGAGAGAAAGAAGTGAAATGAAATGCAGAATGAATTAGGTGCTAGATGAAGCGAGAGGCGAAATAAAGCTGAGGAAGGGCTTCGGGAAGAGCGAGGCGGAAAAATGGATGCATAGAGGAAGATTGAGTGGTTCGCCGAGTGGTTGATTCGTTGGGAGAAAAGGGGAAAATATATCTCAGCTTCAACACAAGAATGACAATTTTAATTTAAATCTCTGCAAATATTTTTGAAACCTCATCATTATTCTTTTCTCTCGAAATTTTATTACATAGCTGAATTTGATGTATGGTATAGGTATATCAGACACTGTCAGTTTTAGACACTTTGCTTTTAAAGTAAAATATTGAAGCATGTTTAGTTGGTAGTCTTTCCTGTTCATGTAATTTCTTAAAATATTGCTCCAAAGCAATATAGGAATATCTAACTCAGATAGCTACAGTATGATTCTAAAGAGATGATCCCAGTCTCTATTTTATCAATTTTAAGAAGTGTTTTTGAAATTTTAAAAAATTAAGAAAAATAATCAAAGCAACAAATCTAAAATGCGTATTTAATATTTACTGTAAAATTTATTACGCTAATATAAATTCCAAAGTTGTCTATTATTTTTTAGCAAACACAAAGAAATTGTGAAAAGATTTACAATACCCTCCACAAGTTCGGAAACACCTTACGTTTTACAGTTAAACAATCACTTGGCAGCGATCTGTTCAGATTTTTTGTAAGATATTTAGATGGCGATATAAAAATGTTATTTAAATATCTTACAATATATTCATACAAAAAATCTAAACAGATTACTGCTATGCAATTGTTAAAAACTGTAAAATATAAGGTGTTTCCAATCCTGTGGAAGGTACTGTAATTGAAATATTAATGCCTTTTACAAAAAAAAAATTGCAAAATTTTTCAAAACATTATTAATATTAAGATTTATTTAGCGAACTTCATAAAATGTATTGCACGAGTACGAAGTTTGTCTAAAATTTTTGTTCGCTCTTTCTCTTGCTTCTAGTTCCGATAGTGACATTCCTTTCAAGGAAGCTCTCAAAGCCGAAGGCAAAGCCACGCAAACAATGGAACAGACATCTCTTCCTATTCATTCCGCCGACCGCCTTGTCTATTCATTTCCTCCTTACGTACTGGAACTTCGGCCAAGTGACGTCGGACTCCAAATCGACGAGCTTTGATGTCTGGGAATTCTGTGCTAGGTCGGGCGGTATATACATACGAAAGTTTGAATTCGTGAGGAACAATATCTCATCCGTATAATTCAATAATCCAATCGACAGCTACTCATTCGTGAGTATAGCCATTATCGGATAGTTAAAATCTTGAGAAATATTAAACGTCCGCTACACAGAATATTCATAATCGCTCGACGAGTATGAATAAATTATAATTCAGACTTCGCAGAAGTAGTACGTCATTATTCGAATGAATGTTTAAAGTTTTTTAGCTATCTTTCAGAAATATATACGTCATAAAAATATGAGAACAGAATCGATGCTAATCGAATTTTTTATAAACTTGGAAATATCTAAGTTTCAAATAGCACTGAAATATTAAACCAACTTGTTTATACATTTTCATCAAAAACAGTAGTAGAAACGCTGTTATTTATTTCTGAAAATCTAAAGATATAATATTGACAAAAAATGATAGAAATTATCACCAAAAATCTCGACGACTTCTAAACATTTTTTTCCAAAAAAAAATTGACGAATCAAAAAAAATGCTTCAGTGATTATGTACGAGGAATAAGAAGAACTAGCTGGATTAACGAAGTTACTCTGTACGTAAGGATGGCTTGTCGAAGTTAGGAGCGCAATTATTTATCGCCGTCCCCAGAGCGGCGGCTGCACGAGATCGATCCTACGAAATTTCCGCGATTCGGAAACAGCTGCGGCAATCCGGTGCGGGAATCCGGAGACACGAAGTGGAACCGTCGAACCTGACTGACGGTTGCCCGGCGATTTGTAACAAGCAGGACCACGTGCGCCAGGCGACGTGAGACGGCGGATCCGCACGTCGGAAATTACTTTGTTTTGACGGCCAAGAACCACAGCCTCGGGCCAGTCGACGTCAATATCGACGACCGGACCTGATCATCCATCCCTTCTGACGTCGTACTTACATGTATGTGCGACCGATTGTCCGTGAGACGGAAAATTGCGGGATTCATATAACCGAGTCACTCGACTTGGAATATCGGAACAGTCTTCTTCCTCGGATCTTTCCTCGCTTATAAATCGATGATTGTTCGCGGAAAATATCCCAGCGGAGAAGATGGATTTTATACGCGAAACTTCAATTTTATCAAACATATGCTCTCCTTATATGAATTAATAAAAAGAATTCAATAAAAAGGGACCAATGAGAAGAAAATTGCTCAGGACGATATATAGGCACATGTACTATGTATATAAAATATAGGATAAATGTACGTGTAATGTATTTTTGCATTTGAATTCTAAATTTTATTGTGTGTGATAAATGTTATTATTTTCTTCCATCCTTTCAAAAAAAAAAAAAAAAGGTAGATATTATTTTTAGTTCTAAATTCAATAAAGAAAAGAATAATATAAACTTCCTTTGACCTGTAGAATAAATTTTTGCATTATAAATTCTACTTATTAATGCTTTCAAAGTACTTTCAAAGTACAGGATACATACTGAAAGAGAGAAAAAGAGATTTAATCAGACACAGGAATTCTCTCCAAATAATAATAAAATTAATGAACAGATATCTCAAAAATCGATTATATATCGCTCCTTTAATTTCTGTGACTGTCAAAAAAATTTCTTTTCATACAATTTAAAATAAAAGGTATATATTAAGGAAAAGGAGGCGTTTCTTGCAAAAAAATTAGCAAGCAGCGCGATCGGCGTTTTAATATTCTAAAGGTTAATCGCCGCACAACAATGCTGTTGCAATAATTCGTGCAATACACAGGTGCGGTAACGCATACGCATATCCCTCATATTTCACGCCCCTTTGGTTTCCGCCATACACAGACCACCCACGCCGATACTCTGCACGACGCACAGAGTCTATTGGCATTATGTTCGCGCATCCTCGGATGCGAAATTAACGATAGCAGTAAATGGGATGCGCATCAGAGATATAACAAAGGACAGACAAAATTTGCAAAATTGATTAAATTTATTATCGATGAATATAATATTTATTAACATATCAGAAAACAATATTCTCTTAATCATAATTAAACTACATTGCTCGCGAGAGAGATGTGCGTGTGTATATACACTGAAAAAATTCTTAACTTGACTAAACCTTTCAATTAAATATTATTTTGTGAATTGAACATATAAAAATAGTTAAATTAAATATAATATATTAAATTTAACAAAATATTTGACTTAAATATTAATATATTGTTTAATTAACAAAATAGTAATTTAGTTGAACGATTCAATCAAGTTAACAAATTTTTTCGGTGTACTAACAATCAAAGTATATAGCTAAATAGAGTTAAACAATTTTTTTAAATTAACTAAATTTATTTTATTATTTATAATAAATTGATATTGTTTTCAAAATATCCACTTTTACAAAATTAGCCAATATACATAATATTTTTATGCTAACAAACTCTTTTACATAAATTTGAAATATACGAAAAATACAACAAAAGATAAAGTGGTTATTCAAAGTAAAAATACATATCTCTAAAGATATGTATATATATATATATATATATATATATATACATATCTTTAGAGATATGTATTTTTACTTTGAATAACCACTTTATTTTTTGTTGTATTTTTCGTATATTTCAAATTATATATATATATATATATATATATATATATATATATATAATACTGTAATCTCTTCTAATGCTTTGTTGGAAATATAAAAACTAGTACAGCATACTTTATATACCTGTATAGCAACTATTCCCATCGGGAAGGAATATTTTTGAATGAGAAATGTATCGTGCATTTCTGTTCTATCCGAGAAACGATCTATTTAGGATCGTTATCTTCATTTACATATATGGCGTACAACGCTTTGTTTGTTGAGATAGATATTTACTCGATATGTCCAAAGCGGAGAAGTTCGAATTGCGCCAAGATTACTAGTCGAGACTCCACTTCGCGACATTCAGATGGCAAATACAACTTAGACAATTGTCCGTCGACTTAACAAGTTTCAAACTATTGACGTTGACCGATGTCATCCAAAGCAAATTTATTCAGATTAAATATTACAAACTTTTTAAAAGTAAAAAAGGAATATATTATTTTGCATATACAATTATGATACTCTATTTACAAATAAATCACCAATTTTTAACTGTTATATAAGATTTTAAAATGCTGTACAATTTTTGTTTTACATAACTAATAAAATATAATATTATAAAAAAGCAATTTTATTAAAAAATTTATAAATAGAAATAAAATTTTGTAACATTAATATAGCATCATAAATATTAATAAAATTTTTTATAATAATGTTAATACAAAATGTATTATTTTTGTTGTATTTTTCGTATATTTAAAAAGTTTATTTCAAAATGCAAAAGAGTTTTGCATATATTTAACAATACTTGATGTTATAAAATAAGGGAAAAAGCAAGTTATTGTTTATATTTTGTATCAAGATATTGATACGAAAAGAATATATTTTATTGCATATTGTACATATGAGTCTAAAATGTCCATTATAATGGAATATTATCTGAGCCAGGGGAGAATGTGAAAAGGTTGTCAAGAAAGTATCGGGGTCGACATCATGTCGTTTCTTTTTTATCAACAATTTATCAGCGTCCCGGTGCAGCTATTGTTAATAAATCTTCTCCCACGTGGAATCTGACTCTTTGCACGGCCTGTCAGTGTCGGATAAATATAGCCGGCGACGATACCACGGAAAGATTATTACCGCATTGCAACCATGATAGCCACATTTTTCTTCCCCCATTTTGTCCTTATGCTCTTGGTCGTCGTCATTCGATTCTTCCCCGCCGGGTACATCGCTACCGCAAAACGTTTAGTACCTGTCCCGTTAATAATATTTGCCTTCTCCTACTCTTCCTCTCCCTCGAGACCATCCTGACCTGCCTCACGGAAGTTTGTCGCGCACAACTGGCGCATAACTACTAGTTGCCGGTAGGGCACAATCTCTAAGGAATTTCACTGACAAAGTCCACATCAAGATTTTTTGATCAAAAATTTAATTAAATATTACTAGTTTTATATATGTATATTAAAACATTTATTATACAATTATAAATGTAACAATTTTTCAATCGTTTTTATCTAATTTAATATATAAAAAGTTCTAAGATGTCATTTGTTAGTAGAATTTTTCTACAAACTAATTTTAATTTTCTTATTACTTATTATCGTTCAAAAAATACTAATTTTTAATTAAACTATAATTTTTTACAAACATTTGTTATATTTTTGTTTAAGTGATTTTTGTGTTTAATAGTTCATTGGCGATAAAAACAATATGCCGCGAGCGAATGCTGGCAAGCGCTAAAAAAAGCTGTCAAAATTCATGCAATCTCCATGACAATCCTTCGGCATATTGCAAACTCGAGAGGAGTTTATTACAATTTTCTGCGTTCTTCTAAAGCAGTAATATTAAGCTTCAAACGAATAAAATAAAATAAAATAAAAATAAACGCTCGTCGGTGAAAACAACACGAGTGGTCTGAATTTCTTTTCTTGAATATTAGATTATTAAAAAATTATATAGGTATATGTATATTTCTATTTTTATTATTTTCTTTTTTCTTTTTCAATAATACAAAATTATTAATAATAAAGATATATAAGATAATTAGTATATAACTTTAAGTTATATAATTTTTATTTGCAGTCGCAGAAATAGGAAAAATGCATTATGAAATGATATTCAAAGCCCTTTTTCTTTCAGAGAACTAAATTAAATAAGTAAATGTAATTTGAATGCTTATTGTGGATATTATATAAAAGTATATACATACATATATACCTTCTTTAATAAATACATATATATCTTTGAAAATTTATTTTAAAATTAGTAGTGCTTTAAAATATTATGTATACAACAACGAATAACAGTATAACAGATGATTTTTCAATTATTTTTTACATATGTATATAAAACACAACCGATCTCTTACGAATATTTACATGTGAAATTACATGCACGGTCAATACTAATAATCAATATTTGCAATCCAGTCGAATCTATTTACCATAATGTCAAATTGTCAACACTGATTGCAAGATGCGGTTACATTTTCGCAAAGTCAATCGGAATCCGATCGCTTCTATTAAAGTTGTTTTAATAAACACGTTTTAATAAACAGTCAATAAATAATTTATCGTATTTTTAATTTTTACTTTCAATGTAAAACGTACGTAAATATCTGTTAAAAACCATAATTACGCCGAGAAATTAATTACGTGTCTCCGGTGTGAGTGTCATCATCGCTGCAGATAACAATTCCCATGCAGCCTCGTGTATCTATCACATCCTATTCATGCTCTTACAGCGAGGGTATTATAGCCTCTCCGTATGTTCTCTCGTAAACAACTGCTTCTCATTGTTTAGCACTTCTCTCATTAATAACGTCTTCTTATCGAACAATATCGCTCTTAATGT
This sequence comes from Nylanderia fulva, assembly GCF_048542155.1. Taxonomy (NCBI): domain Eukaryota; kingdom Metazoa; phylum Arthropoda; class Insecta; order Hymenoptera; family Formicidae; genus Nylanderia; species Nylanderia fulva. Next base: position 1,493,904 of record NW_028190161.1, on the reverse strand, counting down.
GATAACCGTTGACTTGAAGCTTCAGCTTATGAAGTTCTTTCTGAGTTGTTGATAATAATTACATCATTTTATATAATTAATCATTTCTAAAACTTGTGCTCATCTAAAATGTTGCGTTCAAAGCTTTGACATAATTGTCATGTTTGATATATTTCAATTGCTAAAATTGTACGTTTATAACAAGTCATTATTTCTTGTAACACATAATAATTTCTCATCAATTTGATCACGCACTTGTAAATTTAAAACGTGTTATTAAAATTTTATACGCTTGTAAGAAATGTGCCATTCCGTGTAAAATTTGTATTTCAAAAATCCATTGAGTGTTCGATTATTTCACATGCAGTTTAATTATGCAAAACTGGCTACCAAAATTTTACATGTAGATTATTACTACGGCACACTTCCTAGGATCATATTATAATAATATCGATTTGTTTTACTAAAGGATTTAAAATACCATCGAAATATTCGTTAATCTATACTAGTACATAAAACTGATTTTGCTCTTTATAATAATCTTTTATAATAACATACAGAATTTTATCGAAGGATTAATATCAAAAGCAAATTTTATAGGGATAAATACAAGGGTTAATACAAAATTAATACGATAATACAATGTTGAAAAATGAAAACCTTTTTAATCAATCGATCATAATTACGAGAGCTATCATGGATCTTATTCAAAATTTCCATGAAAATGCAGGTTTCCGACCGATGAGTTTTGGATTACGATTCTGTCTGTCTCTAAATCTCATTTATGAGTATTTTTTGAAATCGTTGCCACGTAACGAAACAAACGATCTTCCGCAATCTCTTTCGCCCAAGGCTTTATCCCGACTGGAATCGATGCTTTTCCATTTGCTCGCAAGGCGTTGAAAATTGTCCTACCGTTTCGAGTATTATTCGAACGTCCACGATAGAACAACTTAGGGAAAACAGAATCACTCCGATTGGAAACCTTCCCGAATAGTTTCATGATAGCTCGTCGGCTGTATCAATATGCAGTTCTGTTGTTAGGAAACTGACCATTATTAAAAAATGTCACCGATTGCCAAGATCGTGGTAACAATTCGTTCCAATAAATTGTCTGTATGGTCTGATTATGGCTTGATTTAGATTCCTTTTCGTGATTTTCGTCGCCTTCCTGCAAGGAAGATTTTCCGCAGAATAAATCGAGGAATATGAGAACTAGGAAATATAGTAGCTCCACGATGGTGATGAAACTGAAGCCGATGAAGACACCACATATACCGCCGATATCGCCTGTAAAATGACCAGCCTTTACGACACGACTACGCCTTGATAGCGCGGAAGGATAAGACGATTCGATGAAACGGCCGCGCGTTTTTTAATGTCGTACTTAAAGGGATAAGAAATGTTACGAGCAGTGGCGATTTACGCTGTAAAAACGATAATGGATTTTTACAGCGATATCTCACCGCCATTTCCTCTTCCTTCTTTACGAAACCGTTGCTCTTTAATCAATGCTTTAATCAATGCTTTGCGCAGGTCAGATATACGTCTTATATATTTTAATAATAACTTTCGTAAAAGTTGTAATTAATATTTAATTAAGATTAAAAATTAGTTATTATTTTTCTCCGATTTTCAATATAAGTATGTGCATAAATCGTCACAAATACATATTCATTTATTATAATTGAAATCATATTCCTTAAGAAATATATTTTGCTTCAGTTTGTTTGCAAAATATCAGCAGCTAGAAATTGCTGTTTTATATGAGAAAAAAGTACTCCTTTTTTCACGAAAAATCAGAAAAAATGAAGAAACATTACACATGGTTGAATATTAAATTCCATTTTTGTGAACCCTCGGGTTCTTGCATGGATAAAAAATTTCTCTTTTATATTACTTTTATTTATGAGATGTCTTTTTTGCTATATATTGTGACGTGGTCTTTTTGAGCCCGTCACAAGGGCGGACGCGCCCGGCCGGGAAGCGTCTGAGAGCGCTATATTATTTTGTGTCTCGTGCGGGTGAGCAGCGACCTTTTCGCTAGCTCGCCCGCACTCTGTATCGGGATCGAGGTGGTAGGCCAGGAGAACGGCCATTGTTTTAGGGAGAAGAGGACCCGGACAGGCGACGGAGGAACGACCTCGAAAGGGGAGGAGCAGAGACTGAGCGACCGGCCCGGTGAGTATTACGAACGATAACCTATACACGGTACCGAGAAAATAAGGAAGCGATACTGCAGAGAAACTCGTTACAGCTTCGATGGGACGAACAGGAGCAGTCCAGATCAGGGAGTAAAAGGCGCCTACATCCCTCGACAAGGATGATGCCCTGAGGGGCCCGCCACCACGCCTCGAGAGAAACACGGAGATCTAACGGGATTGATCACCCCGGAACGACTTCCCTCAGCCAAGAAAGGTCGTTTGGAACATCAGCATACGGCCATACGAGGTGTGGACGGGACCGCCGAAAATGGACCCGCTACATCATCGCTCCCGAGGGCTGGAATTTGAATTTGGCGGCGGAAGTCCGCGACCAGCCGCGAGACACCGGAATCGATACGAGGATCGATTCCGGGTCCGGCGCGGGGCGCAACGCTGCCGCGAAACCTGGCAACCGGGCCGGGGTGGCGCGCATTGTCTTCCCCCTCCCCACCAGCGTACCTGCCGAGGTCCCGCCGGCCCGAACGGAAATCACTGTTCGGCAAGCCGGTGTCCTGCGAGCACACCCAGGGACAACGACCCACTACAGCCCACTGCGACGGCGAAATATTGTAAGGCCACCTCCTCGATCGTCCGGTAAGCGCGGATTCGGCAGAGATCCGTGAGTCATTAGAGAAAATTAACGATACCGAGCAATTATGCTGTAAATCATTTAGTACCGAGAATTAGTGGAGAGACTCACGGGACTCACGTCGATTCCCGCGTCATTAAGTTATTGCGTAAATCTTTGCCTTCTTCGCCTCTCCGAGGGGCACCGAAACGAGTCGACAGTCATATCGTAGTATATTATATTTGTAGCATTGTATCGAGTCATTAATTAACGAAATTTGAGAATAAGTTACGCTGGATTGGTATATGATCCATTCGATTCCGAGCCGGTTACAAAGGGAGGAGAGTAACGATAACTAAAGATTTCGATAACACCCAGCGATCTCCCAACGGCTCGATAATAAAATTATAGCTACTTTGATTCACCCCATTTATATACTATTAACTGAAAATATATTCTTATTTTATCCTATTTCTGAGTACAATCAATATCGAGATTTCCTCTCTCTCTCCGGGACTGCGATTCCGAATCTCCTTACGGAAAGAACCACGACACTCTACCCCTTGTTGATACCGAGCTACCGAGGCCGAGCCGTCGTGTCCGCTGATTATTAGTTGAGCTATTGTTGAGTGGTGCGGCCTGACCGCACCTGGCGCCCAAAAAGATACGATACCGAGCAATCAGTGATACCGAGCAAGTATCGAGAGAACGGAGAGCGGCACGACGAGGTTGCGCAGCAGTCTCTCTCGCCCTCTCTCTCTTAGTTTGACGAGAGAGGACGGAGAGGCGGTCGCAAATTTGGCGCCCAACGTGGGGCCTCTCGAAAGAGAGGATAATTAATAAAGGAGAATACGTGTCGTTTCGGGTAACGGAGAGACAGTAGGGTGAGAGGAATACTTCTCTTTTGTTTTTCTTTCCTTTTTCTTTGTCTATCGGGCGCTGACTTGAGTCTCGCCCGAGCAGGGGATCTCCGTCGGAGATTCTCCGAGTATTATTTGACTTAATACAGTCGATGACTTTTGTTTATTGCATGCATTTGTATTACTTTGTCCCCAATTATTATTGTTCCCGCGTTATTAAGATTGTTCCCATTGTGCTTGTCTCGATATCTCGAGACTTCCCGTCACAACGGGGGGGACTCGAATTTGAGGTGCCATCGCGTTAAGTGCACGAGTACGAAGGAGCGCTACGCGTATGACAGAGAGCGACCACCGACACGTTTCTTTGTCGCGCGCGGCATCGTAAACCCGACCGCGTAGTATAGTATTACAAAGGTAGCGCGCTCATACGCCTTTTACGACTTTCTTTGATATATCGAGTGAATTATAGGCACCTGATTGATACCGAGTTTTTCGTGTGATACAGAGTCGGCAAATATTCCTGTCCCAGTATGGGGAATAGTATTGGAAAGCGACGAATTTTTTTTTCTCTTCTTTCTTTCTTTCGATCTCTTCGCGGAAATATTTACCACTCGTCGAGCCGAGTCTAAAAGCGGGTAAACACGTACTGTTCTTGAAGGATTATCGCGTCCTCAGATATTATGGTCAAGATACCGAGAGCTAAGAACGAATATTGGTGAATAGATGTTTACGCGAATTCCCGAAATTCCTTAGCGAGACTCGACTCAGTAACGGACGTCCGTGTATACAAAGGAACATTTTTTTTTTCTCCCACTTCCTCGCATACGCTGCCTTTCGCGAACTTGTTAGTTTCTTTCTGTTTATCGAATTAGGAATAAGAATAGAATTTTTTTTCTCTTCTTCTTCTCTCTTCTTCTCGCCCCTTCTTTATCTCCTCAAGAGATATTCGCGCCGAATATTCACGCCTGTGAGTGACTTTCCTATTAACTAGGAATTTATAGAATATCGTTCGCGACATATTTTCGGGTTCTAGGAGGGGGGGTATCGTGACCGAGCGGCGTAATCAAGGATTGACGGTGTCTAATTTAGACAACGCTCACAAAGATACCGAGAAAGAGTTAGTTGGCGAGACAGTTGAGGGAGGGAGCGTACGTTTAGTCAATCCGGTCACGGTCCCGCGTACTATCTATCTTCCCCTTCGAGATCTCATTTCCCTCACACCGTCACTAACCATAAAACGAAATGTCGACAAAAGAACAATTTCGGTGGATTCGAAAGTTATCAAAGGAGGAAGTGAGGTGTGCCCTCGCGGAGAGAAAGCTGTCCGTCAAAGGGATCCTCCCCACCCTTAGGGCTCGATTATTGAGATACGAGGCCGCGCAATTAATAGGGCGAGAGCATATGCCGACCCCTGAAATATCGGAAGCGTCAGACGAGGAGTCGGATACCGAGGAAGGTGCTGTCGGGGGCGAAGCCCTAGCGTGGTCCTCGAAACCGCGAATCAGGATACATCCCCCAGAGCCAACAGAGACGCACTCGGAGCCGCGGAGAAATCCCGAGCCGTATCGCCCTCGCGTAAAACCGAATTCCGCCGTGGACGCGTATAACGTAATGCGAAAGTGGAATTTAAATTTTTCCGGGGCACGCGACGGGGAGGCGGAGGCCTTCCTCATTCGTATAGAGCAGGGTCGGCAATTAATTCCCTTAGATGACGACGAAATATTTAAATGTCTGCCGTTCTTTTTATCGGGCACCGCGGCCCATTGGTTTCGTCTGAATCAACATCTTTGGCGTACCTGGGGGCAATTCGAGGCCGCGTGGCGTGCGCGATTTGGATGCCCGAACTTCCAATTCACCTTGCGGGACGAGATAATGCGACGCAAGCAGGGGGAAGACGAACCCGTCGCCGATTATATAACCTGCATGCAGGCCTTGTTCGAACGATTGGACCCCCCATGGCAGCTAAACGAACAGCTAAATTACGCGCATAGAAACATGATACCGAGGTTGCGTATAGCTGTGAGGCGTAACGAAATTTATGATTTTCGGTCATTAGAAACCCTCGCGTCGCAGATCGAGGAATGTTACGATCTAGATAGACAGCCGACAACAACGCGGTCTATTTTTCCGGAACTCGCGTATAGGGGAGCATCGCGATCACCTAGACACCCGAAAACGGTCACCGCGGCCGCAGTCCCCGCGACCGCGCCCAAGAAAAGGGGGAAAGCTACCGAGACGAAGAGGCTCCCGGTAGCCGCCGTGAATAACGCGGGTACGGACACGACACCCTCCTCATCCACCGCGAGTAGCCGATTAGCCGACATGAAATGTTGGAATTGTGGACAAAAGGGACACCGATCGCGAGAATGTACGCAGACGCGAAATCTGCATTGTTATCGGTGCGGAAAGAAACAGCACACGACGCGAACGTGTCCAAATTGCGCGGGAAACGAGGGAGAGAGTCGGTAGATCGGGTCCTATCGGCTCAAAAGGAACGGACTCGAGAAATTACAGGCACCGGGGGTATAGAATCCTACGTGACCTTAGACGATACCGAATTTCCCCCGTTGCAATATTTCGAAGTATACATAAAAGGACGACCGTTAAGAGCTCTTGTCGACTCAGGCTCGAGTAGAACGCTGATAGGGACGGAGGGAATTAAGCTCGTGCGATCTCTCAGATTACCAATATCGCGATACCGAGGCGGAAAAATCCGGACGGCGAATGGCCAAGTGGCGAAAATAAACGAGGTTAGCGAGGTACCACTCCAGTTAGGCGGCATAGAACACACCCTTTTCGTGGGATTATTACCCAATTTGGCAGTTCCGTGCATCCTAGGGATGGATTTTTTGTGCAAGTTTGGAATAGGGTTAGATCTAGCCAAATCCGAGTGGTTCTTCTCGCGAAGTCCCTCACATAGGTACCGTTTTAACGCTACCGAGCCGTCCGAACACGCCTGTAGCGGGCTACCCGAGCTTGACTCCTCCCAGCGCGCACAGATAGAGGGCGTAGTGAAAGAAGCGGGGATAGTTCCAAACGATAACCCGGGGGTAACCACCCTGACAGAACACCGTATTGACGTCGGGGCACAGAAACCGATCAAACAACGGTGTTACGTTGTATCCCCGAAAATACAAGACGCCGTGCGCGAGGAAGTTGATAGAATGCTAACAAGCGGAATAATCGAGCCCTCTTTCAGTGAATGGTCCAATCCAATAGTGATGGTGAGGAAACCTTCCGGAAAGTATAGGTTCTGTTTAGATTTCCGGAAGGTTAATGAGATCTCGAAGAAGGACGCGTATCCCCTCCCGAACATGAACGCTATCCTCGACAAGTTAAGAGCCGCGAAATACATCTCCACTTTGGACCTCAGTCAGGCGTATTTTCAAATACCCCTGGCTAAGGAAAGCCGTGAAATAACAGCCTTCAGCGTAGCCGGCAAGGGACTTTTTCATTTTACGCGGATGCCGTACGGGCTCACGGGAGCCCCGGCCACATTTCAACGGCTGCTAGATAAATTAATAGGACCGGAAATGGAGCCTTTCGCATTCGCCTATTTAGACGACATTATTATCGCGACGCCGACATTCGAGGAACATTTGGCGTGGCTTAGGAGGGTCATGATTAGAATATCGTCCGCCGGGTTAACAATAAACCCGGAAAAATGCGAATTTTGTCAATCACAAGTAAAGTATCTCGGATTTATCGTGCAGAATGAAGGGCTTACAGTCGACCCGGATAAGACTCAACCAGTGATAGAGTTTCCGATACCGAGAAATATTAAACAGCTACGACGGTTTTTAGGCATGGCCTCGTGGTATAGACGATTCATACCGCGCTTAGCTACCGTTACCGAGCCCCTCACTAGATTGCTAAAGAAGAACAAGCGATGGGAGTGGGGGGAAGAGCAGTCGCGCGCGGTACAAATCGTAAAAGAGCATTTAACCACGGCACCGGTATTAGCATGCCCGGATTTCGAGAGACCCTTCGTACTCCAAACCGACGCGAGTTCGGTAGGTTTGGGCTCCGTGCTGACGCAAAATTTTGAGGAGGGGGAGAGAGTGATCGCGTTCGCGAGTCGCGCTCTGACGGACCCCGAGAAAAAATACACAGTTACCGAGCAGGAGTGTCTGGCCGTGGTGTGGTCCATTAAGAAATTTCGTCCCTATCTGGAGGGTTACAAATTTACCGTAATAACAGATCATAGTAGTTTGAGGTGGCTCCATAACTTGCGGAATCCCACGGGCAGATTAGCCAGGTGGGCCCTCGAGTTATTGGAATACGACTACGAAATTATTCATAGAAAGGGGGCCTTACACCACGTACCAGACGCTTTATCGAGAAGCTACGAGGGGGAAGTCGAGAGCGACGAAACGGTAGTTGCGGCCGCGGGCGCGATAGGAGAAGATCCCGATCCCGAGAGCACGGATAAATGGTATAAACATCGATTCAAACAGGTCGCGAGCGATCCGGATCGCTACAATCAATGGCGAATAATAGACGCCCAATTGTATTTTCTAAGATCTAAGCCGGTCGTTTCGGACATAGTAGAAGACCTGAACCGATGGAAATTAGTGCTACCGAGTGAGTCACGAAGGGAGGCGTTACGCGAAGCCCACGACGCTCCTCAATCCGGACACTTAGGTATCGAGAAGACATATCAGCGTCTCGCGGTCTCATACTACTGGCCGCGAATGTTCCGAGATGTAGTAGGTTATGTTAAGAAATGCGGCACGTGTCAACTGACAAAAGTCGAGCAGGCCTGTCCTGCGGGACTCATGGGTAGGCGAATAGCGGAAGCTCCGTGGACGGTGGTTGCCGCCGATATTATGGGACCCTTACCGCGTAGTAAGTCCGGTTTCAAATACCTACTAGTGATTCAGGACTTATTCACAAAGTGGATAGAGTGTAAGACTCTCCGATCCGCGACAGGTCCAAAAATTAGGGAATCTTTAGTAGACCTAGTTATTTCGCGTTGGGGCACGCCCAAATGTTTACTGACGGACAACGGTACCGAGTTCGTGAATAGGGAGATAGAGGAATTCGCCCGCGAAAACGGGATACGGCACGATACCACCCCTCCATACCACCCTCAGGCGAACCCCGTAGAAAGGGTGAATAGGGTTTTAAAAACAATGATAGTCGCTTACATAGATAGGGATCATAGGGATTGGGACCGGAATATTGCGGACTTCCGGTTTGCATATAATACCGCGGAGCATTCCTCCCTGGGAACTTCGCCGGCCTTCCTGAATCTGGGCCGAGAGTTGATACCGAGAGGGAGGCTGCGAGACCGAGGTAACGAGATGGCTCAGGTCGACGCAGCCGATCCCGCGGTTTGGTCGGATAGAAAGGAGCGGCTGAAGTTGATTCGGGAATGGGTTGGCGAACGTTTAGAGGAGGCCCAGGAAAAACAGGCGACGTACTATAATCTGAGGCGTCGAACTCGCAGTTTTCGTACGGGTGCACTAGTCTTGCGAAGGCGGCACGTCCTTTCGTCGGCCGCCGATAACTTCGCGGCAAAGTTGGCACCCAAATTCGAAGGTCCCCTCCGAATCGGGAGGAAATTGTCCTCCGTAATTTACGAGCTGACTCGTCTAGATGGGTCAGCCGCCGGTAAAAGCCACATACAATATTTAAAACCCTACTATTCCCCCGACCCTGACTAGGATACCGAGAGAAACACAGGAAAATCCTCCCGAGTAGAGGAGATGAATCCGGCAGAGGAGGAATGGGGAGAGTTCTGGGGGAGATATGCCGATCTCGTCCTCCAGATAGACGAGCACTACCCGGAGGTATGGGCGGATATGGCGGACACCGCGGAGACCGTCCGACGCCTCGTCAGCACCACGCGGGGCGCGGTCGTTCGCGATTTCCCAGCAACGAGGGAAGCGGAGAGCCAGACGGCACTGTCAGCGGCCGACGGAGAGGTCCGTGTGCGTCCCCCGATGAGGGACGTCGGACAAACCGTGCGGGTGGTGCCGGCGAGGACGAACCGGGCGACCCAAACCTATTTTGTGTTGCGTTGGTCCCGTACGGCCCGGGAGACCGTCGATGCTGCGACGTCGCCGCCTCGCCCCGGAACGTTCTCGCCACCAAGGAACCGCGGTCGGACCCCCACGCCGCCAAGTGCAAACACACGCACGCCATCCCACACCAGATCCCGAGCCGAGCAGCCCATAAGGGACCAGTTACCCCTGGGTTGCTGGAATTGCGGAGGGCGCCACCGCTACGCCGCCTGCCCCCAGCCGCGGAGGACGGATTTTTGCTACGGGTGCGGACAAAGGGGAACCACGGTGAGGACCTGCCCACGCTGCGGGCCCACCTACGAGAGAGACAACCCCTCGCAAGACGAGAGGGGACCACGCCGGGGACCACCGCCGGAGCGTAGCGGAAGACACAGGGGACCCCGTACCACCCCGTACCCCTAGCCCCTCCGAATGACGGGTTTTGTTTTGTTTTTTTGTGGGGGGCTGGCAGCCCCTATTAATCTTTTTTTTTTGTTATTATTATTTATTTTTTTTTTATTATTTCGCCCCTAGGGAGCCCCTCACCTTTTTCTCTTTGTTCTCGGTGACCCCCCGACTTCCTCCCCGATGTTTTTTTTTTGGTTCTTTTATTATTGCTTGGCCCATACGGCCCGAAAGGAAGGAGATGGGAGACCAGATACCGAGGAGGGGCCAAGAACACCCCGTAGGGCGTACACGAATTGTACCTGAGGAGGTCAATAAACGGACTTTCGTAATAAGACATGTGAGACCCCGTTAATTACACCCTATTGTCTGTCCCATCCCGGAGCGACACCTTCGGAGTGGTGGTCTCGGGAGGTGAGACTCCCTTAAGATATCGCGGGAAGTAAAACCTAATCATGACTGTCGGCAGAATTCGGGACCTCGTGGGTGGAGGGCATGGCGAGAGAAAAGTTTGAGTTTAAGGCAGTGATCGAGTGGGTGGTCATCGATGTGGGTCGATGTCCAAGACCTTCTCGGTCCTCCCCAGGAAGGGGGGAGTTGTGACGTGGTCTTTTTGAGCCCGTCACAAGGGCGGACGCGCCCGGCCGGGAAGCGTCTGAGAGCGCTATATTATTTTGTGTCTCGTGCGGGTGAGCAGCGACCTTTTCGCTAGCTCGCCCGCACTCTGTATCGGGATCGAGGTGGTAGGCCAGGAGAACGGCCATTGTTTTAGGGAGAAGAGGACCCGGACAGGCGACGGAGGAACGACCTCGAAAGGGGAGGAGCAGAGACTGAGCGACCGGCCCGGTGAGTATTACGAACGATAACCTATACACGGTACCGAGAAAATAAGGAAGCGATACTGCAGAGAAACTCGTTACAGCTTCGATGGGACGAACAGGAGCAGTCCAGATCAGGGAGTAAAAGGCGCCTACATCCCTCGACAAGGATGATGCCCTGAGGGGCCCGCCACCACGCCTCGAGAGAAACACGGAGATCTAACGGGATTGATCACCCCGGAACGACTTCCCTCAGCCAAGAAAGGTCGTTTGGAACATCAGCATACGGCCATACGAGGTGTGGACGGGACCGCCGAAAATGGACCCGCTACATCATCGCTCCCGAGGGCTGGAATTTGAATTTGGCGGCGGAAGTCCGCGACCAGCCGCGAGACACCGGAATCGATACGAGGATCGATTCCGGGTCCGGCGCGGGGCGCAACGCTGCCGCGAAACCTGGCAACCGGGCCGGGGTGGCGCGCATTGTCTTCCCCCTCCCCACCAGCGTACCTGCCGAGGTCCCGCCGGCCCGAACGGAAATCACTGTTCGGCAAGCCGGTGTCCTGCGAGCACACCCAGGGACAACGACCCACTACAGCCCACTGCGACGGCGAAATATTGTAAGGCCACCTCCTCGATCGTCCGGTAAGCGCGGATTCGGCAGAGATCCGTGAGTCATTAGAGAAAATTAACGATACCGAGCAATTATGCTGTAAATCATTTAGTACCGAGAATTAGTGGAGAGACTCACGGGACTCACGTCGATTGCCGCGTCATTAAGTTATTGCGTAAATCTTTGCCTTCTTCGCCTCTCCGAGGGGCACCGAAACGAGTCGACAGTCATATCGTAGTATATTATATTTGTAGCATTGTATCGAGTCATTAATTAACGAAATTTGAGAATAAGTTACGCTGGATTGGTATATGATCCATTCGATTCCGAGCCGGTTACAAAGGGAGGAGAGTAACGATAACTAAAGATTTCGATAACACCCAGCGATCTCCCAACGGCTCGATAATAAAATTATAGCTACTTTGATTCACCCCATTTATATACTATTAACTGAAAATATATTCTTATTTTATCCTATTTCTGAGTACAATCAATATCGAGATTTCCTCTCTCTCTCCGGGACTGCGATTCCGAATCTCCTTACGGAAAGAACCACGACACTCTACCCCTTGTTGATACCGAGCTACCGAGGCCGAGCCGTCGTGTCCGCTGATTATTAGTTGAGCTATTGTTGAGTGGTGCGGCCTGACCGCACCTGGCGCCCAAAAAGATACGATACCGAGCAATCAGTGATACCGAGCAAGTATCGAGAGAACGGAGAGCGGCACGACGAGGTTGCGCAGCAGTCTCTCTCGCCCTCTCTCTCTTAGTTTGACGAGAGAGGACGGAGAGGCGGTCGCAATATATAATTTATATAGCAATGACATTTTATAATTTTATTCGAGACTTTTTCCGCAACATGCGATTAAGTATCGTAAAACAAAAAATCTTCAGAGTTTATTTTCAAAGATCTAATTATAGTACAATGTCCATCCAATATTTTTTTGATGCCAAGTTCATAAACACAATTATAAAGTTTGATGGAATGATCTGTATCTTTTATACTTATCAATCTTATTTATTTTACAAAACAAATAAGATTGATAAGTTAGAAGATATAGAAAATTTCATTTTGACTTTTGGTAGAGAAATTTTATTATTAAAATATATATTTCACAAAAGCTATCAATAAAATAGAAAATTTTATATTTAAATTGATAATTTGATTTTGTATTCAAATGATTAAATTTATAATCTTTTTGAAAATTCTTATTTTATAACATAAATATCTAAATATTTTGATTCATTCAGAATTATAAATTTTCGATTCTATTTCGCACTCTATTCAAATAAATTTTTTAACAATATGTACTTACTCAGAAGTTCGTACCAGTAATAAATAACGTCTTGTTTCAACCTGATTGTGCCATATTTCGAGAAGAAGACATGCAATACTCCCTGATCCGTAACATTGTAGTTCATTCTGAAATTGAATTGCACAGTTATTTTATTTTAGTTTCTTTTTTAAAATTGATTAGAGAATTTTTTTCTTTGTATTTACAAGGTATTTTTTGTATTGACAAGAATGTCACATCTTATGTCATATACTTACAGTAATTCAGTTCTATGTTCACCAGTGGACATATAACTCATTGAACTCCGCACATCATATCCAGTGTCATCACAAGCAGGATAACAATTATGACAATGCAAGGCCCACTCGCTGTTTGGCATAATTTCTTCTTTATTCTCATGAGGAAAAACCGTCCACCATTTAGCTATTATCCATAGAAAAAAAAATGAAAAATTAATATAGCAAATTTTTATTCGATAATTAATATAATTATAATTATTAATTAATTTATATACTTACATATATAAAATAAAATAAATAATATATAAATATATATTAGAATAATTAATTTATACTTACATATATAAAATAAAATAAATAATATATAAATATATTAGAATTTTGACATATATTAATTATTTATATGAAGAAAGGAAAACTGTAAATTAACAAAACTTTAAATTGATAGTACATTGATAGCACACACACTTACATTTATGTTTACTCAGGCAGGGTAAGTCTTTATTAGTACAAATACGTTGCATATCTAAAATAAAATATATTCTAGAATAAAACATAAAAAATATTATCCTATATATTATAGAATAATATGTAAATATATGTATATTTAAACTAGAATATAATATGTGTATATATATTAAGAAGGGAAACATTTTTTGAAGAGTGTCGCGGAAAAAATTCGAAAAAAAATGTTAATCAAGAATAAATAAGTACCACCCTAAGTTGGATATACATACATATTGCAATTGTATGGGATGCAAATAAGTATGGGAGTTTTTATCGAAAGATCTTTCTTGTAGAAAATTATATTTTTTATTAAAGAGATTTAAATTTTTACGCATTACATAATTAATTAATATATTTTATGCATGCATTGCAATAATAATTGTTATGCATGCATTGCAATTTCTAACATTTTATTATCAAAGAATAATATAACTTTGCTTTGTGCATATATATTTTTCTCATTTCGTTTAATCTAATCGAATATAATTACGTGTGCGAAGCTAAGTTATATTCTATAATAATAAAATATTAAAAATGCCAGAACCTGTTTCCTAGTGATTGTAAATTTTTAAAATTACATTATGTATGTATATATAATTATACACATATGTATGTTTTTTTATATATATGTATATATATATATATATATATATGGTTAACGAACTATATATATAAATTGTACTAGAAATTATACATTTAAATTATAAATTATAAATTTATTATAAATAAAAAATCTGTAAAATTAATTTATAAAAAAAGAAACCGAATTCTTATACATATATACGTGACTAAAATTAAGCAAAGCTCCTCTTATGCATAATTATGTGTATAAACTCAAACAAATTTATATCCAATTTTATTATAGCTATATTTTATCCTGATATTCTAGGTTGTAAATATATTAGAAGTGTGGTGTAAAAAGGCACACATTTTCAGAATATCAATTTTGCTCGATACTTTTTCCAAGTTATGATTCATATAAGTATATGACACGATTACATTTTAATCTAAACTTAGATTAAATTATGTGCATCTCTCTCTCTCTCTCTCTCTCTCTCTCTATTATATATACATATATTTTTTATTATTATTATAAAGTAGAGAATACTCGGATACTCGGTTTGGCAAAAATGAAAGATATTTTCTATTTCTCATAATCTCAACGAGTTAAAGCTTCGCTATATCATATCGTGTTTGCCAAGAAAAAACTGTGCCACATCGCCGAAATTTACTTTCGGTGTCAGATAAAATTACAAAAATAAGAATTTGCGAAAAAGTACTTATACTTCGAACAGTACGAGAGATAGAATGCAGGAATACATCATGCAGGCGTCGTCGCACGTGTTGTTGATTAATATGGAGAACGAAGGAGCCAGTTGCGAGAAAAAACGAGTCCAAGCACCCTGCGCTATCGATAGAAAGCGCGGGAAAATGAGCAATCGGGGCGGCTTTAAAACGAAAGAATAGAAAAAGAGGAAGAGAAAGAGAAAAAACGAGAAAGAAAGAGAAAGAGGGGGAAAAAGAGAGAGAGAGAGAGAGCTTTCAGCGCGTTCCTCTTCTTTGCTACAGAGAGCCTCGGCTACGGTAAGTTAATCCTACAGAGCGGTGCTTCGCACGATCCGCTTTAATGCTTTAAGCCACCCGTGGTAAAGCCTCGTTAGAAAGCTCGCGAACGCGTAGGCTTCGCAATGCGGTGCGCAATGTTCCTTTACAGATTGCCGCCCATGCCTCTCGACTTCGTGATGGAAGAAAGAAATCGCCGGGATGTAAGAGGGTACACGGAACTCCCGGAGAAACCCGATTTATCCAATGAGATACGGTCCTTACCGCGTATTTTCGCCTTCCTCAATCTTATTTCTAGTCTCGCAAGTAATATTTCTGATTAAAATAAATCATCAAGTAATATTTCTGAGTAAAATAGATCGCGCTCGTTGCGGCTTACGTATTTCTTTCAATTGTCGCAATCATAACTGCTCCGATTTCAACGATTATTTATTAGACAAATTATTTCTTATTTATATATAATTTTATTTATTATTTATTTTTTTTTTTCACGTTGTGTATTGCAATTAATTATCGAGTAATCTTGATGCTTATAATAACTATTTTTATCAGTATATACATTATTGATTTAATGTTGTTAATGTACTCTTGTTTTCTTTTAATTTTCATGATAAAAAGAAAAAGAATTGGAACTTGTATGAGTATAAGGGAGAAAGTAGGAATTGAAGGAAACTTTGACTTTGAAAGATATGTTGTCTATGACATTATCACGCACACACACATATTAGACCACTCATTGTCAGATTGCTTTCTTATTTCTTTTCTTTTATTAATATCTCAATTTTTGATAAATAAAAATAATCATTATTCTGTAATAATAAAAAAATTAAAATATGTATTACTAAATTCGCACAAACAAGTACTTTTTTATTACAATAGATGATTTGCAGCAATCTAAAGATTTTTTCCATCAATAAAATGCATATTCTTTTTCAGTTGTTTTTATATATTCTTATAAAATTGTTAATCATATTTTATTTACATTAATAATAATCGCAAAGATTTTGTCATGTCTTTATATCATACTTTTTGATATGTATATCAACTATATATTTTTCAACGGCGCCATCGGATGAAAGATATAAGAGCTGGGAGATAAAAATTTGAAGAAAAAACAAAAGTATAAAAAAGTGACAACATGATTTACTCTGAAAATTGCTAGTAATATTGTCGAATTGTCAGTCTTAATATAGTTTGGTACAATGCGAAAGAACGTCAATGAAAGCTGCAGTTCACATTTTCACAAGAGCAGAGTTTAAGAGAGAAGAGAGAGAGAGAGAGAGAGAGAGAGAGAGATGTTACCGCTCGTTTTTATTAACATTGGAACTCGTTCATCGTTCGGAAACACGATTCGATCAGAACCGATTTACGAAGTTAGTATCGAGAAAGCGTTTTGCTAAGGTTTTCAACCACACAAAATAATTTGATCACACATTAGATTCATAACGTAATTATTTGCAATTATTATATAAAACTTGTGCTATTTGATGACATGCTGCATTGATGTTAAAAATATATATAAAAACTTGTATTTAGAAAATGAAAAAAGTAGCAAAAATAATTCGCATGATTAAACTTTTAATTTGCAAAACTTGGGAGATTTAAAAGTCAGTTAGAGCTAGATTTCGAGAGCTCTCAAGAAATCTAATTTAAAACCTCAAAAATTAAGAATTTTTTATTCACATAGAAGACTTAAATTGTGTTCCTTATTACTTATTTAATTTCGTTCAAGTTAAGCAACTTAAAAATGTCATGCAACAAAAATTCTTAACAAAGTTACAATACAAATGAAAATGAAGAGAATTTTTATCCCAATGCAACGCAATTATTAATCTCAAAAATGATACCAATTCTATTTTGAAAATTTTGTTAAATATAATTAAGTTGTTAAATATAGTAATGTCAATTTATGAAAGACATTTCCTCTAACAATAAGAATAATACGGGATCTATTTGATATTAATTACAAACAATCTTTAATAATAAATTTGTGCATACTGAATACGATGATTTTTCGATTTATGATGAAAAGCCAGTGTTAAAAAGTCAGAGTTAAAGAAAATCAATAATATATATTCTTACTAACTTTCTTTTTCCCCACGACTTGGAAAAAAAAACGGTCTGCATTTGCAAAGCTCTAACATGTCGTTAATCTTACAGTCGACAATGCAGTCACTATAAGTATAAGTTTTGCCACTAGTAAGTATTTCTTCTGCGAAAATGCAATTGCGTTGATTGATGGGGAAAGTCTCGATAATATCAGTGCTAAAGAAAGACGTTGCGCTCATATCCACATATGTCTCAGTGCAGGGTATCACGAGTACTTCCGTGACACCACCGCTACATACATCCGGGAAATCATAAGGATGAAATATGATAATCTGCAAAACACAATAAATATCTGTTTCATTAAACTTTTATTTGTCTCACGAAAATTCGAGAAATATTACTCATTCTAATTTGTGCAATTTAATAAATTATTTTTTACAGAATAATTAATACAATAAATTATGATGAATAAAATAATTTGCAAATATGATGAGAAGTAAGATAATGCTAAATAATATCATTTATGTTTGCCTGTGAAATATATTCGAGAATATTTGGTTTCTCATAGTATACGATTTCCTATTTGGTATTATTCGGTTATATTCAAGAGAACGTCATTGAATTACATTCAGATAATCATTAGATTTCAATGTGAGTATATAACTCATAAAACATTTACATTAATTTAATATAAACATTTTGCGTATTATATTTTTTTAATGAATTTATTCGAAAGATTTGCATAGTTTTTGTAACTAGATGTATTACATGTTTATACTGGAAAAAGAGATATAATTTTTGTTGATTTACGTTTTTGCATGTAATTATGCTATTGACACTTTAAAATACTATAATACAGTCATGCTGTTACTTTCGTTGCATTTTTTATAAACAGAGTATCTCGATGTTTTATTGAAGTGCAGAAATAAAAACAAATTTTCCTGAAAAAAATCGCATTGATACAAAAATAAATAAATTAATTTGTACAATGTCATATTATACGTAAACCTTTACAACCTAAAGTAATAATAGACTACACCGCAAATATATGTGAAGTGAAGGACACGCGCGATTATATCATGCTGCATGTTGCTAATAACTTCCATGAGTTCTTTTATCGTTGCGTAATATGGACGAATAAAGCACAAGTGGCTCATTATGTTGTGATAAGCATAGAAAAAGGCACAATGTAGTAACTGATTATTTTCATGGCAGTAATAAGTTTGATTGAGCTTGGTAATTTAATTAAAATTGTATATTAAGTACATAACATATATCTTGTACCCCTTAATTTTCAAAATTGCTATATTCTGTATCAATTATTACAATGCTTAAAATATTACTTGTCTGAAAATGGTTATATTGAATATTGAAAAATTTGCATTTTTTTATGGAGTAGAGATATCAGATTTTCTGCACTTTTTTACACTTAAATTAATTTTTTATATTAATATCTTGAAATAAAATCAATATAATTAAATAATTTTTTAACTATTTTTGTCTCCTATTTTTGTTACTAATTGTCGAATTACAATTTTATTATGTATAATTAGCTTCATAATAAATAAAAAATAAAATTTTATAATCTACTTCTAACTTCTTCTTAAAGATTTGTATATAAATATAACAATACTATATAATTTTATAACATATAGCTTTGTTCTTGAAACTAATTCAGTAAGCATTTACTATGCAAGAGCGAACATTATCACTTTCTAATTATGTGTATTAAATGCATTTAAAACATGAATATATTTCATGATACTTTACTATAAAATCGAACATTAATGCTACTTTGGTATGATAAAGCATTGAGAGAATAAATCTTCATTTCGCTCGATTAGCCTCTTTTCATATTCAACACTTGTGGTAATAACTCGTTATGTGAGTCAAATATGACCCGTTTTCGCAGCTCGCGTAGACGAAGATATTTCCAGGCAATTTTCAAGCGGGATCTTCTAAATTATATGTTAGATCAGAATATTTTCTGTGCCAGAAAGCTAGAAATATTCTTAGCGTGATGTATGTGCCTTCTGTTTCCGCGAAAGAATAATATTTAGATTACATACATTACTTTTTAAATATTCAATTGTAATTTAAAAAATTTACATATATTCTAATACATGTTATATTCTACAATTTATTTTACATGAACTTACTGGATATATTAAAAAAAAAAAATAAAAACGTGGATTCCTGCGATTTGATTAGAACTGTGAATTAATTAGAACTACTAATTGTTCCCATGAAATTTCTTCTGACTGTATCATTTCTTTTTTCGCAATTTTAAATAACAGCTTATAACAAAACTTTTACTTATGTAGACGATTATGTTTCGTATTATTTTGGACACGTGTCCTAACCGTGATGCGTGAGATCACTTTGCGCATGATCATCGAATGATTCCGTTTCGCGACAGCATGTATATTATTCGAGAGAGTCGTATTAGAAACATCGACCGAGACACATGTGTATTATTATTTTTGAGTTGACCTACCTGTCTCGGGTTAATATCGAGTATAGTAAGTGCTTATAGAAACTGTATCCATATATCAAATACATCCTGACGAACTCTTTATAATATTTTATTTTTAATTATTCATGTTCTGAAAACCCCCACACTTATGAATAAGAAAGAGGATTATGAATAACGCTGACTAAATTAAGTGAAACGTCTTGTATAATTATGTAGTTTCTTACTATAGGCTAAACAAAGCCATTCTTTTTTCGTTAATTAAAATTATGAAAAAAATTTGTCAAAAATTTGCCAGATATTTTAATTTAACATGAAGAATGAATAAATTTACCTTGAAGGCAAATTTAATTTTAGTTTGAAAATAAAATCATTTTGGTGAATGTAAGATATTACGAGTCTCTCTGTTTGATTTTCTCGACAGTTGGTTTTTCTAAATAATATTTGGTGCCATTTTTATACTTGCCTTCCAACCCGTAACAGGCATTATCGGATAGAAATAATCATCCAAAAATGGCTCCATGACGACCGATAAACCGTGTTCTATTCCGAGCTCGTCTATTTTATGCACGTTACTTTGTTTCGCTTCAAACACTTCACGCATTCTGTTAATACAAGTATATAATCACAATTATTAATTTTTCAAGCACTAAAAGCTTATATTTAACGGCGTTATAGATTTTTAAATTAAATAGTGCTTATTTTATTCATAAAGCTGACCTACATTTGTATCCATTTGTCACTATCAATTCTTCAGAAAATTGCTATCAAAACATGTAAATCTTTTTACTCAGAAAACATGAAAAACTACTTATGTTTGTAATATTAATATATCCTATAAAATACAAAACTGTACTTTATCATCAGAAAGCTTATACATATTAATAAAATATAAACATCACATACTATTATATTTTATCATTTATCATTTTATCATTTCGAAGCAATACATTCTAAATATCAAACAAAATATAAAAATTATAAATTAGAGTAATATATAGAAATAAAATGCAACACTATTTTTCTGAGATACAATCGACAAACAGAGATTCTAATCAACGTGGTTAAATCGATGTAAGTAAATATCGTGAACCATTTATTAAAACTAATGTACTTTATATTATAAATCAATTCAATATATCAGCGTAAGAGCGTAAACTTTTATATAAATATATATAATTAAAAATTATGTATATATATATACATATTTAAAATAATTACAAAAAATAATAATATTTATTTACAAAATAATATATTTACTCCAAGATGTAATAAAAAATATAATGATAAAAAATAAATACAAAATAAAACATTTTTCTGCCAACACTACTGAAGTAGTCTTAGTGTAGTTTCGTTTGCTTATGCTGAAAGAGCATACCGGGAAAGCGTAAACTAAACGGGTAAGCAGTTAAACTACTGCATGTTGTCTGTTCACCATTCTGAAAGCACGGAATACTCACGTGGGAATGTCGTCCCTTTCACGTACGTAATTAAAGGTGCAACAGAATCCGTCCTGCGTCTTGCGAAACTCGAAAAGCTGCGAGCAGTTCCTGTAGGTCCCATGCAGCTTACACCTCAGTAGCATCGTCAAGCATTGCGGCGACAACTGGAAAATTTAAGCGTACAACACGTGAATTGCCGACATAACTCGCGTGATAGCAATGGCAATTGATGCACGCAAATCATATATACACATATGTACATAATGTTTAATTAATCTCTACGGGAAATGCAATTTAATGTATACAACTGTATTATTATAAATAAATAAAGTGCTACAACCGCGATCTCTCGTGTATAAGTATAGATTTTATTTTTTAGAATTATTAAAAAATTTAAAGCTGAAAAAATAAATTTATGGTAATAAATGCTAGTAAAAAATTGAGTATCAAACTTTTCGAGAAATTTACATTTAAAATGACTTCAAACAAGTTTTAATTCAAATTCTCATTATTATACTATTTAATATAAGAGTTTTAACAAGGCTCTGTAATATAAATATAAATTAAATATAAATATAAATATAAATTTAACGTAACGGGCAACAAGAGCCAAATCGCGGATGACAATGCGTTATCCTAACGAAACTAAATAATTTTTCGTTAGAATTAAATACCGGTGCACAAGGCACCAAATTTTTACTTGGACACGGCCAAGATTTAAAATATGAAATAATCTCATATTTTGAGATTTAATTTCAATACCCCTTTAACCCCCCTACGGAAAATAAATAAATGAATGCAAGAGAAAAATATAGATCCGAAAATCGCTGAATCGGGAATCGAACCCGAGACCTTTCGCTTGCCGGTCGACTGCTCTTAAAAAATGCGTTTGTTTACCAACATTAATATATATAACAGAGAAAAGTATAGAATCGAAAGGATCTGAATAGCTCAGCTGGAAGAGCAGTCGCCCGGCAAGCGAAAGGTCTCGGGTTCGATTCCCGATTCAGCGATTTTCGGATCTATATTTTTCTCTTGCATTCATTTATTTATTTTCCGTAGGGGGGTTAAAGGGGTATTGAAATTAAATCTCAAAATATGAGATTATTTCATATTTTAAATCTTGGCCGTGTCCAAGTAAAAATTTGGTGCCTTGTGCACCGGTATTTAATTCTAACGAAAAATTATTTAGTTTCGTTAGGATAACGCATTGTCATCCGCGATTTGGCTCTTGTTGCCCGTCTTATACGTTAAATTTATATTTATACTATTTAAATTCAAAATTTAAAAAATGTGGAATTATTAGTCCTTATTATTAGTTATTATTTAATTAAAAGAAAAATCCAATAAAATTGTATAGATAATTCTATAGATAAAATTCTAGCGCATCATATTTATATAGCATTAATTTTATTACATACGTACATTTTTCATCGTATCAGTAATATCGTAAAATCCTTTGTAATAATCCACTAAAAGTTGATCTAACTCCGAATTATTTTTTTCATCTATTGCGAAATTAGAAGAATAATGATTGCCTAATTGTTGGAGCAGATACATAATTTCACGGATTGATTTATTCGTAACATTTGCATGAAAACTGGAAAAAAAAAATATATATATATATATATATATATATATATATATATACTATACATATATAACAATTTGAAAAATAAAAAAGCTGTATAAAAGAATATTAGAAATATGTTTGATAATATTATACAATACTTACCCCTAAAAATAATACATTTAACAAGCTCTTGTTCGAAATTGATAAATCAGCAACGCAACGCGAGTTTAATAAAAATCAATGTGATATTAATCAGCGCGCAAACGAGGTGAAAACTTTTCTGCCAAACCTACCCACGAAATTTCACGAAGAGGGTTTCGGTTCCGAATCAACGATTCCGGAAATGTCTC